>NC_090268.1:354561411-355876411 GCF_040414725.1 Anabrus simplex | reverse complement strand
TGAGCCCTTGCCTGTAGCCTGATGGAAGCAATACGCAGGCGCAAACAAGCTTGCAACACTCCCCCTAGCCGGCGGAGTATACCATAAACCGGGATCAACTTTCACTGATCCCGTTTATAGTTACTTCCTCTCCCGCAAGGGGGTAGAATTACTCGATGTCTCCTGCTACCCTTATGTTCACGGCCGACTTGATGCGTCGCTCTAGCTAGCTCCTTGGAGCGCAGCGAGGGATCCAGTCGGCCGTGCTTATGTTGAACGTGGTAAGCGAATCTGCCACAAGAGAGTAGCATCGTCTGGGCTCGAAAGTAGAGCGTAAGTAGAGGCAATCTATCTCACACATGCTTATTAAAATATCCATCTTCCTTTTGTGTCAAAAATAAGGAATTCGTAGGTGAGTCAAAGAATCTTTGACTGACCCTAAATGTTATCCCGCATTACAATGTCATTTACTCTGGTGAAATGAAATAGCGTATGGCTTTTAGTGCCGGAAGTATCCGAGGACATGTTCGACTCGCCAGATGCAGATCTTTTGATTTGACGCCCGTAGGCGACCTGCGAGTCGTGATGAGGATGAAATGATGATGAAGACAACACGTACACCCAATGATGGTTCAAATTCCAGACCCTGTCGGGAATCGAACCCGGGATCCCTGTGACCAAAGGCCAGCGCGCTAACCATTTAGCCATGGAGCCGGACATTTACTCTGGTAATAGGGGAGGTCTCAATGAATCAGTTGGCAGCTCTTTCAGTTGCTTTGTGCGGTTTTTAATCTCGCGGTTATATTACTGGTGCGTGTTTTTTCTGTCATTGTGTTAGTGCTAAAGTTTATACGAAGATTTATCAAATTATTTATCCACTGCAGTGTATATAAAGTGAAATTAAATTAGTGTTCTTAGTGGGGATCTATATTCCCACGATTCTATTTGCACTGATGTAAGTTGCGCCATTAGGTTAGTAAAAACAATGTTTCTCCAATGAATTATTTATCTCGTAGACAGTTGTCGGTTCGCCTCTGTGGTGTAGTGGTTAGTGTGATTAGCTGCCACCCCCGGAGGTCCGGGTTCGATTCCCGGCTCTGCCACGAAATTTGAAAAGTGGTATGAGGGCTGGAACGGGGTTCACTCAGCCTCGGGAGGTCACCTGAGTAGAGGTGGGTTTGATTCCCACCTCAGCCATCCTGGAAGTGGTTTTCCGTGGTTTCCCACTTCTCCTCCAGGCAAATGCCGGGTTGGTACCTAGCTTAAGGCCACGGCCGCTTCCTTCCCTCTTCCTTCTCTATCCCTTCCAATCTTCCCATCCCCCACCAAGGCCCCTGTTCAGCATAGCAGGTGAGGCCGCCTGGGCGAGGTACTGGTCATTCTCCCCAGTTGTATCCCCGACCCGATGTCTGAAGCTCCAGGACACTGCCCTTGAGGCGGTAGAGGTGGGATCCCTCGCCAAGTCCGAGGGAAAAGCCAACCCTGGACGATAAACAGATTAAGAAAGAAAGAAAGAAAGAAAGAAAGAGACAGTTGTCGAAGAATTCATCTGCTTCCAAATTAATGTTGTTTTTGTTTGTTCTGAGTTATAAATTGTGAGAAAAGTTGTATTATTATTATTATTATTATTATTATTATTATTCCTACCAAGTTTGAAGTATGCGTTGTTCATCATGGCAATATGCAGATTTAAAACAGCGTATTTAGCTTGTTTTTTGTAGCACGTAGGACGATTTTTTCACGAGCCGCCACTGTCGTTATCTATATAAAATCTATGATAATCCATCCTGCCCAGACAGAAAGCGAATATAGGTCGCAGTACATTGCATTCGAAAACGTACTGTATGTCACGTTAACAATGGAACTTACTAACAAAGGGATTCTCGAATGTCACAGGACAGAGAAAGAATGTCTTCACTGCCCAGGTTCAAGTACTCAGTAGACACAGCAGTCGAAGGTAAAGAAGTTGTTCGTTACCCTACAGAATTTCTAAATGCTTTACGTTCTTCCGGCTTGCCAACACACAAGCTGATTTTAAAAGTAGGGGGTGCCAGTTATATTGTTACGTAATCTACAGTAATGATGTTATTGGTTTCTACGTCCTACTAACTACTTTTACGGTTTTCAGGGACGCCGAGGTGCCAAAATTTGGTCCCGCAGGAGTTATTTTACGTTCCAGTAAATTTATCGACACGAGGCTGACGTATTTGAGCACCTTGAAATACCAACGCTCTGAGCCAGGGTCGAACCTGCCAATCGGGGTCTGAAGGCCACGTAATCTGCACCCGCCAAAGTTATGTAATGGGACGCGATTGGTAGTAAACAATTTGAAAAACTGTTTGGTTGAAGTTACTAATTGAACTGGCTGTGACGCATTCCCTCAGATTTACCTTTCGATTTCAAACGAGTCCAATTCCCGATAGGAGTCTGCTTTGGCATGATAATAAACAAAGCACAGTGACGGACACTTAGCATGGTTGGATTTGATCTCAGTGGAGAATATTTTTCTCGTGGATAGTTTTACGTGTCCCTTCCGCGTGTTGCATCAAAACAATTTCATTTTTCGTGTTCCTTACTGGAGAGAAAGTTACTAACGTCGTATACAAGGAAATCTTATAAGTTCTCTGTTAAAAGTAACATATCGCCTTAAATTCATAACTGTTTAACGCGCGAATCCGGGACGGGTAACTAATAATAATAATAATAATAATAATAAAAGTCCCTCTTCAGGGCTGGGCTGCTGACATTGGGGTTCCAACCCACTATATAGAGATTGTTTGAGCAGGAATATGACCTATGTTAGCTGCCTCTGTGGATCCGTGGTAGAGTGTCGGCCTCCGGATCCCAAGATAGCGGGTTCAAACCCGGCAGAGGTAGTCGGATTTTTGAAGGGCGGAAAAAAGTCCACTCGACACTCCATGTCGTACGATGTCGGCATGTAAAAGATCTCTGGTGACACATTTGGTATTTACCCGACAAAATTAATTAAATCTCAGCCATAGACGCCCAAGAGAGATCCGGTTTACTCTGTCTGCCATCTTGTGGGTCTAGAGTAAAACGGGACGTCGAAATTGACGAGCAGACAGCCAGATGGCGTCAAATCGAAATGTTTGCACACGGTAGCTGAGGCCATACGATTATTATTATTATTATTATTACCTATGTCAGAATGTAGTAGTAGGGACTATTTCGAGTAGGGTCATACAAATAAATATCCAATTTCCAATGTGCGTGAACGTAGGTCTATGCATCGTTAAGTCATGTGGGATGAACTGATGCACATTTTGTAGGGTCTGACATCAATAACTTATTTGCGTGGCTTTAATATTTTGTGTAAGGTTGTTCTTATTCATATCATACAAACAGCCGTAATTCTATTTACATATTGCACATTAGACGTACTTGAAATTGTAGGTGCTATATAATTATAGCCTCTTAAAATGTTTACTATTCCTCCTGAAACACACCGTGCGCATGGTTTTAAAATACACCGAGGTAGTACCGTACATTTTGGTAAATCGGAGCTCCAAAAGTAAAAACATGGCAAATAAGTTTAGTAACACAATAGTAGTTCGCATTATATAACTCTCAGTAAAGCTGTATCGTTACAAGCATGTGTTAATCATTCTCACAGAACCTTCCAAGACCTTTGATATCAAGCCGCACTCCTATACGTCATATTTATTATAAAAATAAGTGTATTTTATTTGTGCTTTATGAGTTACCACCACTCAATAACTTTCTCATAACGTGCCTATTAAAACTACAAAATATATAGCTTCTACATACTTGACCTTCTCTCTGAAAGCAGCAATGATTTGTATATAATTTATCAGTGATTTGAAAGTAAATTATGTCTTGTAACTTGAATTATGAGGCTAGCTGAGAGCCCTGAGCAATGAGGCGCTTATCTTCTGTGACGAAGATTACGAGATCACGTCCCTTTACAGTCGGTTTTCATTTAGAAGTATATATACACTGACTGACAGAGCAAATGCAACACCAAGGAGGAGTGGTTCGAAAGGGATGAAAGTTGGGGGAAAAACTGAGTCGGCACGGAAGAATAATTGATGTTTATTTCAAACCGATATGCAGGTTACACAATGCGCATGGCATCGACTCAGTAGGATGTAGGACCACCGCGAGCGGCGATGCACGCAGAAACACGTCCAGGTACAGAGTCAATAAGAGTGCGGATGGTGTCCTGAGGGATGGTTCTCCATTCTCTGTCAACCATTTGCCACAGTTGGTCGTCCGTACGAGGCTGGGGCAGAGTTTGCAAACGGCGTCCAATGAGATCCCACACGTGTTCGATTGGTGAGAGATCCGGAGAGTACGCTGGCCACGGAAGCATCTGTACACCTCGTAGAGCCTGTTGGGAGATGCGAGCAGTGTGTGGGCGGGCATTATCCTGCTGAAACAGAGTATTGGGCAGCCCCTGAAGGTACGGGAGTGCCACCGGCCGCAGCACATGCTGCACGTAGCGGTGGGCATTTAACGTGCCTTGAATACGCACTAGAGGTGACGTGGAATCATACGCAATAGTGCCCCAAACCATGATGCCGCGTTGTCTAGCGGTAGGGTGCTCCACAGTTACTGCCGGATTTGACCTTTCTCCACGCCGACGCCACACTCGTCTGCGGTGACTATCACTGACAGAACAGAAGCGTGACTCATCGGAGAACACGACGTTCCGCCATTCCCTCATCCAAGTCGCTCTAGCCCGGTACCATGCCAGGCGTGCACGTCTATGCTGTGGAGTCAATGGTAGTCTTCTGAGCGGACGCTGGGAGTGCAGGCCTCCTTCAACCAATCGACGGGAAATTGTTCTGGTCGATATTGGAACAGCACGTGCTGAAGAATGGCGGTTGACGTGGCGTGCGGGGCTGCCACCGCTTGGCGGCGGATGCGCCGATCCTCGCGTGCTGACATCACTCGGGCTGCGCCTGGACCCCTCGCACGTGCCACATGTCCCTGCGCCAACCATCTTCGCCACAGGCGCTGCACCGTGGACACATCCCTATGGGTATCGGCTGCGATTTGACGAAGCGACCAACCTGCCCTTCTCAGCCCAATCACCATACCCCTCGTAAAGTCGTCTGTCTGCTGGAAATGCCTCCGTTGACGGCGGCCTGGCATTCTTAGCTATACACGTGTCCTGTGGCACACGACAACACGTTCTACAATGACTGTCGGCTGAGAAATCACGGTACGAAGTGGGCCATTCGCCAACGCCGTGTCCCATTTATCGTTCGCTACGTGCGCAGCATAGCGGCGCATTTCACATCATGAGCATACCTCAGTGACGTCAGTCTACCCTGCAATTGGCATAAAGTTCTGACCACTCCTTCTTGGTGTTGCATTTGCTCTGTCAGTCAGTGTATACATGCTACAGACCAGTGCGAAAAGATTTGCAGATATAGAAGAACATATCTTAGGACTGAATTCTAGCTTATATAATGACCTATGGTAAAGGAATGGATGTGTAACAATAATAGTAATAATAATAATAATAATAATAATAATAATAATAATAATCCCTAAAGAAGGATTTAAGCTTATTAATAATAATAATAATAATAATAATAATAATAATAATAATAATAATAATAATAATAATAATATCCCAGTTGTTCATAAATAAATTACAGCGTTTTTATCTCGCATGCTTACTGTTTTTTGAAATGACACATGCATACCTTCTTAATATGAAATAGAATATCTACAGCGACAAATTATGTCAACAATGTCAATTGATTTTAATCCCGACGCTGAACAAAAGTGGTTCTCTTGAGGCTGTTAAATCGGAAGGCACTTTCTGATTCGTTCATGTTCTTCAGTATCCTATATTTCAGTAAATTAGATTCATAAATATGTAGTAGTCTTTTGTTTAAGTCCCTGAAAGTTAGTAAAAGGGTATATTTGTAAGCTTATAGAACAAGTTTAAATAACTTCCGCTACAAATTACCCTAAGCGCTAATTCTTTTGCTGCTTGTTTAACGTTACACTAACACATCAAAGGTTTTCGGTGACGGGAGAATGGTAAAGGATTAAAAGTGCGTATTAGACAAACGGGGTACAAACGGGCTAGGGCTGTGAAAAAAAGCGACCGTAGCCTTAATTAAAGTACATTCCCAGCATGTGTAGTGCAAAAAGAGTGAAACTACGGAAAACCATCATCAGGGCTGCCAACATTGGTGGTTCAAACCTACCATCTTCCGAATGCAAGCTAACAGCTACATGGGCCGAACGGCACAGCCCTGAACGATGTATTCGAAGTTTCACCCTGGTTATTCCCTAAGAATTTTGTGTCCGGAAGTGTACAATGTCACCGCAGCCTTCGCTGAAAATATCGAATAGTAGTACCCTATATTGGTATGTTTTACTTACTGCTTTTAGGATTTATGAACTGCACAGAATGAGTTTCCAATACTTAATGAAGGAAAATAATTCAACTAATTTCCTGGTGTGTATGAAGCGTAAATTTGACTCCGAAGACGACTACAGAAAGAAGCCATTCTCCCTTGGTTCCTGGTTCCCAATTGTTCTATTCTTGTGTCAGAAACAGCGGCATATACTGAGGGCTACCAAGGATATCAGTGAAGCCCAAAACTCAATTGAGAAGGATGGAAGTCTAAAGCGCATTATAGTATAAGCATCTGACACATTGTTCCATTTACAAAACTTGAAAGCAGTGAGAAAAAACGTCGCACGTATTTCTGAGAGCAAAGCATCGGAGACTGATATTGCAGCCCAGACTCTCGCCCCTTTGCCCTCAACTCGCCACAGGCGGCTTGCTGCTCTATATCGGATAGGAGCGGGGAGCGGGAGGATAGGTGTGCTAGGCTTCGGTCCGTCAGATCGCCACTGCTATCAGCCATGCGTTACTCATCGTATATACTTCCTCACCTCGCACTTCTGACTTAATTATATAGATAACAGAGTAATAGTATTTCACTCCCGTTTACTTCTACATCCGTGTAGGAATACACTGCAGGACTACTGTCATAGGAGCAATATAGTTTTCTTTTCATTGGTAGATTTGGAATCTTTCAAGTTTAGTGTTCCCTTTCGTTGGCTGGAATAGAACTCGTGATCGTGGGTCGGACACCACCTCTGATCTCCCGAGGAAGCTAATTAACCAGTGAAAATGGGTACGACCGCTGTAAAATTCAACATTTTTATTTAATAATAATAATCTGTACTGAAATTATAAAGAGGAAAATTTTGTTTGTTTGTAACGAATAGGCTCAAAAACTACTGAACCGGTTTTAAAAATTACTTCACCTATAGAAAGCTACATTTCCAGTTAGTAACATGGGCAGTATTTTATTTTCGAAACAATTCTAGGTGGGAGGCACAGGGGGGGGGGGGCAGATATAAAAATAAAGGGCTAATATAAGCAAAATATCGAATTTGTCGTCTAAGGACGAGGCAAAGCTCAATTTAATCCTCTTGACGCAAAGAACAAAACTCGGTGAGCCCTACGGGCCCGAAAACCATGTTTTAAAGCCCTAAAACCAACCGTTACGGAGTTATTGGCACCACACTACTCCTGCTCGAAGAATCGGATAAAGTAATGAATTGCCGTAACCATGGCAACGTCAACTCCAGAATTCTACAGCAGCGAAATTATCTACAATAAATCACAAAAACCTAACATGTTACAGACATGAAAATTGATATTTGGATTCCCCTTTAAAAATAAAAGAACACACATATTCGTTTTCAGAAAATCCACTTAAGGGGGAGAAGGGTGAAAAGAAGTGAGGAAGGAGTTGAATTATTTATATGAGGATACATATATCTCAAAAAATGAAGATGTAACACATTCAAATTGGTACTTGGAATCTCCTTTAAAAATGAACACGCTCTTTTTGGAAAATCCACTTAAGGGGGTGAAAAGTATAAAAAGCGGATGCAATTTTAAAATTAGTATCTTCTTCTTCTATAGCTTTACCCAGACCTGTGGGGTTGAGGGTGCGAACTGTGTCGCACATGTGGATTTGACCCTGTTTTACGGCTGGATGCCCCTCCTGGCGGCAACCGTATGTTTAGGGATGTAATCTATACTTCTATACTAATATTACAAAAGGGAAAAAATTGTATATTTGTTTGTAACGGACAGACTCAAAAACTACTGAACCAATTTTAAAAATTACTTCACCTATAGAAAGCTACATTGCCAGTGAGTAACATGGGCTGTATTTTATTTTCAAGACAATTCGAGGGTGGCGACGGGGGAGGTATAAAAATAATAAAATAATACGCTAATATAGGCGAAATCGAATTTGTCGTACAAAGACGAAACAAAGCTAATTTTAAGCCCCTTGACGCAAAGAACAAAACTCGCTACACCCTTCGGGCCCGAAAACCATGTTTTAAGGCCCTAAAACCAACCGTTACGGAGATATTGGAACCACACTACCCCTGCTCTAGGAATCGGATAAAGAAACGAAAAGCCGTAACCATGGCAACGTCAGCTCCAGGATTCTACAGCAGCTAGATTATGCATGTACGTTTGGGCATAGCTGCCAACCAAAATTGATACACATATGACTTACTATCTGGAAAAAAATAAACTGTTGTGCAAGACGCTCATAGCACTCCTTTGGGCGGGGATGGAAAGGGAGTGAAGTATAAAAATAATAGCCCCGGAGATCTTCGTAGTACAGCGCAGCGACCAGCGGTTGCCGACGGGCCTCCGTTTAGGATCACTGATATTATTAGTGCCGATATTTTAGTCCACTTTTACGATCATTGTAACCATGAAATCAACCTATATACTGTACACAATTGTCAAGATGACTTGAAAAAATTTCTCAACATTTATACTCAGATTCATTATATGATGTGCGACATGAGTGACAAGTCCTGCGAATTATAATTCTCGATAATTATAGTAGTTTCTTTTATGCATCGCGTATTTCCTTGATCATTTGTAATAGTTACGAAATGTCGGATCAAACATACATTCAATAATATTTATATTTGTGGTCCTATCTAGCGGAAGTATACTTATACTAAACCTGCAGCTTTGTGAAAGAAGCAGGTATATCTAGGTGGGAATGAAGGAAAAACATGGTAGCATAAGATCTTAGAGGTCGACGCTAATTACGAACTAATATTTAGAGGCCCCCATGAAGAAAAGAAGAAGAAGATACACTATAATTCCTAACATGACAAATAATGTCTACGTACTTAAGTAAATACACCAGTTATATAAATATATAATGAAGTCGCTCACACTGATAGTATGAGTAACTAAAGCCAGTTTCTGATAACCCGTAACGGGTACTTCTGCTAGTAATAATAATAATAATAATAATAATAATAATAATAATAATAATAATAATAATAATAATAATAATGGAGCATGGCATCTGTATAGGCTTGGTGGTGACCTAATGAGGATAAAATGAATGGCGAAGACGTGATAAATACCCAGTCCCCAAGCCAGGGGAATTAACAGTATGAGGGGTTTGATTCTGAAAACTGAACCGCGGCCATCGGCCTAAAGGCAAACATTCTATCCATTTAGCCACAAAGCCGAACTTTCGTTTGCTAAACCTTAGGCTACCATCTCCACTGATCGGGAGTTGAGCACTGGCAGTAGCAGAGGCCAGGGCAGTAGCTTGTGAAGCAGCCTTGACAACACAGCAGGCTTCTCCGTTGGCTATTGGCTGCAGCTCAAAACGCTGAAGGCTTGACGTTCACTAAACTAACCATCGAAAAGGGGTAACCTAAGCCTAGTGGTAGCACACGTCTTGATCCCAGCCACTGGTCAGAAACATCTTGTCCACAGCCAAATATTACTTTGAAACACCGGAGGTATCTTACACAAATTGTGACCAATATTTTGGAAGATAAGTTCCCTATAATATTTATCCTGACGGTAAAGTTGTGAAGATGGGTCTCATCTCATGAAGCCTTGGTCTGGTGTAACATAGGGACACTCTCTCTCCGTGGGAGGGAGCTAACTGCCGTAGCCATGAGTGACCATTCGTGACATGAAGTTGTATGGCTCACAAGCAGGAATTGTAGTTTCTATAACTCGTCAATGTACGCTGCCAAGCTGCTAGGAAAACTGGCTTTCCATGAAAGAGAGCGATCTTAGTCATTCAATGGTATCTAATTCTCAGTTCAGAAGGCTATATGCACGCTTCTTCTGATAGTACGAGCGTCGTTAGGCGGGGGAGACCTTGTAATAAGCCCCATTAAGTCCTCAGTCAGAACATTCTTGTGGAAGACATACAATAGCCACCATATGGCAACAGAGAGTGAGCCCTCATTAGGGATGAATGACAGATCTATGATGCACAATAAAATGTGTCATTCTGTAGTCACATGAAAAGACATCATTTTGGAGACATCTATCAGGCCTTGATTTATTACTGCAGGGAGCGCGTGTATGTCATGACAAGCTAATTCTCCTACCCTTGGGTAGTAAACAGGCCTCGATTAAGGATAGCAATGGCTCTGAGCAATGCTAGTGAGTGAATACGCGCACACAAAACACTTAAGCTCTATAAAATAGCATGTGAGTAATAAAAAATGCTTTAACGTATATTTGCTGAAAAATACAAGAAAACACTTTTCTTTAAGTTTCCTTGGGTATTGACGTGAAAACCCAAGAAAATCCAGTATAATAAGACCGAAGACAACATTTCTTAAAGTTCTCTTGAAATGTACAAATAATTAAGTCCATCTAATAAGCACAAATAATAATAACCGCATTTATTTATTTATTTATTTATTTATTTATTTATTTATTTATTTATTTATTTATTTATTTATTTATTTATTTATTTATTTATTTATTTATTCCAAACCAAACCCGATGGTGCAAAAGCCCCGAAGGGTCATGGCCTACCAAGCGACTATTGCTCAGCCCGAAGGCCTGCATATTATGAGGTGTCGTGTGGTCAGAACGACGAATCCTCTCGGCCGTTATTCTCGGCTTTCTAGACCGGGGCCGCCATCTCACTGTCAGATAACTCCTCAACTGTATTCACATAGGCTGAGTGGACCTCAAACCAGCCCTCAGATCCAGGTAAAGATCCCTGACCTGGCCGGAAATCGAACAGTCGAACCCGGGGCCTCCGGGTAAGAGGCAGTCACGCTACCCCTACACCGTAGGGCCGGATATTTATTTATTCATTTATTCATTTTTCTACAATATTTTGTAAACCTTTAGTAAGGTATACATTATCTGAACCTGCAAAGCACTTATGTCACGATATCTACAGTCACATCAAAATTACAACCATTCTTCCATAGTTCAATATCAGCACTACATTGTTCTCCGCTTTGTTGTGAATAACTTACAAAATTTAGGTTGATATTTTAGGTGCCCAAACCTCACTGAGATACACATCATCATCATCATCATCATCATCATCATCATCATCATCATTATTATTATTATTATTATTATTATTATTATTATTATTATTATTATTATATAGATAGATGACGGCTATTCCGCCCCTCCTGGAGCCTGCCTCCATAAACAACAACCTAGTTGACTGGTTGTAAAGCCGAGCACGGCGCCATGTTACATCAATTGTAACAAGGTACCGCCAATTAACATATATAATGTGGGAGCCATTTCTTATGTCGTAGCACCACACCCAAAGGGCCATACCGTAAGACGCACTGTGTATGGACCTGCAATCCAGTATCACACGTGGGTGAGAGCAGTTCAGCTACTTTATGGTTATGATCTAATTACCTTGTCATTGTACCGATAAACATGTTACGTTCACAAGACAGCAAGCAATTAAGATCAACAGTATCACGAGGTATATGCTCTTCGTTCCTATGTAAGAATGGCGCCAAGGCATACATGGTGTAGAAAAAGTGGTGATACGGTGGTGACCTTAGTTTTCAGGGACGTGACAACATGGTAATCAATAATAGTATTGGTTTTATGTCCCATTAAATACTTTTACGGTTTTCGGAGACGCCGAGGAGCCGGAATTTCGTCTCTCGGGAGTTCTTTAGTGTGCGAGTAAATATACCGACACGGGGCTGATGTATTTGAGCACGTGCAAATCGTACCGAACTGAGCCAGGATTGAACCTGCCAATTGGGATCAGAAAACCAACTCCTTAACCGTCTGAGCCACTCAGCCCGGAAATAAGCACCTTTTTGTAACAATATTCTCGCGCTTTAATGTCGAAAATCTCACATAAATTTTCACCGACAGTGGGATGGGAAATGGCTAACAAGCAAACATTACCATAGGGCAGTTGAAAAATGAATAAAAATGAAAATCCACGGCCTATTTTCAGTCATTAGATCAGGAATAAAATGAATGAAGCCCCCATCTACCGGCGAGAATTAAGAATTGTGCCGGCTGCCGAAGCCTGTCGCACTCGTTTGGGGCAAGGATTGATGACTGACAGATAAAATGAAATGAAAAGATACTGGAGTGTGTTGCTGAAATGAAAGATGACTGGGAAAACCGGATTACCCGGATAAAACACTGTCCCGCCTCCGCTTTGTCCAGCACAAATCTCACATGGAGAGAGTGGGATTTGAACTACGGAACCCAGCGATGAAAGGCCGGCGCGCTTCCGCCTGAGCCACACAGGCTCATGGGACAGATAATATTATTAAATGTCATCATACTATCGTATTCTGCTTTACTAAAATATAATATACTTATTCGCGGGTATTTTTTACAAATTAACCACAATTGAGAAAATACGATGTGAAAACTATAACTCTAAAGCCTATTGCTCAAGATAAAATGTTTCGTAAAATTTGTTGTACAATTAATTTTATAAAAATTTGGTGTAAACAAGTTGTGATGCTCACGGTAAAATTATTTTATAAAATCCGTTGAAGCATCAGGATGGCCATCTATGAACTCACTTCTGAACTAGGATATGCATGCGCTGCCATCTATCGATAAACCTTTAAACCAAGAATCCGCTGTTAACTTACAGTGTGTTTGAGAGTATTGCTCCAACAAACAAAGCGAAACTTGCTGCTTTAGCTGCAATTATATGTTGTATAGTGGTAAAAAGGAAGAAAAGAAATGCAAGGAAATGCTGGACTCGGGTTGGATCAAGAGAAGAAGGTAGAGGATTGCTGTCCTTGGGTCGAAAATTAGTTGAGGTTAGAAGACCAGCATTCATATAAGAATTCGGCGATTGTATTTTCTGCCCCTCTTCTTGCATTTCTGTTGTGGTAAAGTGGCGTTTTAACTTCGTACAAACAAGGATATTTATGGTATTCGTCCAATAAAACACTAACAGCTTCCTTAGTCCACCCGGATCCTGCCATTTTAGAAAGAAATTTGTTTACCATCGAGCTTCACAACCTTCTCACGACGTAGCGCCAGTATCATCGTGATGTCAGCTTCGCTGATTGGTTCGTTTCATAAAATTAATTTTACGGAATAGAACATGTCCTACTTTGCGAAAAGTTTTATAAAAGGTTTTATAAAACTTGAATTTGACCGTAAGCAACAGAAATTTTATAAAATTAAATTATTGTATAATAAATTTGACAGAAAATTTTACCGTAAGCAACAGGCATACGGGCTTCTTAGGTTGCCAACATGTATTGTGCCCTTTTAAAGGCACCCAATGCGGTGGTCTTCCTTCTTGATATGTGCGCCGGCTGCTCCTGCAAATAATGACATTTAAAAATACCTACCGCCTCATGTAGACTCTTCTCCTCAGGCGTGGTGCGTTCATGGATCCCTCGGGTTGATGGGCCACACGTCGATCGGGATTGAGGGAATGAAAGATGGGGTAACTAAACTATTAAATGACGGTACCCAAAGACTGAATTAAAATTGAAATAAATAAAATGGTTTATTTAACAAAATTTGCAAAGTGTAAAAATGAAAGTAAAATGGT
Source organism: Anabrus simplex (assembly GCF_040414725.1). Lineage (NCBI taxonomy): Eukaryota > Metazoa > Arthropoda > Insecta > Orthoptera > Tettigoniidae > Anabrus > Anabrus simplex. The sequence continues at coordinate 355,862,555 of NC_090268.1, read as the reverse complement.
GCAAAATAAAATAATGTGAAATGAAATTAAAATTTAAAACAATTAAAAGGTCTGCATTATAATGAGTTAATTATCTGCCTTAATAAATTTCGACTGAAGGTCGATCAAAATTTAAATATACTGGAGTACATCGAACCACTGTCTCCATGACGATGACGTGACCACATTCAAACACTGGTCAGAAATACAGCCTCATTTGAATAAATGATTTACAATACCTTGGAAAATGTCCTCTCAAAATAAATTTGAGTAATTAATTAGTTAATTTGTTAATTCATCAAATTGACATTGACTTTGAGGTGTCTATCAAATATTTAACCCATATTCAAATTCAGTTGGGAAACACCCAACTCCAGAATAGTAGTAGAATACACTAACCATGTGTAACAATAAAAGAAAAAGGGAGAAAAAACCATGAACATGGTACTTTATCCGTTATATAACTTTTGCCACTTACTTAAACTACTCGTGGCTGAAAACAAGAAAATTTATAGAACCAAAAATCCTGAGTGCTACCATCACTCATTTAATAAGTTAAACCTTACTTATTTAACTGTGATAGTCTGGACGCTTAAAATACTTAAATTAATTAGGCCAAGTGCCTCAAGTTTACATCTTAAATGAGAGCGATCCCTTTACATCGTTAACTTTACCTAGTTTGCCGCTGCCTGCATTTTCATTGCGAATGCATATTTGTGTGGTACCAACTCTAGATGGAGGCAGATCCCATCTTATTTATGTAACTCATCTGCGGCACTTGTGATACAACTGCTTATTAAAGATCGCTTCATTTGCCTAACTGAAATGCAGTGGATTTCTAAGGCTTGGTGATTACTTACTGTCTTCTGGTATGAGCATACCACTACTATGGTTTTGACTATGAACTAATCGATGATCTATTACCCTAACATATGAAATCTTATTTACATAAATGAACATGTCAATGGAGAACACTGCTCCAAAAAAATAAATAATGAAATTAAAATAATCTGACTACACCTATTTTATTTACATAAATCAAATACAAACACTATTCACGTATCATCAGATTCTAACATAGTACGGTGACAAAATGTATACAAAGAAAGGATATTATAACAAAAATCCAGATCCCAAAAATCGCTGCCTAATAAAATTTTTAAATTAAATGCGCAATATCGAAGTATAAAATATTACCCTGATTCAAGTAGCAAAATTATGTGAATTTGATGGCAATCTTCTAACCTCAGACGAAAAACGTCTGGACATGACCCTATTCAATCTTTACGGACAATAATTATGGGTATTACATGTCATCAATGATTATACATGACTGTCGAAACACACATTGATCGGTCGCTCTGTTCACAATTCACCTCGGACTCTAACTTGCATATTTTCCGAGCATTTATTTTCCCTGGAAACTATTTGAAACAATACAGGCTTTCCGCCTACAACCATTACACATGTCGTCGCATATTTAACACTCTCGGTTAAATTATTCATCTCTCAATTCTATTTATTCATCGATATTCTCGACGTAGTAACTCATAGTACGGCCTCGCTCGTATCCGGCGGGCGAAATAACTGTGTCGTTCACATATCAATTTTTACGACATTATTCATGACATGGTCCAAATATCACATTTTCCATTTTTCAACGCAGATCATCAGGGATATTACTATTACTTTGCTCGTTATTTTGATCATATACCGTTTCACATATTGCGAAATATCAGAGCTAACTGATTATTTAACTGAAATAACGAGATTGCCTCTCAAAAACACGGCTATCGAAATGTGTAACCACGTTTACATAAAGAAATTAATTTTTACGTATCAACCAGATCGTCGCGAAATACAAAGTATGAGAGCTACCGGAAACGGTCATCTGAATAATGATTACATAACATGAAATAATAAACTGGATGCGCTAATAGCAAAAGTAAACATTTAAACTAACATGGCGGCATCTACAAAATTAAAACGTCAACAAAATACCGCTCATTACCATAGTGATTATTATTATTATTATTATTAGTATTATTATTATTATCACTTTAAAATCTTCACTACACTGTATGTACGTTTCTTAGTAAAATAGGATTCTCAAATGTCAAAATGACTTACTTCAAAATGATTCAGAAATAATATGAAAAACATTTACTTAAGGAAACTATGCAAATAGCACACGCTAACACTTATTATTATTATTATTATTATTATTATTATTATTATTATTATTATTATTATTATTATTATTATGACGATCCTAAATTATTACTATTATTGTGACACTATGGCATTTATATTCCGAATCGCCAAATATAATTGTCGTAGTCTCACGTTCAACTCAAAAATGAAAATGATATCAAACTACAATTAATAACATCTGACACGTGAATTATTTACAATCCTATCTAAAATTCTAAACTACATTTTTGATCATCGATTGTTCATAGTCCTACATATTTACATATTTACATTCTGCTCATTTACCTTATTTGTGCTGGAGGCAGGTCAGATCACCCTCCGGACTCCGTCATGATGAATTTAGTACTCCATCTTCAAGCTGATGTGGTTATCCAAGATGCCACACGCACAAACTTGATGCATTTTCACGATAGCGTTGCACACGTCCACATTTATATTAGCACTCGCACTTTTCACTCCTATGAAGATTATTCAATGACACTGCATTGAGCACCTGACGTGAAGTTGACAGTCTGGACTCCGCTACCTGCCTAGCCTCCTACTGTCGTCTCTCTCAACCCTCTCAGTTTGTTTGTGTAAAGGAATATTGGTTATTCACCTTCTCTGACCATAACACTGGACTCAAGGTCTTAGTGCCGCAGCATTCCATTGGCGAAAACAAAGTCCTTCTCCCTGTAACTGGCTTGATTAATTCTGCTCCCAAATATCTCACTTGCAATAATAGTTCTATGAGAGTGTGAAAAAATTAAATGTAATGTTCCCGACGATATGTGGAGAATTTCATAATAATCGTCCTCCAAAATATTACCTTTCCACGAAATATACAAGCTACACGTGAACTAGGGAAAATGTTATGCAGCTACGTGTTACGAAGAGATTCATTGTTCATTCCGGTCCTAGCACGTTATAAGTTCATTCAAGGCAAGTGTTCAGAATATAACTACCATTGTCATTTGTTAATTTAATTGCCTGATTATCTCTGCATAAATTAAAGTTGAATAAAAGTTTGTCAAAGTGTTCATTTCGGCTAAGATATTACTCACACAAGTAAATACATTACTCACTCGGATGCCAACAACTGTACAAGACTGAGAATTCTTACAAGACTGAGAATTCTTACGAGACTGAAGATTCTTACAAGACTGCGAATTCTCACAAGACTGAGAATTCTTACGAGACTGAAGATTCTTACAAGACTGCGAATTCTCACAAGACTGAGATTCACCACACTGGTGTCGTCGGTTTTGTAAACTGTCCTCCCCCACTTCGAAAATAGTTCTGTGGAAGGGATGTGGCGTAATAATCCTGCACTTGGGGCCGATTTATCATGCGTCCGTAGGTTAGAATTTTAGGAAATGTTTTCTCCGCCACTAGGAATGACTCGGATTTCCTAGTGCCGGTCCCAAGCCCGGTAAAGGAGGAGGGTCAATGGCTGGTTGTTGAGTCTTGGGGGTTGCACTGATGTCTAGTAAGTGCTGCCATTAAAACTCAAGAAATGCTTTAGTTGACAGTCCATCTGTCAATGTAACCAGCAAATCCTACCCCTCATGGGGATGGGTGAGGGCGAGTACCTGGCGCCTTAAAACTGGGTCCCTCGGCTAAGGTATAGTAACCCCTACAGAAGAGTCCCTGGTCCTCCAGGTTGGGGGTTGTGCGAAGGGCTGGTAACCCTTCCACTTAAAAACTTACCTCACTCATAAATCTCAGATGAATAACCGGACGGATTCTATGATGACGACAAAGGCAAGATCAAAGGCCAAACGATTTGGAATTAGAGATACATTAAAGTTGGGAACTTGGAACGTGAGAGGCATAAAAGGAAAAGAAGAAGAACTGGATAGAGAGCTGGCTAGGAAAGAAATCAATGTTGCTGTAATTACTGAGACAAAAAAGAAATTACAAGGAACAAAAGAAATTGATAAATACACTATGATTTATAGCGGAGTTACACAGGATAAAAGAGCTGCAGCAGGAGTCGCAATATTAATAGACAGGAAGTGGAAAAACAAAATAGAAAGCTACACCATGATAAATGAAAGAATTTTGGTGTTGAGGTTGAAGGTAGAGAGAGGGAAATTAACCTTGGTAGCCGTGTATGCTCCTGAAGAAAACAAACAGGAAGAATCTGAACAGTTTTATGAAGTTCTTCAATCAGTGTTGGATAACATATGTAAAAGTGACTTTGTTGTTCTGGCTGGTGATCTCAATGCTCGAGTAGGAAACAAACCAATTGCAGAAATAGTGGGAAATAAAGGTGAACCAACTTTGAATGAAAATGGTAAATTATTAATAGAATTTTCATCCTATAATAATTAAAAATTACTAACACCTTCTTTGAGAAGAAAGATATACATAAATTCACATGGACTGCAAGAGGACAGCGATCAATTATTGACTATATAATGGTCAATAAAAAGTTAGGCCCAGATGTAACAGATGTCAGAGTACATAGAGGAAGCGATTTATATACAGATCATTATCTGGTCATTGCAAAAATCAGAATTCTTGCTAAATGGAGGAAAAGGCTGAATAGAAATATACACAGAAACCAAGAGATCTGTAAGGTATATTTACTACAGGATGATGGAATAAAATACTTATATCAAAATCGGCTGCAACAGTATTTAGGTCAGATTCCGACAAGTACTGATATTAACAAAGAATGGGAAATCATAACCTCAGCAATTCAGAGGGCAGCAGATGAAGCCATTGGAGTGAAGAAGAAATTTAGGAGAAAAACTGGGCTTAAAATATGGAATAAAGAAATTTCAGAAGCTGTCAAGCAAAAAAAATATTATATCTGAAAACGATACAGCATCGAACCCCACAAAATGAGAAAGAATATAAAAACAGCAGGAACAAGGTCAAGTCACTAACGAGAAAACTCAAGCAAGAATCATGGGATAGGTTAATAAACTCAATAGAGGATGATATCCATGGTAGGCAACAGATGGCATATACGTTAATGAAGCACCTCAACAGTGATGAAAGAGAAACTGCTAATATAAATGTAATCAAAGAAGAATCGTGGATACAACACTACAAAGAATTGTGGTATAACGGAGAGTATGGAGAGAGTCAGGAAGATCAAGATATAGATATCGACATTGAAGGAATTGACCTAATAGATATAGAGGAACTTAATACTGTTCTGAAATCTTTCAAAAATAGAAAAGCACCAGGGTTAGACAACATAAATATGGAGTTGTTCAAATATGGTGGGATCATTCTTAAATTTAGAATGTTACATTTAATTAATCTTTGTTGGAAAAGAAGAAGTATACCTGAAGAATGGAGAAAAGCTAAAATAATATCACTTTTCAAGAGAGGAAATCGAAGTTTTTGCAGTAACTATCGAGGAATAAGTTTATTAAATGTTGGCTATAAAATATATGCTAAAATAATAAATAATAGACTTAAAATCATTGTACACAATCTCTTATTGGAAGAACAGTGTGGATTTAGGAAGGGCAGATCCTGTACAGATAATATATTTAGCCTCAAACAGATACTGGAGAAGAGGAGAGAATTTAACTTGAATACTTATGTCGCTTTTGTCGACTATGAAAAGGCTTTTGATAGGGTAGATAGAGAACAGTTATGGAATATAATGGTAAAAAATGGATACCCTACACATCTTATTCAAGTTATCCAAAGTCTGTACAAAAGGACGAGAATTGTGTTAGATTTAGGATACAAACTAACGGAAGAAATATTAATTAATCAAGGTGTACGTCAGGGATGCAGCCTCTCTCCAACACTATTCAATATATATATATATATATATATAGATGAAGTAATCAGAAATTGGAAACGAATTGTGCACTCTGGAATAAAATTGAACACAAACACATACATAAATACTATGCTCTTCGCAGATGATCAATTTATCCTGCAGGATGATGAAGATAAACTCCAGAAATCAATACATCAGTTAAACACCATTTGTAAAAGTTATAATCTTCGGCTATCCAGAACAAAAACCAAAGTTATTGCATGGCAAGGGAAATATCCTATCAGAGCGAAGATAGTAATCGACAATCAACCAGTAGAACAAGTCACAAATTTTAAGTACCTTGGTTGTGAAATATCTTTTAATGATGATGACGAGGTGAAGAAGAAGCTTCATCGATTTCAATATATGTGTGGCACAATTCGCCGAACACTGAAAGGAAAAGTAAGAGAAGATACTCAACTTAAATTCTATAAGACTATGGCTGTACCAACTTTGCTATATGGAAGTGAGACATGGGTAGATAAAATAAGCTATAGGAATAAAATACAATCATCTGAAATGAGATTCCTAAGATCAGTGAAAGGATACTCCCTAAAAGATAAAATACGAAATGAAGAGATAAGACAAAAATTAAATATATTCTCAATGAATGAAAGAATATTCCAAAACAGGATAAATTGGAAAAACCACGTTCTGAGGATGGATAACGACAGAATCCCAAAACTTGCCCTGGAATACCATCCTACAGGAAGAAGAGATATTGGTCGTCCTATGAAGAGATGGAATGAAATCTGAGGTCGGAACAGGCTATTAGCCTAATCCATGAAGAGGAAGTAAGTAGTAAGTAAGTTTTCTAAACATTCATAATTTTGGTCCGATTTACGTGTTACATTGCGTTATGAGAAACGATCACAGGTTAATTTATACGATGGCGCGCGTCACTGGCTCTATTTTCTGCAAGAGTATGGCGCCTTCCCGCCATGACTGTTCATTTCCTGGGCGATACCACTCTTCCATGTAAAATTGAAAATTTCTTATTTAACCACTGATTAACCACACGTTTGCACTGATAAATCCTCAAATATTGTTTGGAAGTCAGGACACAATCTTTCACAGCTACTTCGGGCACCAAATCGCGAAATACTAGCTGTAGATTACCGCTATGACAAGACATTAAAATATGCAAGTTTTTGATTGGCTGAGACGTTCGCGCTCTTAGTAGCTTGGATTCTTCCATTTTCTGCCAAGGGATGACGGGCATTATTCGTTTCTCTGTCGCACCTCTGGGTAGGGCAAATTCCGATGTGCGGATTCACGTGGGAACTGGATAGAAAGTTTCCACCTCTCGTCGGCATCATAAACATAATTGGACGTACCACTCAGGCTAGCTACTTCCTGTTCGTGCCTTAAGACGTATTCTGTGGATATATTTTCAGTCTGAACGGCGCCTGTCTGTTGCTTTGTGAGACTGCAAGCTTTTCCCAGCCTACTGCAGTATTCCCATATGCGAATTATTAAACATTTAATTTGTGCATCTATTATGCACATTCGCTTATGGGTGCAGTATGTATATTTTCAGAAAGAGTCCCTTCTTACTTATTCACGTGCTCGAAACTTGCTGCCTTTGCTATGGTGTCCATAACGACAATCAAAATGTCAGACAGTTCTTGAAGAAGTATAAATTGACCCTGACAAATTGTCCATGACGATAATGCCACCCAACACAAGATAATCTGCGGTTCAACCCCTGGATCGATATTTTTCTGTTTGTACAAATACATTATACGTTGCCTTTCACATAACGCTGGTTTTGAACACTCGGCCGATCTCTGCAGCAGCGAAACAACAGTACTTTCACTGGCAGATCAACAGTCCCTCTACCCGCGATGTCAGAAACAACTTTCGTCCGCATGGATATTAGATGTTCTGCAAGAAACCAGGACCATTTTCAAAACACAACTGATTACTGCTACAAAAATTTGAAAGAATGAAAGAAATAATGTGAAAAGGCAGCAGTTATTAAATGTGGATGGTGTGTTTTGCACACTTTTTGAGGACTATCGCTGCTGCAGTGTTTAAATTCCGATTAATCCCACTTGCAGATGTATTATGATCACAACGAAATATAAATTCAGGTAATAACTTCGATTACTTCTCATTAACAAAACTTTCCAACTCTCGTCACACCATCCTTTAAGTGCACTTATCTCCTAGCGCTAAAGTGGCCAAAATATTTATGAATACATATTTTTATATTCTAAATACGATGAAATAAAAATAATTTTTTAACTGCCCCTATCAGAATCAGAATGTTCGCTTGCAAAATTGAGAAGGTAGTGGTCGTGGCCTGATGTAGGTTAGAGCCCCGACATTTGGCTTGATGTGAAACCATGGAAAATCACCTCCAGGGTGCTGCCGGTGAGGTTTAAACTCACCAACTCACGAATGCCAGCTTATGATTACATGACCCGAACCTTGAAAGCCAACTTCCTATGTGAATCAGTGGTAAAGCTTCAGCCTTCGGATCCCTAGATCACGGTTTCAAACTCGGCAGAAGTAGCTGGATTTTTGAAGTGTGGAAGAAAAGTAATTCGATACATGCCGTATGATGTCAGAATGCAGAAAAGATCTCTGGTGATATATTTGGGTTTTTCCTGACAAAATTAATTAAAAACACAGCCATAGATCGGTGTTACTCTGCCACCTGATAGAGTAAATCGGGACGTCGAAATTCACGACCACGCAGCCTAGATGGCGTAGAATTAAAACAACTGCACACGCTGAGTTCATACGGTTATTTATTTATTTATTTATTTATTTATTTATTTATTTATTTATTTATTTATTTATTTATTTATTTATTTATTTATTTATTTATTTATTTATTTATTTAAGATGGTTCATGTTTGTGGGTTACTGTAGTCACGTCCCAGTTCGTGAACCATGGGCAACGGCTGAGTGGCCTAGTAAGTGGTCCTGAGAGTCGGGATACCAGTTGCTATGGAATGGGAGTGGGCATCTCGGACATATTCTGAGTCATGGCCCACCTGGTGCTCAGGCGGCTAGGACTATACAATTCACCGGTGGTCCATAACCCGTTAGAGGAGGGATTCTCACTTGGACTATGTGCAAGTAGGGTAGCATTCTGCTTCATGAATTTACCGAACTCAGAACATTTCAAGCAAGCCTCGGACCTATGAGAGTAATGGAGTCCTTCTTTCCTAACATTTTAAGCAAGCCTCGGACCTATGGGAGTAATGGAGTCCCACTCCCATTTGACAGGCGAGAGACTCCTTGGAAACAACTTGGAGAACAAAATGGAATTCGATGGGGAGCTAACAATATTAATGGGCCTTATGGAAGAAAGAAAGTAGAACTGGCTGAGTCAGCAAAGAGGATGCATCGGGATGTGCTAGGAGTAAGTGATATTCGGGTAAGGGGAGATAATGAGAAAGAGATAGGAGCTTATAAAATGTACTTGACGGGTGTTAGAAAGGGAAGGGCAGAGTCGATAGGGCTCTTTATCAGGAATACCATTGCAGGCAACATAGTTTCTGTTAGGCACGTAAATGAGGGAATGATGTGGGTAGATTTGTCAGTGTATTCACCATGTGAGGGTGCAGATGAGGATGAAGTTGACAAGTTTTATGAAGCACTGAGTGACATCGTGGTCAGGGTCAACAGCAAGGATAGAATAGTGCTAATAGGCGATTTCAATGCGAGAGCTGGGAATAGAACTGAAGGATACGAAAGGGTGATTGGTAAATGTGGGGAAGATATGGAAGCTAAAGGGAATGGGAAGCGTTTGCTGGACTTCTGTGCTAGTATGGGTTTAGCTGTTACGAATACATTCTTCAAGCATAAGGCTATTCACCGATACACATGGGAGGCTAGGGGTACCAGATCCATAATAGACTATATCTTAACCCTTTACTGCATGAATTATTTTTCGTTTTCGTTTGGTGAAGAAAATTTCAAGCTTCAATGTTCAACTTACGTTCAATGTTTTAGATTTACCAGCAATTCTGAACTGGGGCAAATAGCTTAACGGGACTGGATTGCCATAACGGGGTATATATACGATTTTTCACGATTTCACGCTAAGCTTTTAACATTCAAAGACCGAACATTACTGCCTACTGGCCATGGGTACGTATTGCAGGGCGCAAGTATACTTGCACGTCCGTAGGTCGCAGTAAAGGGTTAACAGATTATCTTTGAATTCAGGAAATCTGTTAGGAATGTACGAGTTTTCCGTAGATTATTCGATGATACAGACCACTATCTGATCTGATCTGATCTGATCTGTAGTGAACTAAGTATCGCTACGCCTAGGGTAGAGAAAGTGAAATCTGTGGAATGATGAAGTCAGAGCAGCCTGTAAACGTAAAAAGAAGGCTTATCAGAAATGGCTCCAAACAAGGGCCGAGGCAGACAGGGATTTGTACGTAGATGAAAGAAACAAAGCGAAACAGATAGTTGTTGAATCCAAAAAGAAGTCGTGGGAAGATTTTGGTAATAACCTGGAAAGACTAGGTCAAGCAGCAGGGAAACCTTTCTGGACAGTAATAAAGAATCTTAGGAAGGGAGGGAAAAAGGAAATGAACAGTGTTTTGAGTAATTCAGGTGAACTCATAATAGATCCCAGCAAATCACTGGAGGGTGGAGGGAATATTTTGAACATCTTCTCAGCGTAAAAGGAAATCATCCTGGTAGTGTTGCAAACAGCCAAGCTCATGGGGAGGAGGAAAATGATGTTGGTGAAATAATGCTTCAGGAAGTGGAAAGCATGGTAAATAAACTCCATTGTCATAAGGCAGCAGGAATAGATGAAATTAGACCTGAAATGGTGAAGTATAGTGGGAAGGCAGGGATAAAATGGCTTCATAGAGTGGTAAAATTAGCGCGGAGTGTTGGTAAGGTACCGAGCTCGATAGCTGCAGTCGCTTAAGTGCGGCCAGTATCCAGTATTCGGGAGATAGTAGGTTCGAACCCCACTGTCGGCAGCCCTGAAAATGGTTTTCCGTGGTTTCCCACCTCTGTCCACAATCTATATCCATTTATACAGGTGAAAAGTTGTATGTTGCCTGAGGGCAACAGTATGCAGTAAACGGTTAACAGATTATCTTTGAATTCAGGAAATCTGTTAGGAATGTACGAGTTTTCCGTGGATTATTCGATGATACAGACCACTATCTGATCTGATCTGATCTGTAGTGAACTAAGTATCGCTAGGCCTAGGGTAGAGAAAGTGAAATCTGTCTGCAAACGAATACGGGTAGAAATTCTCCAGAACGAGGAAATTAGACAGAAGTACATGGATATGATTAGTGAGAAGTTTCGAACAGTAGACAGTAAGCAGGTTCAGTATATAGAAAGTGAATGGGTGGCATACAGGGATGCTGTAGTAGAAACAGCAAGGGAATGCCTAGGAATAACTGTGTGTAAAGATGAGAAAAGGCGAACATCTTCGTGGAATGATGAAGTGAGAGCAGCCTGTAAACGTAAAAAGAAGGCTTATCAGAAATGGCTCCAAACAAGGGCCGAGGCAGACAGGGATTTGTACGTAGATGAAAGAAACAGAGCGAAACAGATAGTTGTTGAATCCAAAAAGAAGTCGTAGGAAGATTTTGGTAATAACCTGGAAAGGCTAGGTCAAGCAGCAGGGAAACCTTTCTGGACAGTAATAAAGAATCTTAGGAAGGGAGGGAAAAAGGAAATGAACAGTGTTTTGAGTAATTCAGGTGAACTCATAATAGATCCCAGCAAATCACTGGAGGGTGGAGGGAATATTTTGAACATCTTCTCGATGTAAAAGGAAATCATCCTGGTAGTGTTGCAAACAGCCAAGCTCATGGGGAGGAGGAAATTGATGTTGGTGAAATAACGCTTCAGGAAGTGGAAAGGATGGTAAATAAACTCCATTGTCATAAGGCAGCAGGAATAGATGAAATTAGACCTGAAATGGTGAAGTATAGTGGGAAGGCAGGGATAAAATGGCTTCATAGAGTGGTAAAATTAGCGCGGAGTGTTGGAAAGGTACCCAGCTCGATAGCTGCAGTCGCTTAAGTGCGGCCAGTATCCAGTATTCGGGAGATAGTAGGTTCGAACCCCACTGTCGGCAGCCCTGAAAATGGTTTTCCATGGTTTCCAATTTTCACACCAGCCAAATGCTGGGGTTGTACCTTAATTAAGGCCACGGCCGCTTCCTTCCCACTCCTAGCCCTTTCCCGTCCCATCGTCGCCATAAGACCTATCTGTGTCGGTGCGACGTAAAGCAACTAGCAAAAAAAAACGTAATTGCACTTATCTATAAGCAAGGGAACAGGAAGGATTGCAACAACTATCAAGGTATCTCATTGATTAGTATACCAGGCAAAGTATTCACTGGCATCTTGGAAGGGAGGGTGCGATCAGTCGTTGAGAGGAAGTTGGATGAACACCAGTATGGCTTCAGACCACAGGGAGGCTGTCAGGATCAGATTTTCAGTATGCGCCAAGTAACTGAAAAATGCTACGAGAGGAATAGGCAGTTGTGTTTATGTTTCGTAGATCTAGAGAAAGCATGTGACAGGGTACCGAGGGAAAAGATGTCCACTATACTGCGGGACTAAGGAATTAAAGGTAGATTATTAAAATTAATCAAAGGTATTTATGTTGACAATTGGGCTTCAGTGAGAATTGATGGTAGAATGAGTTCTTGGTTCAGAGTACTTAACAGGGGTTAGACAAGGCTGTAATCTTTCACCTTTACTGTTCGTAGTTTACATGGATCATCTGCTGAAAGGTATAAAATGGCAGGGAGAAATTCAGTTAGGTGGAAATGTAGTAAGCAGTTTGGCCTATGCTGATGACTTGGTCTTAATGGCAGACTGTGCCGAAAGCCTGCAGTATAATATCTTGGAACTTGAAAATAGGTGCAATGAGTATGGTATGAAAATTAGCCTCTTGAAGACTAAATTGATGTCAGTAGGTAAGAAATTCAACAGAATTGAATGTCAGATTGGTGATACAATGCTAGAACAGGTCGATAATTTCGAGTATTTAGGTTGTGTGTTCTCCCAGGATGGTAATATAGTAAGTGAAATTGAAACAAGGTGTAGTAAAGCTAATGCAGTGAGCTCGCAGTTGCGATCAGCAGTATTGTGTAAGAAGGAAGTCAGCTCCCAGACGAAACTATCTTTACATCGGTCTGTTTTCAGACCAACTTTGCTTTACGGGAGCGAAAGCTGGGTGGACTCAGGATATCTTATTCATAAGTTAGAAGTAACAGACATGAAGTAGCAAGAATGATTGCTGGTACAAACAGGTGGAACAATGGCAGGAGTTTACTCGGAATGAGGAGATAAAGGCTAATTTAGGAATGAACTCGATGGATGAAGCTGTACGCATAAACTAGCTTCGGTGTTAGGGTCATGTGAGGCGAATGGAGGAGGATAGGTTACCTAGGAGAATAATGGACTCTTCTATGGAGGGTAAGAGAAGTAGACGGAGACCAAGACGACGATGGTTAGACTCGGTTTTTAACGATTTAAAGATAAGAGGTATAGAACTAAATGAGGCCACAACACTAGCTGCAAATCGAGGATTGTGGCGACGTTTAATAAATTCACAGAGGCTTGCAGACTGAACGCTGAAAGGCATAACAGTCTATAATAATTATTTATTTATTTATTTATTTATTTATTTATTTATTTATTTATTTATTTATTTATTTATTTATTTATTTATTTATTTATTTAATTTACAATTTGCTTACGTCGAACCGGCACAGGTAGGTCTTATGGCGACGATGGGAGAGGAAATTGCTGGGAGTGAAGGAAACGACCGTGACCTTAATAAATTAAGGTACAGCCATAGCATTTGCCTGGTGTAAAACGAATCTTCGCTGGCATATCATCAGTTCCTATTATCATGATTTCAGAACCAGCATCAGTACACATGGGCATTCGTTAGATTTGCTATAAGAAACCAAGACTATTTTCAAAACACAACCGATTACTGCTTCAAGAAACAACGGAATACCATCTTCAGGGCTGCCGACAGTCGTACTCAAATCCACTATCCCCCAAATGCAAGTTGATAGCTGCATGACCCAAACCGCACAGCCACTTGCTCGGTCATACGTTTATTATGAATAATAATAATAATAATAATAATAATAATAATAATAATAATAATAATAATAATAATAATAACAATAATAATAATAATAATAATTTGCTGGCAGGACAAGTGTTTACAGTGCACTATGTCTTCTGGTATGGGCTAGAGTAATTTTGTTACTTTCATTGATCTGTCTCTGTCTTATACTTGGCTTTGACAATATGAAAGTTACTGAGGTATGAGTGATGCTAGTAATGCCATTCCTTCTGCAGCCAGTCCCTGCTATGAATGGTGAGAAAATGTTGCTCATAGGGTCGGCTGGTGTATGCATTTCAGTGGGCTTGGTAGACTGATATGTAATAGCAACTTCTGGCTCGGTGAGGAAAGTAACGGGAAACTACCTCACTCCTCATTTCCCTAGTACGCCTCTTCAGTGATGCCTAGGCCATCTATGATAGCTGATGGCGGAGCTGTTGAGGATCCAACCAGCCTTAGGGCTGAAGACTGAACGAACATACATACTGTACATACAATAATAATAATTATACCGGGCGAGTTGGCCGTACGGTTTGGGGCGCGCAGCTCTGAGCTCGCATCAGGGAGATAGTGGGTTCGAATCCCACTTGTCGGCAGCCGTAAAGATGGTTTCCCTTAATTAAGGCCACGGCCGCTTCCTGCCCATTCCTAGGCCGTTTCTGTCCCATCGTCGCCGTAAGACCTATCTGTGTCGGTGAGACGTAAATCAAATAGCAAAATAATAATAATAATAATAATAATAATAATAATAATAATAATAATAATAATAATAATATTGGCTTTACGTCCCACTAACTACTTTCATTGCGGTTTCCGGAGGCACTGAGGTGCCGGAATGTTGTCCCGCAGGAGTTTTTTTATGTACCAATAAATCTACCGGCACGAGGTTGACGTATTTGAGCAACTTCAAATACCGTCGGACTGAGCCAGGATCGAACCTGCCAGCACCTCAACTGTCCGAGCCCGTCAACCCGGCTATTATTATTAATATTATTATTATTATTATTATTATTATTATTATTATTATTATTCCTCTGTTTGATAATACGTGAATAAGCTTCATCATGAAGTAAAAATGAAAATCCACCGTCTATTTCCAGTCATGCGACTGGATCAGGGATGGAATAAATGAAGCCCCCAGCTAGGGGCGAGGTTAGGAATTGTGCCGGCTTGCGAAACCTGTCACACTCCTTTGGGGTAAGGAATAATGACTGACAGATGAAATGAAATGAAATGAAATGGTATTAGAGAGTGTTGTTGGAATGAATGATGACAGGGGAAGTCGGAGTACGCAGAGAAAAACCTGGGCCTCCGCTTTGCGCAGCACAAATCTCACATTGAATGACCGGGATTTGAACCACGGACCAAGCGGTGAGAGGCTGGAGTGCTGCCGCCTGAGCCACGGAGGCTCTGTTATCAAGAAGTATAAAATTATAATTTTGTTATACTGTATAGAGGCTAGTTTATGGAGTTAGTTAAAATTCAGCCTGGCATTTTCCTCGTATGAAATTGTGAAACCATGGAATACCAGCTCCATGGCTACCGACGTTCGAGTTCATACCTAATATAACACGACTGCTGGCTTACAACTACACACTTACGGTGTAGCCATCTAGCCTTGGCGGTTTTTTTTTTTTTTATTTCGTGGAGTCTGCACTTAGCGTGGATTTGACCCAGTTTTACGGCTGGATGATTTGCCTGACGTCAGCCTTATGTGGAGGGACGCATTCACTATTGTGTGTTGATGTTGTGTGTAGATGAAGTGTGTTAAGACGAATCACAGTCCCCGAGCCAGAGGAATTAACCATATGCAGATAAAATCTCCCGTCTGGCCGGAAATTGAACCCGAGGCCTTATGAACTGACCATTCAGCCAAGGAACCGGTTACTCAACTTGCTAGGTGAATCTTCTTCATTTGTGAATGTAAGTTCAGAGTTTCTCATTATTTTTTCTAAATCGCTTTCAAATATTCAGGCCTATTCAGTTCGTTTTCCCATCGAAACCATAGGCCGCCACACTCATTCACTACCAAGACATTGCTTGGATATTTTAATCATCATCATCATCATCATGTTTACCCTCCAGGGTCGAGTTTTCCCTCGGACTTAGCGAGGGATCCCACCTCTACCGCCTCAAGGGCAGTGTCCTGGAGCTTCAGACTCTTGGTCGGGGGATACAACTGGGGAGTATGACCAGTACCTCGCCCAGGCGGCCTCACCTGCTATGCTGAACAGGGGCCTTGTGGAGGGATGGGAAGATTGGAAGGGATAGACAAGGAAGAGGGAAGGAAGCGGCCGTGGCCTTAAGTTAGGTACCATCCCGGCATTCGCCTGGAGGAGAAGTGGGAAACCACGGAAAACCACTTCCAGGATGGCTGAGGTGGGAATCGAACCTACCTCTACTCAGTTGACCTCCCGAGGCTGAGTGGACCCCGTTCCAGCCCTCGTACCACTTTTCAAATTTCGTGGCAGAGCCGGGAATCGAACCCGGGCCTCCGGGGATGGCAGCTAATCACGCTAACCACTACACCACAGAGGCGGACTGGATATTTTAATACGATTTTTTTTAACTTTAGGTGGTATTAATGGAAACATGCAACTATTTTATTGTACATTACCAGAAGATAAGGTAAGGGTGTATTCTGCCGGAAGGCAGGTCCGACCCTCCGCAGAGGTGTGCCTGAGCCGGAGTTTTACGTACGGTAGAGTCGCCAGTCCCTTTCCGCTCCTCCATTCCCTTACCCCCACCAACAGCGCGTGGCAACCCATCCAAATCTCGACCACGTCCAATGTTGCTTAACTTCGAGGATCTCACTGGATCCGATGTTACAACACGGCTACGGCCGTTAACATTACCAGAAGAAATTATGTAAATTTCAAATTTGCAAAATATGGATATAAATGACATCTTAAAACAAATGTGAGAAGTGGTATTTTTTATCTCTTTAACTTGGAAGGTTCGTGTGATTTTAGAGCACTCCTGAGATAATCCTCTAAGCGTTTGTTTCAGAGGGAGGCCCGCATGTTGCTTACTGCTAGGATTGGGTAGTGGTGGTGGTGGTGGTGGTGGTGGTGGTGATGGTGGTGATTACTGTTTTAAGAGGAAGTACAACTATGCAATCATCCTCTATATTGCACTAATCAGAGGTAGAAAGGATAGGCGCTAATTAAGGTACAGGTCCAGCATTTGTCTGGTGTGAAAATGGGAAACCACGGAAAACCATCTTCAGGGCTCCCGAAGTTGGGATTAGAACCTACCAACTCCCGAATGCAAGCCCACACCTACGCGACACTATCTTCATTTAATTCAGTTACATATTCAAATCAGTCAACGTGCAGTAAATGATTTTTAAAAAGACAAAACTACAATCACAGAATAAGTAGGACACTGAGTAAAAATACTTCATTTTGGCGAAGTTATTTTGGTAACTTCTAATGGAATCAATTTCAGGACTCCATAGCAATTTATCGATAACTCCAAGAGGCATTTGTGTCAGCGCCTTCCTCTTCCACATTCCTTGTCTCATATGCTTCAATTTCAGTAAAGATCTCACGATTTTTGACTTCCCTTCCAATCATCCCCGCACGTCTTGAATGCTGATCTCACGGGCATGAGCACCACACGCTCTGCTCCAGTAATCACAAGCTCAACTCAGTGGACGTTATAAATGAATCGCACTAGTTATGGCTAAGCCAAATCGATAGATCTGAATCAGCAGGAAGCGAAAAAAGGCTGTAGAAATGAAGGGATATCCAGTTCTGTGTGGTAGGGAATTGCGATAAGTCCATTTCTTTTCAACCCAAATCGTGATAAGAATGATTTCATTAAACAAGTTATCATCACCTGTCACGATTTTAATGTTAGGCAGTAGGGTCAACCTTCAAACGAATATATCTATGTAGGCTATTTAAAATATTGATAAAGCAAATTATTATTATTATTATTATTATTATTATTATTATTATTATTATTATTATTACTAGCAGTTTCCCGCTAGCTCCGTCCGCAACGTACAAAGTATGGTGTTGTTCGTTACTATCCTCACGGATGTATTTGCAAAGTTTCGAGTTAATGAAATAAAGCACATGATCTGCTGTATTAATAGAATGTAATATTATGTCAACAAAACACTTGAAAATACATCATGCGAAGAAATTTAATTAAACGTTCCTTGGAACAACACTACGCGCCGAACTGTTAAAAAGTCCTTCAAAGATCGTCGTCAGGGAGACAAATGTACTCATAACTTTTCTCCTAATCTACCAATTTAAGTAGTTATTACCTCAAAAGAAAGCGCTTGGGAACGATAATATGATTGCTTCAATGAGAAAAAATGTTGAATAAATGAGACATCAAATTGAATGTGCCTCATAACTTTCCTCAGAATCAACCGATTTCAATACAGTAGTTAAGAGCTGAAATGAAAAAGCTTGATCCACTGAGTGTTCTTAGGCCAAAAAGAACCCCGTACCTCAATAACTCAATTAGAACCAAAGATATGATTGCTTCAAAGAGACAAAAAATTGAAAAAGTCAAATAATTTGAGGAAGGGGGAAGTTAAGTGATTTATAGTACCTGGTGATAAATCTGTGGGTGAATACCTTTCAGTTAAAAAAGGAATGAAGGAAATCGACCGGATAGAATGGTCGGACTGAATGACTTTACTGTAGTTTTCATAATCTATATATATAAAGTAGCTTGTCCTGACTGACTGACTGACTGACTGACTGATTCATCATCGCCGAGCCAAAACTACTGGACATAAAGAAATGAAATTTTGGGGATATATTCATATTATAATGTAGGTGCTCGCTAAGAGAGGATTTTTGGATATTCCGTCGCTAAGGGGGTGAAAAGGGGGGTGAAATTTTAAAATGAGTGTGTCTATATCTCAAAACTTTAAAAGGTTACAGATGTGAAAATTGGTATTTAGAATCTTCTTTAAAAATAAGGAAACACGTATTTTTTTGTTTTCAGACAATCCCAACAGGAGGGGTGAAAAAGGGTGAAAAAGGGGTTGAATGCCTTTAATCAGGATACCGCTACTTATATCTCAGAAACTGAAGATATTACAGACCTCAAAATTGGTACTTTCGATCGCTGTCAAAAAGAAAGAAACACATATTTTTTTGTTTTTGGAAAATCCAATTAATGCGAAGGTGAAAGGGGGGTGAATTTTTAAAATGAGTGCTTCTATATCTCAAAACTTTTAAAGTTTAGAGATGTAAAAATTGGTATTTAGAATCTTCATTAAAAATAAAGGAACACGTATTTTTTTGTTTTCGGAAAATCCCAATAGGAGGGGTAAAAAGGGGTGAAAAATTGATTGAATGCCTTTAAAGAGAATACTTATATCTCAGAAACTGAAGATATTACAGACCTCAAAATTGGTACTTTTGATCGCTTTCAAAAATAAAGAAACACATATTTTTTGTTTTTGGAAAATCCAATTAATGCGAGGGTGAAAAGGGGGGTGAATTTTTAGAATGAGTGCATCTATATCTCAAAAGTTTTAAAGTTTAGAGATGTAAAAATTGGTATTTAGAATCTTCATTATAAATCAAGGAACACGTAGTTTTTTGTTTTCGGAAAATCCCAATAGGAGGGGTGAAAAGGGGGTGAAAATTGGGTTGAATGCCTTTAAAGAGAATACTTATATCTTAGAAACTGAATATATTACAGACCTGAAAATTGGTATTTGGGATCTACTTTAAAAATAAAGAAACAGGTATTTTTTCGTTTTGGGAAAATCCAAATAATGGGGGGGGGTGAAAAGGGGGATGAAATGTTTAAAATGAGTGTATCTATATCTCAAAACTTTTAAAGTTTATAGATGTAAAATTTGGTATTTAGAATCTCCTTTAAAAATAAAGAAACACGTATTTTTTGTTTTTGGAAAATCCTAATAGGAAGGGTGGAAAAGGGTGGAAAAGAGGTTGAATACCTTTAATGAGGCTACTTATATTTCAGAACCAGACGATATTACAGACCTGAAAATAGGTATTTGGGATCTACTTTAAAAGTAAAGAAACAGGTATTTTTTCGTTTTTGGAAAATCCAGATAATGGGGGGTTAAAAGAGGGGTGAATTTTTAAAATGAGTGTGTCTACATCTCAGAACTTTAAACGTTTACGGATGTAAAAATTGGTGTTTAGAATCTCCCTTAAAAATAAAGGAACACATGTTTCTTTGCTGTCTCTAAATCCCAATAGGAGGGGTGTAAAAGGGTGAATAATGGGTTGAATGCCTCTAATGAGGATACATATATCTCAGAAACTGAAGATATTACAGAACTGAAAATTTGTACTTTTGATCTCTTTTAAAAATAAAGAAACACGTATTTTTTTGTTTTTGGAAAATCCATTTAATGGGTGGGTGAAAAGGGGGGTGAATTTTTAAAATGAACATTTCTACAGTATAACGTAACATGTTACAGAAGTGAAAGATGGTATTTTTTATCTCTATCTTCTTAAAAAATGAAGAAACACATTTTTTTTGGAAAATCCACTTATGCAAGGGGGGGGGGGAGGTTGAAAAGAAGTGAAGAAAGAGTTGAATTATTTTTATGAAGATACTCATATATCAAATACTGAAGATGTTAGTGTCCGGCTCCATGGCTAACCGGTTAGCGTGCTGGCCTTTGGTCACAGGTGTCCCCAGTTCGATTCCCGGCAGGGTCGGGAAATTTAACCATCTTTAGTTAATTTCGCTGGCTCGGGGGCTGGGTGTGTGTGTTGTCTTCATCCTCATCACGACGCGCAGGTCGCCTATGGGGGTCAAATCGAAAGACTTGCAACTGGCGAGCCGAACATGTCCTCGGATACTCCCGGCACTAAAAGTTATACGCCATTTATTTGAAGATGTTACAGACATGAACATTGGTATTTGGAATCTTCTTTAAAAATAAACATCGGGCGAGTTGGCCGTGTGGTTAGGAGCACGCAGCTGTGAACTTGCATCCGGGAGATAGTGGGTTCGAACCCCACTGTCCGCAGCCCTGAAGATGGTTTTCCGTGGTTTCCCATTTTCACACCAGGCAAATGCTGAGGTTGTACCTTAATTAAGGCCACGGCCGCTTTCTTCCCATTCCCAGGCCATTTCTATCCCATCGACATCATAAGACCTATCTGTGTCGGTGCGACGTAAAACAAATAGAAGAAATAAGAATAATAAAAATAAAGAAACATGTATTTTTTGTTTACGGAAAATCCACTTAAGGGGGATGAATTTTTAAAATGTATCTACATGCTACAGGCGTGAAAATTGGTAGTTGGAATCTCCTTTAAAAATAAACACGTATTTCAACGTTTTCCGAAAATCCACCGAATGGAGCTAAAAAGAAGTGAAAAACTTCTACAATGTTTAATGACGATACCGATACGTATATCTCTAAAACCGAAGATGTTATTCTGTGGGTATTTCTTTCATACTGGATCTTCCGTCCTGAACTCATTCTTAAAGGAGGCCTTCTATAGTATCATTTTGTGTTTTCATACCTTACAAAAATAGTAGGGTGCATTTTATTTAGATCCCCGAACATCGATGAGTAAGACCCACCTCTTCCCAATCACGTGACCTGCTAGCGTTTGTAAGATTGTACGGAAGGGGTCCGTGGGGGAAGGTAGGGGTGGGAGAGTGTAGTGTTTGTTGCCTGACATGCGCGTGAACTATGGAACTGACACCAACAGCACTTCGTTTCACTTCGTGTTCATTGCTCTGAGCTATCTGTCTTTGTTCGTACAATAGCGGA
Organism: Anabrus simplex; assembly: GCF_040414725.1. Lineage (NCBI taxonomy): Eukaryota > Metazoa > Arthropoda > Insecta > Orthoptera > Tettigoniidae > Anabrus > Anabrus simplex. Next base: position 355,840,734 of record NC_090268.1, on the reverse strand, counting down.
GTTGCAACACGGAATACCTAGAATTAAACGGTGTCATAAACACATTATTTTAAATTAATAAAATAAGTGTTTTACGTTTGTATATTTACTTATACACTTCAAGGGATATTTCTCTAGGGCGTTGGATCGTCCGGTGGGGACTGTGGCCTTGAGACACGACATCACAAGCGCAAGTTCATAACTTTCTGGTTTAGCGTTCATTGTTTTCTGTACGCATTGTAAATCAGAATACAGTTGTGTATTCAACTGATAACATTTCAGGCATTCTAATACATTTAGTATGGCCGTTGAATATTTGAATATAAATGGCTGCATGATGCCCCATTCTATCGTTCCAATTATTGGTGACGGAGCTTGCCTGTTTAGGGCAATATCCTTTATTTTGTATGACACTCAAGTCATGGCCCGAGAGGTTCGTGACGAGATAGTGGCTCACGTGGTGAGTCACTGGGAAGATTTTTGTATAATGTCACATGATAGAGATGGAAATAATTACAGCTGTTCTGCCGACTACTTCACTGATATGTCGCAGTTTCATACTTATGGAGGTTTATGCGAGTTAGTGGCTGCCGCACAAATATATTTCACAATGTTCGAGGTCTATCTCAATGGAGAGCTGCATGAGAAATTTGGTGTAGAAGGGAACCCCGTGAAGAGACTGCGTTTTACTTCTATGCAAGACCTGTCTCATGGACATTTTGATGTGTATGTGCCTCATGAAGATGGGTCGACTACATCTATTTCTGTACGTGGCAGCTCTAATAGCATGCTTACCTTTAAGGAATATACTAGAAAACGTCGTGCTAGATTTACCGACGCCATTAGGAAAAAACAGCTCTTACAATCTTCTACTAAATATCAACAAAAAAACCGAGAAATTCACAGAACAGCTGCAGCTAATTACCAGCAGAATCATCCGGAGGTTCACAGAACAGCTGCAGCTAATTACCAGCAGAATCATCCGGAGGTTCACAGAACAGCTGCAGCTAATTACCAGCAGAATCATCCGGAGGTTCACAGAGCAGCTGCAGCTAATTACGAGCAGAATCATCCGGAGGTTCACAGAACAGCTGCAGCTAATTACCAGCAGAATCATCCGGAGGTTCACAGAGCAGCAGCAGCTAATTACCAGCAGAATCATCCGGAGGTTCACAGAACAGCTGCAGCTAATTACCAGCAGAATCATCCGGAGGTTCACAGAACAGCTGCAGCTAATTACCAGCAGAATCATCCGGAGGTTCACAGAGCAGCAGCAGCTAATTACCAGCAGAATCATCCGGAGGTTCACAGAGCAGCTGCAGCTAATTACCAGCAAAAACATCCGGAGGTTCACAGAGCACTTGTTCGTAGACATGCGCAGAATAATCCAGGACGACGATTGGAAAGGCGATCTCTTCCATGGAAGACGAAAGCTTTTTCTGGGATGAAATATGACTCGGAGATAGCTTATGAAACCGATACAGCCGTATCCCTGGGTACTATGAGTCATAAATGCGTATACTGTAACGCCCTTAAGTTTAAAGAAGAGTCGCCTGGTATGTGCTGTAGCGCTGGTAAAGTACAGCTTCCGGCTTTATTGCCCCTTCCTGAGCCGCTCTATAGTTTGATCATGGGTATGCATCCTGAGCACATACATTTCATGGACCGCATTAGAATATACAATGGCTGCTTTCAAATGACTTCTTTTGGAGCAAAAAAAGTTATGGAAGATGGGTTTATGCCAACTTTCAAAGTGCAAGGTCAAGTGTATCACTTAATTGGTAGTCTGCAACCTCTGCCTGAAAAAGACCCTCAGTTCCTACAGATTTATTTTGTTGGAGAGGATGAGAGGGAGGCGCGCTTAAGGTGCACCAACTTCCCCGATGTAAAGCAAGGCCTGGTAAAACAATTGCAGGCGATGTTTCACCATAATAACCCATACATAAAGGACTTAAAAACTACTCTCGAGAAAGTACCTCAAAATTTTAAAGACTTTGAAGTTGTAATACACGCTGATAGAAAACCAGCCAATGCTCATAGAGGACAATTTAATGTACCGACAGCAAGCGAAGTAGCACTGGTCATAGTTGGACAACAGTTTGAAAAACGAGATATTGTATTACAAAGTCATGGTAACAAATTGCAACGCATCAGTGAAGTGCACCGTTCGTATGATGCGTTGCAGTATCCACTACTTTTCCCTCGTGGTGAAGATGGTTACTCTATTGACATCCCTCAGGTTGACCCGCAAACGAAATTACCCCTTCGAAAAACAGTTTCTGCGTTAAACTTTTATTCTTACCGTATAATGATCAGACATATGGAAACCAACCATTTATTGTACTGCCGATCTCTTTTTAGTCAATACTTAGTTGATATGTACGCGAAAATTGAGACAGAGCGACTAAATTTCATTAGAAGCAACCAGGAGCAAATCAGAGTTGATAATTACATACACCTTAGAGATGCTATAGGTAGACAAGATACCGACGTCGCTCAGCTTGGTCAGATGATAGTACTTCCGTCATCTTTCACTGGGTCACCACGGTATATGCATGAAAAGACTCAGGACGCCATGACATACGTTCGCCATTACGGTCGTCCTGATCTATTCATTACATTTACATGTAATCCTCGATGGAAAGAAATTGCAAGTGAATTACTATCTGGACAACAGCCTCACGACCGTCATGATATCACAGCTAGGGTATCTCACTTAAAAGTTAAGGTGTTTTTGGCATTGCTAACAAAGGGGAATTTGTTTGGGGAAGTGCGTTGTTTTATATATTCCGTTGAATGGCAGAAACGGGGTCTGCCTCATATACACATTTTGTTGTGGCTACAACAACGCATTTCTCCAGATAAATTAGACAGTGTTATTTGTGCAGAGATACCAGACCCTGCAGAAGATCCTCTCCTTCATGAAATTATCAAGGCGAATATGATCCACGGGCCTTGTGGTCATTTAAATACCAGATCACCCTGTATGAAAGCAGGTAGCTGCAGCAAGAAGTTTCCTCGACCTCTCATCCAAGAAACTCAAACGGCAGAAGACGGATACCCACAATATCGACGAAGGGCTCCAGGAGATGGTGGTTTCACTGTTGAAGTTAATGGTATGACCCTTGATAACCGATGGGTAGTGCCATATAACCCTGTTCTTTCACGTACTTTCGGTGCTCATATTAATGTGGAATACTGTAACTCCGTGAAATCCATCAAATACATATGTAAATATGTTAATAAAGGGAGTGATCAGGCAACATTTAGTCTTGAAAATGAAAAGGATGAAGTTAAATTCTATGAGAATGGTCGATATATAAGCAGCTCTGAGGCTGTATGGAGAATTCTGGCTTTTCCCATTCATGAAAGGTTCCCGACTGTCTTCCATCTCGCTGTGCATTTAGAAAATGGACAGCGTGTCTATTTTAATCCAAATGACTCCAATAACTTGATAAATATGATCAATAATCCACCCAAAACTACACTTTTAGCATTTTTTGACTTATGCAAAACAGATGATTTTGCAAAAACACTTCTTTATGTTGAAGTTCCCTCTTATTATATATGGAAAAATAATAGATTTGAGAGAAGAAAACGTGGAAATGACGTCAATGGCTGGCCGGGAATAAAGAAAGATCGGGCTTTAGGCAGGGTGTATACTATCCACCCTAATAATACAGAGTGTTATTATCTTCGCCTTTTACTTCATGAAGTCCGAGGCCCCACATCTTTCTTGGATTTGAAGACTGTTAATGGCACGATTCAACCTACATATCAGTCAGCATGTAAGGCTCGAGGCTTACTAGAAGACGAAAGACACTGGGATGCAACTATGGAAGAAGCTGCGCTTTGTCGTCTTCCATTTAGATTACGTGAACTTTTTGCAGTAATGTTGATATTTTGTCAGATGTCAGATGCTTTAAATCTTTGGGAGAAATACAAGGATAGCCTTTCTGAAGACATACGGCATCGAATGGAGTCAGAATTAAAACATGGATATGTTCACCTAATTTTAAGTGAAGCATACAATAAATGCTTGGTTTGTCTTGAAGATACAGTGCTATATTTGGGAGGTCAGTGCCTACAACAGTATGGTTTACCTCAGCCATCAAGATGTGAAGCAGTCTTACAAAACACAGACTACCTCCGGGAGATCAGCTACGATGCAAATATTTTAGCACAGTTTGTAAGTGCTAACGAAAATTCGTTAAACGATGAACAGTCCTATGTTTATGACCAAATTTTAGAAAGCATCGAAAGAGATATAGGTCAGACATTTTTCTTAGACGCTCCAGGGGGCACTGGTAAGACATTTGTCATAAATCTTTTATTGGCAAGAATATGAAAAGATCGTGGGATAGCCTTGGCTGTTGCTTCTTCAGGCATTGCTGCTACGCTGCTGGAAGGAGGTAAAACAGCTCACTCTGCTTTCAAACTGCCCTTGAACATGATGCGAGTAGAGACACCTATGTGTAATATTTCCAAACAGAGTAACATGGCGCAAGTTTTGAGAGAGTGTAAGCTAATAATTTGGGATGAATGCACAATGACACACAAGGGCGGATTCGAGGCTCTCAGTAGAACCTTACAAGATATAAGAGAAAACAATAGCTTGATGGGAGGGGTTACCGTGCTCTTAGCTGGAGATTTTCGCCAAACATTACCCGTCATACCTAGGGGTACACGGGCAGATGAAGTCAAATCGTGCCTAAAGGCTTCATATTTGTGGCAACATATCAGGAAACTTACACTTCATAGAAATATGAGGGTCCATTTAAGAGGTGATATATCTGCTGGGCTTTTCGCTGAGATATTACTGAAAATAGGCGATGGAAATTACCCTTCAGTCGAAGGTAAAGTCACCATCCCCTCAGATTTGGGTACAGTGGTTAGCTCCCTACCTGAGCTAATTTCTAGAGTATATCCTGATATAAGTGACATCAAGGAGAAGCCCATAGAATGGTTGTACGAGCGTGCCATCTTAACTCCGAAGAACGATAAAGCAGCCGCAATTAATGACTTCCTATTAAAGGTCATCAAAGAACAAGACGTTGAATACAGGTCTTTTGACTCAGTGATCCAAACGGACGACGCCATCCATTACCCCGTAGAATTTCTTAATACTCTTAATCCTTCTGCTCTTCCGTCACATAAACTCATTCTTAAACTCGGAGCACCTGTAATGTTACTAAGAAATCTTAATCCGCCTAAATTGTGCAATGGAACTAGGCTACAAGTAAAAGCATTGCATAAAAACATTGTAGAAGCCACAATAATCACTGGGTCTGCTCGGGGGGAGGCAGTTTTCATCCCAAGAATACCTTTAATCCCAACGGAATATCCGTTCGAGTTTAAAAGAATACAGTTCCCTCTCAAGGTGTGCTTTGCCATGACTATTAATAAATCTCAAGGGCAGTCACTGAGATTGGCCGGCATCGACTTGAGAGAGGACTGTTTCTCACATGGACAGTTGTATGTCGCATGTTCCAGAGTTAGCTCTGCCAGTAGCCTGGTCATATTAGCCCCAAAAGGTAACACGACAAACGTGGTTTACAAGGAGGTACTGGGGTAGATGAAACTCAATTTTTCGGTGGGTTTTTACACTTCGGGAATTTTCAGATAATGTCTTAGTGCAGTGCCGAGGAACGATTACTTTTATCAAATGACTAAATCCACTGATTGTCAATCAACGCCCAGGCAAAATACAAGTAAATATTCCTCTGAAACCGCTTGACGTACGAGGCTGCAATTTCACACGATGGTTGCTCCTATATGTCTTAGACTTCAAGTAAGAGGTGGTTTTAAAACAATACAAACCTGAGGGGTTTTCACTGGCGGAGGTGGGGTGAGGTTTGATGACAAAAATATTCATTTCTCTGAAACCACTTGACTTACGAAGTAAACATTTTAAATTATATCGTAGGTATTAAGTAACATGAGGTTTGAAAAAATAACCCCTCAGGGAGTTAAATGGGGCTTAATATCCTCAACACTATATTCATTCCTCCAGAAACGTTCAATGTACGAAGATAAAATTGGAAGTGGCGGAATATATTTTCAATCCCAGGTGTGAAATAGGAGATATTTGAAAACATTCCACCCCTAAGGGGTAAACGAAATTGTTAATTTCTCTAAAAAGTTTGACCTACAATGTTGTAATTTTACACGAAGGTTGTTTTTATGTTCTAAGTGTCAATTATCGTATACTTCAAAAAAAATCTCTCCCCTAAGTAGTTTAGATAGGGACTTACTCTAAAATGGCACAATATTCATTCTTCCAAAACTGTTTCACGTACGAACTTTAAGTTGAATATGGAGGTTGGTCTTCTATGTGCTAGATGTTATCTAAGAAAACATTCTACACCTCTAATAGTGTTCGACGTACAAATCACAATTGCGCAGGTTGATCACTTCGGCGTCCTAGATTTCAACTAACATAGGGTTTTAATCATTCCTATTCTATGGTATTAATATTAGTTTTACATCCGAAATTAAATAATCATTCCTCCAAAACCGTTTGATGTACAAACTGAGGATATATTTTATGAGCCCAACCGACAGCCAACTACCGAAAATGTTAAACATTCAATTATAAATTTCAGTAAAATACCGTAGCGAAGCACGGGTATCTTGCTAGTTTTATATATATATATAGATTGTTGTTCCAGGGAGTTCGTGGAACGCAGAGGTGTAAGAAGGTGCGGTCAAGAAGGGGTGGACAGAGGAAAGATCAAAGTATAATTTAAAACACTGATATTCGAAATTTTATTCTTTCCTTGTTTTCTTGTTTCTTTTCAAATTTTAAACTTTGATTTGGTACTTGCTTTACGTCGCACTGACTCAGATAGGTCTTATGGCGACGATGGGATAGGAAAGGGATAGGATTGGGAATGAAACGGCCGTGGCCTTAATTAAGGTACAGCCCCAGCATTTGCCTGGTGTGAGAACGGGAAACACGGAAAACCATCTTCAGGGCTACCGACAGTCGGACTCGAACCCACTATCTCCCGGATGCAAGCTCACAGCTTTGGTAACTTATAATGGAATCAATTTCAGGGCTCAAAAGCAATTTATCGATAACTCCAAGAGGCTTTCTGAAGCTATTACATGATTACAATTTGTCTGCCATTACCTTGAGTTGGTGAGCCTTCCGGAGATGGGCCAGGATAGCCCCCTGCCTCCTCTACAAACACACTCTACTTCTTAATGGACTGGAACGTTCGAAAAGACAACATGGACCGAAAGGTCCCAGCTTTTATAGCGGATAGGAAGGGTCCAGAATTCTCTGGGTCGAAGCCCTGAACACACCCCCAAATACCATTGGATAATTAAATACAAAAATATAATTGGCTAAAATTTTAAGCAGGCGGGAAGAGACAGAAGTGCTAGTAACGTTAGAACACCAAAAACAATCTATAAACAATTCAATGTTGGAAACATATGAATACCAAATTTCTCTCTCACCAGGAACAGCACAGAACTCGACAGTAGAGTCACCTGGAGATAAAGTTGAAAACTTCTTCAGAAATGAGTTTCACTGTTCAGATAACAGATGCCCTTAGTTTTATACGGAGTTGGTGTACCTCCGGTACAAGTATTATTATTATTATTATTATTATTATTATTATTATTATTATTGTACCGGGCGGTACACCTCTACTCTGTTTATTTAAAAGTTGCGCCAGTTGAAACTCCTCTTCTGGAGGAAGGTTGAACTTTATCTATTCTATTAATTCTCTACCTTCTCAGAAGATGTCACCACGTGGAAAATTTTGAGTTTTTGAACTGTGTCACTTTTGATGTGTTTTTGTTTCGCTTGAAGTAAGAAGTGTGAACTTTCTCTTCTAGAGGACACTACTGAAGATCAACAATAGTGCGACCTAGTGCGGAGTTAAAGAACTATTTTGTTGGAGAAATTTTTATTTCAAGAGTTTGTTCTTTGTTAAATTTCCTTCTGTCATTGTTTAAGTTGGCTGTATACCCGTCTTTTTCCCCTTAGTTTGGATCTAGCCAATCCCGAATTTCTTTAATTAATTTTCCACCAATAATGTGTTTCTTTTTCCTCTATGTAGGGGTTTCTTTTCCCGAACCAATAAAAACTTTGAGGGAGGGTGTTTTATTTCCCCTAACGCCTAGAATCTTCCGCGAGAGGATATAAACTGCTGATTTTGGGGTCTCCGGGCCACTTCTGTTCCATCTTTCAGTGTATTAAGTACATAGCAGGAGGCGGGAAGCGCCTCTTTCTTCTTCAGCCGTTCAACACCAGGTAATGGCCTATTAATAACTTCTTTTCTTGCTAGGTCGGCAGTTTAACACTCGCGGCGGGTTCGAAGCATTTCCATCATGTAACCTTTTCCTAAAATGTAATTACTCTTTTCATCTTTTTCTTGTAAAGCTACATATTGGGATAGAGAGTGCTAACCCTCTCGAGCTCCCACTCACATTTGTTTTGAGGTGAACTTATTTTCTCAAACTATTCTTCGTTTATGTAATGTAAAGTGTTCTTCTCTAAGTCACCTCTGTAGTATGGGATTAGCCCTTGCGTTAGCGGCCCAGAGCCAGATTAGGTTTTAAAAAAAACAAAGTGTATTAGGAGTGCAAGATCGCCTCCTCTCAAATTGTTATTTTAGAGGTCATGTAATCAACCTTCTTTTCATGTAATAGACCTCTGTAGGTTGGGTATTTTACCCCTGTGAATACGTCCTTAAAGGACAGCTTGAAGGTAGAGTTTGGTTTGGCCTTTGAGAGGCTTAAATTTTAAGAGCGGATCGCTCTTTTGAAAATGGAGTGTCATATGCCTCGTGGAGGCTTTTCTGTGTAATTCGGAGCCAGGGGCTCCTAGGGATGAATGGGGTTTTCTGCCCCTCTGTTAAAACTTGTGTTTGTGGTAAAACTGAGCTGATCGCAGAAGTCAGGGCGTGAAGCCCAAAACCTGTAAATATTGTATCTCCCCTTGTTTTGCTACATTGTACCTGCCATGTCTGTTATTGCTTTGTTTTTGAAAAGAAAATATAACCTAGTTAAATTTTAAATTACTTTTACATTAACTTTGATTCCGTAGTTTGAAACCCATTCACGCCCGCACCTTCTTACGCCTCTACCTACCGCTAAAACACGGTAACAAGTGGTAGCAGAGCGTGGTTGAATGGGTCTCAATTTAGCCCCTTTTGACGGCTAAACATTGCTTTGATTCGAACTCTAACAATTTTCTCAGTTGCTGGAATTTTTTGAGTTTTTCAAAATTGTTCTGTCATCATGCCCGGCCCTCGCGATGTTCTCCTCCTTAACTACTTGCGCAAAGAGGAGTTGATATATGAGTTAACTATCAGAAACGTTCAATCTGGAGGCACGGTTGCAATAGACACTAACAAGCTTAGAGAGTCCCTTGATTTGCCCATTTCCATCCCCAATTTGGGAGAGAAAGAAATTGATGACTCTCTTTCCACGATTGTCGAGAATATTACTGGGCTTGCATCGGTAGTCAGCTTTTTTGATGAAAACGATCCATCTCCTAATCAAATTAAGCGTGTGCAAGGCAGGCTGTATCACTTTGCAAATAGAGTTAATGATCTGTTGTCTCTAAAGGTGAATGACGTTCAGAGGAAGCAAGCTAATACGCTCCTTGAAACTATTTCTGAATTGTCTAATAAGGTCACTCAATTGCTAACCGGCGAAGCTCCTCCCAAAACTGATCAACCCGCCACGGTGAATGTAGGTAACGAGGAAGAGCCTCCTCAGGGAGAAGTCAATAGGATAACCGTTGCTGCTCAAACTATCTCTGCCCCATCGAACAACGAATCTGAACGCCGTGCGTCATTGAGTAACATCCGCTCTGAATTAACTTCTTTGCCATTGAAACCTTTAACGACTATGTCACCTGGGTTCAGCAGCTTGCCTCATCCATTGGCAATGTTGCTTAGAGGTATCTCTAAGTTTTCCGTCAACACCACCAGTGACGTAATTTCATTTTTAAGATTTCTAGTGGAATTTCAGGATCATGCCCTTGTGTTTTCTCTTTCCCCATGTCAAATTTTGCAAATTATCTATCCTTATGCTATTGGTGTTCTATCTGACAAAATAGTTAGAGCCATCGCTGAGCAATCTTCTATTGAGGATTTCCATGCCCATTTGCTAGCTAACTTCATCCCGGCTAGGGCCAGGTCCTCCCTTATTCAGAAATACTATTATCGGGTACAGCGCTTGGATGAAAACCTGGCAGACTTCATCCAAGATATTAAGTTTTATACTAGGGTGTTTGCTCTTCACTTCCCTGAGGATCAAATTGTACAAGCTATTGTGGAAGGTATTTCACCATCCTATAGGTCATATTTGTGTTTCGCGGCGTGCCCGCAAACGTTCTCGGAACTTGAAGCATTGGCAGTCTCAGCGGAAGGAGTTAGATACGCCGATTCTTTGCGTGTCGCGAAAGAACCCCCGCCTTCCTTTAGTAACACTCGGCCTCCACCTCGCCGACCAGTCAATCCCCGTAAATGTTATGCTTGCGGGTCGCCTGACCATCTGCGGAATAAGTGTCCTCTGATCAAGTCAAGTGGGACAAGGAATGGAGCAGGGTCATCACAAGGCTGTTTTAAGTGTGGGGCCTTCTCACATATCGCCAAGAATTGCCCAAACTCAAATAGCACCCCCTCCTGCTCAACTTCTGGTGCAAATTCCAGCTATGCCAATAATAAAAAGTGACTAGTGGCGTCGGCTGAGCCGACTAATCCATCTTCCCGAGACTCAGCCCCTAGTAAACAGGTTGTAAATGCAGAGAACGACCTGCCTTCAAATTCATCTTTTGAATGCCCTAAAGAGTGTCTTAGGATTGCGGCGGATACCCCCGCACCTGTTCCTTTTCTTAAGATTGAGTTAAATAACGAGCCTATAACAGCTCTCTTAGATTCAGGCAGTGTTTGTTCCATTATTTCGGCTGATTGGTATTCTAAATTGAAATCTGTTTGTAAACTCCCTGACTATGACTCATCTCCTGTTAAATATGTTTCGGCTAATTCATCTCCATTAGAAATTCTAGGTTCCTTACATGTCAAAATTCGGGTTTTTAAATTTACATGGAAGATCAAATTGTTTGTGGCCAAGCGTTTGTCTTGCCCCATCATATTGGGAGCGGACTTCATTTCTCACACTGGTCTTGTGCTCGATCTCCAGAGTAGGTCGTGCACATTCAAATTTGCGTCCAATTGTAGAATTCCCTTGTTAAAGTGTAATTCTGTATCATGTTCATCTATTTCGCCTACCCAGGATGAGATGTTGTTAGACCTTAGACATCTACCTGAGGAGCAGGCTGATAGTATTCGGAAACTGTGTCAGTCGTTTCCCGAGGTGTTCTCTGATACTCTTGGTGTTACTGACCTTATTGAATACAAAATTGAGGTCACGGATTCAATTCCTGTCCGTTTTCCACCGTATAGGCTATCTCCACCTAAAATGAAGGCTCTGAAAGAAATCATCGATCAGATGTTGAAGGATGGTATTATTAGGCCCTCTAAGTCAGCGTATTCTTCGCCTATTTTTCTAGTCCCGAAACCCCAAGGAGGCTTCAGGCCTGTCATTGATTACAGGGCTCTCAATCGGAAGGTGGTGTTGCAATCTGTGCCCCTTCCCGACCTTCATTCTTGCTTTTCATGGTTTCGAAAGGCCAAGTTCTTCACTATCTTGGACTTGAATCAGGCCTATAATCAAATTCCCCTTGCCGAGGAGTCTAAACATCTTACAGCGTTTGCCACGGACTGGAATTTATACGAATACAACCGCGTGCCTTTCGGGCTCCCCACGGGGGCAGCTGTGCTCACTAGGCTACTAGATAGGGTCTTCTCCGACATCAAATTTGAGTACTTATATCACTACTTGGATGATGTCGTCGTATTTTCCGAGACTTTTGAAGAACATCTAGATCATCTGCGAGAAGTTCTCAATCGCCTTCGTAAGGCTGGGTTAACTGTCAAGTTGTCCAAGGTTGCCTTTGCTAAGCCCTCTATGTCATTCCTAGGGCATATTGTGTCACCCGATGGGGTAGCTGTCGATCATTCTAGAACACAGGCCATCCGTGATTTTAAACCTCCTAAGGACATCAAAGGTATCGCTAGATTCATTGGTATGGTGAATTTCTTCAGGAAGTTTATTCCTAACTTCGCTAATAGAGCGGCGCCCTTAAACCTTCTTCGTAGGAAAGGCATCAAATTCGAGTGGGGACCTTCTCAACAAGCCGCTTTCGAAGATCTTAAATTAGCTCTCTGTAATGCCCCTGTACTTGCTATGCCTGATTTCTCGAAGAAATTCATCGTCCAAACGGACGCGTCGTCGTCAGCTGTAGCTGCAGTCCTTCTTCAAGAGACTGAACTAGGGAGGCGTCCCATCGCCTATGCATCTAGGACTCTATCGGTTCAAGAAGCCAAGTATTCCATCTATGAGCTCGAAGGGTTGGCAGTCTTATTCGCCTTAGAAAAGTTCCGTCTCTATCTGGAACATGTCAAATTCGACCTGGAGACAGATAATCAAGCCTTAAGCTGGGTCTTAGGTAGGCCGCGTCGTACTGGTCGTATAGCCCGTTGGGCCATCCGTATTTATGCCTTCCAATTTGATGTACGACATATCAGAGGTACCGAAAATGTTGTTGCTGATGGACTCAGCCGTATGTTTCACAACGACGTCGAAACCCACGAACCGGTCGACAGTTCATCACCTTCCGAGTCCATACTATCCGAGGTTAATGCCATCCTAACAGATGCTCCCATGCTTTTTAGGGATATTGAGAAATACCAACGTGAAGATCCGACGCTGGCTCCTATAATGGAAACCCTTTCTTCTGGGGAACATGCTGTCCCTTATGTTCTGAGGAATGGTGTTCTATGTTGCCCTTCGAGGCATGATAAGTTGATGAAAGTTGTTGTTCCAGCGGTTCTTGTACCTATGATCTTCAAATACTATCATGAGACCCCATTGGGGGGGCATCTGGGTATCTTTAAAACTCGTGAAAAGATTCGTGAAATGTTCATCTGGAAAGGTATGGACGGTGAAATCCGTGAACTTGTAAAAGCTTGTAAATCTTGTTTGCTCAGTAAACCCACCATGTCCACTAAAGTAGGCCTTTTGTCTTCTCATCAAGCGTCGCGCCCCATGGAACGCCTGTATATTGATTATGTGGGACCCTTCCCCCAGTCAAAGGGCAATGCCAACAAGTTCATCCTTGTGTGTGTAGATGGTTTTACAAGATTTTCCTGGTTATTTCCGACTAAGCTGGCTACCGCTCAGTCAACCATTACTTGCTTAAATTCTATTTTTGCTTCTTTTGGTCCGTGTCAATATATTGTATCTGATAATGCTAAGGCTTTTACATCTAATTTATTTCGTAAATTCTGTTTTGACTTGTCCATCTCTCATGTAACTACATCTGCTATTATCCTCAACCATCTCTGGCTGAACGGGTTAACCGTAATCTCAGGTCCGCACTCATTGCCTATCATCATGAAGATCCTTCCAGGTGGGACACGTCCCTGCATTGGATAGCTTTTGCTTTGAATTCGGCGGTTCATGAATCTCACAAGTTTACTCCAGCTTCCTTGATGTTCAAGTTTGTTCCCAACTCGCCGCTCTCTAACCTCTGGTCTTTGAATGACATTCTACCCGAGACAATAGATCCGGATAACATTAAAGATCTTTGGAAGAAGGCTAAAGCCAATCTTAAAGTGTCTCATGAAAAGGTTAGGGAAAGGTATGATCGTGGACGGAGACCCACCACTTTGAAGGTAGGTGACCAGGTTATGGTCAAAAATTTTGTTCCCGCGGGCAAGCTTGCCCCCAGATTTCATGGGCCTTGTATCATTCTCGATTTTCTTACGCCGGTTACCTTATTGCTAAGTAATCCAGCCACCGAGAGGATATTTAGAGTTCACCTGTCCCAGGTGAAACCGGTGTAATTTCTGTGTTAACTTGCTTCATATTATTTTGAAAGGATATGAAGGTTATATTTTTTTTGAGTTTCACTTTTAAGGCATTCTGCCCCTTCTGTAATATTTTGGTTTTAGATGTAAACCTTGTGTGAAACCTGCCCCGACCCGTTAAACTGCCATCCTGTTCTTGCCACGGCCATTACCACGCTCCCGTCTCCTGCTTCACCTTACACTGTGGCTTCATAATAGTAAATGCCATGGATATCTACACGCCGCTGGCCCCTCAACCTCTCCACAAGCCTGTACCCTCAAAGAAGATGATAGTCCAACACAATTCTGCCGCCTAGCTTTAATGTTTCAGCGCCCCCGCAGCCGCGCAGCGCCGTGCAGCGACTGGGGAGGGGGATGGGCCCCCTCCTCTCCAGCGAGGACGACATGTGCACGGCGAGCCGGAGCTCTCCCCCCGACCAAGGCTGATGTGCGGCGCACGACCTGCTACATGCCCGCAGCCTGTATCTGTTCACCGCGGGCGCGGCGTACTTCAACACCTCTGCTCCCCTCATAGTGCGGGCGAGCGGTATCTCAGGGTACTTAAGGGGTCCGAGCGGCCTCCTTTTGGACGCAAGCTGCAACGGCCGGTCCGGCCATCCAACTTCATCAACATCAACTACATGGACAGTTACTATAAGAGATAACTACATTTGGGAATTTAACAACAATATTTGGTGGACATTGCAAAACTTTTCTTCACTTTTAAGCATTAAAGGTTTATCTTCAGAAATTCAACTACTACAAACAGAAAGACTTTACTGCACCTGCAACAACAAAATTTTGAAATTGAAACCAACCAAATTACTAAAATCTTATAAATGCTTCCGCAATTAATCTTAATATCAACATCATTACTTGGACTTTGTTTCAAACTGATTTCATGTGTCACCCCTGGAGGAACTTTTGGGGGGGGAGGTCTGTACCGGGCGGTACACCTCTACTCTGTTTATTTAAAAGTTGCGCCAGTTGAAACTCCTCTTCTGGAGGAAGGTTGAACTTTATCTATTCTATTAATTCTCTACCTTCTCAGAAGATGTCACCACGTGGAAAATTTTGAGTTTTTGAACTGTGTCACTTTTGATGTGTTTTTGTTTCGCTTGAAGTAAGAAGTGTGAACTTTCTCTTCTAGAGGACACTACTGAAGATCAACAATAGTGCGACCTAGTGCGGAGTTAAAGAACTATTTTGTTGGAGAAATTTTTATTTCAAGAGTTTGTTCTTTGTTAAATTTCCTTCTGTCATTGTTTAAGTTGGCTGTATACCCCTCTTTTTCCCCTTAGTTTGGATCTAGCCAATCCCGAATTTCTTTAATTAATTTTCCACCAATAATGTGTTTCTTTTTCCTCTATGTAGGGGTTTCTTTTCCCGAACCAATAAAAACTTTGAGGGAGGGTGTTTTATTTCCCCTAACGCCTAGAATCTTCCGCGAGAGGATATAAACTGCTGATTTTGGGGTCTCCGGGCCACTTCTGTTCCATCTTTCAGTGTATTAAGTACATAGCAGGAGGCGGGAAGCGCCTCTTTCTTCTTCAGCCGTTCAACACCAGGTAATGGCCTATTAATAACTTCTTTTCTTGCTAGGTCGGCAGTTTAACACTCGCGGCGGGTTCGAAGCATTTCCATCATGTAACCTTTTCCTAAAATGTAATTACTCTTTTCATCTTTTTCTTGTAAAGCTACATATTGGGATAGAGAGTGCTAACCCTCTCGAGCTCCCACTCACATTTGTTTTGAGGTGAACTTATTTTCTCAAACTATTCTTCGTTTATGTAATGTAAAGTGTTCTTCTCTAAGTCACCTCTGTAGTATGGGATTAGCCCTTGCGTTAGCGGCCCAGAGCCAGATTAGGTTTTAAAAAAAACAAAGTGTATTAGGAGTGCAAGATCGCCTCCTCTCAAATTGTTATTTTAGAGGTCATGTAATCAACCTTCTTTTCATGTAATAGACCTCTGTAGGTTGGGTATTTTACCCCTGTGAATACGTCCTTAAAGGACAGCTTGAAGGTAGAGTTTGGTTTGGCCTTTGAGAGGCTTAAATTTTAAGAGCGGATCGCTCTTTTGAAAATGGAGTGTCATATGCCTCGTGGAGGCTTTTCTGTGTAATTCGGAGCCAGGGGCTCCTAGGGATGAATGGGGTTTTCTGCCCCTCTGTTAAAACTTGTGTTTGTGGTAAAACTGAGCTGATCGCAGAAGTCAGGGCGTGAAGCCCAAAACCTGTAAATATTGTATCTCCCCTTGTTTTGCTACATTGTACCTGCCATGTCTGTTATTGCTTTGTTTTTGAAAAGAAAATATAACCTAGTTAAATTTTAAATTACTTTTACATTAACTTTGATTCCGTAGTTTGAAACCCATTCACGCCCGCACCTTCTTACGCCTCTACCTACCGCTAAAACACGGTAACAATTATTATTATTATTATTATTATTATTATTATTATTTCGTTTCGGCCAACTAAGGACCACGTCATTTCAACTGTTTCCCTTGAGCTTTAATGTTGGTCCCGTATTCCTTCATTCGTATACGGTGTTGCTCCTTTCGTTCTTCCGTCCATGCCTTTCCAGTTCTCATCTTCGGCTTTGGTAGGAACTCTGATGTTCTTGGAGTTTTTTCTTAAGTGGGACACGCTCCTGGATATCTTCAAATGAGATCCCAATCTCCTGCAGATCTTTCTGTACCTCACTGAGCCATGCCCCCTTTGCCTTTTTCTCTTGGAGGAAAGTGAAAATGCGGTTGGTTAACCGTGTTGAATTCATTCGGGCCATGTGTCCATAAAAAGTAATCCTCCTTTTTCGCATCACATCAGTTATTTTCTCCACATGCGAGTACAACTCCTGGTTGTGCCGTCTCCTAAACTCGCCGTTGTCTTTGACTGGACCTAAGATTTTTCTCAAAATCTTTCTTTCCTTGGCCTCCAATTTCTCCATCATGCCTTTTTTGTTCATGGCGAGACATTCCGCTGCATATAGAGCCTCTGGCCGGATAACAGTGCAATAGTGTTTGATTTTTGCATTCAGAGATATAGATCTTTTGTTATAGACATTTTTAGTCAGATGGTAAGCCATTTCCATTTTATTCATGCGTGAAGAAAAGGCTTCTTTTTCGGACAAGTTAGGTTCTAACCATTCACCAAGATACTTAAATTTTTCAACTCGCTTGACTTTTCCGTGAGTTCCTTCTAGCTCACTTGGCGCCAGCTTGATGTTTGTAATGAATTTCGTTTTCTCAAAGGAGATTTGGAGGCCCGCCTTTGCAGCTTGTGCTTGAAGCTGGTTGATCTGCTTCGTGGCCACATCCAAGGAATCAGCGAAAACCGCGAGATCGTCTGCAAATGCTAGACAGTCAATTGAAAGGTTGTTGTTCTTGTGGCCTAGTCTGACTCCGCTTTCGACTCCTTCATAACTCATTTCTCTGCGCCATTCACGGATCACTTTCTCAAGAACGCAATTGAACAACAGAGATGAGAGACCATCTCCTTGCCTAACTCCTGTCCGTATTATTATTATTATTATTATTATTATTATTATTATTATTATTATTATTATTATTATTATTATTATTATTATGTCCGACTCGTTGGCTGAATGGTCAGCGTACTGGCCTTCGGTTCAGAGGGTCCCAGATTCGATTCCTGGCCGGGTCGGGGATTTTAACCTTAATTGGTTAATTCCAATGGCCCGGGGACTGGGTGTTTGTGCTGTCCCCAACATCCCTGCAACTCATACACCACACATAACACTATCCTCCACCACAATAACACGCAGTTTCCTACAAATGACAGATGCCGCCCACCCTCATCGGAGGGTCTGCCTTACAAGGACTGCACTCGGCTAGAAATAGCCACACGAAATTATTATATGATTATTATTATTATTATTATTATTATTATTATTATTATTATTAGTATTGTTTACGCCCCCGTAGCGTAGCGGTTAGCACTATTAGCTGCCGTCATCAGAGGCCTCAGTTTGATTCCCGGTACTGCCAGAGAGATTAGAATGGCAGGAGAGCTGGTAACCTCACCTCCATTCACCTCCATTGGGGGTGAGCCTGAAAAGATCTGCACCACCTCGGTGTGAGGGCACGAGTTTATTATTATTATTATTATTATTATTATTATTATTATTATTATTATTATTATTATTATTATTATTATTATTATTATTATTATTATTATTATTATTATTAAGTTCCTGGTTGACCGAGCTTCCCTCTGAATCACTGTGAACTTTTATTTATACTTGACGAACTGTGACAAAGTATCATGAAAATGTTTTAAATATATAATACAGCAATTATATAAACCACTCTTGATTTGTTTCCATTAGAAAATTGTCATCTGTTATAATGAAAGGTAGACCATAAAACGCTACTGTCTAGTACTGACTTCCAAAAAATTGTTTACATTAGGAAAGTTGCACCTGTTGCTCGGTACTTAAATGTCTTGAAATCATCGAAATCATTCAAAAAAGCTAGTGCATAGATGTCGCTCAGATTTGTTACAAAATCGCCACCTGTTGCTCGGTAGTTAAACCTTGAAACTTTACCACAGTCTAATATACATGTGACGTCACCCCTCTAGCTGACTTCCTAATAAAAAGGCACATGTCGTTGTCACGCTGTAAAAACAGCACGTAAACGCCTAAAAATGAATTTTACCCAGAATGAGACCCTGGCAGACCGATTTCTACGCCCAAGAAACCCATAGACTGTAATTTTTATCGAAATCGTTAAAGACGTTTTCGAGAAAGCAAGAATTGCTCCTTTAATAGTACAAGATAACGTAATGTATTAGATGCACCCGAACTATATAATGTTAAAATGAAATCAAAATGGCGTATGGCTCTTATTGCCGGGAGTCTCCGAGGACATGTTCGGCTTGACACCCGTAGCCACATGGCCTACTTCATCTTGCGAAATTAGGAACACTGTTCGTGGACGCCAGCGAATATAAGATGACAATTAGCCTATAACTCGTCACTCGTTTATCTATTTACTCCGTATTACGAAATAATTTATCAAGTCTAGTTTTGACGTTCATAACGAAGTTGACCGTGTTGCTGCAAGAGGAGTACTTTGCCCAGATGTACTGTAATGGTATTTGACAGAAGAAGAGATGTGGCTAACTATTGAGCCTGAGTGGGAGCTACACGAGTGAATTTGAAGAACATTTATGACCCCACAGTTAATTACCTAAAAGAAGTCCGATTCGTTGGCTGAATGGTGAGTGCACTGGCCTTCGATTCCCGGTCGGGTCGGAGATTTTAACCTTAATTGGTTAATTCCAATGGCTCGGGGGTTTAGAGTTTGTGCAGTCCCCATCATCCCTGCAACTCACACACCACACATAACACTATCCTCCACCACAATAACAAAGTTTGAGTGGGAGCATTTAAAGGTAGGAAAGATCGTAATACGAAGATAAAGTTGGAATTCAAGAAGACAAGTTGGGTCAAAGATTTATTTATAGGAAGAGGAGTTAGGGAATGAAATAATTTATCAAGGGAAATGCTCGATATAAATATCTAAGTTCTTTGAAAACATTTAAGAAAAGACTAGATAAACAGCTTATAGGGAATGTGGCACCTCGGTGAAAATGCTGATTGATTGATTGATTGATTGATTGATTGATTGATTGATTGATTGATTGATTGATTGATTGATTGATTGATTGATTGATTGATTGATTGATTGATTGATTGATTGATTGATTGATTGATTGATTGATTGATTGATTGATTGATTGATTGATTGATTGATTGATTGATTGATTGATTGATTGATTGATTGATTGATTGATTGATTGATTGATTGAGAAGTCCCAAACTTCTTACATGAAACAGCAGAAAAAATAACTTACGTCATTGTCAATTACTACGGAAAATAACTTCTTCTTCTTCTTCCTGTCTCTTTCCAATTCCTTTGGGTCAGACTTAATGTGGATTTGGTCCAGTCTCCGGCCAGTTGTCCGGTAGTGAGTGAGGTAATGTTGAATGTGGATGAAGAGAAGTGCCAAACACAAACATCCAGTCCGCAAGACAATTGAGGAATTAACATACGGTAAGTCAAGTTTGACAACATTCTAAGCGAGAGCTGACAGCGTCAACAACGAGGAGTACTTCGTCGTGCCAGGAAATCATACGAAATCCTAATACTCGCATTACGCAAGGGATCAGCCTATTTTGGATACATTTTCTGAAATGATAAATTCATCCTGATACAACTTGTCATAGAAGGCAAGATAGAAGGGAAACGTGACGGTGAGATTATCCTGGCGCGGAACCTCGGAGAGTGGTTCGATATCCACGATACGGATATAGGGTTGTTTTTCATTTTTTTTCAAAC
Source organism: Anabrus simplex (assembly GCF_040414725.1). Lineage (NCBI taxonomy): Eukaryota > Metazoa > Arthropoda > Insecta > Orthoptera > Tettigoniidae > Anabrus > Anabrus simplex. Next base: position 355,820,450 of record NC_090268.1, on the reverse strand, counting down.
CAAACTTAGTATCCTCATCCCGAGGTGGTGCAACTATTTTCAGGCACTCCCTCCTAAGAGATATGAGCTGCATGTAACATTTTAACCACATAACGACTTCCCTGTTAATCTTCCATTTCTGTGAGCAGAAGGCACCAGAGGAAAAATAAATGAGGGTAAATATATCGATTTGACTTTTTGCGTCATCATGAAACAACAGGATGACTAACAAATTTCAATTGAATCGGTTATATGAGGCGAGCCTCCGTGGCTCAGGCGGCAGTGCGCCGGCCTCTAACCACTGGGTTCCGTGGTTCAAATCTCTATCACTCCTTGTGAGATTTGTACTGTCATATTTCATTCCAACAACACTCTCCAATATCATTTCATTTCATCTGTCATTCATTAATCATTACCCCATAGGAGTGCGACAGGCTTCGGCAACCGGCACAATTCCTGTCCTCGCCGCTAGATAGAGGCTTCATTCATTCCATTCCTGACCCAGTCGAATGGCTGGAAACAGACTGTGGATCTTTTGGTTATCCGAGAAACCTAACACGCCCTATTTTCGGTGAGAATTTACTTATGATTTAACTGTACTGAAATACGACAGAGCAGAACGCGGAGAAACACTACAAGTCCGTTCATTAGCAACTGTGAGTTTTCATTCAAATTTAATTATCTTTATTATCTAATAGTGTGCTCAGTTACCTTATTATGGGTTCCTGGGCACACAGGAATCAGTGGAAATGAAGAAGCTGACAAACTAGCGAAACAGGGCTCAATGGGTTCCTTTACAGGACCAGAGCCCTTCCTGGGAGTGTCACTCCGAAGTGTGAGACTGGCAATATCCCAATGGATAAACCAGTCTCACCTAGATATTTGGAAGAGGTTAACCATAGCAAGACAGGCACGTGAACTTATCAAAGGGCCTAGTCAAATCTATAAAAAGGTCCTAACGAATTTGAATAGGACCAGAATGAGAATGGTAGTTGGACTGTTAACAGGCCACAATACCTTACAGAGACACCTACACATCATGAAAATCACCCAGGATCCGATGTGTAGAAGATGCGGTAAGGAGGAGGAGACCTCCGCGCATGTGTTATGTCAGTGCGAGGCTTTTGCAAGCACTAGACATCGATACCTGGGCTCACACTTTGTGAGCCTGGAGGACATCAGGAATGCCAAAATCCGAACACTGGTATCCTTTATAGGAGCACTAGGGCTGGACTAGGCAAACCCGTTCAAGGGGCACAAAGGGTCTTCATAGACCTACGTGTGGAGCTCTGCGAAAACAGGGCTCACCCATTTCTTATCTATCTATCTATCTATCTATCTAATAGTGTGTGGAGAATTTTGTTTGATTTCTCACAAATTACTTCTTAGGGTACGTGGGGTTTCTGGAAAGACATTCTCCCATTCTCAAAATAAAAATACTAAAACGAATCAAGGACTCCCAGTAATATCCAATGAGCTGCACGTATCCGAAACGGTAAGGCCTTACTAGCCTGTACGGAGATGAGGACCGATCTCGGGAGATAGTGGGTTCGAAACCCATTGTCGGCAGCCATGAAGATGGTTTTCCGTGGTTTCCCATTTTCACACCAGGTAAATGCTGGGGTTGTACCTTAATTAAGGCCACGGCTGCTTCTTCCCACTCCTAGCCCTTTACTGTCTCATCGTCGCCATAAGACCTATCTGTGTCGGTGCGACGTAAAGCAACCTGTAACGGAGATAAGATAGCTTGCTACATCCAAACATTTAATAAAATATGCTAAAGCATGAGGACCTAACGGAGAGGCCGCGCGTATCAACGTGGTGAGCCTACGGAGACGGGTGGGGTCGAGCCCCACCGTCGGCTGTCCTGAAGATGGTTTTCCGTGGTTCCCATTTTCACTTCCAGGCAAATGCCGGGTCAATTCCTATTCATAGATCCACCTCCTTATCCAGTTTCATTCACCATAATTCATTTCATCTTAATTAGGAAGGGCATCCGGCCGTAAAACATGCCATCTAAATTCATCTCATCCCATCTCATCCCCGACCTGCTATCAATAAACGGAACTAAGGAGCAGACATACATACATGGGTAGGGCCCGGATTCATATGCACTAAAAACTCCAAAAATATGCATGCACATATGCACTAAAATGTTGAAAATGTGCACGAAAATATGTACTAAAAATAAAACAAAATACACTTACCAAACGCTTTATTTAATTTCACTCAGTGTTAAATTGATAAACATATTTCATTGCTTGCAAAATTATGCATGGCAGTGGGTTATGAATAGTTTTTCAATGTTTTCAGGGGTCAATGACTTTCTGTTGTCGGACAGAATTAATTTATACGTTGAAGATGATCGTTCTCCGTCGACGGACGTAACTAGGCAATACTTGTACACTGGCACTGACTGCTTAGAACATTCTCCTGACAAAGACTGCCTGATTCTACTTATGTAGTTGCTTATGGATTGAGTGTCTGAAAGAAGAAAATAGCTGTTGTGAAAAGGGTCATTATCCGCCTGTGACACTGAAATCACTTTCCTTGATCAGGAAAGGCTTCTCGTGTTGCCAAGGGATGTACAGCATATATAGAGTTCATTAGATTTTTCATTTCGTTCAGAAATCTTAGATAATCGATAACACATAAGAGAAAAATATATCTAAATATGCACTAACGTTCAAAATATGCACTTGCATATGCGCATATGCATTTTTAAAATATCCGGACCCTATACATGAGGACCATTTGGCTGAAGGGCAAAGAAATATGAAAATCCGAGTAAAATCTCACTCTATGTCTGGAACTCCGACCGTAGCGGTAACTATTAATAACAAATATCAAGGTAGAGATATATGAAGGGTAGAGTCGAAAATCAAACCGCAGAGAACGTAAAACATCAATCATGGTTTATACGAAGGACAAACGGATGCAGCGGTATTTTCGGCAAACGGGGTAATTAAGGAGAGAGCGATAATAGAGAGATTGTACTTCACAACATAAGATTCCTTCTTCCTGGTCGGAAGATTAATGGAGCAGGTTAGGAACTCATTAGCCACGTCCACCTCAAGATACAAGAAATTCATTTTAGTCCTTGCTTATGAGATACTCAGCGAGAACACAATCTGAAATTCAATAATCAATTTCTGTCTTCTGCAGGTATGCAAAGAAACATGAGAACGATTTATAAAAAGATTCTCAGACCAGTGAAGTAAAGGCAGGCTCCACAACAGAGTGAATGAGCTGTGTCTGATGGTGTCCGTGTGATACAAACTTGGCCCCGCTGGTTCCATCGCTGTATTCACTTCCTTGTCCCAGGTTATTCTACTTTTTATTGAGTATGATGGTGTTAATTGTTGAACCGACACCGAAGGATTTTCAGCAACTGTGTTAAAGGAAAATGCTATAATTGTGAAGGCAGCGACCATTGCCTTAATAATGAAGATAGAGGCCCAGCATTTTTTCTAGGATGAAAATAGAAGACCAGTGCTGTAGACATTGGGATTCGAATCCGTCTCCCGAATGCAAGCTTTCAGCTACAAGATCTCTAGTGCGGGGCCAACTCGCTCGATATGCATACAATATACTTAATAATAATAATAATAATAATAATAATAATAATCATAATAATAATAATAATAATTTTCTTCTATTGCTTTTCCTACGCCAGTGGGGTCGCGGGTGCGAACTGCGTCGCACAATTGGATTTTGCCATGTTTTTCGACCGGATGTCCTTCCTGACGCCAACCCTATATGGAGGGATGTAATCTCTAGGCTACTGCGTGTTTCTGTGGTGGTTAGTAGTGTGGTATGTTGTCTGAATATGAAGAGGGGAGTGTTGGGACAGACACAAATAGCCAGTCCCCAAGCTAGAAGAATTAAACAGAAGCGATTAAAATCGGAAATCGAACCCGGGACCCTCTGAACCGAAAGGCAACGAGTTGGACAATAATAATAATAATAATAATAATAATAATAATAATAATAATAATAATAATAATAATAATAATAATGGAAAAACGGACGAATGATGTCACTGGTTCACATTTAGGTGGCCGCGGTTCGAATCCCGGCCAATTCGTGTGGGATTCCTTTTTTACAAGTCATGTCCCTGAGATTTGGATATCACGTAAAACTTGAGGTCTTATGACTATTATCACGATATCTACAACCACGTAAAACAATGAGCTTTATTATTATTAATAATGTTACCGGGCGAGTTGGCCGTGCGGTTAGAGGGGCGGAGCTGTGAGCTCGCATCCAGGAGATAGTGGGTTCGAATCCCACCGTCGGCAGCCCTGAAGATTGTTTTCCGTGGTTTCCCATTTTCACAGCAGGCAAATGCTGGGTCTTTACCTTAATTAAGGCCACGGCCGCTTCCTTCCTATTCCTAGGCCTTCCCTGTCCCACCGTCGCCATAAGACCTATCTGTGTCGGTGCGACGTAAAGCAAATAGCAAAAAATAATAACTACTTTTGCGGTTTATGGAGACGCCGAGGAGCCGGAATTTAGTCTCGCAGGAGTTCTTTTACATACCAGTAAATCTACCAACACTAGGCTGACGTATTTGAGCACCTTCAAATACCGCCGGACTGAGACAAGGTCGAACCTACCAATTTGGGGTCAGAAGGCCAGCGCCTCCACTGTCCGAGCCACTCAGCTGGCATGTTATTATTATTATTATTATTATTATTATTATTATTATTATTATTATTATTATTATTATCCACTAACTACTATTCCTGTTTTCAGAAATGTCAAGGTGCCAGAATCTGGCCCATAAGAGTTATTTTACGTGCCGGTAAATCTACCAGCAAGAGGCTAGCGTATTTGTGCACCTTTAAATACCACTCAACTGCGCCGGGATCGAACCCACTAACTTGAGCTCAGAATAGGCGCTCTATTGTCTGAGTCATTCAACCCAACAATGAATCTGTAGGCCTCCCAAACCTAACACCGGCGAAACAGGAGGAGAATAAAAGTTATCTAGGGAGAACAGATAGGAAAGATGAAATTGAGAAGTTTGGCACAATTAAGTGGAAGCATTACCAGGCCCAAATCGACAGCCCCTGAGCCCTTTAGTCGATTCCTACAACATGCAAGTAATGCCGTGGATATACAGTATTCTACCGCCCACACCCAAAGCAGGATCTCACTAGTGATAGCCCCCGATTTTATAGTTCACTTCTCCCATTACAGTCGTACTGTATCTGAACAGTTTAACGCAAGCGGGTCAAAAATGAAAGCGGGAACAATTTGTCGGAATTATGCCCTGCAGTAACTGAATTATCGTGCAACACGCTCGAACGCTGACAACTGTTATGCAGCAAACAAATTTATCACATTATGATAACAAATATCGGTAACTTTAATAGAGGCTTATTGGATTAACCACTTCACATTTGAAATTTGTCAACTCACTGCGACATACTGTATTTATTATTCAGTCGATTTAGCACATAACCTCAATTAAATGAATGAAGTCAATGTTGATACGAAAGGAGAACGGAAATTGTATGTTCTCGTGTTAAACAAACTATCGTTGACTGGAACATGTAAATCTGACTGAAAATACATTTTCGTAGTACGTCAGGGATAATAAATTAGGAATAGGGTAATATTTTATTGACATTCAGAAACGCGCAGTTAAATGCACGGTATAATACTGGTAGATAAAATAGAAAATGGGAGAAGACCGAACCTTTGCGGAATGAAACGACATATGGTGCCTGTAGGTAATCAGTGTCCCATGGTAAGCGTGACGATATTCTCAGTTATACTGCTTTGTTTTCATAACCGGATCCACTGTCTCTAATTTCATCCAGCCAGTGTTGCCAGTTTAGCTGTTTTATAGCTATTTTGAAGTCATTTGCTGCAAAATTTTGAGCTTAGCTATTCGCTACATTTTTAGATACATTTTTTCGTTAAGGTAAGGTAAGGGTTATTCTGCCCGAAGGCAGGTCCGAACCTCCGCAGAGGTATTCCTGAGCCGGAGTTTACGTGCGGTAGGGTGGCCAGTTCCTTTCCGCTCCTCCATTCCCTTACCCCCCCCCCCCCCCAACAGCGCGTGGCAAACCATCCAACTCCTGACCACGCCCAACGTTGCTTAACTTCGGAGATCTCACGGGATCCGGTGTTTCAACACGGCTACGGCCTTTGGCATTTTTCCGTTACGTGAACTAATTTGACTATCTCCCTTTTTGATGCTTTTCTTTAGTAATTAATGGATTGTTGTAAATATTCGTCCGCCTCTGTGGTGTAGTGGTTAGCGTGATTAGCTGCCACCCCCGGAGGCCCTGGTTCGATTCCCGGCTCTGCCACGAAATTTGAAAAGTGGTATGAGGGCTGGAACGGGGTCCACTCAGCCTCGGGAGGTCAACTGAGTAGAGGGGGGTTCGATTCCCACCTCAGCCATCCTGGAAGTGGTTTTCCGTGGTTTCCCACTTCTCCTCCAGGCGAATGCCGGGATGGTACCTAACATAAGGCCACGGCCGCTTCCTTCCCTCTTCCTTGCCTATCCCTTCCAATCTTCCCATCCCTCCACAAGGCCCTTGTTCAGCATAGCAGGTGAGGCCGCTTGGGCGAGGTACTGGTCATTCTCCCCAGTTGTATCCCCGACCAAGAGTCTGAAGCTCCGGGACACTGCCCTTCAGGCGGTAGAGGTGGGATCCCTCGCTGTGTCCGAGGGAAAAGCCGACCCTGGAGAGTAAACAGATGATGATGATGATGATGATGATGATGATGTAAATATTCACGGCGAAAGACACACGAGTCTTACTGCATGTTCAACTTATAGGCGACCTTTGATGGTATGGTGCAACGGTTATTAACTACATCACTCATTAGACTCTACTTACAGGACGACATTGCATCATTACAGGCTATCAACCAGTCCATCACTCGATAAATTCCTTACCTCCATCGGTTAGCTTGCTGGTTGGTTGGGAGAGTCTCATATTCAGATCGAGACAACGTTTAAATCAGTGCAGTTGCTCAATTAGTGAATGATACGACTGAAACTGATAATGAGTTTTAATAGATAGTGGAAATGCCTCTTAAGTATACGCAACAGTACAGAAAAGAGTGGGAATCTTGGGCGGAAATTCAAGGGTGGCTTCAACCTGTTTCTAATGATAAAACGAAAGCATAAGCCTATTGCAAATACTGTATGAAATAAAATCAAAATTGTTTGATTTAAGATCACATGCACAACGCGAGAAACATGAATGAGCGGCCGATCGCTTCACCCGTCAACTTCAGCGAACAATAGACTTCCACACTACAACCTCATTTCATTTTTTTTTTTTTTTTGAATTTGCATTAAGTCGCACCGACACACAAATAGGTCTTATGGCGACGATGGGATAGGAAAAGCCTAGGCGTGGGAAGGAAGCGGCCGTGACCTTAATTAAGGTACATCCCCAGCATTTGCCTGGTGTGAAAATGGGAAACCACGGAAAATCATCTTCAGGGCTATCGAGTGTGGGGTTCGAACCCACTATCTCAACGTATAGTTTTTCATTGTATCGAAATACTAAACGTAACACTATAACGTACATGTAAAAGGTGTATCATTTTTACAGGTATGTTACAGTGTTACCAGTGCTGCCAATTTAGCCATTTTATATCTAGTTCTAGCTATTTTGAAAAGTTATTTGCTACAGAATTTTGAGTTCAGCTATTACCCACATGTATAGCTATAAATTTCCGTTACGTGAGAAATTTTGGCTTTCATCTTCTTCTTCTTCTTCTTCTTCTACTTCTTCTTCATCTGTTTTCCCTCCAGGGTCGGTTTTTCCCCCGGACTCAGCGAGGGATCCAACCGCCTCAGGGGCAGTGTCCTAGAGCTTCAGACTTTGGATTGGGGGATACAACTGGGGAGAATGACCAGTACCTCGCCCAGGTGGCCTCACCTGCTAGGTTGAACAGGGGCCTTGCGAAGGGATGGGAAGATTGGAAGGGACAGGCAAGGAAGAGGGAAGAAAGCGGTCGTGGCCTTAGTTAGCTACCATCCCGGCATTTGCCTGGAGGTGAAGTGGGAAACCACGGAAAACCACTTCGAGGGTGGCTGAGGTGGGAATCGAACCCACCTCTACTCAGTTGACCTCCCGAGGCTGAGTGGACCCCGTTCCATCCCTCGTACCACTTTTCAAATTTCGTCGCAGAGCTGGGAATCGAACTCGGGCCTCTGGGGGTGGCAGCTAATCACGCTAACCACTACACCACAGAGGCGGACAATTTTGTCTTTCTTCCATTTTAATACTTTCCTTTGCGATTCATGGATGTCTTTTTTATATTGCAGGTGTGAAATAAAATCAGTGATCACATGCACAACGCAGTAACCATTGGAAGAGCGGCCGATCCCCTTACCAATCAGCGTCAGCGAACAACCGACTTCCACACTACAAGCTCATTAAGTGTACGTAAAGCAGAAAGTAAAAAAGAAATGTTTGTGTCAGAACATTGTGTTCTACTAGCAAGTAACCGGCATAGTACCATAAACTTTGAGTTTAATATACGCCAAAGATGAAGGAAGTTTACTGCCGGGCTGAGTGGCTCAGACGGTTGAGGGCGCTGGCATTTTGACCCCAGCTTGGCAGGTTCGATCCTGGCTCAGTCCGGCGCAGTTTCAAGGTGCTCAAGTACGTCAGCCCCGTGTCAGTAGAGTTACTGGCACGTAAAATCACTATTGCGGGATTAAATTCTGGCACCTCGGCGTCTCCGAAAACTGTAAAAGTAGTTAGTGAGGCGTAAATCCAATAACATCGTTAATATTTAGGAAATTTTACTGTAAAATTGGCCGATGAACTGCGGTTACTCCTTCCACACGATATAAACACTACGCAAATGACAAGCATTTTGTTGTTGTTGGGGAAACCCTAAAAGTGTTGAAACCTTCAATTGTTGATATCGCACGTGACCTTGGTGTTGTTTATGGTAATACAGACTTACTGGTAACCCACTTACACCAAATAGCAAAGGACTTGATACAATAGAGTTTTGGGTTGAGGTAGATGATAGTGAAAGAAATCCCTATCAAAAACATGTATTCTTGGCATTTCCTTTATTAAGACTACCATATTCAAACGTTGATGTAAAACGTATCTTTGGCTACGTTAATATTTTAAAATCAAAATCAAGAAAGAGAATGGTGGCACAAAAATTAGATGCCATTCTGCTTGTACGTTTTGGATCCAGAAGAACCAACAGCTGCTGTCATTCATAAAGACTCCCTACAAGTGTAATTAAAATAATTGATACCACAGCAGCATACTTTTTCGGGTGCTTCTAAAACTGCTACCTCTCACAGTGCAGTTGGAGACGAAGAGAAGGATGAGGAGACCATATTTTTCACCAATTGGGCGAGTTCATCCAGCCTTTTTTCAAGCTATTTCAGTCTGTAATTTTAGCCACTTCTAGCTATATTTTTAATACAGTTTAGGTACTTTTTGAGTTCGTGAGTTGGCAACGCTAAGTGTTACATTTAATATTTCGACAGACTGAAACACTTAAGTTATATTAATTGAGCCGACATTGAAAAACAATCGCTTCCTTCGTAACAAATCTAATTTTTCTTCTTCTTCTTAATCTGTTTACTCTCCAGGTTCGGTTTTTCCCTCGGACTCAGCGAGGGATCTCACCTCTACCGCCTCAAGGGCAGTGTCCTGGAGCTTCAGACTCTAGGTCGGGGATACAACTGGGGAGGATGACCAGTACCTCACCCAGACAGCCTCACCTGCTATGCTCAACAGGGGCCTTGCGGAGGGATGGGAGGATTGGAAGGGATAGACGAGGAAGATGGAAGGAAGCGTCTGTGGGCTTAAGTTCGGTACCATCCCGGCATTTGCCTGGAGGAGAAGTGGGAAAGCACAGAAAGCCACTTCCAGGATGGCTGAGGTGGGAATCGAACCCACCACTACTCAGTTGACCTCCCGAGGACGAGTGAACCCCGTTCCAGCCCTCGTACACATTTCAAATTTCATGGCAGAGCCGGGATTCGAACCCGGGCCTCCGGGTTTGGAAGCTAATCACACTAACCACTAAACCACAAAGGCGGACCAAATCTAATTCATAATATAGTATTAAAAGAGTGACATTGATTTTGATAAATACGTTAAATCTCAATGTGAAATTTCCACAACGTACCGGACGAGTTGGCAGCGGGGTTCGAGGCGTTCAGCTGTTAGCTGGAATTCGGGAGATATTGAATTCGAACCTCATTGTCGGCAGCCCTGAAGATGGTTTCCCGTGGTTTTCCATTTCACAGAAAGCAAATGCTGGAGGGTGTACCTTAATTAAGGTCGCAGTCACTTCTTTCCCAGTCCTAGTCCTGTCCAATCCCATTGTCTCTATGAGATCTCTTTGAGTCAGTGCGACGTAAAACAAACAGCAAAGAAAGGTCCACAATGTTAGCAAATATACCTCTTCAGAATTATTAGTGAGTTTCTTCCTAGTGGATTAACGTAATGCGTCGAACTAACACATCGAAGGTTTTCGGTGACATAAGGATGGAAATGGGAAGGTAACGGCCGTGGCCTTAATTAAGGTACAGCCCCAGCATTTGCCTGATGTGAAAATGAGATAACATAGAAAGCCATCTTCAGGGCTGCCAACGGTATGATTCGAACTCACCATCTCCCGAATGCAAGCTCACAACTAGGCGACCCGAACTTAACGGCCAATTCGCTCGGTTATTAGTGTTATTCTAAGTAATCAAGATGAACCTCTCTCTTCTCCGTGATAAATACTTTTTAATGGCAGACAAATCTGCAAATGTTTCTAATCAAAGTCAACTGTCTTCGCTGAATCTATATTCACAGCAATTGTTGCTGAATTAAGAAACGAAAATCTTAATAAGACAAATTAGTTTCGTGCTCTTTTGATGGTGCTGATAATTTTTGTTATATTCTAACCAGGGTCCGTACTCAGTTGTCGGGGATAAAAAGGGGCAAGAGTTGCCATACACTTAATACAGAGTACGTGTTTCCTTCACTGCTAGCGCTACTGCAGAAATAAACATTACATACTATTATGGACATCTACAAACTTGTTCATGCTTCGCCAGAACGAGAAAATTCATTGCATGAAATTCAGCCCGTTTTAGAGCAACCTGTTTTCAAACTACCCAAAGCTTTTGGCATCCGCTAGTTGAGTACCTATCGCAGAGTTCGTGCCGTATTCCTGTGTTGTTGTTTGTTTTGTTAATGCTATTTGTTCGGGGCGGCGACCCATGTGGATCTTTTGCCCCTACTGGCACCATATTTTATGAACCTACGTGTAATTGGAATGGCGGTAGTGTGGATTGTTGTGTGCGAGGAAAGGAAGATTAAGGACGTCACAAACACCCAGCCCCCTGACCCGGCCGGGAATCGAACCCAGGGCCGCCGGGTGACAGGCGGACGCGTTGTCCCCTACACCGCAGGGCCGGACTATTCCTGTGTTACAAGTTCATTATGGTGGCACGTGAACATACATACAAACCCGGTGCTAATTTAACGAGCAAAGCAGGGGGAATCTTGAGAGATTAAATAACTACGGATATCAGAAGTAAGGACATCAAATGCAGACTAGCACAAACAAGGAAGGCCTTTCTAAGGAAAAGTGAAGATGGTTTTCCGTGGTTTCCCATTTTCACACCAGGCAAATGCTGGGGCTGTACCTTAATTAAGGCCACGGCCGCTTCCTTCCAACTCCTAGGCCTTTCCTATCCCATCGTCGCCATAAGACCTATCTGTGTCGGTGCGACGTAAAGCCGATAGCAAAAAAAAAAAATGTGGTGTTACAGAGTGCTGAAGGTGAAATGGATAGATCTAAAAACAAATGAAGAAATACTGAATGGAACTGGTGAAAGGAGAATGATTTGGTTAAATTTTACGAGAAGAACGAGATAGGACAGTCTTAAGACTCCAAGTTCAGTTGGTTTTTAAGGGAAGTGTGGGCGGTAAGAACGGTAGAGGTACACAAAGGTATGAATATAACAAAGAGATTACAACAGATGTAGGATGTAGTAATTACGTAGAAACGAAAAGGGGTTAGCACAGGACAGGGTGGCATGGAGGGCAACATCAAACCAGTCTATGCACCGATGACTCAAGCACCAAAATGTTAAGTTACAGATTTATTAACGGCTTAGTGATTATAAACAAAACATTCCGTATCAAAATTGAGTAAAATTCTGCAAAATTATTCACTGAAAATGTCTACCTTTATTTGCCTCTGGAACCCTTCAGCATTTAACAATAACGACCGTGTTTGTGATAAGCAATAATCGACCTTCTTTTTGATAAAAATGTTAAGGAAAATGAAATACTAAATAAAATTAACTATCTGGAAATTAACGCCGAAAAGTGTGTGCTCCACATAAGAATAAACTATAAGAAATGTAAGGACATTTTTGAAAAGTATAATTTACATTGTCAGGGGCTGCCTGGCCGAGGCGGTAAAGGCATGCTCGGTTCGCCCGGAAGGACGTGGGTTCGAATCCCCGTCAGAAAGTCGTAAAATTTAAGAAACGAGATTTACACTTCCGGAGGTGCGTATGGCCCTGAGGTTCACTCAGCCTACACCAAAAATGAGTACCAGGTTAATTCCTGGGGGCAAAGGCGGCCCGGAGTAGAGCTAACCACTCTACCCATCACGTGCCGAGGTTACGAATGGTGGAAGCCTTTACCTTCCACCCCTCCAAGGGCCTTGATGGCCTGTACGGAGATGACTTTGCTTTGCTTTTATAATTTACATTGTCAATGTGATTAGCTGCCCGACTCATTGGCTGAATGGTCAATGTTGAGGCCTTCGGTTCAGAGGGTCCCAAGTTCGATTTCCGGCCGAGTCGGGTATTTTAATCGTGTTTGATTAATTCTTCTGGTTCGGGGACTGGGTGTTTGTGTTTGTTCCAACACTTTCCTCTTCATATTCAGACAACACACTACACTCTTAACCAACACGGGAACACGCAGTAGTGATTACATCCTTCCATATAAGGTTGGCGTCAGGAAGGGCACCCGACCATAAAACAGGGCCAAATCCACATGTGCGACACAGTTCGCACCCGCGACCCCACAGGTGTGGGAAGAGCGGCAGAAGAAGAAGAAGAAGTGTGATTAGCTGCCTCCCTCGGAGGTTCGGGTTCGATTACCGACTTGGCCACGGAATTTGAAAAGTGGTACGTGGACTGGAACAGGGTCCACTCAGTCGCGGGAGGTCAACTGAGTAGAGGGGGCTTCGATTCCCACCTCAATAATCCTCGAAGTGAATTTCTGTGGTTTTCCACTTCTTCTCCAGGCAAATGCCGCGATGGTACCTAACTTAAGGCCACGGCCGCTTCCTTCTCACTCCTAGCCCTTTTCTATCCCATCGCCGTCATAAGACCTATCTGTGTCGGTGCGATGTAAAACAAATTGTAAAACGGAATATATTATTTACAATAATTACATAGTAAATAGTACTCTGCAAAATATACAGATTCTTACTGCTCGTTCATTCTGTCTATCAACATTTAGGTAATCACTCATTCATTCAACCACACACTCAGAGACACAAAACAGTTCCATTAAAATACATATTTCTTTGTACACATTTGAAATTTCCGAAGAGGCTAGTTCTTAACATCCCCTGACAGAGAGTTCCATAGCTAGATAGGGATCGATTTAAGTGCACATTTTGAAAGTTTTGGAATTTTTCAGGACCTTGTTGAAAGTGATTATAAAAATATGCTTTATATTAGGACTTTAAAATGTTGGCGTTGTAATTGCAGACTTGCGTTCTTTAAAGTTCGTTGCTCGTAATTAAAGACACATCTTCTGAACATGTATTGTGCATTTTCGTTTTCACTGCACGCGAAGAAAGGCCATTCAGCACCATGAACAGGATGATGACTGATGACACTACAAAGAAATAGAGTAGGTTAGAATACACTTCACCGACCTCGATAGCTGCAGTCGCTTAAGTGCGGCTAGTACCCGGTATTCGGGAGAGAGTGGGTTCGAATCCCACTGTCGGTAGCTCTGAAGATGGTTTTCCGTGGCTTCCCATTTTCACATCAGGAAAATGCTGGGGCTGTACCTTAATTAAGGCCACGGCCGCTTCCTTCCCACTCCTAGCCCCTTCCTGTCCCATCGTCGCCATAACACCCATCTGTGTCGGTGCGACGTAAAGCAACTTGTAAAAAAAAGATACACTTCATTGTTTTGTCATTTTTATCTTAACGTCGTACTGACACAGACAGGTCTTATGGCGACGTCATTGAGCGGCCTCAGCTATCTTCTGCAGACATTTTGATTTGACAATTATCTAGACTTCCTGCGTTCAATTTTGAATTTCTATTTTACTCTACCAGATGGCAGACAAACGAATGTCTGTTGGGCGATCCACGGGTCAGTTTTATTAAATATTATTGAGTCAACACCAGAGATCTTTTACATGCCGACATCGTACGACATGGAGTGCCGAATGGACTTCTTTCCGTACTTCAAAAATCCGACTAGGCCACCTATGCTGAGTTTTAGCCCGTGATCTTAGAATCCGAAAGCAGGCCCTCTATCAGTGATCCACAGATAAAGCTAGGGATTATTTAAAAATTGTGTTTTCCCAGTTAGTATAACATGTAGTAATTTCTACGATATAAGCACATTCGTTCTCCTCTTTGTTCTACATTCGCTTGCACTAAACAAGCGCGTGAAGCTGGACTATAATAACATCATTTATTATATTTTTTGATACAGGCTAGCGGCATTTCGAACAGTGCGGTCTCGGAAAATACACACAATCATGATTGGATAGCTTATTACTGGTTTTCAATAAATGAACCGCACGGATTGAGGGATTATCTACAGATTAGCCACCCTCCCTTAAACCGACTGTGGTTCTTTTATGAACCACCCTTGCAATATGCTCGCATTACGGCATGTGAAATGTTGGATGAGCTGATGGGTCTAGCATTTAATTAAACTTGAGAGAGCGTTTAATAACCCTCACGTACAATAGAAGGCTTACTGTACTGAGGACCCATCGCCTTACTTTATACTTTATTATTATTATTTTTCTCTAGATCTACAGTAATAATACCCATTTGATCCTTTAAATGAGAAAAATAACATGTTCATCCCATGCCAAAATTTACTCTTTCAAACTCTACATACTGTACAGAAAAAAGAAAAGAAAAATAAAACACGCAGAGAACAAAAATGAGCAAACAAAACAATATTAATAAGAAAGAAAAAATCAAACGTACTCCATGGACATGCCATGAAATTCCTCAGATACTGCGGAAACGTAACCCCCAAAGGGAGGGTCACCACGGTAGTCATCCTCGGCCCTTTCATGCCACGTCCAACGTCTTTGCTGAATATTCCTGTTGTCTTCCCATAATATGTAGTTTAAATAAACATAATTAAAGGACATAATAAAGTTGAAATCAGCAGTATTAAGAATGTCAAAGACCTTCATGCCTCTCTTAACTAGACACGCAAACCCTTGCACATTCCATTCCTCCTACCTTATTTTACTTGACCCACTCTAGGTTGCTGAGTCCAGACTTACGTTACATTCTGCCATTGGGTATTCATGCTCACGTATGCTCACGTTGCAACTTTATCCTTGTCAGCCATGCTTAATCAATTTAAATACCAAGCCATACTCCACCTGAAATTTGTCATCACGTCCACCAAACCAAAGTTTACAAACAAACACCAATTCTCAATTCTCATCCCTCTCAACACTTAAACAAACACCACTTCTCAGTTCTCGTCCCTCTCTACACTTAAAATCTGCCATTGAAAAGTACCACCACTTCTCCATCTCCAAATTTCATATCACATTGAATACCAAACCACCTTCATTTACAACTTACTCATGAGTGCACCACTACTTCTCATACCTTTCCAATACCACATTTCAACATATGCCACTTCTATTTCCAACACCACCTTTCATCTCTAGCACACACTCATCTACCATACTCAATTTACCATACACTCATACTCATCCTATTACCCATCATAACAAACCATAAACACACTTAATTACCTACCGAAAACTCCATCTTCCACCAAACCAAAATTTACAAATAGCCAAATTACATTACTACATCTTCATACTTTTCCAACACCACATTTCAACATCTACAAATACCACCCACTCATATACCATCACATTAAATACAACTTACTCATGAGTGCACCACCACTTCTCCGTACCTTTCCAACACCACATTTCAGCATATACCACCTCTACTTCCAACACCACATTTCAGCCCTAGCACACACTCGTCTATCATCAAATAAATCTCCATCTACAAATACCACACACTCATACACCATCACAACCTTCAAAATATCACTTCATCTTCACCTACAAATACCAAACACTCATTCGTCAACACTACATTCTTACATCTAACAATCTCTATTTCCACTACTCCCTATACTATTGTTCTTTTTACTTCTAGTGACTACACCCTTCTCATTTCTACCTGAATCCCACATGTATGTCAGTTTTCTATACCTTCCTGTTTCTCTGCCACCTCTTTTAGCCGCCACTTCATCACCATCTTCACTCCGTTGTGTTCTTTTGCCTCCACCTTCAGCTCCCATCATCTCCGTTAATCTTCTGCCCTTGCCTCTTTCCCAACTCCTATTGAGACATCCTCCGGTTGCCTCTGACGTCACCTTTTTACCCGTCACTTCTCTTACTTCACTGCTTTCACTCCCCTGCCTTTCTTCTTCACTGCTTATGGTCACCCTTTCACTTGTCGCCTCTTACTGAACTTCTTCACTCTTAATGGTTATATTTTCACTTGGCGCCTCTCTCTGACCCTCTTCACACATTACACTGTTACTGTTATCTCTCCTCACTTCCCCACCTCCCGTTGCACTGCTCATTTTTTCTTCGTCTTTTTTAATCTTCATTTCTAAGTCCAGCAGTCTATTCACAGACCAGTTCCTTTTCCAATTTCTGCCTGATATCACTAGCTCTTGTCCTTTAATAGTAGCTCTCAGTCCTTGATTTATCGCACGTATCTTGTGTTTTCTGAGTATTTTCTCATTCCTAATAGCCTCCCATCCCACGTTTCTCTTGATTCATATTTTTTCTCTCTGCATGTTACTCGCATTGCCTATCACAGCATCAGCCATCAACGTAGAAAACAGTTCTACTTTGATAGGCCTGTTGCCCCTAGTTCTTCCCACTCTCTGTACGTCATCTATGTCCACTTCGCTAAAGTTAAGTTTCAATTTCCCCTGTATTAAGTCGACTACTTTGTAAATTGTACGTACTTTGTCTTCTCTCACCTCCTCAGGCACCCCATAAATAAATAAGCACTTCTTCCTGCGATTCAATGTATTGGCATTCACTTCCGCTTTCAATTTCAACGTCTCCTCTTCCAGTCGTCCTATTCTTTCTCTTAATATTGCCACTTCCTCGTCGTTCTTTCTCACTTGTGATGTTATATCGTCCGTCATTTCTCGCAGCCATAACTTCATTTTTCCAAACTCCCTGGTTTGTTCTTGGATCATATTCTTAATTTGCTCAAAGGGACACACTTCTACCACCGTCTCTTTTACCCATTTTTTGAATTATTCTATGTCTTCCCATCCCTCATTTCCACTAGATGTCGGGCCTGGGTTCGGCTCTACACCTCCAATCAGTAGCAACATTATAACCACCGCCGCTGTTAACACTACTTCTCTTTTGATTACCAAATCCACTTTACACCCACCTGATTTTACTTCTTCTTTCTTGATTCTCCTTTGCCATCCTCCAATAGCCGCCCTGTATTGGTCTACTCCAATCATTGTTGTCAAACTCCTCACAAGCTTCCTGCACTCAGCACTCACTCCTTACTACCACTCCCGAGCTCTCTACTCATGCGTCCGCTCTCCTTCGTGGCCATCGCCTTACACAGCGTGGAGGTTTTCAGAGGAACAACAGGAGAACTCGAGAAATTGGTGAATGCAGATATTTTTGCTACATGTGTAAGTTGGGTATTCAGCCCGAAGGCTGGTTTGATCCTCCACAGCTCCACCAGGCGTCAGTGAACAGGCATACTAGGGAAATGAGGAGTGAGATAGTTTCCCGCAGCCCTCCTTACCGAGCCAGAAGTTGCTATTACATATCAGTCTGCCAAGCCCACTGAAATGCATGCACCAACCGACCCTATGAGCTATATTTTCACAGCATTCATCACAGGTTCTGGCTGCATACGGAATGGTATTACTAGCATCACACATACCTCGGTAACTTTCATATTGTCAAAGCCAAGGATGAGACTGAGGTAGGTCAGTGAAAGTAACAAATTGCTCTAGCCCAAACCAGAAGACATACTGCACTATAAACACTACATCTTGCCAGCAAGGGCTGTATTACAATTAAATCTAAACAGGGAACCTATTGGGGTCTCTCAGATTTTGAAGTGGTAGTAACCTCATGAAACGTTTTGACACCCACCACATTAAAACAACGGGCTAATATCGTTCTGTCAATGTCAAAAATGAACGTTGGCACCGTCAGCTGAAAGATGCACTCCGCGTACAACTGTCATATAGCTTGGTACCTCAACTCCCAATGGTTCTACTTGGCCTGAGATCAGTTGTTATACACCACCACAGCGCGCAATCAACCATTTTTGTTGTTGTTGATTTGTCCTACTTGTTTAACGTCGCACTGACACATCGAAAGTTTTCGGCGACAGAAGGATGAGAAAGGGCTAGGATTGACAAGGTAGCGGCCGTAGCCGTAATTAAGGAACAGCTCCAGCATTTGCCTGGACTGAAAATTGAAAACCACGGAAAACCAACTTCAGGGCTATTAACGGTGGGATTTGAACCCACTATCTTCCGAATGCAAGCTCACAGCTGTGTCACCCTAAACGCACGGCCAATCGCTCGATTTCGATGTGTTCTAGATTGGCAGCTAAATACAGAAGTTGGTCAACCAAGCAATTATTTAATATGTTGATATGAATATTGGAAGATGACTGGCTACGCAGTCCCTAACAACATCAGAACGGTATATCTGAATCTGTCAACTCATTCACGCGTTGTGCTTTTCACAGAGAGTTTATTTTCACTGCCAGATTTAGATATCAAAGTTCGCCAACGCTCTGCTATCGCTACTGATGTTTATCAAACGGAGAGCCCGATTTGGGTTATTTGAATTAATTAAAGCGATGGCAGATCAATCAGTCTTACCAACTGTAACATAAACAACATGAAGCGTACAGCAGAGAAAAATGTTGTCCTTTACAAATGTACAGATTTAGAGCTCTGGCCTACTGATTTCAGTTCTGCTCTGTAAGCCTAGCGTTGTCGGAAACGGCCACAGGTTGTTTTTGCTCACGTTTTACCACAAACTTGTAACCATAGCTCTTCGTCCCCCGCGCTCGTAGGTCAGCGCATTCGCCACCAGTATTGCCAGGTCTCCCAGAAAACCCGAAAAAAAATCTCGAAATGTCTTCTAATCCAAAGTTAAGGGAAAAGAATAATAATGATTAATGGTACATAATATATTTGTGTCGAAAAACTCTTTTCTCGTCTCACTGAGTGAAGTTTTATCGATAACATCACTCATTAGGTACTTTCCCGCATTCATTTTAGGCTCGAATTGCGTAATCTCTCCACTCTTATTGAACTCAAAACTCAGGCTTGACTGCATCATTCGAAGGGAAATCCCCGACCGGCTTACAGAATATAAAATCTCCATCCTCCTACAACTTCAAAATTGGTACACAATTTGTAGGCCTGATGAATAACAGGGAAAGTGGGGAGAAAAAGAAGGAGAAGAAGAAGAAGCATAGAGTGGCTAGAGAGTATGGGTGAGTGAAATTGTATATTATTCTCATAATAACCTCACATGACTATTGCATTCTTTAATTTAGTTGTATTATAACATTTTAGTGCGGTAAGGGCGTGCTCGGTTCACCCAGAAGGGCGTGGGTTCGATTCTCCGTCAGGAAGTCGTAAAACTTAAGAAACGAGATTTCCACTTCCAGAGGTGCACATGACCCTGAGGTTCACTCAGCCTACACCAAAAGTGAGTACCAGGTTAATTCCTGGGGGCAAGTGTGGCCGAGCGTAGAGATAACCACTCTGCCTCATAAAGTGCCGAGGTTACGGACAGTGGAAGCCTTTACCTTCCACCCCTTAAGGGGCCTTCATGGCCTGTACGGAGAAGACTTTGCTTTGCTATAACTTTTTAGTGTTCGAGAAACTACGGAAATTTTCATAAAAACTCCCGAAATGTTTATGTACAATCTACCGATTTTTTATTTGTAGACCAGGCAAGATTGCTCGGCATACTAGATGCAAGACGATAGTAAGTGAAGGTTGACATTCTGTAAATAGTGGCTGCGTTTCAGTTTCATAAGAGTATGATTTGCTTTTTTATGATGGCGGTCATAATAATATTATTTTAAAAAAGAGGTGATAAAAGTATGTTTGTGATGCAGTTTCACAGCATGAGTAACGCCTTTCATAACACCCACAGTAGCGGCGATTGGGAATTAGGGGGTTATATGCATCAAAACGGAAAGGGAAAAGAAGTACAAAGTGGTTTTTAATGCTCTCTGAGCAAATTTCGGCAGAGACTTACGGACAGTAATAATAGATTTCTGGGATTTTGATTCAGTACTATACAATAAAACTTTTATCAAAGGATCAATATTACACATGTATTACGATTAAATAGAAGTACGGCGTAAATTTAAAATAAAAAGTCATTTAGTATTTGACTACGCACTAAGAAACTACTTACTTACTTAATCCAGGATTGGCTGTTCCCTCGGACTCAGCAAGGGGCAATGTGCGGGAGCGTGTGACTTTGGGTCGGGAGATACAACTGGGGAGGATAACCAGTACCTCCCCCAGGCGGCCTCACCTGCTATGCTGAACAGGGGTCTTGTCGTTGGATCGGAAGGGATATACAAGGAAGAGGGAAGGAAGTGGCTGTGGACTTAAATGAGGTATCATCTCGGCATTTGCCTGGAGGAGAAGTGAGAAACCACGGAAAACCACTTCGAGGATGGCTGAGGAGGGAATCGAAGCCCCCCTCTACTCAGTTGACCTCCCGAGGCTGAGTGGATCCCGTTCCAGCCCTCGTACTACTAAGATACTAACAGACACTAAAGAGACTGCAGACTGACGAATACACGAGGCATGCGGGTGAATCATACCTCAGTGTTCATGACCTTGGCAAAAAATGTATCCTGCTGTCCTTCCTCGCAACACATGGAAAGTCTCCGCTACAAATCTGTTAGCCGCGACGAACATTTTGTGCGTATTTCCGCTAATAATTTTGTTAATTAGCTGATAAGATAACAGGGCTTGTAAAAATTGCTTGTGTTTTATCAATTCCTAGTTCCAGACGACTAAAATGGAATAAAATAGTAAGCTAATGCTTTCTTCACGATGTGGAGGGGAGGGGGGGGGCGACTGCCCCAATCACCGCTACTGACACCTAGACGCATTAGTTGTGCTCTGAACGTCATTACTCAGCACCACCCGCACCTCAGCAGTTTCTATACCGCCACACCAGGGATGCATCTGAGACTTCGGTGATGGCTATATTTTGCTCTGGCCTACGCAAGAGGTAGATGCTAAAGTACTGCGTCCATCATGAAATACTAACAGTCGGTAGCATAATATATTTAAATATTAAAATACAGTACAATAGTAACTTTCATCCTAAGAGCTTCCGTGGCTCAGGCGGCAGCGCGCCGGCCTCTCACCGCTGGGTTCCTTGGTTCAAATCCCAGTTTTTAACCGCGAAAAATATCGAAATATGGAGGCAATTTTAATGGCGGTGCAGACCTTTGTTTCGAGGTATTTGTGGCTAAATGGTAAGACGTATCACAAAACGGATGGCCCAGTCCTGTTCGATTTCGAGTGATCTACAACTTTGGTCCTTTGACTTTTTGCCGTATCTCTTTCCCTTATACGTTAGATTTGGCTGTATTTCTCGAGTGTACGTAAATGCTGTGCTTTTTACACGTATATTTCATAGTTCGACACACTTATAGTAAAGAGAGAATGATCAAATTCGGCACGAACATTGGCCCAAATAGTGGCCATATGTGAACCAAATTCTATGCTCCCAGCTGTCTCATAAGTATCCGGAAAGTATGTGCCCAAATTTCGCCCTATTCAATGTTTCTAACTCAATCTAGCCCATAATTAGAGGAGACAGGAAAAAAATATAATAGGATCTACCATCTAGATCACTAAAAGAGGCATCTTATGGTTCAATTCGTTTGTCGATATGACGTTACGTTAAGCAGCATTTAATCTGTAAATGAATGTCTCCAATATTGTAAACGTGCATATACTTTCGTATACCAATCTGTATTCATTGAAGTCGAATTGTAGCGATCTAGAAGGTGTTTGCTTGCCATAATTTTTAATACTTTACAAACTGATAGTGACTGTCAGCAGGAAGGCGTATGTTATTTTAATCAATACTCCCTACATCTACGTTAACTGGCAGTAGGAGTGGGGCCCTTCTCCAAATCCTATGTAACTGGCATTAGTAAGGAGGGCTTACCATTGTAATGAATCATTTCCTTCTCGATTTAACTGGCAGAAAGCAAGGGAGCATGCAGTTTTTTTTCAAAACTGCCCTACCCGATTGTGTCTGGCAGTAAGATCTAAAATGTGACTGGCATTAGGCAAAGTGGCCTTCTATTATAATCGAAACTCACCAACTGGATTGTGACTGGCAGTAATTGACTGGCACTAGGTAACTACAAAACTCAATTTTGACTAGAAGTAGGAAAGGACCCTGTCATTATAATGAAAACACCTCAACTGGATTGTGTCTGAAAGTAAGAAAGGCGGCCTGCCATTGTAACGAAAACTCCCCAAATCGATTGTGACCGGCAGTAGGCAAAGGGGCCTGCCATTATAATGAAACTTCCCAACTCGATTTTGAATGGCAGTAGGCAAGTATGCCTACCGTTATCATCACAACCCCACAACTCGCATCTTTTACGGCAAAGAACGTATGTGGACCTCTCCATGGCGTTTCTTCGATAACGCTAAGAAACATGCAATTTAATAAAGTCTCAATCACCGCGTGTGCAGTAATTTACGTAGAAATCTGTATAGGCCCTACAAAGTAGAATACCGTAGCGAAGCACGGGTACATTTGCTGGTATTGAATAAGAATATTTGGAAGGGAGGAAAGCTCTGTATTTGGACATAGTCATTTGGTCGTCAACATAAACCTGTTGCCCTGCTATACTTCGTCTCTACCCACTGAACCTGCTATTGTTGCGTCATCTGTCCTTAACTTCACGCCTGCACTGTATACGTTCTGGCTCATTTGAGATTGACATTACTGCCTCAAACGAACGGTCCACAGTTTGTACGTCTTGCAACGATGAAAATTGTATCGTAGATGCAACATATAAGCATGATGTCGGAAGTTCCATAGAATGTTTTCCTTAATCCTAACGAAATTTCTCATGGAAAATAATGAAGATACTTAATTTAATAATAATAATAATAATAATAATAATAATAATAATAATAATAATAATAATCTCACTGATTTTGGAGTCCCAAAGAAATCCAATGATTGATATGACGTTAATATTCAAAATAAAAGTAATACAGCATTCAATCCTTCCCACCTACACCCTTCCCTATAGCAAAACTGACATTATAAAGTGACCTTTCTATATTTTTTGCTATTTGTTTTACGTCGCACCGACACAGATATGTCTTATGGCGACGATGGGGTAGGAAAGGGCTAAGAGTGGGCCTTAATTAAGGTACAGCCCCAGCATTTGCCTGGTGTGAAAATGGGAAACCACGTAAAACCATCTTCAGGGATTCCGACAGTGAGGTTCGAACCTACTATCTCCCGAATGCAAGCTCATAGCTGCACGCCCCTAAACGCACGGCGTGCTCGCTCGATCGCACTGAAAGTTGTAACGTACTCTACCTCTGTCAGTTTGCATGGTTAAATGTGTCTGCTGTATATCGCTATACACATTTTAGTACTTAAGATGTTTAATGTTAAAAGTAATTTAATACTTGCCACCTATCCCTAAAACGAATAAATCATTTTTTACCTTTTTAGGTCATACATTTTACGGCATACTTACTTCCTTTCTATCTAAATCTGTTTACCGTCCAGGGTTGGTTTTCCCTCGGACTCAGCGTGAGATTCCACCTAAACCGCTTTAAGGGCAGTGTCCTGGAGCGTGAAACATTGGGTCGGGGAATACAACTGGAGAGGAGGATCAGTACTGTACCTCGCCCAGGCGGCCTCTCCTGCTGTGCTGAACAGGGGCCTTGTGGGGGTATGGGAAGATTGAAAGGAATAGACAAGGAAAGGACCGTGACCTTAAGTTAGGCATCATCTCGGTATTTGCCTGGAGGAGAAGTGGGGAAACCACGGAAAACCACTTCGAGGATGTCTTAGATGGAAATCGAACCCCCTCTACTTAGCTGACCTCCCGAGGCTGAGTGGATCCCGTTCCAGCCCTCGTACCACTTTTCAAATTCCGTGGCAGAGCCGGGATTCGAACCCGGACCTCGGGGAGTGGCAGCTAATCACCCTAACCACTACATCACAGAGGTGGACTTTTGTACTTCTTTAAGTCATAAACTTCCAAACCTTAGTGATAACCTAACCAATTGCATATTCAGACGTCCAGCTGGTGAGGATCTAAATATTGTTTATCATTGATTATCACGGTCACTGCGACTTGTGTGAACAATCCCATCGAGTAATGTTAAAAGATTGAACTATCTCTTAAATGGTGGACGGCTACTAGATTGCTATCTTGCGTGGTCGAGAGGAGAAAGTAAGTCTGAGAAGATAGCCACCTGGAACGACCTACACAAAACACATTCCACTTCGTAATGGAACTACATTTTTCTCGTAATTATATGATTAAGACCCGTAGTCTGTATCTAAGTTGAGAAAGAATTAATATAATATGCTCACTTCTATCTCTTTTGTACTTATGATTACGTTGCTCGTCAGTATTGACTCAGAGTGGTGTAATAATACAAATAGTAATACACTCACTGACTTTGGAGACCCAAGTCATCCATTGATGGACATGACGGATATTTCGTGGAAACAAGTAAGCAAGCAATAAAACTTGAATTTTTACGTGAGTATTGACATCCTGATCAGTCCGCCTCCTTCACTGAAATGTCCAGCGTGGCAGCCTCCGATTCCGATGATTTCGGGTTTGGTCCCCTGCAGGTTCAAGGATTTTAGTCCCGTCTCTTTATTTATAACTCGGAAACTGGACGTTTGTATTTTCTTAGAACTTTGTACGCATCTCATCATTTACACACAACCATCAAACACATGCTGTAATAGATGAACACATCCCGCCATTTGGTGAGGTGAGTTGGCCGCTAGCTTCTAATCAATGTGTCTATCCCAGTCAAAAATTGAGGAACCTCTGAAATGTAAAGTAACATCCGTTTGCTTTGAATTGCCCTTTAAAATGTTGGTCCTTGGTAAATAATTGGAGTTCCCATAGCTACGTTAACTTCACTATTTACTTTCTTGGAAAAATTAATTACAAGTTCCTTTACAAATAACCCCGTTTCTATTGGAAAAGTATCATCCGTAAAAACGAGGGTTGGGGAAAAATCATGGCAACTATTTTTTTCTTGAAGATATCAGTCCGGTTGGAAAATATGACATATACAGACGAAAGAACAAGGTGTTAACTACATGTATGGACAATGAATAGCACTGAAATATCGTAACACACTAATTTATTACGGTAGTATACAGGGTAATATGGCCTTCCCGGTGCAAAAGAATGACAACACAGTACACATAAGGTTGATATGACAAACCTGGGCCTAAAGACCCTCAAAGTAGTCCCCTCCTACTGACACTACACGCTGCCAACGATGTGGGAGACGCTGAATACCATCTGCTTCAGCATTTGCCGCACCATGTGTGAATCGGGTCATCTGTTGGCGCACAGCATTAACAATGTCCTCTTGTCTTGCAAACCGCCTACCACGTAGTGGTTCCTTAATCTTTCGAATGAGATCAAAGTCACAGGGCGAAATGTCGGGAGAGTACGGTGGGTGCTCCAATTCTTCCCATCCCCAACGTCGCAGTAGCTGCCCTACACACTCTGATTTACGTGGTTTTGCATTGTCGTGCAGGATTATTGCACTGTCCACAAGATCCGGACATTTATCCCGAACGCCACGTCGTACCTGTCGCACCAGGAAATCCCTGTAGTATTGTGCGGTCACTGTTCTGCCATGTGGAACAAAGTGGCAAACAATGACACCCCTGACGTCATACGCGACGAACACCATCAATTTGACTGGGGAAGGATTCTGACGGACCTTCTGCCTCCTTGGTGATCCAGCATGTCGCCACTCCGCCGACTGACGTTTCAGTTCTGGTACGTATGCCCTGGCCTACAATTCATCGATGGCGATTATTCGTGTCTAGAATTGATCTCCGTCCTGTTGCCAGCGTGCAAGGTGGTCGGAGCATATTGCATAGCGCACTCACCTTCGAACTTCCGTCAGTGCATGCGGTACCCACCGCGATGCGATTTTGCGCAGTTGCATCTCATTACGCAATATCCTGTGGACGGTGCGCTTCTCGGTGCCACTTGCCCTCTCTAACTCCAGTAGCGTCCATCGTCTGTCTTCATCCAGGAGCTGCTCGATTACGGCACGTGCCACGTCGGTCCGCACACTGACAGGTCGTCCCGAACGTTGCTCATCACTGGTTGACACACGTCCTTGCTGAAACTTTTCTACCCACCGTGATACTGTCCGGTATGGTAGGGCATTATTTCCAAGGGCTTTCACTAATTCACTGTGGCATTCCATCGCATTTCTCCCTCGGAGAACGGCTATTTTGATGTAAGCGCGCTGCTCAACACGGGTTACTTCCATCTCGCACGACACTCACCAACTGACTGATTTCACAGCCCTCGCTGCGCTACTACCAGCTATCACAGAGCAATATGTTGTTCTGCATACACACTATGCCTGCAGAAATTCCACACGACACATATACGTTTATGATCCGTTCACATATCTACAAGAATAAAAATAGTTGCCATGACTTTTGCGCCAATCCCAGTAATAATAATAATAATAATAATAATAATAATAAGAAGAAGAAGAAGAAGAAGAAGAAGAAGAAGAAGAAGAAGAAGTTTGCGTCCCTCTAGCTACTTTTACGATTTTCAAAGGCGCCGAAAGCCAAAGGATTCTATAATCAATGTATTATTTGTAGTAATATAACGAGAGATCCAGCTTTTATCGTGCGAGAATCTGGAGATAGAATTGTATTAATAATAATAGTATGGTCGGTACCGCGTGCAACCATTTTCATTTGAGCATTTGGTTGCTTGTTCAGTCAATTTCGACGTTCCGTTTTATTCTAGGCCTATTAGATCGCAGAGTAAACCAAATATCTCTTGGGCGTCTATGGCTGAGTTTTAATACATTTTGTCGGTAAACACTAAATGTGTTACCTGAGATATTTTACATGCCGACATCGTACGAGGTGTCTCCAAAAACAGTCAAAAGTACTTGGTGGAACGTAAGACAGTAACAATATTTGACATCGTACTACATGGACTGTCGAATGGACATTTTTCCGCCCTTCAAAAATCCGACTATCACTGTCGGGTTTGAACCGAATGTCTTGGTATCCGGAGGCCAACACTCTGAACCACAAAGTTGATACAAGAAATTACATCGTGCATAAACTCCATAGTATTTCCTGGAGAGCCTCTGCGGACAGTCTCCCTAACTGGTATCAGACTTGCCTTCTGCGAGGCAAAATATTGTGTTACTATGCACTTGGTTAGGGTATATGTGGAAAAGCTGCATGCCAAGTTAATCGATACAATGCACTGTATCACTGGCACCGTAAAGTCGACCGCATGTCACTGGTTACCTGAACTGATGGAAGCACTGCTAAGAGAAGCAAAGAACATCTGTACAGCCCCCTCACTTCCTCTTCACCAGGAATTTTGTTACCCACCATCAGCGGTTTAGTTCGGAGCCCAGCCTGTAGCCCGGCAGGCTCATGGCGGACCGGTTTGATCAGAGGAAGACATTTTCAGGCAGTGAGCCCACTGATCTCTGATAGAGATCAGTGAGTGAGCCTGTCACAACGTGTGACGTCAGACGAGAACGGATTAATGCTATGTTGCCTAGACAAAAGGCGCTGTGAGTACGGAACTGAAGCGGTCAGTCCGCCGTAGCGTAGTGGTGGGGACGGAGCGGTGCGGAGCGGAGCAATTGTTGTGACGTCATCACCCGGTTGTACCGAGTGAATGTATTGTAGCGACACGTTTAAACACGTTATTGGTATGACGATGTAAAGGTATTTCACCCGTCTATACAATGCCCTTTTCTTACAACAAAACTGTTTTGCTGAATACAGCAATGTTGTTTTCTGCCGGAGAAGCCGACCTGCTCATTTCATCCTTGTGATGCCTCTTGATATGATCCCACAGATTTAGTACGCCACCACCAGTCGCGTAAATGCGACAGCAAAATGCAATTTTGCTGATCTTTATCACCAGTAATTTCAAAGAACTGCCACGCATCAGACGGTTTTCGTGGCAATTGTGTTTCAAATTTCTGTAAAAATGTATTTAAATTCCTTTAAATATTCTAAAAACATTAAATGAAATGGCGTATGGCTTTTAGTGCCGGGAGTGTCCGAGGACATGTTCGGCTAGCCAGATGCAGGTCTTTTGATTTGACACCCGTAGGTGACTTGCGCGTCGTGATGAGAATGAAATTATGATGATGACGACACATACATCCAGCCCCGTTCCAGCGAAATTAACCAATGAAGGTTAAAATTCCCGACCCTGCCGGGAATCGAACCCGGGACTCCTGTGACCAAAGGCCAGCACGCTAACCACTTAGCCATGGAGCCGGACTTCTAAAAACATCAATACCATCTAAAAATGCTATTAAATATCAAACTAAAACCACAATTATCATCTAATAATATACTTTGTATTATCTACAAAACACAACAAACGGAGAAAATATAGGCGCAATAGCACTCTTACAAGGGGAGTCCACGACGTTCGGATCACGGATTGTCTTCACACTTTTAGTAGTCCATTAGGACAACATAATGTGCAAGTAGTAAGGCGTGCTACACAGGCGTTCTCGAGAAAATCGCAAGAGAAGTTTTCGCGTCGAATATGTACCGGCGCGTTGCGATCATGAGTACGGGATGGCAGCGATCGAGTGTTTAGCTTTCAAGCTCTGGATCGCTGGATCGAGTCACGCCGATCGTCCTTTTATTTCAACACTGATTATATTCTTTCATATATATTACAATTTAAAGGTAATATAATGAAAAAATACGTGAATTTGCATGAACTTTTTTGAATTTCCAATGTTATTTGGCCGTTTACTCATTTTTATCATTACAAAAAATATATTATTTATAATTATCGACAAGTAAACGACCAAATGCATAAAGTTTTCCTGAAAATGTATCCCTGTCGTGATTTGCGAAATCCCTCATACCTGACAGTGAAATCGGGTAATGTACCCGGAACTTCTTTGCACCTGGACGCTTTATCCTGCAATATGTATGTATGTATGTATGTATGTATGTATGTATGTATGTATGTATGTATGTATGTATGTATGTATGTATGTATGTGTGTATGTTGGGTATTCAGCCCGAAGGCTGGTTTGATCCTCCACACTTCCGCCAACAGCTGTCATAGATAGTCTAGACGTCACTGAACAGGTATACTAGGGAAATGAGGAGTGAGGTTTCCTGTTGCTTTCCTTACAGCCAGAAGTTGCTGTTACATATCAGTCCGCCAAGCCCACTGAAATGTATGCACCAACCGACCCTATGAGTTACATTATCACACCATTTATAACAGGGACTGGAAGGATATGACCAGTCTTGAAAACAAAAAAGGCGATGAGCGGGCCTCGATCCACCCACCCAGCAATTACGGAGCTTGCACGATAACCATCTCGTGATCGTGACTGTAACGCATCGGTATATATTTGACGCGAAAACTTCTCTTGCCATTTTTTTTTCGAGAATGCCTAAGTAGTACGCCTTACTACTTGCGCATAATGTTGTCCTACGTGACAATTAAACGTGTACAAAGTTTGAAGATAACCTGTGATCCGAGCGTCGTGGCCTCCCATTGTTAAATATGTGTCGTGCGCTAAAGTGTAGCGCATACACTGTTCTCTGGTCCTCCACGGGTATTTGCAGTCGTAAGCGGAGGGGATCGGTGAAGGTCAAACGGACTGCATCGCGATTGACCTGTCTAAAGCATTTGATAGGGTGGATCATGGGAGATTACCGGCAAATATTATTGCAGTTGGACTAGACAAAAGAGTGACTGAATGGGTTGCTATATTTCTAGAAAATAGATCTCAGAGAGTTAGAGTTGGCGAAGCTTTATCTGACCCTGTAATAATTAAGAGGGGAATTCCTCAAGGCAGTATTATTGGACCTTTATGTTTTCTTATATATATAAATGATATGAGTAAACAAGTGGGATCAGAGGTAAGGCTTTTTGCGCGGATGACGTTATTCTGTATAGAGTAATAAATAAGTTACAAGATTGTGAGCAACTGCAACGTGACCTTGATAATGTTGTGAGATGGACAGCAGGCAATGGTATGTTGATAAATAGGGTTAAAAGTCAGGTTGTGAGTTTCACAAATAGGAAAAGTCCTCTCAGTTTTAATTACTACGTTGATTGGGAGGGAAGTTCCTTTTGGGGATCACTGTAGGTATCTAGTTGTTAATATAAGGAAAGATCTTCATTGGGGTAATCACATAAATGGGATTGTAAATAAAGGGTACAGATCTCTGCACTAGGTTATGAGGGTGTTTAGGGGTTGTAATAAGGATGTAAAGGAAGGGCATATAAGTCTCTGGTAAGACCCCAACTAGAGTATGGTGCCAGTGTATGGGACCCTCACCAGGATTACCTGATTCAAGAACTGGAAAAAATCCAAAGAAAAGCAGCTCGATTTGTTCTGGGTGATTTCCGACAAAAGAGTAGCGTTACAAAAATGTTGCAAAGTTTGGGCTGGGAAGAATTGGGAGAAAGAAGACGAACTGTTCGACTAAGTGATATGTTCCGAGCTGTCAGCGGAGAGATGGCGCGGAGTGACATTAGTAGACGAATAAGTTTGAGTGGCGTCTTTAAAAGTAGGAAAGATCACAATATGAAGATAAAGTTGGAATTAAAGAGGAAAAATTGGAAAATATATTAATTTATAGGAAGGGGTGTTAG
Organism: Anabrus simplex; assembly: GCF_040414725.1. NCBI lineage: Eukaryota > Metazoa > Arthropoda > Insecta > Orthoptera > Tettigoniidae > Anabrus > Anabrus simplex. The sequence goes on along the minus strand of NC_090268.1, from coordinate 355,789,195 downwards.
GGATTGGAATAACTTACCAAGGGAGATGTTCAATAAATTTCCAATTTCTTTGAAATCATTTAAGGAAAGGCTAGGAAAACAACAGATAGGGAATTTGCCACCTGGGTGACTGCCCTAAATGCAGATCAGTATTGATTGATTGATTGATTGATTGATTGATTGATTGATTGATTGATTGATTGATTGATTGATTGATTGATTGATTGATTGATTGATTGATTGATTGATTGATTGATTGATTGGTGCACTCTACCGCTACAACCGGATTACTCAGCGGTATTACTCGCTCCGCTCCCAACTCTACCGTAACGCTATATGACAGTAATGTGCGTACTCTTGATAATTAGTATTTATGAATGCAAAATTATAGAAAATCTTTGTCATCAGTTTGAGTCCAGGTTTCTATTACGTTTCACCTCTTTGCAACCCCGTATTCAGTGGATGTCCACAATATTCCTATTAAATTTACAATGTAACGTTTTGTTGAAGGATAAATATCAACACAAGGAGGGCTTGGATGATTCTAAAAAATAACCCCCTAATCAGATTTCCGAAATTGTATTCACTTACTCACGGATATTGCGTATGTTCGGTTCGGCCTACTGTATGTGTACGTTTTCTGTTATGAAACAAGTAGGCTACATCATCCGATCACAATCTAACAAAGTCTCCGATTACAAATTGCCCAGGAATTACATTCTAACATTGATAAACTGGTTAATGAAAAACAAAAACAGAAAATTCAGGAAAATATATGTATGGCTCTCTTCTAAATTGCACGGAAAATTGTATTATGTACTGTTATTTTTACGTTATAAAATGACTCTTCTTCACTTAATCTAGAATTGTTATATATTTCCTTATGACATAGAGCTGAAATGTAATTGTTGACAATCTGTGACTGATATTGCGCATTTCAAGTAATCAGCATTAACTAAGTAATGAACGTAGGTTTTCGTGGCTCATAGTATTAACGTAAATAAATAAATGAATACTGGATTAAAGCCACTATATTTATTTGATGAAGCCGAGCTTTCAGCCAAATTGCATTGGCCTTCATCAGGGCATGTTAAGTTCTGCTTCCGCCATTGAGCAAAGAAATTCATTGAAACGTGGAAGTCATGACCGTACTTTCCACGGCCTTCCCCACTAATTGGACTCAAGGATCGTCGTGCGATGAATCACAGCATATTCTGCATTTAACTCATTTTCTCATTAATTATTTTTGGCACTTGACTGCTTTCTGGAATAATCGATTCAATTAAGGCCGCGGTCGATTCTTTCCCACTCCTAGCTCTTTCCTGTCTCATCGTCTCCATAAGACCTATCTGTGTCGGTGCGACGTAAAGCAAATAGCAAAAAAATACATAATTATGTTAGTTTCCTTTACCTATTAATGTTCCCAGAAATTAGTAGTCTCTCGTGGACGCAAATAGGAATCAAATTTTGATAAATTCATTTTTTCTTTATTTGAATAGTAGCTGAAATTAAATAGCAAAACTTAGTGATTCATCCATAGTTGGAGATGATATACAATTTAGAATGAATTCGTTTTCACAAACAACATGACTACAAAACCAAGACGTTTTGTAGTTTTCCTTAATGTTGTCAAAGAACGTCCCTTAAATGCATGTAGATTTTTTTTTTTTTTTTTTGCTAGTTGCTTTACGTCGCACCGACACAGATAGGTCTTATAGCGACGATGGGATAGGAAAGGCCTAGGAGTTGGAAGGAAGCGGCCAGCATTTGCCTGGTCTGAAAATGGGAAACCACGGAAAACCATCTTCAGGGCTGTCGACAGTGGGGCTCGAACGCACGATCTCCCGGATGCAAGCTCACAGCCGCGCGCCTTTACGCGCACGGCCAACTCGCCCGGTGAACTGTAGATTTTAAGAGATGCCGTAGCATGAGAAATATTCCTAGCAAATATCCTTTAAATTATCAGAAACCATAAACACTGAGTTGCCGCACCCCGAAATGCCACCAAACTCGATCGGAATCGAACCCTTATCTTCGTAAAATAAGAACAAAGATTAACTGACTAATCGACGTCTTGGCTAATCTGCCTGGCTGTCAATCACACGAGACCTTCATGCTAGATTCTTTTAACGCAAACTATTATCAGGCATACTCTGTATAAGAAGTAATCCGCATTCAGCTTGAGCTATCTCGTTGTTCTTATAAACTTCAGAAGAAAGTAGAAAGGAAGACACAAGAACACACACACAGCTGCATTTGAGGAACAAATGGAGAAGAAATGAAGAAGTCTTATAGAACAATGAATTAGAGACATTAAAATTAAAAATTGCCCTTGGTAGTCTTTTCGTCGTTAAGGATCGTTTTCCGTGCCACATAAAGTGACGACAACATTACAGTGTCGTAGAAGATTAACAAAGAGAGGAGTAGAATTGCAGGGTAATTACCCGAGTCTTCGGTCATAACTTGTCGTCGTTCTATTACCTTAGATGTGAAACACTTGGCTCCAGCCGCTGGACATAAAACAAGCCTGTATTACAGCAAAGTGCATCACAAGTAATGTTAGTCTTCAACAAGGAGGGTTAACGGATTTCACTGCATAATTAAGTCCGACGCCTAGCAATAGCAAGTGTTATATATTTGTCCAGTCTGCGGCCTGATATTCTACCACAATGCGGGACTGAAATGTATAAAAGGGATGGAGAGAAGGAGGAGAGTGGCTGGGAGGAGAGAGAAGGAAAAAGAAGCAAGGTTGTGAAACATTGAGCATAAATTAAGGGGACCCGTATATACTCAGTAATACTTGTATGAGAGTACTGTACAAGTTGCATGGACAAAAATCGTACATTACATACAGCAAGTGTGGGTCTATACTTTCGATTTGCATGGACAAAAATCGTACATTACATACAGCAAATGTGGGTCTAGACTTTCGATTTGGTAGACGGAGTGAAGACAGACCCAGATCTAGGTTTCTAGGTATACTGAGCAAAGTATAATTGAATGCCCTCCCCAAATACCTAATAGAGCAGTGTTTCTTAACCACCCGGTCGCGGTCCCGTACCGGGCTGGGGCATTTATTATACCGGGTCACGAAAGATTCTCCCGAAATTTGTCATTTTATATTTATAAGCATATTTTTACGAATAAATAGTTTATAGTGGAAACATTATTAGAATAATAATATTGGTGGTTGTGTCGAAGAGCTCAAGACCCAGGTCGCCCTAAACTGCAAACTTTAAAATCTAACTAAACAGCATCTGTTTAGCAAATACATATCACTGACCAAACATGAGATCACACACATTTCATTATAAGAACATTTATATTATGTGATAAGAAGAGCTCGGGAGTAGAGGAAAAACATTTTATTTTCGAGTGTCCGAAGACGAGGCCCAATATATTATACGAACGCTGATCAACAAAGACTGAGACTGATTTATTTTTTTCACAGATGATTATTACTCCATTGCAATGTTTACATGATCTTTTTCAAAGTAGCCCCCTCCTACTTCAATGCACTTTTCATAGAGTCTCTGACAGTCCTTGAACACGTGCTGTAGATAATTCTTTGTAAGGTCGTTGAGAATCGTCTCACTTTCCTTGAGCACTGCTTCAGAGTTCTCAAATCGAATGCCCCTAAGCTTTGCCTTTATTGATGGGAATAAAAAATCACAGGGTGCAAGATCAGGGCTATAAGGTGGACGCGGTACACAGGTAATGTTGAATTGATCCAGAAAATGCATGACTTGATTTGCGACGTGAGGCAGTGCATTGTCATGATGAAGTCACCACCCAGTCCGAGAAAGCTCTGGTCATTTCTTTGCAATGTACTTCCTCAGTGTAGCTAATACTGACGAGTAGTATGCTGCTGTAACAGTAGTGTGACGGGGAACTGCATCATGCTGCAGTGCTCAAGAAAAGTGAGGCGATTCTCAAGGACCTGACAAAGAATGGTCTACAGCATGTGTTCAAAAACTGGCAGAGACGCCATAAAAAGTGCATTGAAGTAGGAGGGGACTACTTTGAGAAACATCATGTAAACATTGAAATGAAGTAATGAACATTTGCGAAAAAATCATTCTGGGTCATAGGCCAGAAAATGTTGGGTTTTATTTGTCCCTTTTTTTGCGTTTATCGGCGGTTTTCTCCTTATTGGTCCTTTTGTAGCCATTTTTAGGTCTTAACGACATTTTTGTGTAACTTCGCATTCTTTCGACTACATTTTAATTTCCCATTCTCAATTCAAATTACTATTGGTTCATCCATCACCTGTTAAAAATATTTTTCTTGTAAATACATATATTTGAAACATATCTAAAAAGAGAGAAAATGGAATCAAAAATGAAACTAGTGCTTGAAAAAATGCACGGGTATAAATTATGTGCATGATAAGTTAAATACTGAAAGGAGAAAATTTTCGTGTGTTTCTGAAGAGAAAGATCTCACGTGCTTCAAGTATGAACCCTTAACATTCGTTGATGAAGTTTGTCGATGTTTCGCAAGGTGCTGTCTGAAAACTGACTTTCCTTTACATCTAAAAACCTGGAGACGATTATTTTGATATTCTACAAAAGCCAACTGAGATAAGGTTTTCTAATTCCAATTTCTGTAACCCTAGCGTGGTTAAGCCAAATATGATTCCAGTTATACTAATTTCAATTTCTTTCTCCATGAACCAGGATGTCCATTGCGGATTCGCTGAATTAATTCAAGGCGGAAAAAATTTTCATTTTAAATTCTGCAAGTACTTTTTAACAAACACGTACTTTCTTTTTTTAAATGATGTTAATCCAAAAATATATATACTGTCTTAAATAAGAAATATTTCACTCATATATTTTTGCACTAAATTACATCTTTCATTCCACGAGAATTTTGCTGTTTTAAACATTATATTAACTTTGTAATTAAAACTGAAATTATGAATTAATTTGGATCGCATTTTTAAGGTTTTTTACCAGTACTAGGCCCTATTTGTATATTTTTAGGTATTTTTATAGGTCTTTTTTTAGGCAATTTATATTTCACCAACTTCCGAGCCCTAGTGATAAGTGTTCCACTGGCAACTTGATATCCTTCTTCTCCTTACCCTGTTCAGCTGACTTCCATGGTGAGTTGCAATGTATTATCACATTTTCCATTATCATTTCCTTTTCAAACTAAAATTATTAAAATCAGTTTAATAATATAAGGGTTGCCCAAATGAAATTGAGAATGTTGTCGGTTTTTACAGTGGTTTACTATCTGGAGTACATGAATATATAGGAAGTAAAGAGTGATGTATGAGTGATATATTGTACCTATATCCTAGGGTACAATATCTGTAAATATAGGCACCTTCTTGGCACAAGCAAATGTCCCAACGGTCCACTTGTTGACGGTTACCCATAGCGCCCGTGTTTGCGGGGGAAACCATTCTTCGGCGGCTTTTCGGACTCGCCATTGCTTGCGAGCCAGCATCCCTTATTTGTTTGTTTGTTTATTTGTTTTTCATCACGCTGCCCACTCTGACTGTCCAGGGTTCGGCATGTCCTTACTCGTCGATGATGAAATTCCCAATACATCTCAACAGTGCACAGCTTGCCCCCATAAACTGAACGACCGATGCTAGGTAATTCTGGATAAATTCATGACAAATCCGTACCTAGCCTCCTCACGTACGAACAACACACTAACACATACCGATCTTGGCATACGTAGTAATCCACCGGCATAGGCGCAATGTTCTCTTTCTTCGAACAACGACGCTTGTATTAAAGTCTCAGTTTCACTTGGACAACCCTTATATGACATGAAGATTCTCACACAATCACGGAAACCACAGATTAGGCAGAAGGTACTGTTTATTCAACATTTTATTTTTTATTTTATTTTATTTCCCTTCTCTTTCTCTTCTTTTCTTTTCTTTTGACGAATGCAATACTAACAATAATTTTAAACCATATAGCATAGTTGAAAAACATGCGGTTGAAAAACAAATATAGAATAAATTGTCTGGAAAACAGCCTTAGGATACTAACCGAATTTAACACTGTGACTGATTGGAAATTGAACAGAGAAGGAATGACTTGAATGAAGTATCAAAGCTGTTATTGTAAGGAAATCAAGCTTCTTGGACATGTTGTAGAGGTCCATCGGATAGCCCAAAAAAGTACCCCCCCACCACCACCACCATCACTACCACCAAAGTGAACGTCACCACAGTGATCATCCTCAGTCCTTCCAGACCATACCCGCCACCTCAAGTTAATATTACTATTAAACTGTCAAGAAACATACAAACTGATTACAGTACGACGGTGATTAATTAATTATTCTATAAGTTAAATATAATCTACGTACCTAAATGCTAGACTTGAGCAACCTTCATAAAATTATCATAATTGCAAATGTTTTTAGGGATCAGAATCAGGTTATATGTGAATGAAAATTAGCGTAAATTAATTGAGCACTAAAAATGTTTGAAATGTATTTATGAGTAAATTTACTGTGACCAGACCTTTGTCTAATAGAAAAATAATTCACCGGGCCGAGGTTTCTCAAAGGTTGAGAATCGCTATATTAGAGGGATACCTTCGATTCTTTGAAGAATGAAGATATCAACGAAAGAAAGGGAAGGGCCACAAAGGGAATGAAAATGAAAGATTCCTTAGGCTTCGCAAGCCTAATACCACCGCGCTCGTAAGAGAACAATAGTTGAACAAGGGAACGGGAGTGAGGGGAGCGGGTGTCGACTAAGAAAGGTGGAAGAGAGGAACCTGACACAAGTAGAAGTAATGCCAAACTCAGCTAGAGAAACAGTGGTCGCCAACCCACGCTCCCAAGTTTTAAGCCCTTGGTCCCTCTTTTAGTTGCCACTTATGATAGGCAGGGGATATCGTGACTGCATTCTACCACTCCCATCCATAAGGGATCCACATCAAGTGTCGGCCCCTATAAAGTGGAAAAATGGCCAGGAAGAAGAATAATAATACGGATTCAAGTGTAGTAGCACGTTTGACTTAGTTTTAAAAAATTCACTTCGTTAAAATCCCATAAAACCTTTTATACTGCGTACAAGACGAGATATTCCACTATTTCTCCACATCCCCACTTCATTTTGCATGTTTCCAAGTATTTTATTTGAAATAATTCATGAGAATTCGATTCGCATTCTCGATTTATTAGGTAACCTACTTCCCAATGCCCTGCCAGCCCCGTTAATGGAAACTAGGGTTGGACGGCTGGTGAAAGCTAGAGACTAGTCTTACTTTATTTTATTTCCTTCAACCCTGTATGGGTAGCATGGTGCTTCAAAAGAGGGCTGTAATCTTGTCCTGATCTTATTTAGGACATCGATTTCACCCCAGCTCTTTCCCTGTTGATGAGTTTCCGCTTCTAGCGTCCGCCGCCACGTCATCCTGAGCCTGCCTAACCTGCTTTCACCTTGTGGGTTCCTATCACGTGCCTTCTTTGCCGCCAAAAAAAGTCCTGCCCATCGCTAATTTCTCATTCTCTTTTCCTGTTGTATAGGCTTCTGATTGGTCCTTTCCCAGGACCTAGCATTGGAGAAGAGGATGTCCCTCAGGCATCGGTTAATAAAAGTCTGTAGCTTGTGCGTCAGATACTTCGTCACTTTCCAGATTTTACATCCGTACAGTATGACGTTACTCTCGAATAATTTAACTGAAATAATGATTACTAAAAATCATATTAAAAATTATTGACCTATGTCCACAAAACCCTACCGCTCTTACGGGGACCACTCTGTGTTGAAATGATAACTGTCATTGCATTAAAAAGAGATCGTGTATAGTTTTATAAGGGGCTATCAAAAAGGTTCCGTTCGACGGCCGTACAGTCCTGAATCTGGATGCCAATCAGGCAAAATCCCCGTGGTAAAACATCGTGTCCTGCTGCGTGAAGAAGTCCGTAACCGCCTGCTGCACATTCTCATACGACAGGAAGCGTCCACCCTTCAAGGCCTTTTTGAGGGAGCCGAAGGCGTGATGATCGGATGGAGAGAGATCAGGACTATACGGCGGCTGCTCGGGGGTCTCCCACTTGAGTTGGCGTACCTTCAACGTGAAAACCTTTGGCGTCGAAACGCAACCCGCACGGAACTTGGTGCTTCATTTCATAACGGTGGTTTTCGACAGACATGCTGCCCCATACACAGGCTTCATTCTCCAACGGATGTCCACCGGTCTTTGTCCTTCGGCAGCCAAGAACAGAATAACACCACGTTGGTCCCGAAATGAAATGAAATGGCGTATGGCTTTTAGTGCCGGGAGTGTCCAAGGACATGTTCGGCTCCCCGGGCGCAGGTCTTTAGATTTGACACCCGTAGGCGACCTGCGCGTCATGATGAGAATGAAATGATGATGAAGACAACACATAAACCCAGCCCCCGTGCCAGCGAAATTAACCAATCATGGTTAAAATTCCCGATACCTTCATTTTCCGAAGTGTCGGATCCCTTCCGTATTTCTCTCTGGTTAGTATTATATAGAGGATGTTGCTCATTTCTACTGTAGTTCCTCCTAAAAATATAATATCCACCAACTTCTTCTGAAAACCACGGACTTTCTTCAGGATCTATATCACTGCCTGTCTCTTTTGTACGATAAGCCTCTTAGTCCCAGTTCTTTAAGATCCTTCTCAGATTCCGTCAGCCAGCTAGGACGGACTTTGGTGGTGAGCAGGTGGTTGGTCAGTCTGCTGTTCCAACACTGGGCCTGGGACATTTTTGAAAATAATTATCTCGCTGAATTCCAGTTTTTAATCTATCCGTTCCTATTTAGTGACAGACACTCCACGACAAACAAGGCTTCTGGGCGAATGACTGTTGTGTAGTGTTTCAGCTTCATAAGGCGTGGCTTTCCGTAGGTGCTTTTGGAACAGTCAATAATCCATTTCCAGCTCGGTAATTCTCACGGACAGGGAACTTTTCCTGAAAAGTTGGTTTCAGTCCAGTTGCCGAGGTACCTACTTGCATTTCTCCACTAGCTTGATTTTACCCTGCTCTAGTGACATCTCTCGGTTAGCCTTTCTGATTTGGTAAAGCACTTGAATTTCTCCAGTGGCGAAGTCCCACTTTGGCCATTCTGAGACAATACTGACGTGGATCGTCGTTATTTCCAGAGACTCAGCGAACAGTGCCATGTCTACCGCAAAAGCCAGACAATCTACTGGTAGCCCTTCCATCTTGTGTACCAGGTAGACCCCACACTGGACACTCAGGTTGATCAGATCCTGGCTTCACTCTCCCACAACACTTTTTGAAGGGGATTGGGGAAAGTTTGTCACCTTGTCTGTCGCTTGTCTTAATCTCGAATGTGTCCGATGTGCCTCTGAATTTAACCTTGAAGAGTGCGTGAGTCAAAGTTTGTAGAATGAGTCCTCAGATTTTGTGGTCTAGGCCAGTTTCTAGAGAATTTTACTAAAGGTTTGTCTGTCCACGGAGTCGTAGGCTTTCCTAAAATAAAAGAAGGTGACTACGACCTTACAGTTTCTAATCCTGGAGTAGGCCAGTATTGTTTTGAGTTGTCGAATTTGCTCAGTGCAGGATCAGTTCTTGCCTTATTCCCACAGTTGGCTGTCCAGTTGATTCTCCGCCCTTGTTAGTAGGGCTTTAGACAGGACCGTGTACGTTACTGGGAATTGAGGGATCCCCTCTAGTGACGGGGGTGAGTGAAATCTAACGTCTAGTCAGATGGAAACATCTCCGTTTACCAGATGCCTGACGTCAGTGAGTTTGTTAAATGCCTTGCTACCAGCACACTTCAAGAATTCGGCCACAATGGCGTCCTCTTCAGCTGCCTTGTTGTTTTTAAGTAGCTGGATTATTATTATTATTTTGACCTAGCTTGTTCCACTAGCGGTTTTAGTGAGTCCAGGTTTGGTGTCGCATTCTGGTAGTCATAGTCGTCTACTACTAGGCCTACTAAAATGTTTTCATTCCTCCCCTGAAGGGGGAGGCGGGCCTCTTAGACGGTGACGCAGTCTCTCAGGCCGGGATATTTGTTACGGTGAAGGAGATGCTCGGAGAAGGTGAGGGGGTTGGTGGCCGTGGCCTATACTAGGAACTGTCCCGGCATTCGCCTCAGTGCAGGAGAATGGAAAACCACGGAAAACCATTCTCAGGATAGCCGACGGTTGGGGCGAGCCGTGAGGTCCAGCCCTGTCCCGTCTCCCGAATGCAGAGGCGTAGAGCCACGGTAGAGCCGTGGCCATTCATAGTCTTCCTGGCGGATCACAATTGGGTAGGTTCTGAAAATACTCGGCTAGAAGGTGACAGTTGTCTTTGTTGTTGTAAACAAGCTTTCTCTGTGAGTCTCTGAAGTGAAAGCTCGGTGGAGTGTATTTACTGAGATTCTGCTTCAAAGAAAAGTATCCGTATGGAGTTATTTTTAGTGAATTTCGTTGTGTGTGAAGGTTCGTTTGATTCCTTGCATTATCTTGCCATATAACGTCACACTCCAGACATATCATTATACAAGTTTTTGGTATGTATAGCTAAATTTCTTGATGTAAGGAGCAACCTTTTGTTAAAACAAAGCAGCAAATAGCAAAAGAAATCTTAGAACAATGAGGCTGTTGCTAAAGGAAATATAATTATGTTTTAATGATGCTGCGGGGGAAAAGGAAAATGTTAGATCAAATATAACGCCGATTTAGCATAGAGGATAAGGAAAAGAAAACTCTGACAAAAACAAATCAGGCAAAGAAAGCAAAACAACATGGCTGAGATAGAATTCCCACAAGAAATTCTTGTAAAAGTGTAAGCTGACGGCGAAATGCGCGGCGAAATGAACATGTTTTAGGCCTTAGATATCTACTAGGAGATGCCCACGGAGAATCACTTCTAAGATGGCCTATGATGAATGAACTATGTTTTGTTCTCAATGCTGAGTGACCTCATTCTATTCCCTGAAACGAATCTTAAATACTTAGCAAACCTGGGAATCGAATCCGGGTCTATCAGGCGGGAAACAACGATGTTAAACCTGTCTAGTAGGCTATAATCCAGTATCCCCGCAATCATGTACTGGCTGTAATATTGTAGAACAGAGACATTTAAGATATTTTGTCCGACACAAGCAAAAAGTCCTGATGAAGAAATACTGCTCTTATTGTCACTAGAAGGTTTTGATATTTTAAAAGGATTTTTATGATTCAATTAGACTTCTTCTTTGATGTAACATGTATCTACAGCTGGTGAGGTGTGGCTGGTCCTTTCCAAACAAACCCTCAAATAATGACCTTCGCAGATAAAAGAACTATTCTTATCTCGAAAACCTTTTGGCTCTCCATCTGGTAATTTGTAGTAAACCTTTTTTCGTTTTGTATTGCCCAGTACTCCAAACCAACAGTGTTGGTTGATGACAATTCAATCCATGTCAGGTTGGTCCGGATTTGATTCATAGTTCTGTCACAAATTTGTGACACACTAACTATTGTACCTGTCACTGAAGGGTTAGTTCCTGTATACTTGCACCAGTAATGTCATCTCGTGGAGATAAGTGGCAACAGAAGAGGCAGAGCACATTTTACTTATTAATAATCAGTCAGTGTAATGTTTTAGGGGATTAGGGCATTGTATGCTAGCTTATTTTGCATAATTCTAGATCGGTGACATAAGGTTTGTCGCGATCTGGACAGGAACTGTGGACTCTTGGTTGCAAGCTTGTCAGACTTATTGGTTTCCGAGCACTATGAAGGTTGTTGGGATGGTAGGTCCAACTATTTGTGGAATTCAGAAACTTGACTTTCTTTTGTGTCCTTTTATATTTAGTTTATGAGGAGATGCCACACAGGCTTCAAACACAGAAGTACATCGACAGTGAAGTCGTAACCGAGCGCGATATTAGAAGTCAAGCTGCCTAGAGGACCCCTCGCTCTGTATTCAAGACAGTGTAAATATTGTACATTTTATAAATAAACTCTGCATTTTAGGAAATATCCCCAGCTTAGCCATGAGACATCACTTCACACGTACTAAGTCCTGGAGGCTGATTATTAACACCTCCCACACTCCTTACATGAGACAGCAGCACCAAATAATTACTCTTTAATCCGACTGATTTATAAATCACGCAAAACGCGATTACTTTCCTAGTTCTGTCATATTATCATTCCTAAACAATCATTATATTTGTACTTATATCTTCCCCTCTCACCGATGTATCAGTCAACAATGATCTGAATTTAGGGCTGTCCCCCAGGTGGCAGATACCCTATTAATTGTTTACCTAGTATTTTTTTTAGATGTTTTCAAAGAACTTGGAAATTTATCGAACATTTCCTGGATAAATTATTCCAATCTCATTTTCCCTGCCCTATAAATGAATATTTGCCCCAATTTGTCCTCTTGAATTTCAACTTTATCCTAATAATATGATCTTTCTTGCCTTTTAAAGCTCCGCTGAAGTGTCATCGCCGACTTATGTCATTCCATGCCATCTCTCCACTGACAGCTCGGAACATACGGTTAGACGAGAAGCTCCTCTCCTTACTCCCAAGTCTTCTCAGCCCGAAGTTAGCAACATTTTCGTAACACTACTCTTTTTATGAAAATCACCCAGAAAAATCCTGCTACTTTCCTCTGGATCTTTTCCAGTTCTCGTATTAAGTAAACCTCTCTCTAATCCATACTCTAATTGGGGTCCTACTAGAGACTTATACACCCTCTTCTTTACATCCTTACTCAACCCTTAGGTACCCTCATAACCATGTGAAGTGATCTCTATCCTTCCTTTACAACCTCGTTAATGTGATTACCTAAGTGAAGATAATTTATATTAACACCTAGGCACTTGTAGCGACTTCCATGAGAGACTATCTCCCCATCAAAACAATAATTAAAACTGAGAGGGCTTTTCCTCGTGGTTAAATTTCAAATCTCGTTCATCCCGTTTACTACAATATCACTGTCAGTGGTCCGTCTCAAAACATTGCTGAGGTCTTTTATTTTGTAGTACTAAGTCCTGTAACTTATTTACTACCCTTTAGAGCAGGGCCTCTCAGGGTGCATGCACCAGTGCATTGCGCGGTGCTCGGTGCAAAAGACGACTTCGCTTGGTTGACCAGAGTGCAGACCCCCACTCCTCGATTTGGAGCAATAGCGCTGTCTCTCTCTTTCCCCATGCCTGTCTCGCTCACTCCGCCTGTCTCCCTCTTTCTCATTTGCTCCGTAGCGCTCCAAACCCGAGCCGAGATGAGCGGAGCTTAGCCAAGTCGTCCCGAGACGACGCGCTGGTCCGAGCCGAGCCGAGCCGAGTGGGACCTATGCACTATGCACAGGACCTCTGCGCCTCAGTTTTGCACGCGTGAGATTTTGGACGTTTGACAGGCCCTGCTTTAGAGCCTAACATCATCATCCGAAAAAAGCCTTTATCTGTGATTCCATTTCTTTACTCATATCTTGTGTGTGTGTGTGTGTGTGTGTGTGTGTGTGAGAGTGTGTGTGTGTGTGTGTGTGTGTGTTTGTGTGTGTGTGTATATATTAGAAAACACAAAGTTGTAATAGTACTGCCCTGTGAGACCACCGCCTTAATCATAGGATCAAATAATAACACTTCACGTACTTAAATTCTCTGTGTTCTATTTCCTATAAATATAGCAACCCATTCAACCAAATTAACATAATAGATCTAATAATAATGTCATGTTTAACGTCTCACTAACTACTTTGCTGGTTTTCGGAGACGCAGAGGTGCCAGAATTTTGCCCCTCAGGAGGTATTTTACGTGCCAGTAAATCTACCGACACGAGACTGACGTATCTGAGCACCTTCAAATACCACCGGACTGAACCAGGATCGAACCTGTCAAGTTGGGGTCAGAAGGCCAGCGCCTCAACCGTCTGAGCCACACAACCCGGCCACAATAGATCCTGGTAAGAGGATCACAATGCCGTAATTTTCAGGTCTGTAACTTGCACGGTTATTCTAAGACTTGGGAGAAAGAAGACGAGTTGCTTGACTAAGTGATATGTTCCGAGCTGGCAGTGTTTGGATTTTTATAAGTTGGAATTCAATGATGCAATAATAGTCTGACCTCGGTATGACGTCATCGAGTAACGCAATAGTGTCGCCTTTTGAGGTACTAAAATCGCCGTGATGCGGGGCTAACAATTACTGTAGCTCTAGACTCCCGTGCAATAGCACGTCGTATGAGGTGTCGTTTACTCGTCGCGGTGAGTTCCAGAAGTATCCATATAGGCGAATTAAAATAAAATAGCGTACATTATAGAATGTAAAGAAGGGAAAAAATATATTTCGCAAAATGTCACGACATATGGACAATAAACGGTTTTAAATTTATCGAAAAAGCATTCGAGTGGATAGAGCGGCTTGTCAAAATTACAAAAAGTCTAATTCACCAATGCCGAGTATCAATAGGGCAGTCGGGAGAGGCTCAAAAGTTAAGGTGGCCGAGCGTCGCGAGGAGAGACCGGCAATACTAAAGCTCCAGCCAAGCACATCTGCCACTCCAGTGGTGGAAATTGATCTGGAACTCATGGATGCAACCCTTTAGCCATCTGTGTAATGCGGATGGACGACTTCAGCCTAATAACATTCCTGCGCATGCGCTGCATTCCTCCACACAGTCCTTAATACACATCCTACTGCGTTACTTGTGTACTGTAGTCTGACAGTGCAGTAACATTGTTGGGTAAACTCAGTGCGACATGCACCAGTTCACAGCGCGGAAATGATCGACATAATGCTTGCATACGGCAAAGCGGATTGCAGTGGTAGAGCTGCTGCAAGATTGTGTGCGGACGTTTTCAAAACAGGCGTACCCTATATCATTCCGCGTTCGCGGCCATCGAGAGACGACTAAGACAAGCCGGACAATTCCACGTAGGTAGTACGAAGAGTATGGTGTATGACACTCCTGTAACGTCAGCGGAGGACCTTGTTGCTCTAGTCCACGGAGCGATTGACATTTTTCGAAGACAACCGCACGTATTGGGTCATGTGCGTGAGGCTCAGCACCGTGGATGTAGGCCCTGCAATGATGTAGGAGGTATACAGTTCTAACCACGTTTGTAATGAGCCCGATGTCCTACTCATGTTGGGTTTATTGACGACATGCGGAACTCACACTTCGATGCGCTACAGCGTCCAAGCCGTGCGTTTCTAGATATGGGTTCCTTCTTGAAAGAGGATCTGTTTGCATTCCCGCAAAACATACTAAGCTTTGTCGGTGTTTTCTTGGGACACTCTGTATATATAAAAGTCCTATTTCGTCTGTCATTCACTGTGATATTGAGAAAACGAGAATGTTTCAAGAACTGAAATTGGTACCAGTAATAGATTTATGCGTCTTCTTTCCAAGAAAAACACAATGAACCTCTCACGACCACGACTTTTATACATTTTTAAAGAAAAATACGTTTTTCTCAGCGAATTTACTGTCTCATCGCCATGATGAAGTAAGTACACAGCTATATCTATCAGCATGAGTTCTAATTACGTTCATACTGACTTCTGCTAACTAACTACTAAACGTTTTCATTCCTCCCCTGAAGGGGGAGCCGGGCCTCGTAGACGGTGACGCCGTCTCTCAGGCCGGGAGATTTGTTACGGTGAAGGAGATGTGCGGAGAAGGTGAGAGGTTAGGCGGCCGTGGCCTATACTAGGAACTGTCCCGGCATTCGCCTTAGTACAGGAGAATGGAAAACCACGGGAAACCATTCTCAGGACAGCCGACGGGTGGGACCAGGCGTGAAGTCCGGCACTGTGCCCCAGCCCCGTCTCCCGAATCCAGAATTGTAGAGCCACGGTAGAGCCGTGGTCAACTTTCCTCTGCTCGGTTGGCCGGTCAGAGTACAGAGCATATGGGACAACAACCCACTCTGCATCTACCGACCAGACTCCTGCCGCCTGCCACAGACATGTATATTGAGAAAACTGGTACCAGATATGAGTTACAAGAACAATGCAATGATGACCAGTATACCTGAACTGTTTAATGAAAAATACTATTTTTCAGTGAAATGAATGAATAATTTTCTTTCATTCTAGAGTACGAAAATACATTATCTCTATCAATTAACAGATAAAAAAGACTGCATCATGGTTATGTCAGTCAACTGTTACTTTGGTTGAGAGAAAGTTGTGATTTAATTTGAAGATAATATCCCTAAACGATATCTCCTTTGGTAGCTCATTTGGTAGTTCTGCTGTGCCTGGACGTGTTACTTGTCCGCTTGCGTTTCAACAGTATTCACAGCATAAGACAGTAATCAGTAAAGTGAAATACTCTGCTGTATAGTGACAAGTTTAAGTGAGCAACACGTCTGCATTTAACTGTACGGTAGTTAAAGAAAGAAAATAACGACAAAATGTCAATATACCAACAGAAAAACATCGTACGCTGTTTGTGGGATAACCTTCACCTATGTAAATTCATCGGTGGATTGCTATAAACACACTAAGGTTAATCGTGGACCAAGTAGAAGCCATTCAACTGAATGCCCAGGAGCGAGTCATGTACATTAAGGCGACACTCCGGAGATAAAAATCAATATTTTGGTCATTTTGGGGGGAAAAAATTTAATGACTGAAACTTAAAGGATTGAGCCTTTTTTCTCTTGTCTCGAAGTTATTCCGCTGAATTCAAACAATTTATCACTGTAATAGGCCTAATGCTTTGTTTGCCAATTGTAATTTTACATTTAAATCCCATTTTTCTCCCATAATATTCAGCCAAGTAACAAACTTTGAATGGTATATCTATCACAGTCCGCCTCTGTGGTGTATTGGTTAGTGTAATTAGCTGCCACCCCCGGAGGCCCAGGTTCGATTCCCGGCTCTGCCACGAAATTTAAAAAAGTGGTACGAGGGCTGGAAATGGGGTCCACTCAGCCTCGGGATGTCAACTGAGTAGTGGTGGGTTCGATTCCCACCTCAGCCATTTTGGAAGTGGTTTTCCATGGTTTCCCACTTCTCCTCCAGGCAAATGCCGGGATGGTACCTAACTTAAGGCTACGGTCGCTTCCTTCCCTCTTCCTTGCCTATCCTTTCCAATCTTCCCATCCCCACCAAGGCCCCTGTTCAGCATAGCAGGTGAGGCCGCCTGGGCGAGGTACTGGTCATTCTCCCAGTTGTATCCCTCGACCTAATGTCTCACGCTCCAGGACACTGCCCTTGAGGCGGTAGAGGTGGAATCCCTCGCTGAGTCCGAGGGAAAAACCAACCCTGGAGGGTAAGCAGATTAAGAAAGAAAGAATATCTATCACAGCCATATTAAGGAACCTGCGTATGTAATTTTTGATTACAGAATTCTTTCAAGTAGTAGGGATTTTTAAGTCCAAAATTTTAGAACGTAAAATTACACAAACTTTAGTACCATATATATCCTTATATAAATTATGTATAGAAAAATCGATACATAGTGCTTTTAAAAGAAGTATTATCTACGTAATTACCAATTTACATTAACATGTTAATTAAATTTCATGAAAAAATGAATTAAAAATTTCAAAAACATTATTTTGGAAAAAATTAATTGTGTATGAAAGAAATGTTCGTGATATCTCTACTTTTATGCAGGTGACATTCCCACAAAGTTTCGTGAAAATCCATGCATTAGGTAAAAATATAATTTTATCTTCGGAATGTCGCCTTAGGGTAATCAGTGATTTCATCTATCAGAAATGCTTACAAAATGTTCAGGATCTTGTACAATTTTGCTATGAATCTGGGGAAAGGTGTTAAGTCGAGATCACTCCAGCTGACATGAATTTGACTACGGTTCGTGTTTTCAATGTTCCCTTGGAAGTTTCATCTGAAATATTCCGATTAGTGTTCAGTAAATATGAAACCATTAGTGAAGTGCGTAAAGAGCAATGGTCGTCTTCTTACATGTTTTCTGTTTAGAATGGCATTCGTGCGGTAACTATGGCTATTAAGAAAGCAATTCCCTCAAAAGAAAATTCGATGGCCACTCCGGGTATATCTCGTATAATGGAGAGGAACACACATGCCTCATATGGTCATATGTAATGAAATGACCCATAGATTATCTGACCACCTCAATCCTCACTCCAACCTTGATCCAACATTGTTTAATAATGAATTTAGAAAGTTTTATTCTTGCTTAATTGTTTACTTTTTATATGTTTTACATGTGAATTTTTGTGGTTTAAATTAGCCATCAGTTGAATAATGTTATAAGTTATTTTATTGTAATATGATATCTATTACAACTGTCCGAAACGAATAGTTCCGCTTGCGGTCGGTAGTAAACATTCACGTAGTGTGCTGTATTCTGGGGCAGTCACTGGCGTTATCCACGAACAAGACACACTCACCCCGAGCGTACAGCCTCAAGCGAACGTATGGAAACAGAGACTACACCTGATACGCAAGCTGCAAATAAACCGGACGAGGAACAAAATACGGATGCCCCTTCCTTACTTATCACTAGGGCCCGGATTTTTAAAAAATGCATATGCGCATATGCAATTGCATATTTTGACATATTTTGAGGGTTAGTGCATATTCTAGACGTAACAGCATATTCCGGTATATAATGTCTTAATTTAAGGATAATTACAAGAACTACTAAAATAAATCCGTTTTGTACATCCCTACCTAGTTGCCTATTTTATGTGCATCCCTCGCTAGTTGGTATTTTCGACTGTCTGTGTAACGGCACTTTACTTTCACAACTGACAATGGCAACAGATAGCTTAGGTGTGGTTAGGCAGGCTCGACTTCCCTGAATTCATTTCTCTACCACAGCAGATAATAATCTCAGGGGGCTGGGCACTTGGTCAGGACAGAAGTATCTTCAGTTCACTAGTTACGTTCCATTTTAATGCCCTGCATCTCATTTCTAAAAGTGTTAGTTTTTAAAAAAATGCCTAAGGAAAAGAGCAGCAGAAGAGATTTACTAAATCAGTGGGTGTCGGGTAATAGGGACTATTCAACAGATGGTGTCATCGTGTACTGTAAAGTTTGCTCAAAGGAAGTGAAATATGAAAAGAAATTTCAGCTTGAACAGCATTCAAAAACAACTGCACATATTAAAGCAAAGGAGGAGAAGAACAGCACACCACAACAACTACTTCTTACACAGGTAAAGCCCAAGTCCTGTAGTCTTAATACTGAGCCCAATTGGCTCATATCATTGTCTTTAAAAATATTAGAAATTAAAAAAAATGGCATATGAGGGAATAGCCGCAGTTACATTGTAGGCCGGATGTGTGGCGCCATTTCGCTTGCCCAGGTTTAAAGATAGTTCCACGTGTCAAGGTCATCTTGTGATGAAATGGAAAGCATTGGAATATTCCATGAGGTGTGATGACCAAAGTCACCAGATTTAAGTTGGCAACATTTTCAGGCAGCGAATCGCAGCAGAGCAGGTTTTAGAATGATGGGGGTAAATTAAAGATGGGTGCCGCATAAATGACTTCTAAAATAATTAAATCCACCAGGGGATAAGGTGAAAACAAGATTAAACCATTTTGAGAACAATAATTAAAGACGGCGTATTTGCAACAACTTATTGGAATAAATAATCGCAGGCATATGTGACGGGATGTTACATCATTGTTGATGGGGTTCCCCGAGCTTCATATCCAGAATCCGGCGTGCATGGAGAGGACGCGAGCCGCTAAGAACAGACACTCTGCTACGGAAATTTGAACGTGACGGACGTACGTGTATGTGGTTCATGAGAACCCTAATCTAGAGCATTTCCTATCAAATAACTAGCTGTCGAAGATACTACGGGTCCAATAGACTTTGCATTTAACTCAATAATGACCGAAATTTTTGTAAATTCAAGAAGGTGAATTTTTACAACATTAACTGAAAATTAGGATCGGAGCGAGATCAAACAAGGACGCATCGCAGTGCCACGTGTAAACTCGCGGAAAGCAGAGACAAAGTGTATATTACAATTGTGAAGAAGTGTATGTGCTAGAATAATTTAACTATATCTGTGTTTTTTTTATATGTATTTTAGTGTAGTAAGAAGTGATGAGCGTGTGATTTCATGAAAGCAACAAGAGTGAAGACCATGGTTGTGAAGAATGGTCTTGGTTCAGGTTTTGAGGCCGTTAGCATGATGGCTTAAGTACATCATGGGGCCGACCTGAAACCATGAGGCCGTGGAGCTGAGTATGGAGCGTCGCCGAGTCGATAAGTACCCTGATTCATTATCTAGCATGTGCATGATTAGCTGTTAACTGTAAATAAATTAATGCATGATTATTTGTTTATTTTCCTTTATAAGTACTGTAGCAAGGATAGTTAGGTTTTTTTTTAGGTTTTATTTTATGCTGATGCCTAGGGGGGTGTACATATTGTGATATTAGCGTGTGTTAAAATATGGTCTTCGCGAGTGTGGAAATAATGTGTGTAAATAATGATTTTCCATTACGGGTGTGAAACATGGTTGTTTTTTTTTCTCAGTGCGTGATCTTCTAGCAAATATTAGCGTGTGCGTGTGTGAATATTTAATGACGTAGGAGGCATCAGTAAGGATTAGTTAGAGGGAATAGATAGATTAACCTGGCATGTCGCATGAAAAGTTCGTCAAGAAAATTTTCACTGACCCAAGTTTCGAACCCGGACTTGCTGGCACATTACAGTGGGATTTTGGAAAATATATGTTATCAGTAAGTAACGTGCACCGTTAATCAATGAGAAAATTTTGTGCTGAAGGGAATAATTGTCATCCTAAAATGTTTCTGAGAAGTAGTTAGCTAGTGTTGAAATAGGGACCTCTAAGACACAAAATGCCGACCGCAAGAGTCGAACCAATGATTGTGTAGCGCCATATATATATGTAGATACCGGCATAATGATATACGTGTTCCTGATAATGGAGTGAGAAATGTAGAATGATACGTGAAATATGAAATGAATAAAATATATTGAGAGTATTATATAATTAGTAACTGTTCGCACAGGCGCATGATATTGTGGAGGAACATATGGCTTCATTTAGAGTAGAGAGAGAGAGAATTTAAGTGGGTGCGAACATGTTAGAATGCCGTGTCAATGAAATGAGTCGGACGTGAGATAAGGCAGCAGACCAGGACGGCGCGTTGTGTATTAGAGAGGCTATGGCAGCTGTAGTAAGGTCTTATAAGTAACAAAATATCGCATTCATCCGTAAGAAAAATTCTGTTTGTGGAACTCAGGACAGCACAATTAGATTAAATAATGATAGCTAGACTTCGTGACAGATCATTGCGGCAAGTGTAATGATAGGTCACTGTAATGGTGCCATGTTGAGGGTCGGAGTTCGATGCCCGGCCGAGCCAGTGTATAATGATTTTCCCTGTGACTATTGATTGAAATTATGTTGTGTTTGTTTATGTTATATGTTCTTCAATATGTGGGCAATGCAAATTTTGATTTTGCAGTTGCAATATTTCTTGTGATGTTGAATTCAGTTCACGGTGGTTGTTTATACTTGCGGCAATGAGGTTCATCCCATTGTCTGTAGAATCAGTGTAGGTTAAGATGTATTTAACATTATAGTATAGGGTTTCTTGCTACAGGGTAGGCATATGTTTTGTGTATGATAAAACAGCTAATTAAGCATATGTGAGATATTTATCATTTTAATGAATCGGTAAATTAATTTAATTTATTTATGTCAGGGTTACTTTTCGATTCCGTGCGTGCGTTCCATATTATCAGCATTATATGAGGGAAGGATGGTACTGAGAAAGAATAAGTTAAATAGTTTCGGACTCAAATAATAATAGGGACTATTAAATTTTATATAAAATTTGTGATGAATAATTTTATGATATATAAATTTTTGGATTGAATTACCAAATCTAACAAACGTAATTGGATAAATTTATGATTTTCAAGGTAACAATTATATCGACATCGATAACTGCGAATTTGTAAATTATAATGAATTTAATGGATTTAATTAATTAAAAGATGAGTTGTGAATTACACGGCGGATGTTGCTTAATGAATTTACACAGCCTCATACATTTCATTTTGAAGAGTGTATTTAAATAAATAATTTGGTATTTAGTAAATGGTAACTACAAGGTTTATAATATGGTGAGGAAATAATTTAAAGGTATGGAGAGCAAATACGAATTTGTTATTCAAAGAATGAACGGAAGAAGTTTTGGTTGTATTAACATTTTAAAAGGTACTTTGACAAATTAACAAAGGTCATGATGATAGATTATTATAATATTTTATTATTGAAAATTTTGAAATATGGTGGTACCAAAATATGAGTGGAATGGAATTGGATTAAAAATTTTGAAGTACTGAAGTAGAGTTGATGAATAAGATGAAAGGGAAATGTAATAAAGATGAAGTAATGTGTTTAGAAGGATTTGAAATCTATGAGTCATGAGGTTGATATTTTATAGTCGAGGGTGATAGAGGTTGTGAATAATATTTGGTCCAAAGAGTTTATTGTTTGTATAGAAGATATTTGCTTTGCCAAAGTTTAGCCTTTTCAATAAATTTTGCATTCGTAAATGTTCTCATTCGGATTTTATTTAATTATTTTATTTCTTCTCTTTTATCCTTCCCGCTTGATTAATTTAAGGTTAGTTTATAATATCTGAAGATATCTCTGAGGGCAGTACCCAGTCAGCGACCCTGGGATGTCTCGAGCCGGCGCCACATTTCAAAGGCAGGAAGGGTAGAGGGTTGAGTTGTCGCCCGTGACGTGGGGCACGATTGTGTGTTTACCCATTAAGTGGAACCAAGTTGATCATGGTGATGATAGAAATTTTGGAAAATTTTTTGTAAAATCCTAAATTTCGGGTTTCACGATTTTTGTTAGATATTTTATGAGTGACATGTAAATGTAGATTATTTTGCGAAACTGAATGAGAACAGATCGTGAGTACCATTGTTATGGACATAGGCTCATGACAGTCACTTAATAGAAATGCCCAAAAGAATAGAGGGATTGTGTTAAATCCAAACGAGGTTAAAAATGTCTGGTTTATTCTTCAAATAAATTCAGCCAGGGGCAATAGTTAAGAATAATTGTAGATTTTCGTGGAAGGATGAGATGACCTCGGTCTCAAGTTGTGGAAAATGGCAGTGACAAATGTTATGGTGTCAGTTTACGACGATATGGACCATTGTTTCGGTCATATCCGCCGTAATGCTGAGGGCATGTGTTTGTATACTGGCATGTACTGTATGTGAAGTACTTAATAATTCGAAAGCCCAATGATAGTAGCGCGATATTCGGTGGTTCGATGTTAAATTTCTTTGGGGCTGTGTTAATTAGTGGTTTGTGAATTTTTTTTCCGGGTTTAGTTTTCTTTGTATAGAACTTTGGCAAAATGTAGATGAAATAGGGACAGCTTCTAGATGGCAATGTTTGGCCAAATTTTTGATTGATATTATCCACGTAACGTAAAGTAAAGAAGCTGGAATTAAATTATATGATAATGATTATGGAAATTTGAACTTATTCTTTCTCATATCCACGGCACATGGTTAGAGGGAAGGCCCGTTTTCTCAGTGAGATAATATGGTAGATGTGGAGGTGGTGAAGGGTCTTATGACCGAACTCATGAATGAACTGAGGGAGGACATGAATGAACGATTTAGGGAAGTTAAGGAGAGTGCGAATGAACAATTTCAAGGTGTCAATGAACAATTTAAAGAAGTTAAGGAGAGTGCAAATGAACAATTTAAAGAAGTTAGGGACCAGATGGTCAGTATCAAGGATCAGCTATCGACAGAGATAACTATAGTTAAAGAGGGCTGCGATAGGAATGCTCAAAGATTAGAGAAGCAGATAGAAGAGGTCCGAATGGAAGCAGTTACCCGCAGTGACAAGTTGGAAGAAAAGATAGATCAGGTCGCTTTAACAGTATCGCAAGTAGATGCCAGGTTGTCGGAGAAACTGAGTCAAGTCGAAATAAACGTCGAGGGTCAACAGAAAGCCGTAAATTCGATCAAGGATAAGATGGTTGATATCGAGGAAGCTATTGTATTGACAGACGCCAAAGTTACCAAGTTACAAATAGAAACACATGAATCGTTTGTTAAGACTGCCGAGGGATTTAATGACCGGTTGTTGCAATTAAGAGATAATGTCCATGGAGAAGTTAAGAAGGTAGAAGACCAACTGAAAGAAGAGATGGCTGAAAATAGGAAGGAACTCTTGGAGGAAATAAATGGAGTGCAAGCGGATCTTCGAGCTGAAGGTTCTGAAGTAACCAAGCAAATTAGTGAATGGGCTCATAAATGCCATAAGACGGAAGTGAAGGTGGACATACACGAAGAATTAATGAAAGAAATGAAAGAGGAGATCGGACAAATCAAGGGACTTAAGGAAGATGTTGAGATATTGAAATTACAGGAAACTAAGGGAGAACTGCTTATGCGATCGATGATAAATAAACAAAATGTCTTAGAGCAAGCAGGAAGCCATTCTAGTAGTGTAGAATTGGGAAATGGAGTAGATCAGACCCGTTTACCTGAAACTACCAACCAACCATTTGAAGAACGAACTTCAACGCCACAGATTATGGGACCAATTCCATATTTTGAATTGATGAGATTATCCGAGGGAAAGCCAAGGAAATTCACTGGCGGACCCGAGATAACACCGAAAAGTTTCCTTAGAGAGATGACAGAATATATTCAGGACAATAGAATTCATCCGGATAGACAGTTGAGGATTGTAGAGCGATTTCTAGATGGACAACCATTGATCTGGTTTAAAGCATTCAAATATTGTTTTGATGACTACGAAGGTTTCAAGCGTGCCTTTTTACAAAAATACTGGGGTCAGGAGGTTCAACAAGGACTCAGACTTGAACTGTATTCACGAAAATACCAGAGCACAGTACCCACGAGATACGCAGACTTTTTCAGTGGGCAACTTTTGAAGCTTAGGGAGTTAGACTGTCCGCCTCCAGAAGAAGAGTTAATCGCATCAATCGAAAGACAGTTACCTGTGGATGTGCAAAGGACATTGATAGCTGCGAACGTGAAAACAGCTGTGGAGGCCGAAGTATTGTTGAGGCAATTAGATCAAACATCGAACTTGTATCATCCTAGGAATCGGAATATTGAAGCAGTCCATACTATTGACTTGACCAAGGAAGAGAATTCATCAGAGAAGAAGACCCAGGGAACCAACACGTACAACAATAAGAACGATGATAATCAGAACAGAGAGTATCGAGGAGGATACCAGGGAAGAAATTGGAAAGCTCAATCCTTTGGAAGAGGACGAGTCAACGATAGAAGTTATGAGTCAAATTATAATCAGAATTATGGAGGAAACAGAAGACAAGGGTACCGATATAGATATGGAAGGTTTGGAGAGATGAGAAGACCATATCCACCATATAATAGACCAGGTGATGCAAGAGGTCGACCAAGAAGAGAAGAAAATGACAGAATGGATCTTCAAGAACGCAGGAATGAGTCTAGAAGATATGTTGAGGAGTTGGCCACGAAAGGAGTATCGTCAGACCAGTGGAAGAGTGCGATTCAACAAGGGAATCAGGACAGAAGTCATGGAGCTGAGAGTAGGGAATATCAGGCTCATAGACGTAGAGAGGAATCTGGTGGATTAAATATAAATGCCCCGAGGTTTTCAATGGAGGGAAGTGGAGCTAAAAAAAAGCCGAAATGTAGTATTCCAAGATAGTGCAACCGCAGGATGTCGCCATCAGGATAATCATGGATGGGCAATTGCAACCATTGATTCTTGGATAGCTAGACCAGAAGATCTTGTAGAGGATAAAGATAGATTTGTAAATAATGAAATAAAGAAGTTACCTGTCATTTATGTCAGAGTTGGGAGTCTGAGGGTCAGGTGTTTGGTGGATACTGGAGCCAGCGTTAGTGTGGTATCACAAGTTTTAGTTGATGAATTGCAGAAGAAATGTCAAATACCAATTATACCAGTAGCGTCAGTTAAAATTCGAGGCATAATACCAGACAAAGTTACAACATGTAAAAGTCAAGCTTATGTAGATGTAGAAGTTGGAAGTAATATCTTGTCTCACCCATTCATTATAATGAACCGAATGGAATTCAACATGATTATAGGGGCTGACTTTCTCCGAGAATTTAAGGCAGTTATTGATATGGAAAAGGATGTAATAAGCTTCAATCTCAGTGATGATCAGTCAGAAATTCAGTTAAACCAACTACCAAACGTTGAGGGAGAAGAAAGAATTTGGTTGGCAGAACAATCGGTGGAAGAGATAGTTAGAAACATACATCACAATCAGGATGCTATTCTAGAAGAATTTGAGGAAATGATTTTCGCATTGGAAAGGGAGACTGAGTTACCAGATTTCGGGGACAAAGTCAAAAATAAAGTATCAGAAGCCATGATAGGAGAAGAAGATAAGTCAAAATTAAAGGGGATTTTAGGCCACCATAAAACAGTATTCGGATCCAAACCGGGGAAGATTCCAAATTATAAATATGAGCTGAAAGTAAATAGTTGGGAACCGTTTAAACAAAGACCTTATCCAGTAGCAGAGAAGTTTTACCCAAAAGTTAAAGAAGTAATCAAGGAAATGGAGGATAACGGTTTAATATCTAAAAAACCTACACCATTTTTGAATCCTTTGGTGATTGTTGAAAAACCTAATGGAAGCATCCGTGTGTGCTTGGACGCAAGGGCCATAAATCAACGACTTGTGCCTGAATACGACAAGGCCCCTCCTATCAAGGAATTGCTGAGAAAATTCCGAGGCAAACATTACTTTACGACTATCGACTTAACGTCATCGTATCACCATATTGAGTTGGATGAAGCTACTAAGGTTTTGACAGGATTTCTGTTCGACCAACAGACGTATATCTTTAACCGATTACCTTTTGGTTTGAAGACAGCTGGTTCTGCTTTGATCCGAGCCCTAGATAAGAATTTAACGCAGGAAGTCAAAGATTCTACGGTCAGATACGTAGATGATATTATGATTGCAACGGAGACTTTGGAAGAGCATTTTGATGTATTGCACAAACTTTTGGAAAATTTAAATCGTGCAAATTTTAAAGTAAATCTTGAAAAGTCTCACTTTTGTCAAAGAAGTATTATGTTTTTAGGTCATATTGTGGACGGTAATGGCGTCAAACCTAGTCCTGTAAAGATCAGATCAATACAAAATTTCCCCAGACCCATGAGAATCAAACATGTTCGTCAGTTCTTGGGAATGTGTAACTTTTTCTCAGACCATTGTCCTTTGTATACGGAAGTTGTTGCACCTCTTCAGGATTTGTTAAAGAAGGATAAGAAATGGAAATGGGATGAAAATTGTGAAAATGCATTTTTGAAGACGAAGGAATTATTGGCTAATAGTGTGAAGTTGGGGTACCCAGATTTCGGAAAACCATTTATAGTTCAGACAGATGCTTCAGCTGTGGGAATTGGAGCAGTCTTATATCAAGAGTCGGAAAGCAAAGATCACCAAGTAAATTATTTGGCCTTTATGAGTCGGAAATTGCGGTCTCACGAAATTAAGTACACTACGACGGAGTTGGAGATGCTTGCCATTGTTACAGCATTGGGACATTGGAGGAAGTATATTTATGGCTATCCTATTATCATTCGGACGGATCATAAAGCCTTAACCTTCCTTTTCAAGACAACTATGTCAAGCGAGAGGGTTAGCCGATGGGGCTTATTTGTTCAGCAGTATGATGTTACCCTTGAACATTGTGCTGGCAAGTTAAATGTGATTGCAGATGCGTTGAGTAGAAATCCTGAATCTGGAAAAGCAGAAGTAAATTTGATTGAAATTACACAAGAGGATAATCAGTTTTTGGAAAAACTTAGGAACATTTCGGAAGCACAAGAGTTGTGGGATGAGACCAAGAAATTGAGGGATTATTTTCAGAAGAAATTGCGGTCGGGAACAGTTGAATATAGAGAAGCAGAAAAACAAGCTATAAATTACAGTTTCTTCAATGGCATACTTCACAAATTCATTGATGAAGAGCACACGAAATTGAGAATTGTTGTACCACCACAGTTGAGATGTGAATTGATCTGGCTTACACATCATTCGATAGGACATGCTGGGATTGATAAGGTGACGGCGACCATTAAGGAAACCTTTATTTGGCCAAATTTGAAAGACATGGTGCGGAAAGTCATAATGACATGTGATATATGTCAGCGAATTAAACCTTGTCCATTTTTAATGAGACAAATTCCTAGGCCAGTGCTACCCTCTAAGCCTAAAGAGTTGTTTGCAATGGATTTCTACGGCCCTTTGCCACGTGCAAGTAGAGGATTAAAATACATTCTGGTATGCGTTGATGTGTTCACAAAATTTGTGACATTATGCCCTATCCAAAGAGCAACTACGAAAGCCGTTATTAATCAAATAAAGAACAAAATTATACCTCAGATGGGAAAGCCGGAATTTGTACTAACGGATCATGGGACTCAGTTTACGTCCGAAATTTTTAAAAGGGATACTCAGAATTTGGGAATAGGACATGTACTCAGTTCAATTAGAAATCCCCAGTCAAATCCTGCTGAGAGAATTATGAGAGAGATTGGGAAGTTTTGTAGAATTTATTGTCGGAATGAACATTGGAAATGGATCAGAGTATTGCCAATCATAACTGAGAGTATTAATTCAACGATACATGAATCTACTGGCCAGATACCCGCTGTCGTACACCATAATGAGTATCCAAAAAGACCATGGGAAGGTATAATCCCGTTACCAAGTGATCCAAGACCTTCACACGAGCTTTGCGTCCAGAATACATCTCAACATCTCAAGGAACAAGCTGAACGACGTTTACGAAGAATGCGTAATAAGAGGTTCCACCGAAGTTTACGTGTGGGAGAATTGGTGCTCGTGAAGAAACCTGCAGTCTCAAATCCTAGTTCAAAATTTTATCATAAATTTGCTGAACTTTATATTGGGCCATATGAAGTCATACAGGACTATGAGAATAATTCTTATAAAGTCAAAAACTTAGAGACAGGAGTTGAAAGCACTTATAATGCTGGAAATTTGAAATTATATTATCCCACAAGGAGAAATATTGACCAGGAAACAATGGTTGACGAAGACGATCTTGAAGGACATCCTGAAGAAGATGAAGGAGGAGAAGAAGATGGTGGAGAAGACGATGAGATGGAAGATGAAGAAGAAGAAGAAGATGTTATGTTAACCTACGATACTACATACGAGATGCCCAGAGGAGAAATGGATGAAAACGAAAGTTCTGGCGGAGAATGTGCCTGTGAAGAATTAATTGAATTAAGAGGAATGATGGAGAAGGTGGTTACTAAGTTAACAATGAATAATACTCGTCTTAAGGA
This sequence comes from Anabrus simplex, assembly GCF_040414725.1. Taxonomy (NCBI): domain Eukaryota; kingdom Metazoa; phylum Arthropoda; class Insecta; order Orthoptera; family Tettigoniidae; genus Anabrus; species Anabrus simplex. The sequence goes on along the minus strand of NC_090268.1, from coordinate 355,759,934 downwards.
AGAAAATTTGAGTCTAAAATCTGGATTTGTTAAGTAAATAATGGAAAGACAATGATATATTTGGAAGATGTGTGGTTGGAAAAATCCCTTGTCAGTAATTTTTCCAAAAAGAAAGTGGGGGAAAGATGAGCCCAATTGGCTCATATCATTGTCTTTAAAAATATTAGAAATTAAAAAAAATGGCATATGAGGGAATAGCCGCAGTTACATTGTAGGCCGGATGTGTGGCGCCATTTCGCTTGCCCAGGTTTAAAGATAGTTCCACGTGTCAAGGTCATCTTGTGATGAAATGGAAAGCATTGGAATATTCCATGAGGTGTGATGACCAAAGTCACCAGATTTAAGTTGGCAACATTTTCAGGCAGCGAATCGCAGCAGAGCAGGTTTTGGAATGATGGGGGTAAATTAAAGATGGGTGCCGCATAAATGACTTCTAAAATAATTAAATCCACCAGGGGATAAGGTGAAAACAAGATTAAACCATTTTGAGAACAATAATTAAAGACGGCGTATTTGCAACAACTTATTGGAATAAATAATCGCAGGCATATGTGACGGGATGTTACATCATTGTTGATGGGGTTCCCCGAGCTTCATATCCAGAATCCGGCGTGCATGGAGAGGACGCGAGCCGCTAAGAACAGACACTCTGCTACGGAAATTTGAACGTGACGGACGTACGTGTATGTGGTTCATGAGAACCCTAATCTAGAGCATTTCCTATCAAATAACTAGCTGTCGAAGATACTACGGGTCCAATAGACTTTGCATTTAACTCAATAATGACCGAAATTTTTGTAAATTCAAGAAGGTGAATTTTTACAACATTAACTGAAAATTAGGATCGGAGCGAGATCAAACAAGGACGCATCGCAGTGCCACGTGTAAACTCGCGGAAAGCAGAGACAAAGTGTATATTACAATTGTGAAGAAGTGTATGTGCTAGAATAATTTAACTATATCTGTGTTTTTTTATATGTATTTTAGTGTAGTAAGAAGTGATGAGCGTGTGATTTCATGAAAGCAACAAGAGTGAAGACCATGGTTGTGAAGAATGGTCTTGGTTCAGGTTTTGAGGCCGTTAGCATGATGGCTTAAGTACATCATGGGGCCGACCTGAAACCATGAGGCCGTGGAGCTGAGTATGGAGCGTCGCCGAGTCGATAAGTACCCTGATTCATTATCTAGCATGTGCATGATTAGCTGTTAACTGTAAATAAATTAATGCATGATTATTTGTTTATTTTCCTTTATAAGTACTGTAGCAAGGATAGTTAGGTTTTTTTTAGGTTTTATTTTATGCTGATGCCTAGGGGGGTGTACATATTGTGATATTAGCGTGTGTTAAAATATGGTCTTCGCGAGTGTGGAAATAATGTGTGTAAATAATGATTTTCCATTACGGGTGTGAAACATGGTTTTTTTTTCTCAGTGCGTGATCTTCTAGCAAATATTAGCGTGTGCGTGTGTGAATATTTAATGACGTAGGAGGCATCAGTAAGGATTAGTTAGAGGGAATAGATAGATTAACCTGGCATGTCGCATGAAAAGTTCGTCAAGAAAATTTTCACTGACCCAAGTTTCGAACCCGGACTTGCTGGCACATTACAGTGGGATTTTGGAAAATATATGTTATCAGTAAGTAACGTGCACCGTTAATCAATGAGAAAATTTTGTGCTGAAGGGAATAATTGTCATCCTAAAATGTTTCTGAGAAGTAGTTAGCTAGTGTTGAAATAGGGACCTCTAAGACACAAAATGCCGACCGCAAGAGTCGAACCAATGATTGTGTAGCGCCATATATATATGTAGATACCGGCATAATGATATACGTGTTCCTGATAATGGAGTGAGAAATGTAGAATGATACGTGAAATATGAAATGAATAAAATATATTGAGAGTATTATATAATTAGTAACTGTTCGCACAGGCGCATGATATTGTGGAGGAACATATGGCTTCATTTAGAGTAGAGAGAGAGAGAATTTAAGTGGGTGCGAACATGTTAGAATGCCGTGTCAATGAAATGAGTCGGACGTGAGATAAGGCAGCAGACCAGGACGGCGCGTTGTGTATTAGAGAGGCTATGGCAGCTGTAGTAAGGTCTTATAAGTAACAAAATATCGCATTCATCCGTAAGAAAAATTCTGTTTGTGGAACTCAGGACAGCACAATTAGATTAAATAATGATAGCTAGACTTCGTGACAGATCATTGCGGCAAGTGTAATGATAGGTCACTGTAATGGTGCCATGTTGAGGGTCGGAGTTCGATGCCCGGCCGAGCCAGTGTATAATGATTTTCCCTGTGACTATTGATTGAAATTATGTTGTGTTTGTTTATGTTATATGTTCTTCAATATGTGGGCAATGCAAATTTTGATTTTGCAGTTGCAATATTTCTTGTGATGTTGAATTCAGTTCACGGTGGTTGTTTATACTTGCGGCAATGAGGTTCATCCCATTGTCTGTAGAATCAGTGTAGGTTAAGATGTATTTAACATTATAGTATAGGGTTTCTTGCTACAGGGTAGGCATATGTTTTGTGTATGATAAAACAGCTAATTAAGCATATGTGAGATATTTATCATTTTAATGAATCGGTAAATTAATTTAATTTATTTATGTCAGGGTTACTTTTCGATTCCGTGCGTGCGTTCCATATTATCAGCATTATATGAGGGAAGGATGGTACTGAGAAAGAATAAGTTAAATAGTTTCGGACTCAAATAATAATAGGGACTATTAAATTTTATATAAAATTTGTGATGAATAATTTTATGATATATAAATTTTTGGATTGAATTACCAAATCTAACAAACGTAATTGGATAAATTTATGATTTTCAAGGTAACAATTATATCGACATCGATAACTGCGAATTTGTAAATTATAATGAATTTAATGGATTTAATTAATTAAAAGATGAGTTGTGAATTACACGGCGGATGTTGCTTAATGAATTTACACAGCCTCATACATTTCATTTTGAAGAGTGTATTTAAATAAATAATTTGGTATTTAGTAAATGGTAACTACAAGGTTTATAATATGGTGAGGAAATAATTTAAAGGTATGGAGAGCAAATACGAATTTGTTATTCAAAGAATGAACGGAAGAAGTTTTGGTTGTATTAACATTTTAAAAGGTACTTTGACAAATTAACAAAGGTCATGATGATAGATTATTATAATATTTTATTATTGAAAATTTTGAAATATGGTGGTACCAAAATATGAGTGGAATGGAATTGGATTAAAAATTTTGAAGTACTGAAGTAGAGTTGATGAATAAGATGAAAGGGAAATGTAATAAAGATGAAGTAATGTGTTTAGAAGGATTTGAAATCTATGAGTCATGAGGTTGATATTTTATAGTCGAGGGTGATAGAGGTTGTGAATAATATTTGGTCCAAAGAGTTTATTGTTTGTATAGAAGATATTTGCTTTGCCAAAGTTTAGCCTTTTCAATAAATTTTGCATTCGTAAATGTTCTCATTCGGATTTTATTTAATTATTTTATTTCTTCTCTTTTATCCTTCCCGCTTGATTAATTTAAGGTTAGTTTATAATATCTGAAGATATCTCTGAGGGCAGTACCCAGTCAGCGACCCTGGGATGTCTCGAGCCGGCGCCACATTTCAAAGGCAGGAAGGGTAGAGGGTTGAATACATTTTCAAATGATCTTTGTAGGGCTTTCGTATGCAGCAACATTCCATGGAATAAATTAAACAATCCAGTTCTGCGATCATTTCTCGAGAAATATTGCGTAAATCAAAAAAATACCAGATGAATCAACTCTTAGGAGAAAATACCTACCTCCGCTATATGAATCTATCCTGGAATTGATCCGTTCTGATATCGGAAAGAACTGTGTCTGGATATCGGTGGATGAGATAACGGATTCGTGTGGTTGGTAAATTACATCCAGACGAACCCGGTAAGCAACATCATCTCTGCGACTATTGTGGCCATTTGAAATTGAGACTAATTGTTGTAAAGTGCTTGTACTGCTCACAGATGCAGCTTCGTATATGTTGAAAGCAGCAAAGGCCCTCCAAGTATTTTATCCAAAACTCATACACGTAACCTGTTTAGCGCACGGATTACACCGCACTGCAGAAGAAATACGCGCACAGTTTCCAGCTGTTAACAATTTAATTGGATGTGAGAAGAAACTGTTTCTGAAAGCACCAGCTCTTGTCCAGCTCTACAAAGATTGTCTACCTGAAGTTCCTTTGCCACCTGAACCTGTCCTGACTAGGTGGGGGACATGGTTATCTGAAGTATCATTTTATCAGGAACATTTTAATGCAGTGAAAGAAGTGATTACAAAACTTGAAGATGAACATATTGCGTGTGTCCGTGATGCAAAAGGTGTGTTTGAAACCGCTACTGTTTATCAAGATGTGAATTTCATTCATGCACATTTTTCTAAACTTCCAAATGCCATTGAGAGCTTAGAATCTTCTGGTACTCCCCTCCATGGATCACTTGATCTCGTTGAAAAAGCTGCATCTTCGTTGAATTACGCTCCAGGCGAAATTGGAGGGAAGATTAAATGCAAGTTAGAAAAGGTGTTGAATTCTAACCCAGGACTGAAAAAGATTAAGTTAATTAGTCAATACTTTAGTGGAACTAGGGTATCCTTGCCAGATGTATGCTCCGAAACGTTGGTGCCCATGATTAGTACTGTCCAATTACGTCAGTTGATGTAGTACGATCATTTTCAGCCTATAAACTCATTTTGACGGACACCAGACATAGTTTGTCTCCAGAAAACATTGAAAGACTACTAGTTACCTATTGTGATGCTTCTTTTTGCAATAAATGATACCTGTAAATAGGTAAGTGAATAAAATTGCATGTTTTTAAGAGCATATTTCTTTATTTTCCGTGCATATATTGTAACTTTTTAGTGCATATTTGCATGCATATTTTCAGGTTTTTTAGTGCAAATAAATCCGGGCCCTACTTATCACATCTGACAAACACTTTCCGGAACTAGTAAATGGACAACCCTCAGGATTACAAAGTACACAAAGCATATAAATGAATGATGATAGTGAGGCGAATGAGACTGAAGACTCGCGGCCTGTTATTGCTCATGAGAAAATGAAAATAAATACATCATCTCCCGCTGAAGTTCTTAATAAGGCTTCTGAATTAGTACGTGAAACACCTGCAGGTACCAAGAAACAACAAAATAGCTCCGTGTCCCACCAAGACCCGCGGATAGTAGCACGTGCCGATATCCAACTCTCGAACAGTAGCAAGAAGAAAGATCCGCTTCACTTCACCCCATGGTACTTCTCGATTTACAAGTTAAGACGGAGTATAACCTTGGTTCACTGAATTGAGTAAAATGGAGTTGCTTTTTTTGCTGATGACTCAAATAATGACTGTAGTCAGTGTGAACTTTAATGTTATACAATGAAACCTCAAAGTTTCAATGTTTGGAACGATTTCTCCGTGCTACTGATGTTGAAAATCGCCTTCCTACAAGAAATCGCCCATCCGGTGTTACCCACGACATAATCTGGAACTCGAAGGTGTGAAGTGTCACTATTCTGGAAGTATCCTATCTGGACATATTAACGATACCACCTTAATAAACATTTATGCACCATCCGGGAACCAAAACCGTGTTCAACGACATCTACTTCCATACCTGCATAGTATTTAAAAAAAAAACAATCCTTGCCATGGATTTCAATTGTGTTTAGCGATTAGAAGATTCGATGTGGCAAAATTACGCAGTAAACCCTGCCTTAAATGATCTCATAACCTCCTTGAACCTGACTGATGTTGTGTATGACCTGAATGTGCCCCTTCCTCACTATACCTATATCCAGTACAACTCTTCCTCACGCACTGACCGCATGTATGTTTCAGCCTAGGAATTATGAGGTGATACCTGTTAGCTTCAGTAATCATCAAGCAGCCGTATGTACAATAAACCATCCACATAAAGTCTATTATAAAGGGAGAGGATACTGGGAATTGAACTGCTCACTAATTAAGGATGAACAATGTATTAATAATTTTAATGTATTTGCTTTACGTCTCACTAACTACTCTTTTGCGGTTTTCGGAGACGCCGAGGTGCCGAAATTTAGTCCCACAGGAGTTCTTTTACGTGCCAGTAAATCTACCGACACGAAGCTGACGTATTTGAGCACCTTCAAATACCACCGGACTGAGCCAGGATCGAACCTGCCAAGTTGGGGTCAGAAGGCCAGCGCCTCAACCGTCTGAGCCACTCAGCCCGGCGATGAACAATGTAAGGAAACTTTTCTGCGACACTGGAATAAATAGATACTTCAGAAATGTAAATACAGTGAGTGTAAAATGTATTCGTGCGACTCCGCATATTTTAGAAAATAATGTATTTTTCATACGTTTAGGTAGGTTTATGGATTGAAAAAGTCATTCATGTAGTATTCAAGTACCTTTATTCATTCCATAAACAATATGAAAGTAAAACGTTGTCATAAACTCGTAGAAACGTAAGAAACAAATAGTATCTCTTTTGGGACCAGCAAAAAGTATTCGCACGACCCCTGTCTTCTGTATATTTCTCCTTCAGTCCGTGGAAGACAATATTTTGTAGGATTGCCCTTGGCGGCTATGATAGCTTGGATGCGATTGGGTATTGATTTTACTAAATTAGCACAGTAGGAAGGGGGTATTTTCTCTCATTCCTCCTTGAGGGTATTTTGTAAATCTCTCTTGTTTGAAATGCGACTAGACCTAATTTTTGTTGCAAGGTAGTACCATAAATGTTCGATTGGGTTTAGGTCAGGGGACTGCGGAGGGGTTTCCAAGCGTTTGGGAGTGTTGCATAACAACCAGACCTGGGTATTTCTAGCTTCGGGTTTCGGATCATTGTCCTTTTCAAAAAGATAATCGCTTCCCAGTCCGACTCTTTGGCTGAACGATCAGCGTACTGGCCTTCGATTCAGAGGGTCCCAGATTCGATTCCCAGCCGGGTCGGGGATTTTAACCTTAATTGGTTAATTCCAATGGCCCGGGGGCTGGGTGTGTGTCTGTTGTCTTCATCATCATTTCATCCTCATCACGACGCGCAGGTCGCCTACAGGAGTCAAATAGAAAGACCTGCATCTGGCGAGCCGAACCCGTCCTGGTATATCCCGGCACTAAAAGCCATACGACATTTCATTTATCGCTTCCCAGTCCCATTTTATCAACATTGCTTCAAAAGATTGATTTTTATTCGATGGTCCATCTTGCTTGCAATGAAATAAAGATTTTCCACTCCCTTAGTGCTCATACGCCCCCACACCATGACTGAACTTCCCGGATGTATCACAGTAGAATTAGGAGATTCTGCTGCTGTAGCTCGGTGTTCGATTGCCGCCACACTTGGAGGCTCCCGTCTGACTCGAAGATGTCGTACTTGTTCTCACCAGTCCTGTTGAAGACCTCCAGACCTGTGTTTCGGTGCTCCGTGGCAAAGCGTAACCGTTTCAGACGATTACCCTTGCCCACGTAGAACTTCTTACGTCCCCGACGCCCGAAGTCCATTTGACGAAGGGTGTTGCGCACTGTCGACTCACTCATACTAACACCTCGCCGTTCCAGCTCAACAGCAATTTTCGGGCCATTGCATCGCGGATTTTTCTTCACTTCTCGGACAATGAAGCGCCTGTCTGCCTAGGTCAGAGCCCGGAGACGTCCAGTTCTATGCTTGTTATTGTAGCTTTTTGTCTCGGAAAAGCGATCGATGACCGATTGCACGGTTGACATAGGCCTTCCAACTGCTTCTGCGATCCTTATGAGCGACCATGTCTTGCTGTGAAGGCGGATGATGACTTTTCGTTCGCTGGAAGTTTTTTCCGACTTTTTCGCCCCATTCTGGCAACGTGTGAATGCACTCGAACGGTGTCCTGTCAAGATCTGAGTTGAAATGAGTGAATGGGATGCAGCAGCATGCAAACGGCATTATCAGGTGATGGAGGTATTATTGCACTCGCGAAAACGGGGGTCGTAGGAATACTTTCTGCGTGTCCTCAAACGAAAATTTAGTCTGTGATATTTTTACAAGTTTATGTCAATTGTTTTCATATTATTTATGGAATGAATAAAGGTATTTGAATAATACATGAATGCATTTTTTCAATCTATAAACCTACCTAAACGTACGAAAAATTAATTATTTTCTAAAATATGCGGGGCCGTACGAATATTTTTTACACTCACTGTATAGTGCAGAATGGTGAGACCGGCTAGTCAAACCAGGGATAAGACGAATTTTCAAAAACATTGCGTTCCACAAGGCCCAAGACCCGATACAACTGAGTTCTATTATAGCGACCTCCGACAGCTACAGGAGAGGAATAAAAATGAAATGGCGTATGGCTTTTAGTGCCGGGAGTGTCCGAGGACAAGTTCGGCTCGCCAGATGCAGGTCTTTCGATGTGACTCCCGTAGGCGACCTGCGCGTCGTAATGAGGATGAAAATGATGATGAAGACGACGCGTACACCCAGCCCCTGTGCCAGCGAAATTAACCAATTAAAGTTAACATTCCCTGCCGGGAATCGAACCCGGGACCCCTGTGACCAAAGGCCATCACGCTAACCATTTAGCCATGGAGCCGGACAGGAGAGGAATAATGCTGGTGTACAAAGTTACAATGAGATTAAGGATATTAAAGACAAACTGTTGAAAGTGCAGCAACGCCGGTACTTTCATAAAACACGATCGCCTGATGGAAACGAGACGACGTCACCGGAAGAATTTATTCATTCTATCAATAGTTATGTGCCAGGGAATCTATTGATATAAACAAAGTCGATACATTGTTTCAGTTCTGTGATGCCGAACTTATTCCAGAAAGTAAAGAACTGCTTAGCATGGAAATTACTGATGCTGAAATTCAAGCTATCATAAAAAAAATGTTCCGTCTAATCGCTCTCCAGGAATTGACGGGGTCCCTTATGAATTTTATAAACAATACCGGCATATTATTGGCAAAGAATTCCGTGGCGTTATCCGAACTATCTTGAAACGTCGTGTCCTATGCAAAAATCAACATGAAGGTATTATAGTTCTCATCCCAAAAATAAATTACCTCTTCAAGTGGAGGACTTCCGAGCGGTTACTTTGTTATGCAGTGATTATAAAATATTAGCCAGAGTGTTATCCCGTCGTCTGAAGACTGTCCTGACAGATATAATTGGAACTGAACAGTACAGTATTGCAGTGTTCCCGGGCATACATTCTGACAAATCTGTGAACACTTCGTGCTATCCATTTGAAAGACCAATCCCAGCCAAGTGACCAACTAAGCTTATTGAATATATAACTTCATAAAGAATTTGGCCGTGTTAGCCATCAGTATCTATACATCGTTTTAAAGCATTTTCTATTCCCTGATACAGTGGTCGATTACATCCGAATGATCAATTGCAATTCTATATCCGGAGTACTTGTCAACGGATACCTCTTAACGGTGATACCGATAGAAAGGTCAGTATGACAGGGTGCCCCTATCCATATTACTCTTTGCCATAGGACTAGAACCATTCATTCGGACACTTCAGCCCTAAGCGTTCTGAGCTGCAGCCAATAGCCAACGGAGTAGCCTGCCGTGTTCTCAGTGCTGTTTCACAAGCCACTGCCCTGGCCTCTGCTACTGTCAATAATCAACACCTGATCAGTGGAGATGGTAGCCTGAGGTTTAGCAAATTAAAGTCCGGCTTTGTGACGAAATGGATAGAATGCTTGTCTTTGCTCCCATGGGCCCGGTTCAGTTCTCAGAATCAACCTCCTCGTACGTTTTCGCCATTCATTTCAACCTCATTAGGTCACCACCAAGCCTATACAGATGCCATGAACTTTTTTTTTAATATTTGAATTTTACAGCATTATTAGCAGCCGTACCCACCGTTCACCAATTTATTAGCTTCCTTGGGAGATCAGCGGTGGTGTCCGACCCATGATCACAGGTTCGATTCCAACCAACCAAAGAGATTAAACCTGAAAGAGTACATTTCATTTTAGCACATCTACCTATAAAAAGAAAACTATACTACTCCTACAACAGTAGCCTTGCAGTATCTTCCTAGAAGGATGTAGAAGCAATCAGGAGTGAAATACCAGCACTCTGTTATCTGTAGCCTATAATTAAGTCAGAAGTACGAGGTGAGGAAGGATATACGATGAGGAACGCATGTTTCAATTCGGAAACTTCCGGAGAACTTCGAGTCCTTGAGGTATCTCTCCTTCGTTAGCAGTTGCGGTTTAACGGATCGAAGCCTAGCGCACCTATCCCTCTGGTCCTTGCACCTATCAGACACTCAGCAGCAAGCCGTGGGAGGTGAGGCGAGGGAGAGGGACACAGTGCCTGAGCTGTAATATCTTTCTCCGATGCCTTGCGCTCAGAAATGCGAGCGACGTTTTATCTCATCGTGTTCAAGTTTGGTAAATGGAACAATGTTCCATATGCTTACAATACAATGTGCTGTAGATTTCCATCGTTTTTATTTGAGGCTAAGGCTTCATCAATAGTCTTGGTAGCCCTCAGAATACGCCACTGACAAGGATACAGAGTAAATACGTATAAATTTTCAAGTGTGTTTACGGTGATGACATATCGATTATAGTCAGATGTGAAAATTATATTGAACATACTTCTCAAGCTCTCAGCACTTCCAGCGCCGGTTCAGGGGTAAAATCCAATCCCAGAAAATCGACTTTACTTCAATAGAGGGGCAGGAATCATTCAGAAAAACTGGTTTCATATTGTTGATGAGGTGAAGATCCTTGGTATTAAATGGAATGAATCTGTACTCGATACCTTGGAAACCAATTGGGCTTCCGTTACTGCCGACGTTAGGGGTGTGATGATGAAATTTCGTCAAAGAAATTTGAATATAACTCAGAGAATTGTGGTGACAAACATTTATGTGCTCTCAAAGGTTTGGTATTTAGCTCAAGTGTTCCCGCTACCTAAAATCTTTGAAGGCCAGCTCTCAAAATATATTAGTTGGTTCATATGCAAGGTTAGCTGTTTCGAGTACAACGAGAATAACTGTACCTTCCATATAGGCTCGGTGGGTTAGGGCTAATAGCTCTTGGAAAGGAATCCCAAGCACTCCTTTTTTTAAATGACATTTATGTATTGTTACAGTCGGATTAATTTCTCGAAGGCACTGTACGAGGACATTTGGAGTTTAGATAACGGTAACAACAGACCTTTGCCAAAACTATTCAGAGATAATCATCTGAAACTCCAACATGTTGTAAATGAACTACCGCCAGGAACGAATGCCACCACCAAGACCATTTACAATATGTTACGACGAGCTGTGAACTTCACCCCACGGATAGAATCCACAGCACTCTACATCCATTGGCCTACGGTCTGGGCAAACTTTAGTCGTATGAAACTCTCGTCTCACGCACGTTCTCGAAGCTTCCTTTTTCTAACCAGTCTGGTACCAAAAGCACAACGTCGTCACAAAGTACATCTGGGACAATCGCCATGGTACGGTGTGTGGTCAAACGGATACAGCGATACACCGACTAACAACAGGCACAAATGCAGTGCACACATGGAGATGGTGTTACGACAGGCAGGGTATACCTTGGGTGTTATTCTACCGCCAATATCCACAGGGTGATCATAAGCTAGATGGAAGAAACCTGCAAGAAGTATTAGGTAAGTTAACTATAAATTCGATTCATAATTCTACACTAGCTGATGTATTCTTGCTTCGCTACGGAATTTTACATCGCATACAGATTTCTAAATGAAGTAATGTACACGTTGTGAATATGATTTTATTAAATTACATAGCTCTTAGCGTTACTGGTGGTACACGACGGGGAGGTCCCCATACGTCGTTTCTGACGTGAAGACCGTTTTAGGGAGTTTTCATTGTATTGGCAGGCCCTCTTGCCTACTGTTAGTCACAATTGAGTTTAGCAATTTTCATTATAATGGCATAAAGATAATTATTAGAGAGTCAACAGAATCGAAGGAGAGAACAAAAGAAGACAATACACCGAAGCTAATTCCATCTAAAATAAAATAAAGCAATGACGTCAGTATTCTTGTTAGAATGCAACATTAACAGACTGGAACGTCGCGGTTAAAAGCAATGCTCTCGTACGAAATAGTCGATCAAATTCAAAACGGCAGTTTCTCACTATTCACGAACAGTACTGTACTACGCTGCCGTTCAAACCGTGCCAAGTTCCACAGCTGGAAAGACCCACTCACCAACAGCGCTGAACACTGCTCTGACGCTGTCCGTCAAGTCAGCAACGTCCCCATTCCTATAACAATAACACATAACATATCAGGGACAGAGTAGCTGGAATACTGTGATGATGATGATGAACCAGTGTGTTGCATACCAGTAGTTATCAGACCATGCATGAACCAGAGGAATGACATGCTAAAAAAAAAAAAAAAGTGACCTACTCCCCCGTTAATTCCCACCAATATTTAGGCAGGTTGTTCTACTCTGGTACAGTGGCGGCCGGTCAGTACGTGCTACCGGGCTCCAGCACGTAGCTTGGAACTGTAAGGAATATTATTTATGTACAGTACAATTATCCTGGTGCCTTTTCGTTGTTTTGAGTACGATATGAATTTGTGTTTTGTGAAAATCAGGACGAGATTTGTCGAACACCTAGCGTCGTTCTCCCGGCGAACAAGGCTCGTGCTCATGTGAAGTGAGCCCTTGCCTGTAGCCTGATGGAAGCAATACGCAGGCGCAGCCAAGCTTGGAACACTCCCCCTAGCCGGCGGAGTATACCATAAACCGGGATCAACTTTCACTGATCCCGTTCATAGTTACTTCCTCTCCCGCAAGGGGGTAGAATTACTCGATGTCTCCTGCTACCCTTATGTTCACGGCCGACTTGATGCGTCGCTCTAGCTAGCTCCTTGGAGCGCAGCGAGGGATCCAGTCGGCCGTGCTTATGTTGAACGTGGTAAGCGAATCTGCCACAAGAGAGTAGCATCGTCTGGGCTCGAAAGTAAAGCGTAAGTAGAGGCAATCTATCTCACACATGCTTATTAGAATATCCATCTTCCTTTGTGTCAAAAATAAGGAATTCGTAGGTGAGTCAAAGAATCTTTGACTGACCCTAAATGTTATCCCGCATTACAATGTCAGTTACTCTGGTGAAATGAAATAGCGTATGGCTTTTAATGCCGGAAGTATCCGAGGACATGTTCGACTCGCCAGATGCAGATCTTTTGATTTGACGCCCGTAGGCGACCTGCGAGTCGTGATGAGGATGAAATGATGATGAAGACAACACGTACACCCAATGATGGTTCAAATTCCAGACCCTGTCGGGAATCGAACCCGGGATCCCTGTGACCAAAGGCCAGCGCGCTAACCATTTAGCCATGGAGCCGGACATTTACTCTGGTAATAGGGGAGGTCTCAATGAATCAGTTGGCAGCTCTTTCAGTTGCTTTGTGCGGTTTTTAACCTCGCGGTTATATTACCGGTGCGTGTTTTTTCTGTCATTGTGTTAGTGCTAAAGTTTATACGAAGATTTATCAAATTATTTATCCACTGCAGTGTATATAAAGTGAAATTAAATTAGTGTTCTTAGTGGGGATCTATATTCCCACGATTCTATTTGCACTGATGTAAGTTGCGCCATTAGGTTAGTAAAAACAATGTTTCTCCAATGAATTATTTATCTCGTAGACAGTTGTCGGTCCGCCTCTGTGGTGTAGTGGTTAGTGTGATTAGCTGCCACCCCCAGAGGTCCGGGTTCGATTCCCGGCTCTGCCACGAAATTTGAAAAGTGGTATGAGGGCTGGAACGGGGTTCACTCAGCCTCGGGAGGTCACCTGAGTAGAGGTGGGTGTGATTCCCACCTCAGCCATCCTGGAAGTGGTTTTCCGTGGTTTCCCACTTCTCCTCCAGGCAAATGCCGGGTTGGTACCTAGCTTAAGGCCACGGCCGCTTCCTTCCCTCTTCCTTCTCTATCCCTTCTAATCTTCCCATCCCCCACCAAGGCCCCTGTTCAGCGTAGCAGGTGAGGCCGCCTGGGCGAGATACTGGTCATTCTCCCCAGTTGTATCCCCGACCCGATGTCTGAAGCTCCAGGACACTGCCCTTGAGGCGGTAGAGGTGGGATCCCTCGCCAAGTCCGAGGGAAAAGCCAACCCTGGACGATAAACAGATTAAGAAAGAAAGAAAGAAAGAAAGAAAGAAAGAAAGAAAGAAAGAAAGAAAGAGACAGTTGTCGAAGAATTCATCTGCTTCCAAATTAATGTTGTTTTTGTTTGTTCTGAGTTATAAATTGTGAGAAAAGTTGTATTATTATTATTATTATTATTATTATTATTATTATTATTATTATTATTCCTACCAAGTTTGAAGTATTCGTTGTTCATCATGGCAATATGCAGATTTAAAACAGCGTATTTAGCTTGTTTTTTGTAGCACGTAGGACGATTTTTTCACGAGCCGCCACTGCGTCTGGTAGGTAATCCCCTTACTTCACGCGACAGGCAGCAATGATGCCATCTATCGGACATGAGCGGCAGCAGTAGAGACAAAACACATCACAACAAACAATAGCCAATGCAATGTTTTTGCCTTTGGTCACACGCGTCCCGGGTTCGATTCCCGGCGGGGTCGGGAATTGTAACCATCATTGGTTAATTTCGATGGCACGAGGGCTGGGCGTATGTGTCGTCTGCATCATTTCATCTTCATTACGACGCGCAGGTCGCCTACGGGGGTCAAATCAAAAGACCTGCACCAGGCGAGCCGAACATGTCCTCGGACACTCCCGGAACTAAAAGCCATACGCCATTTCATTTCACATAAACGACATATACAAACATTTAAGTACAAGAGCAGAAAGAGCAAAGAACAAGTAGGAAAATTAAGTTGTATGAGTAATATCATGACAGAAGGAAGGAAACGATACGAATGTGTCTAGGTTCTGCGTATTCCTACTGATTTTTTAAATTGGGTTGGATTCCGACTTCAGCCATCCTCGAAGTGGTTTTCCGTGGTTTCTTCCCACTTCTCCTCCAGGTAAATGCCGGGAAGATATTTAAGGCCACGGCCGCTTTCTTTCCTCTTTCCCTTCTATCCGTTCCAATCTTCTCATCCCTTCACAAGGTCCCTGTTCAGCATAACAGGTGAGGCCGCCCACTTGTATACCGGCTACCCAAAAGTCTCACGCTCCAGGACACTACCCTTGAGGCGGTAGAGGTGGGATCCCTCACTGAGTCCTAAGGGAAAAACCAACCCTGGAGGTTAAACGGATTAAGAAAGAAAGAAAGAAAGAAAGAAAGAAAGAAAGAAAGAAAGAAAGAAAGAGAAAAAAGAAAGAAAGAATTGTTAATATTTAAAGAAATTAAAAAAGAATTATGAAAGAGACAACAGCGTTTGCGTACCATTGCTCTTTTTTTTTTCATTCCTTGCTTTAGGTGGCTAAAATGGAATTAAAATGTCATTTTTCTCCACAAAGTGGGGGGCTGCCCCCTCCCCCTCACGCTTTCCTTTATCGCCGCTACTGGTTCATAGGAGCAAGTTGATTTTTCTAACCAATAAATCTGTGTCGATTGCGTTTGGATAGTTTTATCGCAACGTGTGGACCGTGGCGACTGCTGAAGTGCTGATTGCTCAGTTCAAGTGAGTCAGTCGTTAAGATAGTGCGCGCTACAAGTTATCATGTCTTAGGTTATCGTGAGCATTTAGAAGCTTTCATTGAATGTTATAGAAATGAATCTTGTCTCTGGCAGACGAAATCTAAAGATTAGCACAACCGGAACAGAAAAGACGCCGCCTACAAGAAGTTGATTGAAAAATATAAATTAATTGACTGCAAAGCCAACAGAGACGTAGTTGTAAAAAAATATTTATAATCTTAGGAGTTCTCACAAAAAAGGAGTTAAGCAAACTTAATCTTTAAAAAACGGGGCCAGGCACTGACGAGATATGCACTCCGCGTTTATGGTACTTTCATCTATTGGACTTCTTACACGAACAAAAGACCTCAAGAAATTCTACATCTAACATGAGCGATGATGAAAATGAGGTAAGACATTATTTTACATACACACGTTATATATTACAAACCGTGTGTAAGATACATTTCATTTATGAGAATTTCCTGGCTAGTTAGAGCTACCTGGCGAAGCAACTATATGTAACAAAACTCAGTGTTCATGTTCATGCAGTTCAGTCAGTGTATGAAATTGTCTTGCTACGGGACTTTTCCTTCGTACTCAAAATAGCTCATAAACTCATCTCTTATTTCTTTTGGCGTTTCTTTTGCCCACAGTTACCAATCCTTCTTCTGAATGTTCACGTCAAAACATTATGTTGGGACATAATAACGAGGTGAAGATGGCATTAGGTAATTGTGCAAAGCGCAGCTTGCTATTACTACTGATTCAAAGTATTTTGGTTCCAGATTATTTTGAGCCTTAAAAATTCTGAATCTTGCTGCCAATTTGCCAAATCCATTTTCAACTATTCGACGTGCTCTTGACGTTTGGTTATTAACTTATAAACTTTTTCATTCCCAAGTCACCTTGTCTAAATATTTTCATAATGTCCTTTCTCAAAGGAAAATCATCATCTGCAACGAATACGTAGGGGAGTATTCGCGAACTATCATTTACTATTTCTTCCAAAGGAATATATAACATGTCATTTTCGAGCTTTCCATTAGTTCCAAAACCACACAAAATAAATCTGTGCCTATCTCGCATCAACGATGGCCATTAGTACCATGCTAAATTTCTGCTCATCTTTCCCATCCAACCACCCTCTGTCAACTCTTGTTCTCTTCCAAAAGCGGCATCAGGTTTCTTAGCCCCTCGAAGCCTTTCATTTTCTGCCGTTCACGACACTTACCCCATCTTTTACCCTCATTCTCCGAGGAGCCAAAATTCCCTTTCTTCAATAAAACAAGGAAAAATATGGTAGAACTTCCCGAGGGAAGGGACGGAAGAATACAGCCAAGGAATCCTCTGCCTGCCGTAAGAGGCGACTAGAATATGGGACAGACGGGCTGAATGGCTCAGACGGTTGAGGCGCTAGCCTTCTGACCCCAACTTGGCAGGTTCGATCCTGGCTCGGTCCGGTGGGTATTTGAAGGTGCTCAAATACGTCAGCCTCGTGTCGGTAGATTTACGGGCACGTAAACGAACTCTTGCGGGACTAAATTCCAGCACTGATCGTCGCCATAAGACCTATCTGTGTCGGTGCGACGTAAAGCCCCTAGAAAAAAAAAATTCCAGCACCTCGGCGTCTCCGAAAACCGTAAAAGAGTAATTAGTGGGACGTAACACAAATAGCATGATTAGAATATGGGACTCCCAGCTTGGGGGTGTGGTTGGTGACCACGCGGTGCTAGCTGAGTGTGGCATGGTTTCCACATACTTGAGCGAGGTTCCTCACACCTTTCCTATCCGAGTGGGTTCTTTTTGCAGTAAAAAAGGTGGCGGTACTCACCCGAACTTCTTCATAAACTAAATCTCATACTTCGTTCATATCTCCAAATGCACCGTCTTCTTCTCTTCCAAAGGTACCGGTAGTGATTTTACTAATGCCCCACTCAGAAGAAATTTTCACTTCCATCTGTTTTTCTTGTCCTGAACTTGTAAAATCTTGGCATATCTTGCAACCTAGCATTTTATTTTTCGCATAAAGCCACTCGTTTCATTTTTCTGAGTTAGATAGGCCTAATGTCCAACAGTTGGGTCCATCATGGTGAGAAATGTCCGACTCGTTGGCTGAATGGTCAGCGTACTGGCATTCGGTCCAGATGGTCCCGGGCTCGATTTCCGGCTGGGCCAGGGATTTTAACCTTAATTGGTTAATTCCAATGGCCCGGGGGCTGGGTGTTTGTGCTGTCCCCAACATCCCTGCAATTCACACACCACACATAACACTATCCTCCACCACAATAACACGCAGTTACCTACACATGGCAGATGCCGCCCACCCTCGTCGGAGGGTCTGCCTTACAAGGGCTGCACTCGGCTAGTAATAGCCACACGAAATTATTATTATGGTGAGAAATGTTTCCCTCTTGAACTGCAGTAAATCTTTCAGTACCGGTATTTGCGATGGTTTCTTCACATTCACTTGACATTCAGGACATGCGGTACTTCAAAAGAATCGTCGTGCTTTCTTTTATCGAGCACCGGTTCAAAATAATTAGTTATTTTATTCATTTCCCTTCTCTAATTTGCGAACCACGTAAACCCCTTGCTCTTGCTAAAAAGCTATGAATTCGCATGTCTCGACAGCTTTTCAAATGATTTAAAAACAATTAAAGCAGTTATATTTGAACATACATTAACCCCAAATTACCTATGACGGCTAGCTTTTGAATAGTTATTTGCTGCTACGTTAATGTTTAACGGCACTTAGTGTGAAAACCAACACTCGGTCGTATTCTAGTTGCCGAAAATGTGGGAGGATAAGAACGAGCAACTTCGAACGGACGACACGAAATGGTTAATAGGACAAGAATGATAATTTTAGAATGGGGAAGTTTTCTCCTTGTCCCTTGAAAAATACTCGATAAATTGAAAAAAATCAATGTTATTTGGTCCCCTCGGTAATTTGAAGTTGTAGGAATGGCATCTTGCTCGCCGACATTCTATAATTTGAAGTCGGGCTTCCCTACTCTCCATAATTTGAAGTCGGTGATTACAGTATGTATTGCTATCGTGCACAGACCTATCGTTTGTTTACATCAATAATTTATTTATTTATTTATTTATTTAATTATTAGATACAGCCTATGGAGAGATGTATGAGTGAGTTTGCAGTCGTGAGTCTTCTTTCAAACGTTAAAGTGTGGTACAGTATGTTAACGTTTGATTTGTGTAATTTTTAAGCATCACAATGAGTTCAAGAAAGAACAAGTGTCTTTCCATAAGTGAAAAAAAGCGTGTGATTCAAGCTGTGGAGGATGGACAATTAAAAAAACATGTCGCCAAACAGTTCTGTATTTTACCATCAACATTGTCGATGATATTGAAAAATAAAGATCGCGTCACCGAAAATGCCTTAAGTGCGAGTAGAAAAAGATCACGCCAGGGTGAATTTCCCCGTCTTGAAGATTGGATTCGTTAGTGTAGAGGACAAAACGTTCCCCTGGGTGGTTTCATGTTGAGGAAAAAGCCAAGTCTTTTGCGCAGTTTCTCGGGATTAAAGGATTTGCAGCAAGTGAGGGGTAGCTTTCAAATTTCAAAAACCGACACGCCATGACATTTAAAAAGATCTGCGGAGAGAGCGCCAGCGTGGATAGTTCCATTTGTTCCGAATGGATTGATGAACTAAATGAACTTTTGAATGGCTATTACCCAAGGGACATATTCAACACAGACGAAACCGGGCTTTTTTATAAATGTCTTCCTGATCGCACCCTGACGTTCAAAGACGAGACGTGTCATGGAGGGAAACCGAGCAAGGAAAGAATAACTGTCCTTCTAGCATGTAACATGGACGGATCTCATCATCATCATCATCATCATCATCATCATCATCTGTTTACCCTCCAGGGTCGGCTTTTCCCTCGGACACAGCGAGGGATCCCACCTCTACCGCCTCAAGGGCAGTGTCCTGGAGCTTCAGACTCTCGGTCGGGGATACAACTGGGGAGAATGACCAGTACCTCGCCCAGGCGGCCTCACCTGCTATGCTGAACAGGGGCCTTGTAGAGGGATGGGAAGATTGGAAGGGATAGGCAAGGAAGAGGGAAGGAAGCGGCCGTGGCCTTATGTTAGGTACCATCCCGGCATTCGCCTGGAGGAGAAGTGGGAAACCATGGAAAACCACTTCCAGGATGGCTGAGGTGGGATTCGAACCCACCTCTACTCAGTTGACCTCCCGAGGCTGAGTGGACCCCGTTCCAGCCCTCATACCACTTTTCAAATTTCGTGGCAGATCTCAAAAGTTGAAATACTCATTATAGGTAAATCTGCCAAACCACGCTGCTTCAAAGGAATAAAATCGTTGCCCACAGCTTATCGGTCAAACAAAAAAGCATGGATGACGACAGAGTTGTTTAATGAATGGCTGACCTCGGTTAACAGTGACATGAAAAAGGAAAAACGCAAAATCTTGCTGTTTTTGGACCACTGCACCGTGCATAATAACCCACCACCATTAGACCACGTAAAATTGATTTTCTTTCCACCCAACACGACATCAAGATTGCAACCATTAGACCAAGGCATTATTCAAAATTTAAAAACTCTCTACCGCAGAGAAATTGTTTCTCTTGTGCCGAATAGCATCGAAAAAGGTGAGAAGGCGAACATAACAGTTTTGACCGCTATAATCATGATTGATAAGGTCTGGAAAAATGTCAACCCTATCACCATTTATAACTGCTTCAAAAAGTGCGGGTTTAAGCAAACCGAAAACGTGGAACAGTCATCAGAGCCGTCAAAATTTACGAATTTTGACTCAGGATGGGGACTTCTACCTAACTGTGGAGAGTTAACGTTTGAGGATTACGTTCAAGTTGACGATGACATCGGTGTCCACGGTGCCCTAACCGATGCTGAGCTGTTAGATTTAGCCTCTCTGGATGAGGACGAGGAAGAAAAACGAAGAAGAACAACCGCCAATTCCAGTCACATTGAGCGAGGCAAGGACAGCTCTTACTACCCTACGCTCCTACGCCCTCAGAACGGACACAAGTGACGATTTCTTCTCTGCTCTCACCACTCTCGAAAATTCATTGGACCATGATAGATGGAAGTCGCTCACTCAAAAGAAAATTACGGACTTTTTTTCAAAATGAACATTTCTGTATGAACATTCAAATGAACATTTCTGTATGAACATTTCATAATTGTACAAATGTTGTGAAAGAAATGAGTAAGTGAAACTCTTGTTTATTTGAATTTTTCCCTCGCTCCCTCTTGGTTACTTGAACTCCTATTATTTTGAACTCTTGGTAAATTGAACTTTTTCTCTGGTCCCTTGAGTTTCAAATTATCGAGAGACGACTGTATATTGAAACGCAAAAAAAAAAAAAGAGGGCAAACACGCTTGATTTAGGCCATAAGAATTCATTTTTTTGTTCCTTTCGAGAAAAAGGTGCCGATACTGCATACCGTTGCGTATCGTACCACCTAAAAAAGCACTGCCTATCCGATCACTTGGTCAACTCTTGTTCTCTTCTGACCCCGATGATTTCAGGCTTGCGAAGCCTAGAGTCCATTTCACTCCCTTCGTGGTCATCTCCTCACTTTTAGCAGTACCGTATCTTCATTCATCGAACGATCGGATCTCTTCCTTTTTCATTCCGATTAGTGTTATAAAGGGGAGCAAAAACGAAAGTTAAGAGGAGGTAGTATTGCCGTTGTTTCGGCCTTTCAAACAATAATCACCACTGTGACCATCAGTAGACTCACGATGGCGTCAGCGACGTCCAGAAGTTCACATGGGCAGGCATTTTTATGTTCCGTGTAGACTATGATTTTTCACCATACTCACACTACCACTATCAAGAGATAGCGGAAATAATAGCCGGAAGTAGATGGCAGTACGCAATAAATTCTTCAAGATCGCGAAGAGTTTTTTTCATCTCTCTGTTATGCACTGTACTTCAGTTTTTTGAGGAGCTTGAACATGAATGTTGTTTAGGAAAACGAAATACGGCTGTACGTGCAGATTATGGCTAGAAGAGATAACTCCGTACTTTATAGTTTTTATCTTCGCTGATGTGTTTATGTTTCATATCGCATGGATCGCATCCTTCCTAGTAGGTTTTTCCCCGTTGAACTGTGATCAGTAAGGTTAAAGTTGCGTCTTCGTTTGAAGATTTTAGATAAACTGGAAGAACGGACGTTTGCGATTGCTCATATTGTCTTATTAACAATAAGTTGCTAACAATAACAACAATAACAATACGTTCCCTTGTGAAACAGCGTTATAGTCTGTGAAGAGAAGTCCAAGTGGCGCGTGCACTTAGCCATCCAGTTCTGACCTGTTTCAATCACACGTGTTAAGATGCCAGTTCCTTGTCGGTACATAAACATTGTTTTAAACCGTGCTCATGCATCTTATTACCCTGGTCAAGATGTGTGTGGGGTGGTGAACGTTGATGTAGTATCTGAAGGTACTGTTAACGGTAAGTTAGCAAATTTTTTTGTTCGTGAATTTTATTAAAATATAATTTGAGTGATTACGAAATGTTCGTTCAAGGTGTAAAAGTGTTCATTATGTGTAATGTAATTTCCAGATATTTCAGCAGTTTTCAATGGCTCTTGTATGGTTTACTATTCATGTAAGGATGGTAACACAGAGAAGGTGAACAAAAAAAGTGAAACCTATTTTGAGGAAAAAATAATTATTTGGCCTCCTAAAGGTAAGTTTATTACATTTAAGAAACATTTGCAAGGTTGTATATTTAAATTATTTGAAGGTTTTGAAATCTTCAGTAGTTTCAAATAGTTGATTCTTAGTTAATAGATATAGTTCTGTTCATATCAGTTTTAATTTTCTAGGCAGGGGAAGGTAATAATGTTGGCTCTTGAACATTTGGATTTTTTGAATTATAATATAGCGGTATTGAAAATATCATGTACCTATTGATAGTTGTATTTGATTTGACTGTATCATTATGTTCCTTCCTAAGACATAAACTGAGACTGTTCTTTCCAAATATTTTGGCTTTTATCCCTGCAAAAATTTGAACAGTGGTTGGAAAACTTTCCTTCTAGCTCCTGCCATCTGAAATTCAATCCTGCCTGATCTGTTCCTGAAGTGTCTGAAACCTTCCCCCATTGCTTCCTCCTATAGTCTCAAAACCTCCTGAGATTCAGAGCTCATATAATGAGTGTAACAATATTGTTATCTAGCTTGGCCTGACATCAGTTCCACTTCCTCTCCAGGGCTACCTCTTTCTTCTTTTATGTGTGGGTACTGTAATGTTAGTTTCATCTTGTTATTTCCCCTCCTGATAGTGAATGATTTTGTTGAATCTGGAGAGAGTAATTTGTTCCTTTTTCTCCCATTTTCCTGACCTTTCCCTTTCTTTAACTCGTATCTCAATTCTTTAGGAGGAACGGTAAATGTTGTTTTTTGTTCTTATCTTGTTTCAGTGAGGATCTTACAATGTTCTTTCTTTACATTGTAATTGAATTATTACCACCAGTAGTCTCAAACTCTCTGCACATTAGTTTTGTTTCTTAAAATCATTAGTGGAATTTTTAATTGTACTTATTCACCTTCATCAATGTTATTTTTTATCTTTTAACATTCCTGCACAACATAAATTGGACCACTTGACCTCCTGCTTGACTAAAGGTTGAAGCACACTTCACTGTATTTATTTTTAAAGGCTGCTATGGAGCTGGATGAGTTGAGACTGAACATCCCATCATGTGCACGAATGCTTGCTTCCGTTCTCAAGTTATTCAACATTATGTTAACCTGAAGTAGCTGGATCTTTAATTACTTTGATACATACATACATTATCATTATAGACTGTTATGCCTTTCAGCGTTCAGTCTGCAAGCCTCTGTGAATTTACTAAACGTCGCCACAATCCTCGATTTGCAACTAGTGTTGTGGCCTCATTTAGTTCTATACCTCTTATCTTTAAATCGTTAGAAACCGAGTCTAACCATCGTCATGTTGGTCTACCTCTACTTCTCTTACCCTCCATAGCAGAGTCCATTATTCTCCTAGGTGACCTATCGTCCTCCATTCGCCTCACATGACCCCACCACCGAAGCCGGTTTATGCGCACAGCTTCATCCATCGAGTTCATTCCTAAATTAGCCTTTATTTCCTCATTCTGAGTACCCTCCTGCCATTGTTCCCACCTGTTTGTACCAGCAATCATTCTTGCTACTTTCATGTCTGTTACTTCTAACTTATGAATAAGATATCCTGAGTCCACCCAGCTTTCACTCACGTAAAGCAAAGTTGTTCTGAAAACAGACCGATGTAAAGATAGTTTCGTCTGGGAGCTGACTTCCTTCTTACAGAATACAGTTGATCGCAGCTGCGAGCTCACTGCATTAGCTTTACGGCACCTTGATTCAATCTCACTTACTATATTACCATCCTGGGAGAACACACAACCTAAATAGGCCTACTTGAAATTATTGACCTGTTCTAGCTTTGTATCACCAATCTGACATTCAATTCTGTTGAATTTCTTACCTACTGACATCAATTTAGTCTTCGAGAGGCTAATTTTCATACCATACTCATTGCACCTATTTTCAAGTTCCACGATATTAGACTGTAAGCTTTCGGCACAATCTGCCATTAAGACCAAGTCGTCAGCATAGGCCAGACTGCTTACTACATTTCCACCTAATTGAATCCCTCCCTGCCATTTTATACCTTTCAGCAGATGATCCATGTAAACTACAAACAGCAAAGGTGAAAGAATACAGCCTTGTCTAACCCCTGTAAATACCCTGAACCAAGAACTCATTCTGCCATCAATTCTCACTGAAGCCCAATTGTCAACATAAATGCCTTTGATTGATTTTAATAATCTACCTTCAATTCCATAGTCCCCCAGTATGGCGAACATCTTTTCCCTCGGTACCCTGTCATATGCTTTCTCTAGATCTACTAAACATAAACACAACTGCCTAGTCCTCTCGTAGCATTTTTCAATTACCTGGCGCATACTGAAAATCTGATCCTGACAGCCTCTCTGTGGTCTGAAACCACACTGGTTTTCATCCAACTTCCTTTCAACGACTGATCGCACCCTCCCTTCCAAGATGCCAGTGAATACTTTGCCTGGTATACTAATCAGCGAGATACCTCGATAGTTGTTGCAATGCTTCCTGTTCCCTTGCTTATAGATAGGGGCAATTACTGCTTTTGCCCAATGTGAAGGTACCTTACCAACACTCCACGCTAATTTTACTACTCTATGAAGCCATTTCATCCCTGCCTTCCCACTATACTTCACCATTTCAGGTCTAATTTCATCTATTCCTGCTGCCTTATGACAATGGAGTTTATTTACCATCCTTTCCACTTCCTCAAGCATAATTTCACCAACATCATTTTCCTCCTCCCCTTGAGCTTTGCTGTTCACAACACCACCAGGATGATTTCCTTTTACATTGAGAAGATGTTCAAAATATTCCCTCCACCTCTCCAGTGATTCCCTGGGATCTATTATGAGTTCACCTGAATTACTCAAAACACTGTTCATTTCCTTTTTCCCTCCCTTCCTAAGATTCTTTATTACTGTCCAGAAAGGTTTCCCTGCTGCTTGACCTAGCCTTTCCAGGTTGTTACCAAAATCTTCCCATGACTTCTTTTTGGATTCAACAATTACGTGTTTCGCTCTGTTTCTTTCATCTACATACAACACTCTATCTGCCTCAGCCCTTGTTTGGAGCCATTTCTTATAAGCCTTCTTTTTATGTTTACAAGCTGCTCTCACTTCATCATTCCACCAAGATGTTCGCCTTTTCCCATCTTTACACACAGTTGTTCCAAGGCATTCCCTGGCTGTTTCTACTACAGCATCCCTGTATGCCACCCATTCACTTTCTATATCCTGAACCTGCTTACTGTCTACTGTTCGAAACTTCTCACTAATCATATCCATGTACTTCCGTCTAATTTCCTTGTCCTGGAGATTTTCTACCCTTATTCGTTTGCAGACAGATTTCACTTTCTCTACCTTAGGCCTAGAGATACTTAGTTCACTACAGATCAGATAGTGGTCTGTATCATCGAAAAATCCCCGGAAAACTCGTACATTCCTAACAGATTTCCTGAATTCGAAGTCTGTTAAGATATAGTCTATTATGGATCTGGTACCCCTAGCCTCCCATGTGTAGCGGTGAATAGCCTTATGCTTGAAGAATGTATTCGTAACAGCTAAACTCATACTAGCACAGAAGTCCAGCAAACGCTTCCCATTCCCATTAGCTTCCATATCTTCCCCACATTTACCAATCACCCTTTCGTATCCTTCAGTTCTATTCCCAACTCTCGCATTGAAATCGCCCATTAGCACTATTCTGTCCTTGCTGTTTACCCTGACTACGATGTCACTCAATGCTTCATAAAACTTGTCAACTTCAACCTCATCTGCACCCTCACATGGTGAATACACGGACACAATTCTAGTCCTAATTCCTCCAACTGACAAATCTACCCACATCAGTCGCTCATTTACGTGCCTAACAGAAACTATGTTCCGTGCAATGGTATTCCTGATAAAGAGCCCTACCCCAGACTCTGCCCTTCCCTTTCTAACACCCGTCAAGTACACTTTATAATCTCCTATCTCTTCCTCGTTATCTCCCCTTACCCGAATATCACTTACTCCTAGCACATCCAGATGCATCCTCTTTGCTGACTCAGCCAGTTCTACTTTCTTTCTTCCATAAGCCCCATTAATATTGATAGCTCCCCATCGAATTCCATTTCGTTCGCCAAGTTGTTTCCAAGGAGTCCCTCGCCTGTCAAATGGGAGTGGGACTCCGTTACTCCCATAGGTCCGAGGCTTGCTTAAAATGTTCTGAGCTCGGTCGATTCATGAAGCAGGATGCTGCCCTACTTGCACATAGTCCAAGTGAGGATCTCTCCTCTAATGGGTTATGGACCACCGGTGGATTGTATAGTCCTAGCCGCCTGAGCACAAGGAGGGCCACGACTCAGAATATGTCCGAGATGCCCACTCCCATTCCATAGCAACTGGTATCCCGACTCAGGACCACTTACTAGGCCACTCAGCCGTTGCCCATGGTTCACGAACTAGGACGTGACTACAGTAACCCACAAACATGAACCATAATACCATATATATTTTTTTCCTTTTCCTTTACGATTTGCTTTATGTTGCACCGATACAGAAGGGTCTTATGATGACGATGGAACAGGAAAAGGGCTATCCCATCATCACCATAAGACCTGTCTGAGCTGGTGAGAAGTTAAATTAATAGCAAAAAAAAATTATCAAATAACCCTGACCTGGGTATCTGATATATTTGTGGGAAGATCAGATATTTTGTTCAGTATGGTACCATTGAAGTGTCTGTTACCCTAAACTTAGGTCCTTGGATGGCTTATATTCCCACTTCCACCCGGTTAGAAGAGGTTTGTTTTATTGGCACTGGAGATGTCTGATATTGTAGTCATACTGGAGAATTGCTGGACATTTGAATAGGAAGTGTCAGTCGTTTTTTGATGTTGCCACCAGAGTTCTCTATGACCACATTGTACCAGTATATATATATTTTTAAAAGTGAGAAGCATGCAAGTAAGGAGAATGAAGCTTCTTATTACTTACTGTAAACTGATCACCAGGGCTAGAATTTGTATGCAATAAAAATGGCTAAATATATAGTAAAATATGGGCTAAAAGTTCTCAAAATATGTAGTAAAATAAGGACTACATACATGCCATACATCAGTTTAAAGGAAAGTCACAAAACATCATTTTACTCTTACATTAATATAATTGGGATTTTATTTTGAGCTGTTGCTACAATTTTTTTGGTAGGGTTAATGGAGCACATCTTATGCTTTAATGTGAATAGCCTATCTGCAAACCAGTGGGTTCCACATTATGGCAAAGTGTTTGGTGGGAGGGCGACCAGGCGAGTGACTGTCCCCATCATATATGAAATAATGTCCCTGTAGATACTGCTTTTGGGCAGGCATTACAAAAAATTACTTTACCATCTGTAAAAAGCCCTTTGTTCAGAAAATCACTTGCGAACAATCCTAATTTTTCAGATGAGGACTTAAAATCTGGTGGTGTTTTTTAACTATTTAATACACCAAATTAACAAATACAGGGTCTTTATTTATGCTTGGCAAGGACTTTCTCGCTCGACCTTGGCCACCGATGACAGGCCGCTACCGGCCGCTGGCGCGCGCATTTTCCGGCACTTCCTGCAGTTGCTGAGAGCTGAGCTCCAAGATAGTAGGAGCTACTGCGTACTGTATGTCGTATTGTGTAGTGTTTTATTGTGATTGTGTATAGTGCTGTAATGTATGTGAAATATTTGTTATGTGAACGTGTATATCTGCACAATACTTACATTAAATGCTGAAAATCGTGCTCGAGGACAAGACAAAAGTTTCGAGCGAAATTTCCAGGGAGACCCATTCCTATCAATCAAACAATAAAACAACTGGCCAAGAGATTCAAATGTACAGGTTCAGTAAGCAATAAAAATATACGTAAAGGTCGTTATCTCCTTACTGAAGCATGTTTGGTACGAGGATCATAAGTAAAAATCTGTGGCCCCCTCGTAGCCCAGATCGAACAGCATGTGATTTTTTTATTTGTGGGGGATGTTAAAAAATGTAGTTTATGAGAACAACCCTCACACACTAAACTTAAAGACAATATAAGAGCTGGAATTGCATCCATCAGTGCTGAAGAACTTGGTAGAGTAACCGAAAACTTCATTAGGAGATGGCGATTATGTTTGGCAGCACATGGGGAACATTTTCAGCATAAACTGTAAAAATGGTGAGATAAATGCATGATAATGTATGATAATGATTTTGAGCATAAACTATAAACATGGTGAGCAAAATGCATGATAGTGATTTTGAGCACTATATTCTGCCGTACATACGCACGCGCAGTAGCCGGCAACTGAACTGTTACTGGCGGCCAAGGTCGAACGAGAAAGTCCTTGCCAAGCATAAATAAAGACCCTGTATATAGATCACACTGTAGATACACTCAAAGCAACTGTTTGTGGTTCATGAAGTACCGTATTGAATAGGACAGGTAATTGGTGCTAATGCTCTGTCGGGACCAGACATGCTGTGGTCAGGTATTAGGAATTCTATTGTCACGGGCGTTGACTGACAAGGCCAAAGCCAAGACTCTGTAATAAACAAAAGATTGTTCATACTACACAACTTTCTTTCAACATTCCAGAGAAATTCAAGACTCCAGCTTTGAAATACAGGTGCTTGTAAAATAAATTTTAAATGGATTTCTGACAAGAATAAGTTTGAAACCATAAAATATAAAAAATATTAAAAATAAAATGTTTGATTATGTACAGATAAGCAAGTTTAAAAAAAATGCAATATGTAAAAATATATACATGGTGGTAGGAGAAACACCATGAACCGGGCATATCAGCAAAAGAGGAATGGTCATATTGATGAATAATTTGGGAATATGGCGGTAAGAGCAGACACGTAAGTTTAGTGCTGCTGCAGTTTGTCTTGTTTCTGTGGTAATAATCAGAGTTGTTGCGCTTTACAGTTCTCTGTACAAATCTATTCGAGATAAGGAATCAGTGTGTGCTAGTGAAAAAGTGTGTTCTCCTTTTACATGGCTACTAGTAGAGAGAAACTACTACAGTACATTCCAGTGTTCTCTCTGACTGGGTGCAGTATTTTTCCAGACTTTTAGATGCCTCCCTACTCACTCTGAGCCAAATGAGGCTAGGCCTGGTCACTCAGCGATTAGGGGCTTGCTTTGCCTCCTACTACTGGCGGGAGATATCCATTTAAGCCCTAATTCCTGAAAACATCTATTATCAGAATGTGCAAAGCCTAAATAACAAGCTGTCATTGTGAACTATCTTTGCCATTCTAAAGAGAAATTGACATGATCAGACTTACTGAAACATGGCTTCCATTGGCTAGTGACAGTGGGCTACCATTCAGTGCTAATTACATCATATTTTGCTGAGATCACACTACTCTGGGTGGTGGAGTGATGTTAGCAGTGAACAATGTGCAACCATGTAAACGAAGGAGAGATCTCGAATGGAACTGTGAGTTAGTGTGGGTGGAGTTACTCTTTCCTCGATGCTCTGTACTTGTGGGATGTTGCTAGACCACCAAACAGCCCATTCTGTGACCTTGAACAATACCTGGACTCGGTCATTGCAGCTCTCCCTCAAGGTGAAGTAATTTTAATGTGTGACTTTAACTTGTCTATAAAGTGGTCTTCTCCATCTACTGGACTGTCAGCTAACAACTGTGACACATACTTTATAGACAGTTTTATTAATGGCCTCGGACTGAAACAGTTTAATATGTACCCAACCTGTGATCCCACCACCCTGGACTCTTGCTCTCCTCATTAGAACTTAAAACAGGCATAAACCTTTTCCTGTGCGACCCCCAGTCCCTCGATGCTGCGTTCCTCTTACCCCACCCCTCTTCAATGCCACACAGCAGGACATCCTCCCACCCTACCTATATCTGGCGCTGTGCCGACTGGCCTGCAATTTGTTATGTCCTGGAATGCCTTACCTGGAGCCTTCTTGAAATAGCTGATATTGAATCGGCCCTTGACCTGCTGTACGACTGGCTGCAAGCTGCAATTAAAGGACTTTGTATATGCACAACTGGCTACTATCAGCAAATATCAACACTGGATATCATAAGATACCAGACTGGTGCTAAATAATAAGGAGAGAGCTGGGTGCCTGTGGAAAGACTTCCCTAACCCACACACACACACAACACCTTCATTAAAATCTACTGCTACGTGAGGTTTATGGTTGGAAGAGACTGCAAAACACATACAGACACGGTCAATGTAAATGTCCGTAGCAATCCCAAGCACTACTGGAGTCTCATCAACACACGGAGAAGGACGGAGTGGTTTTCTGTCAGCCTGAACCAAAATGATGCAACAGCAGATGGTGCCAATCGCAGTGAACTGTTCAACAAGTATTTCTTCTCCAAGTTCTCCCCTCCCTCACAAAAGCAATCGCTCCCTCCCGTAGGTACAATTTCAAACAGAACTCCATCAAGCATACCTACCACACCAAGTGAAGTTCATAACCTTCTTCAAACTCTTTGCATCAACAAAGCTATCAGTCCCAACACTATAGGTCCTCTTTTTCTAAAAAATACTGCCAGCATCCTTTGCGTCCCTCTCTCTAAATTATTTAACAGATGTTTTGCCATGGGCTATTTTCCTATTACCTGGAAAAAGGCAAATATTATCCCACTTCTCAAATCAGGCAACAAATTTAATGTTTCAGCTTACCAACCAATTTCTATTCTCCCCATACTATTCTTTTTGAAAAAATTATACACCAGCGTCTCCTCACAATCATCTTGCCCTGTATCTCAACCAATCAGCATAGTTTTCTACCAGGTGGCTCTTGTCTAACAAACCTGACCACTCTCCATAGTTTTGCATCATATGCCATTGCAGCTAAATCATAGCTGGATATCTGCTACTTAGACATTTTGAAAGCTTTCTATTCTGTAGACCATACTCTGCTGCTCCATAAACTCTCCGAACGATTTAATATACATGGCAGTCTTCTGACCCTTCTTGCTGGCTTCCTACATAACCTTTGGCAGAGTGTGGTAATATCAGGCACATTATCCTCATGGTTACCATTCACCTCCAGTGTCCCACAAGGCAGTGCTCTTGGCCCCTTGCTGTTTTCCTTGTTTATGGATGATCTGTCGTCCAAACTCAACGAAACAGCAAATATCCTACTTTTTGCTGATGATCGCAAGGTATTTAGGGAGGTTAGGAATCCAGCAAATGCAGCTCTTCTACAGTCCTCATTTAACGTCCTGTCGAACTGGTGCCATACTTGGAAACTTATCCCAAATCCACAAAAATGCAGCAACAAGGCCATAACACTACGTAAAACTCCTCTACGGATATTGTATTACTTATATTATCATTCAAACTTTCACAGCCCCTGTAACTATTCATGATGTATATTTTGGGTTTATGCTGTGTAATGAACTATATGAACACACTCAACGTGTATCAAAAGGAATCTTGCCTTTCTTCATCAGGAGAAAACAAACAGTAAACATGACACATCAAAGGTTGCTTAAGAGAAAGCAACAAAGAACTTAAAATAAGATGTAATAGGGATGCCATTTTAGCCCCATGCTATGGATAATGAATGGCAATAGTAAAGCATCATTTTCTGATAGTTCTGATAATAGGTAGTCATGATTCACTGAGGTTGTTGAAATACGTAAACACCCAGATAATTTCAACCGTGATATAGGCTACAACCTCAGGTGCCTAGTCATTAATGTATAGGACAGATGGTGATGATTGATCTAACAGCTCAACAAGATTTTCAGCTCCTTGAGAAAAAACTACTGCATCAATCAGAGATCTGTGGTTTCAGACCAAGTGCTGACAGCAGTTACAGTGAGTGTAATTTTCTTCAGGTTTCTCTGCAATCATTAGAAATTGGCATAAGACCTACAGTGAACGCACTATGTTAAGAGCTCCCCATTCCATAGTTCGGTCTTTGGTATGGCTCGTAACAGCTTTTTCAGGGTTCGGAATGGCACAGCTTAAGGCCAGTGCTGTCTGTCAATCCTCCCAACCAGTTCCTCGGCTTGTGTTGCTTGCGTAGACCATAGTATACGTAATTTGGGTGAGTAAGATATTCCTGCGAGGTATTGAGATTTTGTTTACAGTAGTGTATTGATACAGAGATGGCAGATGCTATTGTTGGATCATCTGAGAAGCCAAAAACTTCCTAAAACAAGTCATAGCGGTGAGAGGAAGATAATTGCACATGTTCTGGGATGTTATAAGGAAGTGAGAGAGTGAGCATATCATTATTGGCTCCTCCTAATTATTCTCTTAATAGGGCAAGTGTTTACATGGATGGGTAAAAGTTGGAATGAGTGCCAGAGGAGAGATGTGTTCACTGCAATGTCCAGGAACCCACCATCCCACCCCCAGAAGTACATTTACTTAACATAATGAAGAATATTACACACCATTTGCCATTGCTGAAGTAGCTACTTGCATTCGTATTGGCCAACATGAAGTGGCATGTGACGTCATTCCCGTCAACAATGATAGATTCCATTACAAACCCCAGCAGAATAAAAGCACAAGTAAATGAAGTAGCCCACGTGGAATCCTCTGCTATTGCCTCCAGCCCCTACCATAACTGGAGAGACTATGTTGTCAGTATCATGTAGGTCCACCTTTCACTGCTGTCTACCTTTCTAGGAAGATTCTCCACTAAGTTTTGGTAGATAATTTTGGTAAACTACCTCACTTCTCATTTACCTAGTACTCCTCTTCAGTGACCTAGGCCATCTATGACAGCAGATGGTGGAGCTATAGAGGATTAAACCAGCCTTCAGTCTATATATTCAAAATACAACACCTCCTCAACTTGGTGAATAGTCCTCTAGCCATTTTATAGCTGGCTCTTAACTGATGTTGTAACTCATCCCAGATATGTTCATTTGGGTTTAGATTAGGGCTTTGGGGCAGCTATTGGATTTCGTTCCACTCCCATTTTGACAAACCACTCAGTTATGACCTTCGCTTTATAAATGGGTGCATTGTCATGTTGAAAATGAAAAACAGCCAGTTGCAAATAGTTCCTATAGGGCAGGTAGCATACAATTGTTCAATATTGCCTAATAGGCTTCAGCATTCATGGTTCGAAGAATTAATGCCAAAACCATGAAAAACGGGTCCACATTTTAATGCTTCCTCTGCCAAATTTCATAGTGGAAAAAATGCACTCTGGTAAGTAACATTCATTTGGCATTCACCAGTTCCATATATATACATTTGCCTGCCACAGCAACGTAACGTGATTTTCTATGCTACATGATAATCTTTCATTCTTCTAGAGTCCACAAGCGATGGTCTCGCATCACTGTAGTCAGCAGCTAGCACTGAGTTTAGTGATGCTTGGTTTATATGCCATAGCTTGACCATGGAATCCAAGTTCAAACACCCTGACAAATGGTACGAGTACTATCATCACTGCCAACGGCCGTAGCCATGTTGAAACACCGGATCCCGTGAGATCTCCGAAGTTAAGCAACATTGGGCATGGTCAGGAGTTGGATGGGTTGCCACGCGCTGTTGGTGGGGGGTAACGGAATGGAGGAATGGAAAGGAACTGGCCACCCTACCGTACGTAAACTCCAGCTCAGGAACACCTCTGCGGAGGTTCGGACCTGCCTTCGGGCAGAATGCACCCTTACCTTACCTATCATCACTTGCAGATGCCAATCCATCACATGTCGAAAGCATTGACTTTCCCTATCCATTAACTGTTTTGGCTTCCCTGTCTGAGGTGGGGGTTTTCTAATTCCCTGGCATGTTCATTTCATCACTACATCACTCACTGTTGAATCTAGCATCTGGAACTTGCCAGAAATCTCACAGGTGGAATGATCGAATTAGTACGCACTGATAAGGGCCCATCTATAATTCTTACATGTTTCCGTGTTGATCCCTGTGTTTCCTTTCTGCTGCCTTCTGCTCAAAATAGCCTGTCATTTTTTTCTTTTCATTGGTGTATTAATATTTTCCTTCCTAGCTTCCTTTAATAATAATTGGAGGCTCTAATGCAAAATGAGAGTAAGTCCATTTACCACATTTTTACACTCTACAACTTTTTTATTTTTGCAATAAAATTATCATATTTTACATTAACAAACCAACAAAACAGAATATAAGCAACACAATAAGCAGGAACTTATCATTTGTATTGTTTATTTTAAACATTATGAACATGGACTTACTTTTTACATTGGATTATGATATTTATTTTTAATAAATTATTTTTCAAAATTGTGATCAAGTAATAGTGCTCTGTTTAATTGAGGTAAACATCTTAAGTCTCTCACTCATATTCATTATAGTCCTCTTCAGAGTTTTATTGTTCTATAAAACCAGCAGTGTTCATACATTGCTGATGTAGCTTAAAATTAATTTTCTCTTTGTTTTATTAGATAAGTCTGAAGACAAGATAGCGCTAGGTTCTGGAACACAGAGTTTGCCATTTCAGTTCAAATTACCTGAAAATATTCCATCATCCATTGAGTCTCCAGAAGGATATGTGCGTTATAGCGTCTCTGCTGAACTGAATGAGAAAGACCTTACAACAAAAGCAGTCAAAATTTATTTTACTGTTAATGCTATTTTGGATCTCAACACACATCCTCGAGCAAAGGTAAGTACAGTAAAGATATGGAAGAAATCAATTTAAATTAATGAAAGCATTTAATAAATGAATACCGTATTTACGCAAATAATCCCTGCATACTTTTTTTTTGTAATTTGAGGCACGAAATTGGGGTGCAGGTTTTATTTGCGTCAAGGTTGCCAACACGCTCCTGGCTCACCTAGTTTTCGATGCTGAGTGTACAGTTATGCTTTGTGCAACCGTAGATGGAAGAAAACTGTCCCCATATGTCATATTTAAACAGAAAACAATTCAGACTTTAATTCTAAACTGACTATACATTTTTTTAAATAGTACCGTACTTTACAGAGTAATTTAAATTCAAAATTTCTCCACGTCACGATAGAACGTGTCTTCCGGAACTTTCAGGGGTAGCTTTCTGCACTTTCACTCACTTTGGTGTGTTTCACAGTTGAAAATAGAGTGAAATCGTAATTCTTTTGTATTCAGCGTTTTAAGGAAAGCCACAATATCACGTAGCAGGCAGTACGCGGAAAAGCAGAATCCGTAAAAAACTGGTGAGGGTTGGCATTTCTGAATTACAAGATGGCTGTTAATTCGAAATCACATAATTGGAAGTCCGATTTCTGTATTACAAAGACTTTGAATTAACGAGGTTTTACTGTATCGCAAAACTAACATCAGATTTTTCCGGGGTGTCTATTTCAAATGTTTACATTGCACGAAAAGAATTATCCACCATCGGTCGTGTTACTGCCCAGTAAAAAGAGACCATGTGTGAGAAGTATTTTAGGCCCGTATTCACCAACGTCAGTAACTTTTGCTGTTATCTTAGATTTTCAAACCTTGGATATGTCATTATTTCGGATAACGCTCACTTCCGTATTCACCACAGAATTTATTATCTCGGTTTACCAAAACTAAGTTTTCATTTCAATCTTAGTTTGAACTGCACTTTTTTCATACTGACGTATAGAAAACAAATGACTACGTGCTGCCGCCACTATTGAATTGTAAACAAGTTTTTGATTCCATTCGGGGTTTGCAAATAATTTGCATAAATTATGTCCGCTATTGACCAGAAACGGAGAAAGAAGCCTAATATGACTTTCCAAGAGAGTGAATTGTTATTGAAATTGGTGGCAGAAAGCATTAACAAAGGGAATAAGAAAAACCAATTATAGCCTACACATTGTACGTCACTCAAAAAATAAGTCAGTATTCCTTCATTCTTCATTAAAAGTCACCCAGTCGTGTACTGTACAAGATATTAGCTATAATCGAGAATTCATTTTAGGCCTACCTATGTGTTGGGAATTCCAAGTTATGTTCGGAAGCTTTAGATAAGCTAAAATGTGTCTGAAAGTCAGAGTCGTCGTAGTCCAGGAAATATGTTGCACATTCTTTCATCCATCTAGGACGTTTATTAATTGCATAATCTTAATCATATTACTCGTCGCTGTGATTTTATCTTTCAATTAGATATTTCAGCCACATACGGGTGTTAGACGTGGAGTGTGACAAACTTGTAAGTAATTTAGGAGAGGATTCTAGTGATGCAAGAGACAATGAATATTCCCATCTACAGGGAATCGAGGCTATTGCAAGTTCAGATTAATGAAATACCTGTCACGTAAGTAGACCTACTTGCTCATTTTCATGGAAAATATATTTCATAGCAGTGATATTTGCGTAAAGACCACGTGGACCTCGCGGAGTGATACAAAATATTTGTTTATGCCTAAGTTACTCTTCATATGAAAGGAATTTTAGTTCACTTAATTTTCTTCTAAAATGAGGGTGCGGGCATTATTCGACAGTGGGGATTATTTGGGTAAATACGGTAGTAAGAACTTAACTACTGATTTTAAGGTAAGCAAGAGGGTCAAATATAAATCAGTTCAAGGTACTCCAACAAAGTAACTTATATACCATAAGACTGTAGTGAAATTGTTACTTTTCATTTGTTAATTTTTAGTCACTATGTAATAGACATGAACACTGAAGAAAGATTTTTGTTTTAAGGTTGTTACTTTGTGCAGTCAAAGTTTTATAACTGCTAGGCATGAATAATTTAACTGTTGGAGTGTTGGAATTCATGTAAAGACAAGCCATAAATTATTTATGAGAAAAATATGTCAGCCTATTGTACTGTACTGCACATACATATATACAGTATAGGCCTATATGCTCTGTTGCTCCAACTGATTGATGAACTGACAAAATTCCGCCACTAATTTCACTCCAGGTATTTCTCTTCATGCTCAATCTATCCAAGTTTATTTTCTGTGTCTTTGTTGACATCTCAACTGTGGAATTTAAATTCAGTAAACCAGCCATCCTATATTTGCCTGCATAATACAGGTTTTCTTTTGATGTAATGAAAGAAATGGAGGATATGCATTGTCATATCAATAAGGATTTTTCTTTAACACATTGTATCTGTTTTACTTCTATGTAAGAAATTGCTCAATACATTCAGGACAATCTAAGAGATAACGTATAGTCTACAACATAATCAAATACAAAAGTAAAAGATACTGATTAAATTACCAATGAATTATAACAACAAGGGAAGCTGATTTCACAATCAGTATCAAGTATAATTTTTCAAACAAAACAGGCTAATGTAGGAGTTAATGCCAAACTGAATTCATGATTTCTGTTGGAATTCAGCAAGACAGTAATCATTTCCGATTTCTGTTCATAGTATACATGAATCTTTTACACAAAGGCGTAGTAAGGTGCAGTTAAAGCAAAAGTCTAGTGAACTGGTTATTTTGAAAAATGATGCAATTGTGATATAAAAATTATATAAAAAAAGAAATGTACATAAGTAGTAAACAGATTGAAGAATAATCTTAGTTTTCAAAAAGTCAAATGCAATAGTTGATTGGTACTATGTAATGTTTTATCTGATCTTATATAATGGCTATGCAGTGAAGGATATAGGAACCTGGTATAGTAGTGCTAATGATGAGTAGGTACAGGATTTTTATGTAAATACATGGGATATTTTAAAAGAACTGGTTTTTTTTGGTAAGAATATTTTTTATGTAAATACTAGCTGTACTACCAGTTGTTGACGGGACAATCATATAGTATGTGCAAAGTTATCTATCTCTCCAGCTACTTTCCGCCAATATTTAGGCATGCTGTTTCAGTCGGGACACAGCAATGGTCCCATCCCATCTATTGGAGATGACTGGCAGCAGGAGAGGCAAATCGCATCACAACAATGGTCAATGTTGATCAGTTTTATAAGCTCTAGATATTGTAGGCTTTCACAGTTTTCTTTCGACTCTGGGATATTAGAGCATCTAATGTCCTTCTTTCATGACTCCCTCTTGTCTTATTCTTCAAGCAATCATTTCTTTATGATTTTTTCTCAATTTTTATAATCTTCACAATCTTCCATGTCGATGCGAACTGATGACCACACGGTTTTACACCTTAAGACAATCATGACAAATACCATTGCCAGCCAACACAATTAAACAATATTTCCATGTTAGCAATGCTCAGCGTTGATATGGGCTAAGACCGAACGAGTTGGCCGTGCGGTTAGGAGCATGCAGCTGTGAGCTTGCATCCAGGAGATAGTGGGTTCGAATCCCACTGTCAGCAGCCCCGAAGATGGTTTTCCGTAGTTTCCCATTTTAACACCAGGCAAATACCGGGGCTGTACTTTAATTAAGGCCACGGCCGCTTCCTTTCCACTCCTAGGCCTTTTCTATCCCGTCGTCGCCATACGACCTATCTGTGTCGGTGCGACGTAAAGCAATTTCTAAAAATAAATTTAAAAAATAAAAAAATATGGACTAAGCAACAAAAGTACAAATTCATGAATTCTATTATCATAATCAGTATGGTAAAACTGTATAAGACATAAATGATTGGGACTTGTATTCTCTATAACTTTTGTTATGTAATACTTTTCAATAGGACTAATTACATAGTTAAATTAAAATTAAAAAATTAAATTTTAGATACCAGGTACCTTCCTCTAAACTACCATTTTATCCAGTATGAATAAAATATTATTTATAGCCTAGATTGTAATACTGTACCTTATTCTCAGACTTTACATACCAATTTTCATTAAATTCTGTTCACCCACTTTCTCGTGGTTCGGCATTGATATGGACTGAGCAATAAAAATCGAAATGCATGAATGTCTCTGTTATCATAGCCGGTATGGTACGAAGCGTGTTTTTTTAGTAAGATCCGTTTTGTTGTAGACACTAGTAGTTCGCGCGCATGTTGCAAAGAGTGCGTGCGTCTATACCGGCATGCCTTGGGAACAACTGTGCTCTGTTTCAGCTCTGTAGCTAACCTGTACGGTTCTGTTCTGTGATTTCAAAGTGTTTAAGACTGTCAACTCGCCTGCCACGTGTGGGGTTCGGTCAGTGATAGGTTTTGAAGGTTTCATCATTGATCCAACAATCTGATTTGAGACCAATGAAAACCAGCCGGAAGAGGTCGATGCATTAAAAAAAAGAAGGAATTTATGAAGAAACGGTGGACTTCTATAAGCAAAAGTATAAGCTCTCATCCATCTCTGTAATCGGCTTGATGTTACGTGCTCGAGGAAACATACCTTCTTTTTTTGTTAACTTCTGCAATACCTTTGGGCTGAATAGAGATTTCATCTATAACATTGCGATTACCACACTCAAGAAGTCCATCATGATCTTCAAGAACCATGCTTGCGGACCTCAAATAAATGTTTGACATGCCTCACTCAATTGCCTACACTTAACATCATACGATCACATTATCTACTGTATCCAAATCCATTCTTGTTGTTAAGGTACTCTTTGTCTTTGGGCAACCTGCAGCTGCAGCTGCAGGAAGATTGTATAATAAATAACCTGTCTGCTGCAGAAATTCATCAAGAGATTTGCGAAGTGTACGGTGATACAGTTATGAGTGAAAGCAAAGTGCATAAGTGGGTATGACAATTCAAAGATTGCAGT
Source organism: Anabrus simplex (assembly GCF_040414725.1). Classification (NCBI taxonomy): domain Eukaryota; kingdom Metazoa; phylum Arthropoda; class Insecta; order Orthoptera; family Tettigoniidae; genus Anabrus; species Anabrus simplex. The sequence continues at coordinate 355,720,055 of NC_090268.1, read as the reverse complement.
GACAACGTCCATGATGAGGACGGCTCTGATCGCCCTTCTTTGATTACAGCCGATTTGGTGGCTTCAGTTGAAGCCAAGATTCGTGAGAACAGGTGCTTCACAAAAACAGGTCTCTCAAACGAATTTCCTGACATGTCGAGATAAGTGCTTTACAACATTGTTTCTGAACACCTAAAGTTTAGGAAACTGTGCCCCTGTGGGTCCCGAAACTCCTAACAGAGGACCACGAAAGCCAAAGATTTGAGTGTGCAATGAAGTTCTTGACTCGTTATGACGAAGAAGGTGATGGCTTCTTGAGTCGGATCATAACTGGAGACGAAACATGGGTTTTGCATATCACGCCTGAATCGAAGCAACAGAGCATGGAATGGAGACACACACACTCGCCTGTAAAGGTGAAGGCCAAACAGACTCTGTCCCAGCGCAAAATCATGGCGTCGGTGTTTTGGGATAGGCATGGTGTTTTGTTGGTCGACTTCTTGTTTTAACGTTAAGAATTTCATATTTAGGTTCCGTATTGAAACAAGATTTACATCAACGAAAGGACAATAAGTTCCACCTTTTCAATACTATATATTGTGTGAAAGTTTTACATTACAGTTAACGAGGAACCACTATCAATGCAGAAGCATACTGCCAAACCCTGAGAAAGCTACGCAGAGTGATTCAAATAAAAGACGCGGCATGCTGACAAAGGGAACTATCCTTCTCCATGACAATGCAAGACCTCAGACTGCAGGTCAGACCTGCGATTTATTGGACAATTTTGGCTGGGAAGTTTTAGACCACCCACCCTACAGTCCTGAACCTGCACCGAGCGATTACCATCTGTTTCTCCACCTCAAACATCACCTCAGTGGCAACCATTACAATGATGACAACAACGTGAAAACGGCAGTGAACTCTTGGTTATCAGAGCAGGCGGCAAGTTTCTACGAAGAGGGTATTTTAAAATTGGTTACGAGGTATGATAAGTGTTTGAACAAACATGGCAACTATGTTGAAAAATAGAGTGAAGTATGTACTTTCTGAAAATAAATTTATTTTTTTGAAATAACCTTTCATTGTGTACTTATGTTCAAATGGACTTTACTTAAAAAACACGCCTCATATAAATGTATAAGTTATAAATGGTCGGAAATGTAATTCTGTATAACTTCAATTATGTAGTATTTATGATAGGACCACTAACAACATAAATACTTGAGAATTAAATTGTAGGCCTTCCCTTAAACTACCATTTCACCTATGTGAAGAAAATTATTTATAGCCTAGACCAGGGATGGCGAACCTATGCCACGCGTGTCACTAGGTGACACGCGAACATGATTTCGGTGGCACGCCACGCGAACATATTAATGTTTTTATAAACATCTTGTATTGTAGATTATATCTCGTGCATCGTATAGTCGTATTCACGTGTAAGAAATAAATATCGAAAATCCAAATTCTAGTTCCAATCCGCCGTGCAATGTAGCAACACTGCAACACCGATAGGTCCGGAAGTCTAGTGAGATAACAGTGTTAGAGTGGCTGGCGAGCCCTTCACTCACCCACGTCAGTCAGTAAGTGAAGTTTGACTTGTGTGTGGTTGCCAGTAGTGGGTAACTGTTTATTGAATATAGTCCTCTGGTGGTTTTGTATACGGACCTGGGAAACATGTTTTCGGTGCCGAAAAAAACAGAAACTTAATAAAGGTAGTGGCCGGATTTTTCAAGAGCAGTGGACAAGGGAATTCGGAGTGATAGAAAGGAACAATAAAGCTTTGTGTTGCCTGTGTTCGGAAACAGTTGTATCCCGCACATTTAATGTAAAGCGCCATTTCGAGACGAATCATTCAAATGTTTGTTCCATGCCAAATGCAGAAAGAAGAGAGTTCTTTTCACAAAAAGTCAAACAATATACAAAACAAACTAGTTCTTTTGTATCATCTTTCAGGCCAAGGAATAATATCAGTGTGGCTAGTTTCCACCTGTCACACTGCATAGTACAGCATGGGAAGCCGCTTTCTGATGGTGAGTTCTTGAAGAAGGCTTTCTTATTGTCGTCAGACACATTATTTGAAGACTTTGCTAACAAACAACAAATAATTAACAGAATTAAAGAAATGCCTGCCAGCAGAAATACTGTCAAGGATAGAATAATACGAATGAGTGAAGATGTTTCGGAGCAATTGAAAGCTGATTTGGATAACTCCCAGATGTATTCAATATGTCTTGACGAAAGCACGGATGTGACCTTACAAGCAAGGTTAGCTGTTTTTGTCCGATTTCCTTGTGGAAATGTGATGAGGGAGGAATTGCTTAAATTGCTGAGCTTGCGAACTACGACAACAGGGAAAGATATAATGAACGAAGTAAAGCAAGAACTTGTATTAAAAATGGGGTTTGACTTGCAGAAAATTGTGTCCGTGACCACTGATGCTGCCCCAAGTATGGTGGGTGTTCATAATGGGTTTGTGAAATTTCTTAAAGAAGAAGTTAAACATCCTATTTTACAGTTCCACTGTTTATTACACCAGGAAGCCCTTTGTGCGAAAGAAGGTATGAAGGCATTTGAAAGTGTACTCTCTGTGGTAACTAAAATTGTGAACTTCATATCTGCACGTGCTCTAAACAATCGCCAGTTCTCAAAAATGTTACAGGAAGTGGAATCTCAATATGGCGGACTTATAATGTACAATAATGTTCGCTGGCTGAGTCGCGGGCAAGTACTCCAGAGGTTTGCTGAGCTCTTGGACGAAATTAGCTTCTTCATGACAGAAAAACAGGTAGAATTCCCAGAACTCACGGACCCTATTTGGCTGTGCGATTTAATGTTTCTCCGTGATTTTACAGCAATATACAGTGATGTGAATAAGGAACTGCAAGGAAAGGGACATACTGCAGATAGATTGTTTGAGATCATAAAATCATTTCAAAGAAAACTTGAAGTATTCGTCAGGGATGTTGAAACAAAGACATTTAAGTACTTTCCTTCACTTAAAGTGCAACTCGAATTGATGTCAAATTTTGCAGATCAATTAACTTTTGAAGACACAAAAAGTATTTGTAAGAAGTATGTGGACGTCTTACAAAATTCAAAACAAATAGTTTCCAAGAGATTTTCCCAGTTTCGAGATTTGGAGAAAACATTGCACTTTATTTCAAAACCTCATATTGTACAAATGAGTGATATTAAGGTCAATTTTTTTGACTGGTTAGATATTGACCATTTAGAAATGGAGTTGATTGAATTTCAAGAAAGCAGTATATGGGTGAACAAATTCGTACAACTTGGTGAAGCACTGGTAAAAATCGAGTATGGTGTGGATGGTGAATACTCTCTCCAGAAGCCAGAGAACTTAATACTTGAACAGTGGAACAGCCTCCCACAAAAGTTTTCGTCCATGAAGAAACTTGCTACAGCGCTACTTACTTTGTTTGGGTCGTCGTACGCCTGCGAGCAGCTATTTTCTACAATGAACTTTGTGAAGTCAACAGTTAGAAACCGCCTTGGTTCAGACCTAAGTGCATCGTGTGTTTTATTGAAGACAACAAGTTATGAACCTAATATAAATGACATGGCTACTAAGATTCAGCAACAAGTTTCGCACTAAATGCGAGAACGATATTTCACTTGAAGTCCCTTGGTAATATTAGTACTTTTGATTTTTATATTTAATAATACTTAATAATACTTTATAAGGGCGGTTATTACTGTCTGTATATATATATATTTTTACAAATAATGTTAAGTATTCTTAAAACTACCAAAATGTATTTTTGCATTATTTTCCAAATACGACCACGGAAAATGCAATAACTTTTATTACTTATATAATAAATTAATTAATTAATTAATTAATACCATATTATAAAACATAATTGAAGTAGGAAGGTAAGTCGGCCGGGGGGGGGGGGGTCAGTTGTAGCCATTCCTTAAAGGAAAATAGCAGGTGGCACAGTAGACAACTGAGAATAATAAACAAGACTTCAAATGGCACACTAGTCGGAAAAGGTTCGCCATCCCTGGCCTAGACTGTAGTGCCCCATTCATTGGTTTTACATACTGATTTTTCATTAAATTTTCTTGTGATGCCCGTACGTATCATACATACAGACAGAGATGACGGAAAATTTAAAAGTGCATTTTCTTGTTGCTGTGGACACGAACAATATGGAAATACCACTCTTCTAAAATTGTGAGCAATATACAGACGTAACTCTTCTTTTATATATATTGGAACCATACCATCCACCTCATTGCCACATAGAACCATACAACAGCAACGTTGCCCCCAAAACTGGGCTACCGCCGTACAGGACCATACACCAAGGTGTTCGATGGTATGGGACCTCTTCGGTCTAGAGTCAAATGCCACCTCATCTGGAAAGCGAATAAAAAATATGTAATCCAAATCAATGGGAGAACAAATGCTCTTCCGACCGTGCAGGGATCGACTGCACTCCCTCTGCTCCAAAATACACTATCCGGCCTCCCAGGGCCACAGAGTGTTCGCAGCATAATATCTAAAATACAACACTAAAACTAACTTAAGGGTACAACAGAACGGAGGAAAACTACGATGCATTTAACTTTAAAACCCTATTTTAATATAGATACCTTGATAATAATAATAATTTCGTGTGGCTATTTCTAGCCGAGTGCAGCCCTTGCAAGGCAGACCCTCCGATGAGGGTGGGCGGCTTCTGCCATGTGTAGGTAACTGCGTGTTATTGTGGTGAAGGATAGTGTTTTGTGTGGTGTGTGAGTTGCAGGGTTGTTGGGGACAGCACAAACAACCAGCCCCCGGGCCACTGGAATTAACCAATGAAGGTTAAAATCCCCAACCCGGCCGGGAATCAAACTCGGGACCCTCTGAAACGAAAGCCAGTACGCTGACCATTCAGCCAACGAGTCTGACATATACCTTGATAAAACATATACATTAATTCACTGTAACCCTGAATAGCACTACAATCAAAACAAAACTGTACAATGTCTGATGGACTAAATACCTAAACTCGGAGATATGACTCCATTCATTTGTAAATTAAATCAACTTGAACGTTCTATTCTTTTACAACGTGATGAAGAATACAGCTAGATCATTAAACGCACACTAATTTGAAATATTCTTGAATACAGGAATATCCTTGTAAATGCGACAGTTTTTCATCAGTCTTTCTTCACTATCGGAAGAAATACACTATCTACGCAATGATCAGAGACAGCTTTGAGTGGTCGCCTAATTAATTAACTGCACTCCTAATAGGAAACAAAAAAATAATAAACTAGCACTAGGAGACATAACACATCCAACAACCAAAATTAAACAGATGTCGGGTCCGGAATTGAACCCACATCGCACTGAACCCGAGGACAAAATCACAAGGCAAAACCCGCTCTCAAATTCAGACAACAAACATGAAATAAATCTTAAAGAACTCATTCAAAAAGATATGTACACACACTACAAACAGAAATGTAAACAATAAACACATACGACTGGCTGTATTTCATGGAACAAAAAAAAAAAAAAAAGTATGTGTGATGCAAAATCCAGGGTTTGCCTTGGACTTTGAACTGGTGGTCTCCAGGATGCCACCACAAAAATGGGTCTCTGAAAATCCCTATCTAAATTATTCAAAAGATCAACAAACAATACTGTTCTGTCGTTCCAGTTACTCATATACTTTACAGAGACAGTCATGAAAGAATTAAAAGGAAGTCTTCTAAATGTGAGCATATATTTGCAAACCCATAAGTTTCACTGTATTTGTTCAGGCTTGAAAACAAAATCTTGGCAGCATTCTTACGAGAGCAGTAAAAGCTCACCCTCTCAGCAAGTCGTAAATCAAATGTCGTAGAGCCGTCCTTTTACATGCTGGTTGGAGACCCTTCATTTTAAACATTCTCAAAGCAAGGCATTCAGTCTCCTTGAGAAAACAGCGTGGCAAATATATAATTTCAACCAATATCGTGTTGTATTCAAAGTCTCATTTGCTTTTACATTCTCTGCCCATTTACTTCTCTTTACATCATATCAAGCCGCTATTCATCTTATCAATGTCATATCCTTACACATGGAAGACCCAGGTTCACAACTAGTCGATCACACAGAAAATCATCCTACAGTTTTCCTACAAATCTGAATGCAAACAAATATCTCAAATGGATCTGAACGCAGCCGTTAACTATATTCTAATTTAAATAAAGGTATACAACTGTTGACATAGAAGGAAAACCCTATCTAAAATCGGAGGACGTGTGTTCGAGTCCAGGCTTATCACACATCACACAAATTGATACAGCCATCTCTTTCTTCTAATCATGCAAATTTACTTTAAAATCAGAGTGCATCACTACTCCCATGCTTATCATACCAATACAGGTATTTAGAAGACACTACCAATATGCATAACCAACATCAATTAAATATCCCATATAAAGGAAAATATTAATTTTACCATTGAAATCCTCAATAAAACAATTCTATATTTTACCCTCTCAATCTAAAGCACTCTCAACCTTTTGGATAAATCCATGCACATGCTTTACTTTTAATTAACACTGTAAAGGCTCAAAAATCCCATATTCCAGAATTTCTGTGCCCAACTAGATAAACATTATTTCATACACTATCCAGACCACTCACAAGCCTCTCCCTAATTCAGAAACAAATGCATTTCACACTTTCTATCCTATCTTATGTGATCTACATATTTACATAAAATAATCCTGCATTTACAAGACTAGTATTTCAAATTACTGTACTCATCGTCATGTCAAGAGATCCATGGCTTGGGCCTTGGGAAGGCCCCTGGCATCGTTTAACCCATCATGGTGCTGGCGTGGATCACTGGTTCAAATCCTCTTCTGATCCCCTTTAGCACCTCCATAATCCTGGGGTTGTCTTTACTGAAACAAGTCTACTGTTAATGACGTTCAATTAAATTCCGTCTTTCACCAACACAAGTTATGAAACTCTAATACAGTTCCTGCGGTCATCTTTACAGTGATTCAATTGTCCTGTTAGTCGAATGTTCACATCTTTTTCAGAAATTTGGCTCTATCTGTAACTTGAAGATAGTCTTCCATAGAGCGTATCGACAAAATATACACAAGCACTCCCGAACAAAGGCAAGACCAGGACAGCAGCGGACCGAGTGTCTGCCTCCAATATTTCACATCAAATTCTCCCACATCAGCGCGGGCTTTTTTATAAATTTACCCCAACACGAACAACAGATCTCGAACGGTCCCCATCACATTTTGCATATCAGCCGTTCTACGAGTCCTGTGACACTTGGCGATAAGGTCCAACGTGTAGCTCAGAATTCTGAGTAATTTGGTTATGCGCGGAAAACAAATCAATCGGCAATTTCATTGATATTTACCATTAAATACGATGCCTTTTCGGGGATACCCCGTCCGGAGTCTAGGTTCTCGGCTAACTTGGGTACGCTACTCATGCTTATATAATCTTCTGGTGGTGTAATTTTATACACATTGAAATTTTACAAACAAATATAATTTTGGCAGAGATCTATTATAAAATCATATGACATGCCAAGGTATCCTTTACTAATTAATGCGCTTATCTAAGAATATTACAACTCAAACCAAGCTTGCATGTTGGCATTACCGTGTTTTGGCCATTTTTATTGGACAGAGTTATCGCTATGTATTTTCCTTCCTTGTCATTTTCACAGCTCGCTCTCTTTCTGGGGATCTCTGCAGCCCTGACAGACTTGTATCTGTGCCACCAAGTGGGAGGTGTTGTGCAATCTGATGCAACTTGACTTTGACATGGACAAAGGAGCTTAATAAAGGTTTCCACTGCCTAAACCAATTTCCAATTATATGAATGACCAATACGGTTACAAAATAGATATACAAATAATTTTTCTGTAAATACATAAATACATAAGTGCATTTCCTTGTTACTGTGGATACTAATGATACAGAAATGCCATTCTTTATAAACTGTGAACAACGTACAGACAAAACTCGTATTTTGTATATATAGATATATTTAAAAATAAATGTTTCTATAAATACATAAACTCTAGTTTTTCAGTTAATACTAGCACTTTTTTAAAAAATATACTTGCATTGTTGTTTAGTGTTACTTAACTCTTACTCTTCCTCGTAAGCTGTCCGTTCTTAATTTAAACATTCACTGCCATGAATGCAGAGTGTATGTTATTATGTATTCTGCATACTCAGCTTGAATCGTGTTTATCTTATCACATGTGTATAATTTATTACCAAAGCACAAGTATAGCTTCTTAAAGTTTTCAACACTTTTAACTGTGAAACAGAGCAGTACAGATACTGTATAACAAAAGTAAATTTGGTGTTTTATGCACTGTACACGTTAACCCTCTCTCCAGGGGTCATAAAAATGGAGGGCCCTTGCCCTGGGTTATGGGTGAAGACCTCAACGGCGTCTGCGGCGGAGAAGATGGACTTCGGTACAGTTGAAATAGCGGAAGGGGCAAACCCATAGCGTCTGTACTCCAGAGGAGTGGCTACAAAAGGCGTCTAACTCCATGTTAGGGGCAGCCTAATTTGAACCTGGCGAAGGTTTTTTTTTTTTTGCTAGTTGCTTTACGTCGCACCGACACAGACAGGTCTTATGGTGACGATGGGAGAGGAAGGAGCTAGGAGTGGGAAGGAAGCGGCCGTGGCCTTAATTAGGTACAGCCCCAGCATTTGCCTGGTGTGAAACTGGAAAACCACAGAAAACCATTTTCAGGGCTGCCGACAGTGGGGTTCAAACCCACTATCTCCCGAATACTGGATGCTGGCCGCAATTAAGCGACTGCACCTATGGATCTCGGTCCTGGCAGAAGGTAATAAAATGCCTTTGGGAGTGGCGATCCCATCGTATGCCTTTGGGAGTGGCGATCCAATCGTACAAACAGCCTATAAAATAAGTGCGAGTGAATCAAGGCCTCGAAAAATGCTAGGGTGTCACCCTGAAGTGACGTGCAGTTCCCGGTGCCTGGGGGAACTGTGGGAAGTGGGCTACCAGACATAACAAGAATCGGTATCATCAATGCCACGACTTTGAATGGCAAGGTAGAAGAACTGACAGAGTATATGGAGAAGAAAGACAGCAATGATGGGAATAAGTGAGACAAAATGGAAGGGGAAAGGTCAAGAAAGAATTGAAGAAAGGGTATAGATTATATTTGAGTGGAGGAAAGATGGCAACAAATGGTGTTGGTGTTATATTGAGAGAAGACCTAGTGCAATATGTGGACAAAATTGACCAGATCAGTGACAGGATAATTAAAGTTAGACTTGGACTTGAGAGTGGAATCACGGATTTTATACAGGTTGATGCACCCCAATTGGTGAATGCAGATGAATATTTAGAAGAGTTTCTAGAAGAATTGGAAAATTTTATTGAAGACAAAGAGGTTATAATAATGGGAGACATGAATGCACATGTTGGAAGAGACAGACAGGGAAAAGAAGAGGTTATTGGCCCAAGATGAAGAAGGAGATTTGGCAATAGATTTTTGTAAAAGGAATGGATTAATTGTTGGCAATACATGGTTTATAAAAAAGAACGCACACAAAGTAACTAGATATGGTTGGGGAGATAGAAAGACAAAGACAATGATTGATCATATTCTGGTGGAGAAGGAGAAACGTAGACAATTGGAAGATGTGACAGCAATGCCAAGAGCAGATTTCAAAGGAGACCATAAAGTGATGGTAGCCAAATTAGGACTTCGTAAAAAATGAAGTTAATAGAAAAACGGGGAAAAAATAAGGAGATGCAAGTTAAAGAGAAGGAAATAAGAGAAAAGTTTCAAGAGGATCTGAAGAAAGAAATTCCCAAAGATTACTTGAACAGTGTGGAAGAGGAATGGACATGTTTCAAAAATGGATTTGTAAAGTCTGCAGTAAACACCTGTGGAAGATTATCTGGGAGGAAAAAGGATAAGGAGACTCCTTGGTGGAACAGCAGGGTAAAAGAAGCAGTTAAAGAGAAACAAATGGCTTGGATGAAGTGGATAAGCAGCAACAGTACAGAGAATTGGCAGAAATATAAAGAAGCCGAAAAGGTATGTAAAAAAATAGTACAGGAAGAGCTGGGAAAGTTTCACAGAAACTTTACAGGAAGATATAAAGGGAAGTAAAAAGGTTTTGTATGTTTTGGTGAAGAATAGTTTATGAAATAGGAAAGATACAAAATTTGTAAAAACTGAAACAGGGCAGATATTGACGCAAAGAGATGACTTACTAAAAAGATGGGAAGAATACTTCATAGTTGAAATAAAAAACCCACTATACGAAATTTTACCAAAATTACTGCTAACATTAAATTTAAATCAACACAACATTCTAAATAATATTAAATTATTAAATTCCAAATCCCCATTAATTCCAAAAAACACTACTCCCACCCCACCCACACCCATAATCCCACCACATAAACTTAACACCCCTCCCAACCCCCCGCCTCCACCACTTCCACCTCCCACTTTCTCACACTGTTATAATACCAGAAGCTCAAACAAGTAACACCTTCTGTTTAACTCTATTAACTCATCCTTCTTTTTTTTTTCCCTTAATGTTCATTCACTGCCACACTTTCCCTCATTCCCGCATCGTAATTCAAAAGGAATGCAAATTTTTCTCCTCACTAAAGATCGACTTTAGACCGGATCATTTATTTGAATTCCTCTTGGTACTGATGATATCGTTTCTCTTTATTTTGTTCTATATATTAAAAAAAAATGATTGTTCATTCACTGCCACGTTTTCCCTCACTCCCGCACCGTAATTCGAAAGGAAGACTAATTTATCTCCACACTAAAGATCGACTTTAGACTAGATCATTTTTATATGAATTCCTCTTGATACTGATTTTCGTTTATCTTTTTTTTTTCCTAAGATTTAAACTCATTTTCCTGCTTCGCCACAGCCAACAGCACATAAACTTAGCACTGCTTCAACCCTCTCCTCCTTTAATCTCACTTCATTCTGCAACTCTAGTAACTTAAATATCAGTCATTTCATCACTACCATAGCAATCATTTAATACTATTACAATTGAAAATAAATGAAATTACAAACAACATTTTCTCTTCAACTTTTCTTTAAGCCAACCTATTTCAACATTACTAAAAAGGTAAGCGATTTACACACTTCATTTTCTCTTTAAACTCTCCTTTCTTTAAAATCCTTTCTTTAACACACAATTCTCCTTTTGTTTCGGATTTCAATCCTAATTTCTCTTTCAATTCTACACAAGTTACTCCTTCCAACTACCATTTGACAAGCCACTTACCATCAAGCAGCCTTCTTCTCTCGGACTTCTGGAGGACTACAATTTTATTTCTTCACATAATATTATAAACCTCACTTAAAATGGACCACAGAAGTGTCTCTACACTATATAAAAAGAATTTAAGAATTGGATCTGAACTCCACTCTGATTTATTCCTGACGTTCAAAATATTTAACACTGATAAATTTTCTCTACTACTCTTCTTGTTTCAACATAGCAATTTACTGTAGACCTCACTTGAAGTGAGCAATGTATTAATGCACCATTTGGAATTGTCAGCTACATTTTATTCATTAATGTGTTAAACAATATGTTTAGGATCTATTGGTTTTCTATTACGCCCTCAACCTCCACAAGACACCTATTTGCTATATTTAAACAAGGACATTCAGGAGGGTGTATAAATTTTACGACTATCCATATTTTAATCTTTAAACTATTGTCAACCATTTCGCTCACCATTTGTAACATCATCTTCACATTTATATTTAATTTAATTACAATCAGGTACCTGATTATTTACCTTTCACTTTGAGATATAGGCTGATGATGCTCTTGATTGAAGAGCGAAACATGTCCCTACAATTTTAATTCTTTTTAAAAATTCTTTTTATGTATTGAAAAGGTGGAACAAATAAACTTTCATATTTATTTGACAAAGCTTATATCCGCCAAACTTGTCCTCCCTTACCGATTGCAAAAAAAAGTAACATTGTCTGCACTAATTCACAAAAACTAGCTATTAATCTGCTGTCTCCCTGTGAGAAGTTCAGGAATCCTGTAGTTATTAAACTTATAATTTTCTTCCCCGACCATGATAGATGTCGTAATTATGATGTTTCAAATAGCTAATTTAGTCTTCTTCACCATTTACCACTTGGTAAAATATTCATCCCTCAAGCCAACTGGCTTTAGAGATTCTACAAGTCTATTTCACCCACTTTAGGCCTAAGTCGTCTTCTTATGTTGCCTGATGTAGGTTTCACACTCTCGGAACATAGAATGATGACTGATGCTCCTAATTGAGGAGGGAGTATTTATGCATTTTCTAGGGACGCTTGTTTGGCGTTATGTACTGTGGTGTAATCATTCCGACTGAAGACCACTGGACCGATTTCTTCGAGACTCACTCCAGAGATTCCACCTAATTTTCTAGTCATGATGGTGTTGTGTGCTGATTTTTCCTGTTACTTTAACAGGTGTAATGAATTAATTTTGTGCAGTAGGGTTACCGCCCATTTTGACTGCATGTCCTTGACATGTATGCACTCTGCCAGTATGGATGCCAACTTCTCTCCAGGCCTAATTAAATATATTTCCACCCTGTGGACTTTAGCTTCATCAGATATTTCCCAAAATTCTTGATTACTTATTTCTTTGTTAATGACAGTGCCAAAATCTCTCGCAACAAGGGTTATTATCCAGAATTTCATTAGTAATTACCCGAGGTCTGACCCTATTGCAGTGAGCTAGTTCCATACTACTGAGACAGGCTACGAACCAAAAAAAACAAAAACAAAAAAACACAACATTACTTAATATTACGATTTACATGGCAAGGTTGCCTGCTCACAAATAAACTGTGTATCATAGGACTGAAAAGTGCTTTTTGATTAAATTAAAACATGGGGGATGCGAGACTGCCTTGTCAAATTCCTGCAACTGAAGAGGTTAAGATATGATAAAGTAAAACTCACATTATCCTGTATATCACTGGGCGAGTTGGTCGTGCGGTTAGGAGCGCTCAGCTGCGAGCTCGCATCCGGGAGATAGTGGGTTCGAACCCCACTGTCAGTAGCCCTGAAGATGGTTTTCCGTGGTTTCCCATTTTCACACCAGGCAAATGCTGGGGTTGTACCTTCAATAAGGCCACGGCTGCATCCTTTCCATGCCTAAGCCTTTCCTGTCCCATTGTTGCCATAAGACTTATCTGTGTCGGTGCGACGTAAAACAAAGAGCAAAAAATATATATATATATCCTGTATCTCAGGCCGGAACCCTTCCCTAAGCAAGAGCTCTGAACAGATATGTCCATATTCTTAGAGGATCAAGATGAGCTTTGCGTCTGGAATATGAAGACCCCACCCCCACCTCAGTTTGCATGCATCCCCTTCCAAAACAAGAGAACTGGTCGACCAATCATGTGCAGGATTTGAACGAGCAGTCTGCGCACATTCATACCATGAGGGTGGAATGCTCTTACACACTCTGACAATTGCCACAACACTCTGACACTTGTCAGACCTCAGAATTCTTTCTGGCATCATTCCCACATTCTCTGATGTTCCGCAGGACACCAGAAACATGACTCATGTTTCTGGTGCCACCAGCGAGACGTGAGCACGAAAGTGCCAGTCCTTCCACAGGGTATGCAAACAATCCCTCTTTACATCTTGCTGTGTAGTACCAAAACTTCCGGCTCCATGGCTAAATGGTTAGTGTGCTGGCCTTTGGTCACAGGGGTCCCGGATTCGATTCTTGGCAGGGTCGGGAATTTTAACCATAATTGGTTAATTCCTCTGGCACGGGGACTGGGTGTATGTGCCGTCTTCATGATCATTCCATCCTCATCACGATGTGCAGGTCGCCTACGGGAGTCAAATTAAAAGACCTGCACCTGGCGAGCTGAAGTCCTCGAACGTATCCTAGCACTAAAAGCTATACACCATTCCATTTCATTTTTTCAGTACCAAAACTCAGTTTTCTTTATTACAATAATGATGATGATAATAATAATAACAATGAACTGCATGACAACAATTCAACCCCTTTTTATCCCCTGTGGGTGGGGGTGGTAGAATAACACCCACGGTATCCCTGCCAGTCATAAGAGGCAACTAAAAGGGGCCCCAGGGACTCTGAACTTTGGAGCATGGGTTGGCTACCATGGGGCCCTTAGCTGAGCTGGCATTGCTTCGACTTACTTGTGCCAGGCTCCTCACTTTCATCTATCCTATCCGACCTCCCTTGGTCAACTCTTGTTCTTTTCTTACCCCGACGGTATTACGTATGGAGGCCTAGGGAGTCTTTCATTTTCACGCCCTTCATGGCCCTTATCTTCCTTTGGCCGATACCTTCATTTTTTGAAGTGTCGGATCCCTTCCTATTTTCTCTCTGATTAGTGTTATATAGGGGATGGTTGCCTAGTTGTACTTCCTCTTAAAACAATAATCATCACCACCAACCCCTTTTCACACACAACCCCAAATATACACTGGTACACTCTATCCCAATGTGGATACATTGGTTTTCAATGGAAAAGAAATCTTGTGTTAATTCATTGATCTCATAAGGAACAAAAATTCAGAATTCCCATTACTGTCAACCCTTCTAGTCACTGAATGGGGACCCATGTGGGAAGGGCAGGTAGAGTGGCTGTCATAAAATGCAACTAAAAGGGGACCCAGAAGTTTTCATCTTGGGAACATGGGTTGATGATTATGGATCCCCTAGCTGAGTTTGGCATTACTTTTACTTACTTGTGTCAGTCTCTCGCTTTCATCTTTCCTGTCTAATCTCCCTTGGGCAACTCTTGCTCTTTTCCAACCCTGACTGAACCTGAAGCCTAGGGAGTCTTCCGTTTTCACATCCCATCTGTCCCTTCCCTTTCAGTTGCCAATACCTTCACTCTTTGAAGGATTGAACCTCTTAATTTCTTCCCTCTGATTAGTGTTAAGAGAGGATGGTTGCCTGGTTGTACTTCCTCTTAAAAGCATTATCATCACTTGCACCACTCACTTGATGAGGGACATGGCTGGCTGTGGTCGTGTACTATGCAGAGAATTTTTAAAGTTTTAGATCAGTTGTAAATGAACTGGATGTTTCATCAATATAAGTTATTGAAAATCTATTAAAGGACAGCACTTACAGAAACAAACTAAAGCCCACCTGCTGGCCATGATCATTAAGGCACCAAATCTGTATGGTCTGGCATTATAGTTAGCCAGTTTGAGTCTCATTGGTCAAAAAATGTTTCAACATCAGAATGTTGGTCAGCAGGGTAGGAGAGCTGGTGGTATACGATTTATCATCACTGGATTGCCTGCCGAAAGCCTGGATTCATTTCCAAACCTCTCCACAATGTTCAGTTGGAGTGAGAGCATATGACACTGTTGATGGTGATTCATCTCTCGAATGGGGACAAAAAGCCTTGAGCAGACCCCTTTGTTCCCTTTGACAGGAGTAGGCCTAGGCTATGTGCTGACACTAGGTTTCACCCTCTCCCTTCTATCCTATATTATCTCATTCCTTTAATCTCATTAACTCCACTGATGAAGTTGACATCAGGAAGGCATTTAGTTCTAAAAACTTGCTGTGATGATTCATCTCACTTCACACCTGACCCTAAAAAGAAACAGGACAAGGGTGCATACACTTAAAAAAAAAAAAAACTGGCTTAGGCCTTCATTTCTGCTAACTTGTATTTCTTGGACATCTCTATAAGAAAACTACAAGCACCAACAAACCTCCTGATGGACACTCTTAACGAACTGAATAGTTGGTTCACTTACAGGGTTAAAAATGGAAACTTTAAAAGAAAAGTTCAAATTTGTTTATGAAGAAAATAAATGCAAAACTTAAAATAAGGTATCAAGTTGTGTAGGCTTAGGTGAACCGGTAGACATTAGTAAATATGTTGGAAGATGGTCCGCCTAGTCAATACTGAATAGTATAGTACTGAATAGTATTGACTAGGCGGACCGTCTTCCAACATATTTACTGTTACTAAGTCAATACGGATCCAATCCCGACCATCATGGTCAAGATTATTAATACCGGTAGACATTGACGATGTGTTACTAATACACCACTTTTGAAGTATGCCAGACTGACTTCATGTGGCATAGAACGGTTATTTCCACAATATAGTCCCCTATTCAAGGACAGTCTGTGGTGATTTAGTCTGGAGAATTTGGAGATGGTGTTCATTTTGCATTGCAATGCCCAGAAATTTTCAGCAAGTAAAGATGTGTGATTAGTGAGTACGTGGTATTCAATTGTCTCATAGAACACCACTGGAAAAGGAAAATATTTTTCATCTTTTGAAGACATCTTTTCCCCATTGATGAGTTTTGATTTATTGCAACTTATGTGAAGAAAATCAGTACTTAGACTATTACACCTTCACAATTCAATATTGAAGCCATCTTCTGTGTGGAACTGAAAGTTAATGTGACACAGATGATAGGTATTTTTGTGGTTATCTCTGTTGCCAGATGTTGAGAAAATCTTAGGGCAGCAGAATCCTTTGGAAATGCTTTCCTGTGAAGCTGATCCTGGCAAGATTGGCTCAATATTTCAGAAAACATTTCTATGCACCAATCTTCACCTTTTGTTTCTTAGCTCTGTCATTCCACCTTTTAGTTCTTTAAAAGCATTACTCTAGCAAGAGAAGCCACGTATTCATAAACTTGGCTCCATTTTGTATGGTTTTTACACCCATTTAGGTTCCTTTTCTTTGTCTGATTCTTTGCCTTCTACCATTTGTATAAGCTTTTCCTTTTTCCCATGTTTATGAGGCTTTCTCCTTCTCCTTTACAGTCTAAACCAGTTATAACGACTCCGAAGGAACTGCCAATTAACGGTTGTTATAGGTGATAGTCGCAAAAACCAAGGTTATTTTTTTTGTTGCTAAAAATGTCATATCTGTTTCAGGCTGCATACTTACATGGTTAATTAAAAGAATGAGTTAAAACTTCAAAAAATAAGTGAAATAGAATATTTGTGGAGTGGGTCTGGGAGGAATTTTTCTTCTAATGTTTACACAGTACATACAGCAATAATATGTCAGCAAAATACAAAATAATATGTGAGGATAGAAGTAGCAACAAAGTAAATTGATCAGTAAACGGTCTTGACTAATAAATGAGATGTTATTTCTGTCCTTCCAAATTGTAGACATTGTTGAGTGAGATACTCCCAATTCCTTCACAACTCTGACGTTTGTTTGACTTTTATTCAATATTAAACATTTTCCCTTTCTTTTGTGACATTTTCACAGCGATGCTTGCCTTGGCTATTTAAGAGACAAAATTATTTGAAATCTACTGAAAACAAGAGTTTGAAAATAAGTTCTACATGGGTGTCAGCAATCCCCAAATGTGTCATAAACAAAAATCAACATTGGACGTTATAATCAATATATTTCTCCAAAATGTGATAAAAATATGCCATTGTATACGATATGTCTAATAAAATGATATCGTACTAAGCAATTTTCTAAATACGGTGTTTATATAGGATTTAGATGGGACCGTTAAATGTTGCCATTATATCCAATATGTCATTGAAAGCAATGTTGCAATAGACAGTTTTGACTGTACGTTCCACATGAAGAAAAGAACTCTCAAGAATGAGCCTTTTATGGAGTGTGGAAGCCCATCTCTGTAATGAAGTTGGGAAGGAGAAACAGGCTTGTTGGATCTGAGAAAAAAATTGATTTCAAGGAACTGGAAGATTTTGAAGATATGGAGTTTGTCCTTGACAGTAGTTTTTTTAAGATGTGGCGTTTGTCCTTTCATGTTTTTTATGTGTGTCCTTCTCCTTTTATGTTTTCATGCCTATCCTTGTCTCTCCTTTCTGTCCCTCCCTCTATGCATACTAGCCTGCTATTTTGCTCTTCCTTGTATTTAATGTATTCCTATCCACCATCCTAGCTTGCTATCTTTGATGATTTACCTGTTTTAGCACTGGTCAGAAATTTTTCTACACAAATCTCTCTTCAGTGGTTTTGCTCATGACTGAGCATCGTAATCTGTTGTGTCAATCTCTTCTGGAACTAATCTGCATTGTCGTGACTCTAAGGGATGTTCAACAGGCTTAGGACTTGGATTCGAATTCTGGGAGCATATAGTCAGATCGGCAAAGTTTGAGAATTAATTATATTCTAAAACCAAGAATATTCACACACCAATATATATACAAGTAAATGTACAGTTTTAAACACAATATCTCTGACACCATTTACCCTTTAGATCTCTTTCAATCTTGCTAAGAATCTTTGAGTCTTTTCCTATCACACACAAGAATGCATATAATACATATATTCACTGGTTGAATACTTAACTACGGGGTATAGTTGATCCTTGTACAGCTGAAGTCTTTGTTCTTCTTTCTTCTCTTCTGTCTCTGCGTAGCGATCCCTGGAACCCGTTGTTTTATGCGACGAGGCGATACTTTCTCAAATGAGATGGAGTTGCTGACTAATGCGATTAATTTCCAGCACCTACTTTGACAATCGGTGTGGTAAACACCTTCTGATCACTTGCTGACGAATCACACTTATTTTCTGAGCCTAATATCCCTCTGACTTGCTATTACTTTACTGCGTACTTGCGGCTCTACACAAAGTCTATCAGCACTCCAACAGTTCTCTGAGCTAATTATTCACTTCTCTGCGCGATAGGGCCTACGGCCGACACGAGCTATCAGTCAACTGCCGTCTATGAGGTTTCAGAGTCGAAAAGCCTCCTTCGAGGGATCACAGTCAAAAAGACCCGTTGTTTACAAGTTCTGAGTTTATATTCCCTATTCTATTCCTTCTAGAATAATTCACTGAGTAACACCACCACCACTGGCCACTTGTACATGTAACAGTATCACTGTTCTCTGATTGGTTCTTTAGCATGGAACCTCCGTGTCACGTTGTGCTACACACATTGTTCCAGAACACTTTGGAAACTGTTTCTATGTCTCTTACACGTGACTCCGTACATTTCCAACCCAAAAGCAATGCGCATTTACTTACACAATGTTTCACAATATTAAGACACAAAGCTCTTGGCTTATGAGGTTCTACGCAGCATCGAATGTTCTAAATCCTTCTTTGAAATATTCTGTCATTTCTATTATTATTATTATTATTATTATTATTATTATTATTATTATTATTACTACTACTATCATTTATGAATTATGAGTTATGAACATACACAAACTCTCCTGTAATTGCGTTTATATGCCTGCTACTTTTCAAATCACAGGCTTTCTATCCTGGAGTTCGCAGATTCGAATCCCATTCGAACCTGTTCGTTCTCTCTCGTTAATATGTGGAAGGCGCGTCGTGAGCCACCGTTCACGACAGCCTCTCATATGATCTTCCTTAAACCGGGCGAGTTGGCTGTGCGGTTAGGAGCGCGCCAGCTGTGATTATGCATCCGGGAGATAGTGGGTTCGAACCCCACTGTCGGCAGCCCTGAAGATGGTTTTCCGTGGTTTTCCATTTTCACACCAGGCAAATGCTGGGGCTGTTCCTTAATTAAGGCCACAGCCGCTTCTTTCCCATTCCAAGGCCTTTTCTATCCCTTCATCGCCACAAGATCTATCTGTGTCGGTGTGACATAAAAAAAAAAATAACGATCTTCCTTTAAGGCATGTGGGTGACCTCCTTCACCTAATCAGTCCATCTGCTTGGTGCTCTTCCTCTTGGCCTTATACCATTGACTGTTCCCTGTCATATAGCCTTCTTTAAGTTGCTCCCCCCCCACCCCCCCTGTCGTCTTGTGGTGTGGCCAAGAAACTGAATTATCTTCTCTTCTGGTAGCATACTGAAGAAAGATGTCTTTTCTCGCCTAGCTCATTCCTGATTGACACATTCGTTCTTTTCTGTACCCATTGTATTCTTGGTATTCTTTGCCAGCACCACATTTCAAAGGCATCAGTATGCTAATGTTTTCTAGCTTTGGTAGTCCAGGTTTCACAACCATACAAGAAGATGGAAAAAATAGTTTGCACCAAGTAGATTTTGGTGTTTCTATATATTCCTCTGTCATGCCAGATGATTTTCAACTTTTACATTGTACAGCACCCAAGAGCTATTATTGTATTAATTTCCTGTTCAGATCCACCACTATCACTAGAACTGAGCCTAGAAAAATTCATATTCAACTTCAAGATCAGTCAAGGAGTCCAGTGAACTGAAGGTGTTTACTACGGTCAACTACCTTCAGCTTTTCTTGTTTGTGTTTAGAGTCTATATTTTAGGCTTTAGGCTTTAGGCAGTGCAAGCGAAAAACAGTACTTGGATGACTTTTTTTTTTCTTTGATTTCCTTTACCAAAATCACCTACTGCTCGACTTCCGTAGTCATGGATTAATGTTTCACACACCTATACCTTCCTCAATAAATCCTCTATACAAACCTCATCAAAATCATTTAAACGGTTCTTGGAATCAACCTGCACAACCAAAGACTGATCAGGAACTTTATTTTATAATGTGCATGGATGTGATAAATTCCAGATTTTGTCATGAATCTCCTAATACTTAATCACTTAGATGTATTTGGTTCATGTCCGCCTCTGCAGTGTAATGGTTGGTACTATCAGCTGCCGTCCTCAGGGGCCCAGGTTCGATTCCTGGTACTGCCAGAAATAGAATGGTAAGAGGGCTGATATATGGTTAAAATGGTACATGCAGCTCACTTCCATTGGGGGTGTACCTGGAAAGAGCTGCACTACCTTGGGACAAAGACATGAGTTTACTTTTACTTATTTGGTACATGTATTGATTTCTCTACATGCTGGATACTTCATGTTCTCATCCTTGTAGTTTTAAAACATGTAATTTCCTTCCTAGCAACCTTCATCAGTTTGGACTTACCGCGATGTTTGTTGTTTCTGCTTTGCTGCCAGTCCATTATCAGCTGTTGTACATACTCCACGAAGAGGTTATGTGCCTGGAGAATGTATATTGTTAAGTGCTGAAATCAATAACCAAGACAGACGTCCTGTTTCATATGTTAAGGCATCTCTTATGCAGGTAAGTATTTTTAAGAGCATTAAATCGGTATACTAGAACTGATTGCAGTTAATAAAAGATTGTAAGTTGAGAAGCTGATCGTGTGTATATGCTAATAATATACAAATGCAATGTTGTAAAAACCAGTGACTAGTTCACCTATGGTTGTACTTCTGACAACTGGAAGGACATTATCCTATGAAATAGTGAGGGTTTAATTAACAGTCAAATTTCATGCTAAGAGAAAGTTCCTAATGATGTAATTTGTTTTTGATGCAATCATTGAAGTGTTCATCATCACCATCGGCTTAACTTGTTTCCATGTTCTTCCTATGAATTCACTTCTGTCTGTGGTTGTACTTTTGATTATTGAACAGATCAATCCTAGCACAAAACAAGCGTCCACAGAGATTGCACAGAATTGCTAGAAGAGGGTGTGGTTGTGCTGCACAGAGTTTTCATGCTTGTCTCCTGGCCTCTTCACACTTGCGCTGTTCCCTTTCAAACAGATTTACAGCAGCAGGGACAGTCCAACACCAAGCTGAACGGTCTTTAGCAAGCGTGTCCTAGGTTTGTGGATTGAGACCTGCCATCCTCATAGTGTGCTTGAGCTGGTTCTTGTAGTGCCTCATAGGGGCTCCACACCACCTGGTGCCAGAACGAAGTTCATCATACGGGATTTGGCATGGAAATCTGGTATTATTGATCCATCAGACATAGCCAATCCATCTATAGCAAAAAAAACCATGCTGATAACCAATGATGGATGATTCTACGCTCTTGGCATGCGCTTTCTCAAGAACAGCAATGTTGGTGATTATGGTCTTCCTTTATGATCCTAAGAATTGATTGATGTTTTTGTTGGTGGAAGTGCTCAAGCTTTCTCAAGTCACCTTGGTACATGGTTCAAGTTTCACAACCATACAGCAATGTTGTTATGACAACAGTGTGGCACATCATGAGTTTTGTGTTCACGATCAGGTCTTTATTCATGAACACCCAGTGTGATAGTCGTCCAAATACTGCATGGGCAGCATCAATTCTCTTCTCCACATCTCATTCACAATTTCAGTTCACAGATACGATACTACCCAAGTACAAAAACTGGTCTATCTGTTCCAGTGGAATATCTGAGATGGAGACGTTGAAATATGGAAGGGTTGTGCCAGGACCTTGGCCTTTTGAATGCTAATGGTGAAAGCGAAGTGATCACATGCACTCTTGTAGCTGTTAAATGACTGTTGCAATTCCTCTGGTGTGAGTGTAGGTGATGCAGCATCTTCTGCAAACAGCATTTTTCGTTACCTTTGTAACCTGTTTGAGCCTCCGGGAGTGAAGTCTAGCTGGGTTGAAAAGCCATCCATCAAAATGATACCTAATCTCTACACCTAGGTTGTTCATAGCTGATTCATGTAGCATGGCAGCCAAATATACTGTAAATAGTGTTGGAGCAAACATACATCCTTGTTTCAGTCCATGAATATGAGGGCGGATCTAATATAAATGGGAATTATTTTTTAAAATTTATTGTTTCAACCAAAAAAGTACTCATATGGAGATCACTTTTCTACATAGTGTCCTGCCTTTGATACACATTTTCTCCATCGGATTGGTAAGTTTTTGATGCCATCCTGATAGAAGGAAGAGGGACGTGTGCAGAGCCAGATGCGCATGAACTCTTCTACACTTGCATCATTATCGAACTGCTGTCCTCCTAGGTCTTGTTTGAGTGGTCCAAACAAATGGTAGACGCAGGGTGATAAATCTGGACTGTATGGAGGGTGTTCCAGAGATGTCCAGTGAATTTCCTCCAGTTTTTTCCCATGTTAAAGCACCAGTATGAGGCTTTGCATTGTCATGGAGAAGAATGACGTTTCAGATCGGTTGCCAGCGTTGCTTGTTGCGATACGCAGCTTTTCCTTCATCCAAAAGGCAACTAATAGGCTGTATTAATTGTCCTTTGTTCGTGAAGAAAATCCACCAGCAAAATGCCCTCAGAGTCCCAGAAAACAGTTGCAAGCATCTTTCGAGTAGATGAGTGTGTTTTGGCCTTGACTGGACCTGCTTTGTCTCTTCGCTGCCACTCCATGCTTGTTTGCTTTGACTCTGGGGTGTAATGATGCACCCAAGTTTCATCACAAGTCACAATATGACACAAGAAATCCTCTCCTTCCTCCTCATAGCGATGTAGGAGTCTGACAAACTTCCTGGCATAAAGTCTTTTGTTCCTGGTTGAGGAGACGAGGAACCCATCTGGCAATTTTCTGAAATGGAGTTCATCTCGTATGATGGTTTGAACACTTCTGTAACTTATTCCTATGGCTAAAACAATTTGCAAAATGTTTATTTGCCGATCATCAATAATGTCACAAAAGGCAACAATGTTGTCTGCCCGTTGCTTGTCCGCAGTCTCCTTTCATGAAGTTCATTTTTCACAGCTTCTCTTCCTGCCTGAAATTGTTTAGCTCACTTGTACACTTGAGTCTGCAAAAGTGTTTCTTCCCCAAACTGTGCGCAGAGCCATCTAAAAATTTTGGAAGGTTTGGTGCCCTTTTTTTTTTTTGCGAGAAATTTGTTAATGGTGCATTGCGCAACAGACTGTGTCCCTCTTGCTCACTCATGGCAACCCAGGTCTCCACTGTTGTTCGTGCCCAAACCCCTTCTCCAGACACTCTCACCAACATTCTGGCAAAGCCTCGCCTCAGAATTATTACTAACAGCAGCAGTACATTCAAATTCCTGTTTATATTTGATCCACCTTCACAATAGGAAATTCATCTGAGATCCTCTTCTGTCCAGTCATGCCATCATGGAGGGCTTGAACCAGATCAATAAAATGCTGAGGCAGCAGAAATGTTTCAGCACATCCCTTTTAGCAGGTCTTGGAACTGAGTCAGGTCATGAAAGACTAGGAAGAGATCATTCTGTTGCTCTCTGAATTTTTCCTGGAGTTGCCTTGCACAGAAAATCAAATCAGTTGTGCATCTGGAAGTTTAATAACATGTTATTTGCTTTACATCCCACCAACTACTTTTACAGTTTTTGGAGACACCAAGTTGCCAGAATTTAGTCCTGCAGGAGTTCCTTTACGAGCCAGTAAATCTACCGACACGAGGCTGATGTAATTGAGCACCTTCAAATACCACTGGACTGAGCCAGGATCGAACTTGCCAACCTGCCAAGTCTGAGCCACTCAGCCCGGCATCTGGAAGTTTGAAACCCACACTGGGACACTGGGAGGACTCTCTAAGGGATAACCTGGCGGTGGTTAAGAAAAATTCTTGCAAGAATTTCACCTACTGTTGTGTAGAGAGTAGTGATATACTGCAATAGTTGCCACAAACACTGCAATCACTTTTCTTGAAAATTTTTTAGTTCCCCAGGTACTTCTTTCTGACTTCACAAATTTTGAGGATGAGAATGAAAACCCACAATCTGAGGGATAGACCACCAGACTGAATTAACTCCAGAGGGATGTTATCTGGGCCAAGTGCCTTTTGAGGTTTCAGTTGATTCTTGGTAATTTAATCAATATAAGAAAATATTTCCACCTAATCGATACCTTTCTTTTATTTTGCCTTTGGCAATTTATAAAATCATTAAGAATAACAGGACATGTTTCAATCGCTTTGCAATCATCATCAGCTGCATACACAAAAACTCAGATAAAACAACATAAAGCATCACATAGTTAAATCTTTGTTGACTTTAAAAACTAATGTTAGTAAAGGACGTTCGGGTTGGAAAGGGGGGGGGGGGGGGGTGTGGACGGTTGTTACAAGGACGTTAAACTTAAAATGAGTTAAAAATACTATCTATGAGCTAAAATGTCTTTGGTATCATTTTAGGTCCTGAAAGCTTAATAAAATCACTTGTTTTAAAAAACTAAAAAATTTGGTGTTGTGATCCTGAAAAAATGTTTTTTTGCTGAAATATGCTTCTTCTTTACTTGACTTCTAGTTTTCTTCCTCATCACTTTGTACTGAACTAAAAAGGCTGGTCCTCTTGTTTAAAGCTATCCAACCGGATATGTTTATGAATATAATTCTTAATTCAACCAACAGCAGATACACCCTTTCCACTTAGAAAATGATAAACAAGAGGATCAGCCTTTTTAGTACAGTACAAAGTGACATGGAAGAAAACTAGAAGTGAAGTAAAGAAGAAGCATATTTCAGCAAACAACATTTCTTCTTCTTAAAACAAGAATCACCACCACCACCACCACTGAGAAAGATCTTCCAACATATATCCACCTTAAGCGAGAAGTTTCATCCAGGTATTGGA
Source organism: Anabrus simplex (assembly GCF_040414725.1). NCBI lineage: Eukaryota > Metazoa > Arthropoda > Insecta > Orthoptera > Tettigoniidae > Anabrus > Anabrus simplex. Next base: position 355,694,732 of record NC_090268.1, on the reverse strand, counting down.
ATGGTCAAGAATACTAATGGAAAAACGATTAGTGATGGTGAAGAGATCAGACAGAGATGGAAAGAGTATATACAGAGAACTTGTATAATTAATAGATAAAAACTGTCAATTCAGTGAAAGAGTTTAACTTTGATCTGGAACCTCTTGTGTTAGAATATGAAGGTAGAATAGCTCTAAAGAAAGGCCTCAGAAACAGATGAATTTCAACTGAAATATGGCAAGTAACTGAAGAAACATCTGTAAAAAGTTTTGTCAAAGTTTTAACTGTAATATGCCAACAGATTTGTAAAACCTCAACTTGGCCCACAGATTGGGAATGATCCATTTTCATCCCCATATCCAGAAAAGGAGATCTGTTGTACTGCTCCAACTATTGCACAATAGCTCTGATATTACATGCCAGCAAGGCAATGGTGAAAAATCATTCAACGAAGATGAAGTGTGAAATGTCTGCTACTCAAGCTGGTTTTATAAGAGGTAGACAAACCAGAGACATCATTAGTGACGTACTGTATGTTGGATGATGGAAACAGCAAAAGGAATACCAGAAGGAGCTGTACATGTGCTTAGTAGATTACAGGAAGGTTTCTGATAGTGGAAGTCATGAGAAGATGTGGAATGTACTCAGACAGATGGGTATACCTGAACATCTCATTGTCCTGATGCGTGACGTCTACTTGGAACAAGAAGGTAAGGGTGTGTTCTGCCCGAAGGCAGGTCCGAACCTCTGCAGAGGTGTGCCTGAGCCGGAGTTAACATGCGGTAGGGTGGCCAGTTCCTTTCCGCTCCTCCATTCCCTTACCCCCTACCAACAGCGCGTGGCAACCCATCCACTTCTCGACCATGCCCAATGTTGCTTAACTTCGGAGATTCACGGGATTCGGTGTTTCAACACGGCTACGGCCATTGGGTGGAACAAGAAGCCAACATTAAAACTGAGCTTTGTGAAACCTAATGGTTCCCCATTAGCAAAGGCGTAAGACAAGACTTTTTGTATATCATGAGGAAATCTGGATTCGTTGAGTTACCTCATGGTTTTAAGATTGGTGGATTGAATATGAACAACTTGAGGTAAGTAGATGACACCACTTTGGTTGCTGAAAGCAAGGAATAGCTCAAGGACATCTTAATGAAAGTTAAAGAACACAGTGAGAATATGGGACTGTACCTGAATATCAACAAGACCACAGATATGACAAGTTTACCCTCAAATATTGTGATATATAATTTAATCAAAGAGGTGAATAGTTTGTTGGGATCAGCCATCAGTAGAAGTGGCTCAGACAGTCCAGAAATTTGCCAAAGACTTGCTCTTGGAAAAGCAGCTTGCAAAGTGTTCAGATGAGTCTTTGCATACTAAAATCAGACTGGACCTTAAGGAAGCAAGATAGGAAGCATATTGATGCATTTGAGCTTTGGTGTTGGAGAAGGATATTGTTTATCCCTTGGACAGTCAAGACGACAAATGCATTGGCCATTCAAAAGATCAAACCAGATCTGTCTCTTTAGGCATTCGTTGTAAGATTACAGCTGTCATATTTTGGACACATTATGAGATGCTCTGATTCATTGGAAAAGACTATTATGCTTGGGAAGGTGGAGGGGTCTCAGAGACGAGGGCAACCAGCACTGAGATCAACTCCATCAAATCCAACATGAACATGTCACCGAAGGATCTGAAGTATATGGTTTATATGGTTGAAGACCGTAACATCTGGAGGCAGTGCATTCATGCAGTTGCCAGGAGTCAACATCGACTTGATGGCACCTGATCATCATCAATGGAAAGGAACGAACATGAGACAAATCAAGTTATATAATATTACGGAACCGAGCGAGTTGGCCATATGGTTAGGGTTGCAAAGCTGTGAGTTTGCATTTGGAAGATGGTGCATTCCAATCCCTCTGTTGGCAGCCCTGAAGATGGATTTGCGTGGTTTTCCATTTTTATACCAGGCGAATGCTAGGGTTGAACCTTGTCCTAACCACAAAGACACACACACGCGATGCTGTCAATTGTGTACACTGTTTTATTTACAAATTATATACACATTAATAAACCACCATTTTGAACAAAACACTTCTACGAAGAAGAAGAAGAAGAAGAAGAAGACTGCTACATTAGCATGACAACCGATTAACAACACAACAAAATCACAACACGAGTTCACCCACTCAGCTAACGACCCACTACAAGTCTCGCTGACAACTCAACTCCAACTCCCAAGACTGCCTCTTAATACAGGGTCATTCACCTAAGATGTTGCATGGAAATAATGTCTAAACCATTAAAGATATTGGTATTCCATTTTCATATTCATAAATGATACCCAGGGGCTTGTAAAATAACGTGCTACTTATTCTCACGGGGGTGATTAATAGCCTAACTGAGATATTAATACTAACTCCATATTTTTAAATGTAACAGCACGAATACATACAGCTGGCCTAAAAGTTCATCTGCATACAAGTTCAAATATGTAATTATTTTCAAAATTGGACAGTTACTTTTTGAGATATTAAAAAAAAAAACGCATTTAGGCTTTCGTGAGCCGCATCAGACAGTGTACATTCAGCCAAGGACGTATTGGCACGCAAGCTGTTTCTTGACATTGATTCCAGCCTCAGAACAGATACCAGGCATGTACTGTAAACTATTGTACACAAAATGTGATGTACCGTAACATACCCTGGGTGTGCAACGTTATTGTATGACTGGGGAACACACGTTGAAGGAAGATTAAAGTTGTTGTTTGTTTTGTTTTGAAATCCATGTGTAACAGGTTGCGTTCAGTTTGGCGTCTTTCCCCACGGATGGGAATGGGAAGGATTTGGAACGGACGTCGGCGGTGGCCTATCTCAAAGGTACCAAGTCAAAGTAATTATTTTATTCCTATTAAAAACATTAACCCTCCCTGGCCTGTCATGCGTTCGCCTGTCATACACACTTTGCAAACCCATCACATGTGTACAATATGCTTACATGCCTGGTATCCATTCTGTGGCTGCAATCACACCCAGGAAACTACTTCCGTGTCAATATGTCCTTGCCCGTCTGCACGCCGTCTAATGCGGCATGCTAAACCGCGCATGTTGTTCTTATTGATATCTCAGAAAGTAACTGTCCGATTTTGAAAATACTTACATATTTGAACTTGTATGCCATTGAACTTTTAGGCCAGCTGCACGAATTTGTGCCATTCTGTTTAAAAATTTGGAGTTAGTATTAATATCTCGGTTATTAATCACCCATGAGAATAAGGAGCTCATTATTTTACAAGTCCCTGGGTATCATTTATGAATATGAAAACAGAATACTGATATCTTTAATGGTTTAGATGTTATTTCCGTGTAACACCTTAGGTGAATAACCCTGTATACATTGCCTGGCCAGGTTTCTAGAAAAGTATGACACAACATATTTTCTCATAATTTCTAGTCTCTCCAATAACCTATTTACAAGGAATTGAATGTTCTCTACAACTCTAGTGACAAGATGCGTTGTTCTGGACTAGTACCCTATGTTGCACAAAATTACATTGGATTTATACATCATATTTACAGGTAATAAAAAATTATATGCTATTAATTACATGTTCTTACATTAAATAAAGTCATATAAATATACATACAGCAGACGTGTCGTGACATAACCTCACATGTTTTGTTACACAAGACAACAACAAACAAATAATACGACCATGATTTATACCAAGTAAAGTCTGTACATAACTACATAAATAATAATAATAATAATAATAACAACAACACCTACTAATCGAGCTCGATATTTCACTGTTTACCCATGGGTTTAGAGAATTTTTTCCAAGTTATACTAGACCATTACACTTGCATCAACCTTAATTAAAGCCATGGCCACTACCTTCCCAATCCTAGTCCTTTCCCATTCTTGCATCGCTGAAAACCGTCAATGTGTTAGTGAGATGTAAAACCACTAGCAAAACAAAATATATATATTATGGAGGGATAGAAACATGCAAAGGGATGCATAATCAAGATAAACACAATGGCAGCTGTGATATTATGTTAAGAGATAAAGCGGAGGTTAATAGGTTGTGACTGTCACACAATCATATTCATATCAGGGAAATTAAACCTCACGTTAGTTATAAGGTAGTCTTAGTACAGCTATGATGATGCTGTTGTTAACTTAGAAGGCCAATCCTTGCATAGTACATGTGGTCACATATGTTGCGTGTAGTGGAAGGTAGAGGGCATGGCTGTATTTGGCATAGTTTCAGTCTTTTAAGAGCTTCTGTTCCTTCTCTTTGACAGACTTCTTCAAATTGTACAATGCCAGCTAAGTGCAGTCTTCTGCCTGAGCATGCCAGGTATTCAGGTTTATACCTGTGCTTGTCATGATTCTGAGCATATCTTTGTAATGATTCAGAGGAGCACCACTAGGTCTCTTGTCATTGCTAAGTTTACTTCTGAAGATTTGTCAAGGGGAGTCAGTTGTCATTCATACGTTCGATGTAACCAGTACTTCTGAGCTGGTGGCAGATGATTGAGACCTCTATGCAGTTCATCTGTGCACTTTCAAGAATTGACACTTGAGTTACATAATCCTCCCATCTAATGTTCATAATGGTCTGTGGTTTTTGCTGGTGAAAGTAGTCCATTTTCATGACGTCACAATGGTAGAGGGTCCAGGTTTCACATCTGTAAAGTAATGTTGAAACAACAATGGCTTGGTGAATATCCTCAGATCTTTATTCAGAAAAACCTGATGGGAAAGATGTCCAAAAGCTACATGAGCAGCTTGATATTGTGAGGATACCTTCATGATAGGAGAACTTACTTCCTTATTGTATGGTTTTTAGTGCCAGGAGTATCCAAGGACATGTTTGGCTTGCCTGATGCAGGTCTTTCTATTTTCATTAGAATTTAATTACTGTATTTGTAAAATACTGCACAATTTGTAATTTGATTGATGTATTTCCATTTCAGCTATTATGTACTTTTTTTTTTTTTTCAGGTTGTTAAATACAGCCATAAAAATGTGACCAGAAAGATAAAGAGAGTTGTTGGTGAAGTGACAAGAGGTTGTATCATGCCTCATGAATCACAATTTTGGCTTGAAGAAACAATTCTGATTCCACCTGTTCCTGCTTCTTGTCTTCAGTATTGTAACCTGATGAGTGTTTGGTATAAAGTATATGTAAGTTTTCATACCCATTATTTCTCCATTTTAGACAGACTAAATTGATTATTTCCTGTTCAGTGCTTGCAGTATATGGTACAGAATAGTTATCCTCTGTTTGGAGTTAGTTTCACTTACCAATGAGAAATCTTTGGATTAAAGCAAAATTTTAATAAAACTATATTATAGTTGTGACAGCATAAATGACATCATTTTGAAAGGTAAATCATCTAACATTTTACCTCATGACTTGTAGGAGAGTGATGCATTACCTACGTTAGGGACCCACCAACCTACCCCTAAAAATATATTTACTTTTATAAGAAAGGCAAGTAACATTTTTGTCAAATTTGAGGTTACGATGTTTATTCATCAGTTGGACTCCACTGCACATGTTGGCAAAGTATCATAAACATCAAATGAATCTAGAGGGTAAAAATAATGTAAAACTATAAATTATCTTAACCGCCATCAGTAATATACAGAACACCAGGTTATCGTAAGCACCAGTGATTACATCTTAAGCACCTGAGTTAGAATCCTGTAATTTGCATACAGATTATCATAAGTGACAAATTTTAATTCTGGAGGGAACATAAGATGCATCAGTTTCATTGTTCATGACTTTGTAACAGATTGTGAAGAAGACATTCGAGCGATTCCTAATGAAACCAATATTGATGGTGATACAGGTGATGATAAAGTAATATTTTCTGAATATTATGTTAGGAGGTGTATTGTTCGAAATGGATTCTCAGGATGGTACATTTTCATCAAGTGATGTGTCCGACTCGTTGGCTTAATGGTCAGTGTACTGGCCTTCGGCTCAGAGGGTCGCGGGTTCGATTCCCGGCCGGGTCGGGGAATTTAACCTCCATTGGTTAATTCCAATGGCCCGGGGGCTGGGTGTTTGTGCTGTCCCCAACATCCCTGCAACTAACACACCACACATAACACTATCCTCCACCACAATAACACACAGTTACCTACAAATGGCAGATGCCGCCCACCCTCATCCGAGGGTCTGCCTTACAAGGGCTGCACTCGGCTAGAAATAGCCACACGAAATTTAAAAAAAGTCAAGTGATGTGTTATTGAGTGAGGACTTGATAGATAATCTAATCAGTGGTGTGATTACTTTACAGTCTGTAAACAGAGAGGGCACTCCAGCTTCAGTTCGAGGAGTTCACAAATGGGGTCGATGGAATTGAAATAAGTTACTTGGTTATCACCAGTTCTGTAACAAGTGACAAGGAGGATAATTTAGGACAAATTCTAGTGAATTGTGGTAATGAAGATAATGTCATGTGAACTTAACGTACGCAAAGTAATAAATTCATTAAATCGAAATCTAAACGTAATCCTGCCACATAATTAGTGAGGAAGACACTAGTACCGTACTGTCAAGGAAGATTAGCATGGGCTCCACAAACCTGCTAATAAGACTCCAGATGACCAAGAAAGAAGAGCCCACCATTTTATTGTCAAATTCCCTGTTGTTCCTTCACATTAATGGCATCAAAAGACGAGCAAGCTACATTTTCCAGCTGAAGTGCAGAATATAACCTATCTTTCATAGGATTTAAGAAAGTGACTGTAGAAAAAAGAACCCCAGTGTCATTCAAAGTTTTTCATTGCATTTTTAAACAATTTGATCTAGGATTCCATGTCTTCAAGAAGTGCGACAGAGAAGAACATAACAAAAACCCTCCTGGGAGATTCGAGCTGTGTGCAGGAAATTGCTCCTGGACAATCATCCAAGTAATGTAACACATTGAGTGTAGGATTTCTTCAAAGTACTCTGCAGTCAACAATCATCATGTCAGCTTTGCTAAATGGCAGTTCCCCTAACTATCACACTAATAAGGGAATGTTTATAGCTGTAAAGTGAAGCTGTGTTAGTAGCAGCTATAGTCTACCAATCCTTACATTATGTAGACCTGCTATTTTAGGCTCAAAAAAAAAAGTTTTAGGAACCTAAAATAGACTTTTAAAACAAGTAAATAGGCTGTTAAAGAGAAAACAGGCATTTAAAATATGCTTTATAAATGTGTAAATAGACAGAAAATAGACTAAAATATTACAATATACATTTAAAATGTAATGTGATATTTTTTACTTTAAGAAATGTGATATACCTATTCTTAATAGAAGTAAGTGCAATAGTATGACATTTATCAAAAACAGTTATTGTTTTTATGGAAAATCATAATCAGTACTGAACTAAAACCTTAATACTAAAATCACTGAACACAATCACAGCACTGTAGACATCCCATAACAGTGTAAACACGAATGGAGTATGTGTTTATTTATTTGTGAGGAACATTCCTACAGCATTTTCAATTGCAGTTTGATTTACAGTACATAAATTTCCACAGTCTGGCTTTGTCTTTTGTCTGTTAAAATCATTTTGAAAGCAGAAAAAGAGCACTCCTCACGCACATACATTAGAGGGGCATAGGAAAATTTACCTACATTTTTCAGGTCAATTTCACTAGGTGTCAACCTTTTCCCCATCCATTACCTGATGTATCCTTTTGAGCACTGAATAACCTGAATTCTTCTGCAGTACACTAGCCAACATTGTTCTCAGCTTCCACAATTAGAGAAAATACCTGTTTGAGACTTGTTTCCTTTTTCTTCCACTTTTGTAGTGGTGACCGGAAGAAAACAAAAATTTTGCCTGAATATACGCTATGTCTCTCTGATCACTGGCGTAATTTTTTAGCAGCTCTTTGACTGACATCATACATGCAGAGTTGTCTGTTAAGGACACATTATCTATCATAGTCATGATTTCCTCAAGATGTTCTGCATAATAAAGGGCAGCTTCCATCCAAGAACCTCAACAGGTGGTTATGGGCTGTGGTGGAATGGAAATAGAGAGGAGTTTCTCTCGAAAGATGACTATTCTTGATGGAGCCTTTCAGAACACTTTCTTCATTGTTGAAATGAGAGTATTTGCTGGAAAAATCTTGGCTCTAACTGTTTGTGCAAGTCTGTATAAGGCTTGGGCCACACAAGTAACATGAATTAAAGAATGGTAGAAATTTTGAGGAGAGGTGCAGTAACAGTCATGTAGGAAGCAGCATGGGAGACAAGGGGTGGTGTGAATAAAAATGAGCACTCACTCTTTACTCGCGAATTTAGAGCAGGCACTCACAATGAGGTGAATAAAAACTGCCTGTCGGAAGCAGTCACTCACAGCAGACCTGTGATCTTGAGCACACACTCCAGTCGCTCGAGTAGCAGAGTGGGCACTCCATATTTCTGGTGAATAAAGATAAAGCAGGCACTCCTTCTGGTAAGCGCCTGCTCATGTTTCCTTGAGCTAACTCAGTAGGTGACTCCAAATGATAGTGTCAAGTTCAGTAGCATGGCAGAGGTAATGGTGGTGGTTAATCGGAAAAGAAAATGATATAAACTTCGCAGAGAATCATCTCAACTTGATTACAGAGTGTTATAAAGGTCCAGTAAGGAGCATGCTGAAGAGCCTCCATGGCCCACACGGCAGCCGGCCTTTCACCTTTGGGTTCCATGGTTAAATCTCGGCCACTCCATGTGGGATTTGTGCTGGACAAAACGGACGTGGGACAGGTTTATCTTCGGGTACTGCAGTTTTTCCTGTCATCTTTCATTCCAGCAACACTCTCCAATATCATTACATTTCATCTGTCAGTCATTAATCATTGCCCCAGAAGAGTGTGACAGGCTTTGGCAGCCGGCACGATTCCTATCCTCACCGCTTCATTCATTCCATTCCTGACCCGATCAGATGACTGGAAACAGGCTGTGGATTTTCACTGAGCATGCTGAATGGTTAGCAGAGCATTTCCTTGGGCACTCCAAAGAAACAAGAGGTGGTGCACTAACAAATTAAGAAAAAATGTAAATCTTCTTGCGTTATGTTGGTGACCCTGGGTTTCAGAGTGGAGTTGGTGAAGACATTTTTGCAGGTTTTGACATGAACAGAAATGAAAGCAGATTATTAGATAAAATTCCAACAAATGTTGTGTATATGCAGGAAGCACGAGCTAAGTGGCAAGAACGTTTGAGCTTCCCTTATGCTGTCGGAACTGTAGACTGTACTCATGTACAAATTCAGAAGCCACATGTTCATGGGAATGACTACATTTACAGAAAAGGCGTCCCTAGCATTAATGTTCAGGCCACTTGCAATGGAAAGGAAGAATTCAACCAGTGTAGATGTATCACAGCCTGACTCTATCTATGAGTCCCAAATTTGGAGAAACTCCAATGTTTGCAGAGTTATGATGCCTCTGCAGGAAGTCAAAGGGATGACAACTTCTGCAGATCTTACAACTTGCTTACGTCACGCCGACACAGATAGGTCTTATGACGACAATGGGATAGGAATAGCGTAGGAGAAGGAAGGGAGCGGCCGTGGCCTTAATTAAGGTACAACCCCAGCATTTGCCTAGTATGAAAATGGGAAACCACGGAAAACCATCTTCAAGGCTGCTGACAGTGGGAATCGAACCCACTATCTCCCGGATGCAAGCTCACAGCTGCGCGCCCTTAAACGCACAGCCAACTCGTCTAATCCTGCAGATCTGGCTCCTTAAAAATTTCACTCAATTGTCAATCTATTATTTTCATCATAATTAATGTTTATAATTTATTAAAATTCGTATCCACCTTATTCAATACCAAAAATGTTGTTAAGATGAAATTACAACATGTATATTCATTTTATCAGGACTAGTTTCGACGCTTTATATTGCATCATCATCAGCTGATATACACTGGAAACATTGGCAAACATATATAAGTTTATCTACGTCACACACATTATAAAAACTATGATAAAGATTTAAAAACCATATTATAATTATACTATTTCCGAGTCCATATTGTCCAAGACTTGCAATTATTAAACTTTGGATTGCTAAAATCTGATGCAATTTGGTTTAAATAATTATTAAAATTAAACAAAACTAATAATAAAATCACGATCTTCTTAAAAACATTCACTCTGTTTGACTTTTTTTTAAAAATGTTTTTGTAGAACCATATTAAAACCATTCAATAAAGTCCTCAGGCTATTGCCATGTAGTGAACATAATGTCGCAGAATAAGGTTAACACGTTCCGTGCGGTTCGGGTCACCATGTGCCCCGAAACATGTTACTCTTATCCGTCGGTGCGAACTTCCCAGAATTGCGAAGTAAGTAACTACGTCCTAGTTACGAATTTCCGTTAACTAATGGCAACCTAGTGTTCCAATTGAAGCAAAGGATCGAGGCATACTGCTAGTTTTGATCGGCCCACCGGTGACCCGAAGGAAGTTTTTTTCATCTTCCATTCATATCGCTTCGGGTCACCCTGAGTCCCGATTGTTGTCTGACCTATATTTTTACGTGGGAATCGCTTAGCGCGGTTACGGTGAATGAAGCCTAGAGTGTTGCTGCCCGCAGATCGTAGATTGTTGTTTAAGGAGTACCACCCTTCTAATATCTGCTTTCTACATTGCTCTTAGGAAAGCCAATAGAGGTTATTGGAGTAGTTATTGACATATTTATTATCTTCCGTATATAATATTTACAAGCAATTTAACGTCCTTTTTTTAGGTATGGAGCTTTCACATTCCGACACACCGGTGGCACGGAAAAGAAAGATGGTTAGGACAGCACTGGGGTGGGCCTATATCACGTTCCGTGCGGTTCGGGTCACCATGTGTCCTGAAACATGTTACTCTTATCCGTCGGTGCGAACTTCCCAGAATTGCGAAGTAAGTAACTACGTCCTAGTTATGAATTTCTGTTAACTGATGGCAACATAGTGTTCCAATTGAAGTAAAGGATCGAGGCATACTGCTAGTTTTGATCGGCCCACCGGTGACCCAATTATTTCCGGGGTCATTTCTGTTTCACGCAATTGTTGAATCGGAACACTGTCGCACAGGTAAATACACTGGAATGTCTCCTCAACAATAACGCACACAACAAGTGCGCTTGCATTGTTTAGGATTTCATACTAGGGAGTAAACAAAGTCAAATTCGTCAGGTTACCGGTGACCCGAACCGATAATAACTAAAGGCAGCATCGGGTCACCGGTGGGCCGATACGACGTAACATTAAGTCATCGAAATTCACTGCCGCAGGGAACGTGTTAAACAATCTTCTTAAATGACATTGACACTGTTTGACACTTCAAAATCTTTTAAAACCATATTAAAATTATTCTATGAAATCTTCAAAATGTTGAGATGTGGCGATTTAATATGGTTCTAAAAGATTTTGAAGTGTCAAACAGTGTCAATGTCATTTAAGAAGATTATTTAACCTTATTCTGCGACATTATGTTCACTACATGGCAATAGCCTGAGGACTTTATTGAATGGTTTTAATATGGTTCTACAAAAACATTTTTTTTTTAAACGTCAAACAGAGTGAATGTTTTTAAGAAGATCGTGATTTTATTATTAGTTTTGTTTAATTTTAATGATTATTTAAACCAAATTGCATCAGATTTTAGCAATCCAAAGTTTAATAATTGCAAGTCTTGGACAATATGGACTCGGAAATAGTATAATTATAATATGGTTTTTAAATCTTTATCATAGTTTTTTATAATGTGTGTGACGTAGATAAACTTATATATGTTTGCCAATGTTTCCATTGTGTATCAGCTGATGATGACGCAATATAAAGCGTCGAAACTAGTCCTGATAAAATAAATATACATGTTGTAATTTCATCTTAACAACATTTTTGGTATTGAATAAGGTGGATACGAATTTTAATAAATTGTAATCTTGGTTCAATACGGACGAATAATGAAATTTATATACTTAACTAATTAATGTTTGTTATTTACATTATAAGCCTACCATTTTCCTCAATTTATTAATGTCGTAATATTCAGGCTATGATATCCACCTTTCAGACGGCCGTTGGTTGGATTATTCTCCCCCTGCATCAGATTCATCAGCCGCTTCTCCCATTGTTTTAACATACCTGCCAACTTTCCCGATTTAGGCGGGAGACTCCCGATTTTCGACAGTTTTACCCGCCTCCTGATTATTCTATTATTTCTCCCGATTTTAGCTTTTTTGGTGAACTTTAAACATTTGTTTTCAAATCCTACCATTTCAGCTTTTTACGCAAGTGACCGGAAGTCCTCGGCTCATTGGCCGCTTCCGAATGATATATCGACGTTTATTAATTCGAGAAATGCGCGCAAATGTGCGATGTTTATTGATACCTGTATATCGCGACGCGTATATCGATTGTCATCTCTCGTTCTCGCGTGTTATGTTTGTGTTCATTCACATCAGTCTAGTCGATTCTAGAGACTAGTCGCTAGATTTGGAGTCCTTTTAAGTAATTTTAGTGGCAGAATTTCAAAGATAGCAACTAGTGACTTTTCTAGAAATTTTAGGAGCCATTTGGAGACAATTCTGGCGAATTTTAATTTATTACTTGATAAAAATAACATTGCGCTCGCATAATCGTGCGGGCGCGTGATGCAATATATTAATGTATGAATTTGCATCTGTGTGCATGTCTGCTTCACATGTGTGGAGCACGAGTTCATACTATTTTCAGAAGACTTATCAGACACCGATTATCTCACATACTTCCTGTGAGGGAATAGAGAGAGCCTTGTAGCCTCGTATAGAAACAGTCATGTTTTGAGACAATAAGTGTTATAATAGAGTCTACCACAGTATTCCTGTATTGCGCAAGACATGTAGAATAAGCATTTTGGACCAGTTGTATCTCCTGATTCCTCCCGATTTTTCCTGATTTTCAAATCTAAATCTCCTGATTTTTGGTTTTGTAAAGTTGGCAGGTATGTTTTAACAATATGCATTTATTTCCCGTACGCTTAATTCTACTTTATATTTCAGTCTTGTTTTTCATGTTTTGTAATTTTTTACCAACAGTTGTTGGACGTAAATTCTTCTTCTCCTTCTACCACTTTTCCCACCTCTGTGGGGTCCTGGGTGCGAATTGTGTCGCACATGTGGATTTGGCCCTCTTTTACGGCCGGATGCTCTTCCTGATGCTAATCGTAGATGGAGTGATGTAATCATTATTGCGTGTTTCTGTGTTGGATGGTAGCGTAGTGTGTCATGCGAATATGAAGAGGAAAGTGTTGGGACAAACACAAAACACCCAGTCTCTGGGCCAGAAGAATTAATCAGAGGCGATTAAAATCCCCGACCCAGCCGGGAACCTCTGAACCGAAGGCCTCAATCCTGACCATTCAGCCAATCAGACAGTTGTTGGATGGAAAAGTTTAAGTTAAATTTAGCAAGTAGTTCACGCTGAACTGCATTTATTGCACTTGTTTTCTTGTGCTTCTTATCCGATAACTGTGACTTTGAAAATATAATTGTATGTTCCTTTAAAATGGAGATAAAAGCAGATTAGAATTCCAGACTGTCATCTGCCATGTTAAGCACTGAACTACCCGGAAGTCATCGAAGTGTTATCACGTACGACCTTGATCAGTGACACTGAGTGGCTGCTCCAGACACTCGAGTGTACGCTGTGCTTCCGCTCTATATTTTTATTCACCGCAAATGCGGAGAGGAAGCTCATCGGCAGGGAGACACTCAAGCACTCAGCAAGCACACGCTCACTCGCTTAGACTCATTTTTATTCACACCACCCAAGGAGAAGGATTTTAGAATCATCAACACTCCCAGAAGACAACAATTGTAACCCCTTGTTGATGAAATATGCAATGCTCAACTATTGACTTTCACAAGCTGCTTAGAACAAAGAAAGTGAGCAGTAGATGCCTGATTACTGTATTACTGTAAAATATCCCTGAAAACTGGATTATGCACAGCATTCCAGAGGATATTTGCTGCAACTAGGGCTCTACACACATCAGCATAGAAACCATTATGGGTTGTGGGAGAAATAGTTTATGTGAGCAGAATCCGTGTAATGTTATTTTTCATGGCCGCTTTCACTTTGTGACTGGCACTATCTGCATGCTGCTGAAGGTGGCATTTTTTCTGTTGTGAAATCTAAAACGCAATAAAGTGATGAAGATTAAAGATTAAGTTGAGGAACAGAAAAGGTAAATAGCTATTGAATAAAATATGTAATTTTGAACTATTTCCCTTAAGCCACCATTACTCTAAAGTTAATTAAGAACAAGAACACTACAGGCCTTAAAGTGCCTTATTTTTCAATAACGGCTGCTGCCCAGCTCATGGCCTGCAAATATTGGGTGATCGTGTGGTCAGTACGACATATCCCTCAGCTGTATTGCCTTGCCTCCGTGACTGCTGCTTACTGTAGCTTCTCAGTGGTTCCCACAATGCTGCGTCTATGCCGTTCCATACTTCATAGATTTCTAAATTACTGCCAGTACTGGAAATCAAACCCAGGCAGCTGAACAAAGTCTCTAAAATTAATTAGAGGAACCAATATCAAAACCTTACTTTTAAACTAATATGAAATTTAAGACGTATGAACATACCTGTTTATTGCAGTACTGACAGAAAATAATCTTACCATCAGAAGTCATCCCTGGAAATAGTATAAGCTGTTGATGTATACGTACAATCTTAGATGATTTCGTTTTAGGCATGACAAACTATATTCATTTAAACAGATGATGTTCTTTCACTGGCGACTACCTGCTCCTTATTCTTCTGAGCTAATCCTCCCCCACCACTCAGCATTCCTTTGATGACATTTGTCTGGGAAGATCAAGTTTCTGTGAAAAACCCATCCCCTGCTGTTCTGCTCTTCGTTCAGGAATGTCCATTATATAATAGTAAAAATTACAGAAGTTTAATTTTATTATAAATGTAAAAAAATAGGCTTCCTAGTTTAGGCACTAAAATAGTGAACTAGGCTTTAAAGGTCCAAATAAGCATTTTAGGGCACTATAAAACTCTATAAATGTAAAATATTTGTCCTGAAACATCAACACATTGTAAAAAATGTCATCTTACTTCTTAAGGAACAAAATAGGCATTTGCCTTACAACCCCAGGTCAAATTACAAGTAAGGTTCAGATGTTCAAGACCTAAAAATAGTGCAAAAATGCAACCAAATATGACCTTAAAAATGGCAAAATATGACTCAGAAGTAAATACGTCCAAAATATTTAAATTAAGACACATCTCTAACCAATGTTGTGAGTTAGTCCTCTTCTCTTCTGTTCACAAATCCCCTCTTACAAATACTGTACATTATGTTGATCATCATGTCATGAATAGAGGAATATCTTTTTCAGGCTGGGACATAAAAAATAATGTTAAATGATGCCTATTTATGTGAAAAACAAATGACTTAGTGACAGGTTTTCTCTTTTTCCAACTACTGTAAATGAACAGCCAAAGCTGCCACCAAACTGCCCAAATATTATTAAAATGTGACACTTTTACCAAAAATGCTCAAAATGTGATCTAACATCATATGAGAGTGATGAGAAGAGAGCCTGTCTATCTGAAGACAGCAGTGTATGAGCTGTGGAGATTGTCCTTTTGTGTTTTTTATGTTTGTCTTTGTCTCCTTTTTTATTTCTCCTTCCATTGCTGACCTGTTGTTTTATTATCATATTATGTGTTCGTACATATGTTCCTATCTTTTTATATATGACAGTCTTCACATTATTATAACTGATAAAAAGGAAATTTCAACCAAGTAGAATATATAAGGGCAAGAATGGAAAGTTCATTGCAGTAGAGGGAGGAGTTCTGAGAAGATGGGCAGAGTATTTTACACAATATTGTTGTAGGTCATCATTGGCAGCTTTAACTTGTTTCCGAGTAATTAACTTCTATCTGTGGATATACTATCGACGGTTGAACAGACCAATACTAGCATAGAATAAGCATCCACACAGATTGCACAGAATTGTTGGAGGAGGGCGTAGTTGTGCTGCACGGATTTTTTGTGCTTCCCTCTGACCTCTTCACATCTGTGTCACTCTCCTTCAAACACATTGACAGCAGCAGGGAACGTCCAGTGCCAAATTGTATGGTCTTGACCAAGCGTGTCCCAGGTGAGTGGATTGGGACCTGTCATCTTCATATTGTGCTTCAGCTGGTCCTTGTAGCACCTCATGGGGGTTCCACAAGGTCTGGTGCCGAACCAAGTTTGCCATACAGGATTTGGTGTGGAAATCTGGTATCACTCATCTGTCGGACATGGCTAATCCATCTAAGCTGATGACCAGTGGTGGACGATTCTATGCTCTCGGTATGTGCTTTCTCAAGAACAGCAATGTTGGTGTCATAGTCTTCCCTTTTGATCCTAAGAATGGACTGAAGTTTTTGTTTGTGGAAATGCAAGCTTTTTCAAGTCACATTGGTAAAGGGTCCAAGTTTCACAACCATTCAGCAATGTTGTGTCGACAACAGCATGGTACACCATCTGTTTCATGTTCACGGTCAGGTCTTCATTCATGAACACTCAGTGTGATAGTCATCCAAATGCTGCATGGGCAGTACCAATTCTCTTCTCCACATCTTGTTGTAGGTAAAATGTGGAGATAAGAAAAACAAGAAAATAGTGTATGATGATGAGAAAGCCTATTTATTTGAAGGAATTGATGTATGAAGATTAGGGGATTGCCCTTGTCCTATTGTGTTTTCATGTTAGTCTTTCTCTCCTCTTTCTATTCCTCCCTGTCTCCACATTGATCTGTTTCTTGTTGCTACCTTTATATATATATTACTTGATTCGTTGTTCATATAACATGATACTCCACTGAACCAAGGCTTCATTGTGAAGAGAAAAGAGCTTATCTAAATACTTACATTTTAGTGCAGTCTTGTGGTATTCCCTCTATCACTTTGCTAGATTCTGAATCGTCAATATGGTTTATTATGTTTTCCTTTTTTCAAACTATATCACAAGCTTTTCCCCAGATTCAAATGCAATTTTCCCTTCCTAAATGTCAATCCGTTTCTCAATATCTTCTGCTATCGTTTATGTAACAACATATTTTAGGATTAGTGGGGGAGGGGGTAAGGATGAAACATGATCCAAGAAGGAAGATATTGGAAGCGGTCAGAATAACAATAATTATAGAATATTTCACCATCAAACTAAGTACCTTGTTAACCTCCCAATAAGTTCAGCCATAATATTTAAATTTAGCCGAGTCCAAGCTGGTGGAAATTTACAAAACTCTTTTCATTTTTCGCAGACAGAGTAAAGCCTATCTTGCTTGCATAGAACATTGCTGAAGGTTGCAGTCATCCATCCTGTAAAGTTGATAAAGTGGCGAACCATTCGGAGACCATCTCTGCTAGATTGTATAGGCAGCAGAACAGGATGTAACCACAAGATGGGGTGGGAGGTCAACTATGTCACTTGATCATTTGAGAATGATCTAGTAAGGAGGGGTAAGTTTATAGATGGGTTTAAATACCAAAAGTCCCATGGAAATAGTAAAGGGACCTTGATATGAAGAATCAGAAATGACTGTTATAATTTTATTACAAAAGTCATCATTGCACTGATGACCCTAGCAAGACTCATAAGAAAGAGAGGAATTAATCAAGAAAGAAATAGCATTTACAGAGGCTACAGGTCTACTGTAAGAAGAAAACAGGATGAAGAGGTGTCAGAAAAATGAAATAGAGCATCAGCTACTGGATCTTCATTAATAGAAATTTTAATTTTAAACTAAATTTGAATCTTGACAGCCTCATTAACCACCATCCAGTCTAGATGTTTTTTGGAACATTTTTAAGTAGCTATGATAAGGCTTGACCATCCATTTTAATTAAAAATTTATTCATGCTCTTAGGTATTCACAATAATAATATTTATCCTTATGAGGTTCGGTTTCACATGTCTCTCCCACTTAAGTATGGTATATCATCATCATAAACTGTATTTATAGTATTTGTGTCTGGTGAATTGTTTTGCCTTTTAATACATATACATTTATTTCAGTTCAGTTTGTACCAGTCTGAATTTCATACAACCACCTTAAAATTACCTGTTGTGATTGGCACTGTTCCCTTGAAACAGTACATAAATACTTTTGAAAGAGGCTGCGGTGATGCTCCCCTTCCTGGAGAAGATTGGCGTGAGTATTTGCTAACTTAATTTTAATTTATTCATTGATATTTTGATCTGAAATTATCAAGAGAAATGCTGAACATTTTTAATAACCAGCAGTAACCTAAGAGAGGTAACTTAAAGGGCCCACCTTTTCAATGTTATAATGGTTAAGTTACAACATGTTTACTTGGAACTAGTTTCAACTCTATTTAGTGTCATCTTCAGCCAAAATGTGAAAAATAAACATAGGTACATACATACAAACAAACATATACATTACACAAAATATTATAGCATTATGATTAACCCTCTTAGTGCCGGCTCCTTTACTGCCGTGGTTGCTAAGAATGCCAGAGAGAAAATGCCTATTATGCAGCACTGAAGATAAAAGCATATCCTATCCTCACTTTTCAAGATATCTAATTGTAGTTTACATTTTCTTGTAGCTAAGTGATCCCCCTCTTCACTCACTACATTAACATCATGAAAATATTTCATACTTCCGAGCAAAAAAATTAAATTTGTTCATGCAATTTTTGAAAAATTTTAAAATTCAAATTTGGATCTCAATACATCCTAGTATTTTGATCGTACTCACCTAAATTTGGTATTCCTGTGCACACTGATGCATTGTTTACTATTTTGTAAAATATCAGTGTTTTAAGAATAATAGTTCTTGTAAAAATGGATTAAAATACTGACTTGGTCTAACATCAGGCGGAGGTGCACGTTTAGGGCCGGGCGTCTCAAGGAATGCAGGAGAGGGCTAAAATTGCACGTCATGATCGGACTGAATTTTACGGAAATCGGGAATCTGGTCATCATCGTCATTTCTGTCTCCGTCAATTCCATCATTATTCTCGTCACTATCATTACCGTCCTTATCGGAAATTTCATGCATCACTGTCACACGAGTGAGTCGGATAACATAACCACTATCGTCACTGTTTGAAACGTTACCGGCATTATTATTACTCTCAGTATCATCTGAATCATCGCCTGACTCGATATAATCAGAATCGTCACTCAATTAATCAATACACTACTAAATCGTCATCAATTTCAAACACAATACGAGAACTAGTCGCCATTATTACGAACACATGGTCTACAGGTACGCGCCAAACAGCTGAAATAGAAAAAATCATAACATCAACACAACATGTCGCACAGAAATTCTGGTGGTACATTTAGAAACTGTGTAGTATCTACTACAGAGTGATGCTGACTGGAGCTGCCATCTGTCAGATATGTGCAAACTATTACGACCTACATAGACAGCTGCAACACGGAGCACGATCGCGCTCCTGGCACTTTTCGCTAGGCTACAGAGGAGCGCAATCGCGCTCCCCGGCACTCTAAGAGTTAAATAAGAGTAAAAAGGGAAATAAAATAGTGAATGGATATTCAATCACAAGTTCAGAACTTGGCAGTCATGATCAAAACAACCCAGGAAGAGTGAATTAAAATTGTACAAACACAAGTTAGGACTAAACAAACATAATCTTTTAAAAAGACATATAACACTTTAAAACTTTGCTGAAGTCCGAGATGAACTTGGTAGTCAAAGATTCAAATTTGTCGTCACTTTTTCAATAAATGATGTCACTTATTAACTAAGAGTGTAGTAAACATTTTCTTTGAGCTTTTGACAGAAATACATACAATATTGAATTTGTGTAAGATGTTCCTCTGAGAGCTTTGAAGTCAGTTTTACGTCATAGCTGTGCTGTTGTCTGTGGTCTATTGCTTTTATGTTGCAACGTAACGTGTAAGGTAGAGACCAAGTTTTTGAGCCAAGGTTTCTGCGATGTTCGCAGTTCAATGCAGGACCTGCGGTGTAAAAAGGAGATATTTATAAAAGTGAAATAGTGAAGTTTTTTCTTTTTTTTTAAGCGGCCGTGGCCTTAATTAACGTACAACCCCAGCATTTGCCTGGTGTGAAAATGGGAAACCACGGAAAACCATCTTCAGGGCTGCCAACAGTGGGGCTCGAACACACTATCTGCGATGCAAGCTCATAACTGCACGTTCCTAACCGCACGGCTAACTCGCCTGGTAATAGTGAAGATAAAGAGAGCGTGGGCTATGACTGAATGAGACTCACCTCTGGTGGCAAAGCTGTGACGCTTGATGAATAAGCTTGGGTCAGGGAAGCAGCTAGTGTTGGAGTAGGAAGGAAGGGGGAGGGAGGAGGAGCGGTAGGGTACCCCTCCCACCTCCCTTATAAAAATTACAAACCTAACCTCGGCTTGCCTTAAACCCTTCCGATGAAAGTTCCTTTGCAATCTCTAATGCCTTTTGCTGATACATTTCGGTTGACACACCATATCCCAATTCCCGCCTTTCTGTCACATTTTTATAAAGTTTTTTTTTTTTTTTTTTCCATTTCTGGAAACTGTACACATTCCACGAAAAGCTCTACGATCATCACTACAAGTTAAGAGCACATTTTTTTTCTTTCTCCAATCGCGAATGTATGACTCGTCAATATCGTATTTCCTACCGGCGGTATGATTTCCAATAATTTTGGTTTCCTGAACTACTTTCAGTTTCTCACTCGCAGTAAAAGATCGCAAACGCTTTGTGGAATTCATGTTGATACTCCGAAAATGTGCGTGAGACTGACGCCAAGCGCAGCGCGGAAGTAGCGTACACTGAGAGTGGAGAAAGCATTGTTGCCAAGCCGCCCCACCGGTGATGCCCGATTTACGTGCATTCGGAAAGATAAATTTCCCAAAATTTTAAATAAGACCCGCACCCAATTTTGGAAGCGATATTTTCGAAAAAACAGTCTGGGTGGTTTTCGAGATTATACGGTAAGTTACCTAGGAGAACTATGGACTTTGCAATGGAGGGTCCTATGTTTGAGTGATGTCTTTAAAAGTAGGAAAGATCACAATGTGAAGATAAAGCTGGAATTCAAGAGGACAAATTGGGACAAATATTCATTTATAGGTAAGGAGAGTTAGGCATTGGAATAACTTACCAAAGGAGATGTTCAATAAATTTCCAATTTCTTTGCAATAATTTAAGAAAAGGCTTGGAAAACAACAGATAGGGAATCTACCACCTGGACAACTGCCCTAAATGCAGATCAGTAGTGATTGATTTGGTTTTGATAATAGAAACAGACAGAATTTTGAAACAATGGTTAGACTCAAGTGTTCATCTTGCATTCAGGAGATAGTGGGTTTGAACCCCACTGTCGGCAGCCCTGAAGATAGTTTTCCATGGTTTCCCATTTTCACACCAGGCAAATATTGGGGCTGTACCTTAATTAAGGCTATGGTCGCTTCCTTCTCACTCCTAGCCCTTTCCTATCCCATCACTTCCATAAGACCTATGTGTGTTGGTTTTATGTAAAAAAAAAAAAAGAGCACTCAAAATTTTAATTATTTTAAGATCAAAAGTATAAAGAGAGAATGGGTTACGGGACTAGTTGTAAACAGGGGATTACAGACTGTGACTTGCAAATCAGATACGCATTCATCACACATCCCTATGCCCATGTCTCTTCTTTTTATAGATAATTACCTTGGTTACGATAAAACGGCAGATGTAAGCTACATGAGACTACTTTAATGCACCAGGTGCTTTCTGAAAACCCTCTGGACCCAGTCAGGCCCTATGCTACAAATCCCATACATTGAACGACAACATACATCAGGTCACAGTCAATGTCATGATCTAGTGGA
This sequence comes from Anabrus simplex, assembly GCF_040414725.1. Lineage (NCBI taxonomy): Eukaryota > Metazoa > Arthropoda > Insecta > Orthoptera > Tettigoniidae > Anabrus > Anabrus simplex. The sequence goes on along the minus strand of NC_090268.1, from coordinate 355,672,848 downwards.
ATGAGCTCCCCTATGATATTACGGATGCTAAATCTAAAACAAAATTCAAAGCCTCCTGCCAACGTCATATTGTGTAAATAAGAGTGAAAATGGTTGGTTGTTGTCGTATGCTATAGAATGTAGTCATGGTAATTTATACCCCAGATTCTAAAAATGTTTAGATATGTTTAGGTTAGATCATTTAGGGATTTTAAAAAAATATTGTGTTCATGTATTTGATATTTTACTCTTTCAATACTGAGATTTTCATTTTAATTTAGATCTTGTATTTTACACAATAACTTTTTTAAATACTGCTTTATTATCTTATTTACATGTAAGTTTATATAGTTAATTGTTTACTGTTCCATTTTAGTTGCTGTAAAGTTATGTACACATACATGTTTTACTTTGTGGTTAGGTGTAAAGGAGGGCCATAGCCTGAAATTTGTCAGGAGCTGTAAAGTCATTGAATAATAATCTAATCATAATATTTAAGACAAACCAATTATTAAAAATAGCATATATATATATAGCATATATATATAAACTAAAAATTTAAAAATTGCGGCTGCTGTGTTACACATGTAAGTTATTAATTAAAACAATATTCGTATTAATAACTGTTTAGGAAAGGAAATGAAATTATGACTGAAAAGTGTGTGAAAGACAAGAAAACACTAACCCCATAGCGTATAAAACATATAATTGGAATTGTTTTGATTTTACGCATTAATATAATATGCACACTAGTTTTCAAGATGACATTTTTCCAGTTAAAAGATATAGTGAATACAGTAGCAAATATAGTATGTAATTCAAAATCTGAGACTGATTCAATCTCACTATTTTTATTTTTAAGGTTGTTTGTTTTAATTCCAAAGGATAAGAAAAGCAGTATTGAAGCTTAGAATGTATGGTATTCCTTGTATTTGGAGGTTTCAGGGTATGAGGAATAGAAATAATACAAGAGGTTATGTACAGTGGAACCTTGATTCTCCATTTCTGGAGTGACAACGGAAAGAAAACGTACACCATGGGAAAACAGAAAATCTGGGAATGAATGAAAACCATTGACAGTTTGGCTAAACATTACAAAAATGAAATAGGAATAATTATAATCTTACAAACACTCCTAAACCAAACCAAACCAAAGTACAGCCCCAATGGGCCTCTGCCCGCTAAGCGACCGCTGTTCAGCCTGAAGGCCTGCAGATTACGAGGTGATGCATGGTCACTGTGACGAATCCTCTCGGCTATTATTCCGGCCCTCTTGACTGCGGTCGCCATCTCACAGTTAAATAGGTCTTCAATTAAAGGTAATCACGTAGGCTGAGTGGACGTGGAACCAGCCCTTAGATCCAGGTAAAAATGCCGGACCTGGCCGGGAATTGAACCCAGGCCCTCCATGTGAGAGGCAGGCAAGTTGGACCGTGGAACCGGCTTCAAACATTAATTACCAGTACGTGAGTTAAAAATCATGATATTTTATATTCAATTTTTCCGGGGAACTTTGTCAGTTTTCTGTGAAAACTTCTTTCAGTTTAGCAACTTCGATCGGCCAAACTCTCCAAAAAATCTAATAACGCCAAGCCAAACAACAACTGACAAGTAGTTTTCAATTCTCTAATCTAATAAAATAAAGCACATTAGATACACAAGTGCCAAACATGATGGCAAAATCCCTTCTTTTCTTAATCTTCCATTGTAATTTGGTCACTGATATACTGTTCCTAGTCAGTTTCTGGAAATCGTGTACTGCATATATTAGGCCTACGTCGACATTTACAGGTTATGTTGAGCTCGAGAATATGGTTTTAAATGTATCAGTTATCAAAAGTTCGCAAATGCATTATATTCAGTTCTGCCCGTCACTAATCACAATCAAATTGGAAAGAGAAAAAATATCATAAAAATCTTCAGAATTTATGATTATTTGTGACCTTGAGCTCATCTAGAAAGCGTGCTCGCTGCACGAGTCAATAAGAGTGGGACTGCGGTTCTTATGACATTTTAACACAAAAACATAAAATTTCCATTCTTATTTAGGACCAAAACAGTAATAGGCAATCCCAAGACCTTCCATGGCTTTATGAATGTAACGTGCAACATCGATTCTGGTCTGGAAAACATAATCGTATACAATAATATGAAAATACTAGATTTGTGGCAAGAAGGAGCAGTTTTGATTCCTGCCTGAAAGCCCAGTGACTATACAGTGCCCGGAGAGTAGTGCCGAAAACCTGTTCGGCGATACAATCAAAAACGTAAAAATATAAACATCTAACCCTGGACATAATGTGGACGTTTTACGAGTACAAACATTTGTCGAGACTCGTTCTGTCTTTAAGCAGAGCTGTCAAAATGTGCTCTGTCTCATTCCAATTGTTGTGGCCACTCTCTGCTTTATGATTTCTGAGGATTCTCTAAACAATACCACCCGAATGCGATGCAAGATGGTCCCTTATGCAAGTTCACCGGCCATTGTTTTTCCAGTACTGTACTTGCTCTAATTATCAAAATGTCGGGCTGTTAACGCCAAGATCTGTAAGTATGCCATAGAAGTCCTTTCATGAGATATAGTTTCTTGAAAAACACTTGATCGAGGATTTAGCGTTGATGGGACTGAATTTTCTGGACAGTTGATCAGGGAAATAGTTTCTTCAAGGAACGGATAATGCAGGATTTTTACAATGTGATTTAATTAGGATGTTCACGGGACCACGTAATTAGGATGAATAATCCGGGAAAACGTAGTTTCTGGGAACAGATAATCGAGGTTCCACTATATCTGCAAATCACGAATCAAGAAGATATTTTAGTTTGTTGTTTTAAGCTTGTAAGGAACACTGAAAGAAAACAAGTAAGCTTGTAGTGACTGTGGATGTTATCATGGTAGTAGCTATGGGATCTGTAGTTTTACATAGAATCAGAACTACAAGGAGGTAACTTTTCATATTAAAAATCCTACATATATTGGCTGGGATTCAATCCAAGGCCACATTTTCCACTGCAGCACAGAATTGCATTTTAAGACTTGTAGCTAAGGCTGTTAAGATAATGAAGAGAGAAATCAAACCTTAGAAAGTAAGATGTATGAGCCATTGTGTTTTGTTTATTTTATTCTGGTAATATTCCTGATTCCACTAGTGAGACTATTACACCTCTACCCACTGATCCCTAAACTATGAAAGACATACCTGCCTAAAAATTACTTGAATGCATTTTTTGTATCTAATACTCTGTGTTTTCACAGCTTCACCTAATCATGAATCTTGCTTCTTTGGACCACACAACGTAGTCGACTCCAGTGGTGATGCAGGAACCGAGCAGCAGTGCTCATTCACTCCACTATACATAACATACCCAGCTATTCAAGATGACGTTGAGCTTTAAGAAGAGGAAAAAGAAATGTGTGACTCTTAAATATTTAAGATTAATCTCTTGCCTTTATTTTAAGGCAAAGTTTGGGTACCTTGTGATATAAGAAAATATGTATCTTGATCCTGTTTCCATTGCAGCACAGAATTGCATTGTAAGACTTGTAGCTAAGACTGTTAAGATAATGAAGAGAGAAATCAAACATTAGAAAGTAAGATGTACAAGCCATTGTGTTTTGTTTATTTTATTCTGGTAATATTCCTGATTCCATTCGTCCATGTTGATAGAACCTTTATGTCATTACAACACAGTCTTGAAGAAGAGCTCTTATATTTTAAGAATTCTCTGTCTTGTTAATGAGAACAATTTCTACAATAACAAAAAACATACAGAAAGAAAAATACTGTGTGACCTATAAGTGGTCATGTACCTGAATGTTGGTGGAAAAGAGGACAAAAGAAAAAAGTAACAAGAGAAGCTGAGGGAAGTATTAGTTGCTGATCACCAAACTCAAGCTCTAATTAGGTGGGAAGAAGACAATAAAAAAATTAATTTACCATATTTATTTGCATTAGAGATGCACCTTTTTACTGGTTTTATAACAAAACTCAGCTCTCTAACTTATGAAATAAAATTCAGGGTCATACAATTGTAACTTAAAATTGGAAATAAAGTACAGCAGTAATTATTGGTAAAACAAAACATTAGTAACATGTAGACTTACCTCATTCTTTATCATTTTCAGCATCACTGCCATCATCCACAGTGTTCTCCCCAGAAACTTTTGTCAGCCGGGTGGCAGGAATTAGTGGCCAGGCGGGGAATGCTACGTAAAACTTCAATATGAAAAAAAAAAATGTCAAATCATGCCCCTCAGGGCATTAACAATAATATCAGACAGGTAAACATTAACTGCAAATTTGAACTATTTTAGTGTTATCACGAACAAGACATAAAAGAGTATTTTGAACTTCTAGTATTCTATTGCTCGTTCCAAATAAAGTAACAGCAGACTTAGGCCTACCACTCAGTTACTGTGGACATGTGGACTGCCATACGGGTTTGTGATGTCATACGGAATAGAAGCCTCGCATGCGACTCCACACTAATCCAGACCCTGCTCGCGCACGAGACTACTTGGTGGTCAAGCTAAATTTTTGATCTCCGATGTAACTGATGCAATTACGCTGACAATAAAGGTGTAACATTTAAATTAACAGTTTTACAGTATTTACATGTTAATTTGGAGCACCCAATGATTCAAATATGTGTTAAAATTATGTAACTAGCACATATTCAATTTATATTAGCCGTGTGGTCAGTAAAATTGGCAGGGCAGAGCGCCCATTAAAAAAGTCCTAGGGAGAACACTGATCCATCACAGATTCACATTCATCCTCTTCCCATAAAATATTGTCTTCTGTGCCATTGATAGCATTTGATATGCCCATCTTTGGGAAACTTTTTGAAACTACTTCTGGTCGTTATCCTACTCCAAGCCCTTGTTATCCATTCATACATCATTTCAATTGTTGGCTGCTACATCTTTTCTGTCGGTGTCATATCATGACTCCCAGCTGCCATCCACCTAGCATAGTCCTCTCATATAATTCTAGAATGGTTTCTTTTCACACACATTGAAAGGTTGGAGCACACATATCAGACTACCAGGGATAACAGTGATATCAGTGTTTTTTATCTTAAGAATTCTTTGTGTAATCACCAAAATGACCCTGGAAACTGTCCCTAACACGGAGATCAGGTTGACAAGGTAAAGCACCAAGGAGATTTTTCCACACTCGATCCATCTATCCAGCCGTCTGTCCACTCTTACATTAATATCTTTGGGTACTTTAATTTTCCATATGCTCTCTCGTTTCAAAAATGACATATGGTGGCAATTTCCTTCCAGCTGCTGTATTGCTAGCATCACTGTGGAATTCTCTCCTTTTAGAAATTGTTTTGGACAGAATATAAAGGTACCAGGTCTGCATTCCGTATTTACAACAAAAACAGTAATAATAATAATTCACCAGAAGTATGAATTTATGAGAATAGTCTTGGTACATTAATTGACAAATGAAAGTTTTGTCTCCTCAATGAAAGGCACTTTTTTTATTGAAATAAGAAGAGGACAGCCTCTAGTTCCTGTAAATTCAGCAGCGCTGATACCCATACTTGCAATTTCATGCGCCTTGTAATACATCATTTCATGTGAGACTCCTACTCCATTGTTTATTAAATTCAATACATAATCCATTAGTTTATTTTCAATTTTGGGACATTTTGCACCCCTTTTACCATGAAATGATTTTTTTGGCTTGTTAGGAGCGTGAAAGGAGGCTCTTTTTATTTGTGCCATTTTGCACATTTCACTTCAACAGTGTAAATTATCTATCAGCAGTTCTGTTTCCATGTTCCTACACGAATTGGATGAATGTTAAATCAAAACTTGCTATGTAACTTGATTTTGACTCATTTCTATCCATTCCAAAAACACTGTTCATCAGCACAACCAACTACTGCAGGCCTTCTAACAATACAGGGTTATAGTCATCGTATGTATTTCATATTCATTTAAAAGAAACAATTACAACTAAAGTTTTCATGAGTTAAAAACTTAAATTTGAACATAACTAATCCATCCCTCATTTCCCATCATTGCCAGAAATACTACACACTGACACATACACACATACACTAAAAATATTGCACACACATTGCTATGTAATAATTGCTATCCTGTCCGGCTCCTTGGCTGAATGGTCAGAATGGTTGTCTTTGGTTCAGAGGGCCCCAGCTTCGATTCCAAGATGGGTTGGAGATTTTAACCTTAAATGGTTAAGTCCCTTGGCTCAGGGACTAGATGTTTGTGCTATCCCCAACACCCTTGCAACTCACACACAACACTGCCCTCTACCACAATAACACACACTTTCCTATAGGCCTACACGGCAGATGCCACCCACCCTCGTCAGAGGGTCTGTCTTATAATGATGGAACCAGGCTAGAAATAACCATACAAAATTATTTTTATCATCATCCTTATCATCCTTCAAAGAAAGTGTTTTGTGTGGTCAGCCTATCAAAGTCTGCAGCTGTTGATTACTATCCACTAGTTGTGTTATACAGTATATTGTAATCCATCTACTGTAGTTTGAATTCATCAGCACAACCAACTACTGCAGGCCTTTTAACAATACTGGGTTATTAGTCATGTGAATTTTGTATGCATATAAAGGAAACAGTTACAACTAAAGTTTTCAAGAATTCTTGTTAAAACACTACATACTGACACACACACACACACACACACATTGCTATGTAATAATTGCTATCCTGTCCGGCTCCTTGGCTGAATGGTCAGCGTGGTCACTTTTGGTTCAAAGAGCTCCAATTTCTGTTGAAAATGAAATGTATTCATTAAGTGAAGAAATTGCTTTCCTAACATTTTTAGGGTAAAAGTAGAGAGCATCCATTGTACAGTAGTGTTAATTACAAAAATAAATACACAATATTTGAACATATAAGCAGAGCTACTGAACTGGTAAATACAAATCATTTATAGCTGTTTAGGTTTGCAGCTGACTAAAATGACTAGAGCAGCTGTTGTATCACTTTGTAATATTATAGTTTAAAAGAACCTTTATTTACACTACAGGGAGAAGTATTAATTCACAAACCCAGAGAAGACTCTCTTTTCTTAAATTTGTTATTTGTAAAATCTTTGGTCTGTATATAACATATTTTTTACTGACAAGGAAAGTGTCACACCCTGCCGAATCTATCTTGAAACTGTTGTGTCATAATCAATGCGCTAGGTCCGAAATTAAAGCTGGAATCCTACATGGTCTGGCAGTAACACAGTACAACTGGACATCTCTGCCTACTAGTGAGCTGTGTGGAGCTGTGTTAACTCATCGTTTTCTGCTCACTGCTGCACTGCTGATTTGCTGACAGTTAAGCCTGTACTCTCCAAACTGTAGTGACTACTACTATTATTATTTATTTATTTATTTATTTATTTATTTATTTATTCTTCTTTTGTTTTGACCAACTATGGACCATGTTAATTCGAATTCAGCTTCATCTGTTTCTGGGCTTTTATCCTCATCCAGTACTCCATCATCCATTCACCCTGCAGTCTCCTCCTCTCCTCTGTCCACGGTGCTTGGGTACAGGATCTCACTTTTCCTTGAAAGCTCTTGGTGGTCTTGATTCTCAACTTGTAAGCATCCCTGTTGCCGATTTCTGTTCCTTGTATTCCGATTTCTTTCAGGTCTTTCCTCACCTCCTGATGCCAGCGCACTGTAGTTTTCCTTATCTCAAAAAGATAATTTGATTGAGTCAGTCCTCCTGGGTTCATTCTGTAGATATGTCAAAAGAACATGAATTTCCTCTTCTGGATGGTATCCGAGATGTTTTCCATCTTGAGATATAATTCTTGGTTTCCTTTCTGTATGATGCATCCTCTGCTCTTTGGGGTCTCGGTATCTTCCTCCGAATCTTTCTCTCTACCAGTTCCAACTTCTTGACCAATCCTGTTACCACCTGCCGCCGTTCTGATTGCGTCCCAAGAACAGCTTCTTCAGTAGTTGAATGAGATTGAAATTACCAAGAATGAGGTTTGTGAACAGGTAGGATTTTTTAAGACTCCTGCTGTACAAGGTCCTGAATGGTAGCCAGAGTGTGAGCTGTATAGCGCTATTACGAAGGAATATTTTTTTAGCAAGATCAATCAATCACTACTGATCTGCATTTAGGGCAGTCGCCGAGGCGGCAGATTCCCTATCTGTTGTTTTCCTAGCCTTTTCTTCAATGATCACAAAGAAATTGGAAAATTATTGAACATTTCCCTTGGTAAGTTATTCCAATCCCTAACTCCCCTTCCTACAAACGAATATTTGCCCCAATTTGTCCTCTTGAATTCCAACTTTATCTTCATATTGTGATCTTTCCTACTTTTAAAGACACCACTCAAACTTGTTCGTCTACTGATGTCCTCCCACGCCATCTCTCTTCTGACAGCTCGGAACATACCATTCAATCGAGCAGCTCGTCTCCTTTCTCCCATATCTTCCCAGCCCAAACTTTGCAACACTTTAGTAACGCTACTCTTTTGTCAGAAATCACCCAAAACAAATCAAGCTGCTTTTCTTTGGATTTTTTCCAGTTCTTGAATCAAATAATCCTGGTGAGGGTCCCATACACTGGAACCATACTCTAGTTGGGGTCTTACCAGAGACTTATATGCCCTCTCCTTTACATCCTTACTACAACCCCTAAATACCCTCATAACCATGTGCAGAGACAATCATATTATTATGTGATTACCCAATGAAGGTCTTTTCTTATATTAACACCTAGGTACTTACAATGATCCTTGTACCGGGAGGTACACCTCTATGCCGTACATTTAAATCTTGCGCCAATAGAACTCCTTTACAGGAGAAACACTGAACTTGGAACTAGACCTATGTAAACTTTCCTCAGAAGATGTCACTACCGTAATTTTGTTATTGTGAAGTTTCCAGTACTCTATGAATTTCAACTTGTTTTGTTTTCCATTCATCAAGAAGTTTGGACATTCTCTCATAGATGTCTCTGCTAAAAAGCTATGATCATGCACCCTGGTGCGAAGTGAAGGAACTTTTTTGAAGAAATTTTGTATTTATAAGTTTTTCTTTACTAAATTTCATTCATTCATTTTTGGGTTGGCAATATTGATCTTTTCTTTCTGCCAGTTTTGAATTCAGCCAATCCATAATTTCTGTAATTAATTTTCAGCCTATCACAGGCTTCTTCTTCGATTTAGTGTGTAACTTAAATTTAACCAATAAAATTCTGTGGGTGTGTCTTGATTATTCATGAAAGGTCTCGAACCTTCCCCGAGAGTTTATAAACTGCGGGTTTTCATGGCTCTTGGCCATTTGATCAACTAATCTAGTGTGTGTGTCACGCAGGGGGTGGGAGGTGCCTCTTTCTTCAGGCAGCAGGTCTTCAGCAAGGTAATGGTCAATTAACATCTTTATTCCTTTGCTAGCTCCGCAGTTTAACCTGAGGGAAAGGTCCGAAACCTTTACTATGTAACTAGCTTCTCTAAAATGTAAGTTCTACCGGCTAATGTAAATTTTCATCAACCTTTAACCATAGCGTATCGAAGAGGAAGTGCGACGTCTTCACGAGTTACCGTGGACCGCCGCACAGATGGCACTGCCATCCACAGTGACGTCTGAGCGAGAGGATAACAGAGGCATTATCGGGACTACTACTTCAAAATCTACTAAGAAACTCAAGCAACTTGCGTTTGATCTGCTGGACACTTTGGAATATTTCCTGGATGATTTTGCTGCCTTTGAAGTAACCAGCTCCATTCTTATCTCCTTCGTGCGGAAGAAGAATCGACATTTCAAGTAGTGAAATACGAGTTTTGGTAGCAAACACAGCACATGATCTTCACAGCACCCCAACTGCGATGACTTCACTTTAATAACATCTAATTTATCCAAGCACTCGAAGAAAGTATCACCCCATAAACTATCCATAAATGATAGCTTTTCCGCAACAACATTTTCCACTCGCAACAACACATTATGAACACTTTCCGACGCATACGTGAGATATGTGGCGCTTTGCATTGAGCCGTAATCTTTAATTAGTGTTAGGGAAGCAGGCACACTATCAGTCGGTTTGCCGAAAAGGAAAGGACGACATAAATCACACTGAATCACTTTTGAAATATTCCTCACTATGTATCTGGCTAAATGATACACTAAGTACTCTTTGTTACAATTCCGCCCACTTAACTCAGGTAAACTGTTTTCCCAGTCTGGTATTTGAATGTCATTTTCGATGTTCACAATTTTTTCCCTGATTTCATCTACAGCTTGTGTCTTCACTGCACGATTTTTACTTTCAATTTCTCTTGCAAGAATACGCATTTGATTAACAAGAGATGTCAACGGGGATTCAGCTCTGTACTCACAGTTTTTGCCAGACGATAAGGCAAGTTTAGACGGTACGTAAATAGACTGCAACGTGTGTAAATGTGGAAAGTCAATAGTGGACGGATGATCATCACAACTTAGTGATCGCAGGATACCAAAATGACGTTCTAGGGGATCTTGATTAAATTTTCCTGTCAAAACATAGCTATAATTGTGTTCCCACAAATATTCAGACACTTCTAAGGTACTTTCCACGGTAACTCTTAAGGACTCCAGTGTCCTTTGTGAAGCGAATGAATTTTGAGTATCTCTGAGAACATTCTGCCATTTAATTAATGTTTCATGTGCCTGTGATCCTTTATACAGTGCTTGAGTGGGAATAGACGAATTTCATGCGTCAATCAGACAGTTTAAATCGCTTGTGAAAATTTCCGTTTGTTTACTATCTTCTAAACCCTGTGTTTTAATACCCCGATAGAATGCTATACCATTAGCGACTGATCTAGTGAATAGTTGAAATGCCAGTCTTACATTCATTCGCTGAAACAAATTAGGATCCAAGTGGGCAGAGGTCAGTTTGTAGCAAACTTTCAATCCGGAAAATTCAGGAGACGAGTCACATTCGTAAACTTTTCTGTAGAATGAATAATCAACAATATTGCCATTATAATTAACCTGTCCTTTGTCATGAAAATGATTTCTTACACATTTAAATATATGTGGCGCATCTGAAAATGCCCATAATTTTCTGTTGGAGTCAGCTAGATTGGAAATATAACGCTTCAGATTCTTTATGTTACCAGATATTCGTAAGCATTTCCACAACTTTTTATTCGACTGGCTACCATCCGATGTGAAACCAATGATTTGGACACCTACTTGCTCTAATTGTATGATGACTTGAATGAGAATGTTTGCAATTATATCACCAGGGGTGGCGTTCTGGCTAGCATATATCGCTATGGGTTGTATCGAGTTATATAGAAAAGGAACAAACATAAAAACTAGAGCATGATTTGCCAACTGACCCTTGCTTTTATCTTCAGTAAATTTCCCCAAATCAACAAAACCATTCACGATTCCGAGTTAAAGCGAATTTCTTCTCGTAACTTCACCTCGTCAAATATCAACATCCCTAAGCGTTCATGTTCCTCCTTTCCATTAAAAAAATCTGCTATGGCAGTGGTAGCATGCTCATTTATGCCATACGAACATTTTAGGCCCTTCACCAAATTTCTCAAGTGGGATTCAGAAGACAAAGGCAGCAAGTCATGATTTAAACAGTGCCGATAATCCTTGGGAGACTTTATTTTTAAAAGAAGTGCATCAAGAAGAAATTCATCACTATATCTCATTCCTTTTTTACTTTTCGCTTGACATTTCTTTAACATTGTATCGACTATAATTTTTTGTTTTTTGCTGAGAGAACCGAATTGTTTTGACTCAGTGAAATTTCTCTTTGATTTTATATCAGAAATGTCTTTTTCAAGCAAGTGTATCTTAGCTTTAGCGACATTGAGTTGATTTTGCGTTCTAATGAAATTACATTTCTGATTCTTCAATCTCCTCTTTAATAGCGCAATTGTTTTCCTAGCATCTGCGACATTAGAGCTATCTTAAACTACTGAACATACAGGTTGATCACTATCACTGATATTTACGATCTGTTCAGGGCTTTTATTAGAGAAATCTCTTCGTGTGGATTGCCAATTCGTGGAGGAGTTGCGTTTCTTAATTGCCTTAGAAATATACTTGGGTAGATTGGGAAATATGTGAGGAAATGCTTCTGGTTTTAATTTCCAGCGCTGTCTTGGTATCTCTACCCTTTCACCATTTACCGTAAACGAGTCTACTTTTACTAGAACGTCATCGCAAAAATGAATGTCACAAACGAAACAGTTATGAGTTAATTTTCGGTCTTTAATATGGATAGCCTTCTCCCATTTCAGTAAAACACCACTCTCTTTAGGGGGCCTAAAGAAATGCCTTCCTGAAGACGATCGGTCATATCCAGATCTGCAGCCGGGTACAAAACACGAGGGCATGATGTGATAGTTTCCTCCCGCACTGATATACGTTGCCTTATAGCACAATAGCGACAAAGACCGAGGTATTTAAAACATAACACTTCTCACACAACTCGTGCACTAATAATGCAAACTGTCGAAACATCTCTGACAGCGACAATAATGAGCAATAAAAATGACTACATCTGAAGGCAAATATAACGCGGGCTAATGGCCAAGGGTCTCTGTTGACATCGCAATCGCCTGTGCTGCCACCAAGCGGGTGTCCCACCAACCTCTTGAGCTCTCTTACGGGCAAACGGAGAAGATATCGCACTTCCTCTTCGATACACTATGCTTTAACTGTAAATTGGGGATAGAGAGTGACGTACCCTCTCGAGCTCCCCTGCATATTGGTTTGAGGTGACTACGTTTTGTACTGGTTTTCTTCCTTTCCGTAATGCCCTAAAATTATTCTCATACGAGTCACCTCCATAAGTTGGGAATAGCCCCTGTGTCATCGGCCTAGTGCCCCTTAGGTTTTTAGAATTCTGTTGTAGGAGTGCAAGTACTCACCTCCATTCTATTTGGTGTTTCGGGCCATTTACTTAACCATTATTCATGTTCCATGAAGGCCCAGTAGGTTGGGTACAAGATACCCCTGTTTCATTTTTGTAAGTTGTACCTGGTGGCAAGTAATTGTAAGGTTTTGATATTGCCTTGGATAGGCTTGAAAAACTGAAGAGCGTGTCAGCTCTTTTCAAGTGTTGTAAAAGTGCCTCTGGGAGGCTTGAGGTTAAAAATTGGGAGCAAGTGCTCCATGTATTAAGGGGTGTTCTGCCCTTGCATAAATGGTGACCTTTGTAATTCTGAGCGTGTAACTCAGGAAGTGTGTAGTAAGGGCTTGAAGCCCAAGACCTGTCTATACCATCAATCTTGTCCTTACTAGACCTGTTTATTGCTACTGGTACCTGTTACATTGTTATTTGTTGATTTTGAAATTCTAAAAAACAAAAAAACAAAACACCTTTGTTGAAATTTTAAATTAACTTTGACTTTGTAGTTAGACCCATTCATCCCGGCACCTTCTTTCACCTCTGCTGGTCCACGGGTAACCCCGTAACAAGTGGTAGCAGAGCGTGGTTGAATGGGTCTCAATTAAGCCCCTTTTGACAACTAAACATTGGATTCGATTTGTACTCTAACAATTTTCTCAGTCGCTGGAATTTTCTTTTCCTATTTTCTAAATTTGTAAAGCTTTTGTCATCATGTCTGGCCCTTGCGAAGTCCTCCATCCCGGCTACTTGCGCAAGGAGGAATTGATTTATGAATTGCTATTAGAAATGTTCAATCTGGAGGCATGGTTGCGATTGACTCAAACAAACTGAAGGAGTCATTAGAGTTACCAATTTGTATCCCAACCTTGGGAGAGAAGGACATTGATGAGGCTCTCTCCACTATCACTGACAACACTACTGAGTTAGCATCTGTAGTTAGCTTTTTTGAAGTAAGTGATCCATCTCCATACCAACTTAAAAGAGTGCAGGCAAGATTGTTCCATTTTTATAACAGGGTGAGTGATCTATTGTCTCTAAAATTAAAGGAAGATCATGCTAAGGAGGTGAGCAATTTAGTTGATCATCTATCAAAAATGTCCAGTAAGGTTAGTCAATTGTTAACTGGGACAGTACCTCCCAAAACCGACCAAACCACTATTGTAAACATAGCTAATGAGGAGGATTCTTCCGAAGGGGAAGAAAGTAGAAAATCAGTGGCTACTCAACAGACGCCTGTCCCATTAGGAAATGAGTCCGATCGTCGTACCTCAATTCCACCTTTCTTTATAAATAACGCTGTCTCTGAAGCTTCTTTGTCCCCTAGGCCATTACCCGTTATGTCCCCTGGCTTTAGTAGTTTGCCTCATCCTTTGGCTATGTTGCTTAGGGGAATTTCTAAATTTTCGATCAATTCTACTAGTAATGTCATTTCATTTTTAAGATTTTTAGTTGAGTTTCAGGATCACGCACTTGTGTTTTCTCTTTCCCCTTCTCAAATTCTTCAGATTATTTATCCTTACTCCATAGGTGTCCTCTCAGACAAGATAGTCAGAGCAATATCTGAGCAATCATCTATAGAAGACTTCCACGCCCATCCGCTAGCTAATTTCATTCCGGCTCGAGCTAGATCATCACTAATACAAAGGTACTACTGTATTATATAGTAGGGTTGGGCAGACCGGAACATTCAGTTGTTCCGCAACATTAGGAGCTTGGAGGCGGAGCGTTTCGGTACAGAGTGCCGCAACATGGGACGCGGGACTGTAACAACTGCATAGTAGAGAGAGAGACAACATGACATGCTCCGCATCAGCTGGAATGTGCCTGTAACGAACGTGCTGTGTCGAAGGCGGCACTAGATAAACTAGTTGGCCTTGGCTGTGTGCAGTGGGCACTTCGGACGCGGGGCTGTAACTACGCACTGCGCAGTAGAGAGAACTTCGAGAGGCAACATTACATGCTCCGGGCCAGTGGGACTATGCCTGTATCAGTGTATCGAACGTGCTGTGTGTAGCATAAAGCTGCACGAAACTCGAACGAACAGTTGGAACACTGAAATTCGCGCACAATAATCTCGTTTAAAGGCTGCGTTTAGGTCAAGATTTTTTCGGTCAATACGAAATACAGATAACACAGTTACAATGGCAGTACAGGTGTTTAAAAGTAACTAATCTAAGGATATTTCCACCAGTTGAATGTATCGGCAGGTATTGTAATTAGGGCCAGGATAAAACTTCACGGTACGTGAAAAACCAGTCGAAAATCTGAAATATGCACCCAGAAATATCATGTCTAAAATGTTTTTAGGATAAGAATGTCTTCATTCATTCTGAAATACACCTGTCATAATTACACTGGCAGTAGATGTGTTTACAAATGTCACAATGTTATTTTCACTAATTAAACATATACTCGCACAATTAAAGAGATATTTACCGAGCTTGATAGCTGCAGTCGCTTAAGTGCGGCCAGTATCCAGTATTCGGGAGATAGTAGGTTCGAACCCCACTGTCGGCAGCCCTGAAAATGGTTTTCCGTGGTTTCCCATTTTCACACCAGGCTGTACCTTAATTAAGGCCACGGCCGCTTCCTTCCCACTCTTAGCCCTTCCCTGTCCCATCGTCGCCATAAGACCTATCTATGTCGGTGCGACGTAAAGCCACTAGCAAAATATATATCCTTCAGTACCGGTCCTCTATTTACGTACACGATATTAAAGCAGAACACTAAAATACAAATTAAACAGTATGTACTATACAAGGAGAATACGAAAATAAAAATAAAACACTATATTATACTGTACTAGGAGAACACGAAAATAAAAATTAAACACTATATACTGTACAAGGAGAGCACGAAAATAAAAATTAAGTGAAACTACCGACAAATGTTAATTTTCCAATAGGCTACAACACTTTAAATGGTGCTCAAAATGTTCACGGCATATTTTCATTCAGGAACATGATTTTAGAAACTTTGTCACTTTTCAGACGTGTACGGTTTTCTGTGATGGTCTGTCCCTGCTTTGAGAACACTCGTTCACAGGGAACTGATGTCGCCATAATGCAAAGTCTCTTCTTCATTAAGTCGTAGAGGGCTGACAAGGTATCTTTGTTGTCATTCCACCATTGAAGAGGATTCTCTAACCTATGCAGAAGAGGCATATTTAAATACTTATCAATCTGTATGATACTTACTGTTTTTGGATTAACAGTTGGCGCTTGAACGAGCTCTTCAACGCCTGCATCAAAGTTTTTCCATAGTATGCTCGAAAATGATACTGTAGACCCATATGCCTGACTCTCATTTTATGAGGGCTCTTGTGTTCCACCTGATGTGTTAACAGCTGTCTGTTGGTGTGCAGTGCCAATAACGGTAGCGGCATCATTAATAAGTTTTTCCTTTATTTCTTTAAGTTTGCTTTCATCCTTCATAAAACCATACGTGGATCTAAAAGTGTTGCTTCCCACATTATATTTATATTGTGGTACTTATTGCAAATTTTACTTGTCAGTTCTTCACATATCTTGCCAAGGAGTCGAGAAATGGCCGGACTGTCATATTCCACCTCTCGCAGCTGTTGGTAATGAGTTCGAAGGTTCCTACTCATCAATCCAATTTTTGAAAGGATAACGTGCTTTTCACTGCTGACTTCCCTCGTCATTTCATCGAAGCACCGAAGAATTTCAACTGACTCAATTATGTACCAGTCTTCATTGTTTAAAACTTCCACAGAATTATTGTTCATTATTGCAAGAGTACTTTGTAGTGGTTCTTTGGTCTGAATCACTCTATTCATCATCTTGTATGTCGAGTTCCACCGTGTTGGACAGTCCTGCTTTAGAGTCAGAACAGGATAACCCATCTGTTTTTGAGTGCTGTGAAGTTTCTCCAAGGATTGTGGGCTCCTTTTAAAGAATTCGACAATACGTTTTACCTTCTCTCTCGTTGGCCTTATTTCTTCCAGGCTTGATTGTGCTACTAGATTCAAACTATGCGCTAAATACGGAACGTGCCACCAGTTGCACTTCTGAACCGCACTAACCATATTTGAAGCATTATCTGTTGTGCAGGCCACGATTTTGTCCTGAAGATCCCATTCTATTAGGCCCCTACCACTTTCTTGAGTTCTTCGGCAATGTTGTCTGCTGTGTGTCTTCCTACAAACTTTGAGCAGGACAGAAGCTTTGAAGACAGTGTGCCATCACTTTTACATATGAAATGAGCGGTAACTGCTATATAGTTTTCATTTTTCAATGAAATCCACCCATTTGTTGTAAGGGTACATATGAAGCATTTTCTGACATGTTAGCCTTGACATCTTGCAATGTTGTATCATAGAGTTTATTCAAGAGACTATTCGAAAGTGTTTTACGGCTTGGGATAAGTTACTATAATTAGGATTCAACATCGATAAAAACTTCTGAAACTCCTCAGCCTCAACTATATTGAAAGGTAAAAAATCTTTTGCAATCCATTTCAACAACTGTTCAAGTTTCTCTTTCTTAGTTGTTGACATAGGCCTGGATGAATAGGCTTGTATTCTATTTTGTTTCAATCTTTGTACCTTCCCTCTGCTTAATGTGCTTAACTCGAGTGTATGATCGGACGTACCTGTTGTAGTAGTAGCAGTAGTAGTGTTGGTGGTAGATGATGATGAAACAGCTTGCATTAGCGACACAGGAAGATAGGTTTGTCCAGTTATTACTTGAACAGATGTGGCAGGCACAGGACTTGAAGCTTCAGTTGTTGCCTTTTCGTCTTCTGAGTCATGGTGCACCGATAAGAAACTACTTTGATAAATGTCTGTTGTGGGATGTTTAAGTCTGAAATGTCTCGTCATTGTGCCGGTTAATTTAATTTCGTGTGGCTATTTCTAGCCGAGTGCAGCCCTTGTAAGGCAGACCCTCTGATGAGGGTGGGCGGCATCTGCCATGTGTAGGTAACTGCGTGTTATTGTGGTGGAGGATAGTGTTATGTGTGGTGTGTGAGTTGCAAGGATGTTGGGGACAGCACAAACACCCAGCCCCCGGGCCATTGGAATTAACCAATGAAGGTTAAAATCTCTGACCCGGCCGGGAATCGAACCCGGGACCCTCTAAACCGAAGGCCAGTACGCTGACCATTCAGCTAACGAGTCGGACATTGTGCCAGTTGAAGATCCCTTTGCACACAAAATAGAAAAACATATATTGTATTTCACTCTGTCGGGTTTTATTCTAGTAAAAAAGTCCCAAACAGGACTCCGGTGCGACGTCATGGAAAGTTTACCGTCCTTTGTACGGTGTATATTCCTAGGCTTCAATGAAAACACACTTATAGAACAGTTGAACACAAAACAGAACACATTAAGTTATTCGCATGTACCGATTTACTACCGAAGGCCAGTGGCAGGCTGCAACGGAACTCACAGAACAAAGAGGATATGACAGAACACGGAACACTCCAACACGAGCAGCACATGGCGGGACTGGCGGCGGCACGGGCACACTGCACTTCCGTCTCGTCTAGCGCCTGACACTCAGGAGCCGTCATGAGCCGTCATCGGCTATATCCGCTGTCACTTGACTCATGGTGCCGAACGCATCGTGTCGTCACAGGTCCCGCTTACCTTTGATTACTGCGAATCTCGAAGTGAAACCAATTAAACTAGTGTATTATTTAATTGTAAAATAGCCAGGTATAACTTCGTGTGCCCAGTATGTTGTACCCGTACTTCATTTTATTATACACAAGACTTTCTTTCTTTTCTTTCTTATAGTGTAAGCATTCTCGAAGATTCCGCGTGAAAAGATGCTTCCAATCAGTTAACTGTAGCTTGCGGTAATGAGGTGAAGTTTGTTAAAACGTGGACTTGAGTTTCTTTCTTTCAGAATGTTCAGTGAAATCATCACTTAAGCTAGTGAAGTGTATTATTTAATTCTCTAATAGTTGTGAATAACTTGGTGGGCTCAGTATGTCAGAATGTTCTACATCCTTTAATTATAGGAAAACTTGAATTGTCATTTTAAGACGAAACATTCAGGTGAAGAAGTGATATTTACAAATCATGTAGATGTAAGTGTTTCAGAATAATATTAGCGACTTAGTTTCTCTTTAAGGTGTTAGAAATAATGAATGTGTACCTAGTAGCATTAGAACCGATTACAAATTGGCCAAGCGATAGCAGTGTGAGCGTTCAATTATATCACTGAGCCTGTAATTCTGTTCACAATACACTCTGAACTCGAGGAAAGTGAAAATCATAAGTTCTGAAAAGCTCAAGCAGAGGGAGAGTGTGGTGGCTAAATATCCTGCTACGCGATCATGCACAAACTTAGCCGATAAAAATGAAATGGCGTATGGCTTTTAGTGCCGGGAGATCCAGGACGGGTTCGGCTCGCCAGGTGCAGGTCTTTTGATTTGACTCCCGTAGGCGACCTGCGCGTCGTGATGAGGATGAAATGATGATGAAGACAACACATACATCCAGCCCCCGTGCCAGAGAAATTAACCAATGATGGTTAAAATTCCCGACCCTGCCGGGAATCGAACCCGGGACCCCTGTGACCAAAGGCCAGCACGCTAACTTAGCCGATGACGGTTCCTGAGTGTCAGGCGCTAGAACAAAGTGCACACGGCCGGTATCGACAGCCAGCTAGTAGGCGAAGGGGAAGGGCGCTTCTGACGGGATAGCAAGTCAATATCTCGGTCTCGCTTGAGAATGTTTTGGAGCAATTGACACTCCGTGTTCCGGAACAGCGGAACATAACGGTGCACCGGCACAGTGTCCCGAAACAGGGACATAGTGCCCAACCCTATTATATAGTACAGCGACTGGATGAAAATCTTGCCGACTTCATCCAGGACATTAAGTTCTACACCAGGGTTTTCGCTTTTCATTTCCCAGAAGACCAAATTGTGCAGGCCACTGTGGAAGGCATTTCCCCACCCTACAGGTCATACTTGTGTTTTGCGTCGCGCCCTCAAGCTTTTGCTGAGTTAGAGGCTATGTCTGTCTCAGCCGAAGGAGTTAGGTACGCCGACACCCTACGAGTCACTAAGGAGCCCCCTCCATCTTCGAGTAATTTTCGGCCTCAACCTCGCCGAACTTTCAACACCCGCAAATGCTATGCTTGTGGGTCGGCAGATCATCTGCATAACAAGTGCCCAGTAATCAAATCGAATGGGACAAAGAATGAAGCAGGGTCATCACAAGGATGTTTCAAGTGTGGATCATTTAATCATCTCGCCAAGAACTGCTCTAATGCCAATAGCACCCCCTCCTGTTCAACTTCTGGTGCAACCTCCACCAACTCAAATAATAGGAAATGACTAGTATCTCCGGCTGAGTCAGTGTGTTCATCTTTTCAAGGCTCAGCCCCTATTAAACCATCCAAAAGCTCAGGCTCGGAACAGGGTAGAAATTCTTCCAACCGCGCATTTGAAGGCCCTAAAGAATGTCTTAGGATTGCAGCGGAGACCCCCGCACTTGTACCATTTGTCAAAATTGAATTGAATAATGAACCCGTTACCGCTCTATTAGACTCAGGGAGTGTTTATTCCATTATTTCGGCTGAGTGGTATTCCAAATTAAAGTCTATTTGTAAATTTTCTGATTATTGTTCGTCTTCGGTTCAATGCGTTTCGGCTAATTCCTCTCCTTTAGAAATTTTAGGTTCCATCTTTGCCAAAATTCGGATTTCTAAATTTACTTTGAAATTTAAATTGTTTGTCGCTAAGAACTTGTCTTGCCCAGTAATATTGGGAGCGGATTTCATGTCTTTTACTGGTCTAATGCTCGACATTCAGAGCAAGTCGTGCACTTTCAAATTTGCTAGTAATTGTAAAATTCCCTTGCTAAAATGTAATTCTGTGTCATGTTCATCTGTTTTGCCTACCCAGGATGAGATGTTGTTAAACCTTAGACATCTACCTGAGGAGCAGGCTGAGTGTATTCGTAAGTTGTGTCAGTCGATTCCAGATGTTTTCTCCGACACTCTTGGTGTTACTGACCTTATTGAATACAAGATTGAGGTTACTGATTCGATCCCAGTTAGGTTTCCTCCTTATAGGCTATCTCCTCCTAAAATAAAGTCTCTCAAGGAGATCATAGATCACATGCTGAAAGATGGTATAATTCGACTCTCTAAGTCGGCGTATTCATCGCCAATTTTCCTTGTTCCGAAACCCCAAGGTGGCTTCAGGCCTGTGATTGACTATAGGGCTTTAAATCGGAAGGTGGTGTTACAATCAGTGCCTCTTCCCGACCTTCATTCTTGTTTTTCTTGGTTTCGGAAAGCTAAGTTCTTCACCATCTTAGACCTCAATCAGGCGTATAATCAAATCCCTCTAGCCGAAGAATCCAAACATCTCACAGCTTTTGCCATGGATTGGAACTTGTATGAGTACAACCGAATGCCTTTCAGGCTCCCCACGGGAGCAGCTGTGCTTACCAGACTGCTAGATAGGGTCTTCTCTGACATCAAGTTTGAATACTTATACCATTATCTCGATGATGTCGTCGTATTTTCTGAGGCCTTTGAAGAACACCTTGATCATCTGAAAGAGGTCCTTAATCGCCTTCGTAAGGCAGGGTTAACGGTGAAGTTATCTAAGGTAGCTTTTGCTAAACCTTCCAAACCTTCCATGTCATTCCTAGGGCATATTGTGTCGCCCGACCATGTTTCGATCAATCATTCTAGAACACACGCCATCCGTGATTACAAATCTCCTAAGGACATCATAGGCATGGTGAATTTCTTCAGGAAATTTATTCCTAACTTCACTAACAGAGTGGCGCCCTTGAACTTACTTCGTAGGAAAGGCATCAAATTTGAGTGGGGACCTTCTCAACAAGCCGCTTTCGAAGACCTGAAATTAGCCCTTTGTAATGCCCCTGTTCTTGCTATGCCTGATTTATCGAAGAAATTCATCGTTCAAACCGACGCGGCTTTGGCTGCTGTGCTTCTTCAAGAAACTGAACTCGGAAGGCGACCCATTGCCTATGCTATCGGTTCAAGAAGCCAAGTATTCCATCTATGAAATTGAGGGTTTGGCAGTCTTATTTGCACTAGAGAAGTTCCGCCTCTATCTGAAACATGTCAAGTTCGACTTCGAAACAGATAATCAAGTCTTAAGTTGGGTCTTAGCTAGGCCGCGTCGTACTGGTCGTATAGCCCATTGGGCCATCAGGATTTCGGCCTTCCAATTTGATGTTAGGCATATTAGAGGATCTGAAAATGTTGTTGCGGATTGACTAAGCCGCATGTTTGCTCATGATCTGGAGACCTCCGAATTGGGAGATAGTTCGTCTCTTCCCACGCCCATACCTTCGGGCATTAATGCCATTCTGATGCCCCTATGCTGTTTAGGGATATTGAAAAATATCAACGTGAAGATCCAGTGCTGGCTCCTATTATGGAAACCCTTTCTTCTCGGGAACATGTTGTCCCTTATGTGTTGAGGAATGGGGTTTTATGTTGCCCTTCGAGGCATGATCAAAAGATGAAAGTTGTGGTTCCAGTTGTTCTCGTACCTATGATCTTCAAGTACTACCATGAGACCCAATTAGGGGGGCATTTAGGCATCTTCAAAACTCGAGAAAAGATCCGAGAGATGTTTATCTGGAAAGGTATGGACGGTGAAATTCGAGAATTAGTAAAAGCTTGTAAATCTTGTTGGCTTAGTAAGCCCACCTTATCCACTAAGCTAGGTCTATTGTCTTCTCATCAAGCATCGCGCCCCATGAAACGCCTCTATATCGACTACGTAGGACCCTTCCCCCAATCTAAGGGGAATGCCAACAAATTTATTCTTGTGTGTGTAGATGGTTTCACAAGATTTTCCTGGTTATTTCCCACTAAGATGGCTACCGCTCAGTCCACCATTTCTTGTTTAAATTCCATCTTTTCTTCTTTTGGTCCGTGCCAATATTTAGTTTCTGATAATGCTAAAGCCTTTACCTCCAATCTCTTCCGTAAATTCTGTTTTGATCTGTCCATCTCACATGTAACTACATCAGCGTATTATCCTCAACCATTTAAAGTTAAAAACTTCATTATTGTTCCGTATTGAATAGAGAAATAAGATGTACAATATTATAGGTTAGGATCCACCTTTCAATACTCCGTAATAAGATGGTAAAAAGTAGTTACAACCTGTTTAATGGGACCGGTTTCAACACATTTTAAGTGTCATCATCAGCCAATTTGCGAAGATCTTAAAACAACTAGCACATTGAATACAGGCAAAAAATTAACATTGTATCATAACGTAGCAATTCAGTAAATGTTCAAAACACAATAATCACAGTCAAGAGAGTAAACAGAACATCACTATCTTGCGCCGAAAACAAATATAGCTGAAGTTCATAAGCAGGTCAAATATTCGCTTATGTAAAGTCGTTGCTAGGCAGGTCTTGTAGGCATTTGTTTCTCCGGCCGAAGAGCAAAAGGTGACGTGAATGAAGTCCTAGGAAAACAGTGTAGGATTTAATTTCGTCAAATTTCAAAGTGGATATATAGGTTTTATAAAATAATTTAAAACGTTAAAAAAGAATAAAGCCAAATAAAAAATATATTTAAAAAATAGGAAGAAATAATGAAAGAAATACGAGGTTCAACTCGAAACAACTTGCCGTAGTAATTGATAAAGAAATGATAAATAGAGAAAGGGGGGGACGTTAATTAGAGGGTGGTGATGGTGGTGGTGGTGGTGGTGGTGGTGGTGGTTATTGTTATTAGAGGAAATACAATTGGGCAACAATCCTTAATATAATACTAATTCGAAGAAAAAAGAAAAAGAACCGACACTTCGAAAAATGAAGATATCGGTTAAAGGAAGACAAGGGCCACGAAGGGCGTGAAAATGAAAGACTCCCTAGCCCTCGCAAACCTAATAGCATCGGGGTCTGAAAAGAACAAGAATTGACCAAGGGAGGTCGGACAGGATAGATGAAAGTGAGGAGCCTGGCACAAGTAAGTGGAAGCAATGCCAGGACTCAGCTAAGGGCCCCGTGGTCGCCAACCCACGCTCTGAAGTTCAGAGCCCCTGGGGGATGGAGGATGGGAAGGAAAGAAAAAATGGAAGGGATCCGATACTTCGAAAAATGAAGATATCAGCCAAAGGAAGACAAGGGCCACGAAGGGCGTGAAAATGAATGACTCCCTAGCCCTCGGAAAACTAATAGCGTCGGGGTCGGAAAGGAACAAGAGTTGACCAAGGGAGGTCGGACAGGATAGATGAAAGTGAGGAGCCTGGCACAAGTAAGTGGAAGCAATGCCAGGACTCAGCTAAGGGCCCCCGTGGTCGTCAACCTACGTTCCGAAGTTCAGAGCCCCTGGGGGATGGAGGGTGGGAAGGAAAGAAAAAATGGAAGGGATCCGATACTTCGAAAAATGAAGATATCAGCCAAAAGAAGACAAGGGCCAACGAAGGGCGTGAAAATGAAAGACTCCCTAGCCCTTCGGAAACCTAAAAGCATCGGGGTCGGAAAGGAACAAGAGTTGACCAAGGGAGGTCGAACAGGATAGATGAAAGTGAGGAGCCTGGCACAAGTAAGTGGAAGCAATGCCAGGACTCGGCTAAGGGCCCCGTGGTCGCCAACCCACGCTCCGAAGTTCAGAGCCCCTTGGGTGAGAAGGGGGAGAACTGAGGAGGATCAAGGGGGGTGTTGCGGAAGGGGGAAGTGGCATGAGAGGGTATTGTGTAAATTGTGAAAGATTGATTCCTTATTTGTTGACTTCAGGTTATTTAAAAAGGAGATGAGAAAATCGAAAAGGGGATTGGGTTTCTCAGAAATATCATTCAGATTAAGATTTGGATTGAAAAACTGGTCAAGGTGTATAAAACAGTTTTCGGTGATGTCTAGGAGAGGGCCTTTATTTAGAGTGCTGAGAATTTCAATATCCTGGTTTATTGTAGTGAAAGCATGTTTTGTGTCATGTATGTGTTGTCCCACTGCCGAAAATCTGTTGTGCTTTATTGCATTAACGTGTTCAAAGTACCTAATTTTGAAGTTGCGACCAGTTTGACCTATGTAAGAAGAATTACAGTTGTGGCACTTAAAACGGTATACGCCTGATTTAGAAAAGACACTTGTTCTATTTAAGGAGTGGGAATTATGTAATAATTCAAGGTTTCTATTATTAGTTCGAAAAGAAATCATAGTATTATGTTTTTTGAAGACATTAGCTATACTATAGGTATTTGCATTGAATGTGAATGTGGTGTAAGCAGCTGGTTTGGGAATATCTTTTAAGAGTGTTGTGTTAGGGCGGTGTCTAAATTTGTTAATGATTTGTTCAATAAAATAAGAATTATAACCGTTAAATTTGGCAATAGAGCGGATGATGTTTAGTTCTTTATTTAAGTTATCCTTTGATAGCGGAATTTTGAAGGCGCGGTTAACCATACTGTTGTATGAAGCACGTTTATGTGACTGTGGGTGAAAAGAGTCTTGTTTTATGGTATTAGCTGTATGTGTGGGTTTTCTGTAAATCATATATGATAATGAGGAAGGTAATCTGTTTATTGTTATGTCTAGAAAATTAATAGATTTGTTTGATTCTGTTTCAAGAGTGAATTTAATATGTGGATCAATTTTATTGAGGCTGTTAAGAGTAGAAGCTGCATTGAAAACTCTATCATCCAGTATAACAAATGTGTCATCCACATATCTAGCCCAAAATAATACATGTTTAAAGTCGTCATTGTTATCAATGAAATTGTGTTCTAAAAAGTCTAGGTATATTTCTGCAAGGATCCCCGAGGCTGGAGAGCCCATAGCTAAACCATCTTGTTGATAAATTGTATTGTCGAAGATGAAGAAGTTGTTAGTAACTACTAATTTTAAGAGGGTCATAAAATCATTAATTTCAAGTTTGCTTAAGC
This sequence comes from Anabrus simplex, assembly GCF_040414725.1. Classification (NCBI taxonomy): domain Eukaryota; kingdom Metazoa; phylum Arthropoda; class Insecta; order Orthoptera; family Tettigoniidae; genus Anabrus; species Anabrus simplex. The sequence goes on along the minus strand of NC_090268.1, from coordinate 355,647,105 downwards.
AACTATATGTATTTAAGTTATTTTCAATAATAGGAAATAATTTTCTGATATTAATACTGGGATACATATTGACAATATCGAAAGAGTGTAGAGAGTGGTGTGGTTGGATTTTGAAGTTATTTAATTTCTCAACTAGTTCTATGGTGTTTTTTACAGACTTATTCGATAAAAATTTGTAATTATTCTTAAGAAATTTATGAATGAATTGTGCTAATTTGTAAAGTGGGCTGGGTCTGTAATTAATAATTGGTCGAATAGGGACGTCAGTTTTATGAATTTTAGGGAGAGATTTAGCGGTTGGTAGGCCTGGATTCATGCTTAATAATTTTGTTTTTTCATGTTCAGTAAATAAGAAAGAAGAGTTCTTAAGGGTTTGTTTTAGAAGACGTTGAATTTGTTGGGTAGGATCTTTCTTTGTTATAGAAAAGGAATTATTGCTGAAGAAATTTTTGGTTTTCTCGATATAATCAACTTTATCCATTATTAATTAGTAAGTTCCACCCCCCTGTTATAAACTTATCCAAAACAACCCTAGATGATAATGATAACTTAATCCTATCAAAAGGCCCTAAACATAACTGGCCTAACTTAAATAAAAATAACAGTGTTTTTAATACAATCACTGAATCTGAATTGGCTATCAAAAAAATGCCTTTAGAACTACAGGACGAAATTAGACTTGATGTAAAAAGAAAACTTAATAAGATTTACACATCCAATGATAATAGCAACACTGTTCCCTTCGTTGAACGTAAACACATTCTTAACCTCAAAAAGAAAATTAAAGACCAGGACCTCATCATCACAAAAGCTGACAAAGGTAACACTACAGTAATAATGGATAAAGTTGATTATATCGAGAAAACCAAAAATTTCTTCAGCAATAATTCCTTTTCTATAACAAAGAAAGATCCTACCCAACAAATTCAACGTCTTCTAAAACAAACCCTTAAGAACTCTTCTTTCTTATTTACTGAACATGAAAAAACAAAATTATTAAGCATGAATCCAGGCCTACCAACCGCTAAATCTCTCCCTAAAATTCATAAAACTGACGTCCCTATTCGACCAATTATTAATTACAGACCCAGCCCACTTTACAAATTAGCACAATTCATTCATAAATTTCTTAAGAATAATTACAAATTTTTATCGAATAAGTCTGTAAAAAACACCATAGAACTAGTTGAGAAATTAAATAACTTCAAAATCCAACCACACCACTCTCTACACTCTTTCGATATTGTCAATATGTATCCCAGTATTAATATCAGAAAATTATTTCCTATTATTGAAAATAACTTAAATACATATAGTTGCTTAAGCAAACTTGAAATTAATGATTTTATGACCCTCTTAAAATTAGTAGTTACTAACAACTTCTTCATCTTCGACAATACAATTTATCAACAAGATGGTTTAGCTATGGGCTCTCCAGCCTCGGGGATCCTTGCAGAAATATACCTAGACTTTTTAGAACACAATTTCATTGATAACAATGACGACTTTAAACATGTATTATTTTGGGCTAGATATGTGGATGACACATTTGTTATACTGGATGATAGAGTTTTCAATGCAGCTTCTACTCTTAATAGCCTCAATAAAATTGATCCACATATTAAATTCACTCTTGAAACAGAATCAAACAAATCTATTAATTTTCTAGACATAACAATAAACAGATTACCTTCCTCATTATCATATATGATTTACAGAAAACCCACACATACAGCTAATACCATAAAACAAGACTCTTTTCACCCACAGTCACATAAACGTGCTTCATACAACAGTATGGTTAACCGCGCCTTCAAAATTCCGCCATCAAAGGATAACTTAAATAAAGAACTAAACATCATCCGCTCTATTGCCAAATTTAACGGTTATAATTCTTATTTTATTGAACAAATCATTAACAAATTTAGACACCGCCCTAACACAACACTCTTAAAAGATATTCCCAAACCAGCTGCTTACACCACATTCACATTCAATGCAAATACCTATAGTATAGCTAATGTCTTCAAAAAACATAATACTATGATTTCTTTTCGAACTAATAATAGAAACCTTGAATTATTACATAATTCCCACTCCTTAAATAGAACAAGTGTCTTTTCTAAATCAGGCGTATACCGTTTTAAGTGCCACAACTGTAATTCTTCTTACATAGGTCAAACTGGTCGCAACTTCAAAATTAGGTACTTTGAACACGTTAATGCAATAAAGCACAACAGATTTTCGGCAGTGGGACAACACATACATGACACAAAACATGCTTTCACTATAATAAACCAGGATATTGAAATTCTCAGCACTCTAAATAAAGGCCCTCTCCTAGACATCACCGAAAACTGTTTTATACACCTTGACCAAGTTTTTCAATCCAAATCTTAATCTGAATGATATTTCTGAGAAACCCAATCCCCTTTTCGATTTTCTCATCTCCTTTTTAAATAACCTGAAGTCAACAAATAAGGAATCAATCTTTCACAATTTACACAATACCCTCTCATGCCACTTCCCCCTTCCGCAACACCCCCCTTGATCCTCCTCAGTTCTCCCCCTTCTCACCCAAGGGGCTCTGAACTTCGGAGCGTGGGTTGGCGACCACGGGGCCCTTAGCCGAGTCCTGGCATTGCTTCCACTTACTTGTGCCAGGCTCCTCACTTTCATCTATCCTGTTCGACCTCCCTTGGTCAACTCTTGTTCCTTTCCGACCCCGATGCTTTTAGGTTTCCGAAGGGCTAGGGAGTCTTTCATTTTCACGCCCTTCGTTGGCCCTTGTCTTCTTTTGGCTGATATCTTCATTTTTCGAAGTATCGGATCCCTTCCATTTTTTCTTTCCTTCCCACCCTCCATCCCCCAGGGGCTCTGAACTTCGGAACGTAGGTTGACGACCACGGGGGCCCTTAGCTGAGTCCTGGCATTGCTTCCACTTACTTGTGCCAGGCTCCTCACTTTCATCTATCCTGTCCGACCTCCCTTGGTCAACTCTTGTTCCTTTCCGACCCCGACGCTATTAGTTTTCCGAGGGCTAGGGAGTCTTTCATTTTCACGCCCTTCGTGGCCCTTGTCTTCCTTTGGCTGATATCTTCATTTTTCGAAGTATCGGATCCCTTCCATTTTTTCTTTCCTTCCCATCCTCCATCCCCCAGGGGCTCTGAACTTCAGAGCGTGGGTTGGCGACCACGGGGCCCTTAGCTGAGTCCTGGCATTGCTTCCACTTACTTGTGCCAGGCTCCTCACTTTCATCTATCCTGTCCGACCTCCCTTGGTCAATTCTTGTTCTTTTCCGACCCCGATGCTATTAGGTTTGCGAGGGCTAGGGAGTCTTTCATTTTCACGCCCTTCGTGGCCCTTGTCTTCCTTTAACCGATATCTTCATTTTTCGAAGTGTCGGTTCTTTTTCTTTTTTCTTCGAATTAGTATTATATTAAGGATTGTTGCCCAATTGTATTTCCTCTAATAACAATAACCACCACCACCACCACCACCACCATCACCACCCTCTAATTAACGTCCCCCCTTTCTCTATTTATCATTTCTTTATCAATTACTACGGCAAGTTGTTTCGAGTTGAACCTCGTATTTCTTTCATTATTTCTTCCTATTTTTTAAATATATTTTTTATTTGGCTTTATTCTTTTTTAACGTTTTAAATTATTTTATAAAACCTATATATCCACTTTGAAATTTGACGAAATTAAATCCTACACTGTTTTCCTAGGACTTCATTCACGTCACCTTTTGCTCTTCGGCCGGAGAAACAAATGCCTACAAGACCTGCCTAGCAACGACTTTACATAAGCGAATATTTGACCTGCTTATGAACTTCAGCTATATTTGTTTTCGGCGCAAGATAGTGATGTTCTGTTTACTCTCTTGACTGTGATTATTGTGTTTTGAACATTTACTGAATTGCTACGTTATGATACAATGTTAATTTTTTGCCTGTATTCAATGTGCTAGTTGTTTTAAGATCTTCGCAAATTGGCTGATGATGACACTTAAAATGTGTTGAAACCGGTCCCATTAAACAGGTTGTAACTACTTTTTACCATCTTATTACGGAGTATTGAAAGGTGGATCCTAACCTATAATATTGTACATCTTATCCTCAACCATCGCTGGCTGAGCGGGTCAATCGTAATCTGAGATCTGCGCTCATTGCCTATCATCATGAAGATCATTACAGGTGGGATACGTCCCTGCATTGGTTGGTCTTTGCTTTGAATTCCGCAGTTCATGAATCGCATTAAGTTCACTCCTGCTTCTTTGATGTTTAAATTTGTGCCTAACACGCCGTGCTCTATCCTTTGGTCACTTAATGATATTCTACCAGACACAATAGATCCCGATAATATGAGAGAATTATGGAAGAAGACTAAGGCCAATCTTAAAGTTTCTCATGAAAAGGTTAGGGAAAGATATGATCATCGACGGAGGCCCACCAATTTAAAAGTAGGAGATCAAGTTATGGTAAAAAACTTTGCTCCCACGGGCAAGCTTGCCCCCAGATTTCATGGGTGTGCATCATTTTAGATTTCCTGACTCCAGTTACCTTATTAGTAAGCAATCCAGCCACAGAGAGGATATTTAGAGTCCACATCTCGCAAATAAAACCTGTGTAACTTCATTGTTAACTTACCAATCAATTTAGCAGGAGCTTTGAAGGTTATATATTTTTTATTTTATTTTAAGGCCTTCTGCACTGTGGTGTCGTTTCTTTATGTATATGATTTGAATGTACGATCTTTCCTTCTGGTTTTCCTGCTGTCAGTTCCCGAGTGGCCATTACCAAGCCCCTTTCTCTTGCAAATTCACACAAATGGCTAAAAGAATTCCATGCCACTTGCCCCTCAGCATCACCAATAAAGATCGTACCCTCTATTCTCAAGTCCCCAACAACACTTTTCCGCCGCTGAGATCTTACTGTTTCAATGTCCCCGCAGCCGTTCATCGCCGTACCACCACTGAGGTGGGGTACGGGCCCACTCCACTCCCGTGAAGTCTACCTGTGTACGGCGCGCCAGAGTCCATTTCCCGGCAAAGGCTGAAGTGCGGCGCCCCTACCGCCAACTCATCTGGGGACTTAAAATACACTTCTGATCTGCGGCATCCTTCACCACGACTACACCTCTCATACTAGCGGGAGAGGTGTATCTGAGGGTATTTGAGAGGTCCGGGTGACCTCAACTGGATATCGGCAGCAGCGACAGTACTTGCCGTCAAAATTATCAACATGTATTTCAAAGTATACTGCAACAGTCTAAAGCTGAAGTTTAACTAGTTGCTACCTGACAACTTCCAAAAAAACTTAGACATTTTTTTTTCCTTCTAAGTTAAATAATATATATATTTTTTAAATTCTACTGTGTCATCCCTTGGAAGGACATTTGGGGGGGAGGTCTGTACCGGGAGGTACACCTCTATGCCGTACATTTAAATCTTGCGCTAATAGAACTCCTTTACAGGAGAAACACTGAACTTGGAACTAGACCTACTTAAACTTTCCTCAGAAGATGTCACTACCATAATTTTGTTATTGTGAAGTTTCCAGTACTGTGTGAATTTCAACTTGTTTTGTTTTCCATTCATCAAGAAGTTTCGACATTCCCTCTGCTAAAAAACTATGATCATGCACCCTGGTGCGAAGTGAAGGAACTTTTTTGAAGAAATTTTGTATTTATAAGTTTTTCTTTACTAAATTTCGTTCATTCATTTTTGGGTTGGCAATATTGATCTTTTCTTTCTGCCAGTTTTGAATTCAGCCAATCCCTAATTTCTGTAATTAATTTTCAGCTTATCACAGGCTTCTTCTTCGATTTGGTGTGTAACTTAAATTTAACCAATAAAATTCTGTGGGTGTGTCTTGATTATTCATGATAGGTCTCAAACCTTCCCCGAGGGTTTATAAACTGCGGGTTTTCATGGCTCTTGGCCATTTGATCAACATCTAACTTAGTGTGTGTGTCAAGCAGGAGGCGGGAGGTGCCTCTTTCTTCAGGCAGCAGGTCTTCAGCAAGGTAATGGCCAATTAACATCTTTATTTCTTTGCTAGCTCTGCAGTTTAACCTGAGGAAAAGGTCCAAAACTTTTACTATGTAACTAGCTTCTCTAAAATGTAAGTTCTGCCGGCTAATGTAAATTTTCATCAACCTTTAACTGTAAATCGGGGATAGAGAGTGACGTACACTCTCAAGCTCCCCTGCATATTGGTTTGAAGTGACTACGTTTTGTAACTGGATTTCTTCCTTTCCGTAATGCCCTAAAATTATTCTTATACGAGTCACCTCCATAGGTTGGGAATAGCCCCTGTGTCATTGGCCTAGTGCCCCTTAGGTTTTTAGAATTCTGTTCTAGGAGTGCAAGTACTCGCCTCCATTCTGTTTGGTGTTTTGGGCCTTTTACTTAACCATTATTCGTGTTCCATGAAGGCCCAGTAGGTTGGGTACAAGATACCCCTGTTTCATTTTTGTAAGTTGTGCCTTGATGGCAAGTAATTGTAAGGTTTTGATATTGCCTTGGATAGGCTTGAAAAACTGAGAGCGTGTCAGCTCTTTTCAAGTGTTGCAAGGAGGCTTGAGGTTAAAAATTGGGAGCAAGTGCTCCATGTATTGAGGGGTGTTCTGCCCTTGCATAAATGGTGACCTTTGTAATTTTGAGTGTGTAACTCAGGAATTGTGTAGTAAGGGCTTGAAGCCCAAGACCTGTCTATACCACCAATCTTGTCTTTACTAGACCTGTTTATTGCTACTGGTACCTGTTACATTGTTATTTGTTGATTTTGAAATTCTAAAAAAAAAAAAAAAAAAAACACCTTTGTTGAAATTTTAAATTAACTTTGACTTTGTAGTTAGACCCATTCATCCCGGCACCTTCTTTCACCTCTGCTGGTCAACCGGGTAACCCCGTAACAATCCCCAAAAGGAACTTTCACCCCATCAACGCAGTAATTAAAACTGAGAGGACGTTTCCTATTTGTGAAACTCACAACCTGACTTTTAACCCCGTTTATCATCATACCATTGTCCACCGTCCATCTCGCAACACTATTGAGGTCACCCTGCAGCCGCTCACAATCTTGTAACTTATTTATTACTCTGTACAGAATAACATCATCTGCAAACAGCCTTATCTCTGATTCCACTTCTTTACTTCATGGCATCAGTGCTGGACATTTCTGCTGAAGTGTACAAGACACTTGCACTCAGAAACCTGTGGTGGTACTGGCCATTGATGATTTGGCCCTCATGAACAAAATGACACTCAAGTACATCTTGGTTGTCACAGGCCAATATGAGCAGGACTTTAATGGCCAGTGTCATCATGGTGACACTGGATGACAACATTCAACTAAATGATGATTTAGTTCTGGTTCATATACTCATGCCCAGGTTTTGTTAATTACACTAATGAAACTGAGCATGTCATTCTCTTCACATTGAAAGCGCTCCATGTGGATAAGGCAGGTTTCATATCATGTTATCTTCTGGGTCGTTAAGTGATGTAACACCCACTTTGAACATTTCTTACGCACCTGCAAGTCCGGATGTAAAATACGGAACAGTGTCGACCCAGGCATACTTGTATGTGTAGATTATTGCACAGTCCCACATTGGTCTTCTAACGTGCAACAGGTTGTTATGGCAATGCCCTATCACCCACAGCTTCTTGTAGGTCTGCATAACATAGATGGACATTTTTGCCATGGAGGACTGCCGTTTTCATGTAGGATTGCTGTTTCACTTTACTTGCATCCGGCTTGGAGCATGGCCGGACATACACTGACCAAGTTGGGCACTGGTATCTAGCCATTTGTCCCCACAAATACGATATGTTGGTGGCCTTCAGTAGTGTTTGCTCAGGGTTTTCAATATAATGCTGGACTTGCCATGTGCTGCCACATCTAAGACGATATAACATTGTTGTCATGACTTATGAAGCTGCCTACATTTATGTCTTCATGTTTGAATTCACAAAAAGGAATCTAAAATTTTCCAACAATCTAACATAAATCGTTTCTCCTTCTATCGAGGACAATTAGAAAATTGTTTTTAGAAGAAAACCAGGAATAAGTACATAAGCAATTCTTATTCATTCTTTTTATTTTACTTTTTCATACATTAAGCAAATACTATGAATAATTTTTCTGTTTTTAATTTTGAAATTAAGCAGAAATTATTGGGAAGTAGGTTAATGAGGATTCTGTTTTAAATTTAATCTAGATGAGTGCTGAATTCAGGAATACCATACAACTCTACCTAATGGAATACTTGGCTATGTTTTTATATGTTTCTCAGAAATGAAATACAGAATTTTTATAAGAGAAAAAGGTTGCATTAAGTTTTATAGCTAATCTTGGCATTTTTTTTGTATAAAGAGTGATTTTGTAATCGAAGCACGCCACTGAACAATGCTGTATGGCACTTTTATCAAAATGTATATGAACAAAGAAAAATGTTCCCTCATCGCACATATATTCATTTTTAACTTTAAAACAATTAAACATAATTCTTGGTGAACAGCAAATCATGTTCAGATGCCATAATGCCACTCCAATGACAGTGCAACACTGTTTGAAATCTCATTATGTGATGTGAAAATGGGAACTAATATTTACTGGACATAACTGAATTATAACATCAAAGCATCTAAGAGTATTTATTTATTCATCTGTCGTGACGACTTGGGTATCGAGCCATTATCAATATTATCGGCCATTGTTGGAACTGTTACCTAACTGTGGAGGTTACCAGACAAATTTAATTCAAGTTACTTATCCATTATTGTCACGCATTTGACTGGACTATGTGATGCGCTGAATTATCATTTGTGACTTCTGCGCACCTTCGCGGTGCACGCGTTGAATCATGGGACTGGCTACTTTTCCAGATCAGTGTGAGCTCAGTAGTCTGGTCGCCGCTACACTCCAAGATGGCTGTGTTGTGTGAAGCTCCCAAGTGGACGGCTTGGCAAGAAGGGAAAGCGATTACAATGGAGCCTGACTCCGGTGGTTAAATGATGATGTTAGAGCTAGGCCCTGTTATTCTTTTGAAAGTTATCCAGTGTGCTCCAACCTTAATATTTTCTTAATGTAACATGTAAACTTGGTGCTGCGAGTTAACCGTTATCGGTAGGAAAAGTTTTAAGTGTCTTGTAAGTTGGATATCTTAACTCCAAGTAAGTACTGAAAATTATAATTTATTGAAGGGATTCCGTTCGTTCAGACACTAGAGTGAGTAATTTCATCGTGGACATGACCAACATCATAAACGCAACTTTTGGTATAGTGTAACCTTGTAAGCAAAATTTGATATATATTTGAACTGAATCCGTTGGAAAAAGAAAATTAATGTAATGTAGGGAGATCGGGATCGCTAGTTATGCATCTATGAGGTGGTATTTTGTGTAAGTGATTTTATCTTATGGTTTTGTCGGTGTGCATTATTGCCAACTGTTCTTCTTGATGTTCATAAGGATGATGAATATTATTATTATTATTATTATTACTTTTATTCTTTTGTAATTCATTTCGGTGTGTGTTTTCTCCCTTAATTTTTCCCTGGTTGGTGGTATTTGCTGTCTGATTTTTGTCCTATTGCCTTCGTGGCTGATTATTTGTACGTGATTATTATTGCATTGTTACGGGCGTTAATTAATGACACCTCATATTCGCATCGTAGCGCAATCCAGGGCCCCCTCTGTTCTAAAGTATGTAAGCCGCAGGGGAATTGATTAACTAAAGCTAATGTAAACTGGTACTATCACCTCTTGGATAAATAATAATAACAATTATTATTATTTTTAATAACTTAAGATCTTAAAATTGAAATTTGCTGGTCGAAATTAAGTTTAATAATGGGGGTCTTCTTTCGTTGTCTTGTAACATTTCTCCCATTGTTTGTGTTCCTTGCTTTTGTCTTTATTGCGTCATGTCATCCCTTCTTATCTAATCTGATGATACGTTATTTTTTTTTGGGTGGCTTTGATGATTATTATGGGACCTTGGCTTCGCGTCGGTAACTGGTAGCTCTTGTTGTGTGCTTCAGTGTTCTATTATTATTATTATGTGCGCACCGTTAATTGTAAATTTCCTTTAATATACTTCATTTTGTTGGGGTTGCTGTGCGCTATTATTTTATTGTGTTTTCATCTAGCTCGTTTCTTTGGTGTAATGTTAATTCGCGGTTGGAGCCACTATTTTTTTTCCTTTTTTGTGTGTCCTTGTGTGAGTCTTGTAATTTAGCATTTTAGTAGTGTAGCAAATTTCAATTTTAAAGAGATTTTATATCGCGGGCCCGCATATCGGTTGCAACCAAATTTTAAAATAAATTTTAATCTTTCTGTATGTAAGGTAATGGGTTAGTAATGAATTTTCAAACCTTAATTTTGGTGGAAGCCTATGTTAATGTGAGCTTCATTTCATCTTAATTTCAACTTTATTTTAAAATACTGTTTCTCTCATTTAGTTTAATTGCATTTAAATTTTTGGAAAAAGATATATCTATATATATATATATATATATATATATATATATATTTATTGTTCTTATTTGATACCATTTTCAAATTACATTTACTTAGTAAAATTTCTTCATTTTAAATTTATCTTGTGTGTCATTTAGTAGCTAGCAATATTTACCTGGCAACCTGTCAAAGTTATGTAAGACCCTGGCCTTTTTATTCTCGCCTTTGCCCTCCACGCTTCATATTTTATGCTACTGCCCTTCGGTAAGTATTGTGCTTGTTTTCTTCTTTATGTTTGTGCTTTTCATTTGGATGTTTTGTTTACTAATTGGTAAGGTTGTACATTATAGTGGAACAATGGTGTACACGACTGCCCATATAGCATTGCTCCATAGCAAACACATCAACATATCAGAAATAATTTTCTGATTTACTTTATTATGCAGAAAATACATTTATTACATCAACATAATGCACATTACACTACATTTATCAGTTAATATTAAATATATCTGATATAATTATTGACATTACTTTGAAAATATCATCATACTTCGAACAGACAGTCTGACAAAAATGGAAAAATGTAGATGTGGACTATTAAACCATTAAACTTTCATTTAGAAATTGATAAGAAAACCAAATAAAAATAAAAGAATTCAATCATGTCAACGTATACAATACTCCACAAAGTCAAAACTGCACTGCTAGTCTTCAGAGAGCAGATTTTCATAAAAATTCATCTTTCTTGGCTAAAATACACTGACTGACAGAGCAAATGCAACACCAAGAAGGAGTGGTTCGAAAGGGATGAAAGTTGGGGAAAAAACAGAGACGGCACGGACGAATAATTGATGTTTATTTCAAACCGATATGCAGGTTACACAATGCGCACGGCATCGACTCAGTAGGATGTAGGACCACCGCGAGCGGCGATGCACGCAGAAACACGTCGAGGTACAGAGTCAATAAGAGTGCGGGTGGTGTCCTGAGGGATGGTTCTCCATTCTCTGTCAACCATTTGCCACAGTTGGTCGTCCGTACGAGGCTGGGGCAGAGTTTGCAAACGGCGTCCAATGAGATCCCACACGTGTTCGATTGGTGAGAGATCCGGAGAGTACGCTGGCCACGGAAGCATCTGTACACCTCGTAGAACCTGTTGGGAGATGCGAGCAGTGTGTGGGCGGGCATTATCCTGCTGAAACAGAGCATTGGGTAGCCCCTGAAGGTACGGGAGTGCCACCGGCCACAGCACATGCTGCACATAGCGGTGGGCATTTAACGTGCCTTGAATACGCACTAGAGGTGACGTGGAATCATACGCAATAGCGCCCCAAACCATGATGCCGCGTTGTCTAGCGGTAGGGCGCTCCACAGTTACTGCCGGATTTGACCTTTCTCCACGCCGACGCCACACTCGTCTGCGGTGACTATCACTGACAGAACAGAAGCATGACTCATCGGAGAACACGACGTTCCGCCATTCCCTCATCCAAGTCGCTCTAGCCCGGCACCATGACATTAACAAAAAAAAATACATTTACAGTAAATACAGGAGCAGAACAGGAAAGGACAAGAAGGAAAATTAAGTTATATGAGAAATATCTTGACAGAAGGAAGGAAACGTTACGAATATGTCTAGGTTCTTGTTGATAGATAATGTATTAAACATTGCTGGAATACATACAGAAAGGAACCTTTGGGTGAGAGAAAGCCGCGAGTAAGAAATATGGAATAGGGTCATCATTCTGGTACTACGGGATGGGACGTGGAGGGGGAATAAGGAAACTAAATCTGGAGACCTAAATAGACCATTAGCTGCTTTGTATAGCAGCTTTAGATCGGCTACTTTCCTCCGAGTAGAAAGAGTCTTGAGTTTCAGTTTCCCAAGCACAATAGTGCTAAAGTGTCGACATGTAGGGTCCCTGGCTCTGACGATAGAACAGAAAAAAAGATTGTACATGGTCAAGGTGGCTGAGATTTGAAGAAGCAGAAATAGACCAGACTGGAGAGGCGTATTCAACAATAGGTAAGATACAAGAAACGTAGAATGCTCCGAGGGCATTTACATCTGTGATGTCAGAAAACCTGTAGAGTAAACCAAGGAGTGACATAGCACGTGAGGTAACCCTGTTTATGTGTGAGACAAATAACAATTTACTGTCAAAATGCACTCCTAAGTCTTTTTGATTGTCAACAAGTGCAATTAGTTTGTTCAGTAGGTGATATTCTTGTAGAACAGGGGATTTACGAAGTGTGAATGAAATGCTGGAACACTTGGAGGGATGAGGTTTAAGACCTGACAGTGAATCAAGTGCATTTTGCAATTGGATTTTATCTGTGGGAGAATCAATCTGCTTGAAGATTTTACAATCATCTGCAAAGAGAAGGATTTCACATGAATGGTGGGAAACAGTATCAATAAGGTCATCAATAAACAGGGCAAAAAGAAGTGGACCTAGGACACTGCCATGTGGGACACCAGAGGGTGTGGTGGTGGGAGAAGAAGTGCATCCATCAAGGACCACGTGCTGTAGTATTTTGCTCAGAAAGCTATTAATTAGTGTTGGAAGTGATCAAATTTCTTTTCACAAGAAAGGCCTTCCTTGATTGTAGTAGTCTGTATTTAATGTCCTCCTTACTTCTGTCATCATTATATTTTACTACCCGAGTAAAAATATTCATCTACTTCCTTTAAGACTTCATTTCCTAATTAATATTTCCTGCATCACCTGACTTCATTCAACTGCACTCCATTACTTTTCTTTTGGACTTATTTTAATTATGAAAGGAAATCACAGGACAGCTCAGAGCCATGTTAGTGACTCCTTCCCCAACACTCTGTCCATACCATTCAGTAATTTCTCCAGATATTCTGCAGACCCAGATAAAATAACAATATCATTGGTAAACTTAAGGTTTTGATTTCCTCTCCTTGGATTGCGATTCCCTTTTGAAATTCTCTTTGATTTCCTTTATCTGTTCTATATAAACTTTGAAAAGCAGGAGGGACAAACTGCAGCCTTGCCCCACTCCTTTCTGTTTTGTTTCCTTTTCAAAGCCCTCAATTCTTATTAGTGCAGACTGATTTTTGTATAGATTGTAGATAATTTCTCTTTCTCAGTATCTGATACCGTTCACCTTCAGAACCTTAAATAGCTTGGTCCAATGAATATTACCGAATGCCTTTTCTAGATCTACAGATGCCATGAACGTGGGCTTGTCCTTAATTCGGTCTTGTAAACAGACATATAGTTAGGATTGCTTCACTTGTTCTTACATTTCTTCTGAAGCCAAATTTTTAAAATATTGCAGGCGTGCAGTACTGAACTAATGGTGCGGTAGTTTTCACACTTGTCAGCACCTGCTTTCTTGAGAATAGGTATAACAACATTCTGCTTAAAATCAGATGGCACTTCTTCTGTATCATACATCTTAGACACTAAACGGAATAATCTCGCCGTGCTGGTTTCTCCTAAGGCAGTCAGTAATTCTGAGGGTATGTCATCAATTCCAAGTGCCCTGTTCCCATTTAGGTCTCTCAAAGTTCTGTCAAATTTTGACCTCAAAATTGGGTCTCCCATTTCATCAGCATCAATAGCCTCTTGTTCCAGAACCACTTCACCTACTTCTTTACTTTGATATGGGAGCATGGAGAGCAGTGAGACACATTTTTTTCTAAAATAAGAAAAGTACTCTATATGAATTATATTTTCTGAAAAAAATTTCAAACATAATAACAAACTGTTATACTTTATTTAGTGAAATCACCTTCAAAATAAATTTAAAAATTTTTTAATATTATTATTATTACAACTTCCCCCATGCGGAGGCTGCCACAAGGACAAAGCATATCAACTACTCAGTATTTTGTCTTCTAAGTTACTGTTGACTTTGCTAGTGGGCTAGGTAGAAAAATCACCACAAGGCTCAGGAATAAATTTGCAACACGGTTCTTCAGATGTTATATAGTTATGTATGCATAGAAATGTCACAAAGTGCAGCTTGTCTCAGTGTTCTTCATAGGTGGGGCACACTGAGACATGGACTGGGGATCAGTGAGACAAACTAGTATTATTAGGTTTACTGGATATTTATAATTCTGAAATCAATTTCAAATTTGTAATAAGACTGTTGCCTTTTAGTACTACCACAGGGTTGTGGATTTGGTAGGATCATTATAATATCACTGACAGGAACAGAAGAAATATCTCTGGAAGAACAAATTTTTCTTTCACTTTTGAACTCGTTTTTAAAAAACTCACTTCCACATCATCTTCTTCATCTTTCTGCTTTGTGACAATTCTGATAAAGTACAGATTTGTTTTGTTATTTTGGAATTCAGTCAGTATATAATCACCAATAACAGGATCCCTGTCCAGTTCTTCAAAATCTGATGGATCGACCTGTAGATCCAATGAATCATCTGAACTGTCCAACACCATCATCTAATCAGCTAATTCTTTTTCAGAACTGTCGTCATAAACAAAAAGGTTCTTCCTTGCAAAAGCCTTCTTCCTTGTCCTTTTCAGGCATGTCTGTTGAAATCATACTTCTACCCTGTTTCCTTTCTTTTTGTTTCTTCCTTTCATCTGCTTTGGGGTAACCTCTTATGTCCTCAGATGTAACAAATGAACTTGTGGATGGTTGTAGTTCCCTGCATGGAGTAGTCGAATGATGTGAGGACGAACATGAATTTGCAGTAGATGTAGAAGGTACCACAGTTTGCTGGGGCCTGTCAATAACTGTACTTGGAAGGAAGTCTATGTCTGTGAATATATTTCTATCAAATGGGAAAATTCCACATTTCTTGAATGCTGCCATGATGTTTGATGGCGTGAGGGCATTTTGGTGTGTGATACCCACACAAGAAGCTATTTCATGTATTGTCATTAGTTTCCCTGGATGATGCATTAACCAAGCGTCAATGGCAGCATCATATGCAAGATTAAATGGTTTGAAAATGCCAACATCCATTGGCTATAGTTTGTTGGTTGAGTGTGGCAGAACTGTCAGGATTGTGACACCATTATCTTTAGCCAAATTTAGTACACTAATGGCGAGATGACTCTCATGATTGTCAAATATTAAGAGAGAGGGATTTTCCTTCGAGCTACCAGAGTGCTTTATGAAATGTTTCATCACAGCATCAAACAGCTCAGCATTCATCCATCCAGATGGTGATGTTAGGCCTAGACTTCCAGTAGGTGCCCCATTGAGTATGTGCTCTTTAAAATGTATCCTTGGAAAAACTAAAACGGGTGGAAGACTATTCCCTGCAGCACTCACTATGCATCATGTTGTCACCAATACCCCCATTTCAGCACTCATGACTTTAGACACTTGTTTCGTGCCATTTTCAGCAATCATTTTTGCATGTTGCTTCTGTCTGTCTGGTTAGGTTTCATCTAACTTAAAAGATCCGTGTTCCATCAGCAAATTTGGGACATCTGAGAACATCTTCCAGGTTGTCATACAACACTTTCATATTGTGCTGGTTGAATGCTGTTGCCCTTGCTAGACTACAGCCGTCAGGTGTTCTCATTGATAGTGATGGATGCCGTTTAAGAAATCCAGACATCCAATCTATTCCAGCACATTTGTTGAGACTCCATGTCTCTGGCATTCTTTTGTCATTCCTTGAAACTACTTCATATGAAAGTTTCCTACATTTTACTTGAGGCAGGCCATAAAACATTTTGGCACATGTCATTAGGTATGAAACCTGGGTTAAATCCTCTTCATCAGTGAACACCTGACTGACATGATAATTTGGACTCATATGAACTAGTTTCATTAGGTGACACCTTCTGCTTCTTTACATAACACACCAATGTCTGGAATGCCACATTTAATTATTTTGCCACAGATCGAATGTTGCGTCCGCTTATAACCAAAGAAACTGCTTTTCTCATGCATTCATCTGTACATGTTCCTATCTGTGTCTTTCTTTTATGAGTTTGTGGCATGTTCCTGAAACAATAAGTAAACAGAACCAAAATTATTGCTTGTTTTGTTGAGGTATGACATAAGCTTTATATAGTATGTCGTTGGGTAACAGTGAGACACATGCGTCTCACTGTTCCCCATGTGTATTTTTTAAAAATACTGTTGCATTACATCAGTTCACATTTAATAATACAGCTATATTAATATATCACAAGGGGCAAAAGAAACACATGGGTCGACACCACGAACAAATAACATTTAAAAAAAATATATGTCACAATATAGCTTAATATATAGTAAAATAGATGCACTCACTTAAAATTTCTGGAAGTGGATACACAAGATCATGTACGGTCAGTAAGTTCACTGCACAAAATTACTCTTGCCACCAAAACAGAGACCTTCAACTGTAACTCAACTTCAGGTTGTCCAGCTTCAAATCAAAAAATACCGAGTGGTAGGATCTTAGTTCAGCATCACACCACAACAGCGCTAGCATGTCATCTCTATAACAGACAGAGATAATTACAGTGCTCCCCTACAACTCTCGGGTATGTTCCTGCCATCTTTCTGCATTGTCTTCTTTTGCTAGAAGCATTTTTCCATCTATATTCAGTTCTCAGCCCGAAGGCTGGTTGGATCTACAGCTCCACGATTAGCGTGTCATAGATGGCCTAATGAAAAACATCAAGCTGCGTTTTATCTTTAAAGATGAACTTTTTCAAAGCTTGTAAATTCTACTTTTACCAGTATGAATACCCCCATCCTATCAAATGGAGCAGCTCTATAAATAAACCTGTGTTATAGTGTATGTAATTTTCCATTATTCATTATAAAACTCTTCATCATCATCATTTTCCATCTCCAGTTTCCCGGGTGTGGTGTACAAGTGCTCGCCATTTCCTCCTGTCATCTTCTATTCCACATTATCTTCCCATCTGAGGTCTCTCTCCTCTACATCTGATAAGATGGACAGCAGGCAATGGTATGATGATAAACGGGTTTAAGAGCCAGGTTGCGAGTTTCACAAATAGAAAAAGTCCTCAGTTTTAATTAGTGTTGATGGGGTGAAAGTTCCTTATGGGGATCACTGTAAGTACCTAGGTGTTAATATAAGGAAAGATCTTCATGGGGGTAATCACATAATGAGATGTAAATAAATGGTACAGATCTCTGCACATGGTTATGAGGGTGTTTAGTGGTTGCCGTGAGGATGTAAAGGTGAGGGCATACAAGTCTCTGGTAAGACCCCAAATAGAGTATGGTTCCAGTGAATGGGAACCTCACCAGGATTACTTGATTCAAGAACTGGAAAAAATCCAAAGTAAAGCAGCTCAATTTGTTCTGGGTGATTTCCAACAAAAGAGTAGTGTTATAAAAATGGTGCAAAGTTTGGGCAGGGAAGACTTGGCAGAAAGGAGACGGGCTGCTTGACTAAGTGGTATGTTAATAATTCAACAATGATACAAAACTTTATTGAGATCCACCTATTCAAAACACATTGGTTTCTTAAAAATTAAGATTTACATCTTATCATTCTAATTTATTATTATTATTATTATTATTAAATAAAGTGCACAATGTGCAAAAACAGATTTTGTACAGATGGTCAACTATGTTAATGCCATTCTTATTATTGAGGTTGTCCTCATTTTGCAGTTTTGTACATGGTATCTTTCACAATGATCGTTGCACAGGTTACATATAGTCTTTGTTTGGCTGGTGGAAGTTTTTGGTTTGGCAGAATCTGTGGTGAAATCCATGAGTGGCGTAACGTGTAATTACGTGCCGTAGCTCGTAATTTGCTTGCTTCCACTCTTCCGACATTATGGCGTCCGTGGAATAGAAGTCGGACCAAATAGCATTTCTTTCCTAGTTTAAAGTTTGGCGTGCATTCTCGTAGGGCTTGGTGTTTGGTAGACAAAACTGTGTTTTGATATCGTCAGTGAAGTAGTCCTCTTTGGTTAGAACATATGTTAACCTTGAAGGGGCTGACTTCCCAATGCCTAGAATTCTCTTGATATATCGGGCCTTGACTTTTTCTATTGCTGAGTGAGAGTTTTTCCCAGGTGATGCTAATCCCATAGGTTGCTATTGGTGATATGGCTGTCCTGAATAGTAGCATTGCTGTACCCAATGATATTTGTTGAGGTTGTTGAAAGTTGTAGATGGCTTTTATTGCTGCGGCTGCTCTTTCTTTGACGTGGATATTGTAGGATGTTAGAGTAGTTTGGAGGGTGACTCCACGGTACTTGAATTTCGGCACTACTTCTAGAGGTTTATTATACATGGTTATTGTATTTTTAGGTGCATGTTTTCCCCCTTTCCTAAAGGTCATTTGTTTAGTTTTGTTGTGGTTTATTTGCAAACCGTTTCTTTCTGCCCATGATGTGAACCTATTGAGGACCTCTTGGAGCTCTTCTATGTTTTCTGATCCTATTGCCATATCATCTGCGTAAAGTATAAGCAATGCTGAGGTATCTGTGATTATTTCTGTGATGTCTGCTGTCATGATGTTGAATAAAATTGGGCTGATTGGGTCGCCTTGTAGGACTCCGTTTGTTTGGGTTACGTTTTTGGATAGGGTTATGTTGTCTGATATTTGGACATAGTTATATTTGAGGATATTCGAGATTATGATTGCTATCGGTAATTAGGTAATTGAGTTTCCAGATGAGTGTTGCTCTATCAACAAGGTTAAAAGCCTTAAGATAGCCTACGGAGACTACAAAATATTTCTTTCCTGGATGCCTCAATGTATCTTGGACTTGTTCTATTAGGTATTTTACGGCAGGTAGTGTGCTTCTTCTCTTTCAGAAGCCGAATTGATTTTCTTGTATCTGGGAGTCCATTTCTTCTGCAAGCCTGATTGTTAAGATTTTCATGAAGATTTTGAATGATGTATTTTTGAGGGCTATACATCGATATGAATCAGGATTGTCAGTTTCTCCTTTCTTAAACATCATTTTGATTGTTGGGACATGTTTTGTCCATCGTATAGGCATAATCAGCCGTAATCTCATGCCTAAAACATAAAGATCCAGGATCCTGATTACTCTAGTCAAAGTGTTACATAAAGAAATATACGTGTTATAAAAATTAAGAAAACTTTTTATAAGTTCCCAAAATACAAATTTACACAATTAAAACACGTTTAAAAGACATGTATGACAAAAATTAGTAATGTTGGTGCAATCTTACATTGAAATCCTTAAAACATTTTCAAAATAGCCGAACTGAACTTATTTACGTAAACGATAAGAAAGTCTATGGCTAAAATTATGGCCTTGAAATATAAATCAAAATGGAATCTGGTTAAAGGCAACCAAAATTTGAAGTCGTAGAATGGTAACAATGATTCATAAGTGGCTTACATCATTTAAAAAAGACATTAAATATTTTTGTAGAAAATTTATAGTAGGACTACTATCATACAGTATACAGCTGTGTGATTGACGGAGTTGTTATTATTATTGTTATTAGACCTGTATTTGTGAGGTGAGTCCACAGTCACTTTCTTTTTGTGGAAAAACTGTAACGTTCACAGCTGAGTGTTGCCGTGCATGTCTTTACTAGCTGATACGATTGTTTCTTCGTTGTGATAATAGTCAAATGGGAACGCTCATGCTTGATGTTGGCTGTAGCTTGAATGTTGAGAATGACGATTGGTGGATGTGTGGTGAAGAATCTGTAATGAGAGGAGGGTAGAAAGATTTTAAAGTTTAAAGATTTAAAGAAAAGAATGTTATATTTGGTAGGAAACATTGTGTGTACATTTACTTACCCTCTCGATTTTTGTGGTGTGAACTAGTTGCCTTTGCAGCATCAGAACAAGTGACACTTGCATTTCTTGTGTTGTATCTGTGTGGAATTGAGGGAAGAGGGTGTGGTGCGGGAGAGGAGATGGGCGGAGCGTTAAGCTTACGCGCTGTTGGCTGTGGGAGGTTAGTAGGAGCAGACACGGAGGGAGTTATCTTTAATGGAATGGTAGGAGCAGACACGGAGGGAGTTATCTTTAATGGAATGGTGGAAGCTTTTATGGATGTTATTTTAAGATTGTTTAAGAATTTTATTTTATTTAAATTTAGTGATTGTGACAAGTTGGGCAAAATCTTGATTTTTTATTTCAACTAAGTCATTCAAATTAAGGTTTTTGTTATAGTATTGATCTAAATAAATATAAATGCTTTCTAATTCATTCATTAATTTCCCTTTGCCACTATTTTCATAATTGTAAGGTCCTGTTCGATAGTTGTAAAACAATGCCCTGTATCCTTTATGTGAGAACTCACGGCTGAGAACTTGTTGTGTTTATTGGCATTATAGTGCTTTTGATATCTTGTAAAGAAACTCCGACCTGTTTGCCCGATACACGAAACGTTACATTGGGTGCATTTGAGTCTGTATATGCCTGAACTTGAATAGATGCTATTGTTTGAGTTGAGTGTGTTGTGATTGAGAAACAGGTTGAGGTTAGTGTTTGTTGTCCTAAAGGCAATGTTGATATTTTGCTTTTTTAAGGGATTTGTTACCTGGTAAATACCTGGATTATTGTAGGTGAAAGTGGCAAACTTAGATTTTTTGGGTTTATCTGGGATGAGGTTTGTTGCTAATTTAAGTTTAATCTTGTTAATTATTTGGTTAACTATTTCTGTTTTAAAACCGTTAAGTTTTGCCAAATTCTTTATATAATTGATATCTGTTTTTAGGTTCTTAGGTGTTAGAGGGAATTTTAAGGCTCTGTAAATAAACTGTAGATGGCCTGTTTGTGTGAGTTAGGGTGTACTGATGAATTTTGAATTGTTAGTGGGGTATGAGTAGGTTTTCTAAAAATTTGGAAATTGAACTTATTCTTATCGCGTTACTGTGATGTCTAAAAAGTTGATGGATCCATTGACCTCGTCCTCCTTGGTGAACTTTATATTTTGGTTGGGGGTGTTTAAAAAATCTAAAATTACATTACCTTGTTAAGATTATTATCGATTATTGCAAAAGTATCGTCTACGTACCCAAGACAGGCTGAGTCCCTTTATTTTTGAAATTATTTTGTGGTGTTCTAATGAATCCACGTATATGTCGGCCAAGATGCCTGACAATGGATCACCCATTACTAGGCCGTCTTGGTGATAAATTTTGCCGTTGAAAGTGAAATAGTTTTCCTTTAATACAAAGTTCAGAATCTTAATAAACTTATCTATTTCAAGCGTGCTTAGATTACTGTGTTTGGAAAGGTTTTCCTTAATAATGTTTACTGTTTTTTTTTTTTTTTGTTGGCACATTAGAATACATGTTTGTAATATCATAAGAGCACATAATGTGGTTGGGTAGAAAAGTGAATTTCTTTAAAATATCACAATAGTCAACCGACTTCTTTACCTGGGATTTGTTGTTAAATCTATAATATCTTTTGAGAAAATGATGAATGTACTTTGAAGTCTTATAAGTCGGGCTGTTTCTGCAATTGATAATGCCTTAGGACAACAAACACTAACTGCAACCTGTTTCTCAAACACAACACACTCAACTCAAACTGTAGCATCTATTCAAGTTCATTCATATACAGACTCAAATGCACCCAATGCGACGTTTTGTATATCGGCCAAACAGGCCGGAGTTTCTTTACAAGATATCAAGAGCACTATAATGCCAATAAACACAACAAGTTCTCAGCCATGAGTTCTCACATAAAGGATACAGGGCATTGTTTTACAACTATCGAACAGGACCTTACAATTATGAAAATAGTGGGCAAAGGGAAATTAATGAATGAATTAGAAAGCATTTATATTTATTTAGAACAATACTATAACAAAAACCTTAATCTGAATGACTTAGTTGAAATAAAAAATCCCTTATACAAGATTTTGCCCAACTTGTTACAATCACTAAATTTAAATCAAAATAAAATTCTTAAAAATCTTAAAATAACATGCACAAAGCTCCCACCATTCCATTAAAGGTAACTCCCTCTGTGTCCGTCTCTACTAACCTCCCACAGCCAACAGGGTGTAAGCTTAACAGTCCGCCCATCTCCTCTCCCGCACCATATCCCCCTCCCTCAATTCCACACTCGTTCTGATGCTGCAAAGGCAACTAATTCACACCACAAAAATCGAGAGGATAAGTAAATGTACACATATTTCCTGCCAAATATAACAGTCTTTTCTTTAAATCTTTAAACTTAGTCTTTCTATCCTCCTCTCATTACAGATTCTTCACCACACATCCACCAATAGTAGTTCTCAACATTCAAGCTATAGCCAACATCAAGCATGAGCTTTCCCATTTGACTATTATCACAACGAAAAACAATCATATCAGCTAGTAAAGGCACACATAGCAACACTCAGCTGTGAACCTTTTATTATTTCTTCAACAAAAAAGAAGACTGTGGACTCGCCTCACAAATACGGGTCTAATAACAATAATAATAACTCCATCAATCATACAGCTGTATACTCTTATGATAATAGGCCTACTATAAACTTTCTACAAAAATATTTAATGTCTTTTTAAAATGATTAAGCCACTTAAGGATCATTGTTACCGTTCTATGACTTCAAATTTGGGTTGCCTTTAATCAGATTCTATTCGTTTTGATTTTGTACCTCAAGGCCATAATTTTAGCCTTAGACTTTCTTATCGTTTACGTAAATAAGGACAGTTTGGCCATTTTAAAAATGTTTTAAGGATTTTGATGTAAGATCGCACGAACATCACTCATTTTTCTCTACATATTTTTTAAACATGTTTTAATTGTGTACAGTAAATTGTATTTTGGGAACTTATAGCAAGTTTTCCTCAGTTTTATTACACATATATTTCTTTATGTAACCGTTTGACTGGAGTAATCAGGATCCTGATCTTCATGTTTTAGGCATGAGGTTACTGCTGATGATGCCCATACAATGGGCGAAACATGTCCCGTTAAATTAGAGTGACAAGATGTAAATCTTAGTTTTTAAGAACCCAATGTGTATTGAATAGGTGGATCTCAATGAACTTTTGTATTATTGTCTAATTATTGTAGATTTCAATACGGATCAGTCATGAGATTGTAAGATGTAAGTGGTACTGTATGTTCCGAGCTGTCAGTGGAGAGATGGCATGGAATGACATCAGTAGACGAATAAGTTTGAGTGGTGTCTTTAAAATCACAATATGAAGATACAATTGAAATTCAAGAGGACAAATATTTATTTATAGGAAGAGGAGTTATGGATTGGAATAACTTACCAAGGAAGATATTGAAAAAATCTTCAATTTATTTGAAATCATTTAAGAAAAGGCTAGGGAAACAACAGATAAGGAATCTGTCACCTTAGCAACTGCCCTAAATGCAGATCAGTACTGATTGATTGATTTTACTGTCCTTATCCAACATTTCTTTTGCCTTCCCCATGGTCTTTTTCCTTGAACAGTAAGACCCAAGTATTTTTGGGCAGGTCTTTCGTTGTTCATTTACACAATGTGCCCGCATCACTGAAGTCTGTACTTCATTATTACAATGGTGATAGGAACCTCAATGCCTGCTACCTTCCTATTTACTTCAGAACTGATTTTGTCCTTTCTAGTAATTTGATTCATTGTTCTAATGAATCTCATTTCTGTTGCCTGAATTCTGCTGTAGTCATAATTTAGTAGAATACATGCCTCTAAACCACATGTAAGAACTGATACAAGGTAGGTGTGGTACATTATTGTTGCTGTTTTTTTTTTTTTTGTTGTTGTTGAGATTTTGCAGTCATTCCCTGTAATCTATTGTATAGTTATTGGTGTCTCCATCTCCATTTAACAACATGCTGAAGTACCTCTTCACTTCATCTCTGATATCTTCTTCTGTTCTTATCAAGTTACCATTATTTGTTTCCAGTACAACGATATGTCCATATGCGCTTCACGTATTTCTCACTACTTTATACAGTAGCTTCCTACTTCCTCTATCCTGGTAGTAAAGTCATCACAGCACTTTTCCTTTTCTTGAAAATTTTAATGTTTAAAAAAAAAAAATTTTATATGCTACCATATTTCCTCTACCAATGAAAATAATGTTAAGTCCACATTAACAATAAAAGAAACACACCTACCTTTGCTGTAATTACAGCCTCATTCTCTCGGACAAGGTCTCAGTTAGGTTCAGATGGTAGAGAAAACAAAACTAAGTTTTCATTCAGTTATCTTAAAGGGAATATGAAAGGCCTATACCACCACAGTTAAATTTAACAACATTATTTTTTAAATGTTTTGTTTTATACTAATGGTATCAGGAAAAATGAAAAAGAAGCAATAGAACACAGAACAACTAAATTTAAACAAGCACAGAGACTTACCTGGCCAACCTATTAAAAAAATCTCTTTCGATAAACGCTAAGCTGAAACACTATAATTCCATAGTTAAATCAGAGGCAACGTATGCTAGTGAAACTTTATTCAAATTAAATGTAAAATCTACAACAGACAAATTACAGAAAACTGAGAGAAGAACTCTTAGAACAATTATTAATAAAAAACACCAAGTTGAAGGACAGTGGAGATTGTTGCCTAACAACATTGTCTATCACGAATGTGAATCAATATATCTACAATGTGTAAAAGAAGAATTTCCTTTTTCTGTCACATATCAAGATTACCAGACACCAGGATATAGAAACAACTATTCGATTACTTTTTGAAGAATAAAATCAATAATAATTGGTTCAAAGAAGTTCAGGATGATTTGGAAGAATTGGGTATAACTCGGCAACAAATCAAAGACAGAAAAGAGAAGAAGTTTTTGAGGAACAAAAGAATAAGTCTCAAACTAAAAACAGTTGAACGGAAACAATATACTATATCGGACACACAAGGGGCTTCCAGGTCAGAGAGGATGAGAAAGTTCTGGGAGAAAAAGAAGAAATGAACTCAAATGTATTGATTTCAGTGCTCCAATGTGGGCATAAAATATGTAAATAATAAATAATGGTATCAGGAAAATAGATCAATGATCAGTAAGTACACAAAATATTATTCTATGTCCTGTAAACTTTTCCTCACCTTACCAGGAATATTTCCACAGGAAAAGGGATTTTGATTGTTAAATGTAACATTCAATTTTTTTAAATTTTATGGTAATATAATTTGTCCTACCTCTAACACTGTAGATTCACATTACCATAATAATGCTGTGAATAAGCAATAAAAAAGGTTGAAGTTCTGGGTGAAGCAGTTTCTGAAAATATATGAACTTTCACAAGAAAATGTAGGTTTTCAGAAATCACAGTCAAATTACAAGGTTGCTTCAAAAAATAAGGTATCAAGAGCTTGCAAGGAGAAACTTTATTTTGCAGGCACGTGTAAGATACACAGTAGTAGGGCACTGATATGTGTTACTATTCAACAGTGTCACTATTCTTTGTCCACGCTGTTCTCCCAATGGTACCCCATGGCATTGATGCTGGCGTCGAAGAGATCTGCTTCAGTCCCTGAAGTAATCTCACGACGACATGCTGAACGGCTGTATCATTGTTTAATCACTTATCATCCAGGTGCGTTTTCAATGGTCTGAAGAGATGGAAATCACTGGGTGCCAAGTTGGGACTGTAGGGAGTATGGTCCAGTACCTCGCACCGGAAGTCCTGTATCAATTCATGTGTGCTGTTGGCTGAGTGCGGTCTGGCATTGTCATGTAGCAACAGGGCGTTTTCTGTGAATTGCAACACACAAATGCTGCAGTGTGTCACAGTAAATGTCTGTATTCACTAAATCTTGCTCCTCTGGTAAGGAAATCAACCATCTGGGCCATCCTTCCTATACCTTGACCTGACAATCAATCATTCGGCCATTAATGACGTGGTTTCAGAGACTGGACACAATTCTTTCATGCCAGCATCAATCCCTTGGTGTACCGTTAGAACAAGTGCTTGGACAAGAATGGTTACTATGCTGAATAGTAAAGTATATCGGTGCTCTACTACTGTTATTGTGTTTTCATCCCACTAACTATTTTGGACAGCTTTCGGAGATGCTGAGGTGCCAGAATTTTGTCCTGCAGAGTTTTTTTTTACGTGCCAGTAAATCTACCAACATGAAGCTGGTGTAACTGAGCACCTTAAAATACCGCCGGACTGAGCCAGGATCAAATCTGCCAGCTCTACTACTGTGTATCCTTATAACTGCCTGTAAAATAAAGTTAGTCCAGGTGAGTTTTTGTTGCCTTATTTTTTGAAGCACTTTTTCACTGTGCTCTTTACAAAACGTAAGTGCTTTCCATGCACTGTTACCGAGCTCAATACCAAACAGGAAATTATGACATAGTAATCAATGCATCCAACATACGCAATCTTATGTATGTTATCTTTCAAGAAAAACCTAGCCTTCTACAGCAAAGAATTCCTGAGTTAACTGCATTTTAAGTTCTTCAGAATAATTTAAAAAAAGCCTAGCACAGTAACGTATCATATTAAGCGCAGTAACATAATTATCATATTATTAAAACATTTATGGTCAATGAAACATACACCAAATTGTACAGGAAACTGCAGTCATAAAAAACAAAACAAAGAGATACTTTTTTAATAACACCACCTTTCATACTCCCCCTCAACTATTAAGATACTGAAGTTGACGAGAGCTTGAAGAAGTGCTTAGGAGGTGAATTAGTGAGAATTCCAAATTGGATATTGAAATCAGCAGGATATAAGGAGGGAGTATTTTCTAAGCATGTGTATGGAATCTTCTCAAGAGCAAAGATATACCAATGATGGCAGTGAAAATTATTCTTTTAAGGGGAAATACAACTAGGCAACCATCCCTGAAGGCTTAGCATATTATGCACCCATTATAACTATTCAGCTGAACCTGTCCAGCGACAAAGATTTACAAACAGTAAATTAAGGCAGCAGAAATTAAATGCCTGGGAACTACATCACAGGAAACAAAAAAGATGAGAAATGAAGATATTTGGAAATAAATAAATGTGAGAAGGTTGGGTAATAAAATGGAGAAAATTAGATTGTTTGAAATTTTCAAATGGAAAAATGAGAAATTAATGCCTAGACAAACAATGGAATCACAAGAGGAAGGAAAGGCTGAAGAAAAGAGATTACGAAGACTAGAACAGCCAAAGGATCAGGACCTTGACTGGAATGCGGTAATAGCAAGCTTGTAGTTTTACATGTAAATCAATATCATAATAACTATGAGACATCCAGTTTTACTTAGAATCTGAACCAATGGTACCTGACTTTACTTTTTTTTTAAATCCCACGTGCATTAGATTGGACTCTAACCATGATTGCCTTGGTGAGAAGCCAGTGACAATACCATTATACTAACATGCCCCTGATACGGTAACAAATAAGAGATGGTGGTTGAGATATAGGAGTGAAGAGGAACGGAACCATATTAGCACCAAGCCAGGTGTATCAGAATAAGAGGAAATACAGATATGAAATATAAATCCCCATCATCTGTTTTAAACAAAGAAACCTAACGTTGTCACGCAAGACCATAGTTCACTAAGTGTCAGAAAGATGAGTGAAAAATCTAGTTAGTTCAAATAAGGATAAGTGGGGGAAGATAATAATTTAGGAAAGTGCACGCCAATTCTTTCCTTGAGGATAATGTATGACTACAGTATTGGTGCAATGTATGTTTTGTTTCTGATAAAAAGCCCTGATTCTTCAGATATAAAATATATCTTTCTATAAGTAAGTTGCATTGGGAAGGGAAAAGAAATATAACACAAATAAGATTTCCATTCTATTTTAAAAAATACTTCAAATACAAAAAAACGTACAGCTAAGTTACATGATGTATTACCGTTTCCGTTCAAATGGCCATTCATAAATGGGTGGAGCATCTTTAGAACCAGGTTTAACTCTTTTTGGAGGCAAATCTGTTTTATTTTGTAGGTGCCTTTTAATCTCCAACTTTTGCTGAATAATGGACAGTTCTTTTTCTCTTTGTATTCTTTTACTTAACTCCTTATATGCTTGCTTTTTATGTATTTCAGCTTTCTTCAGCAACTGTTCATCTAAAACAGGGAGGGATAGTTTCTTGAGCTTCTCCAACTGAAGTCTATTGGTACGTCTATTCAAAAGAGCAGGATGTGTATTTAAGTGGGTTGCAACATCAAATTTCTTTGCTTCCTTCACATTATCAACGAAGAACGTATGCTTATTTTCTGTATTATTAGCTACATCTATGAGATGAAGTTGGGCCTGCAAACGATTAATTTTATTTGACTCCATTTTTCTTTTTGTAGCAATATATTTTAAGTCTTGTGTCTGCATGAGCTGTATCTGTTCAGGTGTGTGTTCATCTTCCTTGTCTAATTCATGATGTACTCCATCCTTTACTCGTGAATTGATCATATGGAAGTAAAATTCATCAGGATTTCTGTTTAGTGCTCTCTTCTTCAGAAGTTTAAGTGTTGCTTCTTTCTCATGTCTATCTTTTGCTCTTAGTTTATAGTCTTTCTTCTTTTCCAAAAGCCCCAGATGTGCTCTACTGGCAGGTTGATGTCTTTCACGATGGGTCCGCTGGTTAGTTTTTGATGCTTTCTTCCAAGATGACATCTTGATATTTCAACTCTGGCAGGAGCAGAAGTTAACCTGAAATAGAAGTCACACTAATGAGTGTACAAGTCAGGAGAATCAAAACACATACTACAGGATACTACATAACAGGCTAATGTCAGCAGAGGGTACAACAAACAGGAGAAACAAGGGCAAACATGAAAATACCAAAAAAGATAAAAAATAAACTTTCTTCTTTCCCTCCCATTGTTGTCTTGATAGACAGGCTTTCTCCTTGTGAAATCATAATTCTTACCGATCTATTTCTACATACTATCTACAAACCAACATACTCTTTCACAGCTTTATCAGAAGGAAACAGAGCCACATTTGTTGAGAGAAGCTGCTCTTTAAGTTGTAAGTTTAAATAAAAAGTATTATTTTGTTTATGCCTTTCTTTGTAGTTATTTTATATGGATAATTACTTCACATAGGGTATGCAAGTCTACTGTATATTTTCACCAATAACTTTCAAAGATTAAAATTTCTTGTAATTTATGTACTTTGTCCTTGTGGTAGCATCCATATGGGGAAAGTTGTATCAATAATAAAACAACAATGAATTTGCCAGATTTGGTTTTCTGCACTTCACACTTCAGAGACTTCTCTCTCATCCAGAACGGCCCCCCGTAGGTCCTGTAGGGAGTCTGGTTAGTGATAACAGACCAAACCATACAGTAACACTCTCCACTTCATCCAAGAATTGATGCACACATCTTGCAACATTTGAGCAAGCACTGTCCAGCATTAGTGTAAAACCATCAACAATAAATGGAGCAAAAGGCACTACATGCTCCAGAAGGATTTCCACCACATACCAACATGCTGTAAGGCTCCCATGCTTCATGAAGTCCAAAACTGTCCTTGTAGTCATATTGATTCCTACCCACACCATCAGAGAACCTCCCCGAAAAGGCATCCTGAGTGAAAATGTGCAAGGGGAATACCTTTCCTCAGACCTTCTCCAGACACCTTCTCTACCATCAAATGATTGCGGGCCAAACTGTGACTCATCAGTGAACAGCACCTGCTCCCATTTTGTATTGTCCAGTCACAATGTTCCCTCAAGAAACACAGTCAAGTTGCATGATACTGTTTAGTGAGTTCTGGGCCTTTAGCAAGTCTTCTGGACTGAAGACTGGCTTCTTCCAGTCTTCTTCAGAAGTTTCCTCACTAACACTGACCATCGAACTTGGAGTCGATTTCATGCTTCAACGGTGGTGGTGTGATGGTTGCGGAGAACTTGAAGTTGTATGAAGCGATAATCTCTTGCCAATGTTGCTTTTCTTGGGCCTGCTCCTGGTCTACTTTAACAGCTTCCAATTTCCCTGTAACCTCGTACAGTTCTGAAAATCATGAAAAGTGTAGTTCTTTATGTTTCTACAACAAAATGCAATCCTGCGACCATCTTCCAGCAAAACAACAGTTTTTGCAGCATCGTCAGGACTGAAGAGCATGTTTACTTCAGAAAACTGATCATGATAATGACATAAACATCTTATAAATACATGTGATTTAAAGGGGGTACAATACAACACTTACTTGAAGATTGGGAAAACATTACTGCCTCACATCCAGTGGTGCTTTTCAGGCTGTGCAAGAAAAAATTAAGACTAGTGCAACCTCCCCCTGTCTAAATATATAGGTTAAAGTACAGGGTGATTCATATAAAACTCATAATTTTCATTTTATTTTATTTTTTTGACAAGAAGGATACAAGTAACATGCTATTGTGTCTTACATATACAGAATATTTGGGAGATGACTTTTCCATTAAAGATTGTGCTGAAAATGTCCTCCGTCCATCTCTAGGCACATTTGAACACATCTCTCCATCTTTCTGATAGTTTACTGGAATGCTGCATTGTCAATACCGTTCATGTGTAATATTCTCCTTTAGATCGTCCAAAGTCTGAGGGCGTGTAGCGTAGACTCTTCCCTTTAGATAACCTCACAGAAAAAGTCTGGTGACGTCAAGTCCAGTGGTCTCGGCGTCCACAAATTCTTGGAGATTATGTGATTCATCGAAGTAACTTTGTATCAGCACCACAGACTCGTGATGTACGGCAAATAGCAGCATCCTGTTGAAAGTATTCTTGACACAGATCAATCATTGCAAGAAATCAGCTTCATTTTCCATATCAAATTCTATACAAAGACTTATAACAATAAAAATCTTCTACCTTTTTGATATTTATATTTGAATTTTAGCAAATTAATTAATTAATTACACACAGTACATGTTTTGCTCTTTTTTAGAACATCTTCAGCTGTTTATA
The DNA here is from genome assembly GCF_040414725.1 of Anabrus simplex. Taxonomy (NCBI): domain Eukaryota; kingdom Metazoa; phylum Arthropoda; class Insecta; order Orthoptera; family Tettigoniidae; genus Anabrus; species Anabrus simplex. Next base: position 355,615,844 of record NC_090268.1, on the reverse strand, counting down.
TAGCTTAGGTGATTCACTAAATAATACAAGACGGAAGGCCGCTTCAAACGTAGCTCCTCCAAGGTCACAGTAGGAACGGATTTTGGTAACAGCAAGAATATGGGGAAGCTCCTTTATTATTAGCAAACAGCAATCAGCTTCAAGGTTCCGTAAATAACCCAATTCAAGATATATTATGTAAGCTTAAAAACAAAACAACAACTATTCAAATGATTAGAAATAGTTTTTAAAATAGACTAACTATAAGTATATCCATTCCATCTCATTTTACTAACCCACTTAACAACCACATTGTTTTTAATTCATTTTAATTCAATTCATATTTACGTAGTATTTAAGAAGAACAAGGTACCTGATTATAATGTACTTAATGATAAACACTTAGGGAACTGACGTTGAAGTACTTGTGTCGGGTCTTTCTTGGTCACTAAAAAGGTGTCGTTGTTAAAAAAGATTTTTGTCTTTTGGATGTAATCAGCCCTATGCATAATGACCGTCGCATTACCCTTATCAGCCTTTGTAATAATGAGTTCCTCGTCTTTAACCTTCTTTTTAAGTCCTAGAATATGCTTTCTCTCCGTGAGGAAGTCCTTAGAAATACCGGAGGGCATCGTGCTGTTATTTGTGACAAAAGGTTTTTTAACTGTCTTTTTAGACGTAAATAACTTCATCTTGCACCTCATGTGGCAGTTTACTGATCGCAACTTCCAATTCTATAACAAGTTTTGAAGCCACTTTGGCTAGGTTGAAATTTGGCCAGTAGTGTTTTGGGCCTTTGAGAGAATTAGTTTTTCTTTCTCATTCAAGTTAGTCTTGGAAAGATTGATTACTGGAGAATGAAAATGTCCAATTAAATCATTATTAGGAACCTGACTGATTTCTAGGAGGGGTTTGCTTGATGCTAATTCCTCCTTTAGCACTTCACGTTTTTTTCTCCAATATTGTCTGTTTGATAGAAAGCAAGCTATTTAGTTTATTTTGAACATCAAACAGATATTCCTTCCACAGTGTCTGATCCAGCATCATATCTGATTGGTGATTGGTAAGGACGATAAAACAAGGTGGGTTGCTCACGTAATACATAAAACATGTTGTACAAAAAACTGAACACTGTATACTAAAACCATCTCATTTACCAGGCACTATAAGAGAGGCAAGACATGTCCACTCTTCCTTAGAAGCCTGGCAGCTGTATTTCCCTAACGAGGTACTTGAGGAAATTGTAACATATACCACTTTATGGACTGAAAAAAAAAGAAAGAAAAAAAGCCTAACTATGACTGACCAAGTGCTAACACAAACATCGTAGAAATAAAGACTGTCACTGGTCTTCTGTATTTGGCAGTGTACACAAATAAGGACAACTGAACCTCAGGAACCTGTGGGCTACAGATGGGACTAGTGTTGAAGTTCTTTGCCTTATAATATCCCCAGACTTGATAACAAATGACCAAAGTGATAGGATTAAAGATAAGATAACACACACCAGGAAGATTTTTGAGGACTATGTTCTGGGTGATTTCTGACAAAGGGACAGTGTTACGAAGATGTTGCAAACTTTGGGCTGGATAGACTTGGGAATAAGCAGACAAGCTGCTTGACTATGTGGTATGTTCTGAGCTGTCAATGGAGAGGTGGTGTGGAATGACATTAGTAGACAAATAAGCATGAGCGGAGCTTTTAAAAGTAGGAAAGGTCGTAGTATAGAGATAAAGTTGGAATTCAAGAGGACAAATTGGGGCAAATATTCATTTGTTGGACGAGGAATAAGGGATTAGAATAATTTATCAAGGGAAATGTTTGATGAATATCTAAGTTCTTCAAAAACATTTTAAAAAAAGCTAGGTAAACAACTGATACAGAATCAGCCACCTGGGCAGCAGCCCTAAATACAGATCATTGATGACTGATATTGTATGCAAGCACACAGCTGCATGGCTCGATCTGTGCAGTCAACTTGCTCAGTACCTCTCCCAGGAAGGAACTTCAGTGTAAGAAATTAAATTTAGGTTTAGCAAAAGCTAATGCTGTGAATATGCAGTTGTAGAGAACAATATTTTGTACTGTAACAAGAAAGTGAAATCACTGACTGAACTATTTTTACATAGCTTTCTTTTCAGGCTAAATTTACTGAAAAAAAGAGAGTAAGTTGTTTGAATTCAGGACTTCTTTCCATAAACCAGAGGTAATGGACATGAAAGTAGTGAGATGATTGCTGGTTTGCACAGGTCTGGCAAATTGGAGGAATGTATTTGAAATGGAGAGATAAAGGGTGAGATAAAGAATGCATTAGCTGAAACTGTGTGTATAATTAGCTTCAGTGTGAGGTTCTGAAAGGTGGCTGCAGGAGTGTTCGCTAGCTACAGTATAAATGAACTCAGCGGTGGATGGTAACAGAAGCATAGAGAGAGGGGACTACGAGTTTTATTTCATGGTAAGAGGTACCGGTACTTAAATACTAGCAGCAAATGGAGGAGTTGACACACAGAATTCTATAAGAGATTACTGAAAGGAGTAACATTCTCTAATGATACTAATATTATTTTTTTTGCTAGGGGCTTTACGTCGCACTGACACAGATAGGTCTTATGGCGACGATGGGATAGGAAAGGCCTAGGAGTTGGAAGGAAGCGTCCGTGGCCTTAATTAAGGTACAGCCTCAGCATTTGCCTGGTGTGAAAATGGGAAACCACGGAAAACCATCTTCAGGGCTGCCGATAGTGGGATTCGAACCTATTATCTCCCGGATGCAAGCTCACAGCCGCGCGCCTCTACGCGCACGGCCAACTCGCCCGGTGATACTAATATTAGTATTATTTATAAGACTACTATAAGACTATAGAGTTGTGCAAAACAATGTAGAGAACTCATTCAAACTCATTTATAAGAGAAGGGTCTCGCTCAGGGAAGACTCAGTCAAAGCTTCGAGCACTCTGGTCGACGAGTGTTTGAAATAACCAAGCTTGAAAAGATGATCAACATTACTGAACAAACGAGTCTACCAAACTGTCCATACTGTCTGATCACAATGAGCAGAAATGAGTCTGGGCAGATAGAGCAGCTCAGAAACTTGGAAGTTCAAGTGATTCACTCATTGGTATACTGTTGCCACATCGGCACAACTTTAATGTACAACTTTCTTCTTTGTTCACCACTGCATATACTATTCGTATTACACACATATCAAGCAGAAACAGGGCAATAACTCACAGTCTGATCACCCCACCGAGCGAATGAACAACTGAATATACTGGTGAAAGTAGCGAGATGTGATCGAGTTTAAATTTGAAGTTGATTCACAGAACTTGCTGTCCAAATATCATCCAGTTTGATCGAACAGTGACAAGTCTGGTTCCAGACTGTCCAGACTTGTTTGTTTCTCAGTTTCTCTATGTTCTTTCTGACAGCAAGCTCGTTCACTGATTGAAGAAGTTGAGCAGTAGAAGTGGAGAGGAATGAGTTCAGACTCGCTCATTGCACAGCTCTTATGAGTTTTCTGATCACTTCATATTCTTTATTATTAAATATAATTGCAACCATTGACTGGCATTGTGGCATCATATGTAACCATTAACCTGGCTCAAGGGAGAGAGGGTCACCTTCCCTGTTATCCACTGGCGCATCCACGCTGCGGGGGTGGGCATCCTCCACATCAATAGGCCGGTGTGAGACGATGGCTAAGTTCAGACAGGGACCCAGCACCATGGGGTATAACGTGGAACCCATGCCCAGGGTTCCGGGTGAAGACCTTAACGGCAACTTTGGCAGAGATGGAGACCTTCGGAATGGCAGAGATGGCGGATGAGGCAACCCATCCTCCCTGGGCAAAATTAGAAGAGGACACCACTGCCTTGTGGAGAAAAGGGATCTTCAAAGCTAAGGGAGTAAACTCCGAAAGAAAATCCTCACCTGTGTTAGGCCTAGCAAGTCAACAGTTGAGTATGAATATACTGCTTTCAAACCTAAAACAAGCCTCGGATGGAAGAATAAATTAAATACGGGACATGAGAGTTCTTCTCATACCATCTGAATTTTAACAGTTCTTCTTGTACCGTCTGAATTTATGATGGCCAAAAGCCTGATGCTCATCGGAGATACCAGAAAACACAAAACCCTCCCAGAAAGAGCGACTGAAAATTGGTACACTCAATATCCGTACTCTCACCAACAAATATGAAGAACTTGTGGACATTATGGAGAGGCATAAGCTCAAGGTATTGGGGTTGAGGAGACAAAATGGAAAGGATATGAGAAGAAGCCCTTGAGAAATGGATATGTGCTGTACTGGAGTGGGAACAATGATGAATCCAAAAATGGAGTTGGCTTCCTCCTTCGTAAAGATATAGACAGACACAGACAGATGTCAAATATGTGAGTGATAGGATCATCCAGATGAGACTAAGTGTTGGTAATGCACATCAAACTCTGCTGCAAGTATATGCACCGCAGACAGAACCGAACTTGAGGAACAAATATCAGAGGAGAACACAATCATTACGGGTGATCTGAATGCCCAAGTTGGTAAAGAAAGACTAGACTGTGAAAACTTTGTTGGCCCCCATGGCTATGGTAACAGACACTCCGAAGGAGAGAACCTGATTGATTTCTGTGTGCGAAACAACTTAATCATCCAGAACACATGGTATCAGAAGAGGGACAGCCATAAAATAACGAGATACAGCTGGGATGGAAAGCTCAAGACTATGATCGACTTCATCATCACTGATAGAAAAGCGGGTCAGTATGTTACAGATGTTAAAGTCATGCCCAGCGAGTGCCTAGATAGCAACCATCGGCTATTAATCGTTGACCTAAAAGATGTTCATGTGCCCAAAATTAAACAAAAGAAAATGTCAAAGATTAAGACATGGCTGTTGAAAGACATGGAGAAGAAAGGAAACTATGAAGCAAGGATAACAGCTAAATTACCCAAAACTGAGAAAAGGGGAGTAGAAGAAGAATGGTCCTTATTCAAAGAAACCCTTGTAAAAGAAGCCACGGAAATTTGTGGAAAAACAAGTGCCACACCGAAAGAGAAGGAAACACTTTAGTGGAATGACCGAGTGAAGACAGCAGTAAAAGATAGAAATATACTGAAAAGAAAATTAGACCTCGAAAAACAGAAAACAGATGATAGACTAAATGAATTAGAAATTGAACATCTAGCATAGGAATATCGGAAAAAGAAACTGGCTGTAAAAAGACTGATCCAGGAAGAAAAGGAAAAGTGCTGGGATGACTTTACTACAAGGATAGAGAAAGACTGTCAAGGAAGTAGGAAACTACTATACAAAATAGTAAACAGTAAAAGAAATGAAAATATAAACATCCTTGCACTGGAAACAGATGATGGTAGCTTAATACAAACAGAGGAAGGGATCAGGAATGAAGTGAAGAAGTACTTCAACATGCTGTTAAATGGAGATGGGGGCAACACCACCACCAATGATTGTAGTGTAGATGAAGCCAAAAGCAACAAATACCCATTAACATGGCTTGAGGTAGAAACAGCACTAAAGAGCATGCAAAATGGGAAGTCCCCAGGCTTTCATGATCTCAGCTCAGACATGATAAAGGCAGCTGGAATACCAGGCTTGAATTGGCTATATAGAGTGTTATCAGTGATTTGGGAAAGTAACAAAATTCCAGATTGGAGTAAAGGAGTCATCATACTGCTGTTCAAAAAGGGCAACCAATGGAAATGTGGAAATTACAGAGGCATCACGCTGTTGTCACACTCACTGAAGCTGGTGGAAAAGATCATAGAAACAAGACTTAGGAAGATAGTGGAACCTTTGCTTGAGGAAGAACAACACGGGTTCAGAAAAGATCGAAGTACTGTGGATCTTATCTTATCTTTGCAGTAAAGATGCTGACAGAAAAGTACTGGGAATACAGAAGAAATCTTGTGATTGCATTTGTGGACATTGAAAAAGCATATGATAGTGTTCCTCGAAACAACATATGAGAATGTCTGGAAGACCTAAAGGTGCCAAAGTACTTAATTGACAAAGTTAAGATGCTATACTAGAAGTGCTACAGCTGTGTCCAGATAGGCAACGGACGATCAAAATGGTTTGAAACAAAGAGAGATGTCCAACAAGTAAGTGCTCTGTCACCACTCCTGTTCATTATAGTAATGGACAAGGTCATCAAATTTATCAAGAAAATGGACAGTGAACCAAACGCCCTGGTATTTGCTGATGATGTGCTTTTATGGGTAGAGACAGAAGCTGAAGTTCAGAAGAAACTTAATGAACGGAACAACACATTCAAAAATTTTGGACTGAAGATGAGAAAAACAAAGACAGTGGAAATGACTATCAACAGGGAAGGAACAAGCTCAAATATATTTCTGGAAGGAGCAAAAATCGAATCAGCTTCCCACTTCAAGTACCTCGGAAGCACAATATCGAAAGACAACACTGTTAGGCTGGAAATACTCAGCAGGACACAGAAAGCATCAAACTTTTACAATCAAGTCAAGAATCTCCTCTGGGACTGCAAAATACCACAGAAAGAGAAAGCAATCATGTATCACACTAACTTCATACCAATCCTCACGTACAGTTTAAGGACATGTACCCTACTAAACAAAGACTACAGTAGAATCCAAGCAACTGAAATGAGATTCATTAGAACCATGAACCAAACAACCAGAAAGGACAAGATCACAAATGAAGTGAATAGGAAAGTAGCTGGTATTGAGGTTCCTGTTATCAGTGTCACAAAGAAACGCAGACTTCAGTGGTATGGGCACGTAATGAGAATGAACAGGGAAAGACCTGCCAGAAAATATTTCGACCTTAATCTCGTATGAAGAAGACCACAGTGAAGACCAGGAAAACGTTGGATAGAGACTGTAAGATCAGATGTGGAGGAGAGAGGATACAAATGGGAGGATGTACCGGATCAGAAGATGTATGAAGACAGAAGGAGATGGCGAGCACTTGTACACCATACCCGGGAAACTGGAGTTGGGAAATGATGATGATGATGATTAAAATGAGCTGGACTGGACAGTGAGAAATAGGAAAGGGCAACAGGAAGTTAAATCGTGAAGTTCTCTCTGAATATATTAAAATCAACTTTCTGTCTGTACTTACTTTTTAAATATTAACTTGATACTACGGCCTATGTTCGGTTCAGTTTAATTTTTGTCTGAATTGCAGCATCACCGGAAAAAGACAGGTGTAATTTTATGAAACTTAGTATTTAAGTTGCAGTTAATGACAAGTAGAATTTTAGCTATATGCTATTTACAATATTCAGCATAAGAGGAGCTTCAGAAGGAGCCTAAAACATAAAACCCCTTGTACCTCTCTTATGGTTAGTTAAACAGGAAAATTGCTCATAACAATATTGATTAAAACTTTTTTGTTTAATAACATTTTCTGATACAGTGAAACATAAGCGAAATATTAGTAGCAGTTGTGTAAAAGTTTTGTCTAGGCCCTAAACTCTCAATATGGATATCATCCCAGCAATGTTCTAAAGGCTTTGTACATCTGTCCATACCAGTACTTTTTGGATAACAACCTGATATTTGATTTTTATATAAGAATTTTGCAATCCATGTGAAAAGGAAGGACAGTACAGTGAAAAACCTGAAGACAAAGAGAATCTGATGTGTCAATATCTCCATTTATGATGTCAATATATTCTAAACAGACTTACAGTATTATTAATGCGGTTGGAAACGTTACTTCCCTCAATTACCTCCTAAACATTAATCGTCTTAGAGAAATACTAACAACTAGAAAGGGGATGGAGGAGTAACAGTAGGAAAACACACCTTCCTGTCGACCCAACTGACTCACTCCGAACATGGTGCCCATGTTGTACAGTGGCTCATTCGTTCTATCTTCACTGTTTAACTAAGCAAGCCTGCCAAACATTTAATTATTGAGTTACTGGATTGTGTTTACTCACCTGCTCCTTTCAACTAACATTACTCTTACCACTTTACATTCATACACCCCAGGGAACGGTATGTAACGCGTGAAAAGAAGCTGTGGAATAGAAGACATCTGTAAAGGGACTGAGCAGTGAATTATCATAGCAATAATAAAGTAGGAAGTCAACATAAATGAAGAGATACCGAATCAAACTGGTGAGAGAAGAACAGTTTGCCATATATGACCAGAAAGAGACTTGGGTTCAGTTGTTTTATGAAGGAAATGTAGGTGGTAAGAACAGTAGGGATAGTAGTTATGAAGAAATAAAAAGGTTAGCCAGGATACGGCAGCATGAACCCAGTCTATGGACTGGCGACGACAACATAATATTGTCAAAATGTATTATACAGTTCCGAATCCATATCCTCATTTCGGGAATGGAGGTGGCGATACCCCATCTAACTAATAGAAACAAAACCTCTAACCATAAAGCCATTAAAACAATATCCAAATAATATAAAGTCCCGGTCCTGGTTCTGTGTACAATGTTCAATAAATGGCCAGCAAAAACGTAACTTAATTATGCACACGCTAAGCAATTATCCCGTCAACAAATGGGCGTAAGAGCTCCTTTTTTTTTTTTTTTTTGGCTACTGGCTTTACGTTGCACGGACACAGATAGGTCTTATGGCGACAATGGGATAGGAAAGGCCTAGGAGTGGGAAGGAAGCAGCCCCAGCATTTGCCTGGTGTGAAAATGGGAAACCACAGAAAACCATATTCAGGGCTGCTGACAGTGGTTTTCGAACTCACTATCTCCCGGATGCAAGCTCACAGCTGCACGCCTCTAACTGCACGGCCAACTCACCCAGTAGGCATAACAGCTACTATGATATAAACGATAATGCACAATCCATACCAACTAGATATAAAACATATAGCCAGCTTTTGTCCAATCAAAATTCTTCCCGGAAAATGAAATCAGAAAAATGAAGAGAAATAATGAACGCTTATTATAATTAATTAATAGCCTACTGAGCAAGTGGCCGTGCGGTTAGGGGCGCGCAGCTGTGAGCTTGCGTCCGGGAGATAGTAGGTTCGAACTCCACTGAGGCAGCCCTGATTATTGGTTACCGTGGTTTACCCATTTTCACACCAGGCAATGCTGGGCTGTACCTTAAGGCAACGGCCGCTTCCTTCCCAATCCTAGCCCTTTCCTGTCTCATCGTCGCCATAAGATCCATCTATTTTTGTCAAATCAAATCAAAATCTCTTTATTTGCAAATGAGGCGTCTACCTCGTTGGCAAATCGTACACTGAAATACATTATTATCAAGCACTAAATTTTAAATTAACAAGAGAAGAACATTTTTCTAGTATTCAATAATATACAATTCAATAATATTGTCAGTGCGACGTAAAGCAAATTGTAAAATGGAAATCATAATACTGAGTGGACTAAAGTCCTGCAAAACAAGCTAACCTCAATTCCTGGGATGGATAACCTAAATCTCGGAAGGAAAAATATTTCGTAAACAATAGCAAACAACGTATGTGAATAAAATATGCACTGACCTACTAAATGGAGTTGAAGAGTAACACAAACAGGCAGAATGTAATCACTTTTCATTCAAAACTTCTATGCTACTGTGAATATTAATGCGGAATATTATCTGTTACAGCAAGGTGCACGTTGATATCCGAACGCACAGATATGTCAAACAAACATAATATATTCTTTGGGACGTAACAAATACTACAGCTTCATTTGTTCACCAGCTGATTTTTAAAGTCGTGTCGCCAATAATTCAAATGAAAAGATACGATTTTCGTCAGGACTATTATTTGCTTTCTTCTTGCAAAAGTGTATCAGCATCATTTTGAGCAAGGGATAATTTTATTAGTTGAAATATTTTGATACTTTTGGAAATTTCTATGTCAAATATCTTGATAATGGTGATATAAATTCAATGTAATAAGTTATCACAATGTGTAGCGTTTGGTGACATTGCTTGATATTATGTCTACTATGTCTACTCAAATTTACGACTGTGGAGTATCTTCGTAGATCATCTTTGCTTAATGAAAATGGCAGCAGTAGATTTGGGAGATTCTTTACTGGATATTGCGGAAGATGGAAAGAAAGAAACGTAAGTTGCATTATACATTAATCTGGGACTTTTGGGTATGATTTGCTTATACACGTCTACTAGTCAGATTTATATGCTAATGGCCATAACGTGTCGAGAAATATTATTCGTTTACTTTGACATAACCAAACTTTGTTACAATTGTGTTTAATGACAAATATTATACTTAATACATTATCCTTGAAAGACTAAATTAATATTATCTCACGAGTGTGAAATGTGTGCTACAGTATATAATCCCGTATTAATTGCTACTTATTATTAACAGAAATGTATTTAGGTTGGCTTCAACCCATATTCATTATTTTGATTTAGTATTTTATATGTACTGTAGTAAACTAGCTCATGAAAGTGTATTTGATGGATTTTTGTCACAGTTACAAGATTTTGGATCACATTACACTTTACTTCATGATAGAATTCTTTATTTGTAGGTACAACGTTACGTGGTTAACCACTTTGAGTGGCACAAGTTGCACACACTAGTTTTGTCCGGCCTGTGAAAGTATATCTTTGTACATATCTTGTGATGGTAGCAGTTCACGGCCAGCAATGTTGGTAAATAATACAGTTTTTGGTTGGGACCTGCCCACCTGCATCCATTGAATAAAACTCTGCCCATTTTTCCATTCTGTTATCCCTCTCCTCCTTTGGCTTTCTGCCCTTCTCTGTTGATTGTAGACTGCAGTATTTTTAGGTCATTGATCAGGAGTTTGCCATGCCAGCTCATAGACAAGTTTTGAAGCTGTAAACACTGACAGGCCTCGTTCATCTGTGTGTAGTCTTCTGTTGCTGCTGTGGAATTATCAGTCAAGAACTTCTAGGTCAGAATATCCTGAACTGTCTTTGTGAATGAGTGGTCTTCACCAGCGGTTTGGTCTAGTTTTGACATTAGGTACTTCTTCTGTTGATCATGTTGAATGTTTTAGAAAAACCTATGAATGCACAGTGTAGTTTTCCTCCTGGCTCTCTTGACTTAGCATTTTATGCAAACATTAAATCAAATTAAATAGGAGGAATAAATAGTTCCTGTTTAAGACGTTTAGGTGATTGTCTATGCTTTCTAGTGCCCCTTTAAAAACAGAGTTACTGAGTGAGTTGGCCATGCAGTTAGGGGTGTGCAGCTATGAGCTCACATAAGGGAGATAGTGGGTTCAACCCTCGCCCCTGTCGGCGGTCCTGAAGATGATTTTCTGTGGTTTCCCATTAAATGCTGGTGCTATACCTTAATTAAGGCCATAGTCGCTTCCTTCCCATTCCTATCCCATCATCGCAATATGACCTATCTGTGTTGGTGCAATGTAAAGCTACTTGTAAAAATAAAAAATAAAACATAGTTTAACCATTAATATGGACCTTGAAATATGAATTTCATTTCTTGTAAAATTTACTACATACATACATTTTCATTATAGACTGTTCTGCCTTTCAGTGTACAGTGTGCAAATCTCTGTGAATTTACTTATTGCCATCACAATACTCTATTTGTAACTAGTTCTGTGGCCTCGTTCAGTTCTATATCTCTTACCTTTAAATCATTAGAAACTGAGTCTAACCATCGTCGTCTTGATCTCCTTCTACTCCTCTTATCCTCCATGACAGAGTCCATTATTCTTTTACGTAACCTATCCTCCTCCATTCGTCTCGCACGATCTCACAACTGGAGCTGATTTATGCGTACCGGTACAACTTCATCCATCGAGTTCTTAAAATTCCAATTCATATGTAAATCAGCTGTCACTGCAGTCTTATAATTAGTAATGTAAAAGTCATTTTCTCTAAAAGTTATTGAGATGAAAAATTAGGATATCTATGAGTTGTTCTGAGAATGGGAAAAAAAAATTTCTTTCTTGGATGTTTATTGACAAAACTAAATGAAGCACATCCTTGCAATGGGATTATTATTATTATTATTATTATTATTATTATTATTATTATTATTATTATTATTAACAGATACATCACAATTGGGAAATATCCCAGTGGCAATGATCACTTACAGTAGTAGTATGATAATGAAGTAAACTTTAAACTGGCTTAACATACACAAATTCACACGTATCTTAAGTATTTCTACACTATCACTTTACCTTTGTAAATACATGATGTTCATATACAAATTCACACATACCTTACATAAGGCAGATGCTTAATACCTTAATACTACCATTTACTGTGGCTTGAGTGTTACATTTAAATATGACACCACCATATAGAAGTTTACACACAATTTACAAAATGCTGGAGTGTATTCTTGGAGCATCTTACATTTTGGGGAAACAACTCTAAGACAGCTGCAGTTAATGAAGTCCAATCATCAATTCCCCAATTTACGAACAAATATTTACAATAGTTAATTTTCTGCTATCTACCTTTTACTTTATGCAGATGATCTGTCCTACTTATGTAACAAGGCTTTTCTAGTTGACTGTTCATCTCTCCCCAAGCTGGCTTATTCTTATAGTCATTATATATGGCTCATAACCATGTTCGTTTTCTTCTGGTCCCTAGCGTTTCCCACCCAAGTTTTTCTACTTCTAGGATTGAAACCATTGAGCACGAATCTTGCAGCCTTTCATCACGAAGTGTAAGGACTAGTACGCTTTAGAAATAACACTTCCTATGTGAGTGTCCCATTTTAGAACTCTCTTTACATGGATTCTTAGGTTCTTGCATGAGTCACTCTCTACGAGAGCGTCCGATCCAAGACTGTATTGAGAGTCCCCTTGCCTATGTTTCTTTCCCATTCTTATAAGACTGCATTTTTGAGAATTTATTTTCATTTTGTTATCGAGTGCCCACTTACGGAGTATATGTAGATCGGCTTGTGATGACATATTATCGCCAGCCAGCATTCTGTATTCTTCTCTATATTATACAATCGTCCATGAACAATCTGCATTCACTTCGAATTTCGTTCGGCAGATTGTTGATAAATGCCATAAATAGGAGTGGCCCTATAACACTACTGGCTATATTACTCCCAACATTATAGGAACTTTGTCGGAGTATTTATTTCCCACCTTTACTCTTTGCATGTGGTCTGTCAAAAATTCCTCGATCCACAGAACCTCCCTTTTATCAATGTTTGTTTGTAACAATTTTCGGATATGCCCATACACACCTAAACGAATTCAAACCCCTTATACCTCACTTTGCTCAGCATACAGTAGTGCTCAGAAGTATTGTGTGGGCAACATTTGTTCAATATTCTTTACAAGAAACTATGTAAGTTACAAAACATTAGTTAGCAAATTAAACATATCCATATTAGTGATTAATTTAGTATTAACAACACTCTTATTTAAACATAACTATCTTCCATTAAAAAAAAAAAAACCTACAATTTTGTGGATCAAAAGTATTTTGTAGATAGAACAATACATTGTTGTTGTTTATCCAACCCTTGTCCCGTTTCCCTACGGGGTTGGGTATGAGGTGAGATGAATCTGCCGTGGCGGGTTTTTATGACTGGATGCCCTTCCTGACGTCAGCCTCATCAGAGGAGTTAATGAGATGAAATGAATGACGTGATATATGATAGTAGGGAGAGGGTGAAACCTGGTGCTGGCACATAGCCTACTCCTGTCGAATAGCACCAAAGGGTCTGCTCAAGGCTTAACGTCCCCATCCAACGGATGAATCACCATCAACAGCGCAATACATTAATACATAAAAACATTGTCAGATGCTGGGATACAAATTTAGTGCTTAGTTGCATATCCGTGAGCACAGATAACAGGAGCACATCTTCGTGGCATAGAATCCACAAGATTCTAGCTGAATGTAGTGAGTATTAGGTGGCACAGCATCAACTATTAATCTTCTGTAAAGGTATAGATTAAAGTATGGTCCATTCCCTATGTAAAGAAACAAAGAGTTGATGCTTATTTGAGTAATTCCTGCAATGTACATATTGGTCCAATTTCTCCCAGTGGGGTTCAGGTGTGGGCTTTGGCTTGGCCAATCCAAAACTTCAACTTTCTTCTCTGAAAACAAATTTCTCACATGGCCAGAGGAATGCTTGGGATCATTATCTTGGTATCATCCCTGCTTTTCATATTAGAGGACCAACTTTATATCTAGAAAAATAACCTCATCCCATCATGCCACCATCCTGTTTAATAGTTGGTACTTGTTATCATATATTGTCTCTCTGGTTGTTTGGTCAACAAAAATATCTGATACCGTTAGACGAGACGAGGTTAAACTTCTTCTTCTTCCTTTATTCATGGGGTCTCTTTACAAGTTCCTTTTTAGCTTCGACATCGAAGATCTTTTGCTACCATGTGTTTTCCTTCATTCCCATCTAGTTATCCCTGCTCCCTTCATAAAGTTGCAGGTTCTCCTTATTGGGTCTTCTCAGATATTTCTTCTCTCTTCACCAGGTAATCCCAGTGTGGAGATTCTGATTCTTCCCAGCGCCCCACATTCAAAGAGTATGTGTTCAGTTGATTCTTCTGCGTCATTGCATTTCCTACATACTTTGTCTCTTATTATTCCAATTCTATGTAGGTGCTTTTTAAGATGGCAGTGTCCAGTCAGCAGTCCTACTACCCATCTTATATTTTCTCTGCTGAGTTCTTCCTTAGTATGCTTCTTGTTTGGGTTCTTTATTAGTTCCTTCACAAGCCTGCATCCTGGAGCATTTTTCCAGTTTTCCATTTGTTTCTTTTGTACGCATTTGCCTATGTAAAGTCGTGCTTGTCTATAAGAGATTCCACATACTGGTTCTGGGCCCACAAAAGGTGTTTCAGAACCTTTTCTTGCCAGAGTGCTTTTTCATTACCTTCTATACCTGCATGCCCTGGTACCCATATTATTTTAACAACATTGTGCTCTGAGAGCTTCAGAAGTGTATGACATTTTTATTGTAGACTGTTCTGCCTTTGAGTGTACAGTGTGCAAGCCTCTGTGAATTTACTTATTGCCAAACAATTTTGGATGTAACTCGGACAGCTTCAAGTGCCTTAATGGCAGCTTGGCTGTCTGTAAATATGAAAATGTTCTTATCTCTGTAGTTAATTTTCAGATTTTCCTCAAGGCATGTTGTGATGGCTGTCACTTCAGCTTGGAAAACTGTGATGTGTCTGCCTAGGCTCATTTGGATTGATCTCTCAGGTCTTTCCCCGTTGATCCCTCTTCCTGTTCCTTTCTCAGTCCTTGAGCTATCTGTCCACCACACAACATCTTCCTTACCAGTTTTCCATCTGTTAATGTCCCAGTCTTCCTTTTTTGTTATCTGGGTCTCAAATAGTTTCTCAAATATATACTGTACTTTGGAATCATATGATCAGCTGGCATAGGCTATGTAAAACTTACCCTGTTATTACTCTGTTAATTTTACAGTGTCGAAGATTGAGCCTTTGAGCCTTCCAGCATCCATTTTGCTCCATTCGATATGCACTCATTCTAGCTTGTCCCTCTATAAATTTACTTAATGGAGGAAGATCTAGTAGAGTATTCAAGGCTTCTGTCGGCGTAGTTTTCATAGCCCCAGTTATGGCTATACATGCAATTCTCTCAAGGCTATTTAGTTTGCTACTGACTTTTCCTTGACTTACTTTCATCCGCCAAATGATTGCTGCATAGGTCATCAGTGGTCTAATGATCATTGTGTATATCCAAATCACCATTGCTGGCTTTAGACCCCATGTTGTCCCAACTGCCTTCTTGCGTGCATACAATAGGTTCTTGGGTTGGGATATGTTTCTTTCTATATGTGGATTCCAGGTTAACTTTTTGTCTAAAACTACACCTAAGTGTAACACTTGTTCTTCCATATAGATTACTTGCCTAAAGAGTTTCAGTGTTCTCGTCCCCTCTCTCATTTTCATTCCCAACATTTGATATAGATGTTGATTCCAACAGTTGCAAGTCTTTGAGAAAAAAAGTATATAAAAAATATTTGGCCCATGGTTCAATCCTATCTCTCAAAGCTGGTGGAAAATAACTAATTATGAGATTTACACCCTCTCTCAACAACACACTATAATGGGTGTGATAGAATCCAACAGACTGTGCTGGGCTGCACATGTACTGAGGATGCAGGATAAGAGCACCAGTAGACCTATACAAGGGATCTCTTAATGGGAAAGGACCTTCAGAAAGACCCTGAAGTACCTGGAAGAAGGAGATCAACAAGGTATGTTGGACTCTCAAAATTGATAACTGGGAAGAGCGGGCTCAAGATCGAGGAGAATGGAAGAGGATTGTGAGATCGGCATGGGAACTTCATGTCCCTCAGAGCCTACGCAGTGAGTGAGTGAGTGTTGATTCCCATAAGGAACCTGAAACATTTGTCCCAAATGAGTAAATTTATATCTCTTCTCAGAGTATATCTGGTAAATATTTGTATCTGTTGAATTAATTCTATTTCTTTCTTTACAGTACTCCTACAGTTTTAACACTAATAATTTTATGTCATCCTTACTTGACTTCCTCCTTCTTACACTCTCATCACTGCTCCCTAGTCCACTCAGTTTCTCTGAATGTACCCCCATATAACTCTACTAAAAAACTCCTAACTTATATCTAACATTGCAGTTCAAGTTAAGGCCATTTGAACAGTGATCCCTGTCTCCTGCCTACCCATTAAGGATCTACAAATCTCACTTACAGTTTCTTCTTCTTTTTCTTCCTAGCAGTTTTCGCTGGCACAGGGTCCATTATTTTCAGTTTGGCTCACCATTTCGCACAATGTTGGGCACCATGTGGTCTTAAGTTCAGAATCTTCATATCAGCATTTGCTGTGTTATACCAATGCAGCTTTGGATGTCCACGTTGATGTTGCCCATTCATTTCAAAGGAGTGGGTGAAATTGGCAGCTGTTCCAGGTGCAGCAAATTATCACACTATACCATTATCATCATCACCATATCAATGGAGACATTTTTCCTGTGTCTTCTCAATGATGGGCGCAATGGCCGTTTACTGGCAAATGGTGTCGTTTTGACATAATGCAGGAATGTGATACCCATCGACCAATGGAGCGTATGCATTTCCATGGCGTGTAATTGGCATTCGGTAACCTTGTCAGCTGGTCGAAACTCAACACTGTATAAAGCAACAGGACGTACTATCATGCGTTATATTTTGGACTTCAGATGTAGTGGCATCCTTCTGTATCAATCAATCAATCAGTACTGATCTGCATTTAGGGCAGTCGCCCAGGTGGCAGATTCCCTATTTGTTGTTTTCCTAGCCTTTTCCTAAATGATTTCAAAGAAATTGGAAATTTATTGAACATCCCTCTTGGTAAGTTATTCCAATCCCTAACTCCCCTTCCTATAAATGAATATTTGCCCCAGTTTGTCCTCTTGAATTCCAACTTTATCTTCATATTGTGATCTTTCCTACTTTTATAAACGCCATTCAAACTTATTCGTCTACTAATGTCATTCCACGCCATCTCTCCGCTGACAGCCCGGAACATACCACTTAGTCGAGCAGCTCTTCTTCTTTCTCTCAATTCTTCCCAACCCAAACATTGCAACATTTTTGTAACGCTACTCTTTTGTCGGAAATCGCCCAGAACAAATCGAGCTGCTTTTCTTTGGATTTTTTCCAGTTCTTGAATCAGGTAATCCTGGTGAGGGTCCCATACACTGGAACCATACTCTAGTTGGGGTCTTACCAGAGACTTATATGCCCTCTCCTTTACATCCTTACTACAACCCCTAAACACCCTCATAACCATGTGCAGAGATCTGTACCCTTTATTTACAATCCCATTTATGTGATTACCCCAATGAAGATCTTTCCTTATATTAACACCTAGATACTTACAATGATCCCCAAAAGGAACTTTCACCCCATCAACGCAGTAATTAAAACTGAGAGGACTTTTCCTACTTGTAAAACTCACAACCTGACTTTTAACCCCGTTTATCAACATACCATTGCCTGCTGTCCATCTCACAACATTTTCGAGGTCACGTTGCAGTTGCTCACAATCTTGTAACTTATTTATCACTCTATAGAGAATAACATCATCCGCAAAAAGCCTTACCTCCGATTCCACTCCTTTACTCATATCATTTATATATATAAGAAAACATAAAGGTCCGATAATACTGCCTTGAGGAATTCCCCTCTTAATTATTACAGGGTCAGATAAAGCTTTGCCTACTCTAATTCTCTGAGATCTATTTTCTAGAAATATAGCAACCCATTCAGTCACTCTTTTGTCTAGTCCAATTGCACTCATTTTTGCCAGTAGTCTCCCATGATCCACCCTATCAAATGCTTTAGACAGGTCAATCGCGATACAGTCCATTTGACCTCCTGAATCCAAGATATCTGCTATATCTTGCTGGAATCCTACAAGTTGAGCTTCAGTGGAATAACCTTTCCTAAAACCGAATTGCCTTCTATCGAACCAGTTATTAATTTCACAAACATGTCTAATATAATCAGAAAGAATGCCTTCCCAAAGCTTACATACAATGCATGTCAAACTTACTGGCCTGTAATTTTCAGCTTTATGTCTATCACCCTTTCCTTTATACACAGGGGCAACTATAGCAACTCTCCATTCATCTGGTATAGCTCCTCCGACCAAACAATAATCAAATAAGTACTTCAGATATGGTACTATATCCCAACCCATTGTCTTTAGTATATCCCCAGAAATCTGATCAATTCCAGTCGCTTTTCTAGTTTTTAACTTTTGTATCTTATTGTAAATGTCATTGTTATCATATGTAAATTTTATTTCTTCTTTGGCCTTAGTCTCCTCCTCTATCTCGACATTATCCTTGTAACCAACAATCTTTACATACTGCTGACTGAATACTTCTACCTTTTGAAGATCCTCACATACACACTCCCCTTGTTCATTAATTATTCCTGGAATGTCCTTCTTGGAACCTGTTTCTGCCTTAAAATACCTATACATACCCTTCCATTTTTCACTAAAATTCGTATGACTGCCAATTATGCTTGCCATCATATTATCCTTAGCTGCCTTCTTTGCTTGATTCAATTTTCTAGTAAGTTCCTTCAATTTCTCCTTACTTCCACAGCCATTTCTAACTCTATTTCTTTCCAGTCTGCACCTCCTTCTTAGTCTCTTTACTTCTCTATTATAATAAGGTGGGTCTTTACGATTCCTTACCACCCTTAATGGTACAAACCTGTTTTCGCATTCCTCAACAATTTCTTTAAACCCATCCCAGAGTCTGTTTACATTTATATTTACCGTTTTCCACCGATCATAGCTACTTTTTAGAAACTGCCTCATGCCTGCTTTATCAGCCATGTGGTACTGCCTAACAGTCCTACTTTTAAGACCTTCCTTTCTATCACATTTAACTACCACAAAAACAGCTTCATGATCACTAATACCATCTATTACTTCAGTTTCCCTATAGAGCTCATCTGGTTTTATCAGCACGACATCCAGGATATTTTTCCCTCTGGTTGGTTCCATCACTTTCTGAATCAGCTGTCCTTCCCATATTAACTTATTTGCCATTTGTTGGTCATGCTTTCTGTCGTTCGCATTTCCTTCCCAATTGACATCTGGCAAATTCAGATCTCCCGCTACAATCACATTTCTTTCCATGTCGTTTCCCACATAGTTGACTATCCTATCAAATAATTCTGAATCCGCGTCAGTGCTACCCTTTCCCGATCTGTACACTCCAAATATATCAAGTTGCCTATTATCTTTAGAAATGAGCCTTACACCTAGAATTTCATGTGTCTCATCTTTAACTTTTTCGTAGCTTACAAATTCTTCTTTCACCAGAATGAACACTCCGCCTCCCACCCTTCCTATCCTATCTCTACGATACACACTCCAGTGCCGTGGGAAAATTTCTGCATCCATTATATCATTTCTCAGCCATGATTCAACACCTATTACAATATCTGGTGAATATATATCTATTAAATTACTTAATTCTATTCCTTTCCTTACAATACTTCTACAGTTCAACACTAACAATTTTATGTCATCCCTACTTGATTTCCAGTTTCCTGTTCCCTTATCACCGCTCCCTAGGCCATCCCGTTTCCCTGAATGTACCTCCCTATTACCCTTCCAAACAAATTTCCTAACTTATACGTACCACTGCGGTTTAAATGAAGGCCATCTGAGCGCAGATCCCTATCTCCTACCCACCCATTTGGATCTAGAAATTTCACTCCCAGTTTCCCACATACCCACTCCATAGTCTCATTTAAATCCCCAATCACCCTCCAGTCAGTATCCCTTCTACACAGTATTC
Source organism: Anabrus simplex (assembly GCF_040414725.1). Lineage (NCBI taxonomy): Eukaryota > Metazoa > Arthropoda > Insecta > Orthoptera > Tettigoniidae > Anabrus > Anabrus simplex. Next base: position 355,595,561 of record NC_090268.1, on the reverse strand, counting down.
CACTAATAACAATCTGTAGCAGAGTATGCCTCTGACTTCCTTCCATCTCATCCATTCTGCCCTTATCCTACTTTGCACTTCATCACCTATCCCACCATCATTCTGTAGGTGAGATCTTAGATATCTGAGGCTTACAGTCTTCGTTAAGGTCTTTGCATCAACTTGGATGGAGCCATTACTTGGGATGGTTGCCAGGTATTCGGTCTTCTTTATGTTCAGTTGAAGACCATATTGTGATAGACGGCTGTTCCAGTCTTCAAATTGACGCTGCAATTCTCTTCTGGTTGAAACAGCTAGTGCGACATCATATGCATATAAGAGTCCAAGGGACACTCCTTTGCAGATCCCATGTGATTGTGTCCATGACGAGAGCAAAGCAATGGGGACAGTACGGAGCCTTGACGTACGATATAGATGTTCATTCCCATAGGGGACATGAAACATTTGTCCCGAATGAGTAAATTTATAATACCAATATAAATGGTCATCTGATGGCCAGGCAGGCATCAATTTTTGGTAATGAGACAAAGTCTCTCATAGTGCATTGGCACTGCCAGTGGCTCCAAGTGGTCTACGTAGTGGCCTCCACGGTATGCACTAGCCATGCATCTTGGTGGGTGTGCTATTTACCAACTGATGAGCCCAACTTAGTACACTGGGGCGAAACGCTGGCAACCAGGAATGAGCCTCGGTGTACACAGACTTTCACAGGTGCCGACAGTGCAACATAGTGACTTGTGGTGTTCTTGTGTAGCATTTTGATCCATTTGATAAGCATTTCTGGTACACCATGGTCACGAAGTGCATACCAGATCACATAATGTGGAACACTGTTGAAAGCCTTTTCAAGATCAAGGAAGGCAATATGCAGTAATGCCATTCCTGTTGGATGTGCCATGGTAGATTAGTTTATAACCTTCTCTATTGTCACGAGATTTCTGGCTTTCTCAATGTGTTTCTTGCACACATGTAATGTCCACTTTCCATTCTTTCAGCATCGCTGGGAGTTTGTGACAGTGTTCAGTAAGGGTCTCAGTGTTGAGCATGGTGATGCATAAATTTTGTCTGTGTTGGGTTAGCTTCTTAAGCTGGTTCTGCCTTTGAACCAGTAACCCTTGTCTGTTTGTTGTGGCGGTCAGGCAAGCCTGACGCGCGTCTCTTCTGGGGGACGCCGTAACATTATTCGAGAAAACTGGCGTAGACACAATCCATGGGTTGTGACAGAGTTACCAACTGGTTTGTTTCCACAGCCTGACGTCGGGCATTTTAAAGCTATGGTTCTGCAGCAGGAATTGAGGCTGCTCCTAACATGGAGAACAGGGGCCCTTCGTAGCCACTCCTAACTTGGGGAACAAATGCTAAATCTGATATGTGCCTGTAGTTACGGACAAGTACCTTTTACTCTTACTAATTCGGAGTACTAGGATACCACTTCTGCCAGCCGCACTGTTCCAAATTCCAGCTTCTCCACTGTTGCTACAGTAGTGGACTTCATCGTAACCCTGACCTGGGACCCTCCATATTTATATCCCAGTATCGTAAAGCCCCCAGGAATTGGGCTACCTGTTGGTATGTAAGTTCATTGTATTTTCACCAGCCCACATTTCTGTGGGCCCTCTATCTGCCACCTGGGGACACACCTTCTAGGGGTTGACAAGCTCCCCAGTTTCCCACATACCCACTCCATATTCTCATTTTACACAGATAGGCGAGTATTTATCGAAAGGGATAAATTTGAAACTGCTTCAGATGAATTGCCAATTTTTCGTCTGATATTTAATAATAATAATAATAATAATAATAATAATAATAATAATAATTGAAAATTTTATTTTGTAAAATGGAGCCTCAGTCACCCTCCAGTCAGTATCTCTCCTACACATTATCCCACTGATAACAATCTCTGCTTCCTTAAACTTCTCTCGTGCTGCCATTACCAGCTCCCACACATCCCCAACTATGTTAGTACCTGTTCCTGCTTCCTTTACATAGTTAGTACCAACATAGAAAATTAATGCCTTTTCCGTACCCTCCTCCTTCCCTTCTGTTTTCCTCAACATCAGCCTTAACCTGATTCCTGGATAATGCTCTACCTCAGTTCCCTTTCCTCCACATACTTTCCCCACATGCCTGACAATTGAGTCACCCATGACCAGAGCCGCAACCCCCCCCCCCACCTCATTAAATCCCCCCTTCCCAGATCGTCCCTGACTTCCCTGACATCTGCAGAACCTACTTCCTCCTCCCTTCTCTCCATCTCACTTTTCTGTTCCCTTCTCTTCCTATCCTCTATTCTAAGTTTCCCTTTCCTACCATTCCCTTGCTTCTTGCCCTGCCCTTCCTCTGTAACATTTCCCTGATCTCCATATTTCTGTGCTGTTCTACCTGGCTGTGAGCTTGCATCCGGGAGATAGTAGGTTCGAATCCCACTATCGGCAGCCCTGAAAATGGTTTTCCGTGGTTTCCCATTTTCACACCAGGCAAATGCTGGGGCTGTACCTTAATTAAGGCCACGGCCGCTTCCTTCCAACTCCTAGGCCTTTCCTATCCCATCGTCGCCATAAGACCTATCTGTGTCGGTGCGACGTAAAGTCCATAGCTGTTCTACCTGTAGTGACTCATACCGATTCCTCATTGATACCTCTCCTGGGCCCACTCACTGAGGAAAACCCTTAGCCCCCATTTTCCTTTAGCTCACCTGTCTTCTACAACTTCTCCCCTTCTTTGCCCTCCCTCTTGCCCACTACCGTATCCTTATGTTTATTGAAAGAGACGTACCTTCATTCCAAGCCTAATTATCTCCCTCAAACTGGTTATCTCGTCCCTTATCTTCCTATAGTACCACTCACACCCAGTCCCTACATCTTCCTCCCTAATAAAGAGATTATAAAGAAAATTAGAGAGGAATGGTTGTGGAAGTAAGGAGAAATTGAAGAAAATTACTAGGAAATTGAATTTAGCAAAAATAGTCAGCAAAGGACAACATGGTGGCAAGCATAATTGGCAGTCGGTCATATGAGCTTTAGTGAAAAATAGAAGGGTATGTATAGGTACGTATAAACAACAAGTTTCAGAAAGGACATTCTGGCAGTCATTCTGGCTTTTATGAAGTAGCATTTTCTGGGCTGTCAGTGGATATATGATGAATGACATTAGTAGATGAATAAGTTTGATTGTAGTTTTTAAAAGTTGGAAAGATCATAATCTGAAGATGAAGTTGGAATTCAAGAGGACAAATTGGGACAAATATTTCTTCATAGGGAGAGGAATTAGGGATTGGAATAATTTACCAAGGAAGATATTCAATACTTTTCTAACTTCTATGAAAACTGTCAAGATAAGACTTGGTAAATTATTGGTAGGGAGCCTACTACCTGGATGGTAGCCCTAAATACAGGTCAGTGGTGGGTGAAGTTTTCTTATCACTTTTACCTTGCTTCACTTAGTATAAATACAAAAGTTAAGCCAGTGGTTATAAATTAACACACAGAGAGAGACGCACCCACCCACCCACCCTCCGACCCCACCCCACCAGTCCCCTAAACGAAGTCTAACCATTTTGGTATAAAGAAGCTGATGGTGAAAAATATTTTCACCTTGCAAGCTGTGAACATATTTCCTCGTAGTAGAAGTTCCTACGAACTAAGTGTGTCCCTAACAAACAAGCATCATACAGCAGAGCATGCAAGCTGTGCTGGCTGATGTATGCTTCGTTAAGTTTTATCTTACTAATGGTCTTTAAACATTTTAAAGAACTTTAAAAAAATCATATGTTAAATAGTGGGTGCAGCTTTTCTGAAAATGGTGTGTGTTTTTTTGTGGGTCTTGGGCCATTTGCCAAAAGTGTGATTTTTTTAAAGCTACTTCTTGAGAATTTTCTTTTTTTTTGTGCTCAAGAGCTTTTTCCCTGTAGCGCAATATTTGTGTGCTGTTTTTAATACTGTGATGAATGAATATTGCTATTGTTGTTTGTTTAACAGGTATGGAGTGGGTGCTGATCCATTGCCTAACCAACCTCTACTTGATATTCATTACAACTGGGTAGATGTCACTAGTGAATTCTTTGAAGCAGTTAAAGGTACTGAGTAGTTTTTATTTTTGATTTAGGTGATGTTTCAATCTTGTTTAAGAAAATAAAATGTCGCTCTTACAAGAACTAGCCTGGCTTTGCGTATTTATGATAATGAAATAATGGTGAGTAAGTTGGATTGTCTTTTTACAGTTCATATGTCAGCAGCACTTCCCTTCCACTGCGGTTTAAACTACCATAAACATTTACTAGGATCTGCTAGAAAGTCAAAGTAATTGCAAGGATACTGGTATATAATTTGAAGGACATATAGGCTAATTTGTTCAAAACAGATGTTATAATGGAGTCAGTTGAGAATCCTATTATCAATCAGTCATCATTGATGCATTTAGGGCTGTTGCCCAGGTGGTACATACCCTATCAGTTGTTAACCTAGTCTTTTTTTAAAATGATTTCAAAGAACTTGGAAATTTATTGAACATTTCCCTTGATAACATATTCCAGTCCTTAATTCCTCTTCCTGTGAAGTAATACTCCTACCTGTAAAAGCTCCACTAAAGCATATTGTCTATGTCATTCCACGCCATCTCTCCACTGACAGCTCGGAACATACCACTTATGATACAAATTCTTACAATTTTGTTAATCACCACCTATTCAATACAAGTAGATCTTCAATATGGACAAGAAATGAAATTTATAACCTGCAACATACCGCTTAGTCGAGCAGCTCATGTCCTTAATCCCAAATCTTCCCAGCAATATATGCAACATTTTCATATCACTACCCTTTTGTCGGGAATTACCCAGTACAAATTGTGCTGTTTTTCTTCGATCTTTTCTAGTTCACGTATCAAGTAATTCTGGTGTTGTGGGTCCCATACACTGGAATTGTACTAGAGAATTACACATCTCTCCTTTACATCCTTACCATGACCTTTAAATACCCTCATAACCATATGAAGAGATATGCAACCTTTATTTACAACCTCATTAATGTGATTACCTCAAAGAAGATTTCTCTTTATATGAACAGTATGAACACCTAAGTACTGTACATATTTATCTGTGTCATTCCACACCATCTCTCCACTGATGGTTTGGAATGTACTGCTTATAATATGGATGTTGATTTCCATAGGGAATCTGAAATATTTGTCCTGAATGTGTACATTTATAATACCAATATAAATGCTCCATTATTGAACATGTTCCGAGGATTGTGTGGAATGCAGAGGTGAAAGAAGGTGCGGCCATGAATGGGTCGATATACAAAAATTGAAAGATTGATTTAAAACTTTAAAATTGGCAGTTTTATTTCTTTCCCCTTTTTTCTTTACTCTTTTCAGATGTTAACTTTTAACAAAACAGTTCGCTAAGCGAATAACAAAATCTCGGGTACAACCATGATCTCGAGGCATAATATTATGAATTCATAGAACAATTGAACAACATTAGTTAACAATGCGAGCTTGAAGCTCCAACCTTGCCAATGTGACAAGAGCAACCACTGCTCCATTCAATAATATTTCTTACAAGAGAACCTTTGCTCCACAAAATTATGTAGAAGACAACTCTCCAAACATAACATTCCAGCTTTTCAAAGGCACCATTCAACCTTTACATTAATAAGAAGAGTGTCTTTGCTCTATTAATTTACACTTAGGAATCTATTTTCGAAAGTTCAAAGACACAACCTACATTTAACAAAATCAAACAGTATTCACTGTCTTAAAAATGCTCAACTGTCTGGTATCTTTGACATGAAAAGGAATGACATTGATTGTAACAGGGGTAGCATGGTAGCATGTACCCATTCCACAAGGCCTTTGGTAAAAACCAAGGTTAACTTACTGGCCCAAAAACCAAAATGGAAAGGTGGCAATCTCTTGCACTCTAGAAATTTACAACTGAATGCATAAAATCCTATTTGGGCTTATGGGCCGATGTTATAGAGGCTAAGCCTATACTACTGAGGTGACTAGGTGGAGAAAAATATTTCAGTTACGGAATTTACAACATAGAAAAGGTTACAAAATCATAGTCACCTCAAAAGCCAGTTGAAAGGGAATTCGAGAGGGTACCTCTCTCTCTATTCCCTGATTTTGGTTAAGTTCTTTCAACTCATTTGCAGTTTGCATATAAGGTTTGAAATTTACACTTGAGAAAAGAAAAGTTACATTATTAAGGCTGGAAACCTTGCCCTTGAGCTTGTTTTCAAAGACTATCACATGGTTATACTGAATCTGCCATTACCTTGAGCTGGTAGACCTCCCGAAGATGGACGAGGCACCTCCGCTTCCTTTATAAACACACTCTAGACTGGAGCAATCACTAAGACAACCTGGTCCGAAAATGTGCAAGCTTTTATAGCCGAGGGGAAGGTTCCAGAAAACTCTGGGCTAAGGCCTGACACACCTCAGTTCTCATTGGATAATCAAATAAATACCAGAAATTTTCTCATTGGTGAATAAATAAATGTACAAAATTTCTCATTGGCCAACATCGTAAGTTCGCGGGAAGAGGTAGAAGTGTTGTAAACTTTAACAAACCAAACAAAAGTATAAACAATTTACTTTAGGAAACCTTAACATACAAAATTATTCTTGAATTTTGATAGTTCATTTTCACCCCAGAGGGCACCACATAAGTTTATAGTAGTGGTATCCGTTGAGAAATGTTCAAACGTCTTGCGCTAGTTGCTGCAAGTTTTATGTTTTAGATGGCATTCTCCAAGGTGCTTCATTTAAATGTACGGTACAGGACATTATAAATTTTCCAGATAACTCATTCCTGGTTGCCAGCATTTTGCTCCAGTGTGCTAAGTTGGGCTCATTGGTTGGTAAATAGCACACCTACCAAGACGCGTGGCTACTGCATACTGTGGAGGCTACTGCCTAGGCTATGTGGAGCCACCGGCAGTGCTAATGCACTAGGAGAGACTGTCTCATTACCAAAAATTGATGCCTGCCTGGCCATCAGATGATATGGATGTTGATTCCCATGGGGAACCTGAAATATTTGTCCCGAAAGAGTAAATTTATCATTTATATTGGTACAAACTGATGAATACCGGGCGAGTTGGCCGTGCAGTTAGGGTCACGGATCTGTGAGCTTGCATCCAGGAGATAGTGGGTTCAAACTCCACTGTCGGCAGCCCTGAAGATGGTTTTCCGTGGTTTCCTATTTTCACACCAGGCAAATGCTGGGGCTCTACCTTAATTTAGGCCTCGGTTGCTTCCTTCCCACTCCTAGGCTTTTCCTATCCCATTGTCGGTGCGACGTAAAGCACGTTGTAAAAAAAAAAAAAGATCTGGCATATTTTAGAATGAATAGTTCAGAAAGGGGAATCTGTGTAGTGGGAGAGAAAAACGCTAAATCGAAACAAGATTTTATTGAAATGAGCTGACTCAACTCTTTTCTGAACTACTGAGCAAAACCAGTTAGAAGCAATGCTAAATTTGTGTACCCCTTGAGATGACCCCACTTACCCCAAGGGAATGCGTACCACACTTTGAATACCACTGATCTAGAGCATAGTTGAGGTAAATACGAGAACTGGAAAATATCCAGAGGAAAGCAGCACAGTTTGTTCTGGGTGATTTCCGACAAAAGAGTAGTGTTACGAAAATGTTGCAAACTTTGCGCTGGGAAGACTTGGGAGAAAGGGATTCTGCTCAAATAAGTGGTATGTTGATATAGATGTTGATTCCCATAGGGAATCTATATCATCTGATGGCCAAGCAAGCATCAATTTTTAATAATGAGACAAAGTCTCTCATAGTGCATTGGCACTGCCAGTGGCTGCAATTAGCCTACGCAGTGGCCTCCACGGTGTGCACTGGCCAGTGTCTTGGTGGGTGTGCTGGGTGCCAACTGATGGGCCCAGCCTGGCACACGGGGGTGAAACGCTGGCAACCAGGAATGAGTTAGCTGGAAAATTTATAATGTCCAATAACGGACCATTTATATTGGTATTAAGTGATATGTTACATGTTAAAAACTTCATCCTTGTTCCTTATTGACTCCGAAATTTAAATTATAATGGTTGAGGAGATCCATCAAATCAATACAGTACAGTCTTACAATCACTCTTAGTGATTTGTAAATATTATTGATCACTAAGAGTGGTTGTAAGACTGTATTGAATTGGTGGATCTCCCCCAACTGTTATAATCTAAATAAGTGGTATATTCTGAGCTGTCAGTGGAGAGATGGCGCGGAATGACATTAGTAGATGAATAAGCTTGGGTGGAGCTTTTAAAGGTAAGAATGATTATAATATGAAGATAAAATTGGAATTCAAGAGGACAAATTGGGACAAATACTTGTTTATAGGAAGAGGGGTTAAGGATCTTAGTAATTCTGTGGTGGGGTGTATAACAGTACAAGTAAAAAAGAGTACAAGTCAACTTGTACTGTTCTGACCATTTGTCATTTGAAAGTTTAAATTTGTACTGCTATGTGCACTATGGAATGCAGTGTGTTACAACAGGCTTTGACTTGTACATATCTATCCACTCATAGATATCAAGCTCACAATGTCAAATATGTACTTATCCTGCTTTTGCCAAAAACTGACTTATACTGTTACTGTATTACAGCCCATCATAGAATTTATCAAGGGAAATGTTCAATACATTTCTAAATTCTTTGGAATTGTTTAAGGAAATACTAGGTAAACAACTGATAGGGAATCTGCCACATATTCAACAGCCCTAAATGTAGATCATTGATGACTAATTGAAGTTATGGTATACAAAAATAGTAAAATTGGTAGAAGGATAGGAACATAAAGAATAATCACAATAATAGGCTAGTGCTGAACAGAGAGGGAAACATAAGATAGAGATTAGGACTAACATGAAATCACAAAAGGACAGAGACTAACTTCACATTTTGTTTTTGTTTGTACATACTTCCATCTTCATAGATGGACTCCATTTTTCTAGATGTATTTATCAGCCCCAACAAACACGTTTCTGCTTCCCAACTTCATCAGAAGACAGTTCTTGAGAAATTCTCTCTCATGAGAAAGTATGATTCATAATGTGTGTTTTCTTGTGCTTTTTTAAATAATTATATTATTGGTTTTATTTCCTGTTAACTGCTGTTAAGGTTTTCATCTGGCTGTTTTTTCTTGCCTTATACTTCCGTTGTCAAGGACTGTCCAACAATCGCATGTCATTCATAAGATGTTAATTCACAAATACAGTTGATTCTAGATAATCCAACATGGTGGTGGGGGGGGGAATGTACGTCGAATTTGCAATAACTCAGGCTACATGGAATGGCACAGGGAAAAACGTGAAACATGAATAAAATAGACAACAGTTGAAGCTGTGGTTCTTCATTGTAATTTCTTACAGTGTTATAGCTTGGATTAAAGTTATTTTTTAATAAGTCCTTAATTGACATTCTCTTTCTGCATGTTGCATCAGTTCTGTGCAGCAGTGTCATTCCATCGCTTGAAAGCAAGGTGGTGGGGGGTGGGAGTTGCCTCTGGTTGTTGTTCTATGTAGGGTAGTGCCGCTTCCAGTGCAGCGAGACCCTCACTATGAGACATCTTTGACACCATCAATTCTTAATCTTCTTCCTCCCTATCTTATGTTGGTTCATTCAACATTTCAATGATTGAAGCGTCTGTAAGTTTGTAGTGTTCATCACTCTTCATCCATTCTGTAACTTCGATTTCATGAGCATCATTACATCCTGGAACTTGTGAGATTATATTTCACAAGTTTGGTATGTCATAGTCATTGTTGTTGTTGGAGTTACCATTGGTAGACACAGCACTTCTAAAAATCTTTTTCCATGATTTCCTGAGTGTCTCTGGCTTCGCTACGTCCCATGATTATTCTAACCAATGCACTACATTCCTCATGGTTATCTGAGGAAGTTCATGCTGTTTTCTTCTCATTCTATTGCTTCCAGGAGTGATTGTAGTAAGCGGTGCCGATACTTATATTCAGACATTCCAAAATGCCCTGATCCGTAGGTTGTTAAAATTGTTACGTTAGGGGGCAAAAATATTGCACTAATTCCATCACAAGTTAAGTTCCTGTTCATCTGGATATGACCCTGCATTGTCCAGCAATAAATCTGCTTTAATAAGAGACTCTTATTTCTCGAAAATGTTTTAGTTTTGGGCACATATTTTTCAAAAAACCACCTCTTAATTATTTCTATCCATCCATGATCTTGTTTGGTTTTTGTAAGAGACAGGCAGTGCTGACAGTGAAATGTCTCTTAGAGTTCTCAGCGTAGCAGACTTTCTTACGATGACAGGCTTTAATTTATGACTACCAGATGCATTTGACGTAGCAAGAACTCTTTCTTTACTTTTTTTGTGCCAGGAGCAGGAGTTTCTTCACGTGAAGCAAGTTTCTTAAAAGTCAACATTTTAAGATTGAGTCCTGTTTTGTCATTATATAATAGATCAGCACTGAGATTTTCACTTGTTACGAGTTGCTCAGGCATTTTACAGAACTTGCTTGCATCTTTGGGATCACTGGAAACCCCCTCCCCCACACACACATTTCAAGTTGCCGATCATCATATCTGTTTTTCCACGTCTATAACCAGTCTACACTCGCACGGAAATCGTCCTCTCTGTCCTTAAACTCATTTCTAAGAAGCAACATTTTTTGCTGTAACATAGGATGTGATATTGGACTTTCCTTCTGCCGCTGTTGACTAATCCACAGAAACAGTGCTTCACTGTTTTGTTTTTCATATTCAGACTTCCTCATGCATTTTTTGTCAGAAGCGTTTTCTGAGCACTTACTAGATGAATACTTTTCTAGGTTATGTCTGTTGCATAGCCATTCACCAACCGTCACTTCTCCAATTCCATATTCAGTAGCTAGGTTTTTATTTGTCTCACCTTTATAGAGTTTTCTTAAAGTTTCTAATTCCACTTTTAACTGCACAAACTTTCTTGTACTTTTAGTGCTCTTAATGGAACAGTGTACAACAGCATCGTTTATAACCACTACGTACTGTACACTGTTCTATGCAGCAAGTTTGACACCCAAGCACTGAGTTGAAGCAGGCACTTTACTGATGGGGAGGGGAAAATGTGACAGCAAGCACGCACGTGATCTCAGTAGAGGAGAAGCACGGTACGATGACATGGCGGGAATACGCAGGGAGTAAATTGCTGTTGAAAACTCATTTTAAATTTGTGAAGAGAAAAATTCGAATGAGGCTCGGATTTAATGGAGACTTGGATTGGCGAGACTCCGCTATGGTCTTATTATTTGCATCAAATTGCAAGTCACTGATGCTAGTTTAGGCAGTCGGATCATTTTGATTTCTTGTTCTGTGTTTTAAATGTACTTAGAGCAACCAAGCACATGGTGCCTTTGAAATTCAGTTGTGTTTTTCTTTTTTGTCAACTTCTGCAATACCTTGGGCTGAATAAAGATTTCATCTATAACATAGCATTACTGCTCTTAAGAAGTCCATCACAAAATTCAAGAACCATGCTTGCAGACCTCTTTTGCCTAGTCTTATCCAACTTCATACTATGTTGTTGTGTGTGCCGGGCTGAGTGGCACAGATATAGGGCATGTACTTATGCATAGTGCCTGAAGACAAATTCTGACTTCAGGAGATTCTCGTAGGAAAGTGACAGAACACAGGCCATTGGTAAACATTGTTTTATTATGGTATTTTAATATACGATCGTTGCTCCTGCTTGTTGACTTCCATTTTGTGACACTCTCACTCACACGCTGAACTTGGGGGCATGCTTAGACCTACACTGTTGTTTACATACACTATCTAGTGGCATCATACGGAAGTACATACTGTATGTTTCCAAAATTTATAGGCTCAGCTCAGTTGATCTTTGAATGGGAAGCAGCATCTTAAAGGAGCCAGCCTGTATTGAAATCCTTGACCAGCAATTTAAGGATCTCTTTCTTAAACAACCTTTTTGATGTTGTACGGCGCACTGGATTTTTTATGAATCTGTATCATAGAGCTATTTTTTAATGTAGTGCAGTGCATCTCTTGAATTCTTATCTTAATTTCTTATATGATATGTACATTTTTAAGACCTTGGTGTGTTTACATTGTTTAATTTCTTCGATACATTTGTGTTTGATTTGCTTTAGTCTGATGATGACCTACTGTTAGGTCGAAACTAGTCCCTGAACGCATACGCAATTTAAAACATTGTACAATTTGTATTGAAAAGGTGGACCTTAATAATATCTTATTTAAATACTAATGTAATCACAGTTTAATACGGACCTATCATAATGAAATTTATTTCTTTTAATTAATATATTCATTATCCATTGTGGGAGATGTGTAGAGAAAATGGTTTGATCAATTCACTTTGCCACCTACAAATGGAAAGAAGGGAATAATGATTTTTTTTTTTTTTTCCCCCTGTAAATCAAATGAGCTCATTGTAGAATCTAGAGAATCATTCAACAGTGTTTCAAACCATACTTTTCAATTTTCTTGTTCAGTGCATCAAGTTGTTCTTGTACTTCTTTGCTGTCTGTTCTGCAGTTCTGTACTATAGGTGTAGAATTTATTAATAGTATAGATAAAGAGGAGATGAAATTAGGCCTGAAATAGATAAGGGATTTGAAGCAGAACTGAGAAAACTTCATAAAGTTATAGGTTTAACTTACAATTTGGTGGTAGCGTACTCCCATATTTGAAAAATACAGCAATCACACTAGTATACAAGCAACAATTCTCAAGTTATCTGTTTGTTTCGTACTAAGTTATCTGTTTGTTTCGTACTTCATAAAAAGTGTTCACTGGCATTATGAAAGAGTTTGATAATTTGTGAAGAATGAAATGATTGAAAACCTTTGCAGTTTTTATATTATGAAGGGATTGTCAGGAACAGTTTGTACAAGGGTCGAGTCATAGGTCATGGCAACTAATTTTTTACTCGCAAACAGGAGAGAACACAGCAAATCCAATATAGGGCATGTACTTATGCATAGTGCCTAAAGTCAAATTCTGACTTCAGGAGATTCTCGTAGGAAAGTGACAGAACACAGGCCATTGGTAAACATTGTTTTATTATGGTATAGACAGCAAATACACAAGACTACGTACAAAGGACAGGTCTCCACTGGTTACAGACCTTCAAAATAATCACCCAAGGTTTCCACTGTACGTTGTCAGCAGTGGGGCAGGTGCTGAATACCATTTGCTGCATGTGTATCGCAAATGTGTGACACCTCTCTCCGAAATACTGTTACGATGTCCTCTTTGTTAGCAAACCATTGTCCATGTAATGGCTTCTTGACATTGGCGTGCATTTCTGCCGCGGAGAACTGCTATTTTAATATACGATCGTTGCTCCTGCTTGTTGACTTCCATTTTGTGACACTCTCACTCACACGCTGAACTTGGGGGCATGCTTAGACCTACACTGTTGTTTACATACACTATCTAGTGGCATCATACTGTACATACTGTACTGTACGTTTCCAAATGCATATCTTGTTTCCTGTTGTCTCCTGTTCGCTAGAAAAAAAATAGTTGCCATGACTTATGACTCGACCTACGTATGTGTCAAGTAATTAAGAAGTCATATGAGAGTACGTGGTGTTACGATTAAGTTACAGGGTCAGACAATGACTGTAAACATTACCCATGGATTTCATTATTTATACATGGTGTATCAGAACTATACCGACAAAAAAAACCCAGGATGCTCTCCGTGTTTTGTTAAGAACGATGGTGCAATCATATTTATGTAGAAAATTTTTCTTTTCGAGAAAATGAGGTTACGTTGTTACTTCTGGGCGTCCAATTCAAATTGACGAGTTTGCCTTATTTGCTACGCCAGAGAGCCAGCCTCGCCTCTTGCTGTGCATCAGAAGAGGGAAGGGAGGGGAAGTGGAAGACAGAGGTAATGCCTGGTATGAATGCGCAAGTTTTTCTTTCGTTTTGCATAGTTGCTTCCCAGCGCCAGTGGGTAGTTTACAGTTTGTTCTGCATAAATTGATTACTATGCGAACCATGTAGAAAAAGAAGATGAGCTTATATCAAGAATACAAGCAGCTTTCCAGGTCATTCGCAACACAGCACACATCCTGAACAGAATCCAAAGGTACACCGTTGTGAACTGTGCATCGAAGTAGGAGGTGGGGCATATTGAACATCTACTGTAATCAACCCTCGGGTGTATTGTTTCCTTCGTTCAGTATTTCATTCCATTTTTAATGCTGTGAGTGAAGGAAAACACAATTGTAGGGCGACTGTGTTGCATCTTCGAGCATGATAATTAATAATGACCAACAGACGAGAGGAGAAATGATCTGATGCATTCCTTTCTGAACAGTGTGTTCTTGTACTGTGCGTGCAGTTATGGCTGTTTAATAAATGAACTGTGAATATTGCCTGTAAAAGACAAGGACAGTCCTCTGCAAGGAAACATGTGCATATCCACAGAGCATTATTTCTGTCTCCATCATACACCCTACTTCTCTTCCTTGAAGCGTGGCAGTGGCTTGCAAATATGGCGAGTTTGTCAGTTTGAATCGCGTGCCCGGAGGAAACAAAGTAACCTAATTTTCTCAGAAAAAAAATTGTCTCCGCCAGTCCGATTGCACCATTGTTCTGGTAACACGAAGAGCATGCCTGATTTTATTTTGTTGGTATAGTTCTGTTACACTGTATAGACAGTTTACTGAAAAACCTACAATGACATATTAGGAATTAGTTCTGTGGAGTCCGACTCGTTGGCTGAACGGTTAGCATACTGGCCTTCGGTTCAGAGGGTCCCGGGTTCGATTCCCGGCCGGGTCAGGGATTTTAACCTTAATTGGTTAATTCCAATAGCACAGGGGGCTGGGTGTATGTGTTGTCTTCATCATCATTTCATCCTCATCACGACGCGCAGGCCGCCTACGGGTGTCAAATAGAAAGACCTGCACCTGGCGAGCTGAACCCATCCTGGGATATCCCGGCACTAAAAGCCATATGACATTTCAGTTCTGTGGAAATCATGAAAACTATTATGTTGAAACTGGAAGATATATGCAGTAAACATGATAGAAAAATCAACATTTTCATGACTAAAGGAAAAATGTAAGAAAGAACTATGAAACACATTGGTGGTATGCACAGCCTATTTCAGGCTTTGCCAAGGCCAGCTGCTGCACAGCCAAATAGCCTACAGATATTAGCGTTCTATGTGCTCAGCATGATGACATCCTCAGCCATATTGCTCAATTTTCATGATTGGGAAGACGTACGGATAGGAAATATTAAGTAAATTGGATTTGCTCAACGAAGTCCTTAAGGTTTGAAAAATAGTGAGGAAAATTGAATCAAGATGCAGTACCGGTATGCTATGAGTTTACTGTTGTGATCAGTGTTGTTTGGAAGAGTGTTCATAGGCCTATCTTATCTTAGGCGTAGTCCGGCTCCATGGCTAAATGGTTAGCGTGCTGGCCTTTGGTCACAAGGGTCCTGGGTTCGATTCCCGACAGGGTCGGGAATTTTAACCATAATTGGTTAATTTCGCTGGCACGGGGTCTCGGTGTGTGTGACGTCTTCATCATCATTTCATCCTCATCACGATGCGCAGGTCACCTATGGGAGGCAAATCAAAAGACCTGCATCTGGTGAGCCGAACTTGTCCTCGGACACTCCCGGCACTAAAAGCCATGAAAATGAAAACCTACAACCTGTTTTCCAGTCATTGACCGGGTCAGGGATGTAATGGATGAGGCAGATATAGGCTATTATTACAATGGGGTCGCCACTCCCAAAGTGATTTATTAATGAATAACAGATGCTATGAAATGAGAATGGAGAGTGTTGCTGGAATGAAAGATGACAGGGAAAACCGGAGTACCCGGAGAAAAACCTGTCCTGCCACCACTTTGTCCAGCACAAATCTCACATGGAGTGACCGGGATTTGAACCACGGTATCCAGCGGTGAGAGGCCGACGCGCTGCCGTCTGAGTCACGGAGGCTCACTAAAAGCCATACGCCAATTAATTTTCATCTTAAGAGTAAACTCTCGGTACTCTTGTGATATCTAGAACTTACTGACATGAACTTAGCAAGTACTGTATAATTGTTAATGTGAACCAGAGGAAACAATAGCAAGGGGGTGTTGATAATGAAGAGATAAAGACATTATAAGAAATGAACTCAAATGAGGCTGTAAATATGAACCAGCATTAGAGATGGGGTTAAATCAGTCATCTCCACTGACACGCCTGATGATGTTTTTACAGAGAGTCCGGCTTTCTGCTCACTTGACAACAGGCAAGGAAAGTGTATTTTGTATATACATGCCATAAACTTGTGTACTTTTACACATAGTTCCTCTGCTGCTAAAATAAAACATTCTTCATCAAACTCACCATCTCTGGAAGGTATACTCTAGCTATGACTAGAGATATATTGTAACTAAGATGGCTGCTGATTCACTAACATTGTGGTCATGAGACTCTAAACACTTCCTTCAGAAAGCATTGTTTCTCAAACTGTGCCATTGATCTTATACTCTCCTTCCCACTGTATTTCCCGTATTCACTAGCATAGGTTGTATGATGCCTTTGCAAGTTGTACTTCATGACACTGTGAAGATATTTCACACAGTATTACACTATTAAACATTTTTCTGTATTGTCTTCTTGATGCACAAATTCTTCCCATAAATAAATTAACATGGAAGGTGATGCTGATCTCTTCTTCACTCAGTACACCATTTTCACTGAATGTTGTAATCAAATGCAGGGTTACTAAATTACAGAAAATTATGCTACAACATTCAAACCTCACAATCTCTTTATCTACAAGTGGATCAGTGCCCCTGCAGTATCTGCTCAAGGAAATAATGTTGCACTCTAATTGGTAACGACTGGGTTTATCTATAGCTATACTGATAAACTTGTGTGTCCGGGTTAAGAGAATCAAAGAGAAATTTGCGGGACCACGAGACAGTGGTTATTTTCTATGTGAAAACCCATGTAGCAATAGCTGTTCATTTAAGGTGCGTCCACACCAAGATGTTTTCGTTAACTTTGTTAATAAACATTGTTAATGAACAATGTTCATGAATATTTCTGTCTGTTAATAAACAAAATAGCGTGTTCATTAACTTTTCGAGCATGTTGATAAACAAAATTTCTTTAACTTTTGTGAATGAAACTTTTAATTAACATTTCGTGTTTTCGTTAACATTTCGGTTCGCACATGCGCAAAGACGCAATTAGAACCCGCAAATTCGTAGCACGGAATACAATACTTTTATTTATTTTTCGAAATCGACTGTCGAATTGCAAGCAACTCATATACACCATACAAATACATAAGTGAAGTGTAGGAGTATTTCTCTTACACTCTTACATGATCATTGGTAGGAGTCACCAGTCGCTAGGAATCTTCGTTATACTTAGTCTAACATTAATGCAGATGACATTCCGATAAATTTGTATCATTTCTTCCAATTTCAGACTAAATTACTGTCAACAAGAACTGAAAGTCTTGTGGGGACATTCTCAGAAAGTTTTGAACGCCTGCTGCATCATGAATTGAAAGTTCTGACATAGGCCTAAGTGTCCTCTCCAAACTTAATTCTAAACGCTTTTCCAATATTTTTCTTTGCCACACTTTGCGTCTGCATTTTTCTCTAATTGCACTCATTAAAATAATGAAAGCTGCAGCTGTATTTTCTTCTTCCTGACCTTATCCATTGTAACCTCACAAACAGATATTTTGGTGTGGACACAATGTTAAAGAAGTTTGTTAACAAAAGTTTATTTGGTGTGGACACAGTGTTAAAGAGGTTTGTTAACAAGAGTTTATTAACATCTTGAGAAATGTTTTCGTTAACATTGTTTATTAACTTTGTTTCGTTAACATTGTTTATTAACTTTGGTGTGGACTAACCATTAGGAGAAAAGAAAAGTTAGTAAACTGCTTGTAATGGTTCCTATTTGTTTTTTTAATTTTCACTTTATTGACATATCTTGTTTGCCCTTATCTTTGTATTTTGCCTTTATTCTTTCCCAGGGTTGGAATTAGGTGAACTCTTGCACGATGAATTGTTTGGCTTATTTGAAGCTATGTCTGCCATTGAAATGATGGATCCTAAAATGGATGCTGGCATGCTGTGTAACAGAGGCAATAAAAGTGCTCTCAGCTTTGATCAAGCTGTGCAGGTACTGTAATACATATATTGTACTCTTGTATATTTTTTCATTCAAGTCTACTTTATGGTATGGCTCCAACCTAATTCTTTGTCATTTTTATAGACAGGTCAGTTGAAACTTCAAGAACTGTGTTTAGCAGAGCAAATTGGAATAATTGATTCTACCCTCTCATGTTTGGTTTCATGGCTGGAAGGACATTCACTTGCTCAGACTGTGTTTACGAATCTCTACTTGCATAAGCCACATCAGATTGAAGACAGAGTCATAAAAGCTTTCAGCATATGCATTTTTAAAATAGTTGATATTATCAAAGAATTTGTCAACAGGTTTGTATGCTAAATTTTTATTTGTCTTTACATTAGTGTAATGTCACATTGATACTGGTAGGTAGGGAATCTGCAACATTCGGGTAGGAATGTAGCAACCATGTCTTTAATTAATCCTTTCACTTCCCAATTTTGTGTATGAAGAAATAAACATACAGCATTAATTATTTGAAGGCACTTTTAATAAGAACAGAGAACTATATTGAAAGTCATGCAGTAACTCTGTTGCATAAACACAAAATCTTAAATGCAGGAAGGTATAGGCATGCAATTAAATAATAATAATAATAATAATAATAATAATAATAATAATAATAATAATAATAATAAAAGTAATGAAACAAAAGGTGGGAAGCAGGTCCAGGGATTATAACTTATTGGAACAATGAGGCATTAGGACATAAAGTCAAGAATAATTTCTAAAAACAATTTATTAATTAAGGGTAAGAAAAGGGAGGATGTACGTAAATATATGAGGATTACTCTCGACGAGAGTGTAATAAATGACATTTAAATGTAGTTAGGCTATTACAATAAAATAAAATTCCAGCAACCAGTAAAACAGGAAACGACAACTCTACAGAAAACATGGTCTTAAATATACTGAGCAAAGACATGAGGTAACTGGGAACGTACCACTTAAAAATCAAAATAATTTAGAACGTAAATGTAGCGTCAATGGCGGTGATAAGGACCCCGTGGGGCGGGGTCCCCATGGCTTGTGAGGGGTCCATGACTGTTTCTTACTTCAGCAGCTGAAGAGCGATTATTGATAAAGCTGCAGCACACAACACAGTATTATTTGTATTACAAAAGGTTATTTCAAACTTAGGCTGTCCTATTGCAGAGCTTCTCTCGTCAATAGGAGTACGGTAGTTATTTCTGAAAGAATGTGGGTTTCCCAGCCTATTCCAATAATAACCATCAATCAACAAGGCTTTTGAAGTAATTAACCAGTTCTGAGAATCCAGTAGTCAGCAGAGATGTGATAACAAAGACATCCTCCTTATCTAAACTCTAAATACTGAAGTTTCGAGCATGTTTATAAATCTCAGCAGTCAGTATAGCTAAGTAGTCCTGCAATGGATGATTGATTTGTAAATTTTTCAATCCTAAGAATGAGATTATTTTTTAATATTGTGACGGTCAGCATCTTTCGTTACTATAATTGGAATATGCATTTATTGCGTGTGTTCGTACCATATAAGTGTATTATTTTTATTGCTTCAGATTTGAAAACTAAATTGTGTAGATTATTATTATTATTATTATTATTATTATTATCGTCGCTGTTCATTGTAATAATATACAGCCTTGTATTACAAAATAAACTGCTACGTTCCTTATCAGGAAACGAGGGGCCCATTTCCAATTGTTGCGAAGCGCCACGTGCTTCTTAGCGCCGCTACTGGGTAGCGTCATGATGTGACCATGATAATTAAATAATTTTTCACAAATTTAAGTTGCGTTAGTATTATATTACATTACAAGGCCTTACATCTAGGTGGAACAGAAGTTTCCTTTTTACAGAGAATAAGCCCATTCTAAAGAAGTGAATGATAAGGAATCAGTTCATTCATAGAGAAAATGGTGAGAAAAACATTCACTTCCATCAAATGAAAAGGCTACCCTTTGTACATATTACAAATAATGGGCATGTAATGTCCCTGATGTGCACATGAAAAGCCTCAATAATTTAAATATAGTAACAGAAGTAATCTGAGAATTCCTAATCAAAAACAGCTGAGAAAGATTAATTAATAATTAATTAATTAAAGAAATGAAAGACAGAAACCAAATAGGAGAAAATATTCTCGTATGTTTCAACTACTTGCCTAGGGGACCCACGACCACTGAGCCCGGCACATCCAGTATCGTTGACAGACACGCAGATAAAGATGCCAAGCCAAGTGAGGCAATGCACAATCTCGTGGCTGCCCCAAGCCAATAATTTAAATGTAAACCAATAAGAATTTGGATTCTTCAGATCATAATTGTTAGCCCAATTTTTATTTAGTTATTTATTTACTCGAGTCAGAAGCATACAATAGAACTTTTTTGATTTGGTTTTTACATTACAATTTAGTATCAATATAACAGAAGGAAGTTTTACATACAAAGCTTGTAGAGAAAGTAAAATTGAAGTTGTTAAATGTTTTACAAAAAAAGAGGAGAGAATTTAGTGGGCCGTTGTAAAGCAGCTCTTACAGCTGAATATCAAGATTCTTCAGCTAGTGAACTACCTGAGTGGTGACATCAATGAAGTATTCTCTTTTGTCTGCACAAGAACTGATAGAACATTAAAATATGATATGGTTGATGGTCTGGTCTTTTCCAGTCACAGGCAGGTCTTGCAAATCATGAATATATTGTACAATGTTAATACAATAATTTTCTACATTCATCATCACATCATCATCATCATCCATTTCCCTCATCCAGCTTTTGCCAGGTTGGGATGTTTATGGCACCTTTTAATCTTCCTCTGTCCAACCACCACTGTTCCTCCTTAACTGTGTTCCGATCCAGGTTTCTTCTAATAATACTATTCTTTATTGTTTTCAACCATCTTGGTCTGGGTATCCATCTGGCCATCCCGCTTTCTATTGACCACTTTGTCATCCTTCACTCTTCCATTCTCTTAACATGTCCGAACCATCTAAGTTTATCCCTCTCCATTCTGTAGAAAGCATTTCCACTCCAATTTTCCTTCCTGACGTCTTTATTTCTTACTCTTGTCTTTTCTTGTCTTTCCTATCATACTTCTTAAAAATTTCATTTGACTGGCCTTATTTTATTCTCATGTCTTTTTGTCAGTGCCCAGCTCTCTGCTTCATATGTTAATATTGGACAGTAGTATATTTTATGCATCACTTCTTTACACTTCATTGGTACATCTTTCCTCCATGCCAATTTTTTTTACACTGTGGTAGAATCCATTTCTCTGTTGAGTCGTTTTAATGATCTCCATGTCCAGCTCTGAATCCTGCATCAGTTTATTTCCCAAATACTTGAAGCTTTCCATAATTTCAAGGTTTTGTCCCTTTATTTTTACAATTTCTTTCTGTTCCTTTTTTCCTCTTGTTAGCACTAATGTCTTACTCTATATCACGCTGATTTTCATTTCATAATTTTCAATCTCACTTAGTATGTCGAATTGCCCTTCTACTTCGTCTGTTTTCCCTACACCATAATAACATTTTCCAACCACAAACTGTGGTGACAGCACACTTCCTTGTAGACCAGTTTCATTCCAAAACCACTCTTTTCTCCCCACATGTAACTGGACACTGCTGCAACAATTTTTGTACATTGCTTGCACTTATTCTATCATTTGTTTCCCAAATCCTTTCCATTGCATTACTTTCCACACCTTTGCTCTGCATACATTATCATAATGTCTTCTGTGAAAATAAAAACCTGCTGCCTGTTTTCCAGTCAGTGACCGGGTCAGGGATGGAATGAATGAAGCCCCATCTTGTGGCGAGGATAGGAGTTGTGCCGGCTGCCGAGGCCTGTTGCACTCCTCTGGGGCAATGATTAATGACTGACAGATGAAATTATAGTGGAGAATGTTGCTGGTATGAAAGATGACTGGGAAAACTGGAGTACCCGGAGAAAAACCTGTCCCGCCTCCGCTTTGTCCAGCACAAATCTCACATGGAGTAACCGGGACTTGAACCACGGAACCCAGCAGTGAGAGGCCGATGCGCTGCTGCCTGAGCCACTGAGGCTCTAATCTCTTCTGTATTCCCAGTTTTTTCCATTAACTGCCTCATACTGAAAATGGGGTCTAGTGTTAATCTTCCATTTTGAAAGCTATATTGCTCATCTTGTGATCATCCTTCCACCTTTATGCTCATTCTCTTTTCTAGTACCCTTTCAAATATTTTTGCTACGTGAGATATGAGCATGATTCTTCGATAATTATCACATATCTTCTTGTCCCCCTTCTTAAATATAGGTTTATTACTCCTTTACTCAAGTCATTTGGTACCGATTTTTTTTTTTTTTTTTTCCCCCAAATACATTTAAATACACTATACAGGCATTGTAGACTAACATTCCTACTCTTTTTATCATTTCCACATAAAATTCATACAGTCTTGCTGTTTTTCCCAGTTTCATTTATTTGACACAGTTTCCACCTCTTCCATTGTATTTCACTCTCAGATTCCATCTCCTCACACTCTTATCTCTGTCATTGCATCTACACCTGTTTCGACATTCAGGAGTTCATCAAAGTAATCCTTCTATCTTTTCCTTATCTCTCCCTCTTTCCATTTCACCTGCTTTGTGTAGACTCTTCCGTTTTACTAGTCCATATAGCATCTCTTTACTGCTATACACATCCTCTTCCAACTCTCGTCCTTCCCAGCTTTTCTTCACGTATTACTTTCTTGTACGTTCTTTTCATTTCCTTCACGCAAGGCAAATGCTGGGGAAGTACATTAATTAAGGTCACGGTCATGTCCTTCTCAATCTGCTGTTTCCTTTCCCATCCTTGCATCGCTGAAAACTTGGTGTGTGCGACATTAAACCACTAGAAAGAGAAATATGTATTTCCTGGTACTCTCTTCCATTCTATCCCTATTCCATAATTGCCATGCTTTCTTAATTTTCACTGCTTCCTTTATCCTCTCATTCCACATCGATTTTCCAATTATCTTTGTGAGAAAATTCCAGTAACTTACTTCTAACCACTCAGAACTAGTCTGGCAAAACAATTCTTTCTTCAACATGAAGAATGTTTATACATGAAACATTATTTATGTTTGGTATCATGTGATCGTGGCCTGAGGTGTATGGTTACAGTAGAAAATGTAGCCTTTGTATCTAAAACATTTTTATTCTGCGAGCTACACTAATGGAGGTATTAAAAAATTTAAATTTTTATTAAAAATCTCCTCAACACGTCACATTTGTTTTCAGGTTCGAAAAACATTATGTATTACAGTTGTTATTTATGAATATTCTGTGGCATAAATCTTGGCCAAGACAAAATGAGCTGAATCCACCATATTTGCTCCAATGATGCAACTTCTACAACAAGCTTTGAACACTCTGGTACTGAGAAATAGCATGCCGAAGCTAGGAAAGTGTGAGGTCGGAGCCTTCCGTTTAAGTTTGTAATCACTTCTGAATGCATAGATGATCAGATCCCTCAAAGAGAGGGGAGGAATTAAGCCAATGCTAGCATTAGCACGGTTAGGAAATAGGAAAATATGGAAAACTTATCATCAAAGTGGCAACAATGGGATTGAAGCCTACCTGATCATGAATTCAAGCTTCAAGCCATATTACCCATATCATGTAGCCATCTTCTGGTTCTATTTCCTCACAGAAGAATGACGACCATCGTGGAATAATTTTTCCTGTTTTATGTTTTCCATATCAGAGTTGCCGTATCATGGTTGTTGAACTAATAATAATAATAATAATAATAATAATAATATTTGCTTTACGTGCCACTAACTACTCGTTTTTTAACAGTTTTTGGAGATGCAAAGGTGCTGGAATTTAGTCCTGCAGGAGTTCTTTTACGTGCCAGTACCTATATCTACTGACATGAGGCTGATATATTTGAGAACCTTCAAATACCACCGGACTGAGCCAGGATTGAACCTGCCAAGTTGAGGTCAGAAGGCCACAGCCTCAACCCTCTTGAGTCACACAGCCCAGCTATTGAACCACTGTCCGGTGTTCCAGGATTATCTTGTCTGCCCATATTCGCGTATCCCTTCTATTATTAGCTGTATCTGGCTGTATTTGTCATTTTGGAAGATGTGATTTAAACAAGCTATTTTTCTGTGTGTGTTAATGAAGTACATATGCAAAATTATCCTAGTCTGGAAAAAAGTCGTGGGCTTCTTGGTCTGCGGTTGTTTTTTTTTTTTTTTTTTTTTTTTTTCTTTCAGTCTGGCCTGGAAATTGTAGAATAATCCTTATTCTTAAATTAATCTCTCTGACTCTGCTTCTTGTTCAATTTTTGGAATTGTGTTATAAACAAACTTTCTTTATAGTGTGTATAGGCAAGCTAGATGAAGTAATAGACTGACTTTGAAAATACTGGTTTACTTGTAGGATAACAGAACAGTTGGGCAAGTTTAATTAACATGTTCACTACTAGCTATTGTATGGTGATTTAAATGCCTAGCCCAACCATTTATGTGCTGAACTGTTTCAAACTCATGCTTTACATCATTGGACATTTTTGATCACTGCTCATAAGATACTAACTTTCAAAATCTGAAATTGGGTACATACAGTACCTTCAGGAAATTCTCTAGGAGTGCTTGTGTCACACTTCTCGAGATGCAGGGGGAAAATGTGCAGACATTTATTTTATAAATTAACTCCCCAGAAGGAAATCTGTACAAAATTGAATCTTGCCATTCAGTCATCTAACTACACTTGTAGCTATATCTTTTTAATCGTGTAGTACTTTTGGAAGCATTTGATCAAATGGAGTCGTGGGTTCCTTGGACAGGTTCTGCATAAAAATATTGTATGCCACCCATCATTTTCCAGTCTAAATATAAAGAAAATTCCTTTGTTTTCTTGTCCTCTCGGATACCAGTGGTGTGTAGTTTCCTATTGAGATGAGAAATCAACATCAGACCAATGTTGGACTGAGTCTGAAAGTGGCCTCCAGAGGGTTAATACAAAGAAATTAGGAAAGGAAAATAGCATCTGAAAAGTTCACTATAGGTCTGTGACAATTACCATACCGCTTGCACAGATTACAAATAAAATAAATACCATATTTACACGAATAATCCCCGCACCCTAACTTTAGGAAGACTGATTTTGAAAAAAAAATGCCAACATTGACTTAAATAAAACCCGCACCCCAATTTCGTTCCTCAATTTAAAAAAAAAATGCAGGTGTTATTCGCGTAAATACATTTAATGCAAGGTAATTATCAATAGAAAACACCTCTCTTTTTTTTACAATTTGCTTTACTTCGCTCCAACACAGAGGTCTTATGGCGTTGATGGTATAGGAGTGGGAAGGAAGTGGCCATGGCCTAAGGAAAAAAAAATAAAAATAAAATAAAACTTGGAAAGTTCACTAGAGGTCACTGACAACTACCACATGCTTGTGCAGAAAATACAAATGAAATCAAAACTGGTAAACTGTTAGGTTGCATCTGCTTTGCATTTGAATAACATTTATGTAAATACTGTCCATGAAAATAAAGGGTCCCTATATATACAAACTAAGGTTTGTAAACTTTTGTTTCATTTATTTATTGATAGGAAACTGGTTAGCAAATCTGAACTGTACCTGACTTCCTTTTAATTTATGTAGGTGTCTATTTTTGTGAAGGAAAATCTTTGTTTTATTAAGGTCTTGTAAGATAGAACAGTTTTGACCTAATCGTCATTTCAATAAAGGTAATCTTACAGAGCTCTGGTATTTGAAGAGGAGGATTTTCAGCCTATGGTATATGGTTATCGTTTGGTGCCCGATGTATCTGAACCTCGGGCTCTTGGAATGTTGAAGGAAGTAGAGGAAGATCTCCATCGACGGACTCGCAACAAACCTCTTGAACCTTGTGCTGTTAATGAGGTTAGTGTGAGATTGATTTGAAGCTACCATACAGTATTTGATTAAAAGTTAAGTGTCCTTTCTAACTGTGAATAGCCATTATCTGAGAAAGAAGGTAAGCATGCACTTGTGTAGAAGATCAGTTAGTATCATTAAAATGAGTCATGGACTTCAGACAAGAGACTTTAAAAATAGCATTGGTAGAAGTTATATTCACATGGAGAAACTAAATACAATGTATACATCAGATTGTATGTACAAAGATAAGAACATGAAAGGGAGCACCTAATAGGATAAGCACTAAGATAGATCAGTGTGGGAAGAGGGGACAAGAAAAGAGGAGACAAGGACAAAAATGAATACACAAGTTTCTTCTCAGTCTCCAACAAACTTTATTTGTTGTCCACCTTCACCAGGAGGACAGGTGTCCATAGATCTTGCTATGGGAAGTGTAGGATAGGAAGAAAGTAAAAAAGTTGGATAAAGACAGGACAATGATAAAAACTAATAACTACAGCTAGTAAAAGATTAGGAACACAAGACAAACACAGGTGAAAAGATGCTTAGTCTCCTCCTTATGTTGCTCTCTTCCCACACTGAGTCTTTGTGTTTATGCTGCTGTGTGTCCCTTTTCATGTTTCTGTTTTTCTGAATATGACTTAAAATGCTGGGGCTGTACCTTAATTAAGGCCACGGCCGCTTCCTTCCACTTCCTAGGCCTTTCCTATCCCATCGTCGCCATAAGACCTATCTGTGTTGGTGCGACGTATAGCAAATAGCAAAAAAACAAAAACAAAAAAAAAACAACAGAATATGACTTGATTTGTTACTCGTTTGTTCCTTTGCATTATTGTGTATCATCATGATTGATTTCCCTTTTCTAGCTCCAGCCAAATCAGGATGTTAATGGCACCTTTCCTATTCCTGTATCCAGCTACCATTGCTGCTCCTCAACTATGTTCTAGTCCAAGTTGCTTCTTATTATGCTGGGCTGATTACCCAGAAGTTAAGCCCCTTTAAACAACAAGCATCATCAGTATCTTATTATGCTGTTCTTAATTGAGTCTAACCTCCTTAGCCTCCATCATCCACTTTGGTATTGTTGCCTCTTCCATCCTTTCAGCATGTCCACACAATCTTAGTTTATTTCTCTTTAATCTCTCTGAAAGCTTTTCTACTTCAGTTTGCTTCCTGACATAATTTCTTACCCTGTGTTTTCTTGTCTTTTATATCATCATCATCATCATCATCATCATTATTTTACAGTTCCAGTTTCCCAAGAACTGTTGGTGAGCCTCTTCTGCTCTGTCTTATTGTCATATCTTCTGCTGTTCATAATGTCCTCTACTGTCCTTTTCCTAACTGCAAGATACATTATTATTATGATCTCCATCCCACCATCTTTTTTCCTCCACATACCTCTCTAGGTTAACATAAGCATTTCTTGCAGTTTCCTTCCTCATCACATACCCAAACCACCCCAATCAAATGTGATATTATTATGATACTCGCCTTACAATTAGGCGTCATTTGTAACTTTACTAATTTTACTTGGCCTTGAACTTGAAATGAATAGATACAATAATTAACCTAAATGCCCATAATTTAGGTGCCATAGTTCACCAAAACAGATCCCTGGAAGCGAAGATAGGGCATGATAATGTTTTCTTGTCTCCCAGGGAATGTACATGAGGCTGTGTACTGGTACATCTGCTACTGGCTTTACCCAAACCACTGAAAATGATTCAGTGGGTGGTAACTGCACCAAGGTTCTTCGGTAACTTCTCCACACCAATTTAAAAATAAACTAATGATATGCAGTTCATATATAGTGCACCCATCACCCTGCCCCTTTAAGTGCTCTGGCATTTGCTCAGGGTCACGTTCAGTCCGTGCTATGGATGGTATTATAAAGTTATGGGCCTATAAGGGCAGAAGGGTAACAGCTAACTACAGTGAATGAGAATCAAATGTATACTTAAATAAAGGTTTTATCATCTCTTGGTGATGATGACAAATGAAACAAAATAGACATCGACCCAAATGAATACATAACACCATCATGCGCGTGCGGGACAAGTTATTTAAATGATTCCCTTTACACTGGAACTTCACCACAAACGCCATGCAGATCTAAGTTGGGCCTATATTAAACATCTATTCCCCTGTAACACATCTGTATTCACAGCTAACTCTTATATAAAATTGATTAAATATTCAAAGTACCCTCTTGTTCAATACAGTATAATAGGATACTTTTAAAATTGGATAAATTATATATAAGATGATGAATGCAGTCGGCCATGATAACCTTCCATTTGGGTGGCTACGCTAAATGTAGCCGCTGGGGTTCGAATAAGCAGTCTCCCCACTCTGAAGATAGTGCTCTGAAAAATCCCTACAAAAATATTTTAATGAATGGCTAGGTAACACCTGATCTAATACCCTACATATGATTCAATCATGAGGAAATAATGTTCAATCGAAATGTCGTTTGTTTAGAAATCCAGTGTCAATGTAAAAAGTAGTTCTCTGCCATGTCTTGCTTTAAACACACACACACACAAAAAAAATCCTTTTCCTCTTCCTGAGGGTCAAAAGAAATGGGCTCAACCTGACCTTGGGCATGTCCTCTCACATAGACAAATCGCACTGCTGCCTCTTTGGAGTTCAGTCATCACAAACGTCTTTACATATGGGCTAATATTTCCATTCCCATTTTACTGCCTTCTTGGCTTTAGTTCTCA
Organism: Anabrus simplex; assembly: GCF_040414725.1. Classification (NCBI taxonomy): domain Eukaryota; kingdom Metazoa; phylum Arthropoda; class Insecta; order Orthoptera; family Tettigoniidae; genus Anabrus; species Anabrus simplex. The sequence continues at coordinate 355,566,743 of NC_090268.1, read as the reverse complement.
TCGCACATATGATCATCATACCTGCCAATTATTCCAGTTTTTCCATAAAATATATGGATTTTGAGTGTGTTTTACGGTTGTACAGATGAGCAACGTTATTGTATGGATTTTGAATATCCACGCTTGTTTTTGCTTTCTCGGTCAAATCGGATTTGACTTTTGATAGTAGCTGGTAATACGAGATACAGTGTTTGAAATTCCACCGGTAAATGTATCGATAATCACATTATCGATTATCACTGTGCTTTTGTCACCTGTTCGACCTTAACTGCTACTTCATTCACTGAGATGTTCCGAAACAAGTAGCAGGTGATTTTGAAGATAAGAAATCGGTGAAAAGTAGCAGGCTGTAAATTTATATATAACTTTAGTAACTGCATCATGCTTTGTAGCAGCTGAAAGGCTTTGTTTGTGTGTGGGTGTTAGTAACATATGCGGTAGTTCTGAAACACTTGGTATTGTGTGATGAATTTGTAAGCAATTTAGTATTTTCAGTGATGTTCATGATGAGTTCAACTAAGAAACGATATCAATCTTTTAGGTAGGCATGTTCTGCTGAATTTCTTGTTTTATACGATCATGGAAAGGCGAAACATTCTGTTCCATGTACTCATGTGATATAAACGTTTCTCACACAGGAAGAACAGAAATAATAAATCACATTAAATCAGTTAAACACTTCTCCAATACAAAATTTAAGGATGGCAGTCAGAAAATTAAATAGTTTTTTACCTCTTCTGGAGCCGACCTTGATATGGTAAGAGCGGAATGCTTGTTCACTTCATTTTTAATTGAACATAATATCCCGTTAGCTGCTGCCGATCATGCTGGTGCTCCGTTTAGAAAAATGTTTCCAGATTCAGAAATTGCAGAAAAATATGGCTTTGGTCGTACATAAACCACCTACATTTTCAAAGAAATGCCTACGGATTCAGGAAGTGAACTCTTTGGTTACATGCAACGTGAACCATTTTCTTCAGCTACGGATGAAAGCAACAATAGTAATGCTAAGCTTTACCCTATTGCCGTCACCTGTTTTGTGGCAAAGCAAGAAAAGATGGTTAGCTCAGTGTTGTCTGTCCCAGCCTTGGTGGGTGATTCAACGGGACGTAAGATTAATCATTTGGTAATTTCACAGTTAGAGTGTTACAAAATACCAATTCAGAATTGTGTAGCGTTCTGTTCCGATAATGCTCCAGTCATGATTGGAAAGAAGAATGGAGTTGCCGCTGTTTTAAGGGAAGCACAGTCATCTGTCTTCATACTGGGTTGTTCATGCCATTTGATTAACTTGGTTGCTGAGAAAGGTCAAGCAGTTTGCCTCTTAAAGTTGATGAACTATTTGTTGACATCTTCTGTTATTTAGAAAAGAGCTGTAAGAGGAAGGAATGCCTTAAAAAATTCCAAGAGCTTCGTAACAAGGAAATGAAGAAGATACTGAAACATGTTTTTACAAGATGGCTATCGTTAGGAAGATGTCTGCAGAGGCTGTTAGAGCAATGGGTTCCACTATTTAGTTTCTTTAGAGATGAGGTGCTTGTTAATCCTCAGTGTGCATCAACTATTAACTTAACGTCATTTACGATCCCAAAAGCCGAGCCCAATAGTTGCAAAGACAATGAAAAGAGGAAAGCTAGTGAGTCGTCAGAATTGGTCGCTCCCAAAAGATTTGTATGTGTCTCAAAATCTGACACTCCTATGCTAAAGAATAAGAAATTATTCAAAATCATGAAGAATTTTTTTATGATTCTGTCATCAGGCTTAAATAAGACATACTGTGCCTTCCCATATGTTGTCATTCCTTTATTTGAGAATCTCAATTCTACACTTCAGAGTGCTTCCCCTCACATTCATAAACTACTAGAACTAATGGCCAAGTTGTTAAAGCAGCTGCTTTCCAGATTTGTTAAAAAAGGTTCCCTTTTATTAAAAGTTGCATACCATTTTATAGAAAATCAGAGAGACAGTGATGAGCTAGTCATTGGTGCTGAGACAATTAACTTGGTGAAAAAAATGATAAGAGATAAATCAACATTCTTTTCATCTACCAGGGGTTACTTCTGCACAGCATGTGATTATATTATTAACCCACCGGCTTACCTAACCGTCGAATCGACGGGGTAATGCAGCGTCCTGCTTTATCGAAGGTAAAGGGGAGTTAGTACATTAAAAACTCAACAGATGGCATTGCAATCATTCTTTATATCTGAAGGAAGTCTCTTCAGCTGTATTTGAGTAATGTTTAGAGGATTAACAGCATAGATTGAAGATAAGCATTGAGCTGATGTCACGGGTATTCAGTGAGTAAAGATGAGCATGCGCGAGGCTATTACCGAGCGAGAAGTCGTGGATATTTTACTGAATAGTGATTGACGTCGTGGATATTTTACAGAATAGTGACTATGAAGAAGATTATAATATATCTGAAAGTTCTTCCTTTGAATCTAGTGATGTAGATACATTATCTGTGCTTAGTGAAGTTAGTGATAGTAATACGAGTGAAGAAGCAGATGTAAATATTACAAACATAAATGTTCCGACGCACCATAAGGAAAAACAAAGTTGAAGAGTGGAAACGGGAATCTGCTTGTCCATTTAAAGTATTTAAAGTTAAAAACTTCATCACTGATCCGTATTGAACTAATAATTACAATGCTAAAAAGAGAAAAAGAGAAAGATGTTCCACCTATTCAGTACAATAATATTGTTGCACGAATTAATGTAGCAACGTATTTAATATGTTATGGGACCGGTTTTGACATATGTCCATGTCATCATCAGCCGACACAAAAATATCCAGAAGTCAACAGAATTGCAAGGTATTCCTACCAAAATACCATTCAGTGGAATTCTTGGGGTAAATCCTGTTTTACAAAATATCGAAATTACGCCTAAACATGGGAGTGCGAGGTCTGTGAAGTAGCTCTTCACATGCCTGAATGCTCTAAGATATTCCACACTAACAAGAATTACTAGGTGTAGTGCATAGTTCATATTTTTCACTGCAATGTAGCACATTCCATTGAAATGATTATTTTTGAGTATTTCTATGAATATTTGACAACATTCGAGCCAGTAGTTGCAGCGATGTTATCATATAAGCACAGTCTTGCATGGACCTTATAAACACCAGCATTTAAATGGTAATCTGATGGTCCAGAACTGATGTTTATAAGGTAAGCGGATGAGTAAATAAGCTCCCTCTCAATGATGAAGTACTGATCTTCATAAAAGGAAAGAAGTACTGCAAAGGTACATGCAAAGGTTGCAGATGTTTCAAAAATTGAAGACGCCCAGTTTTCTTCTGTTCTAGAAAGATCTCCATCATTGCTACTGTTAAGAGTGAGAATCTGCAGATGACACCAAATGGGCTCGCTTGATGAACTTTCGTGGAGCTGATGGTGTTCCTAAGTATGATAGGATATCCAGGCTAATGCTTTCTGTTCTGACTCTACCGCATAGCAATGCTGAGTGTGAATGTGTGTTCAGCTTGGTGATAAAGAACCAAAATCAGTTTAGGTCTTCAGTGTCAAATGAAATTCTGGATTCTATTTCTGTTTTGAAAACCAGAAGTACTGGTTCATGTTACTCGAGTAGTTTTCTTCCAGAATTTCTAAAGAAAGCAAAGAAATCTACTCATCTCCATCTGTCCTCTTCAACTGGTGATGGATAATAGCCTGCATACTGTGAACTTGAGAGAATTTTGTAAATAATTGTACAAGTTTAGTTTAATTTTCCAAGGAGTCCCTTGCCTGTCAAATGGGAGTGGGACTCCGTTACTCCCATAGGTCCGAGGCTTGCTTAAAATGTTCTGAGCTCGGTAAATTCATGAAGCAGGATGCTGCCCTACTTGCACATAATCCAAGTGAGGATCTCTCCTCTAACGGGTTGGGGACCACCGGTGGATTGTTTAGTCCTAGCCCTCTGAGCACAAAGAGATGCCCGAGATGCCTACTCCCATTCCATAGCAACTGGTATCCCGACTCTCAGGACCACTTACTAGGCCACTCAGCCATAGCCCCTGGTTCACAAACTAGGACGTGACTACAGTAACCCACACCATGAACCTGAAATGGTGAAGAATAGTGGGAAGGCAGGGGTGAAATGGCTTCATAGAGTAGTAAGATTAGCATGGATTGTTGGTAAGGTACCGTCAGATTGGACAAAAGCAATAATTGCACCTATCTGTAAGCAAGGGAACAGGAAGGATTGTAACAACTATCGAGGTATCTCATTGATTAGTATACCAGGTAAAGTATTCACTGGCATCTTGGAATGGAGGGTGCGATCAGTTGTTGAGAGGAAGTTGGATGAAAACCAGTGTGGTTTCAGACCACAAAGAGGCTGTCAGGATCTCATTTTCAGTATGTGCCAGGTAGTTGTAAAATGCTACGAGAGGAATAGACAGCTGTGTTTATGTTTCGTAGATCTAGAGAAAGCATATGACAAGGTACCGAGGGAAAGGATTTTCACCATACTGGGGGACTATGGTATTAAAGATAGATTGTTAAAATCAGTCAAAGGCATTTATGTTGATGATTGAGCTTCAGTGAGAATTGATGGTAGAATGAGTTTTTGGTTCAGGGTACTTACAGGGGTTAGACAAGGCTGTAATCTTTCGCCATGGTTGTTCGTAGTTTACATGGATCATCTGTTGGAAGATATAAAGTGGCAGGGAGGGATTCAGTTAGGTGGAAATGTTGTAAACAGTCTGGCCTATGCTGACGACTTGGTCTTAATGGCAGATTGTGCTGAAAGCCTGCAGTCTTGGAACTTGAAAATAGGTCAATGAGTATGGTATGAAAATTAGCCTTCCGAAGACTAAATTGATGTCAGTACGTAAGAAATTCAACATAATTGTCAGATTGGTGATACAAAGCTGGAACAGGTAGATAATTAAGTATTTAGGTTGTATGTTCTCCCAGGTTGGTAATATAGTGAGATTGAATCAAGGTGTAATAAATCTTATGCATTGAGCTTGCAGTAGTGGTTTTCAGACCAACTTTGCTTTATGGGGTGAAAGCTGGCTGGACTTAGGATATCTTATTCATACGTTAGAAGTAACAGACATGAAGGTAGCGAGAATGACTGCTGGTACAAACAGGTGGGAACAATGGCAGGAGGGTACTCGGAATGAGGAGATAAAGGCTAAGTTAGGAATGAACTTGATGGATGAAGCTGTATGCATAAACCGGCTTCGTTGGTGGGGTCGTGTGAGGCAAATGGAGGAGGATAGGTTACTAGGAGAATAATGGACTCTGTTGTGGAGGGTAAGAGAAGTAGAGGGAGAACAAGATGATGATGATGATGATGATGGTTAGAGTCAGTTTCTAACGATTTTAAGATAAGAGGTATAGAACTAAATGAGGCCACAGCACTAGTAGCAAGTAGAGGATTGTGGCGATGTTTAGTAAATTCACAAGGGCTTGTAGACTGAACGCCGAAAGGCATAACGGTCTATAATGACAATGTATGTATGTAATTTAATTTTGATGGTTACATTCATATTGTGACGCGCAAGTTTAAGGCGCAGAAAAACACTTTTTATGTACTGTGTGAACTGTTCCCAGTGTTAAGTGAAAACAGATGAGCACTCATCAAGATGTAACTTTGTGCAAGTATTTAATTTCAGGGGTGATCATAACATGTATTTGACTTGTATTAGTATTGTTTGTATTCTTTCCCCTTGCCGTCCTTTTTTACTATGTCTCAAATCTTTGCAACGCATGCGTGTCTTAAAAATTTTCTACTTTCGGATCTTCTGTTATCTCTTTTTGAAAGTTGGCGGGTATAGATCATATTCAACCCATTATTCCACTCAGTTCACTGAGGCATCAAATATAACACATTGCATGGCGTAATCATTGACCGAAATGAATACATAACACCATCTTTTTTTTGCAGGACTTTGTCGCAAGGTATAATCTGAACTGACACTAGGAACACGACGAAGATCCAGTGCGGTGGATTTGGTCAAAACTAGCCAAAAACTGCCAGGAACTGGATCCGGGCCTCTTACAGATAACAAACATACATAAGAGATGCAAAGAAATAAAAATATAACAGTAATAAGGGCAAGAACTTAAATTTATTATGGAGAGAAAATCAAAAAAAAAAGGTGCATAGGTAAAACAAGGGAGCCAAAAATCAAATAGGTAATATTAATAATATGTGGCCCATAATCAAAATACACCAGACTCATAGATTATAGCACCTTCACACACGCTTACTTTCATAAAAGACGTGACGAAAAGTTTGGTATAAGGACTTGACATCTATATTAATTAATTGAAGAATATGAATTCGGGTGGGTACAAAACTTTTCTTTGTAGCACATCGGGTCTAAACAGTCTTAAGTTTAGGGAGTAACAGCACCTAATCATAACATTCTCCCTTTCACTTCCCCAGATAAGACATAAAACTCTCAACAATAAAAAATCACATCCCCCGAGAATACAATATCATTAAGTAAAAGAGCTTAAAACAGGAAAAGAGAGAAGGGTGCACCGAGCTCATAAAAATAAATGCAAAGAGAAAAGGGGAAGTTACCATGGTTTCACGCCAAACAACTAAAAAATATGGGAAGGTACCCGCAAAGAATAAAACATACTAAACTAGAAAATAGGTCAAGAAAGCCAATGACGGCAATGTGAAACGAGCAATAAATAAGTAAATTAGGCACAAAAGGTATCACGAATCAGGCGTCAGAACCACACACGCTCACACAGAGACCAAGGGGTTAGGTCGCCGAAATAAAGGGACGTATAAGAACGTCAATGCACAGCACATAACAAAATAAACAACCGCTCTCGAGCTCAGACAATATGAACCAGAAAGTGGTCCATTTTAAAGAGACGGAGTGTCTCCAACACCAAAACACACAGAAACAGGCCAATCGTGTTGTTAGCTTGTATTCATACCAAGTCTATGAAGTGGACATGAATTATACAGAACACGCGATAAAATAATAAAATATGAGCTCAAGCGGAATGTTAATGAAGCGACATGAGTAAAAGGTCTCGGCCGGCACACAGCAAACAATCTCATACAAACACACATGAATCCGTGTCACCTTCTGTTCTCAAAACAAACATAGTGAATCAGTAAAGGAAAATCAAAGTTAACACACAAATAAATTAGAAACACCCGTAATGAGGGAAGCCTTTCTAACCCAACCATGGTGAGCACAGAACAAAGCAATAATAAAACCAAGAGAAGATTAAAGAAAAATAAATACCTCGATTACATAAGCAATTAACATTCACGAAAGGCCGAGATGTGTACAGACATCTTGAATCTTTTAAAATATCTTTTATATGCCACAAAGGCGACTTGGAAATCCAATCCTTCCATCTTCTCAAGTCAAAACTCCCCACCCTAACAACCAGAAAGAATAACCCAACAAGACGGGGCAGAAAAAAATGCTTTGACCTATGCTAACGTATGAGATGCCATCTACCAGAATAAGGAAAGATACATAGTGGTAACAACACATGATGGGAAAGAGTAACAGTTCATAAATACAAGAGTTCGCTGGGAACGTGAAGACTTAAGAAAAGGCAAACGTACCATAAAATGATATGGTGCAGTTGAAATCCTTGGTCTAAAAATCCCCTCGAGACTTTTTTTGAATTATCATGTTCACACTAGGGGCTTCAAAACTCGTAACATCACTGGATATCATTATTCCTCTGCTCACAGCGACTGAATAATTCTTTCTTTAAAAATGATTTTTCTAGTATAGTTGGGGTAAAATTACTACATTTTTCTACTCGCAGCCCTTATTTCTTTCTTTAAAAATCATTTTTTTAGGGTAGTTGGGGAAAAGGTACTACATTTTACTACTCATAGCCCGTAATTTTTTCTTTAACAATGCTTTTACAGATGATCCTTTTAATGCCAATGGGGTAAGTACAATATTGCTCACCTGCATGGCAAATGCCTAGCTATGTGGGTGGACATACTTAAGTTCAAACATTGGTCTCAGATTTTCTTCACATTATTAGTATTATACTACTTAACAAACGCACATGAACGTTGCATTTAAGATCTCGAATGCCAGACACGCTCTAACATGTCCTTACAAATGACTGCCGGGCTGAGTAGCTCGTACGGTAAGAGCACTGGCCTTCTGACCCCAACTTGGCAAGTTCGATCCTGGCTCAGTCTGGTGATATTTGAAGGTGCTTAAGTACGTCAGCCTCGTGTCTATAGATTTACTGGCATGTAAAAGAACTCCTGCAGGACAAAGTTCCGGCACCTCAGCGTCTCTGAAAACTGTAAAAGTAGTTAGTGTAACATTAAACCAATAACATTATTATTACAGATGACTCTAAATCACTATACGGAGAATATTTTCGTCCATGTGTAAACACTACGATAAATATAATAATACGAACAGCTACGAGGGCGAATCAAAAGGTAAGTTACACTAGCTCACCGGGAGAGTACGCTGTGTGTTGTGACCATGGCCAATATGGAGCAAGCTACAGTAACTGCTCTGGCACGTCTGATAGGTAGGTTGGTGTGGTAGCCCATCGTATTGTGTGCAGAGCGGACTAGGCTCAATGGCACGTCAACTGGATGTTCACTCCAAATTTGAGTTTACAGTCTCTTGGGGACTATGTGGAATGGGCTAAACAGTTCAATTGCACGGACATTCATGGTGAAATCACTGCTATATATGGTGAACGTGCAATCTCTCACCCAGGTATTGTTAAATGATGTAAGCAGTTTGACGCCGGATGCACAGATCTCATGGACGAATATCACAAAGGCAGCCAGCAACGTCCAGTACCATTGCAAATGTTGACCATGTGGATGGGATCGTTGGAGAGAATTGGCGCATAACACTGCAGGAAATTGCCAGCATGCTGAACATTTCATATGGTAGTGTGTTCTCTATTGTTCACCAGCACCTTGGATTTCATAAACTGTGTCAAAGATGGGTCCCACATCTGCTCACCGATGTTCACAAGGGACAATGTTTCCAATCGTCACTGGCGTTTTTGCAATGGTATTCTGTGCAGAGCAACGAGTTTCAGCAGCGAATCATCACAGGCGATGAAACGTGGGTCCACCACTTTGCCCCTGAAACAAAGAGAACATCAGTGGAATGGGTGCACACCACACCACCACCACCACGAAAGAAGGCCAAGGTCCAGCCTTCAGCAAGAAAGGTAATGGTGACGGTGCTCTTTGACAGTGTGGTGTACGTGGAATTAATGCCGAAAGGCACGACAGTCAACTCGGCTTCATATTGTCAAACGTTGAACCAGTTGCATACGGCAATTAAAGAAAAGTGGCAGGAAAAATTGAGCGCCGGTGTGATTTTGTTTCATGATAATGCAACACCTTACATGGCCCGCCAAACGTCCAAACTGCTACAGCGATTCTAGTGGGAGTTATGGCAACATCTTCCATACAGTCCAAACTTGGGGCCATGCGATCATCATGTGTTTGGTAAGCTGAAAAAGGATCTTGGTGGACAATGATTCCGAAACTATGAGGAGGTGAAAGCAGCTATCTCCAGGGGGTTACATAGCGCTGGTGGTGATTTCTTTGCATCCGGAATCAAATAGTTGACCGTTCCGAGAAACGTTTACAGTCTCTTGGAGACTATGTGGAAAAGTGAACTTACATTGTATGTTGTCATAGCCGTGTTGCCTGTGTGTAGGTGGTTTCATAAATGGCCATAACTTGGAAGTGTAACTTACTTTATGATTCAACCTCGTAAATATTCCCTAAAGCCATGGGCTCTCACAACCACAAATTACATAAAATGAATTGAAAATATATTCACTGAAATACTCCAAAGGAAAACAATAAACTCTCATGAAATAAGCATGCATATTTACACAAATGTAAAACAACAACCCAATCAGACTGCTTAACCTACACATTTTAATCTAAACACTATCACCTATTATTACAATTGATTAAAATTTTAACTGGTCACGCGACATGCCCGTGCAATAGAATGTGATTTTGCACTCAGTGTTCCCCTTTTGTAGATCTCCATTCGATCTCCGGGAAGTCCATATTTGTTCTGAGTTAGCCATATCCTCCAAGTTGGTTTCCGTAAAGTTCTGGGTCCAGCTCCCGTTCATATGACAAAAGTTCTTGGTTCCTTCAATATCCACTCCTAATGCTGTGAACAAACACACTCAGTTAGTTATCCGTTACACCTTCTGATACTGGAATTTTTCTCAGCACACTGTTCTAGATTCGGGACTTAAGTACGAGCCTTATGCGTTTTTACACACCTCACTTCACTAAATTATGTGACTTGGTGTTTATATTTATTCATTCTGTATAGCTCATCTTTCATGATTTTGTCTGTCTACTGCCTTTTTCACAGTCGATTAATAATAATCATCATCAAAAGTTTTCAGTCATCCTGAAAAGGTAGTCAAATACCAGTTTCGTCCACTCGGCTTCCTTATTGGGAACTAGTTAATGAATCAATATCATTAAAATTATATTTATTTCTCAAAATGTTCATAAAATAAGTCTCAATGTAAAGCATTTCCAAGGCACCCACATACGTGTGTCACGCACAAGGTAAAATAGTCAAGTGTCTGTGGAAAGGGTGATTAGGTTCTTATATGATATTGGTGGAGAAATGGCATAGTACTGGTCGATTCCCCCACCAAAAAATATGGATAACCCCTATCCACGGGGTGTTACGAATAAAATAATGTGGTGATCAGGTAGCCATATTGTTAGATGCAGATTGAGACTGGTCCATAAAGAATCCGATCATAAATTACCGAATTATGAGCATAGCACTATTTTCTTCTCGAGGGGAAGCCCCTGTCTGAATTCTCTGTTGAACTGTAGCCAGATGGATTGTGGAAATTTGTGTTGTTATGTGAGACACAAATACCTATTCTCATCATTAGTGGTACAACAAAGTAAATGGTTCTTATAAATTCAGATATTAATATTATGACTTTCTGACTTGTGTCCCGCGTTGATATAGTATTGATTCACATAGGGAACTTGAAACATCTGTCCTGAATGAGTAAATTCATAATTCCAGTATAAATGGTCTGTTACTGGAAACAATAAATTTTCCAGCAAACGCATTTTACCGCAGTGTGCTGATTAGGCTTCATCAGTTAGTAATTAGCACACGTACCAAGACGCATGGCTAGTGCATATAGCAGACGCCACTGCATAGACTACTTGGAGCCACAGGCAATATAAATGCACTATGAGAGACTTTGTCACTTTTACAAAAATTGATGCCTGCTAGGCCATCATACATATCAATTCCCATAGGGAACCTGATCTGTCCTGAATGGGTAAACTTATAATTCCAATATAAATGGTCTGTTTATTCCACTCTTTAAAATTTTATTCACATCTGTTAGAAAATCTTTGAGGAATCTTGTTTAGGGGTTAACGTGGAGTGAGTAAATAAGTCAGTCTAGTGTATCTCATGTTTTGAGACTTGAGTTGTACCATCCTTTAAGTAAGAGTCGTTTGACATAGCTTACTTCATTAACCACATTGGCACTGAAGATTTAAGACTGAAAATTTCTCATCAGATTATTACAGTGGTGAGCTCACAAGTGCCTCAGTCTTGTTTCGCATCTTATCAAGTACAACTTGTGGATCATGTTTAAATTTGTTAATGAACTTCGCCCCTAAGTAGCAAATCACACTCCATTTCAGTGTGATTTACTTCCACAGTTTGCCCACTCACCCCTAAGTAGGAAATTACACTCCATTTCACTGTGATTTACTTTCACAGTTTGCCCACTCTACTGTAGTTGTGTTTAGATTTTGGTCATGTTGGTAAATCCAGAAATTTTACAAAAATATATTTTCCCCAACATTTGTAAGAACCTTGAAGTAGTGTATACCAAAATTGACTGTTAAAACAAAACAAACAGAAAAAAACCCTTCTAATTCTGTATCTGTTAATTAAACTCAGTGAATAATAAGTAAGAATCTGTGATATTCTGTTTTAGCATGAAGATGTTCTTGCCTTGTATGCTCGCATCAAATTCATGCGGCTCTTTTACCAAGCTCTGAGTAGTCTTGGACGTAGGGAGCAACCTGGTCTAAATGACTGCCAACGTCTTCTAGCTGGCTGTTCTGAGTTGTTAACAACAATGCAGAAAACAGTGGGTAGAGGTGTGCAACCTGCAATAGAATGTAAGGATTACAGTTTCATTATATCTGAAATGTTTTCAGTACTTCTTTACATACCAGGTGAGTCAGAAATATAGCTACACCTTTAAAGTAAATGTACTGTTCATTAGAGAGGAAACTGATGAATGGTATATCAAACTTGAAACTTAATTTGTTTGTTTGAGGTAAGAGTCATGTGACTTAGCTATGGTACTTCATTAACTGTGCTGGCACTGAATATGTGACAGTAAGTTACAGTTACATACCAGAATGAAAGCAAACCTGCAAGACTGGCAAGATGTGATGGCATCTTAACAATTTTGTTGAGAACTGTGGGAAAGTGGAGGAAGAGACTACTGACAACGGCAAGCATCCAGAAAGGGAAACCTTCAGGAAGGCCTCACAATAGCACCAATGCAGCATCATATGCAAGGATTATGGGTGCATTTACCAATAGCTCACAGTAAAGTGTAATTTAAAATCTTTCCAGTCTGTCGAACACACAAGTTAAATATAAACATTACATCATAATATACTTGTAAAAAAATTTTTTTAACAAGGAATAAAAATACACAAAATTGTTTTTAAGTTACATTTAACTGAGTCGACACTGGAAAGTATGGCTTTCTTCATAATAAAATAGCCCACAGAATTTGTCCTCCCAAGGTGCACATGAGCTTGATATCAATCAGTCCAGTGTATCTCTGTTTTCAGACATGAGTGGTGCCCCTAGCAGTTGGTTGGAACTTTGTGAATTTGTTTTAAGGGAATGTGCAACGGTTAGAACTGAGTGAAATTGACCAATCTTGTTTTCACAAAATGAACTTCTGATGAAGCTCCGTTCCACTCAAACGGAAGTCTTAATTGACACAACTGTCATTGTGTTACAGAGAATCCTTGAGTTGAAAATGAATGAAAACCTACAACCTGTTTTCCAGTCATTGACCGGGTCAGGGATGTAATGAATGAAGCAGATATAGGCTGTTAGTACGATGGGGTCGCCACTCCCAAAGTGATTTATTAATGAATGATAGATGCTATGAAATGAGAATGGAGAGTGTTGCTGGAATGAAAGATGACAGGGAAAACCGGAGTACCCGGAGAAAAACCTATCCCGCCTCCGCTTTGTCCAGCACAAATCTCACATGGAGTGACCAGGATTTGAACCACGGTATCCAGCGGTGAGAGGCCGACGCGCTGCCGTCTGAGCCACAGAGGAATCCTTGAGTTATTGATGTTATATGTTCACAAACACTCAACAGAGGAGGGACAAGTGTGGTTACAGCTATCCTTTAGGATATGAATGAATGGTGTTCAAAATCCAGATCAATCAATGATTTGGTGATAATTGGATGGGAAGCATTGTTAGGAATGAAAATCTTGGAGGGGACCATTAATGCTGATCGATATTGTAAAATCCATCATGAACTTGTGGTGCCATTGATGCAGAGTGATGAATACTAATTTTGCTTATTCCAGCAGGATGGTGGACTCCTTCACTATGACCTTTTTGCAAGGAAAATTTTGAATCGTATTTCCAAACAGGTGGTTGGGAGGGAGAAAACAAGTCAAATGGCCAGCCCACTCCCCTGACTTTACAACCTTTGATTATTGATTGTGCGGTTGTTTGAAAGAGAAGTTTTGCAGTTGGAAACCGCAATGGATAGACGAGCTGAAAACTGCAATGAAGGAAGATCTTTGTACTGTACCTATGGGCATATATCGTAAGTAATGAGTGACTATCTGTGCTTAGATGTGAATGGCTAGCAATTTGAGGCAATTAAATGACACCTATTGACGTTGTGTGTCATCATTTAATTTGAAGAATCGCCTTTTTCCAACGAGAATATTGTATTTCCTGTAGCCATAACCTTATCATCATAGGAAGCAGTTGAACCTGTGGCTGTATTTCTGACTCACCCTGTGTTTTCCTTTGGAATTTTTTCCTTTTTCTATTACCACATTTTCAGACAGTTGTAATGATTGACTTTCAGCTGACCATCCTGCAATTATGGGATTTGATCCACTTGTGAATCAGAGACTTTTACCACCGACTTTTCCTCGTTACACAAAAATCAAATCTCGTGTTGAAGCTTTAGAATATTTTGAGGAATTATTGAACAGATTGAAAGTTGTTTGTAAAATAACAAACTATTCATCATTTCATAATGCATTGGTAAGTATGAAAGTATCATTGATTGTATTATTATGAAGACTACTGAATGGCCTGAGTTATAATTTTTCACTTGTTTAAGGAATTTTTCATTGACTTCAGTCGGCATGGTCCATGCATCCTATCAAGATCTGTACTACAGCTACTGTATTTACCACAGTGTAACAAGGTGTTTGGTACAATCAATTTTGTGGATGTTTTGCGTGATGCTGCTAAAAACTTCATATTTCCACCAGCATTCATGCCAAAATCAACACTGCTGAATAATCCACAGGTAAAGAAGGTTTAATTGCAATCCATGCTTGTTGCTTGATCATAAATGTCTACTGTTATGTAAACGGTTTAATGAGAAAGAATCTATATACGGTAAAGCTATTCCTTCCTATTACAACTGTTCACATCTTCCTGCATTTCATGTCATAATATTGAAGTCTCACTGTTCCTCCTATCCTTGTAAGGCATAGTTTTCGTAGTAATTTGCAATACTGAACCTAGAACTCAAGTTTTCCTACTATTTGCAATACTGAACTCTGGCTGCAATTTGCACTGTTTAAAACCCACAAAGTTAACTTGTTAACCTCTTTTGCTTGCAAATTCATGCCTGTTGAACACCATGGGATATACAGAGTGTAGAAAATGTTTCGTAAATTGAAGGAGTGTTAGAGGGTACTGCTTCTCGGACAGAATGTGTAGCCTCAACAATCCACATAGCTACAGGACACAAGGAAGACAGAAAGGAGGTCAGACAGCACCTTGGAAAAAAAAAGCGTAGCTCATTTATGGTCGAGTGTCTGGGAGGTAGACAGCTATGGATCATGCCCCTAGTAGATATTAAAAACTCTTTCTTCATCTAACAAATTTAAAACAGCCTGTCATAAATTTTTCCAGAGTACAAACAGTTGACTTAAATAATTGTATGAGTGAATTACATGTGAATGAAATATCATTTATTAAGTGTATCTTATGTTATCATATCTACGTTTAAAGAATAAAGACTGCATCGTAATCATATTCATTTTGTTTCTTTATGCCATCTATTCTATAATTAATGAGGTTTACTCTCAGCTATTTAGCAGATACTGTAGTATTAACGTAGATATTCTTCAGTGATTCATTTTGATGGTTCATGGTGTGGGTTACTGCCCGTCCTAGTTTGTGTACCATGGGCAATGGCTGAGTGGCCTAGTAAGTGGTCCTGAGAGTCGGGATACCAGTTGCTATAGAATGGGAGTGGGCATCTTGGACATATTCTGAGTCATGGCCTTCCTTGTGCTCGGGCAGCTAGGGCTATACAATCCACCGGTGGTCCCTAACCCGTTAGAGGAGAGATCCTCACTTGGACTATGTATAAGTAGGGTAGCATCCTGCTTCATGAATTTACTGAGCTCAGAACATTTTAAGCAAGCCTTGGCCCTATGGGAGTAACGGAGTCCCACTCCCATTTGACAGGCGAGGGACTCCTTGGAAACAGCTTGGCGAACGAAATGGAATTCAATGAGGAGCTATCAATATTAACGGGGCTTACGGAAGAAAGAAAGTAGAACTGGCTGAGTCAGCAAAGAGGATGCATCTGGATGTGCAGGGAGTAAATGATATTTGGGTAAGGGAAGATAAAGAGGAAGAACTGGGAGATTATAAAGTGTACTTGATGGGTGCTAAACAGGGAAGGGCAGAGTCTGTTGTGGGGCTGTTCATCAGGAATATTATTGCATGCAACATAGTTTCTTCTGTTAGGCACATAAACGAGTGAATGATGTGGGTAGATTTGGCACTGGGAAGATTAAGACGAGAATTGTCTCAGTGTATTCACCATGTGAGGGTGCATATGAGGATGAAATTGAGAAGTTTTATGAAGCATTGAGTAACATTGTAGTCAGGGTCAACAGCAAGGATAGGATAGTGCTAATGGGCGATTTCAATACAAGAGTTGGAAATAGAACTGAAGGATATGAAAGGGTGATTGGTAAATGTGGGGAAGATATGGAAGCTAATGGGAATGGGAAGCGTTTGCTGGACTTTTGTGCTAGTATGGGTTTTCCAGTTACAAATACATTCTTCAAGCATAAGGCTATTCACCGCTACACATGGGAGGCTGGGGGTACCAGATCCATATTAGACTATATATTAACCTACTTCTAATCCAGGAAATCTGTTAGGAATGTATGTTTTTTTCGGGGATTTTTCGATGAAACAGGCCACTATCTGATCTGTAGTGAACTAAGTATCTCTAGGCCTAAGGTAAAGAAAGTGAAATCTGTCTGTAAACCAATAAGGATAGAAAATCTCCAGGATGAGGAAATTAGGCAGAAGTACATGGATATAACTAGTAGGGAGTCCCGAACACTTGACAGAAAGCAGGTTCAGGATGTAGAAAGAGAATGGGTGGCATACAGGGATGCTGTAGTAGCAACAGCAAGGTAATGCCTAGGAACAACTATGTCTAAAAATGAGAAAAAGCAAACGTCTTGTTGGAATGAAGTGAGAGCAGCTTGTAAACATAAAAAGAAGCCTTATCAGAAATGGCTCCAAGCAAGGGCTGATGCAGACAGGGAATTGTACATAGATGAAAGAAACAGAGGGAAACAAATAGTTGCTGAATCCAAAAAGAAGTCATGGGAAGATTTTGGTAATAACCTGGAAAGGCTAGGTCAAGCAGCAGGGAAATCTTTGACAGAAATAAAGAATCTTAGGAAGGGAGGGAAAAAGGAAATGAACAATGTTTTGGGTCATTCAGGGAATCACTGAACAGGTGGAGAGAATATTTTGAAAATCTTCTCATCGTAAAAGGAAATCTTCATGGTGGTGTCGCGAACAACAGAGCTCATTGGGAGGAGGAAAATGATGTTGGTCAAATTACGCTTGAGGAAGTGGAAATGATGGTAAATAAACTCCATTGTCATACAGCAACAGGAATAGATGAAATTAGACTTGAAATTGTGAAGTACAGTGGGAAGGCAGGGATGAAATGGCTTCATAGAATACACTAATAAGATTAGCATGGAGTGTTGGTAAGGTACCTTTAGATTGGACAAAAGCAGTAATTGCACCTATCTGTAAGCAAGTGAACAGGAAAGATTGCAACAACTATCGAGGTATCTCGATTAGTGTACCAGGCACAGTATTCACTGGCATCTTGGAAGGAGGGTGCGATCAGTTGTTGAGAGGAAGTTGGATGAAAACCGGTGTGGTTTCAGACCACAGAGAGGCTGTCAGGATCAGATTTTCAGTATGTGCCAGGTAATTGAAAAATGCTATGAAAGGAGTAGACAGTTGTGTTTATGTTTCTTAGATCCAGAGAAAGCATATGACTGGGTACCGAGAAAAAAGATGTTCACCATACTGGGGGACTATGGGATTAAGGGTAGATTATTAAAATCAATCAAAGGCATGTATGTTGACAATGAGGCTGCAGTGAGAATTGATGGTAGAATGAGTTCTTGGTTCAGGGTACTTACAGGGGTTAGACAAGCCTGTAATCTTTCACCTTTGTTGTTCATAGTTTACATGGATCATCTGCTGAAAGATATCAAGTGGCAGGGAGGGATTCAGTTAGATGGAAATGTAGTAAGCAGTCTGGCGTATGCTGACGATTTGGTCTTAATGGCAGACTGTGCCAAAAGCCTGCAGTCTAATATCTTGGAACTTGAAAATAGGTGCAATGAGTATGGTATGAAAATTAGCCTTTCGAAGACTAAATTGGTGTCAGTAGGTAAGAAATTCAACAGAACTGAATATCAGATTGGTGATACAAAGCTAGAACAGGTAGATAATTTCAAGTATGTTCTACCAGGATGGTAATAAGTTATAATAAGTGAGATTGAATCAAGGTGCAGTAAAGATAATGGAGTGAGCTCGCACTTGCGATCAACAATGTTCTGTAAGAAGGAATTCAGCTCCCAGACGAAACTACCTTTACATCGGTCTGTTTTCAGACCAACTTTGCTTTACGGGAGCTAAAGCTGGGTGGACTCAGGATATCTTATTCATAAGTTATAAGTAACATACATGAAAGTAGTGAGAAGGATTGCTGGTACAGACAGGTGGGAACAATGGCAGGAGGTTACTCGGAATGAGGAGATAAAGGCTAAGTTAGGAATGAACTTGATGGATGAAGCTGTACGCATAAACCGGCTTTGGTGGTGGGGTCATGTGGAGCGAATGAAGGAGGATAGATTACCTAGGAGAATAATGGACTCGGTTGTGGATGGTAAGAAAAGTAGAGGGAGACCAAGACGATGACAGTTAGAATCATTTCTAACGATTTAAAGATAAGAGGTATAGAACTAAATGAGGCTACAGCACTAGTTGCAAATAGAGGATTGTGTCGACGTTTAGTAAATTCACAGAGGCTTGCAGACTGAATGCTGAAAGGCATAATGGTCTATAATGATGTATGTTAATTTTGATATTTTTCTATTATTGTTTACTCCATATTTTACATATGTTCTTCTTTAATTGTCATTGTAATTATTGTATTATTTCTACTCCTTATTTAACTTATTGTTTTCTTCATTAATTGTAAGTAATTATCATGATGCAGTGGAGCATTGATTATCGGAAAATGTTGAGGACTGGGGGTGTTTGGATAATGATTTTTCGGATAACTAATCATTTACAAAAAATATTATGTTAAACACAAAACTATAAATTCATATCACACGTCTTACAAATCACCTTATATGAAGTAATACATTAAAGTAGGCCTACAGTTTAGGAAAAGAGGTCCAAAATTTTCTTTTGCTTCAGAGCTGAGAATTTTTTTTCCCTGCTAAATCTCTCAAAACGTTTTAAAGACAGCAATTGGAAAGCATCAGACTCTTCTTGTTTTAACCACTTCATAACCACCTTGAAGCTGTGAAAAACTTTCTCACTGGATGGTACTTTTTTCACCATGGTCATCATCACTAAACTCTTCGACATTGCACCTTACATACATTGCGGACGTCACAACTGCAGCACTATCTGTCACGGTCAAAGGTTCACACACCATTGACAAAGCGAGGTTGGTCACGTAGGCCGGTTGGCAGGGAGGAAAAAAGCGATGCACCACTACTGGAACTTGTACATGGAATGCAAATTTGAATTTACTGACTGTAACGCTTTCGGTTAGCCAGTGTTTTAGTTTATCATTATTTGTATAATTAATGCTCTATTGTATTTAAATTTCATGTTTTAAAAATCACAAAATCTCTCACTTTGTGACTTCCCCTTTCGGAGAACAATCATTGAACGAGAAATGCAACCATGCAAGCTAAGGGCGCCAATCTTTAAGTTGATGACTTAAAGATAAAAATTTATAATCAAGCTTGGACGGACTCTTATCACAGGGGTGGGGTGATAGTGCACTAATCATTAAGCAGGAGAATTAGAAATCAAAAGGCTAATTAAGGCAGATTGATTAAAGTGAACTAGAAAAATACTATTTATTATATTGAATATAAATGACGACGGTTTAACGAGAACTGAATTTAAAATAGGAAATGAATTTAACAAAAAGTTGAATGACTCTACTTCGCGAAAACTTGCAATATTTTTAACTCGCTTGCTCACCATGTAGTCTTGTTCTGCTGGTCCTTGGAAAGCTTCCATCCTTGTAGCTGGAACATCACCGGTCGTCTTTGAGATCTCTTCATCTGCAGCTAAGTACCATTCCTGCCTTGCTAAATGCACCGACCACTAATTGGAAGATGGCTTCGACACTAACACTCCCTATTATGCTCTATCCCATATATTGGAGATGAGCCCTAAGTCATAGTTAGAAAAACCTCCTTGGGTTATGTGGAGAGGATACTCAATTAATAATCCTTCCAACTTTACTGAAAATGTGCCCTGAAGTTTCATTTCTATCTTGTTTAATACTACCTATTGTCTTAGACTGGTACAAACCGGTCTAGTAGCCGAGCTGTACGTACTTCCTGATGAGAGTGGCTACACACCCCTCATTCAGAAATTCCTAAGTACCACGTCGTGGTAACGAAGTAATTAATGTAGAAGTGATAAACTATCACACTAGTCCATTATGGTACAACAACCATAAGACAAGTTCTCAGACCTACAGCGAATACAAGATCGAAGAATCAAGAATCCAGAAGAATAATAATAATGAATGCAGAATGAAGCCAAGAGCTCCAACACGCCCTTTTATAACCTTCTCTGGCTCTAATTACAGGTCGCTACACGTGGTCCAATCAGTTGACACGTCTCTCCCCACTCCAGATATTAGAGTAGATGGGTCCCAACCAAGATATCAACTGTTCTTCTATTAGCCCTTTCACTCAGTATCCATGGCAACATGACGCTCCTTTGAAAATATAGGCGGTGATCAGTTTGAATTATTCTGGTCGAAATACGGTAGCTGTCGTTACAACGCTTGAACACGTGCTCGCTTTTCCCAGAATTTGATGTCTAAATTTGTCCTTCCTTCTTCCTCGGTGATGTGGCAAGATAGAGGAAATCTACTGCAAGTTAAATTTAAACGAATGTCGCAAGAATCTAAGTGAATATTAGGATATTCAGCCCTCGTTTACAAGTCGTAGTTACAAAGTAATGAAATGATAGTGAGCAAATGATTAAACATGAATTATAATGAAATTACATACCAAGATAAATATCATGACGTTAAATTCCTGAATTAATTACACATAATAAAATTAACATAATTACACTGTGACGTCTGGAACGTTACATACGCCCCCATGAGTTCTTAACAAATATTACATGAGTTGAGAACTCACACACTTACTCCCACATTGACATGAAATACCTCTATTACCTCCCCATTACGAGTGACATTATTTTCATACAATTAATTATATCTCACTGTCTCCATATCTCTCTTAGACTGCTTACCCTTGCGAATGTCTGTTATTTCAGTTCATCTTGAGGTTTAGATACTAAATTATGCCCAACATGAGCAACTTTCCATTTTTTAAAACAAGATTATCTTTGAGAATATAACATAATATATATACAATTCAGATTACAAACTCTCCCGAGTGTCTATTAGTCCTTTTACTCTCCATCTTTCCGACATTCTTTGCTAGATAGCAGTAACACGTTCTCTTCCAATCTTTTACATTAAAACCATGGAAAACAAATGATAAAAACAATTTACACCTTAATCACTCTCTCGAATGTTTCAACCTTATCTTGAAGCAGGATGCAATACACTTCACACGAATACACACGCGATTTAAGCTCACGGTAAAATTATTGCAAGTTAGAAATGCACATACGGGAAGATTAATTATTTGCCGTCGTCAGCTTTAATTAGCCTTCGGTAACATCTCAGAAAACAGATAAGATATAAAATTTCATGGCCTCACATACAGAAAACAGATGATGTATTGTCAATGAACGAGCGTAAATCTACCGCTACACACAAACACCTCCCTTGTTTACAAACACAACTAGGAAATACCACCACAATTGAGAGGTAAACTCATTCCGCTCGTAGTCTGACATAACAGGTAGCAACTTCCCCGTGTTACTGACCTCTATCTCACAATCCGGTTCAGCCACCTCACACGACAGGTATCTCCGTAAACTACTAATGTTATATGAACCATACACTACGCTCTCGCATTCAATACACAGACGTATTGATCCATCAGACTTAGGCACGACAATTAAGGGATTAACGTATTGACTGTTTGATAATTCAATCACATCGTCTGCTAACATAGCTTGAATTTGATCCTCTATGGCTATGGCATATTTGTGTGGTATCGGATACCGTGGTCCGCTAAATGGACTCTTATCCAGCACAGAAAAAGAATGCTCGTACAGATGGGTAACACCAGGTTTCTCAGAGAAAATCTCCATGTGTTCACATAACACTTCAAATAACTTGTCCTTCTGGACTTCATTTAACTGATTTCTACTTACGGCTTCTTTCAAGCCACATATTTTATCCTCATTAATCCACAACTGGCACAACTTCAGGCCCTCACTAGCCTCTTCATTAACTTTAGAAACCTCTCTCATTCTCCACACTGTACTACCTTCCGTTTTCCTCTGAATTTCCTCCTCAAACTTGACCTTGATATCCTCATTATTCCACCTCAAATTTAGCACTGAATCATTGTAATTTAACTGAGCCAATTTTAACGTTAACCAGTCAGATCCCAAGATAAGATCAAATATCAAATGCGGAATTACCAAACATATCTGAACGCTAATAAAATTATTAATACAGATCGGAACAGCTACTTGTTTACAAATTTGCTTAGACCTCTTTCCAACAGCCGTAATGATGAAAGTAGACTTAACAGGCATTTCCTCCAACTGAATACCCTGTTTCACTAATGACTCATACCACTGAGAACTAATACATGATATTTGGCTACCAGAATCAATCAAAACTTTAACCCACGCCCCCCAAACTTTCAATTTAACAACGGGATTGACTACTTTATTACTTGAATCTCCATTATTCTGCTCGGGTTCATACAACAAATCGTCTCTAACATCTAGGTCATATGGTAACACATTCATGACAAGACACTTCGCTACCTTCGTACTAGGCTGGAATTCTGACCTAATATTACAGCCTCTAGTTAGTTTAAAGGTTCCCTTTGTGTATTGACGTTGGACTCATTAGTACATTGCTCTGGCCCCCGTTGGGAATTTCCTGTCCTACATTCAGGTGCTCCGCTCCTACTGTTATGCTGAGGTCTGAACTGATTGCGAGCTTCGTGATTCTGTGTTCTTCCGTTATGTCTCATTCCGTTGTGATGACTAAAGCTCTGTATATTCTCCGTTCTACTCCTAAGGTTACCTAAAGCATCAAAACTGCCTAGTAGGTTCTCCATCTCCTGAATAGTACCAACTCTTTGCATGCAGGCCGCTTCTCTCACCCTGTCCGGAAAATGTCTCAAAAGTAGTCTTACTACATCAGACCCCTCGGTTATACCATCTAAGTTCTGACAAATCATGACATGGGCCAGGAAGTATTCGGTCATAGTGACTCCCTCATGCTGTTTGTACCTCCCAAATACCACCCTTTCTCTCTCCCGAGCTTGTATCGCTTCATTCCAGAATTTATCTCTAAACTTATTTCTGAATTCTTTCAGGTTCGTCATCGTTTGCCTATATACCATGAACCAAGACCGAGTTTCTCCTACAGAAGCATGGTCAATATTTTCCATAACGTCTTCCCAATCCATAGGCCCTTCCTCTAGACGCTTTTCAAATTGTTTTTCTATCATCTTAAGGAAATCTAGCGGGTTCGTTTGTTTCCCATTAAATTTAGGTAGTTCAATTTCCCTAATGTAGCTATTTCCTAGACATTGCTTTCCCGTGAAAACCTGTTTATCCTTTGCCACCTGTTTTAACTGATTTTCTGCTTTCTCCATCCAGCATTCTACATCTTTGTCTCTCCTATCAATTTCGCTCTCCAAATTAACCTCCTTCTCTTTCAGTGTCCTAATTTCAATCTTATTCTCTTCAGCTATCGCAAACCTTTCTTCACTTGCCCGGGTCTCATCTTCTATTCTAAGCTTTACTGTGTCAATCTCTTGTTGGACGTGTTCTTTGAATACCCGTATTTCCCCTTTTTGAGTCTCAACTCTCTTATCAATACTAGTGACCTGCCTCATTACTTCCTCCCTAGTAGAGTTGTTTTCCTTCCCCATTAACTCCAGGAATTTACTTCTCTGCTCCGCAAACTTTTCTTCTACCTCTTTCCCTTGCCGCTCACATTCACTTTTCTGTTCCACTAATCGCTTATTAAAATGTTCATTTTTTACCACCAGATCGCGTAACTGCCTACTGTGTTCGTCCATTCTCCGATTCGCTTCCTCCTTATTTTCCCTCATCTCCTTGCTTAATTCAGCTTTAGTTCGCTCTAACTGTTCTTTAAGTTCATATTTAATATTCTCAATTTTAGTGTTAGTTTGTTCTAATTCACTTTTAAGCTCAGATTTAGTTTGTTCCAATTCATTTTTTATTTCAGATTTACTGTCCTCTATCTTACTCAACATTAACTGCATCATTCCCATTAACTGATCATTATTATTACTTTCATTGTTAGTGTTTACTTCCGCTTCGCCCCCCATCCTACTATCATCTGACTCCATACTGACTTCTTTCTGCTTGCCTTCACTCTCCATACTACTTACACTTCTATCTTCAATTTCCTCTACTAGACTACACAACTCTTCCTCTGAACTCAATACGTTATTGCCTTTTATCGCTCGTCCACTGCGCAACATCCTCTCCTCTTTCGTCTGATCAGCCATGACCCTCCCCACAATCAAACACTCCTAATGCAACGTGGATATCCAAATTTTGCCCATAATACGAATTCTGATATCGTTACCGTCATTAACTGCTCCGTACTTAATGATTTTCTCGCCCTACGTTGGAGCGGCATTTATGTGACTTCCCCTTTCGGAGAACAATCATTGAACGAGAAATGCAACCATGCAAGCTAAGGGCACCAATCTTTAAGTTGATGACTTAAAGATAAAAATTTATAATCAAGCTTGGACGGACTCTTATCACAGGGGTGGGGTGATAGTGCACTAATCATTAAGCAGGAGAATTAGAAATCAAAAGGCTAATTAAGGCAGATTGATTAAAGTGAACTAGAAAAATACTATTTATTATATTGAATATAAATGACGACGGTTTAACGAGAACTGAATTTAAAATAGGAAATGAATTTAACAAAAAGTTGAATGACTCTACTTCGCGAAAACTTGCAATATTTTTAACTCGCTTGCTCACCATGTAGTCTTGTTCTGCTGGTCCTTGGAAAGCTTCCATCCTTGTAGCTGGAACATCACCGGTCGTCTTTGAGATCTCTTCATCTGCAGCTAAGTACCATTCCTGCCTTGCTAAGTGCACCGACCACTAATTGGAAGATGGCTTCGGCACTAACACTCCCTATTATGCTCTATCCCATATATTGGAGATGAGCCCTAAGTCATAGTTAGAAAAACCTCCTTGGGTTATGTGGAGAGGATACTCAATTAATAATCCTTCCAACTTTACTGAAAATGTGCCCTGAAGTTTCATTTCTATCTTGTTTAATACTACCTATACCGGGCGAGTTGGCCGTGCGCGTAGAGGCGCGCGGCTGTGAGCTTGCATCCGGGAGATAGTAGGTTCAAATCCCACTATCGGCAGCCCTGAAAATGGTTTTCCGTGGTTTCCCATTTTCATACCAGGCAAATGCTGGGGCTGTACCTTAATTAGGGCCACGGCCGCTTCCTTCCAACTCCTAGGACTTTCCTATCCCATCGTCGCCATAAGACCTATCTGTGTCGGTGCGACGTAAAGCCCCTAGGAAAAAAAAAAAATATACTACCTATTGTCTTAGACTGGTACAAACCGGTCTAGTAGCCGAGCTGTACGTACTTCCTGATGAGAGTGGCTATACACCCCTCATTCAGAAATTCCTAAGTACCACGTCGTGGTAACGAAGTAATTAATGTAGAAGTGATAAACAATCACACTAGTCCATTATGGTACAACAACCATAAGACAAGTTCTCAGACCTACAGCGAATACAAGATCGAAGAATCAAGAATCCAGAAGAATAATAATAATGAATGCAGAATGAAGCCAAGAGCTCCAACACGCCCTTTTATAACCTTCTCTGGCTCTAATTACAGGTTGCTACACGTGGTCCAATCAGTTGACACGTGTCTCTCCACTCCAGATATTAGAGTAGATGGGTCCCAACCAAGATATCAACTGTTCTTCTATTAGCCCTTTCACTCAGTATCCATGGCAACATGACGCTCCTTTGAAAATATAGGCGGTGATCAGTTTGAATTATTCTGGTCGAAATACGGTAGCTGTCGTTACAACGCTTGAACACGTGCTCGCTTTTCCCAGAATTTGATGTCTAAATTTGTCCTTCCTTCTTCCTCGGTGATGTGGCAAGATAGAGGAAATCTACTGCAAGTTAAATTTAAACGAATGTCGCAAGAATCTAAGTGAATATTAGGATATTCAGCCCTCGTTTACAAGTCGTAGTTACAAAGTAATGAAATGATAGTGAGCAAATGATTAAACATGAATTATAATAAAATTACATACCAAAATAAATATCATGACGTTAAATTCCTGAATTAATTACACATAATAAAATTAACATAATTACACTGTGACGTCTGGAACGTTACAACTTCACCACTTTATGAAGGCATAAATTAATAAATAAAATAAATCTCAACACTAGTTACAAATTCTTTGTCATCTGGTGAAGTAAAATGGAATGTTGAAATTGACATGCTGGCAGCCTAAATGACATTAAATCAAAATTCTTGCACAGTGCACATTATAGTTGAGATCATAGAATTCTTCTTCTTCCTCGTGATTTTTATTATTATTATTCATGAGATTGAAAGTATAAGCTGCTTCAGGTATTTAAATGATCATTTTCATCAGTGAACAGAGAAAAACAACCTGTGAGACAGTTTTATGTTAGACCTTTGTACTGTTTTTATACTTTTTCTTTCTACACAGGCAAAGGAATATGTTGACACTTTCCTGAGCCATTGTGTTCGACCATTTGGGAACTTAGTGCAGCTGTGTGGTCATAACAGAGCTAGGCAACGGGATAAATTAGCTCATCTTCTAGAGGACTTCGCTACACTACAGGATGAGGTAAGTTTACGGTCATTTAATCTAAGTTGGATAATCATAGTCTTCAATATTTGTGGCCTTTATATAGATCACCAACTGTGTCAAGTCTGTAATTGATGTATGATATTGAAGTAAGTTGGTGTGTAAATTGAGTTGTATTACCGTATTTACGCGAATAATACCCGCACATTTGTTTTTTTTTAAAATTTGGGGCACGAAATTGGGGTGCAGGTTTTATTTGCATCAATGTTGGCATTTTTTTTTTCAAAATCATCCTTCCTAAAGTTAGGATGCGGGATTATTCACGAAAATACGGTATGTTGTATTGAATACAAATTTTCAGTATAGTAAGAAATTAGGCTAGAAAAAAAATTTAATATGTGGATTTCTTTGTTAGGATGTTGAATGTCCTGCACCAGCCCCAGGGACTCTTAACTTGGGGCCATAGGTTGGTGACCACAGGGCCCTTAGCTGAGTCCTGGCATTGCTTCCACTTACTTGTACCAGGTTCCTCACTTTCATCTATCCTATCCGACCTTCGTTGGTCAACTCTTGCTCTTTTCCAACCCTGAAAGTATTAGGTGTCGAGGCCTAGGAAGTCTTAGTTTCATGCCCTACATGGCCCTTGTTGCTCTTTGGCCAATACTTCATTTTTCAAAATGTTGGACCCTTTCCAATTTTCCCTCTGATTAGTGTTAGTAGAAGATGGTTGCTCAGTTATACTTCCTCTTAAAATGCTACCACTATCCTGCATCATGAAGATTCTCTAGCTGAAGGACTTGTTTTGTTAGATTGTTGATGGCTCAGGGTGTAACAAAACACTGTTCATCACTGGGAAGAGACTTAATTATGGTGGTTGTCTAGTGTTTTGGAACCATATTTGGGCCATCACCGACGACGCAATATTACACAAGAAGGCACTTATCAAGGCCTTCACACTTTACAAGTTAGTAAGGGGTTACGATTAGGTATAATTAGGGACCTGAAAAAATCGCATTTGCGATAAATGCGAATTTTTGAATCTTGTACTGAATCCAAGCCTACGGTAATTCTAATGTGGAATAAAATCATTTTTACGCGTAAATAGAAGTGCGACAAAATGCGAATTGTGACCCAAAATGCGTAATTAGTATGAATATGCAATTTTGGTACGAATTCTGCTAAAATGTGCTATTTTACTGGCAAAAACAACATATTTCGGCAAAATCGTCAGAAATACTAAAAATATGATGCATAAATCTTTTGACGTTCCGATCGATGAAGAAAAGTAGCTGATCGATTGCTGCTTGCTGACTTTAATCGATATTTACAATGGGAATAGCAAGGGGAATAAGATCTGTATCGATTATTATCGAAATGTAAATCGAGTGTCACGGAAATAACAAGATAGATGCAGTGTTGTTTTCCTGTTGTTCTCTTTGGTTCAAAACTGAAACTAGTGAAGAGTAGAAAGTCAAGCTATTGTTTAGGTTATGGGGCGCACGGCAAAAACTGCGCACGAAAGGGCTTAGCAATATGCAAAGGATGGTTTATATGCCACAGATTCAACGACAGTGTTTTGCAAGTATTGTAATTGCCGTGTTGGGTGGGAAAAAAAGGATAGCATTGTGAAACATGCTAAATCTGAAAAACACGTGGGTAAGCGACACGATAACGAAAGTTCAATCCCTGCTGCTAGTACGTCTCAAAGAAAGCAATCTTCTGTGCTTACACAGTTAGATAGTTGTAAAAGACGAAAAATTTTCAGAGATAACTTCTCGAAACGCACAGTTGAAGTATTTGCCAAAGCAAATATACCTCTGGAAAAGCTGCAAAACAAAGAGCTAAGAGTCTGGATCACTGAGTTTTCAAATGAAGAGCTGCCACGCGTGAGAACTCTACGTGAAGTATATTTACCAGGTAAATTTCGATTTCATTGATCGAATAAGAAGATGTACAATATTATAGGGAAGGATCCACCTTTCAATACTCCGTTGTAAAAAGTAGTTACAACCTGTTTATTGGGACCGGTTTCAACACATTTCAAATGTCATCATCAGCCAATTAGCGAAGATCTTAAAACAACTAATATATTGAACACAGGCAAAATATATTAGTTGTTTTAAGATCTTTGCTAATTGGCTGATGATGACACTTGAAATGTGTTGAAACCGGTCCCAATAAACAGGTTGTAACTACTTTTTACTACGGAGTATTGAAAGGTGGATCCTTCCCTATAATATTGTACATTTTCTTATTTCTCTATTCAATACGGAACAATCATGAAGTTTTTAACTTTAAATTTTCATTGATCGAGTACGGTTTAGGTATTACGACATTGAAACCACACGCAAAATTGAAGGATACTGAATTTGAGTGCGATTTCCATATCGAACTATCTTACCCGTACCCAATTAAACCAGTAATTTTAAATTATTTTGTTATAATTTGAGGTCTTTCTTCCTTTCTAGAAGTTGCATCTGACCACCAGAAAAGAACAGCAGAGGCTCTAGTGTGGAAGAACATCAACATACTCTGTGATGAAACTACAGATAGAATGGGCCGTTGTGTTTTTATCATATTCCAAGTCCCAGCCGGATCGAAAAGAGAGCTGCACGTTGTTTCTGTGAACTATCTTGATGCAGGAAATGCTACAAACTGCTCTCGTGCTGTTTTAGAAGCTCTGCGCAGTTATAGTGTACCATATGATGCAGTTAAAGTGTTTGTTAGTGACAGTGCCCCGTACATGACCCGGTGTTATGAAACATTAAGTGTGGTCATTGGGGATCATTTAATGCATGTTCAGTGCTGGGCACATAAGATCAGCTTGGTTGGCAATAGTTGGGTCGCAGTGATGACAGATTTAAATCATGTGGTTGCGATGGTAAAGTGTGCATTTTTGAACACAAGAAAGCGAAAATATAATTATTTACAATTCTTAACATCGAAGTATGGTGCTTCAAAGGAAGCAAAGCTTTTTCCTGCACCTGTCATAACCCGATGGAATAGCTGGTTTCAGGCTGTCTTCTATTTGAGAGCTTACTTTACTGATGTTGTTACATTTTTCAAGATGTCTGACATGAAAGACATCAACAACTGGTATTAAGTACCTGACTGATCTAAGTGACCGAGAAGTGAATAGGCTTCACTCCCACATGGTTTTTGTCACAGATCATGCAGCTGGATTGGTTGACTTCCTTACTGAACTTAAAGGGTCTCTGTATCCTACCTCTCATCTCCTTTACCCCAAACTGCAGAACCTTGACGCCAGTTTTACCTTAATTTGTGAGGGTAATTTTTCTGCGGCAACTAATGATGCTTTGATTAAGCTCACTCCTCTACAGCAAGCTGCATGTAGAGACACATTTGTCAAAGCTGCTCATTCTTCACAGTGCAAGCTAGCCACATTGAAAGCTAAAGACCCCAACCATAAGTATTTTGTGTCAATTTCTCAAGCTTTGCATCCAAAAAATATAATTTTGAATAACACTGATAAATTAGATGAGCTTGAGAAATTGTTTGGAGTAACAGATCTCTCACGAAACGATATCTGGTCTGGTTACTGTTCTCTGAAACATGCAATTCAAACCCAGATGAAAGAAAGTTAAAAATGTGATGTCATGCTTGCATTAACTGCAGTTCAGACAGAGTTCAGCATATTTGCTAAATACTGTCTTGAGTTGTTGTGGACCCCAATGAACAATGTAGATAGCGAGCGCGTGTTGTCTCATTACAACACAGTGGTTACAGACAGACGGTGCAATTTGAAAAAAAGCCATGCCGAAGTACTGACAATGCTTTCGTTTGAACAATGAATTTGTATTGTGTGTGAACCAAGGACAATAACTGCACTTCATAAACTTGGAATCGTTAAAATTAATAATACCATGCGATTGTTTTAACTTTGTAAATAGATGCTAATTTTGGAAAAATAGATGCTAATTTTGGAAAAAATAGATGCTAATTTTGAAACAAATAGATGCAAATTTTTCAGGTCCCTAGGTATAATTTATTTATTATCTCTGAAGTGTTCTTCTTCATCTCTTGATATTAGACCTAATTGATGAATGACAAAAATACAAGAATGCAAATAATGAAGAGGGCAGAAAAGAATACAGGCGATGAAAGAATGAAGTGGATATTAAGTGCACGGCAGCTAAGGAAGAATGGCTGAAGGAGAAGTGCAAGGATTGTGAAAGTTGTATGGTCCTAAGAAAGGTAGATGCTGCATACAGGAAAATCAAGGAAACCTTTGGAGGAAGGAAAACTAGGTGCAGAAAGATGGCAGGAACATATCCGACAATTGTATCAAGGTAAGGACATAGATGATAAGGTTCTGGAACAAGAAAAGGCTGTTGATGGTGATGAAATGGGTGACCCAGTTTTGAGGTCAGAATTTGACAGAGCTTTGAGAGACCTAAATGGGAGCAAAGCAGCTGGAATTGATGGCATTCCCTCTGAATTACTGGCTGCTTTAGGAGAAACAAACATGGCGAGGTTATTCCATTTGGTGTGCAAGATGTATGAGACAGGAAAAGTGCCATCCAGTTTTCGGTAGAATGTTGTTATACCTATTCCCAAAAAAGCCGATGTTGACAAGTGTGAAAACTACTGCATCATTAGTTTAGTATCTCATGCCTGCAATATTCTAACACGTATTATTTACAGAAGAATGGAAAGACGAGTTGAAACTGAGTTGGGAGAAGATCAATTAGGCTTCAGAAGAAATGTAGGAACACATGAAGCAATCCTCTTTACGTCTGATCTTTGAGAATTGAACTAAGATAGGCAAGAACTCAAGATCTATTTCAAAAAGCTGCTGAATGGAGATAAAAACATAACAACAGATAGAGGAGAGCCAAGTCGAGGAACCACAACTGAACCACCAATTACATGGCTTGAGGTTGAAAATGCGCTCAAGAGCATGAAGAAAGGAAATGCAGTGGGCATAGATGAACTAAGTGCAGATATGCTGAAAGCAGCAGGAATTCCAGGAATCCAATGGCTCTACAGACTGCTCAACAAGATATGGGAGGAAAATACTATTCCTGAGGACTGGAAGATGGGCATCATTGTACCTCTATTCAAGAAAGGAAGCCGACGAAAATGTACTAATTACCGTGGTATCACACTACTGTCTCATGTCCTGAAAATATTGGGAAAAATAATAGAGACCAGAATCAGAGATATTGTTGAACCAATTTTGGAAGAAGAGCGGTATGGTTTCAGACCAGGAAGGTCAGCTACAGACCTTATATTTGCAATTAGGATGCTAATGGAAAAATACTGGGAGAAGAACAAGCCTTTATTCCTAATATTTTTGGACATTGAGAAAGCATACGACAGTGTACCACCAAGGGAAAGAATTTGGCAATGCATGAAAGAACTTGAAGTGTGAGACAGCCTCATAGACAAAGTGAAAATGTTGTATAGTGGGAACAGAAGCTGTATTCAAGTAGGATGTGGTTTGTCGGACTGATTTGAAACAAAGACAGGAGTGCAGCAGGGCAGCTCATTGTCACCACTTCTATTTATTATTTTAATGGATGTAGTAATGAAATCTGTTAAAAGGAAAGAACATGGAGATATCAAAGCCTTCACATTTGCAGATGATGTTGCGATCTGGAGTGACTCAGAAGAGGAATTGGGAGAGAGAATGCAAAGCTGGAATGAGGAGTTTAAGAAATGTGGTTTAAACATCAGCAAGACCAAGACAGTGGTGATGAAAGTGTATTGGGAAGGAGCAGAACCATTAGTCATGTTAAATGAAGCCAACTGGACAGCGTTCCAGTTTTCAAATACTTGGGTAGCGTTATATCAAATGACAACCTAGCAAAACATGAGGTGAACAATCGAATCAATAAGGCAACACAATTTTACCACCAGGTAAGACACCCGCTGTGGGATGAGCAAATACCTATGAAAACAAAAATGACATTGTACAAGTCCTATTATACACCAATTCTTACATACAGTCTCGAAACCACAACACTGGCTAATAGAGATAATTCCAAACTTCAGGCAGCTGAAATTAAATTCCTATGCACTATGATCCAGAAAACCAGGAAAGACAAGATTAGGAATGAGAAAATTAGAGAAGAAGTAGGAATAGATGATTCTCTCCTCGATAAGATTCAGATATCAAGACTGAAGTGGTTTGGTCACATAAAGAGGATGCCAGTAAACAGAACTGCAAGGAAGGACTGTGACAGAAAAGTAGAAGGAAAACGACCCGTGGGAAGGCCACGAAGGAAATGGATGGATTTAGTTAAGAACGATGTACTGCTGAGAGGTCATGATTGGGACAAGTTGGTGGAGGAAGAACGGTACAAGGACAGGATGAGATGGAGGAGGCTCGTATACCACACCGGGAAACTGGAGATGGTTTAGGATGATGATGATGAAGCCCACATACATGGTGTTCGTAGATCTAGAAAAGGCATTTGATAATGTTGATTGGACCAAGCTATTTGAGAGTCTGAAGGTGATCGGGATCAGGTACCGAGAAAGAATTATTATCTACAATCTATATAAAAATCAGTCTGCAGTGATAAGAATCGAGGGCTATAAAAAAGCAGCAGTAATCCAGAAAGGGGTGAGGCAAGGCTGCAGTTTGTCCCCCCTCCTTTTCAATGTTTATGTAGAACAGGCAGCAAACGAAATAATAGAAGAATTTTGAGAGAATGACAATCCAAGGAGAGGAAATCAAAACAGTGGGATTTGCCGATGATATTGTTATTTTACCTGAGAATGCAGAAGATCTGGAGAAGTTGCTGAGTGGTATGGATGGAGTCTCGGGTGAGGAGTACAAGATGAAAATAAATAAGTCCAAAACAAAAGTAATGGAGTGCAGTCGTATGAAGTCAGGTGATGCAGGAAATATTAGATTGGGAAATGAAGTCTTAAAAGAAGTCATGGGCAGAAAGAAACAGTTTGCAGATAAACCACAACAAAACTAAACAAATGACCTTTAGGAAAGGAGGAAAACATGCACCTGAAAATACAATAACCATGCACAACAAACCTCTAGAAGTAGTGCCAAAATTCAAGTACCTTGGAGTCACCCTCCAAACTACTCTAACATCCTACAATATCCACGTCAGAGAAAGAGCAGCCGCAACAATAAAAGCCATCTACAACATTCAACAACCTCAATAAATATCATTGGGTACAGCAATGCTACTGTTCAGGACAGCCATATCACCAATAGCAACCTATGGGATTAGCATCACCTGGGAAAAACTCACACTCAGCGACCTGATGACAATAGAAAAAGTCAAGGCCCGATATCTCAAGAGAATACTAGGCATTGGGAAGTCAGCCCCTTCAAGGTTAACATATGTTCTAACCAAAGAGGACTACTTCATTGACGATATCAAAACACAGTTTTGTCTACCAAACACCAAGCCCTACGAGAATGCACGCCAAACTTTTAACGAGAAAAGGAATGCTATTTGGTCCGAATTCTATTCCACGGACGCCATAATGACGGAAGAGTGGAAGCAAGCAAATTACGAGCTACGGCACATAATTACACGTTACGCCACTTATGGATTTCACCACAGATTCTGCCAAACCAAAAACTTCCACCAGCCGAATGGACTGTAAAGGTAACCTATGCAACGATCGTTGTGAAAGATACCATGCACAAAACTGCAAAATGAGGTCAACCTCAATAATAAGAATGGCATTAGCATAGTTGACTATCTGTACAAAAACTGTTTTTGCACATTGTGCGCTTTTCATTTAATAATAATAAAAGAAGTCGATGAATATTGTTACTTGGGTAGTAAAATAACGGTGGCAGAAGTAAGAAGGATATACAATGCAGGCTGGCACAGGCAAGGAAGGCCTTTCTTAAGAAAAGAAATTTGTGGACTTCAAATATATATTTATTTATTTATTTATTTATTTATTTATTTATTTATTTATTTATTTATTTATTTATTTATTCATTCATTCATTCATTTATTCATTTATTCATTCATTCATTTATTTATTTATTTATTTATTTATTTATTTATTTATTTATTTATTATTTATTATTTATTTATTTATTTATTTATTTATTTATAAAGGATATGAAAATGTTGGAAAGGTAATTCCGGGCAAAAAGTATTATATCATACCAAATGCAATTACAAGCATGCATGTATTAATCAATATAGATAGTAGCTTAGTAATTCCATTATCATGCTTGATGAACATATACATTATCAGCTTAATAGACATATAATGGAAGCAGTTGAATAGCAATGACTTACCCGGACCTTCCTCTGTCTTCCACTAATGCATATCTGAAAAATTGGGATTTGTTTAACGATGTCTTTCCTGTTAATGTATTCCATCTCTAACAGTTTTTTCAGTTAATTCCCAAATTGAAAGATTGCATAGTCTGTGCTTCTGTACATATGAGTGATGTACAAGACTAAGTTGTCAAGAAAAGTGTAACTCATACATGTCCAACTTTAAACAGGTTGTGATCTACTTTCTGTTCTCAAACCTGGCAGTGATCTACCACATCCCCTGTCATCCTTGCTTTAAAGGAAGAGAGAGCAAATAAGCTATATAAATTATAGCTTTATGACAGAACCTTAAAAAAACAAACAAAAAAACCCACTAAATGTTACAAAATCAGCCTGCACTGACTATGCTGTATTCATATATTGTGCCTTAGTGTGACGTCTGAGTCTGCACAGGTTATTCAGCAGCTATTGGAAGCCATGTTGGTGCTGGTTAAGGGCTAGTTTTAGGAAATCCTGAACATAACCTTCAGCGAGGAACGTTTCTTTACTCTTTGTCATTTTAAGTTACAGAAATGCAGATTCACACATGTGTTGAACAAAACCCAAGTGCAGCATTTTGCTGCATCTTCTCAGGCTGGGAAAAATGTTCTCTTGGCACAAACTTCCAAAACAAATCGTCTTCTGCATGGGCTTTCAGAAAACGTCATTTCTCAACATTAGTACTCAATTTCAAGAAATAACTTGCTCTGAAAATTAAATTCAGGGCACTTCTCAAAATGATTGTGTATGTTATGAAAAATATTATTTTTCAGGTCAGTCATCATTAACTGAAAGTTATTTTTGTAGCATATCACTGTGCCCATCCTTTCAGCAACACATTTTTCCTACCTTGTAGCTGTATGTTCATTAAGTTTGCCATTGAAATCCAATTGAAAATCGTGGTCATACCACAATTTCTCATTATCTAGCTGTTCATACTCATCTTCTCTCTCCTTCAGAAAAGGGACTTATTGCACTTAGCAAGCTTTGAAACTTTTGCAGGTATTTGTACCTGCTGAGCTGCCTAACATCTGTGTGTAAAATGAGATCGGGTGTACCTTTCTCAAGAGTGAGATTGAAAAAACAAAAATTCGTACCAAGTGAGTTAGCCATGTGGTTAGGGTCACATAAGCTTGCATTCAGGAGATAATGGGTTTGAATCCTGCCACTGGCAATTCTGAAGATGGTTTTCTGTGGTTTCCCATGTTCATACCAGGCAAATGTTTGGGCTGTACCTTAATTTATGCCATGGTCACTTCCTTCCCAATCCTTCCATCTCTGAACACCTTTCTTGTATTGGTTGTGTTAGTGTGGTGTTAAACAAATAGCAAAAAAAAAAAAAAAAAGATTGAAGCACCACAAATTAAACATAATTTATTTTTCACCATAACAAAGAAAACCTCAACTTCCCTTTTGACATCTAAATTATAAGATTTGGTTTTCTTTCTTGCACTCATGTTCACTGTATTAAAATGAAAGTATAATTGAATAATTGGCTTAAAAATCATTCACTATAGCTAGAGGCACCTGTTTTTCGCCTGCCAAGCACGAAATTGCAGAATCTTACAAATTTGGCTCCAAACACAAAACTATTTACCTTTAAGCAAAACTGTGAAATAATTGATGAAATTATGTGCAGTCACTCTTTGATCCAAGAAGCATTATGAAAAATGATTTCATAAATGATGAAGTCTCTCATCTCATAAAGCAAGAGGATAGTTTCCTAGTTGTACTTCTGTTTAAAACAATAATCACTACCACCACCAACACCACTCTCATAAAGCAAATTCCCATCCTACGAGGACTTCAACATCAGAATATCTTGAACCGTACACAGTGTTTAGGGATCTAGTTGGTAGTTTATGTAGAGCAAGGAAAGACGTGATAGTAACATCAGAAAATGGGCATTTTGTGGAAGCTACAGTGCAGGCTTTATGGATCCCAGTCAGTAGTGTTGGGAGAGAGAGGTAATTTCCAACGTATTGTAATATAAAGTCTGACAAGAACAGCACTGACTCCCAGTAATATGAAACTCATGTTATCTCTGTCTTTTACAGACTGATGTGCAAATTTTATATGTAGGCTAGGTCCTACTTGTTAAAGTTGCACAGTAAAATTTTTCCAAATATCTATGCTTCGATATATGTACCGGTAATGTGTGTTTTCAGCAAAACCTTAACTATCATATTTCTTGTACACTTGTAAACATAAAATGTGATGTTTTACTGCAAATATGTTATCAACTTTCTTTTGCTTTAGCTCTTATTGCTGAAAAATTCAAGTAAAATTTAACAAAATTATTGACAAAATAAAAAAATATAAGGAATAATATACT
Source organism: Anabrus simplex (assembly GCF_040414725.1). Lineage (NCBI taxonomy): Eukaryota > Metazoa > Arthropoda > Insecta > Orthoptera > Tettigoniidae > Anabrus > Anabrus simplex. The sequence continues at coordinate 355,529,227 of NC_090268.1, read as the reverse complement.
GAAATAACTTTGCCTAAATGAGAAAATTAGGCAAAAATGTTCACCTCAAACAGGTGCCTCTATCTATAGCATTCTAAAATCAGAAGTCACAAGTAACTTAAACAGAGCAACGCTGTGGAACTTAGCTTATTGTTTGTGTAATTATACAGAGATCTTCATTCAAACTATTTGTTGCACGAGACAATAAGTACAAGACAGCAAAATATGGCATTCTCTAACTCACATATGGCCACACACCTATTGGTATGCTACCAAAGAAGCTCCAAGGACATGTAGACATATTTCCTCTCGTTTCTAAGACAAAATACACCGTGATCAAAAATTGCACTAAAAATTGTTCTGTAATTGATTAAAATCATGTTTGTTCTGTATTGAAACAAATAAAATAATTATTTTAATATCAATCAGCTAGTTTAAAAGTAAAACATTTCAGAAAAGCTAGTTCTGAATTATATGAGGTTGAAAGTTTACGTATCTCTATAAAATCAGACATTCTTGGTAGCTTCTTATCCTTTTATCTTTCTGAGCCACTGTAGAGAAATGACATGTAAAACGTCGTTCCTGTTCAAAACTATTGTATTTCAAAAAGCACTAAGTATTGAATGGTGGAAATATAAAATATTCCAATGAAAGGAATAATTATTTTACTAAAAATTGTTGTACGATCGACTCGCTGGACATGCCTGGTGTAGCTAATAGTATCTTGTTAAAATTTTATAATTATGTTATTTTTTTTAAATCTGCTTTTGATAATTGCATCATGTAAAGTTTAGTTGCCATGGGAACCATCTTTAGTATCAGAAGAAGACAGAAATATTTGGTGCTTGTCTGACCATATTTCATGTTTTAAGGAGTGTAATATCTTGGTTATCAATTTTGTTTGATGCCTGGGCTTCCGTTATAAAGATGTATTTTAACAGTAAGAAATGTGTGTATCTAGTTCCATTTCAAATCCCTTGTGAAACATTTTGTTTTCAGGCTGAACGTGTTGATGCATATCTACATAACTTATCTCTTAAATCAGACACGCCCCGTCCACATTTAGCTTGCTTTGGAACCTGGATCTTATATCATACATTGAAGATAATGATCATGTATCTCCTGTCGGGATTTGAACTGGAGTTATATAGTACCCATGAGTATCATTATATTTTTTGGTAAGTCTTTACAATAATGCAATTGTTTATAGTTGTATATTTGAGTCAGTACTGAAATGTATTTAATCAAATTTTAGTTTAATAGTGCATTATTTTTAAGGCTAATAACTGTTCTGTCAGTTCTTTTCTATTGCAGTGTGTTATAACTGTAGGTATGGAACAAGGATACCTCAAAATAGTATCTTTCAGTTTCAAAGTAATTAGTCATAATATTTGTTCTGAATGTTATTGAACTCCTTACTTAAAAAGAATTTAACTATCATATTTACTCATTCAATTTTTCTGGTTATCATTTTTTTATTTTTTTGAAGTTGAAAAGATTGGGGGAGGGAAAATGATGCGAATTTAACTTCTAAAATACTGATGGAATTCCACCACTATTTTGGTATGGTGCTTCAGCAATCACTGGTATAGAGATGTCCTCCTTTGTAGAGAAATGTTGTTCCTCTTCTTGAACCTACTCAGCCATCCTCTGCTTGCTTTAAACTACGAGATATCTGTATTGTTTTTTGTTGTGATCTGCAGTTTCTTTAATTTTACCATTTCATGCAGAACTGAACAACCATTGTTTCTTAATCCAGTTACATATTTTAACAGTTCTTTTCCAATTTCAGTTTACTAGCCTGTTTTCCACCCCCAAAGTGGTAAAGCTGTCTTTTTAGCACATTATAACTGTTCTGTTTTTTTTTTTTTCCCCTTATAATTAGCATACATGTGAAGACTGCTCAAAACTCATGTGCTGCAGCAGTTGCCATGTTTTCTGTGAACACGATCGCTGTTCATTTAATAGTGGGTTGTAACTAATTGTGTCCTGGATTGTTTTGCAGCCCTTAAGTTGGTTGTCTTTTCTCTAGGAGTATTTTGTTTTTCATTTTGTTTATTTTTCTAAATCAATAGTAGGCCTGCATGATTTTCAACATAACACTTCATAGGTTTACAGTGACTTGTATAAAGCTTTATAAGTTCTGAAAGTATTAAAAATGTTCTGTTGTAACTTTCCCGTAGCCTCTGATACTCTTGGTTATGACAGAAATGTTTATAATTCCCTCATAATGACCAATCAGAAATAGAAATTGAAAAGATAAAGTTATTCTTGTAATAACTTACTGTATTTTGTAGGTATATGTATGAGTTTCTGTATGGCTGGCTAGTATCTGCATTAACTCGGGCCGACAGTTTCCTTATGGAGCAAGAAGAAATTGTAGTCGGCCACAAAGGTAGAGGGGCCAAAAAAAATAAAGCCAAGAAGAAGAAAGTGAGACCTTATGGTAGAGAGATAACCCTTTATCAGGCTCTACAAAATGTATGTGGTGGCTTTTACAAGGTATGAAATATTTGGTCTTATTTTAGTTATATTAAGAAATTAAATTACCGTTTTTACCCGAATAATGCCCGCACCCTCATTTTAGAAAGGCTCATTTTGAAAAACAATGAAATGAACTATAATTCCTTTCATCGGAAGAGTAACTTAGGCGTAAACAAATATTTTGTATCACTCCGCGAGGTTCACGTGGTCTTTATGCAAATGGCAGTGCTATGAAATATATTTTCCATGAAAATGAGCAAGTAGGTCTACTTACGTGACAGGTATTTCATTGATCTGAACTTGCACTAGGCTCGATTCCCTGTAGAAGGGAAGATTCATTGTCTCTTGCATCACTAGAATCCTCTCCTAAATTACTTACAAGTTCATCACACTCCACATCTAACGCCCGTAGGCAGTTGGAATATCTAATTGAAAGATAAAATCACAGCGACGAGTAATATGATCAAGATTATGCAATTAATAAACGTCCTAGATGGATAAAAGAACGTGCGACATATTTCCAGGACTACGACGACTCTGATTTTCAGGCACATTTTAGGTTATCTAAAGCTTCCGAACATAACCTGGAATTCCCAACACATAAGTAGGCCTAAAATGAATTCTCGATTATAGCTAATATCTTGTACGGTACACGACTGGGTGACTTTTAATGAAGAATGAAGGAATACTGACTTATCTTTTGAGTGACGTACAATGTGTAGGCTATTATTTGGTTTTCCTTATTCCCTTTGTTAATGCTTTCTGCCACCAAGTTCAATAACAATTCACTCTCTTGGAAAGTCATATTAGGCTTCTTTCTCCGTTTCTGCTCAACAGCAGACATAATTGATGCAAATTATTTGCAAACCCCGAATGGAATCAAAAAATTGTTTACAATTCGATAATGGCGGTAGCACGTAGTCATTTGTTTTCTGTACGTCAGTATGAAAAAAATGCAGTTCAAACTGAGATTAAAACGAAAACTTGGTTTTGGTAAACCGAGATAATAAATTCTGTGGTGAATACGGAAGTGAGCGTTATCCGAAATAATGACTTATCCGAGTTTTGAAAATCTAAGGTAACAGCAAAAGTTACCGATGTTGGTGAATACGTGCCTAAAACACTTCTCACACTTGGTCTCTTTTTACTGGACAGTAACATGACCGATGGTGGATAATTCTTTTTGTGCAATGTAAACACTTGAAATACACACACCGGCAAAATCTAATGTTAGTTTTGCGATACAGTAAAACCTCGTTAATTCGAAGTCTTTGTAATACAGAAATCGGACTTCCAATTATATGATTTCGAATTACTAGCCATCTTGTAATTCAGAAATGCCAACCCTCAGTAGTTATTGCGGATTCTGCTTTTCCGCGTACTGCCTACTACGTGATTATGTGGCTTTCCTTAAAATACTGAATACAAAAGAATTACGATTTCACTCTATTTTCAACTGTGAAACACACCGAAGTGAGTGAAAGTGCGGAAAGCTACCCCTGTAAGTTCCGGAAGACACGTCGTGGAGAAATTTTGAATTTAAATTACTCTGTAAAATACGGTACTATTTAAAAAAAATGTAAAGTCAGTTTAGAATTAAAAGTCTGAATTGTTTTCGATTTAAATATGACATATGGGGACAGTTTTCTTCCATTTAAGGTTGCACAAAGCATAACTGTACACTCGGCATCGAAAACTAGGTGAACCAGGAGCGTGTTGGCAACCTTGACGCAAATTAAACCCACACCCCAATTTCGTGCCTCGAATTTAAAAAAAAAAAATTATGTGGGGATTATTCGCGTAAATACGGTAGTTTTTTCATTTACCATCATTAATACTAAATGTATTTGCTCTTGCTGAGTATTTATGGTGGTGATTATCGTGTCATATTTCCCTTTAAAACAAAATCGCTACCACCAAAAGTTATTATTGAACATTTACATTCATTATCTAAGATGATCTAGAAAGTTTATGCAAACTGTTGTTAAAGGCTAAGGCAGAGAGATTGACAGAGCAGTATTATTTCAGAGAAATGCCTCTTTCATAATCAGTTCTTATCCTTGCAAGGATTCTTGCATGTAAATTCTTTTTGTGTAGTCTCTTGGTTAACATATAAGAAGTTTGTAAAATCATACCAGCCTTTAAAATCTTTTCCGTAGCTTTCTTGGTTTGTGCATAAGGAAAAGTTCTGTGGAAATGACATTCCTTTAGTTAGGTTATTTTTCAAGGATCTCTATCTACACTGGTAGAATAAATATAATTATGTGTTGCTTAGGTAATGTTATGAGAAGTCAGTGGTAGTAATTCTCATTAAAAAGTGTTTCTATCCTCTTCACATAGACAGTCAATTTTATTACATGCATTCCTCTGTTATATCTTTGTCAGATTAATATTAATGGCTGTGGTTGGTTTATTTTGATCATTTGTGTCATTTTTGAAGAGGTTCTACAAATGTTCCTTCACACCTGTGAAGAGCAATAGAAGAAGTTCTACAAATGTTCCTATTGGATCAACTTTTGCATCTTATACTAATTGGATTTTTGGTTCGTTCACTTCATTGTATCCACCAGTATCATTTTGCATCATTTGTCTTCCTTGGAGACTTCTCTGTGCATCTTCCTTTTTTCTCAGAATTACTAAAAAGAAATTTTGGTGAGTAGAATTTGAAGAATAGAACACTGTGTAAAATCATCTTGATTGGGTTAGTTATGTCATGGGTGGTATTGATGGACTGTTGTAGGTTTATCTATGCAATTTTAATAGGAATTCATTTTTTTATTGTTCATCTTGTTTCAAATGATCCATTAATAGAAGTTAGTGGAGATTGGCTTGCCAAACAGCGGACCCTGCTCCATTGTGGGACAAATGCTAAGAAGGTGATAATGATGACTTTTTTGTTTTTACTTTGGAAGTAGGCTTTTTTCCTATATTTTTACTTTCATTTATTTTTACTATGAGGAACAGAAAAATCCAGCCTTTAAATTTAAATGGTTATTAAAAATATTTTATTTTTGCTCTTCCTTTCAGGCAATGGTAGGTTTTCGGTTGGATGGAAAGATCAAGTTACCACATCCTGAATTTGATAACGAGCAGGTACGGTACGAGCATCGTTTTGCTCCATTTGCCAGTCTGCTGACTCCTCCTCCCATGCAATATGCAGAGTTTCGAGACATGACTTCTCTCATGCGCTATGACCAACCACCTAACAGTACTAATCTGTACCTGCAAGGCTGCCAGCATTTTCACAAAGCTCGTTCTCTTTTGGAAACTATCAATCCACAAGATCAAGAGGTGAGATAATTATTGTAGTTATTTAGATATTCTGTCATATTTATTGAAGAGGGTCTTTTCTTTAACTGAGCAAATTTCCCTGAAATTTGGCAGTACTTTGTAGAATTTTGATATGTTGAAATTTTAGATGTAGATGCAGGGTGATTTCAAATTCCTATTCCACACTTCTTGGGGTTGCAGAGAAGACCTAGTAGTTGAAGTTTGGAATAGGAACCCATGTTGCCTGCATGTTATAAGGAAAAAAGTTTGAATCAAGTTTTTCAATAATCATATGGCCTAAACTATGTGCAAGCATTTTGATTAGACATCATCTAGGCTGCCTGCATGTTAATGTTGTCATTCCATGTTGCTCTACTAGATGGCAGATATTTTTTTTATTTTTTAAAAATAATTTGCTTTACGTCGCACCAATACAGATAGCTCTTATGTCGATGATGAGATAGGAAAGGGCTAGGGGTGGGAAGGAAACGGTCGTGGCCTTAATTCAGGTACTGGACGCCAGCACTTACAGTGAATGCAAACGATCATCTTTGGTGTAGTTTTCGCGCTATGTGTTCTAGCGAGCTCTCTCGCCGACTTTCACATTCGAAGGGAATGTCAGAGTCGATCAGTGCCTGGTGTGAAAATGGGAAACCACGGAAAACCATCTTCAGGGCTGCCGATAGTGGGGTTCGAACCCACTATCTCCCGAATGCAAGCTCACAGCTGCGCGCCCCTAACTGCACGGCCAACTCGCCTGGTAGATGGCAGGTTAAACTAAATCTCTCTTGGATGATTTGTGGCTGCATTTTAATTAATTTTGGCAGGCAAACACCAATTGTATCACTAGAGATCTTTTACAGGTTGACGTGGTGTGTTAAATGGACTATTTTCCTTCCATAAAAAATCCTACTACATCGGCTGTTTTTGAATTTATGATATTAGGATCTGGAGACCAACTCTCTACCACTCGTCCATAGAGGGAGCTAGTTTGTCAATGAATGTCCCCGTTCACCTCTATGGGAGGCTACCCAGTTGACACGGGCAAAATGCAGATGTCATCTGTCATATGTCTTTTGTTTACCAACTGACTCACTAATTTGAACTTCATCTGCCATCCATTTGCATTTTGGAGTGTGTTCTGCATGTATAGAAACTATAGTAGAAGTCCTCTATAGTGAGTACAGCATATAGCGAGAACTCCGGTGTAATGACAGATTTTTTCTGTCCCTTGAAAATTCCTATATTAAACTGTGCATTGTCCTTTGGTTACAGCAAGAACCCTATCACTGATGCATCCATTTTTACGAGCGATTAAGCGTTATTATTTCCATTATCGATATTTATGGACTCCAGCGCTTACAGTGAATGCGAACGATCATCTTCAGTGTAGTTTTCATGCTATGTGCACTAGCGAGCTTTCTCGCGGGCATTCGAATTTGAAGGGAATGTCAGAGTCGATCAGTAATACTCGTACACTGTTGTTCTGTAAACACAATTTGAAAATGAAAGAGAATGTGTTTCCGTAATAAATTCATAAATAACCTGGCCGGTAGTAATAGTTAACTCATTAGAAATAAAGGCTAAAGTAAACAATCAATTCATTTAAAGTTACGTATTGCATACCTGCCAACCCTTCTGATCTACCCGGAAACTTTCCGTTTTATAACTCATCTTCCGATTTTCTGATTTATTTTTACTTCTTCCTATTTTTTGACCAGTATAACCTTCAGTGCTGGTCCTACGGTGTAGGAGTAGCGTGCCTGTCTCTTACCTGGAGGCCCCGGGTTCGATTCTCGGCCAGGTCAGGGATTTTTACCTGCGACTGAGGGCTGGTTCGAGGTCCACTCAGCCTACATGATTACAATTGAGGAGCTATCTGATGATGAAATGACGGCCGTGGTCTAGAAAGCCAAGAATAACGGCTGAGAGGATCCGTCATGCTGACTACACGACACCTCGTAATCTGCAGACCTTCGGGCTAAGCAGCGGTCGCTTGGTAGGCCACGGCCCTTAGGGGGTTTGCGCCATGGGGTTTGGTTTTATAACCTCCAGTACGGTCAATACTCTTCTCCTAGGATAAAATATAAATTCTTATGTGTTTATGTAAATTATGCAACCTTATTTTCAAGTGTATTTATTTGATGCTTTATTTCGGGAGTGTTTCGTCCATCACCTTTGTGTATCATGTTTCCTGCTCACCACAACAGCATGTGAGCTTTAGACTACAGCTGGGGATTCCGGACGGCAATCGTCCGACAACCGAGAGAGGCTAGCGCGCGCTAGCGACTCAGTTAATCGGGACAAAAGAATGAGTTTGTTATTGCATGGTTCACTTGTTTCTGTGCAAAGTTTTGTTGGTGTTGCAGGCCACGTGTTTTTTCTTGCGTTACTGTGCCCTCCCCCCACTGTCAAAGTCGTATATTAATAATGTATGGGACACACTGAATTGTTTTGTATTTGGCAGTTTCGTGTATTTCAGTGCATAATTTTAATGAGTTGAATGTATTTCAGGGAATTGTGTCAGTGACAGTTTCTGGTATTTTCTCTTCTTGTTATGGCCAAAAGATATAACAAACGTTCTCCAAGTGTTCAGATACACCTATAAATTTCCTTTCATTTTACCATCTAATAAATTAAACTATTATGCATTTTGTTGCATGTGTCAGCGTGACATAAATATTATTATTCCTAAGTGTCATAAATGAGAATGATTAGATACATATTCTTGTAACCATTTTTATGTTTTCATAGTTTAAGATTTTAAATGTAATGGTCAATTCGCATTGTAACTGTAGAAATTTATGCCTTTTATCCTGACCTATTTTCACCTAGACCGTGGTGCAATATATGTGATAAAATCCAAGAATTAAAAATCTTCCTATTTTTTATTTCTAAAAGTTGGCGGGTATGGTAGTGAAATTAATTAACAACGTGATACATCTCAAAATACGGCGCGCTGGGCTGAGTAGCTCAGACAGTTTAGGCGCTGGCCTTCTGACCTCAACTTGGTAGGTTCGATTCTGGCTCAGTCCAGTGGTATTTGAAAGTGCTCAAATACGTAAGCCTCATGTCGGTAGATTTACTGGCATGCATATAAGAATTCCTACGGTAATGAATTCTGGCACATTGGCGTCTCTGAAAATCGCAGATGTAGTTATTGGGACGTAAAGTCAATTTTTTTTAAACCTTACCCCTCGTCTGTTGGGTGAGGCCCGATGTTACGATATTCCCGTTCCGGTCGCATGTTGGGCAATACCCGACATGACATTGTATCACCCACCACTCGTCTGCCTTCTGTTAGCTGACAGAATACACGATGCTATACTGTACTGCCATATTTTGGTTCAGCGTGGAACTTAGTAGAATCCAGATTGTATTTGACAGTCAGTCAAAAAATCTGTTATTTAGATGGCAGTGTAGCCGTCAGCTGTCCACTCATGCACACGAAAGCTCGAGCGATAGTAAACAAACATGGTCGCCATGTGATCTTCTAGTCATATATATTTTACTGTTCAATGTTGTATATATCAGGTAATACACAAAACCAGAGTATTTTTGCACCTCTACTCCTTCCTTGTACCCTAATGAATATATCTACTAGCATTTGACGATGCCTAAAAGTGAACTGGCGATGGTTGGCTTTGTACCGTAACCCAACATGTGCCTGATGCTGATGGCTAGCTCAATTATAAATCAACACATCCCGATTTGAAGAAATCGCCGTTTACAGCAGCCTATAAACTACCGTGAGGTATGAAACCAAAGACTGAATAGAGTTTTTCAGTTGCTTTTTACTGATAATTTATTCTGTGAAATTATTAACGAAACCAATCGGTATGCGATAACGATAGTAATAATAAAAATTTTAAATGCAAAATAACTTGTCTTAACACATTGTTGTCCAGGCGCGCACTACTCCATTCTTTCCGGTGGACCACCATCTGATACACACCTAGCACGAGAAGTAGGATGAAATATAAATACATGTAACTTATAAATGACATGAAATAAATAATTGAAACTTGGTGAGAGCACTTACCAGAGATTCTAGTACCTGCTTTTAGTGTGGTATTGCGTGAAGCAGCTGCCCTTGTGCAAAGGAACTTGACAAGCCGAGCAGATGTACCTTGTTTCCTTGCATTTTTGTGTGCAGCACATGCTCTGCAGGGCTTCTGAGGGTACATTTTCCTTCCATGTCCAACGATTGCTTCAATTTTATGAGTTTTCAGATCTCCAGACATTCTTTGTAAAAGAGATTTGATTGTTCCACAAGAAACTGAAACAAGTCATCGCCTAGGAAACGATCTACTACCTCCGGGATACTCGCAGAATTACTGCCCATAAAAGTGATGCCTGTAAAATCTGTAAATGGTTCTAGGACTGTGTTTTAATCCCTGTTTGTCCATCCATCAACCTCACTGTTACTACTATCACTGGCATCTTCACTCGTATTATTGTCGTCGTCAACAGACTCGTCTGAACTGAATGTTACACTTTCACTTCTGCGCGTATATTTTGATGTTGACGGACACACATCTTTACAATCACTAATACTTACACTTTCGCAATCACTAGGGACATCAGATAAACTATCAGCATGCAATTTTCCAAATATTTCATATAATCGTTCAAGCTGTCTTTGCTACAGCGCACCATGCTGACAGCTGACAATACACTTGGTCACTCGGTACTGAGTGTTATGAAACCACACTTCCTGTGCCGAAAGCATTGTCAAGGAAAGAATATATCTATCTAAATCCCCGATAGACAAAGACTTTAGTTTGTAAACAACGCAAAATATTTCAATTAATAAACGGCGGAGTGGATAAACTCACACGAGAATGAAGCAATGTGAGGAAACTTTAATTTACGTAGCTGGTCGCTCATGCACCAATATGAAACTACGTTAATTAACGTAACCCATCATTAATGTGTTAAATTGCACATATTGCTTTAATTTGCTCCAGTATAGCTTGCTGAAAATGTGTATAGCCTAAACACATCATTCAAAGCAGGCGATATATCCAGAATTGTGAAAGATGAATACAGGTCATATAAGATAAAAATTCACATTTAAAATACGAGTAGTAGGGACAACACAGACAACTTTAATTCGAGGGGTAAGGGTTAATACGGTGTGGAAAGGATGACCGATTTCAGAGGTTAGTTTATTCAGTGAAACCTTGTTCGGACGTTTCTGCAGGGGACAAGGAAAGAGAATGTGTTAAACCAGAAAACATACTATTGAATACATGAATAAGAACTATCCAACAGTGTGAGCAAAGAGTTCCCCAGGTAGAGTGCCTCACAATCTGCGTTCCCCTTCTCCACCAGTATTTGTAACGTTGTCTAAATTAGCATCTGGCCGCATGCATAGAGCATGCAACATGTTCTTCCCATTACACTTGCAATCACCATCGTCTGTGAAATCAAAGGCTTTGTCATCTTCACTGTATTCCATCTTTGCCCGAACATTGGGATTGCCCCCGTATTCAAGCAAAAGTTCACGCATTTCAAGTGTGTCTTGTTTTGAACCATTAGTGCTAGTACATGAAGTGGACTTATGGTTCCAATTTCCTAGATGGATGCCTATCTGCTTAGTTCATATAGGCTATTGTTACGATGGGCTCGCCATACCCAAAGTCATTTTATACCTACTGCCAGGTTCAAAATTAGGCCGCCCCTAACATGGAGACAGACACCTTTCGTAGCCGCCCCTCTGGAGTACAGATGCTATGGGTTTGCCCCTTCCGCCATCTCCACAGTACCGAAGTCCACCTTCTCCGCCGTAGATGCCGTTGAGGTCTTCACTCATAACCCTGAGCTGGGACCCATACCCATACCGGGTCAGTGTGCTCTGGGACTCGCATAGGCAGGGGCGCCACTCCCTGAGTAGGGCTGCCTCTGAAGAGGGTCCCTACCTGCTACCTAGGTTATTCAGCAATATCAGTGAAAATTGTAGAGCAAAACTGAACTTCCCTGAGGCTAATGGCTTCCTTCTCGAAGGTGTAATTTACCCTGTAAAGTTCAGGATTTCAAGGCCATTTCTCGTTTTTGCGCAACTTTCTCAGAGCGGCCTCCTGTGGCGAGTGCTCTAATTTGGAAATCTGTTCCTTTCACAAGCGATGACAAAGAACATTTTCAGGGCTAGGAAAATGTGATCGTTCTACATGATAATAGTGAAAATCTGTAACGCGATAAGTGTAGTATTTTTATATAGATTTAATACGCTGTGAATCGGGACTTCGAATCTATGCCATGCCAAGCAAGAAATCATTTTAATGAGGAAATCCCTAACGAGGTTTCACTGTATTTCACGTCTGATTAAATTTACAGCGAAAAGGAAAGATAAGGAAAGACAGAGTGAGAAATGAAGATGTTTGGAAGGAAGTTGGGATAGGAAAGCTAAATAAGGGAGTTGAAAAGAATAAACTAAGGTGATTTGGACATGTAAAGAGAATGGAGGAGGATAGAATTCCAAGACAGATGCTAGGGGCAAAATGCGAGGGCAAGAGAGCAAGAGGAAGATCTAGAACAAGGTGGATTGAATCAGTGAAGAGTGGCATAAGAGGACGAAACTTAAACTGGTACAAAATCATGGAAGAGGAATGGTGGAAGGAAAGTGAAAGATGGAGAAGTGCCATAAATGCCCCGACCCAGCAGGAGCTGGATAAGGAAAAATGATGATGATGATGATGATGATGATGATGATGACTAATCGAGCTTGATATTTTCACTATTTACCCATGGGTTGAGAGAATTGTTTCCAAGGGTAGGGTTGAATTCTCAGTGAGGGAGGGGACCATCCAGTCAGATCTTCAGTATTGATGTGGGAAGTCTAGGGGTAAACATTTTCATGTGTTTATCCAACTCTCTCTCTTTATACACATTGCTTCAGACCTATTATCATTTCATGTTGAATTTTGGTGCAATTTTCATTGACAACTCTGTGACCTTTGTAGATTCTATAGGAAGAATTAAAAAATTAATAGTAAACGAATCTTTGCAAAAAATGGAAAATTTGTAATCCTTGAAGCTCAGTTTTTTATTTTGTAAACAGTTAAATACCATTATGTAATCACTAAAAGTTGAAATGGTACCTTAAAATGAAGAAGAACAGTAATTATACACTGCCTGACAAAAGAATTGAAGCACCCAGAAGAAATGGTCAGATGTCAATGTAACTTCATACATGTACACACGATCAGCAGGTATGTAAATGGTTAGAGTTGCAATTCTCTGTGACGGGTAGAATGGCCACCAGAGTGCATTGACTGTCGTTTAGTGTTGTTACCAGGCCTAGTAGGATACATAAGGGGTGTGAACAGCATCATATCTTGAGTGATCACTATGAAGGACACAGAGATGTTGTATGTCATGTGAGACTGAGTCATCAGCACCAGACAGAGTTTGAAAGGAGGTCCCCATTTGGCCAGCTGATCGAATTGTGCAATATCCAGATTTGGAGGGCATTCGGTTGACCATGTCTGACCCCTGCAAGGGAGGGTCGCCTTATTGTGCACCAAGCACATTGTAACCCCTTCATATCTGCACTTGCCATCCGAGAACAAGTAATGGTCTCCCTTCAACATTCCGTGTCATCCTGTACTATTGGTTGGAGACTAGCAACAGCCGGACTAGGGAATTACTGTCTCATATGTTAACACCACCAAAAAAATGGCTGCGTTTGGAGTGCTGCTGTGACTGGGAAGCATGGACTGCTGATGAATGGCATCGCATTGTGTTGAGTGATGAATTGTGGTTCTGCACTACCCCAGATGATCGTCTACGAGTATGGTGGTGACCTGGGAAGAGATCCCCTTCTTCCAATGTTTTGGAGAGCCGCAGCTGTGTTACCCTGGTGTCATGGTGTGGGGGCCATCGGGTATGACTTCAGGTCACGGCTGGTAGTGTTTGAGGGAACTCTGATGGCACAACGGTTTGTCACAGACATCCTTCATCCTCATGTGTTAGCTCTCATGCGACAGTATTGTGGTGTCATTTTTCAGCAGGACAGTGTTTGTCCACACATAGCATATGTGTCTATGAACTGTCTGCATAATGTTGAGGTACTCCTGTGGCCAGCAGTATCCCCAGATCTGTCCCCAGTAGAACGTGTGGGACCAGCTCAAACATCAACTCCGTCCCAGTGCCAGTATCCAGGATATCAAGGACCATTTACAGCAGTTGTAGGCCAGCTTGCCTTAGGAGAGGATACAACAGTTTTATGACACCCTTCCCAACGGAATCAGTGCATGCATCCAGGCCAGAGGGGGTGCAGCGTCGTACTGATAAGTGGACTCATACTACCAAGTTCTTTATAATCACTGGAGTAACATCACATACCCTCTCAACATGTTAAGTTTCATTTCGTTTCCTTCCCCCATTCTGGGTGGTTGAATTTTTTCTCTCGGTGTAGTTTAGAGGAAGCTATATAGTGCACAGTCAGCTTTCAGACTGGTGATAGAGAACAAAGAGAACAATTTTTTAAATATATTTATTTATTTTATTTATTTATAGTTTTTAATGCCAGGAGTGTCTGAGGACAAATTCAGCTCACCTGGTGCACATTGTTCTATTTGATGGCCATAGATGACCTGTGGGTAGGGAGAGGCAAATCCTGGTGTTGGCATGTAACCTACTGTCGAATAACACCAAGGAACAAACAAGTGTCGAATCAAGTTACATAAAGAGAGGTAGGAATATGAAAAGGAGCACAATGACAGGTCAATTTGGGACGAGAGAGCAATAGAAAGAGAACACACAAGAACGCAGACAATCTGTACATCTTCATACTGTGCCGTCTTTAAATAGATTGACTATCTTCTCATCAATCACCGTTCTTATGTATCCATTTCTTCTCAGGCCCTGACAAGCTTTGTTTCTGCTTTCCAGCTTTGTCAGGAGGCAGCTTCAACACTCATTTAGGGGCCATCTTGACTTCTTCAACTTTGAAGCAGAAAGTGTAGGATAGGAAGAAAGTCAGATAAACACAGGAAAAGGGGAGAGACATGAGATAAAGATGAATAAAGATGGTAAAAGACTAGGAACATAGGACACACACACACACACACACACACACACACACACACACACAAAACAAGAGGATCTGATCAGGATAATATAAGTATTAGACAGGAACAAACAAATGTCAAATTTAGTATAGAATAAAATGATGATTATTCACTGTTATTTTCTTCCATAGTCTGTTGATGAATATATCTCATTTGCATGTGATAGGTGTTGAATGACTTGATTTGGCACCTGTTTGTTAGTTTTCAATACTTACATGTATTATAATTCATTACCTGTTATTACTTACTATCTCTCTTTGTAAGACATGTTTACTTGTGAGTTTGTTCAGATGAAAGGTGTAGTAATGAATTTTAAAATAGTTCTTTTCTTTTCAGGTAAATGATTTGCTGAAAGTAGCCAAGACCAATTTTGTTGTACTTAAGCTGTTGGCTGGTGGTCATAAAAAAGATTCCAGCATTCCCCCAGACTTTGATTTTTCTGGCCATCACCATTTCCCCATTATTAAATTACTCTAGTCATTTCTTTAAAGTGCTCCACCTACTTGCAGGACTTCATTCATAATCTCATATTTCACCTACTTGCAGGACTTCATTCATAATCTCATATTTCTTAGAGTTGTGACATCCATTTTTGAACTCTCTTTTTTAATTCTCAAAATTCACTATAAACTTTTTCTGTTATCTCACAGTCTGTGTTTAGTTATCTGTGCCCTCATCTGAAGAATGACAGACTGCTGAATTTAGTACAAGATAAAATGATGAATATTTCCATCCATATGTCCATTGATGAATATGTCTCATGTACACACTCTTCCCCCATTTCCTGTGCTTTGCAGAGGATATAATTATGTTGAATGATTGTCATTGCTGAATCTGTCATCCCCAAATGTGTTTATGATATGAAGTAACTCTTACATGTAATTTATTGTGTCAAGATTCTTTTTATTATTTTCCATGTACTGTATATTTGAAATTGTGTATATAGTTCAACCTGTTTGCAGTGTGACAATAGATTTATTGTATTAACTATTTTTAGATCATAAATTTAATAATGCCCATTTATAAAATTTGAGAAATACATATGATTGGTTGTATTTAATTTGTTGAAATAAATGTTATTTATGAAGGAATTATGATTTCTTTCCAACTACCCGTATGTCAGTATGTTATAGACTTTACTGGTTTGCATTTTTTGGTTCGTGAACCAGAAGAGATTCTTGAACTTCCATGTAAACTACAAGAAATGGCACTGCAGGAAGTCAAGTTTTCATATCTTCCCTTTTGTTTCCTCTTCCAAGTAATTATTACAGTCTGTAATTCCAAATTTATCTTCATAATATTATGATGTTTCCTACTTTTAAAAACTCCATTCAGGCTTATTCAGCTAATGTCATTCCATGCCACCTCTAAGCTGACAGCACATATATACTGCTTAGTTGAGCAGCACATCTCCTCACTCCCAAGAATTCCCAGATCATGGTTTGCAACATTTCTGTAACATTATATTAATTGTATTGACAGGTGGACCATGCCTTAGACCAATTTCACAGGTTTTATGAATTTTACTAGTCAATACAGACCTAATAGGAAGCAAATATGTTCAAATTCATTAATACTCCAGTAATCTTGGCGAGGGCCACATACACTGGAACCATACTCTAATTGGGGTCTTATCAGTGACTTATATGCTCTCTCTTTTACATCCTTACTACAACCATTATGTACTCTCATAACAATATGAAAAGGTCTGTAACCTTTATTTACAACTCATATGAGATGATTACCCAATGAAGATCTTTCCTTATATTAACTCCTAGGTACTTACAGGGATCCCCATGAGGTACTTTCACTCCAACTTATTAAAACTCAGAGGCTTGTTCTCATGGGAAAACTTGCAATCTGACTTTTTATTCTGCAGTCCATCTCACAACTTTGTCAAGCTCTTTTTTTCAGTTGCAAACAACCTTCTTCTATTTCCTCTTCTACCTAGTGTTGTCCCGCAAGTGATGGGTACGCTCTTCAAGTCCTTAAACGCCATTTTGCACGGTCGTGGATGTCATTTGGTATCAAACCAACGACCCTCATATCCTCTTGTGCAGCATCTACACAACACTTTTTTGGTCATCAAGGTGTGCAATCACCGTTTATGTCGAAGTGGAAGGCAAGGTAGGCAGCTGTGACAGGTGCTGCACGTAGAACATGGCCATACCATCGGAGGTACCTTTCCTGCATTTTCTCCACAATTGGTGCGGTGCCCATTTCCTGATGTTGTGGATTAAAGATAATGTCCATCGATCAGTGAAGCATTTGCATCTCCATGGCGTGAAATTGGCATTCATTGTTTTTGTTGGGTGGTCAGTATTCACCAGCATATAGCAAAACTGGACGTGCTATGGTTCTGTATATCTTTGACTTTAATTGAAGAGAAATTCTTTAGTCACGAACTACTAACTTATTGCTGTATACCAGTGTTTCTCAATCTATGGTTGGGGCAGGTGGTCCACAGACAGAATTAAAAAGATCATTACAAAACTAATGTATGTAAATAAAATTGTAACAACCAGTGTCTGTACATAGATTATTTATGCTAAGTTTTCTTATAGTTACCCATTTCAGGTATAATAATTGCCATCTACAGCTTTTTTTAGCTTTGGTGTCTTTTTTTTTTTCTCACTAGCTGTAGTGCCCAGCTCTGCTTGGGTACTTTAAATGTTTACTTTTAGGATTTGTATTGCCTGTTTGAAGTGAATTGTTGTAGATTTCTTTATTGTGACATTGAAATGAAATGTCATATAGCTTGTAGTGCCGGGAGTGTCCGAGGACAAGTTTGGCTCGCCGGGTGCAGGTCTTTTTATTTGACTCCCGTAGGCGACTCGCGCATCGTGTTGAGGATGAAATGATAATGGCGACACACCCAGCCCGTTTGTCAGCGAATTAACCAATGATTCTTAATATTCCTGATTCTGCCGGGAGTCGAACCCGGGACCCCTGTGACCAAAGGTTAGCATGCTAACCGTTTAGCCATGAAGCCGGGCTATTGAGACATTGAGTAATAGTGTACGAACTCTTTTGTAGATTTAGGAATATTCGTATTTGTATAATTCTAAGTTATAATTTGAGATTATTTACTTTTGCATTAAACTGTTTTCTTGTGGCATCCCAGATTGTCTGGAAGTAGTTGGTCCTTTTAAACAAATAATAAAAGTAAGTTATAACTGTATGAATTTATATGTCGTGCTATTGATATGATGTACATGATTCCAACTGTCAGTGGGACTGTCACCAGTCAGCCTAGGGACCCCAAAAGTTATGGAATCAACACTCCTCTGTCATTTTGGATATTTTGTTTTTCAGCCCTTCTGAATTTCCTTGCCGAATTTAGATTTAAATGGCATCCAGAATGTCACAGTTCGTCTCAGCGACTCCTTAAACTATGAATTCAACACTTATATCACTCATTTTAGATTATTTTTGCATGCCATTTCCTCCCGTATGAGTGCTTGGGATGTCTTACTCCCACAGTAGTTTTTCCCAGATAGTAAGTCATATGTGTACCAAGTTTGCTTGTGAGCTATGCTGGAACATACACACATACAGTGATCGTTATAATTTCTTGGACACCGAGCTCGATAGTTGCAGTCGCTGAAGTGCGGCCATTATCCAGTAATCGAGAGATAGAGGGTTTGAGCCCCACTGTCGGCAGCCCTGAAGATGGTTTTCCGTGGTTTCCCATTTTCACACCAGGCAAATGCTGGGGCTGTACCTTAATTAAAGCCACAGCCGCTTCCTTCCACTTCCTAGGCTTTTCTATCCCATCGTTGCCATAAGACCTATCTGTGTCGGTGCGACGTAAAACAAATAGCATTTAAAATTATTTTTTTAGACATGAAAAAAAAAAAAAAGAGAGAGATTAATAACAAACATATATAGTTTAATTTTGCTTAGTTCAGAATGAATAGTTACACATACAGATACCAAAAATAAACATGCATTTCATTTCATGAAACACAAAAAACTTGAAACTTATGAATGTAATTACAATAATACAAAATTGCCTGTTCATAAATATTTGAACAAAAATGCGCAAGTACAACAAAAATTTGAAGGATGGAGTCCATGTAGGAATAATAATACTTTGTGATTCTTCCCTTCCTGCGAAGCACTTAAGTCAGGCGTCTCGGCATGCTCTCCACGAGTTTTCATGTGATAGAATGGGACAATTTTTCCCACTCCTTTTGTGGTCTCTTCACATCGGCTTTGGAATTTATGGAATGTTTCCGAATGTTGTTTTCCAGTATATCCCATAAATTCTCTATGGGAGAAATGTCAGGATTTTGTGGGGGAGGATTCACAACTGTAGGGCAGTTGTACAACAACCATAGCCGTACATCATAGGCGGTAATGAATCAAGGCATGGCAGCTGGAATTGACAAGGTCACCATAGAAATGATAATAGGAGCAGGAGTAGTTGGTCTGCATTGGTTGTATAGACTCTTCAGTGTGATATGGAGAGAAAATACTTCCAAAAGAGTGGACAAAAGGGATCATTTTGCCAATTTTCAAGAAAGGAGACAGGAAGCAATGTGAAAATTACAGAGGAGTGACACTGATTCCTCATACAGCTAAGATCCTTGAAAGAATCTTGGATAGATGAATAAGAGACAGAGTAGAGGGAAAATTGGCAGAACACCAATATGGATTCAGAAGAGGCAGGTCCACATTTGACCCATATTTACATTGCATCAAATGATGGAAAGGTATTGGGAATATGGAAAGGACATGGTAGTAACGTTTCTAGATATTGAAAAGGCATATGACTGTGTCCCAAGGAATTTGGTATGGAAAACATTGACAGAGGCACAGATTGGGAATGAAACAATGCAGATGGTAATATCATTGTATCAAAATTGCGAAAGCTGTGTTAGAAGCAAAGTGGGTCAAACTGAATGGTTCAGAGTTGCAGGTCTAAGACAGGGAGTGTATTGTCCCCCTTACTCTTTATTATCATCATGGATAGAATTCTACATAATATCAAGGAGAAGATGACGGGCGAGCAAGGAATGTATATGCTCTTTTCTGATGACGTAGTTTCGGGAGATAATGAAGAGGAAGTACAGACACAAGTTGATTTATGGAATGAGGAGATAAGAAATTTAGGAATGAAGATTAGTACTGTGAAAAGGAAGACTTTGATCATGACAAGAGGTAACAGAAAATCCAGGGGAGTGATAAAAATAGGAAATGAACCTCTTGAAGTAGTGAAAATTTTTAAATATTTGGGCAGCATGATATCACAAGATGGAAATTTGGATGGAGAAATTAATTTAAGAATACAGCAGTCTGCAAGTTTCTACCATTGTGTGAGACACATTGTATGGAACAAAGATGTGCCAATGAAGTGCAAGAAGGTTTTATACTCGTCCTAATATAAACTATACTGACCTGTGCTTCAGCAGCCTGGACGTTAACTAAGCGGAATCAAAGTAAGATACACGCAGCTGAAATGAGGTTCTTGAGGAACATACAGGGAAGGACAAGATGAGATACAATACTAAATGAGGACATAAGGAGAAGCGTGGGAGTGTGTAAACCTCAAGAAGAGATTGATATAGCAAAGCTAAAATGGTTTGGACACATGATGAGAATGCCAGGAGAGAGAATACCAAAGAGAAAATTCATGGATACAGAGATGGGAAAGAGGCCTAGGGGACGTCCTAGAATGAAATGGAGGAGCTCTGTTGTGGACTGTATTGCAAATACAGGAGTCAATAGCAATAAAGTACTAGAAGAGGAATGGTGGAAAGATCGAGTAAGGTGGTGGGTGGGCTTTGGTACATTACCCAACCCAGAGAGAATCTGAAAAAGGGAATGGATGATGATGATGATGATGATGAAGAAGAAGAAGAAGAAGTAGTAGTATCGGGTCGTCCTGATAAAATTTAAAACAGTCCCCAGCTCCCATATTTTCTGCACTTTTCTTCAGGTTGTTTTTTAAAATCTGAAGATACTGGCAGTGGTCCATCTTTCCGTCTATACAAATCAGCTTACCTACTTCTTGAGCTGACATACAGCCCGACACCATAACATGTCCCCCTCCATGTTTTACCGTTGCCTTCATAATTCTTTCTTCAAACTCTTTATTGGGCTGTCTCCAAACTATGATGCGCCCATCTGAACCAGAAATGTTGAATTTCGATTCATCACAGAAAATTATAGTCTTCCACCAGTTCACATCTTTGCTAAGATGCTCCTTAGCAAGTCATCATTATTTGATCCTATTTATTTTGTTGATATAGGGCTTCCTTCTTGTAGTTTGCCCGTGATAATCACCTCTATGTAACACCCTCCAGATTGTACTTGCACTGATCTTCTTTCCAAACTCGTTCTCAGCTGCAGCAACAATAGTGTTTGTAGTAAGATGTGGATTTCTTTTCACTTTCCTCACTACTGCCCTCTCTTCTCTCCTAGTAAGGACCCTTGGGCAACCTGTCTGTGACAAATTTTCGATTCTGCCTTGAAATTTGTATCGGCAGATAATATCGTTAACAGTACTTTTCCAGATGTTCCGCAAATCTGCGATTTGTCAACATGTTTTCCCTTTTTCATGATGGAATATTACTAATTGACTTTGATCAGATGTACTGTTCTTACCTCTGTGTCCAATTTCACTCATGAATCGTTGCGTCTGCTTTGTGCATGAGGATGGCACTGATTGGGACTTGCCTGCACAGCGCATAACAAGTGCAAAGCATACCTCGAGTAGCTAAACATCTCCTGTCCGAAAAATATTGACCAGCAAATTTTTGTATCTCAAATAAGTAAAAGGTATTATTAGTTTGTAAACTCATCTACAAATCACAATTGGATAATTACAGTACCTACGAAGTGAAGTGCATTAAATTCAGAGTTTAGTAATTTTGAATTTATTACCTGTTCTTTCTTTAATAACAGGGGTATTACATGTACAAACTATTCTGTCCGAGAAATTCTGACTGTCACTGTACATCCATAATCCCTGTTAATTTGGACATTTTCTTTTTCACCCCTTCCCACCCCCCCATGCGGATGGGGGCTGAACTTGGATTTAAACAATATCTGCAGTGTCCCTATTCTTTTCATCAACCCCAAAAACTATGGATTCTACGTTAATATGGGTCATTTTCCATTATTTTTATACCTGAGTGGCCAAAAGCCATGGGAAGACACTGAATGTCCACATAATGTGCACCTGTCGCCACGTCCTGCAGCCGGACATTGGGGTCTAATTGCGACTATGAGAACGCCGCCCAGACTAGAACTGAGCCACCTCCCGCTTGGACACAACCTTGTTGACACGCAGGATCCATAGCTTCATGGGGCATACGCCATGCTCTCATGCGCCCATCAGCTCAATACAACTGGAACTGGGCTCATCAGACCATACCACACGCTGCCACAGTTCCATGCTCCATTGCCGATGTTCGTGGGCCCATACACATCGTTGAGCTCTGTGTCGAGGTGTCAGCAAAGGAACATGGGTTCGTCGTCAGCTGTGAAGCCTATGCGGTGCGGTTGTCTCCTTACAGTCCTGGTAGAAATGGGTTCCTGACTCCTATTCAACTGGGCAGTGATCTGACTCACAGTAGCCCATCGAACGTCCAGTATGGCTCTGCGGAGGCAACGTGATATCCGTTCTTTAAACACCTGTGGTCTTCCCGTGCAGCGGTTTACACGAGTGGTAACATTTTCTCTGCGATTTTGAAGATCCGCCCTCGACACTGTTGACCCTACCCCTTTGAAATTTGAAACTTTTTGAAATTTGTCCTTTGCTAATCATTTCTTCAAATTTAATTACACCATTTATCAACAAGAAGGGGGCTCCCCATTGGGGCACGTGCTTCGGACATTATTGCAGAGAGTTATTTACATAACTTGGAAAAGCTTAAAATCAACAATAAAATCGCAGACATCGTCCTATGGACTTGGTATGTAGATGACATATTGATTTGCAGTTTTAGACTTTAATTGATCCAATGTTGAAATTATTCTAGACCAACTTAATCAGATAGCTTAATCAAGTTCACTATGGAGAAAGAAAAGAATAAGTGATTGAAATTTTTAGTATTATCATAACTAAAAATCCAAACTCATTCACTTATGCTAACTACAGAAAACCGACACATAGCCTCAATACTATACGAAAAGATTCTAATCACCCTGTATCACACAAAATGGCGGCTTTCTTGAGTATGGTTTAAAAAGCTTATATCCCTCTATCCGATATAGACCTTAAAAACTAATTTAGCTCGATAGCTGCAGTCGCTTAAGTGCGGCCAGTATCCAGTAATCGGGAGATAGTGGGTTCGAGTCCCACTGTCGACAGCCCTGAAGATGGTTTTCCGTGGTTTCCCATTTTCACACCAGGCAAATGCCGGGGCTGTACCTTAATTAAGGCCACGGCCGCTTCCTTCCACTTCCTAGGCCTCTCCTATCCCATCGTCGCCATAAGATATATCTGTGTCGGTGCGACATAAAGCAAAATAGCAGAAAAAAATAAAATAAAATTGAATGTCATTAATTATATAGCTCTCAACAACGGATGTAATAAGAACTTCATTGGGAAAATTATTAATTAAGTCACAAATAAACTGCCCTCCACCCTAACCAGAGAACGTAAAAGAAAAAGAGGATAAAAGCAAATATGTCTTGGTCACATTTAATAATGAAAACATTTTCCAAGTAACAAACGTTTTTTTTAAAAACACAGTCAGTGTAGCCTTCAGAACAACTAAAAACACTTCCCGATTACTCTTTAATCACCATTGTATTAAGGTCATATCAAACAAATTTTTGAATCCTGGTGTTTATAAGGTGACCTGCAACCAATATTAAGCTTCTTACGTGGGACAAACTGGCCACAATTTTTGTATTCATTACGAGAAACATCCTAACCCATTGAGGCAGACATTGTTGGCACAATGATTATGTCCTGGAGCAGGAATTATTTTAGAAGAAATTTCTGTCTACAACTTTCTGTGAAAAAGATTATAATTAGGGAACTTTCAAACTTTCAAAACATGAAAAGAAAATGATAAAATACAGAACATTGCATGTTAAAATATATTTCCCAGTCTCTTTAGTAGTTCAGGCATGTGTGGTATGTGTCTGATTTCAGTCTACTTCTGTTATGATCACCCAGTAAATGCTTTGCATTGCCATTGGTTTCTATTGTGATCATGTAAACAAGCTCATCACCTAGAAATTCTGATACATCAATAACAATAGGATTATTTCCTAGCCTCCGTAACACACTAGCACTCACTCTACGAACTGCAGAACATGGAATATGTTTTATTTTGGTATTGTCCTGCACCCATATCCAGTCTGTTGGCACATGTACGTCCTCCTCCTCTTCATTTACAGCACTGTTCAATTCGTCATCATCGGAACTAGAACTGATACTACTCACTTCACTGTTACCTTCATCGAAAGAATTATAATTATCATCACTTTCAAGCAAAGATTTTTTTTTTTTCTTTCAGCCACTGATGAGCTGCTGTGTTCATTTACTTGTGTCAAAGTCAAAGATTAACCACTTGAAAATATCAAATGACACCAAACTATCGTCGATTATTGATATATGTATCCAAAGAATATGAAAAGAGATGCCACAACTACTGTATCTCCATCTATTGTGGAATCGGTTAAATTGTACCATAATGTGTGAACACGGAACAATTCCGTAGTTCTGCCTCACATCCATACTTGCGGAGCACAGAACGATTCCATGACTGCACCAGTGGGTTAAAGCTAAACAATACAACAAATTCTCAGCCTTTGCTGACCATATTTAGGATTTTCAAAATTTTTTCCTCAATAGAAAAATATCTTTCTATTTTTCTCATGACCAAGAAAGGTTTACTTTTGAATATATATGAGGATATCTTTTATCAGTATAGACCAAAGACTGAAACCCGCAGGCAGTCTGAATGAGTTTTCGAAGGATGTTAATATTCTTACAGACACCACAATTAATAAGTTTCTTAATCATTCTGCGAATAAGATTCGTCCGAATACCAACCAGTTCATTATATCTCCTTCTCATTTCATACCCCTTCCTTGACCCGCATCAAAGATCACTCCCATTCTCCCCACTAACACACTCCCCTCTTCCCCGTCAACCCCTCTATCACCCCCATAAAGCACACAGTCAGTTGCAGCAGGTTCTTAACAGCAGGGCGTGGACGATTCGCCTTAAGAAATTAGTTAATATAGGTAGCTCAGAGTATGAATGTTCAGCAGGGGGATAGGATTGATACCATTCTAATGAACTTACCATGTTTATAGGGAATAAGACCGGTGGGGATGTAAGTTGTTTCATTTAGTTTTTCATTCCACCCCATTTTTAGTTTCCGTTGTCCTCAGCCAACACTCATAGCACTTTTTGTTTGTTACAGATATATTCTTTTCTACACCTTAACTTTTACTAGTCTGACTTTTACAAGTTCACAAAAACATCTCGCATAACATAAGCCAAGACTTAATACTTACATCTTCAAATACCAAAGGTTGCAGTTTAATGTCACCAACATCTGGTTCACTTCAAGAAGAACTTAAGTCAACGCCGCATCATATGACCTTCAGAAGACATTTTCAGCTTACATGAACTTACAAGTAAAGTAAATACAAAAATTATTTACACCTTCTCAATACATATCAATCATGCAATGTTTACAATAACATTACAATATTATAAGGTACTAGTTTCGGTCCCGTAAGGACCATCATCAGCCAAGCCAAGACAAGTGTAAATTATATTGCTAAAACAGATTGATGCGGTGAGATGAAATATGAAATGATAGCCTAAAAATGGGGTGAAAATGATATACATATAAAAAGAAAAACAGTTGTATGTGACAAAATTATTTAAATAGTGACAATAAAATCTTTAAAAACATAGTAATGTCAACTATTGTCTCGAAATAGAATAAAACAGCTCTAGTTGACGGAGTTGCACATTTAAAATGGTTAAGTTGGATATAAACAAAGTCCAGAGTTTCTGTTAGGTTCTAGAAGATGTGGATCAACATTAGCGCAGAGGGAATTTTTGTTCAAAAATTCCACAGCGAAGGTTAAAAGATGTCAGAGCTGTAGGATGTATCTTGAGGTAAATTGAATCTTGCTGTGGTGCAAAGAAGCAATCCCAATTCAATAGGAACCAAAATGAACCTGAGGAAAAGAGAGTTTGAGTTAACGCGAGAAAAAGTAAAATGAGGAAACGAGGCTGGCAGAAAAAGAACAAACTTTTTTTCTTTTTTTTTTGCTAGGGGCTTTACGTCGCACCGACACAGATAGGTCTTATGGCGACGATGGGATAGGAAAGGCCTAGGAGTTGGAAGGAAGCGGCCGTGGCCTTAATTAAGGTACAGCCCCAGCATTTGCCTGGTGTGAAAATGGGAAACCACGGAAAACCATCTTCAGGGCTGCCGATAGTGGGATTCGAACCTACTATCTCCCGGATGCAAGCTCACAGCCGCGCGCCTCAACGCGCACGGCCAACTCGCCCGGTAAAAACAAACATTGAGGACACACCTTCCATAATGTGAAACGAGCTTGCCGGTTTGAGTGCAAATACCAGAGTGAGAGCGGCTTGAAGCAGAAGGGAAGTGACATGGGCGGAGGGGACGAGATAAGAGGAGGGGCATAGAGAGACTTGAGTGTTTGTTCTTTTTCCGCCAGCCTCGTTTCCTCATTTTACTTTTTCTCGCGTTAACTCAAACTCTCTTTTCCTCAGGTTCATTTTGGTTCCTATTGAATTGGGATTGCTTCTTTGCACCATAGCAAGATTCAATTTACCTCAAGATACATCCTACAGCTCTGACATCTTTTAACCTTCGCTGTGGACTTTTTGAACAAAAATTCCCTCTGCGCTAATGTTGATCCACATCTTCTAGAACCTAACAGAAACTCTGGACTTTGTTTATATCCAACTTAACCATTTTAAATGTGCAACTCCGTCAACTAGAGCTGTTTTATTCTATTTCGAGACAATAGTTGACATTACTATGTTTTTAAAGATTTTATTGTCACTATTTAAATAATTTTGTCACATACAACTGTTTTTCTTTTTATATGTATATCATTTTCACCCCATTTTAAGGCTATCATTTCATATTTCATCTCACCGCATCAATCTGTTTTAGCAATATAATTTACACTTGTCTTGGCTTGGCTGATGATGGTCCTTACGGGACCGAAACTAGTACCTTATAATATTGTAATGTTATTGTAAACATTGCATGACTGATATGTATTGAGAAGGTGGAAATAATAAGTTTTTTTATTTACTTTACGTGTAATCTTAACTCAATACGGAACCAACTATGAAGTTTATAACCTTACATGAACTTGTCATTTTAGCCTCAACATAGATTTAGCTTAATGTTTTGCTCTATGATACCTTTTGTTTTTTGTTTTAAATCTTATTCAAGTTTTAGCTGATGATGTCCAATATTCTAGGATGAAACATGTACTAATTAATGTAAATAAATTGAAGAAACTTGTACTGTATAGGTGGGAACTTTTTGACACTCTTAGAAGCCTATTAAGTGACAATATGGAGGTAACATGTTTTTATTATGTAATATTTAGAATCTACCTATTCAAAGGTAGGTTTTATGCTTCATGCCATGTCAAAATCCCTGAATCAATGTCAGTTCTGCTGACGTAACAGTACTGACTTTGTATTTACTCTCTTAATCAAAGCTCAACCAGCAAGCGAGTTGGCCATACAGTTAGGGTGCATTTGTGAACTTACATTCGGGAGGTGATGGGTTCAAATCCCACCGTTGGCAACCCTGAAGATGGTTTCCTATAGTTTCAACTTTTGACACCAGATAAATGCTGGGGCTGTACCTTAATTAAGGTCATAGCCACTACCTTCCCAATCGTAGACCTTTCCCATCCTTCCATCACTGAAAACCTTTGATATGTTCATGCGAGTTAGTGCAAGGTTAGATCATTAGCAAAATAAAAGCTCAACCAGCATCTTCCACACATGAGGAACTGTGTATCAGTGTGGTTGTGGATGATGATGATGTGTGTGATGTGTTAGTTGGAGTGTTGGGGACAGCACAAACTCCCCGTTCCTGCGCCAAGGGAATTAACCATTCAAGACCAAAATGCTGACCATTCCAAACAAGGGAATATTTCCTGAAAATATTGGAAGTTCTGAAGATACACAGATTTTGATTCCCATGGGGAACTTGAAATATTTGTCCTGAATGAGTAAATTCATAATTCCAATATAATTGGACTCCAGGGACTCTACCTCTACAAAATACCAGATACCACTGCATAGGCTACTTGGAGCCCCCACTGTATACAGTAGCCGTGTATCTCGGTAGATATGCTAGTTACCAACTTACCCCTGTGGGTGGGGGATGCAGGCGAAGAATACACCCACGGTATCCCCTGCCTGTCGAAAGAGGGGACTAATAGGGACAACCAAGGAATGAATGAATTAGAACCATGAGACTACTTGGAATTAGTACCACCATGCGGGGAACACCATGAGTCGCCTTTACTTGCGTGTAGTACCACTATGTTAGGTGCACAATAGGTTTTTGATTAGTAGTGACAGTGTGTGAATCAGGGTGGGTTTTACAGTACCTGTGATTAGTACCACTATATGAGCAACACCATGGGTCTGCCTTGCCTATGATTAGTACCCACTATAAGAGGAACACCACGGGATAGTACAAGTCCCTATGATTAGTACACCTATGTGAGGAACACCATAGGTTTGCGTTGCCTGTAAATGGAGCCATAATGTGAGAAACACCATAGGTCTGTGTTACATGTGCTCATTACATTACCTGTGAGTAGTACCATAATATGTGGATTACCGCAAGTCTACACTACTTTAGATTAGTACTGCAACATGACAAATACCATGGTTCTACTTTTCTTTGCAAAGAATAGCGATAAGTACCATTTTGAGGGGCCGATGACCTGGATTTTGAACCCCTTTAGACTACAAGCATCATCGATTCAGGATTGTGCTTTAGAAGGAGTCCCTTGGTCAGTAATACTATTGTTTAGCACTCATTTCTGGGAATATGGGCATTGCAGGTCGGATCCATTGATTGTTTTAAATTAATATCCATCCATTCGTTCTTTGTCATCACGTTTTGAATTCTGGTCAGTGGATGATTTTGGACTTTTAAATTGTCATTACATTTCATCTCATTTCATACCATTACAGGCCATTGACCTAGATGTTAGGCCCCTTTAAACAACAAGCATCATCATCATCTGTTACCAACCGATGAGCTCAAACTGGCACACTGGGATGAAACACTGGCAACCAAGAATGAGTTAAGTGGAAAATTTATAATTTCCAATAACGGACCAATTATATTAGAATAATAAGTTTTGAAGATATTTGTTTAGTTTATGTGGGTAGTCAAAATTTTGGCCCAGGTGATTAGATTATAAATTATACACTATCAGTTTTCCAGCTAATTCATTCTTGGTTGTCAGTGTTTCATCCCAGTGTCCAGAACTGAGCCACTATCAGAGTATAGGAGTTTGACAGCACTGAGACCTCCATTGTACATACTTTGCTTGGTACCTGCAGTCCTCAAATCTCAGCCTGTTTAAGAACTTCCACATAAAACAGTTCTCAGTACCACCACACAACGCACTGGTCGCCTAAGGACATCAAATCAGAAGACCTGCACCTGGCGAGCCAAACATGTCCTCGGACACTCCCGGCACTAAAAGCCATACGCCATTTCAGTATGACCAGGAGGTAGTGATTTTTGGTTTCATCCAGTTCAAAAGGTGAGGAGTTTTCTCCTTAATGGAATAGATGGTTATCAAAAGAAGCTAAGTCAGGCTAATATTATGCTGGATGCATGCGGCTCCATGGCTAAATGGTTAGTATGCTGGCCTTTGGTCACAGGGGCCCTGGGTTCGATTCCCGGCAGAGTCGGGAATTTTAATCGTCATTGGTTAATTTCACTGGTAGAGGGGCTGGGTGTATGTCGTCTTGATCATCATTTCATGCTCATCACGACGCGCAAGTTGCCTATGGACATCAAATGTAAAAATCTGCACCTGGCGAGCTGAAAATGTCCTCGGACACTCGGCACTAAAAGCCATGCGCCATTCATTTCACTTATGCTGGATGCATTAGTAATTCCAAACCCTTCATTAGGCACACAGGCTACAAGTAGCTATTCTTTGTATCTGCATCAGTCCATTGTGAAAATCTTTCAGACCAAAAACTAGCTTCATTTAAAGCATCAGACCTGGAAAACCATACATCTTCAATCAAAACATTGTATGTCAGCAAGTATTCCATGCCCTTTACTGTTCTGCTGCTTCATTTGAATCCCTCAGGTTCCATGTTATTAAATTTGTTTTAACTGGGGCAACACTAGATTTGATGTGATTTAGCATTCTCTAAGTTCTCCAGTCTGCATTGAACCCAGTCTGAGAGGATAGTTGTCTAAGTGTTCATCTTTGATTGCTTTCAGGAAGCCCTTTGGTGATTTTAGTTTTGACACCCTACGTCAAGAAGAAAAAAGTGAAGCAAAGCATTCATTTTATGTGGCGCATTAGCTGTTGATATTATATCAAAATTTCTAACATTAAGATATGTCAAAATAATAATACCATCATTGTATACTTGTTATTTTTATGACATCAAATAATCTCTCTCTCTTAATTTTCTTCAAATAAGTTAACTTAAAGTACGCTGCTGTGCAAAACTTAAGGACGAGATGGATAAAGCAACGTAACATATCAATACTCAGAGGAAATGAATGAAAGTGCGATAACAAGTTGACAGAGGTTTCCCATACGTGCATAGAAACCTGGCGTGAGGTCAGCACGACTGTAGCACTAAATGGGTCTGGTCCCACAAAACAAGGCAGTTGAAGGAACGGGTCAAGACAGTGTGAGTCAATCAGTGAGCTGTTACGGTACACTGTGGGATGTTATTCATTACAACATGGCCCGGAGACAACATTTGGGTGACTTCACATGGGGAGGAATCATCGGGAAACTAGAAGAAGGACGAAGTGTGACGAGTGTAGCCCAGGAGTTTGGTATTGCTCATTGCTCACAGCATTGTTTCACATGCATGGAGAGCATTCTGAACCACAGCCACTGCTGCCGAAAGGAGAGTAGAGGTCGACCATGGTCAACTACAGCAGCAGATGGCCGCTACATTGTGCAATAGGCAAGAAGAGACTCACGTCAAACAGCGGGTGCAATTACAATCACATTTAACAGGATTGCAAGGCACCCTATCTCATGCTCCACAGTGACATGGCAACTGCATGGAGGTTGGTCTGTTTGCCCAACAACCATTATGTTGTGTTCCGTTGACATCTGCACATCGGCGGCACCATTTCCGATGGTGCCAAGAGCATTAGGTCTGGACCGACGAGGAGTGAGATCGCGTGCTCTTCTTAGATGAGAGCAGATTCGGTCTGAGTAGTGATTCTAGGCGTACTCTTGATCTGGTGAGAGGTGAGAATACATAATGCACCCAGGAAGATTGTTGAACATGATAATTTTGGTGGTCCAAATGTTATGGTGTGGAGAGGCATAATGTTGCATGGGCGTACCGATCTCCAAATCTTTGAACTGGGTACACTCACCAGTCAACGTTATTGTGACAGTGTATTCCTTCCCCATGTGCATCTTTTCAGGGGTACATTCGGCCCTGACATATTTTTATGGACGATAATGGACCACCGCATCGAACAGTGCAGGTGGAGGAGCTCTTGGAACGAGAGGATATTCGGCGAATGAACTGGTCTGTTTATTCCCCCGACTTCAATCCCATCAAGCACATGTGAGACATGTTGGGCAGACATATTGCAACACGTCCACATGCACCAACGACAATCCAGGAGTTCAGTGTATTGTATAGGCGGACCGCTTAATTATAATATTTAAGTTTATCTTGAATATTCATTGATTGATTATAGTCAATTCGAGATTAGTATTACTTGAAATGAAGCTATTAAAGCTTATCACTTGTAATCCAGGAGTTGTCAACCATGCTGGTGGAGGAATGAAACGCCCTGCCACAAAAACTCCTTACCAATCTTGTGGCCAGAATAGGAACTTGTTGCAGAACATGCATCACTGTCTATGATGATTACACACTCTTTCAAGAACCATGTCCATTCTCTTGTGATAGCCAGTGGACCATCATGAGTTGCAGTGACTTATGTGTAATTTTTTTTCCCTGTATAAAAGTGTCATTTCTGTTCGTCTCATTGCCTATTCCTTTCAGTTGCCTACCGTACTATACTGTAGCAGTTCTTCCTATGTATGATTCAAGTTTCGAGCTATGTTACTTGGCAGTGACACAACATGTGAAAGTTACTTTCGTCCTTAAGTTTTGCACAGCAGTGCAGTTAAAGATATTAAGAATCTGTATTCCCTTTCAGTAATGTTACAAAGGCACTCAAATAGAACTTTCAGTATCAATATCTGCTGAAGTAACAGTACTGACTTTGAATTTTTAAATGGAACTACACTGTTTTCTATACCTAGCATTAAAGATATGGACATTGCAAATTCAGAGGTGTAATTATTTTCAAAATTTGAGCAGTACCTCTCGAGAAAACGAATGTGCTTCATTCATCAGCTGTTGGCTGCCTTAGCTGAATGAATCTTGTCCCTTGAAAGTTGTCTCGATTTTCATTTACCTGTTACCTATGGCTATATTAAAGGTTTTAAATTATGCAATGTCATGACAGTGTATTTACTGGCACAGTAGAGTGAATACATAGCTGTCAGAAGTAGGCAAAGGAACTCTGTACATGGCATGCCTTGGCTGCCTAGTTAGTGATTCATTTCAATGGAAAAACAAAGCATATCTGAAGATATATATAGATGACAATATAGTTCCATTTCAAAAAACTAAGTTAGTGCCGTTATCTCAGCAGATGGTACCAACCTGGTAAAATACTGCAATTTTGATTATGAGTTTCATAGTAACATTGCTGAAAGTGGGAACAACCAAGCTAGATACCTGCAGTCACTTAAGTGCGGCCAGTATCCAGTATTCAGGAGACAGTGTGTTCAAGCCCCACTGTCGGCAGCCCTGAAGATGGTTTTCCGTGGTTTCCCATTTTCACACCAGGCAAATGCTGGGGCTGTAGCTTAATTAAGGTCACAGCTGCTTCCTTCCCACTCCTAGCCCTTTCTTGTCCCATCATTGCCATAATGCCTATCTGTGTCGGTGCGATGTAAAATAACTTGTAAAAAAAGAAAAAAAATAGTGGGAACAGAATTTCAATATCTTTTAATAGTTTGTGAGTTATGTGAAGTAAATATTTTGGCTGACTCACCTTTGTAAACTAGGGAAGGATGTGGTTGGAACTCCATTCTTTTATATCTAGACTGTAGGACCTACATCGAAGGGAGTAATAGTATGAGCTGATGTGAATAAATAGTATTCAGGATATGAATAATGAAATGGATGTTTATTATATTTAGGGGGAGATGAATGTTTGCGTAAGGATGACTTTTTAGCAACAAGTTGATGACACAATATCGCTGTGAACAGGCAATCGGGTTTTTATTCACCTATCTTCAACAGCATCGTAAGTCTCTCCCTGACTACTAGGTTTGGGTGAAACAGTAATGCCTCCAGGTCCAATTTGCACACAGTCGAATGCAAACACCAACACAGGATTATTTTGCACCTGGACCTCCACATTAATACACGCTCGGAGATTCTGCCCCACCAGTCGGACATCGTATAAGCGTAGACAGATGGACAGGAAAGGCACCTGAGGTACTAGTATACAAAATGGTGGGGGATTGCGACCTGAAATGAAAATTAATTACACTTGTTTAGTACAGTATAAAATAACATACTTCTTGTGTTTATGTTATTGCAACAATTCTTTTACAGTACTGTCATTCCATGAGTTTATATAGACAATCGAAGCTATGAAAGGACTTTATGGTAAAGATTTATAATTTGAATGAGAGGATGGATAGAATATAAATTTTAGCATTACTGATGAATTTACAAATCGTCCTTCAAACAAGAGCTGTAATAATCTACCATAGGATAATTGATTTCTTTGATCAGATGTCATCTGGGTGCAATGGCCTTGCATTTATTAAAGAGTTGATGGTATTGAGACTCAATTCACTGCTTTGAAATCTTCACATTTTATATTGGGATCAGTTATATTTACTATAAAAGGCTTAACTTACCTGATATGCTGGTCTCGTAAATAGAGTTTCCATTTAACAAGACGTTCAGAGTAAGAGACAGCTCCTCCGGATTGTAAGTGATGGAAATACACACTGTAAAATATATTAAACAATTTCAAACATTTTGGTAACATTCTGTAAATGTGAGTATATGTAATACTGTAAAACAATGTAAAGTGAAGATTTAAATCAGATCTTCTGATGGAAAATAAGTAAAAAGTGCAACTGATATATTTTCGAGTTACAGATCCATGATGGGGTTATCTGAGAGATTTAGGTAAACAAAATTTGGCTTCCAGAAAATCAGCAGCTCATTCAGTTAATGTATCTCATTAATATTGTCTAAAACATGAAAATAGAGGGAACAGTATTGAAGAAATCTGTCTCTTGGATCATACAACATTCCTTATTTGGTTCCTACCAACTTCAGGGCTGTTTCCTTCACTTAGAAGTGTTATGCAAAGAGAACATATATACAGTAGCAGTGATTAGGGATGCAAGAGGGGGTGGGAGGTAGCCACTATGTAGAGTAAAAATTACATTATTATTCCATTTTAGTTTCCTGAAACTAGGAATTTTTTTTTAAATGTGCAAACCCTGTTGTT
Source organism: Anabrus simplex (assembly GCF_040414725.1). Taxonomy (NCBI): domain Eukaryota; kingdom Metazoa; phylum Arthropoda; class Insecta; order Orthoptera; family Tettigoniidae; genus Anabrus; species Anabrus simplex. The sequence goes on along the minus strand of NC_090268.1, from coordinate 355,494,609 downwards.
GTTTCAGCTAATTTTTTCCTTTAATTTCTTTAATTATTAAGAAAAATTCTTAGCGGAAATAGGCACAAACTGTTGTTTGTCGCAGATAACTGAATTGTACAGTGTCACAGCAAGTAGTCGAGAAAACTAGAAAAAGATCTCAGAGAATTAGAGTAGGCGAAGCTTTATCTGACCCTGTAATAATTAAGAGGGAAATTCCTCATGGCAGTATCATTGGATCGTTATGTTTTCTTATAAATATAAATTATATGAGTAAACAAGTGGAATCAGAGGTAAGGCTTTTTGTGGATGATGTTATTCTGTATAGAGTAATAAATAAGTCACAGGATTGTGAGCAACTGTAACATGACCTCGATAATGTTGTAAAATAGACAGCAGGCAATGGTATGATGATAAACAGGGTTAAAAGTCAGGTTGTGAGTTTCACAAATAGGTAAAGTCCTCTCAGTTTTAATTACTGCCTTGATGGGGTGGAAGTTCCTTTTGGGGATTATTGTAAGTATCTAGGAGTTAATATAAAGAAAGATCTTCATTGAGGTAATCACATAAATGGGATTGTAAATAAAGGATACAGATCTCTGCACATGGTTATGAGGGTGTTTAGGGGTTCTAGTAAGGATGTAAAGGAGAGGACATAAGTCTTTGGTAAGAACCCAACTAAAGTATGGTTCCAGTGTATGGGACCCTCACCAGGATTACTTGATTCAAGAACTAGAAAAAATCCAAAGGAAAGCAGCTCGATTTGTTCTGGGTGATTTCCGACAATAGAATAGCGTTACAAAAATGTTGCAAAGTTTGGGGTGGGAAGAAATGCGAGAAAGAAGTTGATATGTTGATATAGATGTTGATTCCCATGGGATACCTGAAATATTTGTCCCGAATGAGTAAATTTATAATTCCAATATAAATTGTCCGTTATTGGACATTATAAATTTTCCAGCTAACTCATTCCTGGTCGCCTGTGTTTCGCCCCAGTGTGCTAAGTTGGGCTCATCAGTTGGTAAATAGCACCCCCACCAAGACGCATGGCTAGTGCATACCGTGGAGGCCACTGCGTAGTCTACTTGGAGCCACCGGCAGTGCCTTGGGAGACTTAGTCCTCATTATCAAAAATTGATGCCTGCCTGGCCATCAGATGATATAGACGTTGATTCCCATAGGGAAACTGAAATATTTGTCCCAAGTGAGTAAATTTATAACACCTATATAAATGGTCTGTTATTGGACATTATAAATTTTCCAGCTAACTCATTCCTGGTTGCCAGCGTTTTGCCCCAGTTTGCTAAGTTGGGCTCGTCAGTTGGTAAATAACACACGCACCAAGACGAATGGCTAGTGCATACCGTAGAGGCCACTACGTAGGCTACGTGGAGCCACCGGCAGTGCAGGAACTGCATCGTAGGTGATGAGTTATCTCAGTTATAGAAAGCCAAGTAGATGGGAAGATTTTACTTCTGTAGATTTGCTTTGCAGGGGCCGAAGGGGTAGTATGTGGTCCTGTGGGTTCATTTCTTGCTGGTGGAAGTGTACTAATAAAGCATAGGAAATGTCATTTATTCCTACCAGGTCCGATACATGCACGTCCACGCCATGGCCCCTGGGCAATGGGTACTCTGCGTGTGCATGGCTAAGTCATGTAAGGGCAAAAAAGTGAGTTCCTGATGCTTCAAACTGGGGGCCCATCAGCTAAGGGAGACAACCCTGAAAGAAAACATTGGCCCTCCAGGATTGCTGGGGGTTGGCATTGGGCTGACAACCCAATCTGTAAAAAACTCTTGTTATGAAATCTGAAGAAGAAATAGCCAGCCTGACCTTTTTACAATGACCTTGCAAACGTGTAAAGGACTTAAGAATTGGTTCGTGGAATGTTTTAACTCTTTTTTTTTTTTTTCTAGGGGCTTTACGTCGCACCGACACAGATAGGTCTTATGGCGACGATGGGATGGGAAAGGCCTAGGAGTTGGAAGGAAGCGGCCGTGGCCTTAATTAAGGTACAGCCCCAGCATTTGCCTGGTGTGAAAATGGGAAACCACGGAAAATCATCTTCAGGGCTGCCGATAGTGGGATTCGAACCTACTATCTCCCGGATGCAAGCTCACAGCCGCACTCCTCTATGCGCACAGCCAACTCGCCAGGTGTTTTAACTCTTTACCAAGCTGGAAACCTAAGAAAGTTGCTCGATCAGCTGGATGAGTATCGACTAGATATTACTGCTATTCAAGAAGTGAGATGGATTGGTGAAGGAGTGATACAGAGAAAAAACCTCATGGTATTCTATAGCTGTCACATGAAGGATCACATGTTTGATACTGGTTTTATTGTCAATAAGCAGATAAAACACCTTTCATGGATTTTTGGGCAAAATTGCATAGATTGTGCAGACTTAGAATTAGAGGGAAGTTCTTCAATTACAGTCTTATCTCTGCACATGCTCCAACTGAAGGGAAGAGTGACGAAGATAAAGATTCCTTTTACGATGAATTGGATGAAATTTATAATGAGTGCCCAAGAGCAGACTGTAAAATAATCTTCGGGGATTTGAATGCAAAGATAGGAAAGGAAGACAAATACAGACTGTATATTGGAAAATATAGCTTGCATGATATTTGTAATGATAATGTAATCAGGCTTATCCATTTTGCATCCTCGAGAAATATGGTAGTGGGAAGTACAACTTTTAATCACAAGGACGTGCATAAAATGACATGGAAGTCTCCAGATGGAAGTACTTTTAACCAAATTAACCACTTCCTAATAGATGCAAGACACTTCTCTAACTTGATGGATGTTAGAAGTTATAGGGGGGCCAATATTGACTCTGACCACTACCTTGTGGTAGCAGCTATTAGAAGCCAAATATCTAATGCAAGAAATGTACATGGATCCAATGCAAGAAAGTTCACCAGTGCTCGGTTGAAGGAGCCGGAAACTGCTCTCAGATATGCTAGCATGTTTAATGAAGCCCTGACCGATTTGCCTAATAGTGAGAGTATTGATGAAATCTGGAAGAATCTTAAAGACGCATTATTAAAAACTGCAAATGAAGTTTTAGGAAGGGAAGAGAAAGTCTGGCACAACAATTGGTTTGATGATGAGTGTGCATGAGCAACAATCTTAAAAAAATGAAGCATACAAGAGAATGAAACAGAGGAACCACACCCGAAAAGCAGTGGAAGAGTATAGAACTTCCAGAAGAGAAGAAAAGAGATTGCACAAGAAGAAAAAGAGACAGTATGAGAGGAAAGAATTAGAAGAAATGGAACAGTTGAAAGGGATGAATGATGTGAGAGCTTTCTGTCAAAAGTTAAATAAAAGTCATAAGAATTTCCAGCCTAGAACAAGTTTGTGTAGAAATAAAGATGGTATAGTACTGGACAGTGAGGAAGCAATACTAGAAAGATGGGCCCAATATTTTGATGAATTATTGAATGAAAGTCCAGGTGATAACCAAGTAATCTTATCTCCTGTAAATACAAGAAAATCAGACATAGAAGTACTGATACCTACTGTTGAGGAAGTTGAGCTTGGCATTAAGAAGTTAAAGAATAACAAAGCCCCAGGAATGGATTTAATACAATCGGAGCTTGTTAAAAATGATGGAAAAGAATCTGTTAAACACTTTCACAAACTAGTGGCCAAGATATGGGTAGCTGAAACAATCCCTGATGAATGGAACGTAGGTATCATCTGCCCTATACATAAGAAAGGTGATATCATGATGTGTTCTAACTATGGAGGTATCTGCTTATTATCCTCTTCTTCTTTTCCTGCCGCTTTTTCCCACACCTGTGGGGTCATGGGTGCGAACTGCGTCGCACATGTGGATTTGGCCCTGTTTTACGGCCGGATGCCCCTCCTGACGCCAACCCTCTATGGAGGGATGTAAGCACTATTGCGTGTTTCTGTGGTGGTTGGTAGTGTAGTGTGTTGTCTGAATATGATGAGGAGAGTGTTGGGACGGACATATACACCCAGTCCCCGAGCCAGAAGAATTAATCATAAGCGATTAAAATCCCCGACCCGGCCGAGAATCGAACCCGGGACCCTCTGAACCGAAGGCCAGTACGCTGACCATTCAGCCAACGAGTCGGACATCTGCTTATTATCCAATGCTTATATATTTTCCAATTTTCTCTTTAGCAGATTGGTGCCTTACATGGAAAATGTGGTTGGTGACTACCAATGCGTATTTCACCAAGGAAGATCTACTATTGATCAGATCTTCACAGTTTGCCAGATACTTGAAAAATGTAATGAATTTGGAATTGATACACACCATCCCTTCATTGACTTCAGATCAGCCTATGACAGCATTGATAGAAGTAATCTCTATGTAGCAATGGAAGAGTTTGAGATCCCTAAGAAATTGATTGCCCTTGTGAAAGCTACCATGGAAAAAACTCAGAATCAAATTAAGATCCAGAATATGTTATCAAGTGCTGTAACAACCAAGAATGGAGTATTATGCGGACACTATTTAAATACAAAATGGTTTTACAACACAGCATTAGGACTTCTACTTACATGGCTGGTTGAAGTTAAACTGTTGTAAGTTGATCTGAGCACAGCATCCACATGACTGACCTTCACAAGAACAGGCTAGTTGTCTCTTCAATGGAACTCCTCGCAATGAAATACTTTGTGGAGGGCGAGAGACAGCAACTGCAAAAATATCCATAAATTGTAAAATTTAAAGTTTGACCATATCTGTGTAAAGAAGAGATCTACACTCTTTCAGTAATACCTTTCTCTCTCTCTCTCTCTTTGCTATTTAAAAAAATATAATTCTCACATTATTGCAGGAGTTTTGTTTTCTAACAATGTACAGTACTGTTGCCATTGATGCTTTCATGACCCGTACTTATAGACATGATATAGGCTGTACAGTGCTGTACCGCATCCAAGGAGCCATCTGGTGCCGAATGAACATACCATTTCCACTTTTATTGGGTAACGTCTAAATTCAAAGCTTGTTTTAGAAGCCTTTCTCGAGGACAGTCGAGATTTTCTTCTGATGACACAGAGCATAGTTCTCTGCGAATCGTAAAGAATTTCACCTTATTTTCTTGACACAGCATAAGCCCAAAAGCCTATATCATGTCTATAATGTACAGAACTGCTGAGATGACAGTGAAGGAAAGGGCTTCTAGAGATTATTTAGTGATAAACCTCTGTAATCTCAATTAATTCCTATTATATAAATCTCTGTAAGACTAGCAACAATTACAATCTTTCTTTCTTAATCTGTTTACCCTCCAGGGTTGGTTTTTCCTTCAGACACAGTGAGGGATCCCACCTGTACCGCCTCAAGGGCAGTGTCCTGGAGCGTGAGACTTTGGGTCGAGGGGATACAATTGGGGAGGAGGACCAGCACCTCGCCCAGGCGGCCTTACCTGCTATTCTGAACAGAGGCCTTGTGGGGGAATGGGAAGATTGGAAAGGAAATGCAAGGAAGAGAGAAGGAAGCGGCCGTGGCCATAAGTTAGGTACCATTCTGGCATTCGCCTGGAGGATAAGTGGGAAACCCACTTCGAGGATGGCTGAGGAGGGAATCAAAACCCCTCTTCTCAGTTGACCTCCCGAGGCTGGACCCATTTCGTGGCAGAGCCGGGAATCGAACCCAGGCCTCCAGGGGTGGCAGCTAATCACACTAACCACTACACCACGGAGGAACAATAATAATAATAATAATAATAATAATAATAATAATAATAATAATTAAAAAAGAAAACAAACCCTATTGAACTATATCCCTGTTGAGTCTTGGCCTTCCAAGTGGCCACTGCTCATCCCAAAGGCCTGCGGATTTCAAGGTGACGCATGATCACTGCGACAAATCCTTTTGGTTTTCTAGACTTGGGTCACCATCTCACTATCTGATAGCTCTTCTATGTAGGTACTGGTGATTATTGTTTTAAGAGGAAGTAATGAAATGAAATGGTGTATGACTTTTAATGCCGGGAGTGTCCGAGGACAAGTTCGGCTCGCCAGATGCAGGTCTTTTGATTTGACGCCTGTAGGCGACCTGCACATCGTGATGAGGATGAAATGATGATGAAGACGACACATGCACCTAGCTCCCGCGCCAGCGAAATCAACCAATTATGATTAAATTTCCCGACAGTGTACTCCGGTTTTCCGTGTCATTTTTCATTCCAACAACACTCTCCCATACCATTTCATTTAATCTGTCAGGCATTAACCATTGCTCCAGAGGAGTGCAACAGGCTTCGGTAGCCGGTAAAATTCGTATCCTCGCCACTATAGTGGGGCTTCATTTCATTCCTGACCCGGTCAAATGACTGGAAACAGGTTGTGGATTTTCATTTTCTTTAAAAAAAAAAAAAAAAAACAACGTTTATTTGAATTCATTTGTATGATCTTTAAGCTAGTACAATAAGAATTTTTTTGAAACTTTTTTTTTCGCAATTTGCTTTACGTCGTATCGACATAGATAAGTCTTATGGCGACGATGGGATAGGAAAGGCCTAGGAATGGGAAGAAAGCGGCCATGGCCTTAATTAAGGTACAGCCTCAGCATTTGCTTGGTGTGAAAATGGGAAACCACGGAAAACCATCTTCAGGGTTGCCGACAGTGGGGTTCGAACCATTATCTTCCGGATGCAAGCTCACAGCCGCGCACCCCTAATCGCACGGCCATCTCGCCCGGTGAAACTGTTTACAACAAAATGACAGGAAACAAGGATTTGTTCATACTCGTCCGCTTCGGAAGAGCATTTTACTTCGGACAGTTGCTATGCAACGTTAGGTAAGGTTTATTCTGCCCGAAGGCAGGTCCGAACTTCCGCAGAGGTGTTCCTGAGCCGGAGTTTACGTGCGGTAGGGTGGCCAGTTCCTTTCCGCTCCTCCATTCCCTTACCCCCCACCAACAGCGTGTGGTAACCCATCCAACTCCTGACCACGCCCAATGTTGCTTAACTTCGGAGATCTCACGGGATCCGGTGTTTCAACACGGCTACGGCCGTTATGCAACGTTATGATGGGAAATATTTGTATTTCATACCTGCTAATTATCGCCCAAAATACCGCCTTTAATTATTTAGTTTTATGAAACAAAACCAACAATAAATTTCTCCTTTAAGAACGATGATCTGTATCCTGCCTGTGTGTCAGCAATATTAATGAGCCATGGAACTAACAAAGGCACTACGCGCAATTCCCCCACCCAGTCATACGGGCCATTGTATACACATGCGATTTATTACTCCCTGAAATAACAACACCTGTACCCGTAATATGATCGAATTAATATGTTATGCCACGTGATATGTAACGGTAGAAAGTTAAATGAACACCGTAAACAATAACTAAACATTCTAGCATGGATATTAACTTTCGAGCAAGCAACGAACAAGAATGTTTTTACAACGTCGTGCTGAAATCTGTATAAATCCAAGTGGTCAACATTTCTAGGACTTGCTACGCTGAATATGCAGGGTACCTGCTTCCTATCTACATACCATCATGTCGTAGTCCAACCTGGCTTCGTAACATCTAATAAAAACGGCCCTTTTCAGGAAGAAATAAAAATCCATAGTTGAGCCCTTCAGACAAGCAACTCAATGTTGAAAACATCGTAGGGATATGAGCTACGAATTTTGGGTAAGTAAAATATAATAAAGCATGAGAATATATTCTTTATTTATTCCGAAAAATTACAATCCTTTCCTTAATAATCGTTATCCGGTCGATTAGATCACGGCCGACTTGATGCGTCGCTCTAGCTAGCTCCTTAGGAGCGCAGCGAGGGATCCAGTCGGCCGTGATTAGATTAGCAGTTTGTCTTTTTCTACCACTACGAGCGCTAATGTGAGTCAGTGCAGAGTTTCATTTAAGCCCTTATAACTACATTCGGTGCGGACATTTTTCAGAAATCAGAAAACATCTGAGGGTTTTGAACCAAGGAACATATTACAGAAAGAATTATGTAAATAAGTTGATTTGGCTAGGATTTGAATAAAAAATAATACGAGTAAAGATACAAGCGATTTTAGACTGGTTTTCCGGAACGGCATTTAGGATGGAAGTGATTTTTGAATATTTTTTTTAAGTGTGATAGAGCTATCCGACACTCACAATTTGAGACCTTTCCCGGCCCTTTAGTTCTTCAACTTTCGACACAATATTGAGGAAATAGCTTAATTTTACTTTTATCGTAGTATGGGGACCCGTACTTTGTCTGCTATGAAATGTTTTTAACATTAAAATTCACTTTCTGGAACAAGTAGGCATGTGGCCATATCACATCCACTGCAAGCGGCTGGTTATGTCTCAAAACTCACGAGTTTCAAAACTCACGGGCTAAAATTAGTTACAGATAGTATCAAAACTCACGACTACAAACTGGTAGCTAAAGTAAACATTCTAATGAGTCTCAAAATTCACGGAACAGCAGGTGCTTGCGATGTCCGCAGGAGGGATGGATGAGGTGCGCGCTGACTCACGCTTCTCCTACGACAGGCAGGGAATACTGTGGACGTTATTCTGCCACCCCAACCCACAAGGGAAAAATAATGGCTGGTGAATGAAAGAGACCGAAGTGTATTATTATTATTATTATTATTATTATTATTATTATTATTATTATTATTATTATTATTATTATTATTATTATTATTATTATTATTATTAAAATATTTTGCTGTTGTCTTAAAGCTAGTATAATGCACTTTTCCCTTTCACATAAATTTATAATAATGACGTGTGGCTTCCGGGGAGGTCTGGTGCATAGGCGACTTGCACGTCTGTGAAGATTAGGCCCGACCTAAGATGAAGTCTAATGCTGAAGACGGCACGAACACCAGCCCCCGAGCCATAGGAATTAACTAATGAAAGTTAAAATCTCCGACCCGACCGGAAATCGAACCCGAGACCCCCTGGACCCCTTGGACCAAAGGCGAGCATGCTAACAATTTATGTATGCAGTCGGACGACATAAAACTAAAGTAACTAAATTTTCCGCTGCTAGTTAAAAGAAACTGTCAGTTGGTGGTACTGGGGCTTAGTTCCATTATTCGCCCAGAAGGCGGCATTAACTTGAATAAGGAATTTTATTTAGAGACATTAAAGATGTAGACAGTTAATTCACTTATTTACTTTCAACACTTCGAGATTCATTTTTCGTAAGAGTTCCTCTATTCGCTTCTTTCAATAGATTGTCTATCCGACACACTTAAACCGAAAAAAAAAAAAAAAAAAAACTCATGACGCATCCGATTATAACTGAATGGTATTTGGAACTCATTCGATTATTTAAATTGATTATTCATTTGATTCAGCCTCCGTGGCTCAGACGGCAGCGCGTCGGCCCCTCACTGCTGGATACTGTAGTTCAAATCGCGGTCACTCCGTGTGAAATTTGTGCTGGACAAAGCGGAGGTGGGACAGATTTTTCTCCGGGTACTCCGGTTTTCCCTGTCATCTTTCATTCCAGCAACACTCTCCATTCTCATCATGGCATCTATTGGTCATTAATAAATCACTTTGGGAGTGGCGACCCCATCGTACTAATAGCCTATATATGATTCATTCATCACATCCCTGACTCGGTCAAAGACTGGAAAACAGGTTGTAGGTTTTCATTTTCTTTCATTTGATTATTGAAATAATCGGTTGGAAGCTATTCGATTATTAAAAGTATTCCATTATCCCATCCTTTCAAAGAAGACCTGGCCCTGCTCGTGAGTTTTGAGACTGGCCTAGGTAGAGAAGCCTGTTCTTACTAATCCTCTTCCTGGAATTCGTGAGTTTTGAGACTCGTGAGTTTTGAGACGACACAAAGAAAATGTACTTGCATCGGAATTAAACCTGTTTTCTGGCAGCTTGGCTACGCAAAAGCAGCGATGCGTGATTTAGCCGTGGCGGATGACTGGTACGTATGGAATCTGTTCGTAGTCCTAATAGAGTCTTCCTGTACAAATGTAAGGTAGCGTTATTCGCATCTGTGGTTGTTTTAAACATTTGTTATAGTTTACGTCATTGAAATAACGTTTTCGCTAATCATTTCGTCTACCGTATATTCTCGAGCATGAATGCAACGGTGTAGTTGTACTAAGGCAATACAGGATCAGGTATGAATGTTTTTAGGTTGGCTATTATGTACGAGTTCGTTGGGTTGTTTAGTTCCAAGAAAAATAAGGGGCGTTAACCAGAGTAGTCCGCCAGCCAGCCCCTAAAATTCATGAAGATACGCAACCGAGCTAACATTGCTAGTCCTTGAGGTCAATATTGCTCTTCTTGCTGTACACATGCCAGTAACGTAAAATGTGCCAACATTCCACAGGAAAAACATCTGTATACAATATTCGCGCCAAGAGGAAAAGATCATTTCACAAACACACTGTGTATTGTGTGTTGTAATACCAGTACCACTATCAAGCTGGTAGTTTGTGCAAAGTAATCTGTAGTGATAGAACCTAAATGAGCGGGACAGAATATGAATCAAAGGTATGGCACGGAAATTAAATAATGTCGAAGTGATAGGGGCATGAATAAGTAGCGCATCTCGTGAGAAGAAGGGGTGTTTCATCATTGTGGATGAAGCGGCACGGTACCAATAAGGTCTCTGAGGTCTGTAAATGGATCCATGGTTCGAATCCTTCTCTATGTAGATATTCTTAAAGGTAATATCAACATCATTGTATCTATGTACGGCAGAATGTCTTCTTTGGGACGATAACACAGTGACATGTTAAGCATGGATATTGCCTGAACTCCACAAGTACAGACGTGCACATTAATGGTGTCGCGACATAAACAATCAACACTGCCCCACTCCAGTGCTGAAAAGAAGGGGAGACAGTGAAGGGGTAGTGTTGAACGCCAATCCAGTACAAAACATGGGGGAAGGGAGTGAAGAGGTAGTGTCGAAGGCACAATGACTCACCTTTTCGCTTAACGCATTGCTGCATGGACTGCATGCAGACAGCCCGCTACAAGACTTCGTTGTGATCGAATGGCGGATGTATTGAAGTACAGCATTAGGTTACCTACTCGTCCGGCCCCGCGGTGTACGGGGCAACGCGTCCGGCCGCCCCGGGTTCGATTCCAGACAGGGTCAGGGGGTTTTAATTGTAAATGATTATATCCCTGGCCTGGGGACTGCGTGTTTGTGTCGTCCTTAGCGTTTCTCACATTCAACACTCAACACTTCCGCAATTCCAATTACATGCAGGTTCATATATTGTGCAAGTAGGGGCAAAAGAACTCTATAAGTCGATGCCCCGAACAAATAGTATTTTAACATAAAAAATTAAAAAGTAACCTACTCTGATAATTACAGTATTAAGAGGTACCGTAAAGGAGGTTTTTAACCGAAAAGTATGTTAGTTAGGAATATTTTGTAGCTGCGTTATATCGGGTCTGCCAATCCTTCTTCACCTCGTTCTTGCCATATTTCTATCCATCTCCAAACTGTCTTAAGACTGCATGGTATTGCTTGTGCTATTGTTTGGGGGACCATGTGAGCCTCCCACATGCCAATAATACGTCCTCGATTCACCTGTGATAGGATATGAGCCACCTCATTACAATGTTACAGTATAACGCCGGAATACACACACTGTGTATTCAGCACTACCTGTTCACTCCCTTCCCCTCCTATTCAGTACTGGAGTGGCCTTCAACACTATTTCTTTACTCTCTCCCCTCCTTTTCAGTACTGGAGTGGGGCAGTGTTGATTGTTTATGTCGGGACACCATTAATGTGCGTGCGTGTACAATCCGGTTTATTTATTCACTCGTGTAGTGGGAGCGAACATAATATTTCCACTAATTTACACTCGAGACGTATTTTAGAGACGAATACGTCTTGTCTATGGAGATACATGACAGAAGTCATTACATTTGCAACGCCTGTCTCACATGCGATTTCGCGAGAGACGAAAACCGTCAGTCAGTACGTTCCAGAGATTTCAACGACGTTTTTGTTTAACTGGGGCACTTAGAAGGAAACATCACAATATAAATACACCTATAAAATATGGCCATAATGAAGAGACGCTGTTCTGAAAGCCCTCAAACCGGGCGAGTTGGCCGTGCGGTTAGGGGCGCTCAGCTGTGACCTTGCATGCGGAAGATAGTGGGTTCGAACCCCACTGTCGACAGTCCTGAAGGTGTTTTTCTGTGGTTTCCCATTTTCACACCAGGCAAATGCTGGGGCTGTACCTTAATTAAGGCCACGGTCGCTTCCTGTCCACTCCTACCCCTTTCCTATCTCATCGTCGCCATAAAACCTATCTGTTTCGGTACGACGTAAAGCAAATTGTAGGAAAAAAACTCTCAAATTGGAACACAAAAAAGCAAAGTCATCTCTGTACAGATCATCAGGTCCCCTGGAGAGGGATGGAAGGTAAAGGCTTCCATCATCCGTAACCCAAATTAGTACACAGGCGCTTGTAAAATAGACCAACATCAAGCGGTCATCTGTTATGTGAGTATTGTACGTGTATGTTTAGTCCTCAGCCCGAAGGCGAGTTGGATCCTCAACAGCTCCACTATTAGCTGTCACAGATAGCCTAGGCATCACTGAAGAAGCAGCTTCCTCACACTCATACCCCAGACACTTTCATATTGTCAAATCCAAGGATGACACTGAGACAGATCAAGGAAGGTAACAAAATTGCTATAGGCCTATATCTAACAATAAATTTCATCAGTATCATCCGCAATCTCATCTGAAGCTTCACAATCTGACCTCTATGCTCGGAGAATATTTTGTCAATATAAAAAATAAGCAAATATGCAGTCTTATTATCGATAGTCCTCTTTTCGGAAACAAATCACGCTACGTAACATCCAATACAAACGTAACTTCTCAGGGCTAAATGAAAATAAATTATTTGGAAGTGAGCAGTGGTGGGAAGAGTACAAGAAAAAAGGTTTCCGTGGTTTCCAACTTCTCCTCCAGGCAAATACCGGGATGGTACCTAACTTAAGATCACGGCCGCTTCCTTTTATCTTCTGTCTCTATCCCCCCACAAGGACCCTGTTCAGCGTAGCAGGTGAGGCCACCTGTGCGGGGTACTGGTCCTCCTCCCTAGTTTAATCCCTGACCCAAAGTCTTACGCTCCAGGACACTGCCCTTGAGGCGGTAGAGTGAGATTTCTCGCCGAGTCCGAGGGAAAACCAACCCTGGAGGGTAAACGGATTAAGAAAGAAAGAAAGAAAGAAAAAAATACTTTGTGTTAAAAGTAATGATTACGAGTAGAAATTACTAAGAATGTAATCGTTACAAATAATTCGATCACTTTTACTCAGTTACTTCCCAACTCTGTATGAGTAGGTGTGTGCCCATGCCATGTCCACAGTAACAGACAGTAGAAAAGAAAAATAATGCCTAGAATATGAAACCTTCTTCCCCGGCTGGTTTCTTAACCACAGAAGCGGTTTAGCTAGCACGAGGCCTAGTAGTCCATAGGAAGTTCGCAGTCTATACCGTATGATATATGTTCATAGGCTTCCTGTTCTAACGTTAATGTTTTTCGCAGCTGTTATCGTTTCATTCATTCATTCATTCATTCATTCATTCATTCATGAATTCGTTGTAGTTTGTATCATTGAATAACCATTGGCGCCAATGATTCCGTTTGTTTTGTCGAACTTAAACCCAAACATTTCGCTGTATTAATCCTGTATACCACATACTTTAAGGAAGCCCGCTGGAGCCATTGAAAAGACAGCGCTCGACTGGAACCCCCAAGGCGCTAGAAAGCGCGGACGTCCGAAGAAAACCTGAAAAGGAATGTCTAACAGTGGGAAAAACTTGGAATGAAGTGAAGAGGTTAGCCAACAATAGGAACAGATAGAAGTGTTTCACGGAAGCCCTATGCTCCAGGAGGAGCAACAGGAAATAAGTCAAGTAAGTCAAGTCAATCCTGTATATCAACAGGGACTAGTATTTTTAGGCTGTCTATGAATGGCATGTTTTATAAAATATTCCTATGGGGGTGGTTGACCACTCTGAATACGGTAAAACACTGCAGAAATATCGATGGTCTAGAACAGGGCCTCTCAGGATGCATGCGCCTGGTGCATGCACTGTGCACGGTGCAAAAGACGACTTCGCTTGGTTGACCAGAGTGCAGACCCCCACTCCTCGATTTGGAGCAATAGCGCTGTCTCTCTGTTTCTCCACGCCTGTCTCGCTCGCTCCCCCTGTCTCCCTCTTCCTCACTTGCTCCGTAGCGCTCCAAATCCGAGCCGAGTTGAGCCGAGCTTAGCCGAGTAGCCCAGAGACGAAGCGTTGGTCCGAGCCGAGCGGGACCGATGCACAGTGCACGGAGCTCTTGCGCCTCGATTTGCAGGCGTGAGATTTTGGGCGTTTGAGAGGCTCTGGTCTACAACCATGTTATTCCAAGTCTGATTTACCTCATTTTACAGTAGAAGCAATTTCATTTTAAGGCAGTTAATTTATAGGCTGTCCTTGTGACTTCATTAGGTTCCTATGTAATTATAAAATGTATTAATGAAGAAACCATTCCAAACACTGGAAAGTAATAGGCTATAGGGAGGTGATGGTGATGGACATAGAAGCAAATGCCTTACAGAAATAGATTTATTTCAGAGACGAAGACATAGAACATTATGATTCATATTAGTTATATTCATTTTAACAAATAATTGCAATACACCATCATTCTAAGTTTCTGACATCATTCATACAAGTTTCACGTCAGGAAACAATTCCATACCTCCTTGTCTTCTAATGAGAAATACGTGTAATGGGACTTAATATCTTTCTTTTCATCAATTTTACGGCTTGCAGTGCTAATTACTTTTGCTTGTGGTAAACTCACAGTAGAATTAGACCTCGTCTTAGTGTCCACTAAAATGTTAACTTTCTTAAAGTCACTATCTGAAAATGACCATTTGTATTTCACTGAACTACTACCTTTCTCGTATTGTATTTATGCTTTAATTTTCAGTATGACACTTTGTTTAGATTTAAAGGCAACTGATTTAAAATCAAAAAATCTTTTGGTATCATTTGGATAACTTTCAATTTATTATTTGACCTACAGTTCAGACCTGAATACAGACAATGGACTTCCATATTTCTAATGTCACGTTCTATAACTGCATGCACTGAATCGATCTCTTGAACAACACCATGACGAGGTTCTTGGTATTTATGTTCTATAATGTTTATGTTATGGTTGTTCCTTTCCAAAATAATTAATTAAGGCAATGGATATGTGCCTGACGTTACGTTGACAATGTGACTCTTAGACGTGACACAGTATGGTCCGGAAATTAATAGGAAATACGGACATAGAACAAAACGGTTCTGTTAATATCGAGTGTTTTAAATGGAGCTTCTCCCTTTTTGTCATTCACAGCGTAACTTTGGACGTGGACCATTCGCCGAGCTTCATAACCGGTATTTTAATATAAATGGGCTTAGAACAGTATGGTTCTAGACCATCAATATGTTTTCTGTTCCCTTTGTGCTCATAATGACACGTCGTTTTCATTACAATAAGCATTAACATTCATGCACACCAGACTGATCCAGTATTAGGTACTTTTTCACATCTCACATCTTTCAAAAGAAGTTCATCTTCGGTACTTTTCAGATAATAAAAGAAATTCGGTGGTAGTAAGTCCTCACAGATGTAGGATTCACCCGTATATAATTTTAGAAGAAGGTGTCATTTCAAATTACACCAGAACCTTATTTATACGGCCCTCATTAATCCGGGTCTTCGGTTTACCCGGATCGAAAATAATAAAAATTCAATTTACTTGTACAGTATTTCTTTTACGGGGTCGATTCTTCTTGAATGTCTTTTCCGCCAAGGATAGTTAAGGACAGGAATTGGAAGTAAGTCGGCCGCGGTCTATCAAAGTTATATCCCGGCATTCGCCTGGAATTGAGAATGGGAAACCGTGGACTCTTCTGAGTTCCTTGACACATTTGCACTCATTCCCGGATGCTCGGACGTAGATGGGAACGACGTAAATGACTGGTTGAAGAAGACTGTAATTGAGGCTACGGTATAATGACAGATGAATAAATGATTGCCTCTTGTTACTCGGCAAGTAATGGCGAGAGTGATGGTGAATTCGAAAATGAAACCGGTGCTCCATCAAAAGAAACAATGACCCATGGAGATGCAACAATGCAGCTGGACAAACTGATGGTCTATTTAAAATCCCAGACTGAAAATACACTGGCAGAACTGATCCTTGGATGTTAGTAAAATGTCTTAGTGATCGTGATGCGAGCAAACTTTATACAAATGTAAAACAGAAAAAGCTCACACATTATTTTAGTGCATAAAACAAAGTCGTAAATATAAGAAAAGTGTTCTTATACTTTTTTGAACAATTGAAAAAGATATTACTGTACAACTTATGTTTATATAACATGTACTGTACCGTATTCGTTTCTTACTTTTCCCGGATAATCCGGATTTTCGATAATACGGATCAGTTCCGGTCCCACTTAATCCGGATAAACGAGGTTCTTGTTGTACATCACTTTCATCTATTTTACGTTGTTTAGGCCTACCGTTCATCCTCATAAGATTTTTTAGATACGGTATGTTTTGAACGGATTTTAACTGAATTGTCACTTGGGCTAGCCAAGGGCTCGGAAATTGAGGAAATATTCTTTTTTTTTTTTCTCGAGTGTCCGAAGATGTGGCTCAACACAATATATGTTCATCCTGGATCATAGGCCAGAAAATGGTGGGTTTTGTTTGTTCTTTTTTTGTCTTCTTCGGCGTTTTTAGGCTTATTAGTCCTCTTTTAGCCTTATTAGGTCTTAAGGCGACACTCCGGAGATAAAAATAGATGTTTTGGTCGTTTTGGTGATGTTTTTATGACTGAAATTGAAAGGATTGAGTCTCTTTTTTTCTTGTCACGAAGTTATTCCACTGAATTCAAACAATTTATCACTGTAAGAAATGCTTCGTTTACCAATTGTAATTTTACATTTAAATCCCATTTTCTCCCACAATATTCTGCCAAATGTAACAAAATTTGTATGGTATATGTATCACAGCTACATTAAGAAACTTGCATATGGAATTTTTGATTGCAGAATTTTTTCAAGTAGTAAGTTCAAAATTTTAGAACGTAAAAATTACACAGACTTTAGTACGATACATCTCCTTATATAAATTATGTAAAGAAAAATCGATACATAGTGCTTTTAGAAGAAGTATTATCTACCTAATTATGAATTTACATTAACATGTTAATTAAATTTCATGAAAAACTGGAATTAAAAGTTTAAAAAATATTTTGGGAAAACTTTTACGGTAATTATATATGAAATAAATGTTCGTGATATCTCTAATTTTATGTAGGTGACATTCCCACAAAGTTTCGTGAAAATCCATGCATTAGGCAAACATATCTTTTTATCTCCGGGGTGTCACCTTAAAGGCTTTTTTTGCTAACTTCACCTTCTTTGACTAACTCTTTACTGCCTATTCTCAATTCTAATCACCATCAGTACATCACCATACATATATTTGAACCATATCTGAAAAGAGAAAAAATGAAGTGAAAAATGAAACTAGAGCTGGAAAAACCACATTTTGTGCAACATAAGTGAAATATTGAAAGGAGAAAATTTTGATGTGAATGTTTTTGAAGAGGAAGATCCTCACTTACTTCAAGTATGAACCCTTAACAACCCTTGATGTGGAGAGAAGTTGCTCGATGTTTCGCAACGTGCTGCCCGAAAACTGACGATCCTTTACACCTAAAAACCTGGAGGTGACTATTGTGATATACTGTAAAGCCAACTGAGGTACGGTTCCCGAATTCCAATTTCTGTAACCCTAGTGTGATTAACTCATATATGAATCCAGTTATTCAATTATCAGTTTCTTTCTCCAGGATGACCATTGCGGGTTTGGTGAATTCATCGTAGGGGGAAGAAATATTTAATTCTAAATTCTGCAAGTACCTTCTTTTTAACAAGTACGGAATTTAACTTTAAAAAAAATTATGTTAATCTAAAAATATATGTTGTTTCACTCATATATTTTTGCACTGTTTAGGCATTTTACAGGTCTTCAACTTCCGTCTTCTTTTTCACATCGGATGTTTAGTGGCGCAACCTGACGATTACAAATACAGAGATTACTTTCTAAACTGGGTCTGTGATCGTCGCTCCCATTCTGTTTTATCCAGTCTTCAGTTACATTTGACTTTATCCATCCTTTCTCCTGTACTCAAGTATAATCCCCCTGTTATAAAGTAAGCTACTCACTGTGTGTCCTCGTTTACGGAATTCGGCGTCACTCTAGAAGGATGATTTTAAAAGTCTGGAGTATTCCTTTCATAATGAATACGGTATCACTCCGTCGTTTTTATTGTAAGGCTGATTTGAAACACCTATATCTATTTTAGATTAGAAGACGTCTTAGTGGATGTTGATGAACTTGATGTAATGAGCGAGAATAATTCCAGCGTACTGAGTTCAACGAGTGCCTATCTCTGTGTGGTTTGTGTCACGTAGCAGTGGGCTTATATTCCAGAAATAAACAGTTGGTTTTCCGTGGTTTCCTATTTTCACACCAGACAAAGGCTGCGGTATACCTTAATTAAGGGCGCAGTCGCTTCCTTCCCAGTCCTAGCCCTGTCTTATTCCATCGACGCCACAAGACCCGTCTGTGTCGGTGCGAACAAATAGAGAAAAATGTATGTATCAACGAAGATCACATGTAAGGTTCTAGAATTCAAGTGCGCTACAAGTTCGTGAGTGCATCTATATTTATAAAGTAATATTTTATTCATTTTTATTTTTTGTTGACAGCAAGTACATGAGAGTCCCAGGGTGAAAACTATGCCCATCTAACTCATCTGTTTCAGTGAAGTGCCGATGAGTCGGAAAATCTCCATCACGTACACTGGCAGGGGAAAAGCTATCTGTCATGGAGGCAAAATGTTACTCCCATATCAGGAAAGAAATCCCATCTTCTCTAAAACTGTTAAAAATATAATTAATTTGGAATTTTGAGAAGAAGAAGGACTGAGAGAAGGGGAAAACTTCGCTTCTTAAAAAACGGCCCTTTTCAGAAGATTTAATTTTGATATTTAGTGACTCCCTTTCTGCCTGTCATCATCATCACCAATGTCCCACTCCAGTCGCCCGAGTGTGGAAGCCTCCTCCACTCCTTTCTGTCCTTCCACTTTTCCTGCTCCATTACTTCCGCCACATCCAATCCAGCTTCGCTAATGTCCTTCCAAATCTGATCCATCCACCTTCTTCTCGGTCTTACAACTGGTCTCTTTCCCTTAACTTCTCTTTCTAACTCCCTTCTTGCTACCCGTTCCTTTGCCATTCTTATTACATGTCCGAATCATCTCAGTCTTGCTTTCTGTATCTTCTCTACTGACGGTTCTATATTTAGCTCTTCTCTGATTTTAATATTTTGAATTCTATCTCTTCCTGTCTTTTTAACCGATGTTCTTAAAAATTTCATTTCCACTGCTTGGATCTTACTATCTTGTCTCTTATTAGTTACCAGCTTTTCTAGTCCGTATGTTACAATTGGTATGAAATACTGTTTATATAATGTTAATTTCGTTCTCTTGGGTACTTTGTCATCCCATAAAAGCTCTCTGACTTGATAATAAAATGCTGTACCTTTACTTAGTCTGTTATTAATTTCAGGGTTGATTTCATTACTTCCATTAATGATGCTACCCAGATATGTAAACTGTTCTACATTCTCCAACCGTTCTCCGTCTTTGTTCACTTGGCTTCTCTTTTTCTCTTTTACAGTTTTCTTTTTCTAATGACCATTCCAAACTCCTTCAGATTTTCATTCCAAACATCCAGTCTTCTTTGGACTTCCTTTTCTCCCTTTCCCCAAATCACCACATCATCTGCAAATACCAAAGCATTCACATCATCACTACTGATACTATGTTTTACACGTTTTATAATTCCATCCATCAATAAAATAAACAATAATGGTGACAGTGTACCTCCTTGCTTGAGACCATTTTTTGTATAAAAATTTTCAGAGTCACCACTCCCCACTTGTACACTGCTTTTACTCTCATGATACAACATTTTTTATCTTGTTAATTAATGATTTTGGTACATTCCTTTTCAGCAGGCATTCCCATACATGTTTTCTCTTAACTGTATCATAAGATTTTTCCAAATCCAAAAATACGAAGATTGTTCCTTTCCAGATGTATTTGCATTATCTTTCGCACTGTAAATATCAAGTCTGTTGTTGATCTATTCAATCTAAATCCATATCGTTCTTCCTCTAACTATGTTTCTATTATTTCCCTCAGACTTTTCTGCCTGTGCATCTTTAATATTAACATGATGCTTGGGTATTGTTTCGAGCAAGCCAGGTAATGGTCAATGGTGGATTCAGTTGCTTGGTATGCTTGGTGCCTGTTGCAGGACCACGTGAAAACGACTGGGTGGAATTTCATGAAATTTAGTTTGTAAGAGTAAATCCAAATACTATAAACCTTAGATACTCATTCTAAGAATAGTATTAAAAGGAAAAGGGATTGAGCGGAAGACCTGATGCAAAGAGAACTGGAAGTTACTATATCTCCTCTAATATTACCTTAGTTGAAATTATGTGAATTATTAAGGGTATAGAAAAAATAATTTCCCATAATCTATCTCTTGTGCACTATTTTCATACGACAGATAATGAAACGACATACAATGGAGCCAAGGCAGAAAAAATCGAATTTTATGAAAGTGACTATCAGTTTTCTACAGTAAATGAGCCGTAGAATCCGGCTGTGATGGCGATTTTGCGAATAAAAATTCTTTGAAATGGGTGAATTGCATATTAAACAAAAAAAGTCAGTTTAGTGAAATTTAATGAGGTTTATTGAAGATTAAAGTAGCAGTGCACATTATTCGAAAAATTCAGCCACCTTAAAATAACTCTTGTGAATATACTCAAGCAAACGACAAGCGGTTGGTAGGCAAAATAGTGAATTTTTTGTGGAATCGCAAACATGTCTAGGCATTCCACTGATCTTTGGACTAATTATTTTAAAAATCGTCAAACTATTGTAATAATCTTCTTCCCAGTAATTTTCTCGCAATATACCGCAAAATGTAATCACAGCACTGTTTTAAGATGGAGGTTATTAACAGCAGGTCTCCAACTGATTCTTTTACATTTGAATCGTACACGGCCAAAACGGCTAAATTACAGTAGCTGTACAATTATACCTGTGGTAGGCCTACCACACATCTTCCACTCCACAGAACACAAAGTACGTATTAATTAATTGGGCCGAAATAATACAAGCTGCAGCTGTGCCAATCGGGTTACTTTCAGGGAAAGTGCAAGAAAGTCGTAATAAAGACACAAGTGAAGATGTGTTCCATAAGATCCTCAAATCATCAGACGCTTACATAACTTTCCTGAGACCCGAAGGAAAGAAGAGACATCTTCCTCTAAGTACAATTCCTCAATGGGGCTATCAATTTAGGTTATTTTTTCGATTCAAAAAAGCCTCATTTCAGTTCCTTCTGTAAATAAGTTAAGGAAACATGTTATAAATAGACGAATAATGTATTTTAATTTTGAAACATTTTTTAGTAATATAAACATTCTTTTCCAATGGAAAAAATCGAAATTTATAATTTTGAAAATAGAGGAAGGATATTCATTTTTGAAAACTTTTTTAGTAGAATGAACATTATTTTTTACCTCTCCCCTTTCATTTTGTCAAGTAGTGTCTATAAAATACAGCTATTATGTTTATAATTAAAGAAATACGATAACATAATATTTTGTTTGGCATTCATTTCTACATTTTTAATTTTTCTACTATTTGCTTGTTATGCCTTTGCTGGTGGGACCTAGTGTTTACAGTGCACTATGGCTTCTGGTATAAGCTAGAGCAATTTTGTTACTTTCATTGACCTGTCTCAGTCTTATCCTTGACTTTGATGACAGTATGACAGTGACTGAGGTATGAGTGATGCTAGTAATGCCATTCCTTATGCAGCCAGTCCTCGCTATGAATGGTGTGAAAATGTTGTTCATAGGGTCGGATGGTGCATGAATTTCGGTGGTCTTGGCAATCTGATATGTAATAGCAACGGCTGGCTTGGTGAGGAAAGCAACGGGAAACTACCTCACTCCTCATTTCCCTAGTACGCCTCTTCAGTGATGCCCAGACCATCTATGGCAGCTGATGGCAGAGCTGTTGAGGATCCAACCAGCCTTAAGGTTGAGGACTGAACATACATTTACTTGTTCCATTGAAACCAGTCGAAATCCCTAGCATTCTAATTTTTGAGACATTTCCGACTAAAATCACGTGTTGTATGTATCATAGCTTCACACATTTAAATGTAACGAAAATTGTTACATTCAATTCAGCATCATATAATACAAGGGACCACATTGCAGTCTGCTTCTTCTAAAACACTTCGCTGCTGTCGATATCCCCCCCAAAGCAGGTGTTTGTTCCTGCGGTGTGACATGGCTTGGTGCTGGTTGAGACTGCTATGGGGCTGATGACCTAGATGTTAGGCAGTTTTAAACAACAAGCACCGGACTGCTATGTTGCTTGTTCCAGAGTCAGAGTGGCCGTCCCACTCTATATTTACACCCCCAAGGTAGCATAACTAAGGTTCGGTATAATGAGGTTCTCGAATAGCAGACATCCGTAAGAAAACTGATAATCGAATTATCATAGCAATGGGCGAGTTGGCCGTGAGCTTGCATCCGGGAGATAGTGGGATCAAGCCCCACTGTTCACAGCCCTGAAGATGGTTTTCCCTGGTTTCCCATTTTCACACCAGGCAAATGCTGGGGCCACGGACGATTCCTTCCCACTCCTAGGCCTTTCCTATCCCACCGTCGCCATAAGACCTAACTGTGTCGGTGCGACGTAAAGCAAGTTGCAAAAAAAAAAAATTAAAAAAAAATCATAGCAATCATTTTCGTTGTGCCTTTTCTGGCGAGGTGTATTGTTTACAGTGCAGTATGTCATCTGGTGTGGGTTAGAATCAATTTGTTACTTTCACTGACCTGTCCCCGTCTCATCCTTGGCTTTGACAGTATGAAAGTGACCGAGGTATGAGCGATGCTATTAATACCATTCCTTATGCAGCTTGTCCCTGCTATGAATGGAGTGAAAATATCGCTCATAGTGTCAGTTGGTGCATGCATTTCAATGGGGAAGGCAGACTGATATGTAATAGCAATTTCTGGCTCAGTGAGGAAAGCAACGGGAAACTACCTCACTTCTCATTTCCCTAGTATGTCTCTTCAGTGACACCTAGACTATCTATGACAGCTGTTGGCGGAGCCGTGGAGGATCAAACCAGCCTTTGGGCTGAATACCCAAAATAAAACATACATCATTTTCGTAATAATAGGATTGTAACGTGAGGATGGCAGGAAAGCAATACAAATATCATAGTTCAATTTTTGGGTTTTCTCATATTGTAAAAAATGTATGGTACAGCGCCTATTTCCATATCCTGAATTCGGAATTGGAGACGGGTAATCTGTGCGACATACCTGCCAATAAAAGCGAACATTTCGAAATTCAGATTCATTAAACTAATATCTTGAAGTCCCAGCTCTAAGTCAAACGCTCAATAAATGGTCGTTTAGTCAGGCACATGCGAAGTGAGTTGCTCTTCAACGGCGGGTATAACAAATTCTTTACACGAGACACTTCCGCTGAATACACTGAATTCATTTTCAGGCGTCTAATATAAAACATAGTCTGGTATTTTCGTGCAGATTTGCTTTATACCTTGAAATTTTCTGAAACCTAGGTGTAAAGCGAATTGTATTTGAGTCAAGTAACAAAACAAAACAAAACAAAACAAAACAAAACAAAACAAAACAAAACAAAACAAAACAAAACAAAACAAAACAAAACTAAACTAAACTAAACTAAACTAAACTAAACTAAACTAAACTAAACTAAACTAAACTAAACTAAACTAAACTAAACTAAACTAAACTAAACTAAACTAAACTAAACTAAACTAAACTAAACTAAACTAAACTAAACTAAACTAAACTAAACTAAACTAAACTAAACTAAACTAAACTAAACTAAACTAAACTAAACTAAACTAAACTAAACTAAACTAAACTAAACTAAACTAAACTAAACTAAACTAAACTAAACTAAACTAAACTAAACTAAACTAAACTAAACTAAACTAAACTAAACTAAACTAAACTAAACTAAACTAAACTAAACTAAACTAAACTAAACTAAACTAAACTAAACTAAACTAAACTAAACTAAACTAAACTAAACTAAACTAAACTAAACTAAACTAAACTAAACTAAACTAAACTAAACTAAACTAAACTAAACATAATAAATAAAAACAAAACAGTTCTCTGAAATTCCCGTCACTTAAAACAATAAAATCTGAGAGTGTACGTAAAGGAACTCTAAAACCGAATTTTAATATATTTTAACTATTGCAGCTGCATCGGCCTGTATCGAAATGTGGATCATGCTCGGACGGGCACCCTCCCCTTGATCCCCCGAGGGACCTTGTAAGTCAATGAACACACTCAACTATTGAGCCTACATAACACATTTCACTGGTCAGATTTTACCCAGACTGACTTGCTGACGATAGCTATTTAAACACGTTGTACTCTAATAAATGAAATCTTGATTTTTTTAAAAATGTGAATATTGGCCGAACTTTAACTCATTCTAAAAATATAATAATAATAATAATGGCGCAGTCGGTTAGTCATTGTCCTGTTTCTCAGCCTGGCTGAGGCCGATGGCATTTGCACTCGTTGCCTTCCATTTCGCTAAAAGAATGCATGTGGAACAAAATTCCGATATCCCGATGTCTCATAATATCTATAGCACCTTGAGGAATTTTAAAGTGATTTATTATTATGATAATGATGATGATGATGAATATTATTGATGATGCTTGTTGTTTTAAGGGGCCTAACATCGAAGGTCATCGGCCCCGATGAATATTATTATTAATAAATCAACGTCTCTGTTTTTAGCTGTTTAATATGTCCATTGAAAGTTTTGGAAATAAGGATTATTTTCATGGCTCTTGATAACAAGAAGATGTTTTTCATTTGAAGGATTGTTTCAGGACGTATTAGTTCGGTTATAAGGAGGAAACTGCAGTTCAAATATGTCCTTATAAACACTATGAAAATAGCTTTTCATATCTTAGTATATGAACTTGATCCTCACAGAATCGAGTAAAAACTGTAAAAAGTCTTTGAACTTAGGTCTGGCGAGAGCAGCATATAGCTGTCCATGAGAAAATACCGACTCTTTGAGGAAATAGGCCACTTTGTTGAAGGATTGCCCATGCGCTTTATTAATGATAATAACTAGGGTTCGTAAGTTTATGACCTCAAGAAATACAAAATATGCAGGCAAATATGAACTAAAAAAAGTCAAATACGACGTAAGCATTCTAGGGATAGGTAGCAGTTCTACGGTATTTCTAACGTCTGAAGTACCAAAAAATGATTAACGATAATACAGCAGACACATTTAGTCATATACCGAGCTCGATAGCTGCAGTCGCTTAAGTGCGGCCAGTATCCAGTATTCGGGAGATAGTGGGTTCGAACCCCACTGTCGGCAGCCCTGAAGATGGTTTTCCGTGGTTTCCCATTTTCACACCAGACAAATGCTGGGGCTGTACCTTAACTAAGGCCACGGACGCTTCCTTCCCATTCCTAGGCCTTTCCAGTCCTATCGTCGCCATAAGACATATCTGTGTCGGTGCGACGTAAAGCAAATAGCAAAAAAAAAAAAAAAAAAAAAAAAAAAATAATAAAAGCATTTAGTCATGTAAACTGACAGAGCAACAGTAGTACGTTAAAACGTTATGCATGCATTCATTCATTCATTCAGTATTATAGCCCTGAGCCGCAATTCTCACTCGGTTTTCTTAAAACAAACAAAAAGCCGAAGTATTAGAATGCCTTTTGGTATCTGTCGGCGTACGTTCGTACATATCTTTCTCAGAATCATATCTTATAAAACTGCTACCTACCTGTTTTGCTAAAAGAAAGAAAAATATATCTACTACAGTATTTGAAAGTCCTGTGTTTGAAACTCGACGCAGATAACATGTACCTTGTTTAAAACGACGCCTCATTTTAATAAAAATGTGCTCAAAATATAACTTTAAAATGAGCAAAATATGACAAAAACAATACACTTAGCCGTAATATGCACTTATACGTAACATAAAATTGCTTTAAACGGGGTCAGAGACCCATCATGCACCCTTATTTTTCCGATTTCAGGTAAAATGAGCTCAGGAAACAAATATTACTTTTCCTTAACCCGAACCTTAGTTTGGCGTCACAGGTATTAATTAAGGTGCAACCCTTGCATTTGTTTGGTGTGAAAATGGGAAACCACCGAATATAGTTTACGGCCCCTTCCTTCCCGCTCCTAGGCCTTTCGTATCCAACGTCGCTATAAGATCTATCTGTGTCGGTGCGACGTAAAATAAATAAATAAATAAATAAATAAATAAATAAATAAATAAATAAATAAATAAATAAATAAATAAATAAATAAATAAATAAATAAATAAATAAATAAATAAATAAATATTTCTAGGGTCGCTAGAGCAATCCAGTATCACCTTCGTTTTGACCAGGTTTTACGCCGGGATGCTCTCTGGACGCCACGCAATGTTTCAGGTGATATTTCCATCCCCGGTTCGACCAGGATTCGAACCTCGGTCCGCTCGCAACTAAGCCACTGCACCAATCACCTCCAAACACCACCCCTATATTCATATACTGTAAGAGTTAATAAAATAGCTTTGTACATTGTGAAATTCTAGTTGTGTTGTCAGAATCTTATTTTCGTTGTTTTTTGTAAATTTAAAATATAACTACGGGCATATTTACCTCATCACCTAACTGCTCCGAGCCGCCCATCTATTTTTCAGCAATTAATTATGACACTACTTTTGTTTTTACGACAAAATGATCGTTACCATTGAATTTAGGCTATGTTGATTGATTAGTCGTCCAAGTTTCATTGATATCTGTCTAGTCCAACCCAAACTATTCTCCTGTAAGACAGGCTATTTCGTGACGATGGGATAGGAAAGGGAGAAGTGGCCTTAATTGAGCTACAGCCCCAGTATTTTCCTGGTGTGAAAATTAGAAATTGCACAGAATACCGGAAAGCTATCTTCAAGTCTGCTGGTAGCGGGTTTCCAACCTGCCTTCACTAATCAAGTTAAGAAAACTCGGTGCAAACTGGGCAAACCAACTCGCTGGGTGTTTCTCGTCTAGGACAGCGAGGTTGAATCTGTGATAGGACTTAGAAAGATTTACACTGTCTCTGTAACTCACCTCTGAGAGGAATTTGCTGCACGCCAGTGTTACCCTGGACGTTTGCTAGGATGCCCAGAAGAACGAAGGCGCTGACAACACCAAACATTGCTGAGGGCGTCTGGCGGAGGACTGTGTGACACTCAGTGCGACATGGCCATGAAGGTGGACTCAGCAGGGTACTGTTAGCCCATGGACATGATATGACACAAATGCCAGATCACGTGCCAATTTAACGACAGCTCTCCATATACCATTCTTCCGACTCGCCGCTCGCATTACAGTACCTACCAGACGTGATGTTATTACAAGAGTTGATGAAGCCATCATAATTATTAACATCATCATCACTATCACAACTAGTGGAATTTGCATGATAGCTCTCGAACAATTCTTAAAATGCTTCCACTTATCTTGAGGATGTTTCTTTGATCCTTCTTCTCCGACCATCCTCAATCAAACCTTGTTCTCTACCGACTCCATTCAATTTGCTTTGAGTAAGTATATTTCATTTCCATCTCTCCCTTTTCTCTGATAATCACTCGGAGTATTCTCATCTTTCTCCTTAGTTTATCCTAAGTTTCTCTGGGTCCACCCTGGTTAATTTCGGGTATTGGTCAGGGGTTCAAGGTCCTTTCTTTAAGTAATTTTGTGTGGCGTTGTTAACTTGGTGTAACCCTTGTAATGTTGACCATCTGACGAGGGGGGGCGCCGTCTGCCGTGTATTGGAAACACTGTGTTAGTGTGAATTACAGGAATGCTGGGGCTGGTATAAAAATCCTGTCCCCGAGCCAAGGAAATTAGTTGCCTATGATTAAAATCTTACATCTCGGTGGCTGGGCATCGAATCCCGGACCTCAGGCCCTAGAGGCCAAGACGCTGATCAGTACCTGCGGAGCAGGACAGGCCCTTTCTGAAGCTGCGAGATTTTTTCAAGTTAAAATTCTAAACGCAGAATCAACCAGGGTTCGAACATTGGTCGTCCAATTGCTAGTAGCTAAGTCA
This sequence comes from Anabrus simplex, assembly GCF_040414725.1. Taxonomy (NCBI): domain Eukaryota; kingdom Metazoa; phylum Arthropoda; class Insecta; order Orthoptera; family Tettigoniidae; genus Anabrus; species Anabrus simplex. The sequence goes on along the minus strand of NC_090268.1, from coordinate 355,466,275 downwards.
GTGTACTGGGCCGATGACCTGCGATGTTAGGCCCCTTAAAACAACAAGCATCAAGTCAGTGTACTGAGCTTGCCCCCTATAATTTTTTCATCCTTAAAAGTATCTTCTGTGACAGCCTGTACTTGTGTATCAAGTAAATTGGTTACGCTGTTCAGGTCATGTAGAAGTACCTTGAATTTATTCGGGTAATAATGAGTTCGTTGTCAGTATTGAAAATAGTTTTCCGTGGTTTCCTATTTCCTTATAAGAAAAATTTCGCGCCCGTACCTTAACCGCCGTGTTCAGTGGCTCAGACGGTTAAGGTGCTGGCATTCTGAGCCCAGGCTTGCAGGTTCGATCCTGGCTCAGTTCGGTGGTATTTGAATGTGCTCAAATATGGTACGTCATCCCCGTGTCGTTAGATCTACCGGCACGTAAAAGAACTTATGCGGGACAAAATTCTAGAACCTTGGTGTCTCCAAAACTGTAAAAGAATTTAGTGGGACGCAAAACCAATAACATTATTATTATTATTATTATTATTATTATTATTATTATTATTATTATTATTATTCATTAAGCCTATTATTATGTACTTTAGCTATAGCTGCCGACAATTTATTCCCATTCTTGGCGCTTGGCCACTCATGCGTCACCAAAACTCAGTGTCAGTGCGACGTAAACAACTAGCGGAATGAAAGAACTATAATATGTAATATCTACTTATATCTGTTTCGAGGTCTGAATTAAACTCGTGACAGAGAAGACCGTTGTACTGCATACCTTAATACCTTACTTTAGGTCGTTTGTAATAAAAATACAGTGAAGGCCACCTAAATTGTTAATTTTTCTTATAAACTGCTTGCTGAACCATTCATTTTTCAAGATGAATTTGGTCATAAATGTACCATCTTGAAGGGATTTCGGAAGTCCAATAGGTAATCTCTCACAATATTAACTTAAAAAACAACTAAACTACTATCCAGGACTATGTTGTAATTGACTTCGAGACTAGTACTTACAAAGAAACACCACCATACAGGTTACCAGCGTAACTTTGCAAGTAGATCATTAAACCCATTTTATGGCAAAAATTACAAAACTTGATGTAAGGTAGCTCCACGTAAGGAGCATCACTCGTCTGCCTTACGTAGAGTATAAACAAAATATAAAAGTCAATGCAGTATTTAGGTTGACGGTTAAGGTAGTGATATTTTGCAGCCTTTGGGAGTTTTCAGAGATCACTGTAGCGATTTCCTAAGTATGCAAAAAGAAGCCTTTTGCTGAATTTCTAGTAATGAAACACTATTAAATTATCCGTTATCAATAGCACGTGGTGTTGATACTTTATTAGGGCAAAATCATTATATTGATGTCACGGAAGTTTCGTGGCAGTCTGAGATTTTTAGTAAAATCACATACAGTTAACAGAACTATGACCTGTTTAGAATAAAATCATAATAAAAGAGAAAAGTATTTTCGAGTTCAAACCATCAATATGACAGAAGTCTTTCTTGTGGACAGACGTGTTTTACCTTCTGAAATCGCGGAGTAAATTCTCCGTGAAACTTAAAGAATTTCTCTTTGTTTCGTTTGAGGTAGCAAATCCCAAAATATGAATCAATCTAAATATGAGAGAAACCATTGTTTTGTTACAGGGTGCCATAGGCACAGTTTATCAAATACGTCATAAATAATGGTAATATTTATTAATTGTTTATATGAATAGTATACAAAATATCGTTCCCCTCCGGCAACCTGACGAATGTGAAAATTGCCAATAACTCAGGAAAGCTGAAATAAGTTGTGATTCCTCATGAGGAATTTAGTTTAATATTTTTATAGTTAGTTTTATGTGTTAGCCATACAGAGCGAGCTGCAGATGCGAGACTTTTTCACAAGGTGAATCTTAGATACACTGACTGACAGAGCAAATGCAACACCAAGAAGGAGTGGTTCGAAAGGGATGAAAGTTGGGGAAAAAACAGAGACGGCACGGACGAATAATTGATGTTTATTTCAAACCGATATGCAAGTTACACAATGCGCACGGCATCGACTCAGTAGGATGTAGGACCACCGCGAGCGGCGATGCACGCAGAAACACGTCGAGGTACAGAGTCAATAAGAGTGCGGATGGTGTCCTGAGGGATGGTTCTCCATTCTCTGTCAACCATTTGCCACAGTTGGTCGTCCTTACGAGGCTGGGGCAGAGTTTGCAAACGGCGTCCAATGAGATCCCACACGTGTTCGATTGGTGAGAGATCCGGAGAGTACGCTGGCCACGGAAGCATCTGTACACCTCGTAGAGCCTGTTGGGAGATGTGAGCAGTGTGTGGGCGGGCATTATCCTGCTGAAACAGAGCATTGGGCAGCCCCTGAAGGTACGGGAGTGCCACCGGCCGCAGCACATGCTGCACGTAGCGGTGGGCATTTAACGTGCCTTGAATACGCACTAGAGGTGACGTGGAATCATACGCAATAGCGCCCCAAACCATGATGCCGCGTTGTCTAGCGGTAGGGCGCTCCACAGTTACTGCCGGATTTGACCTTTCTCCACGCCGACGCCACACTCGTCTGCGGTGACTATCACTGACAGAACAGAAGCGTGACTCATCGGAGAACACGACGTTCCGCCATTCCCTCATCCAAGTCGCTCTAGCCCGGCACCATGCCAGGCGTGCACGTGCTGTGGAGTCAATGGTAGTCTTCTGAGCGGACGCCGGGAGTGCAGGCCTCCTTCAGCCAATCGACGGGAAATTGTTCTGGTCGATATTGGAACAGCCAGGGTGTCTTGCACATGCTGAAGAATGGCGGTTGACGTGGCGTGCGGGGCTGCCACCGCTTGGCGGCGGATGCGCCGATCCTCGCGTGCTGACGTCACTCGGGCTGCGCCTGGACCCCTCGCACGTGCCACATGTCCCTGCGCCAACCATCTTCGCCACAGGCGCTGCACCGTGGACACACCCCTATGGGTATCGGCTGCGATTTGACGAAGCGACCAACCTGCCCTTCTCAGCCCGATCACCATACCCCTCGTAAAGTCGTCTGTCTGCTGGAAATGCCTCCGTTGACGGCGGCCTGGCATTCTTAGCTATACACGTGTCCTGTGGCACACGACAACACGTTCTACAATGACTGTCGGCTGAGAAATCACGGTACGAAGTGGGCCATTCGCCAACGCCGTGTCCCATTTATCGTTCGCTAGGTGCGCAGCACAGCGGCGCATTTCACATCATGAGCATACCTCAGTGACGTCAGTCTACCCTGCAATTGGCATAAAGTTCTGACCACTCCTTCTTGGTGTTGCATTTGCTCTGTCAGTCAGTGTAAGTAGTAAATTCTAGTCATTATCTTAACTTTAGGACCGTGGTTGTCACGTTCGCTAGTTTGCCAAAAGGTCAAATAAAATTGTCGGTGCTTCTGTAAAAGGGAATCTTGAATAGTAGAGTACGTGATTAATATTGGGACTGCAACAAGAGTTCAGCTCTCAACGCTTCCAAGTCGGTCTATAGTGCTTCCACAACAGTGTTTAATTAAGGAAGAGAATATTAAAAACACAGATCTGAGGCTTGTTGAAAAGGATTGTAGATGAATGGAGGACAAGAGTTGCAGAGGGAAAGAGAAGCATTGGAGATGAACTAGGTGTTCAATGATTTCTTGGTAAGAGTCTAGGAAGCAGAAGAGGACATAGTGTGAACGGAGCATAATAATAATAATAATAATAATAATAATAATAATAATAATAATAATAATAATAATAATAATAATAATAATAATAATAATAATAATAATAATAATAATAATAATAATAACAATGGTAATACTACTACTACTACTACTACTACTACTACTACTACTACTAATAATAATAATAATAATAATAATAATAATAATAATAATAATAATAATAATAAGTGACTCAGCTACCGTGTGCAGGCATCTTTACTTGATGCCATTAAGACTGCCTGCGAGCCAATTTCGACGTTCCGCTTTACTCTAACAGATGGCAGAGGAACAGATATTTGTTCTATAGCTGAGTTTTTAATTAATTTCGTAGGTTAAATTCCAAATGTGTCACCAAGAACTTTTACATGCTGATATCGTACGATATGGAGTGCAGAAAGTATTTTCTTTTACCTTTCAAAAAGTCCGATTATCTCTTCCAGTTTTCAACCGGCTATCTTGGAATCTGGAGGCCAACACACTACCACTAATCAACAGAGAGAGAGAGAGAGAGAGAGAGAGAGAGAGAGAGATATGAGTAGAGGATTGTGGAGGTGAATAGTTCATTCATCAAGACTGAATATTAAAATCATGACAGTCTATATAACTAATTTTGTATATAGAAGTTGGTTGTAACTTAATGTACAGCATATTAAGTTGTTGAGTTCTACATCGATTTAATTCACTACATATCCGTACAAATTCTAATAGATTAAGCTAAAATCAGGAAATGAAATGAAATGAAATGTCGTATGGCTTTTAGTGCCGGGATATCCCAGAACGGGTTGGGCTCGCCAGGTGCAGGTCTCTCTATTTGACCCCCGTAGGCGACCTGCGCGTCGTGATGAGGATGAAATGATGATGAAGACAACACATACACCCAGCCCCCTTGCCATTGGAATTAACCAATTAAGGTTAAAATCCCCGACCCGGCCGGGAATCGAACCCGGGACCCACTGAACCAAGGCCAGTACGCTGACTGTTCAGCCAACGAGTCGGACATCAGGAAATATAGACGACGGTTTTTCTTCCTTCTCACCTGGTTTTCTTATAAGCCTATTTATCTGCAAGAATTTGCAGCAGATCTATTCATCATCTTGCAAACCTTATTTTTCCATATGGTCTTTCATCTCCTGCTACTATCACAGTTCTTCCCTCATGTATTCTGTTAGTATGCTAATTCCATACTCAACTTCGCGAGCTATTTATTCAGTGATTGGCTTAATTTAATAAGATTCTTTAATGAGCTCGTTTCTTTCTACTGTCTAGTGATGTATGGTTTGTGATTTTCCTCAGGATCCCCGTTTTCTGCAACCTCTAGCTGTTTTCTTGGGTTGTTTTACTTCTTGTTTATCCAACATATGCCAAAGTAGCCTACTTTATGGAAAAACCAAAACCGACTATTTTTGTCATAGGAAATGTTAGAATAATACACTAATAATCACATGACGATCTTCTTCTTCCACCGCTTTTCCTACATATGTGGGGTCGCTGGTGCGAACTGTGCAGCACATGTGGATTTGGCCTTGGTTTACGGCCGGATGCCCTTCCTGACGCCAACCCTATATGGAAGGGTGTAATTACTATTACGTGTTTCTATGGTGGTTGATAGTGTAGTGTGTTTTCCGAAAATGGTGAGGGAAGTGTTGGGACAAACACAAACACACAGTCCCCGGGCCAGAAGCGATTAAAACCCCTGACCAGTCATGGAATCGAACCCGGGACCCTCTGAACTAAAGGCCAGCACGCTAACCATTTAGCTATGGAGCCGGACAACAATCATATGACAATGGCAATTATTAACATTTTATTAGAAAAATTAACAAGTCCGACTCATTGGATGAATGGTCAGCGTTGAGGCCTTCAGTACAGAGGGTCCCGGGTTCGATTCCCGCCTGGGTCAGGGATTTTAATCGCCTCGGATTAATTTTTCTGGCCCGGGAACTGGGTGTTTGTGTTTGTCCCAACACTTTCCTATTCATATTCACACAACACACTACACTACGAACCACCACAGAAACACACAATAGTGATTACATCCCACCCTTTAGAGTTGGCGTCAGGAAGGGCATCCTGACGTAAAACAGGGCCAAATCCACATGTGCGGCACAGTTCGCACCCGCGACCCCACGGGTGTGGGAAAAGCGGTAGAAAAAGAAGAAGAAGATTAGAAAATTAACAACGCGCTTATTTAATGTTGTTGTAGCAAGTTATTGCGAACTGAATATACAGTATGATCTTCCGTTGTCGTTCGTGTCTTTTATAGTTGCGCCTTTGTACATCTTTGTTAATTTTCAAGTAAAGCATAAATAATTGGCATGTATGGCACGATCACCTTTTTCTAACATTTGCCATTACAGATACCGTTGTCTAAAGTTTTCAGTTTTTGGCTTGTCTGTCTCGTAAACTTTTAAATAATGTTATTTGCTTTAAGTCCCACTAACTACTTTTACGGTTTTTGGAGACGCCGAGGTGCCGGAATTTTGTCCCGCAGGAGTTCTTTTATGTGCCAGTAAATCTACCGATACGAGGCTGACGTATTTGAGCATCTTCAAATACCACCAGACAGCCAGGATCGAACCTGCCAAGCAGGGGTCAGAAGGCCAGTGCTTCAACCGTCTGAGCCATTCAACCCGGATTGTAAACTTTTTTTTTTTTTTTAGGATTTTTTTTAAGTCACACCGACACAGATAGGTCTTATGGCGACAAAAGGAGAGGAAAGGGCTAAGTGTGGGGAAGGAATTGGCCTTAATTAAGGTATAGCCCATTTGCCTGGTGTGAAAATGGGAAACCACGGAAAACCACATTCAGGGCTGTCAACAGTGGGGTTCGAACCCACAATCTCCCGGATGCAACTTCATAGCTGCGCGCCCCTAACCGCACGACCAACGCGCCCGGTCGTAAACTTTTAGAATTTAGGTTAAACGATTTTGAGTTCAACGAGAAATATGTCCTTAAAATGAACCGCATTAAGCTGCGATCGTAAAACATCTCGAGCTCAGTCTGGCGGTATTTGAAAGTGTTGAAATACATCATCCCCGTATCGGTAGATCTACTGGCACGCAAAACAACTCCTGCGGGACCAATTTTCGGCACCTCAGCGTCTCCGAAAACCGTAAAAGTAGTTAGTGGGACGTAAGAACCAATACCCCCCTGTGGGTGGGGTGGGCGGTAGGATACATCCACGGTATCCCCTGCCTATCGTAAGGGGCGACTAAAAGGGGTCCAGGGGATCTTAAGTTGGGAGCATGGGTTGGCTACCACAGGGCCCTTAGCTGATCCCGTGCAATGCTTCCACTTACTTGCGCCACGCTCCTCACTTTTATCTATCGTATCCGACTTCCCTTGGTCAACTCTTCTTCTTTTCTGACTCCGACGGTGTTACATGTGGGGGCCTAGGGAGACTTTCATTTTCACGCCCTTCATGGCCCTTATTTTTCTTTGGCCGACACCTTCATTTTCCGAAGTACTGGACTCCTTCTATTAATGTTAATAGAGTACGTTGGCTATCAGAGTTGAATTAGAATATCTGGGTTTCAGTTTCTGGGGGAAATACACTCTAGCATTGCTACCAGTTTTCCTGTCCTCGTCCCAAGGTGGTGCACCTCTTTTCACGTACATCCCCAATGGAGGTGAACTGCATGTAGCATTTCAACTACATACCAACCCTCTTGCCATTCTTAAATTTCTGGCAGTTCCGCGAATCGAACCCCGGCCTCCGAGTGCTAACCGTTACTCTGCGGGTTGTGAACTTTCAGAAATGTGATGACGAGGCTCTCTCAACGACTGTGGGTGCAGCGGGCGTTTAAAACAGCTCTGATTACAAACCAAGTTAATTATCGCTGGAATCTTTTGAGTAGGGCTCCCCAATTAAGCAAGTTACCCACGTTTGATGGACGTGATGGCTGAGTTACATCGTGAATGGCCTCTCAATAGGGTGGCTACAGTTCGAAACCAAGGCAACCCTTGTGGTTCACATTTCTTAAAAACTGGTATAATAAGGACTATTAATATTATTATTTCGTGTGGTTATTCATAGCCAGGTGCAGCCCTTGTAAGGCAGACACTCCAACAAGGGTGGGCGGAATCTACCATTATAGGAAATTGGGTGTTATTGTTGTGGAGGATTGTGTTTTATGTGAGTTGAAGGAATGTTGGATACAATACAAACACCGAGTCCCCGAGCCAGATGAATTAACCATTTAGAGTAGATCGGGGGAAGATGCCATACTTAGTGTTTTGAGGACAAAAATGTACATAAAAGTTGAGAGTTCGAATTAGACATAAAACAGTAATATTTTGCCGAGTTTTTTCTATATATAGGCCAGTTAGCTATGCCAATCATTAGTAATTGTACGTTTTAAACATTTATTTATGAAGGCATGTATTTAGTCATCTCACCCCGAGCATCGGGGTAAGATGGCAATTAAATCTGGATGAGTTTCGACTACTAGTTTTATGTCATTCTGGAGAAAAATCGTCTAAATTCAATTCTTAAAGCATATTTATTATGATTATCAAAAAATAAACACACAAAATTATAGTGTAACCACATTAAATCAGCTGTAAGGATGACTCTTGTATCAGAGTTCTTTAGCACAGTTATTGCACATGTTTTCTGAATCTGTACAGGTTTCATGTAACCATTTATCACAAACGATGCACCGAATCCAGTCTACCTGTGGTCCATTTTTGTCATAATAATTGAGGGCACACTCAGCACAAAAGTCACTGTCATTCTCTGACCTGCTTAGTCTAACAGATTGACTCGTAGTGAATTTCTTTGTCTTACTTTTCCCTCGTCGAACTCTTGCATCTTCAATTCGATGTTGTTCTGTGAGAACTGCAGCTGATTTCTTTCTGCGCTTAGGTAACGGATCCAAGATAGGTATAGGAGAAATTGCTTCAAAGGATGTTCCTGGCATGGTTTCATTTGCAATTGCTGATTCCATTCGATCTTCAAGTCTGTTGCTGTCTTTCTCTGAGGGAGGAGCACATCCTCTGCAATCTGAATAATCCCTTTCATTCCTGTCAGCCTCATTTGTCGAAACCAAATCGGACAGTAAATTGTTTGCTGACAACACATCCAGAATTAAAGAAAAATATTCTGCAATTGCTTCCCTATTCATTGCCATAGCCCGGTCAACAGAGAGACCTTGTGGCTTTTTCGTAACTAACGTTGGGAAACGTTTCAGAAAGGACTGTAGCCAATCCCAGCCTGCCATACCATTTTCTCGACGAAAACGGTGAGGAATTCCATTTCGTTCTGCAAACTGAAATGCCAGCTTCCGTAGATTTTCTCCAGTTGGGGGGAATCCAGAAATCTGCAGTTGTCTTATGTAGGTGACCAACTTCTTCTCGTTCTCTTCGCCAAGGCAACCTGTAAAATTATAAAAATTAATAATAATAATAATAATAATAATAATAATAATAATAATAATAATAATAAATAAGTGAAGACATTTCGGAGCAAATGGGAGAGTACAGTTCGCGTATGGATACTTAATATGGTATAAGTTTACCTGAGAAGAGCGTTTTTTTAAATTTAAATTAAATTTCACGGTTAGGAACCAGTTGTCATTTTACTCCCGAAGGAGAGAAAACATCAAAATTAATCAGTAACTACTTACTTTGTGGGCCCATGGCATGCTTCTTTTCGTCGTTCTTCTCCAGACGTCGTTTAAGTGTTCTGTATGGGATTCCATAATCTTGGGAAGCTCTAAAACAATTCATCCCCCCGGTTCGGACGTGTTCCATGGCCATTTGCAGGCTCTCTTCGGACCACTGACCCCTGTTTGATGTCCTGATATACGTTCTTGGCATGTTCCTACGAAAAGAAACTGTTATATCTGAAGAATCAACTTCGGCATCTTACCCCGAAGAAAAAGTGGCATCTCTACCGAGAGTCGGGGTGAGATGCCACTTCCCGCAACGTGCACAGTATGGCAGCTTCGGAGCTAGTGAATTTAAAAACGTACACTGCAAAGTATGTACCTTGCCCAACATATACTAATATTTGCAAATCCTCCTTATTATATAGGCTGATAAGCACTTTAAAACAACTGTGCGTTATTAACAAGGCACCGCCTTAAGTTCTTACCTTGAATTTCTTGATAACAGAGCGGGAAAACAGTTCACACAGAGTCATACGTATTGGATTCAACGGCTAACTGAGGCCAACAAGCGCGAGACAAGTTGGTGTTGCGATCTGGTGGTTCCCGACGGAACTACGAAGCTATAGGTATCTCCCCCCGATAGGCATCTCCCCCCGATCTACTCTAAGGTTAAAATCTCCAACCCAACCGGGAATCGAACCCGGGGCCCTGACCATTTAGCCAAGTAAATTCGTACCCTCATCCCGGGGTGGTGCATCTCTCTTCAAGCACACTCGCAATGGAGGAGAGTTGCATGTAAGTTACCTATTTAACCACATAGCAGCCCTCAGGCCCATCTTAAATTTCTGACAGTACCGCTAATCGAACCCGGCCCCCTGAGGACAGTAACTAATAATGCCAACCGTTACGCTACGGAGGCTCATAAAACTGGCGATTCGGTAGCTATATTCACGATATCAACAATCTGAAATCTGCAAACTTGCTTGCTTGTTTGCTTACTTACTAGGTTTCTTTCTTCCTCTTTCTTTCTTTCTTTCTTTCTTTCTTTCTTTCTTTCTTTCTTTCGTTCTTCCTTCCTTTATTCATTTATTTTGAGTACACTTCTTTAAAAGAACGAGGTTCTTGAGAGTCGGATTACGTATCGTAGGTTTCACGCCAAGTCATCATTTGAGCGATGTCTTTCAGATTAAATAGTTTGAAGTTGTGGTAACGCTATTAAGCATCTGCTTTTTAGGACCAAGGGATCGTGAGTGGAAGGTGGGGAGGTGAGGGGCGGTCGGTTTGACGGGACACAATATTCTCTGTGACAAACCATGAACTGGCAAAAAGGGGATACGAAGAGTTTTACAGTCCTCGAAGTCATCTGGAAGTGAACCGGGGAAACCACTCCTAGGATAACTAAGAGTAATTCGAATCGAATTTAATTCTCAGTTGTCTTCCCGATGTTGAATACATGTCATACATTACCATTTAAATCTTCTGTGGTAATGTTGGACGTTTGAACCCAGGCCAGTGGGCTAGAATACTAACTGCTAGATTACGGCGGCGCAATAGTGTTTATGACCGGTGAATACATCGTCAGATTCAGGTCGTGGACTGCTCACAGCAAAAGAATGCAGCAGTCCTAGGTCATATTCGGTCTAGCTGAGAGAGGCGGATGTGTTTTGGCAGGAACTACGCTCAATGCTATCAGTAACAGCTTGCTCCCTCAGTTAGAAATTATATCATTCATTGTGCTTCGTTCATTACAGCAAATTGATTCGAATAAATGTATCCTCTGTGCCCTAGATTTGAGAAAAATCTAAATGAAGAGTGGGAGAAGAGGTATCACGAAGAATTTATGTGTGAAAAGGAAAGATGAGCAATAATAATATCTTACATACATAGCCCGACACAGCCAAGATGCATATTGGCGGGCTTGAAAACTATGGTACATTCATTTACATGACAGAGGCTGGTATGTTTGTAGCCGCTCTACGCGCTGAAGTTACGGTGCTTGTGTACAACTATGACTGACTGACTTATTTAATTCCTACGTGAAACAGGGCATCGACGAAATTTCTCCAGCATGTTCTATCTGCCGCCAATGCTTTCACCTTTTTCCATGTCTTGTTGACTTCAGCTACCTCCCTGTCTATGGTTCTCTTCCAGGTAATCCTCGGTTTGCCTTGCCTGTGACTACCTTGTGGATTCCAGCTCAATACCTGCCTTGTGATACTTTCTTATGGTATTTTCAGGGTGTACCCGATCCACCTACATTTTCTTCTCATTATCTCTTGCTCTATGGGACTTTGACTTGTTTCCTCCCAAAGGTCTTTGTTTGAGATGGCCTTTGCCCAATTATTAAATTATAAAAGTCTGTAACCTTGTCTTTTGATCATTTTGATCAGATTTTTGAGTTGAAGCCTGGTGTTCATGGGAATGTGAGGGTATCTCCATATTGGTCGAAACAGTTAAAAAGCTTCTTTTGACTCACCACATTTCTAAAAGCACCTCCATCCTGTCTGACCATACTTCGTAAGTAGCAAAAATTCATCTACCCATTTTTCAAAAATATTTATTCCATTTATAGTCAAGCTAGAATTGTTACGATGGTTTATGCGCATTTCCGTAGTATTTTTGTTATTTTTCTTTAAGCCTACTTCTTTAGCTTATATTTTTAAGCCATTCAGTTTGATTTCCATGTCCCGAAAACATTCCGCAAGAAGACAGAGATCATCCGTATAATGCAGTTTTTCCAATCGGTTATTTAACCCCCTCTGAATGCTCCGCTTTCTATTCGCTGCCTTTCTTAACATACAGTCCAGTGCCATGATAATCTTACTCCACATTTCACAGCAAAAGGTTCAGACAGCTTCCCTTTATGTTCTACTTGACAAGTAATGTATATCTATTGTACATTTCCTGTGTAAGGCGGATTATCTTTTGCGGGATTACAAACTTTTCTATAGTCCTCCACACTTTTCTCCGGTTGACAGATTCAAAGATCTTTTGAAAAATCAATGAAAAGTATATACAAAGATGTCTGATACTCAGTAAATTGTTCATCTGATCCACAGTAGACCGATCTTCTCTGCAATCTGCTTGTTCCTGGCGGAGTCTCCTATCAATGGCACTGCTTATACTGTTCCACAACTATAGGGTCATTGATTTATTTCAAACTTTGCGAGGTTGATCTACGTCAAAAATAAACATACACGTGTCTGAGAGTTTTTGCCATTGACCCTTATTTAACGAGAAAATGGTCCTTAATTTAACTGCCTGCTCGCACGTTAGCAATTTTATTGGCGAAGTGTATATAAACCTTTGTTCATTGAAAAAAACCATGGCGCAAAAATCTCGAAGGGCCATGGCCTACCAAACGACCGCTGCTCAACCCGAAGGCCTGCAAATTATGAGGTGTCGTGTGGTCAGTACGACGAATCCTCTGGGCCGTTATTCTTGGCTTCCTAGACCGGTGACGCCATCCCACCGTCTTTGACCAGCAAGTAAATTGTCAATGTGCTTCTTTCTTGCGATCGTGCTTGCAGTCAGAGACTTAGAAAATTTCAGCCGATCATGTTTTATGTCAGAAAGTATACAACGGTTACCGGAGTTGGGAAGACCGAGCTCGATAGCTGCAGTCACTTAAGTGCGGCCAGTATCCAGTATTCGGGAGATAGTGGGTTCGAACCCAACTGTCGGCAGCCCTGAAGATGGTTTTCCGTGGTTTCCTCTTTTCACACCAGGCAAATGCTCGGGCTGTACCTTATTAAGGCCACGGCCGCTTCCTTTCCAGTCCTAGCCCTTTCCTGCCCATCGTCGCCATAAGACCTAGGGGAAGGCCGGGCAAAGCGAATAAGTAAAATTTACGGAAAATTACGCTAAATGTCGCTGAGTTGCTTCTGCAGGAAGTTCTTCAATTTGCTGGAGACATAAGAATCAGTGGCACAAAGACTGCAGTGGTGAACAGAGTGAGGCATGAAGTCTTAGAAGATTTTTGCTATATTTATTAAAATTTTATCAAGGTAAGAAACACACTGTTATTCATAAATATTTATAACTATTTTTAAAGTGATTAGATTTTATTTTAGTGTTCGTCCCAACCACTTATGGACACACTTTGCTTGCTTTTTGCTACGTTACAGTTAAGCGTTCAGTTACGATTTCCTTAATGGAGCACAGCTGGGCAAAGTGAATAGGGTAAAGCGGATATTTATTCACTTTGCCCGGGCAGATTAATGTTGTTGAATACTTTGTCCATAATTATTTTAGAGTGAGTATTAGTTTATATTTATAGAAATATCAAACTGTTTATTTATTTATTTATTTATTTATTTATTTATTTATTTATTTATTTATTTATTTATTTTACCACGCAGACCAGTGTAAACTGGTAGGTCCAGTAGGACTGTAACCTGTTCAAAGCAGATTAATTTCAACCATTACTAAATAGTAGTGATGGGCTAGCGACGGAATCGAGTAGAATCGAGTAATGTGCTCTTAGAATCGGTATACTCGACTCCAGACTCGAGTCCAAGCATACTAATGTCGCTATCTGTGGACATGTCTTAGAACTATAATCTATTGTACTGGATTGCACGGCATTCAGGGTCACTCACAGAATATTTTTGTGATGTTGATTGCAAAATGTTTGCTGCTGATGATTGGTTTTATTGAGTCATCGGTCGTCAATAATTTGATTGTTACGATAATTATTATCATCATAGGCAAAATATTTATGACTTAGGCCTACTAACAAACCGTCAACTTGAAAGATAGACACGTAGGACCGAAGAGAATGTATTGCAAAGATACATGTGTAGGGCATTCAGAAACATACATGTGCTGTAGTATCACTTATTGTTATTGTCCAACTCGTTGGCTGAATGGTCAGAGTACTAGCCTTCGGATCAGAGGGTCCCGGGTTCGATTCGCGGCCGGTTCGGGGATTTTAATCGCTTCTGATTAATTCTCCTGGCTCGGGGACTGGATGTTTGTGTCCGTCCCAACACTCTCCTCTTCATATTCACACAACACACTACACGCAGTTCGGTTAGGGGCGCGCGGCTGTGAGCTTGCATCCGGAAGATAGTGGATTCGAATCCCACTGTCGGCTTTCCGTGAGTTCCCATTTTCACACCAGGCAAATGCCGGGGCTATACCTTAATTAAGGCCACAGCCGCTTCCTTCCACTTCCTAGGCCTTTCCTATCTATCTATCTATCTATCTATCTATCTATCTATCTGTGCCGGTGCAACGTAAAGCAAGTAGCGAAAAAAAAGGTACTGCTTACATCCGGCCGCTATTTTTCGACCTTCGCTCAACTTATAAAGACAATGCAATGACAAACGTCAAAACGGAGGGTGTATTTTGTTCATTGCGTTCATTGTTTAGCTAGAAAAGAATGACGTTCTGTCTGATGATTTGCTTCGTGTACATACATCACATTCCGGACGCCTAATTTTAATACCCTAAATTATATCTGCCGAAAGTATGATGCAAGTATAAACTATTCACCTGTCCCCTCGGACGATTGTAGGCATACCGTTACAGTGAAAAAAATGAAATGGCGTATGGCTTTTAGTGCCGGGAGTTCCCAAGACGGGTTCGGCTCGCCAGGTGCTGGTCTTTTGATTTTACTCCCGTAGGCGACCTGCGCGTCGTGATGAGGATGAAGTGATGATGAAGCAACACATACACCCAGCCCCCGTGCCAGGGAAATTAACCAATGATGGTTAAACTTCTCGACCCTGCCGGGAATCGAACCCGGGACCCCTGTGACCATAGGCCAAACACTCTAAGCATTTAGCCATGGAGCCGGACACCGTGACAGTGGTTTTAAATAATAATAATGTTATGAGTTGTCCGCCTCCGTAACGTAACGGTTAGTGTTATTAGCTGCCGTCCTCGGGGGCCCGGGTTCGATTCCCGGTATTGCCAGAAATTTAATAATGGCAGGAGGGCTGGTATATGGTTCAAATGGTACACGCAGCTCACCTCCAATGGGGGTGTGCCAGAAAAGAGCTGCACCACCTCGGGATGAGGACACGAGTTTACTTTATGTTATGAGTTGGATCTCTTCCCTTTTTCTCTCTGATTAGTGGTATATAGAGGATGGTTGCCTAGTTGTATTTCCTCTTTAAACAATAATCACCACCACCACCACTTTTGCGTCCAACTACGTACATTTTTTTTGTTTTCGGAGATGCCGAGGTGCCGCAATGTCACCCAGGAGTTCTTTCATGTGCCAGCAATTCTACCGACACGAGGCTGACGTATCTAAGCACCTTCAAATACCACCGGACTAAACCAGTATCGAACCTGCCAAGTTGGGCTGAAGGCCAGAGAAACTATGCTATCATTATTAGAATATAGGGCATATTCAGTGGAGTGGGTGAGAGACGCCGTGAACGGATATTTTCATACTTTATTATGCGTATATAGTTATAGTATTATCTTTCGCAAGTCATCATCAAATTCAGATTATTTATTTTGCTCATTCATTAAGAATATTTATGTCGTACCGGTCCAACGCAATCCCATAAAACCTCGGCGACCACTTGTACATATGCTCCATCCATCCAAGAGCGGGCGAGAGAGCGAACGTGTGACGTCATGCTGTCATCGAGTCTTCGCAAGCGAAACGAGCCCGAGCCTGGACTCGAAAGAGTCGAGTACCGCGATTCCAGGCATCACTCGCGCACATCACTACTAAATAGCATGAACAACTAACATATCAAGTGTATCAATAATAAACTAAATATTGTAATTTTTGTTTGCAGATGGTTTACAATTACAAACGAACCAGTGATCAGGGCAGCTGATCCGAAGAGACGATGAAGAATGCTCTGGAGGAATGCAGGACAAATCTATTAACTCCGTTGCTACAAAATACGGTCTGCCTTTGTTTACGCTGTGCCGGCACTGAAAATTCGGCTCTAGCAAGAAGCAGTTAGGCAGATTTAGAATAGTTTTCAGTGAGGAACAAGAACTCGAACTGGTTGACTATTTGAGAGAAATGGACAGTCTTTTCTACCGACTATTTATGAAATTGGCATATGATTTTGCCAATAGAAATAAAATCCCTTGTCCTTCGAGATGGAAAAAATGTTAGTGTTGGAGCTGACTGGCTGAAGGGGTTTCAAAGTCGACATCGCGATACTGTATTGCGGACTCCAGAACCAACATCAGTTGCAAGGGATCGCTGGTTTAATCGTCCTCAAGTAGAACGATTCCACAGTATTCTATAGGAACAAATAAACAAAATCAATATAACGGGAAGTACTCTGTTCAGTATGGACACTCTGATATAAAGTTTGGTTTCACTGAAAGGAACGGAATAAGAATGATTAATTATTTTCAGTGTACTGATTTTGTGGTTATTTTCTCTCTTTTTTATCCTTAAATTAGCTATTACAGGTAAACTGTAAACGCTATGAAAACTATTGGAAACAAATTTCTGAATTCCATTTGTATGAAAACATCAAATATATCTTTTCTTAGTAATAACATTCCCACTTTTAAACAATTTATTTCGTTATCCACTTTGCCCGCATGTGAATATTCACTTTGCCCGGCTATGTGGGCAAAGTGAATAATTTGATAGAATTATTTAATACCGATTTTTAACTATGAATAGTTTAACAATTGATTCTGTTTTTTATGTCAATTAAATGGAAAGATAACAAGGAACAATTACAGTAAATATCATGTCATTGTCGTTCGTAATTACAGAAATAAACTGATATAAAATTAGTTTATTCACTTTGCCCGGACTTCCGCACAATTTCCTACATTTAATAGTTTGTTGAAATACTGTTTCCATCTTTTCTCTAGCTTCTCTGACTGTATTAATAACTCTCCACCCTCCTCTTTCACCAGCTTGGTGTATACTCCTTCTGTCCACTTACCATTTTTTTACATTTCCTTTTAATTTCCTGGTATTTCCTTTTGCTTTTTTCTCGTTTGTCTCTGTTCCATTCTTGCAATGATTTCTTCTTTTCTCTCTCTGCTTCCTTCACTTTCTCATTCCACCAAGGTGTCTTTTTTTTTCTTTCACTCTTGCAGATGTTCTACCACTGATGTTACAACTTACAAATGCCTCTTTAAACTTGAACTATTCCTCTTCCGCACTTCTCTGTGTCTGGAATGTTGTGTTTCAGGATCTCCTGAAAATGCTCCTGTACCTTAAAAAAAAAAAAATCCTATCTGTGTCGGAGCGATGTAAAGTCGATAGGAAGAAGAAAAAAAGGAGTTGGGAAGTAACTGTTACCTGTAACGATTGCGGCCTTAGTATTTATTTACTTGTAACTGTTACTTTTTTACAAAAGGTAATCTTTACTGTAATGTACTTCTTGAAATAATGGGGCGCCGGACCAGGCCCCTTTAAACAATAAGCTCCGTCATCAAACATCATCATCAAGCATCATTTAAAAATAATTTTCCATCTTTATTTTCTAGTGATTGATATAGGCCTACATGGCACGGAAAGAAAATGGGGGGGGGGGGAAATAAATGATGACGAAAATAACTTTTTCAGCTCTGCTTCACCAGTTCTGTAGGAGTTACTTTGTTACCTCTCCGGTAATTCCAAAGACATCATACTTATCTCAACGATGTTTTTAAAATTAAACACAGGTATTTCTTCAAGTGCCCCTTGTACGGCGGCTTTCCAGTAAATACAAAGATGTATTTTCCGCCAAAGAGGTCGAAACTTAGTAATGAGAATTTTAAGAACCAATTATTTTATATGAAACATTACTTTTTTGTATCCGTATTGACAATGATGTTATATAAGTTGAAAAACTAGTATACTTGTTCCATCTAGTTAATACATACAAGTTCATTTACAATTCAAAATTAAAACAACATTACATGTTTCGGACTCATTAGGCCATCTTCAGCTGTCTAGAAATATCTTTAACTTAAAATTAATGTATTGGAAATTGCAAAATATGAGTAACATCTTGCTTCCCTCGTTTTAAAATTCATCTTAGTTCTAATTCTAAGTTAAATTACCGAGCGAGTTGGCCGTGCTGTTAGGGGGGCGCAGCTGTGAGCTTGAATTCGGGAGATAGGTTCGAACTCCACTGTCGGCAGCCCTGAAGATGCTTTTCTGTGGTTTCCCATTTTCACACCAGGCTGTACCTTAATTAAGATCACCATCGATTCTTTCCCACTCCAAGCCCTTTCCTATCCCATCGTCACCATAAGACCTGCAAAAACGTTAAAGTTATTTCTAGACAGCTGAAGATGACCTAATGAGGCCGAAACATGTACTGTTGTTTTCATATAATGTTTTTACAATTTTGAATTGTAAATAAACTTGTATGTATTGAATAGGTGGGACAAGTATACTAGTTTTTCAACTTATATAACAATTATTTTATTTTTTAAAGAAATTACAGTTTATTTGAAGCGCTAGAAGTCATTAACTGAAATAAAAATGATGGGGAAAATTCATTTTGGAAGTTCCAAGGTGTTATGTTTTGTCTCACGTAGTGATGGTAGGCACTTATTGTTTCTATGTTAAAAAATACAAATGAAGTAAATCTTTTTCTTGGAAACTTTTATATTATTCTAGTTCCATGTGAAAAGAATGTCGGTGATTTCCCTAAGACTAGAGTTCTGTAAAGAAAACGTAATTTTACTGATTAGTAGTTGGAAAGCCCGCTTGGTCGCCGTGATCGTTAAAGCGTTGAAGTCTAAACGGTCTGACACCATGGTTAGCCGGTTCAAGTCCCGTTGGTCGAAAAAATTTACCATCAGAAAATTGGCCGGCAGGGTATGGGAGGTGGTGGTATACAACTTATAATAATTAGATTGCGTGACAAAAGTCTGGATTAAATTCCAAACCTCCCCACAATGCATACATGGAGTGAGGGCATATGACGCTGTTGATGGTGATTCGTCCGTCGGATGGAGACGTTAAGCCTTGAGCAGACTCTGATGTATCCACAAAGACACACACAAAATGCTGTCAGATGTGTACACTATTTTATTTACAAATTATATGTACATCTTCCACACGCACGCACTAATGAACTGCTGTACCTGTACCTTAATTAAGGCTATGGTCGCTTCCTTCTCACTCCTAGCCCTTTCCTATCCCATCACTTCCATAAGACCTATGTGTGTTGGTTTTATGTAAAAAAAAGAAAGCACTCAAAATTTTTATTATTTTAAGATCAAAAGTATAAAGAACCGAGCTCGATAGCTGCAGTCGCTTAAGTGCGGCCAGTATCCAGTAATCGGGAGATCGTGGGTTCGAGCCCCACTTCGGCAGCCCTGAAGATGGTTTTCCGTGGTTTCCCATTTTCACACCAGGCAAATGCCGGGGCTATACTTTAATTAAGGCCACGGCCGCTTCCTTCCAACTCCTAGGCCTTTCCTATCCCATCGTCGCCATAAGACCTATCTGTGTCGGTGCGACGTAAAGCAAAAAAAAAAAAAAAAAAAAAAACTGCCATCATGTAACAAAACACTACTACATCGAATAAGGAAAAGACGAGACTGCAACAGTTGCATGTTAACTACCAACCCAACAAAACCAATTCACTTACTTGACTTCAAATAACACGACTTCAACACAGGTCTCATCAAAACAACTCACTCACAAGACTACATCTTTATATACGTTGCCTGGCCAGGCTTCTCGAAGAATATGACACAACATGTTTTCTCGTAAATTCGAGAGCCTCCAATAGCCTTCTTACAATGTAAGGAAGTTTCTATACAAATCTATTCGCGCATTGCATTGTTCTGGACTTATTACACTATGCTGCACAATGTTACATTGGATTATACATCATATATACAGGTAATAATAAATTATATACTACTAATTACGTAAGTAAGTAATATGTTTTATTTATCCTGGCAAAGTTAGGGATGTACTCCCTTTCTTACACTTAACCAGTCTTAACCTAGAACACTTAATAATAACTACTGATGACAATAATATGATAATATGGACAATAGTAACAGTAATACCATTAACAAAAGTAACCACACTTTAAAAAAAAAAAGATCATATCATCTATATGATATAAATCGTACGTAAAGTGCAGAATATAATTATGAATAATGAGTACTAAGAGTATAATTATGAATAATGAGTACTAAGAATATAACTATGAATAATGAGTTACATTAGTCTATTACACTTGCGTCAACCCCTTGCTGCTATTCGACAGGACTAGGCTATGTGCCGGCACCAGGTTTCACCCTCTCCATTTCTACTATCATATATCACGCCATTCGTTTCATCTCATTAACTCCTCTGATGATGTTGACGTTAGGAAAGGTATTCGGTCATAGAAACCCGCCACGACAGATTCGTCTCACCTCACCTCATAACCGAGCCCGTAGAGAAACGGGACAAGGGTTGGACAAACAAACAAACAAACAAACAAACAAACAAACAAACAAACAAACAAACAAACAAACAAACAAACAAACAAACAAACAAACAAACAAACAAACAAACAAACAAACAAACAAACAAACAAACAAACAAACAAACAAACAAACAAACAAAGAAACAGATTAGTAGTTGAAAAGTAATTTGTAATTGTAATTGAGTAAATTATTTCTCAGGTAACTGTAATTCGACCCGATTACTTTTTCCTTCTAGTATTCCCATCACTCGCAGTTCCACACCCCCACGTCTATAGCGCTTATATCCACGAATATCCGAACCTCTTAATATATAACAACAAAAACAAAAGCAACAACACCATGATTTTCACCATCGACAAGATATCCTCATCTTTAATGCGTTCATTTGTAATGTACACTTAATTGAGGAAAGTCATGCCATCTAACATACATGCCAACATTAACGTACCTGTCGATGCAGTTTCATTTAGAATGGTAGATTGTTTCCTGTACCGGTACTACATTTGTTATTGTGCAGAACAGTAGATGATTTTAAGGTCACTCACGAGCTGAACTCTGTTTAAACTTTGGATTTCCATGGAACAGCTAAAGTGCTGTCTATAAAGATCTTAAACCAACACGCATATTTGTCTTATATCCAAAACTGATAACATGGGGGAACCCAGGACAACCATCTTATGTGATCTGATTTTTATATCTCCGGTAGATTCATCCTACGTGCGTGAGAGTACACTTTGTGATTTGTTCTCCTACCTCACTCTGTTGTGCTTAGGAATATTGCCGGATTCCAGGAAAGGAATATCTACTATCTGAGGCTACAATACATCCTCGTTTATCCCGGACAGTTATACGATTTTACATGAAAATATTCGTCATGTGTCCTCGATTTTGCTTGTGAAACTGTACTTAAAAATCTCCCATTTGATTCTAATTTTAAAATTTACGTAGACTCGTTCGACGAAGTGAATTCAGTAAATAAGATTCTTGATTTGAAATCTGACAATTAAGATTAATTGAAAACCTAGGAATTGGTCAGAATTTTCAGTTTCCTCAAAGACTGTAATGCAATACTCTAAATCTTTTTACATTTGTGTAATAATAAGCCAGCGAGAGATTCCAGACAGATCATCTCACAGTTTCCACTTCCAGATCATAGGCACCCGTTTCCAGCATCTTCGAAGGAGCTCGACCAACTTTCCCATCGCATGCCCTAACAATTCGCCGGGACTACTGTTCGGTTCATCATTGGCCCTGCCATCATTATCGTTCACTGCTTGTCTCATGCAGTCTCGAACTTCATTTTTTTTTGCTAGTGGTTTAATGTTGCACTAACACATAAAATGTTCTTGGCGGCGGAAGGATGGGAAAGGGCTAGGGTTGGGAAGGTAGTGTCCGTGGTCTTAATTAAGGGACGCGTGGAAATGGGAAACCACGGAAAACCATCTGCAGGGCTATCGACGGTGAGTTCTAATCCACTATCTCCCAAATGCAAGCTCACAGCTACGTGATTCTAACCACACGGACACACCACTCGATCCCTCATAGTTAAAATGGTTGAAAATAGCTAGTTTCTGACTTCACACCAGTAAAATGTTGGGGCTGTACCTTAATTCAGACCACGGCCGCTTTCTTCCCATTCCTAGTCCTTTCCTATCCCATCGTCACTATAAGACCTATCTGTGTCGGTACGACGTTATGCAAATTGTTAAAAAAATCTAAGGATGGATTTCTGGATTTCACAAGAATGTTTTGTCTTGTTTTACGTTGCACCGATTCAGACAGTTCTTATGGCGACACAAGATAAGATCTTCTACAGCCAAGGCCCTAACAGAAGTTGGCTGCACAGTACATGAGGAAGTGCATGGTCTGGCAGACGATGAAAGTACCGTCGGATCGACATGATTGCCAACAATGATTACAATATAGGTTACATAATCGTTCCCTTTGTCCGCTTTGAACCCAGCGTGAGCCGACCTGATGACGTGCGTTGGGGATATAGGACAAGCCCACCATTCCTTTCTGCAAGAAGGCTTACAACTTGTGGAAGACTGAAGTTTCAGGATAGCTGTTTGGGACGAAGGACACAATACTAGACATACATAAATCTTTATTGCAGACAGGTGTGCCTTTCAGCGTTCGGTCTGCAAGCCTCTGTGCATTAACTAAGTGCTTTACCGAGTGACTTGGCTTTGCGATTAGTGGCGCGTAGCTGCGAGCTTGCATTCGGCAAATTGGCTCGAATCCCACCGTCGGCAGCCCTGAAGATGGTTCTCCCTGGTTTCAAGTTTCCACACCAGGCAAATGCTGGGGCTGTACCTTAATTAAGGTCGCGGCTACTACCTTCCCAATCGTAGGCCTTTCCCATCCTTGTATTTCATACTATACCGTAATTTTCTTCTTCCCGCACTCAAAAGAGTACGGAACATGACACTTTGCCGTACTGTAATTACTTTCCCATTGTTTTATTACAAATCCTATGTGATTGGCTGAACTCCGCTTCACAGTAACGTAAACACGGATAGTCAGAGAGATCATGAATCAAGGAACACCAACTTAACCTTGTTGAATTGTTTCTCCGCCGGATGGCAGCACTGTGTTTCCGTACTCATCTACATAATAAGTGGCATTGCTGCTAAACATCTCACTCGTAACGTAAAAGGTCAATTTTCCTGGCTGTTGCGTAGATAACTATTTCCTTGCAAACATTTTGTATCATTCCAAACCCATGCGAAAATATGTGTCACTTCATTAGCCTCCGGAGACCCGGGACTTTGATTTTTGCAAGATTTGACTTAAACTAGGTTGTGGGGTTAAGGAAAGAGTTAAAGCATATTCTGATTTTTTCTCCACTGATAGTTCTCACTAGTTCCCACAGATGTCACCATGTGCTAGAAATGGAGCAAGTGACAATACAAGAGGCCACATCATGCCTCAAACCTAAGGTATAGTATACTATACCGGGGGTCTCAGGAGGTTAAGAATGGCGTTCTGTGAAGTAATTGTTGTAATTGCGATTTTACTGATTACTTATCGAAAAAGTAATTTGTAATTGAGTCAAATATTTCTCAAGTATCTGTAATTCATCCCAATCAATTTTTCCCCTAAATGGAAATAATCAACCATCATTTGCTGCAGTGCCTGGTTTCCACCAACAAAGACAGATACGGCCTACTGGAGAGGTATCGTACAGGTCAAGGAATTGAAAGCGCAGGTGGATTTCCTGCCCGTGGTGAATTCCGTAGAGCATACCGGATAGTAGGGGAATATCACTAAAGTAGATTGCATGGTGGCCTAAAGGTCCTAGACCAAAAGAGGGAGCCATGACACGGATTAAGTCCTGCGACTTAATTACGTGATTCTGAAGCTTTTTTGGTTGTATATATTTATCATTTACTTTATCCTTTGACTGTATACTGATGCATACGGTAATGATAATAATCGACGTGACACTACATGCGCTGAAATGTTCACTCGCAATTTTAAGAAGCAATCTTCATTGAAGAATGATCAACAGTCATCATTCACCACTGATCTGCATTTAGTGCAGTCGCCCAGGTGGCAGATTCCCTATCTTTTTTCCCTAAACTTTTCTTAAATAATTGCAAGGAATTTGGAAATTTATTGAACATCTCCCTTGGTAAATTATACCAATCTCTAACTCATCTTCCTATAAAAGAATATTTGCCCCAATTTGTTCTCTTGAATTCCAACTTTATCTTCATATTGTGATCTTTCCTACTTTTAAAAACACCACTCGAACTTATTCGTCTACTAATCGTCTACGCTATCTCTCCACTGACAGCTCGGAACATTCAACTTGGTCGAGCAGCTCGTCTCTTTTCTCCGAAATCTTCCCAGCCCAAACTTTGCAATATTTCGTATCGTTACTCTTTTGTTGGAAATCACCAAGAACAAATCGAGCTGCAATTCTTTGGATTTTTTCCAGTTCTCCAATCAAGTAATCCTGTTGAGGGTCCCATACACTGGGGTCTTACCAGGGACTTACATGCAATCTCTTTTACATCCTTACTACAACCCCTAAATACCCTCATAACCATGTATAGAGATATGTACCCTTTATTTATAATCCCGTTTATGTGATTACCCCCATGAAGATCTTTCCTTATATTAACACCTAGGTACTTACAGTGATTCCCATAAGGAACTTTCATCCCATCAACAAAGTAATTAAACCTGAGAGAACTTTTCCTAGTAATGAAACTCACAACCTGACTTTTAACTCTGTTTATTATCATACTATTGTCTACTGTCCATCTCACAACATTGTCGAGGTCTTCTTGCAGTTGGTCACAATCTTGTAAATTATTTGTTACTCTAAAGAGTATAACATTATCCGCAAAAATTCTCACCTCTGATTCCAGTTCTTTACATATAATTTATACATATATAAGAGAACATAAAGGTCCAATAATACTGCCTTGAAGAATTACCCTTTTAATGGTTACAGGGTCAGATAATGCTTCACCTGCTCTAATTTATTCTCCGAGTACTATTATCTAGAACTATAGCCCCCCAATTCAGTCACTCTTTTGTCTAGTCCAATTGCACTCAGTTTTGCCAGTAGTCTCCCATGATCTACCCTATCAGATGCCTTCGATAGGTCAATTGCGACACAGTCAATTTGACCTCCCGAATCTAGGATACCTGCTTATCTTACTGGAATCTTACTAGTTGAGATTATGTGGAACAACCTTTCCTGAACCCGAACTGCCTTCTATCGAACCAGTTATTAATTTCGCAAACATGTCTGATAGTCTGCAACATGATGAAAACAATTTATTTTATTTTCTGTATTATCTAAACTATCTTACAAGTTGATAATATATACTTTGCCTATTAACACCTCCTCATTTGCGGAAGTGTTATTACATTTTAATAAAATATACATTATGTAACCATGTTTTCCTTCCTCGTAGCGTGTGTTTTTATACATTTTAATACTTATCACCTGAGCAATTAATTCGAGAGCTGTCCGACTGAAAAGCCCAAGGTACTTTATTAAGTCAAACTCGATAGCAATGAAATTTGTGGTTTCTGATAAAACTATTTTTATTAACAAGTATAAATCCTTTCTTAGTAATAACAGAACAAATTTGATTTGTAATGTTTATCATACATAAATTTAATTTAGTTGCTAGCTTATAAGTGTGACATTTTCCTTGATACTATCTTCTTTTCCTGGTGCCACTGGATCATACACCTCGTCATTGGGGCCAGTGGTGGTACTGACCCCTTCATCTTCTTGTATTTCTCCTCCTGGTTCTGTTACAGGTGGTATTCCGCTGCTTTCTTCTGGCTCTGTTACAGGCGGTAGTCCGCCGTTTTCTTCTGGCTTTATCAACGCTAGTCCATCAAACCCCATCCGCAGACAGTCGAAATGTACCACCACGACAGGGGCTCGGTCAATGCGCGCCTCGATGTCCATACAAAGGTGCAGATTGGAACCGGGAGTGAAGATGTTAAAGAACCGCACGCACAAGTCCATTCTTGGCAAGTAGATTATCGGTGATGGGATGCAGAAAGGAGGTGGATTCTTCCCTGAAACATGATCCAAAGAACTACGTTAGTACAGTAGTTGCTCTCTAACAATATGGTACTTTGCTCTAGAGCTCCGTAACTCTCGTGAAACGGAACGCAAGCACAATAGTGTTCTTTTTTTTTTTTTTTTTTTTTTTTTTTTTGCAACTTGCTTTACGTCGCATCGACACAGATAGGTCTGATGGCGACGATGGGATTGGAAAGGCCTAAGAGTGAGAAGGAATCAGCCCTAGCATTCGCCTGGTGTGAAAATGGGAAACCACGGAAAACCATCTTCAGGGCTGCCGACAGTGGGGCTCGAATCCACTATCTCCCGGATGCAAGCTCACAGCTGCGCGCTCCTAATCGCACGGCCAACTCGCCCTGCACAATAGAGTGTGACAATGAAGACTGCTAGTAAGATGTTGATACGTTCCATACACTAGCGATCGCACATTTAAGAAAATAACATATATACTATATTATGTCAGCTGTAAAGATCAGCCGACCCCATGGTGTAGGAGTAGCGTACCTGCCTCTTACCCCGAGGCCCCGGGTTCAATTCCCGGCCAGATCAGGGATTTTTTACCTGGATCTGAGGGCTGGTTCGAGGTCCTCTCAGTCTACGTGATTAAAATTGATTGAGCTATTTGATGGCGGGTGGCGGCCCCGGTCTAAGAGGGCAAGAATGACGGCCGAGAGAATTCGTCGTGTTGACCACACGACGCCTTCGAGGCTGTTGCGCCATTGGGGGAGGGGGGCGGCGTATAGCGAGTCAATGTGTATGAATGAGGTATCATTCGAAAGATACTCCAGTTTGATGAATTTAGAAACTGCTGTGTTTTAACTCTTTGTAGCACATAAAATACCCGTCTTTTCTGTCCCAGCACGCAAAGAATAGGTTCAATATATTTTTCTTAATACATCACCATTTTTCCATTAGAACATAAAAATGTAATAATGAGTTTGTTTTGATTTCTCACATCAGTTTAACTTAACAAAAGGGGATGGTTCGAAACTAAGACTGCCATGCTAATGTTAAAAGGAACGGAGCAGGTAACCACTGACGCTGACCATCATTCATGAACGGACAATTTTGAAGTGGTTACCACAGTGCCACAAAGAGTTAATAAACATTTTGTATAAGAAAACGAAGTGAAAGAAAGGAGGACAATTCCCCTTCCACAAGCTTTCCTTTTGTTCTATACTACTTTTCGGGCACTTACCCGAATCCTATTTTTACCGAAAGGGGCATGGTTTTAGAGTTCGGTAAGATCAACATGTTTAAGCCCAAATTCGAGGTTGTGGCTTTACGACTTTCGGGAATTAAGCACCTATATCTACGGTGGAAAATCGGAAAAATAATTCCTATCCGGGTTTTCCCTTTTATTGCCGTTGGATGACTTCTTACGAAACAATCGATGAGGTTTTCGGATTCCATGCAGAAAAAAATTGAATTCACTTCGATATTTTCTAAAGTATTCCCGATTCGTAGATTTCGCCAATCGGCCCAAAAACCGGGTGGTAGTTTCGAGTCCTGACTTTGATGGCTCAAGACTTCCAACCACATTTCCGATCCAGAAAGAAAGTTCCTTATAATGTTTCCAGGAATAAATCTCTCTCGTTATATCTTAATATATGTAATATCAACCTGGAACTGTCCGAACTCATGAAAGGCATGTAGTCGCAATCCGCCGGGCCGATTTCACAGTTTTTCGAATTGCTTTGTGTTTTGATTCAATACGTTGATTTCTAATATATTTCAATAACGTAAACATGATATGCCCAACAGTAATTTTTAAACAAGTACAAAGCGGGTGAAGTGCGATATCTTCTCAGGAGTTTACTAGTATCCAATATCTATGCAACTATTTGAGAGATTTTCTTGAAATTTTAGGGAAATATACATTACCGTTGGGCGTTTCATTCGATAAAAATGGTTTTGTTTGATGGAATTAGTTACTGGCGGCTTTTAAAAATTATCTTCCCATATTTTTCTAAAAGACGTCCTGGAAAATAAACGGAGCTATGTCGTGGTCATGATAGATATTGTCGAAATAAAGTATTTAGTCAGTGTGAGTTTGAAATGTTGATGTCTTTATATGTGCGGCAGGAAATCGGAAAAAATAATTCCTATTCGTACTGGCGTTTTATCTCTGAGGTTTTGAACATTGTGGAATTCTGACAAGTCAATCCAGCACCTTAAAAACATTTTCGATCATTGTGAAGCCATTTATTCTCTATATTTTCGCACAAAAATGTTCTTATATGTGTACTATTTTTTAAATTTTTGATATATACTTGTAAAACTCACAGAGAAAAATCAAATGACACCTCACACAACATGCTACACGCCGGAATCCGGAGCTACACTAGTTGTTAGACATCGTGCGTTGCGACTAACACTCTAGATGGCGACGCTGTTACACCGTCCGATGATGTCACACCGAGGTCTGACTCTTGTGACTAGGTTGAGTACGATTACTACCTGATGGCACAAACCCGCCTGAAGCCACGAGCTTGGGAGGGAAAAGAGGGGAAGGAAGTTAGTGTATGGGGTAACGACTGCTGTGTTACCATACGTTTCCAAATGCATATCATAGATTTTCCGTGCTGTCTCCTGTTCGCGAGAAAAAAAAAAATTGCCATGACTTATGACTCGACCCTCGTATATTGACCATTGTCTTTGTACGTGTTGAATGGAAAGTTGGAGGATACAAAGTAGGCTTCGGCCTGCAAGCGGTCACGACTAGACCGTGGCCCGACAGCTCTATACTTCGACCGATCAACCGAATAGAGGATAAGTGGCTCTACACCTCTGCATTCGGGAGACGGAGAGGGGGTGGTCCTCATTGTCACCTGTCCTGAGAATGGTCTTCCGTGGTTTTCTATTTTCCTGCACTAAGGCGAATAATAATAATAATAATAATAATAATAATAATAATAATAATAATAATAATAATAATAATAATAATAATAATTGTTTTTACGTCTCTCTAACTACAGGGACATTATTTTATTTATTCAGGGGATTGTCGCTCGCCCGGTCGTGTGCACTGCGAGCCCGTCTTCCGCCAAGCATGTTGCCATAATTCGGCCAGCGCTCGACCGGCACTGAATCGTAGTGTTTTCGCCCAAGATTTCTGGTATTTTGTAAAGGTATTGTGTATATACACAAGCCCACATAGTGAAAATGGCATTGGAACAACACGCTGAGCACTCGACACGTGAACACTCAATTAAACTGAATCTTACAATGATAAAGATCTCAGCTGACTGCACAGGAGGAGAACTTCGGCGCCGAGAAGCGTGTTAGTAAAGTGCTTGGTGGGAGTTAAGCTCACAGCGTAGGTGATCGGGCGAGCGACAATCCCCTGAATAGATAAAATGATGTCCCTATAATACATTTTTACGGTTTTCGGAGACGCCGCGTTGACGGAATTTAGTCTCGCAAGAATTCTTTTACGTGTCAGTAAATGTACCAATACGAGGGTGACGTATTTGAGCACCTACAAATACCACAGGACTGAGTCAGGATCGAATCTGCCAATTTGGGGTCAGAAGGCCAGCGCCTCAACCGCCTGAGCCACTCAGCCCGGCCTAAGGCGAATGCCAGGAGAGTTCTTATTGACTGACACGTAAAATAAATCACCGGGCGAGTTGGCCGTGCGGTTAGGGTCGCGCAGCTGTGAGCTTTCATCCGGGAGATAGTGGGCTCGAACCCCACTGTCGGCAGCCCTGAAGATGGTTTTCCGTGGTTTCCCATTTTCACACAAGGCAAATGCTGGGGCTGTACCTTAATTAAGGCTACGGCGGCTTCCTTTGCACTCCTGGGCCGTTCCTATCCCATCGTCGCCTTAAGACCTAACTTGTCTGTGTCGGTGCGACGTAAAGCAAAGTGCAAACAAAAAAGTAAATTAAATCCTACGAAACTAATTTCCAGCACCTCGGCGTCTCCGAAAACCGTAAAAGTAGTAGTTAGCGGGACGTAAAAACAAATAACATTGTTATTATTCACTTAAGTGCAGGGCAATGGAAAACCACGGAACCCTAATCTTCACTGCACATCACCTTCACCAGTTCAATTCTCCTTGGCATGAGAGACGGCATCACCATCTAAGAGACCCGCCGTACGCTGAAGATATTTTTGTAATGGTCACCGAAGTATTTGTCGGCTATCTTTAAATTTACAATTAAATATAAAATACAATATTTCAATGTTTTCAGTAACTCTTCGGGTAGCAGTGCAAACTAAGTATCCTACGAAGCTATAGACGTACCTATTCTGCATCCAAAATTAACTCAACCATTGTAACCGTCCAACATAATTCCATTTTCTGTTACTAGACAGTAACACTAACGCAAAGCCGAAATTGGAAGCACAGCCACGTAGATGGCATCACTTCAGAAGTTCTCCAACTTGCAAACGCGAACCGGATGTAGAGTGGCACTGTCAATATTAAGGTTTTCAGTAACTCTTAGGGTAGCAGTGCTTACGGTACCTAAGTCTTCTGGAGCTAGAGAGAAACTTGGGTGCGATTACGAAATTATAGACGTATTTTGTACGTGTTCTGGAAGAGGTCTTTCCCACCCTGGATAATTCATCCTCAGTAGATGTAAGCTGTATCTTACCTGAAATATTCCTTGTGAACACCATATCGTCATCCATGAATAAGCTGCTTACGAGAGCGAATTCGTACGGCTCATAGGTGAGGTTCATGCAAGCTGTAACCGACAGAGGTTTAGGTTATTACTGGATAAGTGCACAGGCTTGTGGAGCAACACTGGAGTGAAACTCACCTCTGCGATTGAAGTTTATGGATCTCACGGCCATGCCGGTGCAACAGCCGCATCCCCGGTTCTGACATGAGCAGGGCACGCGGCGGAGAAGCTGCTTCAAAGGACCACGGCTCGAGTTGGAATGAAGATCGTAGAATATCACGTCTGGAAGAAGAACATAGTTTGAACGAAGTTGTCATACGGGTCAAAAATATATGTGGAATCGGAGGTCTACTACACACTATTTCTAAAGTCATGCTGCACCCCCCACAGATTCCCAAAATAGTTTAAATAATAAAGTTAAATTTGTGGGTGAACTCTCTAATCCATTTGAGGTAAAAACAGGCCTAAGGCACAGGGGATAACGAATGTGATACGGACCCCTCAAATAAAATGTAGGCTAAAACTTAATATAAATGTAATTAGCTTACAGCAGATAGCAGTAATGCCAATATAATGTCAAGTTGTATGAAGAAAGGGATTATTCGTTATTGTAACCTTATTGCTGGTTTTATTTTACTGACTCCGAGGTTTAACGGCTAAACTGCTGAACTGCCAACCAAGCATCACTTAGATGTATGTTTTTAATTTTAATAATAGGATTCATGTTTCGGTAACTACAGAACAATACTCTGTAACTGACACCGAAACATCGGTTATAATAATGTACTCGATTACAACACATAAAAATATACGAACAAAATTAAATCAAAAACTGATCAAATAAAGTTTGAAAAATATTAAATCGCGTATCTGATAACTTATTAACTCCACGCAAAGAGAGCTCGTTCGAAAGTGAGTAATAATAATAATAATAATAATAATAATAATAATAATAATAATAATAATAATAATAATAATAATAATAATAATAATAATAATAATAATAATAATGGAGTTTGCCTCCGAAGAGGCCTGGTGCGGGTCTTTTTCTCGTAGACGGCTTATTATTTATTTATTTATTTATTTATTTATTTATTTATTTATTTATTTATTTGTGTCTTTATTAACTGGCGAAGTTAGGGCTCTTGGCCCTCTCTTACACTTAACCACATACATTTTTTTTTATTTTTACAGTATTAATCTAAAGTATCATTGTAATCAATTACTGTTATTGAGATATATATGTCAGATAAGGAATTACAATAATACAATTAATTAAGGTTAATACTGATGAAAAATTAAAGGATAAATAGAGAGTGGATAATAACAAAAAAATATCAACTTATAACCTAAAGAATATATCTACAACTAGCTTAAAGAAAAACTTATTCAAATATAAGGCTAAAATAAATTAACTAGTATGTTACGATCTGAGTGAACTAAAATCAATGTTACTATGTAGTCTATTTCTATGAACAGTCTATAGCCTTAAATGAGAGTAGTAAGGACGTAAATGGGATAGCCTAAGAACTTAAATCTAGTACGTCATTTTTGGTTTCATTCACACGTCATTCACTCTTACATTCATTCGAGTCAACTGTATGTACTCTGGAGGAATTTACGGTAGGCTGTTTTAAATGTCCTAGACGAGCAAGACTTTTTAATATCATCCGGGATCGTATTCCATAACCTCGTAGCGGAGACCAGAAAGAATGGCTGTAGATGCGGTGCTATTTCAAGTAGTGATCCAGAACGAGTGTTAATTTCGTGGAACGAAGAAAGAAGCCTAAAATTGGACGACAGGTAGGTGGGGCTGTTTGAAGAAAGCAACTGATAGACAAGGGTCATTTGGTGCAGTTTTCTACGGTCATTTAAACGTAGCCATCCCAACTTTTTGTAGTATGGTGTTATATGAGCATCATGTCGGAGCTGGAAGGCATATCGAATGCAAGAGTTTTGTACACGTTGTAGCTTTGTTGCTTGTTCACAGGTTAGATCAGTCAGTAAACTGTCACAGTAGTCAAAGATTGGAAATAGAAGTGTTTGTATGAGTTTTAATTTAAGGTCCAGTGGGAGAACATTTTTATGACGCTTCAAAGGATAAATAGATGCGTGTACTTTTCTGCACACATTGGTTATATGCTCATTCCAGGTCAGAGTCTCATTTAAGGTGACCCCGAGGTTTGTAACAATCTTGGAGTATGGCACTTCGGTATCATCAATGGTAATTGGAGGAGGATTGTGATTACTATTTAGAGCACATAGTAATTTTTTGTGTCCAATTATTATGCTTTGGGTCTTTCGTGGGTTTATGAGTAAGGCGTTGTTCCTGGCATACGTTGTGAGTCGTTGTAAGTCTGTATTCATATGCTGGATCGCTTCGCATATACTATCTACACTGGTATGGTAATATACCTGTAGGTCATCAGCATACAGATGGTATTTACAGTGGACAAGTGGGGATGAACTATCATTGATATGCAGGCTGAATAATAAAGGTCCAAGCACAGATCCTTGAGGCACGCCAGATAATCTGATAGCCCATTTGGACGTAACATCGTTTACTGAGACACACTGACGACGATTTGTGAGGTAGGATATAAAGAAATTGAGCGCATTCCGGTCAACGCCAAGGAAGCGCAATTTTGAAAGGAGTAGTTGTATGTTGACTGTATCAAATGCACTGCTAAAGTCAAGGAGCGTGAGTACCGTCACCTGTCGCTTATCCATAGCAAGCCTGATATCATCTGTTACCCGAAGGAGTGCTGTCGTCGTACTGTGGCCCTTCCTGAAGCCAGATTGCAACCGGTCTAGTAGTGAATGATTTGTAAGATACTGAATATAGTTGCTCGTGAATAGGTCGTTCAAGGGCTTTCGCAAGCGGAGGGAGTATTGATATAGGGCGGTAGTCTGATGGACCTGCATGTTTGTGAAGATGAGGACCCTACCTAGGATGATTTCTAATACTGAATACGCTACACAGACCCAGCCCCCGAGCCATTGGAATTAACCAATTGAAATTAAAATCTCAGACCCGGCCGGGAATCGAACCCGTGGACCTTTCGACCAAAGGCCAGCACGCTAACCATTTAGCCATCGAGCTCGATAGGTGCAGTCGCTTAAGTGCGGCCAGTATCCAGTATACGGGAGATAGTGGGTTCGAACCCCACTGTCGGCAGCCCTGAAGATGGTTTTCCGTAGTTTCCCATTTTCACACCAGGCAAATGCTGGGGCTGTACCTTAATTAAGGCCATGGCCGCTTTCTTCCCACTCCTAGCCCTTCCCTGTCCCATCGTCGCCATAAGACCTATCTGTGTCGGTGCGACGTAAAGCAAGTAGCAAAAAAAAAAAAAAAAAAAAAAAAAATAGCCATGGAGCCGGACGAAATTGAGTTGACTGATTGTTACTACTACAACTTCTTATTGGCGATATACACTGTTGTCGAATAAATGTGTGATAAAAGTAAAATGTTCTGCAACGTTTGTGCCAAATACGATCTCAGGTTCACAACAAGAAAGTTTCATTCCTAACAAAAATATGGTATTTTGGTATACATTTTCTTTCTTTCTTTCTTAATCGGTTTACTCTCCATGGTTGGCTTTTCCCGCAGACTCAGCAAGGGATCCCACCTCTACCGCCTCAAGGGCAGTGTCCTGGAGCTTCAGACTCTGGCTCGGGGATACAACTGGAGAGGATGACCAGTGCCTCGCCCAGGTGGCCTCACCTGCTATGCTGAACAGGGGCCTTGGTGGTGGATGGGAAGATTGGAAGGGATAGACAAGGAAGAGGGAAGGAAGCGGCCGTGACCTTAAGTTAGCTACCATTCCGATATTTGCCTGGAGGAGAAGTGGGAAACCACGGAAAACCACTTCCACGATGGCTGAGGTAGGAATCGAACCCACCTCTACTCAGTTGACCTCCCGAGGCTGAGTGGACCCCATTCCAGCCCTCGTACCACTTTTCAAATTTCGTGGCAGAGCCGGGAATCGAACCAGATCCTCCGGGGGTGGCAGCTAATCACACTAACCACTACGCCATAGAGGCGGACGTATACATTTTCATTGGTGTAATTATTTTAAAATTCTTTGGTGCAGGTGTTTTTTGAAGAGCATGTCGCGGTGTAGCGAAAGACGGCAAGGGCAAGCGTTGTTTACACTTGTGCTGTGTTACACTCGACACAATAAACTGTCACTCTTCCGCCGAGATATTCCGTGGCTTGATCAGTGACTTACCGAGTGCGTCCCTCACTCGCGCAAACGTCTTCCTAAATGTTTTTCTAGCTTGCATCTCTTCCTCCTTGGCACCCAAGTAGCCAAGTAGCCAAAAAAAAAAAAAAAAAAAAAAAAAAAAATCGTTCTGATCATTTCCGTACAGAGTGACATTATGGTAGATATGCATGTCATTTTTATTTTTTCGCAAGGACTCTGCGTAGCCTCTTAAAGGCCCGGGCCCGCATGCTTTGCAGGCCTTGCAGGCCCTAACGTTACGCCCCTGCTAAGGCAAGGAGATAGCCTTTCTCCACTCTTCTTTAATTATATTCTAGAAAATATAATCAGGGAATACCAGGGATACATCCTCACTCCGAACGGAAATGAAAGGGAGGCATTAAGAGAGAGGATGAGGAGGATGGAGATGGACCTATAAGTCCAAGTTCATCTCCATTCAAACGAAATTAAAACATGTCTTAACGGAGCGGAAACACTGACAAGGGCGACAAACAGACCCAGACCTTGAAAGAAAAAAAGACTCCTTCGAAAAATCTAGGGTCCAAGGAAGTCGCAAAATGACCAACATACTTTCCGGTTGGGATCGAACCAAGAAACCTATAAAACCATCGAGAAAATTACGACCGTGATGAGGAAAAGGAGATACGGACACATTAAATGGATGGCCAACAGAATACTCCTACAAGAAAAGTGAAAAACACAACCTAGGAGGCTTATTACACTGCTGCACAAGAACTTAGTAGAAGTGGGTGCCAAGGAGGAAGAGATGCAAGCTAGAAAAACATTTAGGAAGACGTTTGCGCGAGTGAGGGACGCACTCGGTAAGTCACTGATCAAGCCACGGAATATCTCGGCGGAAGAGTGACAGAAGAAGCGGAAGATTTATGGATCTTCTCTGTGGCCCACTATTTACGGTATCTATACATGAAAAAAAATAATATCTAAGTCTCGTAAAAAAGGGAATAAAAAGGCATGAGGACTTCCACTTTTTCCTGGGATTGAACACTCCTGTGGAGAGTGACTCACGTAAATACCTTGGAATCCACGTAAACAGAGACCCTAAAGGCGTTGCTCACATAGGAAGTGTAATTACTACATTACATTTCGTTATGTTGGTGCTTAAGGACAGCAGCTTCTGGACCATCTATCGCCCATGAGATTAGTACTGGAATCTAAATCAGCACTGTGAGACCCGTACCTGATAGGTACCCGAATTAATACGTTTAAGAAAGGTCATCCTCTGTCCCACATAGAAACAAGGTAAAACCAAATTTAGCTAATTTTATTCTACGTTTAATTATGTGGAGTAGAAATTTTTTTCGTACCCAATTAAAATTGAACGCAGATTGAACAAAAATGTGCCGGTATTTTTTCCATTTACAACGAAGCGCTCACTTAGAAAATTCATGACTTTAAAAGTATTGATCTGATCGTTAACAAACATTAATACTTACTTTTGATCTGTATACCAAGTTTTAATTTCATCTGATATTTGTGAAAAAGGTTTATATAAATTGTGTGAAACAACATTTTCTCGTTACTGGGTGATCCTAGCCGTAAAAGAAAGCTCATGAGAATGCCAGGCTAAAATTAAAACGGCTTTTTGCCTGAAATGGTACAACGAAATATTGCAAGATTCCTGATAAATGATTTCAATCCTGG
This sequence comes from Anabrus simplex, assembly GCF_040414725.1. Taxonomy (NCBI): domain Eukaryota; kingdom Metazoa; phylum Arthropoda; class Insecta; order Orthoptera; family Tettigoniidae; genus Anabrus; species Anabrus simplex. The sequence goes on along the minus strand of NC_090268.1, from coordinate 355,429,485 downwards.
AAGTAGTGTGACAAGAATATTTGGTGGTAGATGTTAGAGGCCAGAAGAAAAAGAACACGATTATGTGCCATGTACAGTGTCTATACAAATAAAACAGCTTAGGGGGAGACAAACTCTCGAGTATAGAACCCTGTTACATGAGCAAAGCTGACCATTCACGTAAAGCATTAGGTAGGTAGCAGAGAACAATTACGGTAAATATTCGTTTGTTAATTGGTGAACTGGTAATTAGTATAGTTTACCTTTAGGAATATTACAGCATTTTACCCAAACCATTAAGATACTTCAAGGAAAAGCTCAATAACCTGTAAATTTTGTGTACATTTCTATATTATTGTGTTGTATTTACGTTGTTAAGTTATGAGTAAGTCGTTTTACCTGCCAGTATATTGTAAATCGTAGCCTACTATTAAGTTGTTGCGAATTTGTATGTTGTTGTTCAGCTTCAATCACTACTGATCTGTATTTAAGGCAGTCGCTCAGATGGAAGATTCCCTATCTGATGTATTCCTAGTCTTTTTTGATTGATTTCAAAGAAATTAGAAATATATTGAACGTCTCTCTTGGTAACTTATTCCAGTCCCTAACTCCCCTTCCTATAAACAAATATTTGCCCAATTTGTACTCTTGAATTCCAACTTTATCTTCATATTGTGATCTTTACTACTTTTAAAGACATCACTCATAGTTATTCCTCTACTAATGACATTCCACGCCATCTCTCCGCTGACACTTCGGAACATACCACTTAGTCGAGCAACTCGTCTTATTTCTCCCAAGTCTTCCTAGCACAAACATTGTAACATTTTTGTAACTTTACTCTTTTGTCGTAAATCACCAAGAACAAATCTAGCAGCATTTCTTTGGAATTTTTCCAGTTCTTGAATCAATTAATCCTGGTAAGGGTCCCATACGCTGGAACCATACTCTATTTGGGGTCTTACCAGAGACTTGTATGCCCTCTCCTTTAGATCCTTACTGAAACCCCTAAACACCCTCATAACCACGTGAAGATCTATATTATTTACAATCACATTTATGTGATTACCCCAATAAAGATCTTTCCTTTTATTAACACCTAGGTACTTACAGTGATCCCCATAAGGAGATTTCACCCCCATCAACGCAGTAATTAAAACTGAGAGGACTTTTCCTATTTGTGAAACTCACAACCTTTTAACCCCGTTTATCACCATATCAATGACTGCTGTACATCTCACAAGATTATCGAAGTCATTTTGCAGTTGCTCACAATCTTGTAACTTTTTTATTACTCTATACAGAATAACATCATCTGCAAAAAGGCTTATTTCTGATTCCACTTCATTACTCATATCATTTATATAATTATATAAGAAAACATAGAGGTCCAATAATACTGCCTTGCGGAATTCCCATCTTAATTATTACATGTCTTATTCTTCTTTCGTTGCCAGAAGACCTATCTGTGTCGGTGCGACGTAAAGCCACTAGCAAAAAAAGATTATTACATGGTCAGATAAAGCTTCACCTACTCCAATTCTCTGAGATCTGTTTTCTAGAAATATAGCAACCCATTCAGTCATTCTTCTGTCTAGTCCAGTTGCACTCATTTTTGCCAGTAGTCTCCCATGATCCACCCTATCAAATGCTTTAGACAGGTCAATCGTGATACAGTCCATTTGACCTTCTGAATCCAAGATACCTGCTATATCTTACTGGAATCCTACAAGTTGAGCTTCAGTGGAATAACATTTCCTAAACCCGAACTGCCTTCTATCGAACCAGTTATTAATTTCGCAAACATATCTAATATAATCAGAAAGAATGCTTTCCCAAAGCTTACATGCAATGTATGTCAAACTGACTGGCCTGTAATTTTCAGCTTTATGTCTATCACACTTTCATTTCCCAATTCATTTGGTATAGCTCCTCAATGCAAACAATAAACAAATACGTACTTCACATATGGTACTATATCCGAAACTATTGTCTTTAGTACATCCCCAGAAATCTTATCAATTCCATCCGCTTTCTAGTTTTCAACTTTTGTATCTTATTGTAAATGCCATTGTTATCATAGGTAAATGTTAATAGTTCTTTAGCATTAGCAACCTCCCCTATATGGACATTATACTTGTAACTAACAATATTTACATACTGCTGACTGAATACTTCTGGCTTTTGAAGATCCTCACATACACACTCCCCTTGTTCATTAATGATTCCTGGAATGTCCTTCTTGGAACCTGTGTATGAATGCCAATTATGCTTGCCATCATGTTATCTTTAGCTGACTTCCTTGCTGAATTCAATTCCCTAGTAAGTTCCTTCAATTTCTCCTTACTTCCATAGCCATTTCTAACTCTATTTCTTTCCAATCAGCACCTCCCTCTTAGTCTCTTTATTTCTCTGTTATAATGAAGTGGGTCTTTACCATTCCTTACCACCGTTTTTAAATTCCTCAACAATTGCTTTAAACCCATCCCAGAGTCTGTTTACATTTTTATTTATCGTTTCCACCGATCATAATTTCTTTTTAAAACTCCTTCATGCCCGCTTTATCCGCCATATGGTACTGCCGAATAGTCCTACTTTTAAGACCTTCGTTTCTATCACATTTATTTTTAACTACAACAAAACCACTTCGTGATCACTAATACCATCGATTTCTCTACAGAGCTCATCTGGTTTTACCAGCACCACGTCCAGTTTATTTGTACATATTATTTTACACTACATGTAATGACATATTTTGTAAATTTTGAGTGAAGTTATGAGTGGCTGCGTTGTAATAATGGTAAGATACATGATTGCGATTATTTTTTCCCTTTAAATTCCGTATTGATTTCTATGCGATTGCTTTTAATTATTCTGTAACACTATTCATAAGCAATTGTTATTGTTATACTCGTGTTATACTTTGTTTTCGTGTAACTGCTCGTTTTATTTTGTTGTTGTTATATAACTAGGAGTTGCCCGGCCGAGGCGGTAAACGCATGCTCGGTTCACGCTGAAGGACGCGGGTTCGATTTCCTGTCTGATGACAGAAAATGTAAGAAACGAGGTCTCTACTTCCGGAAGTGCATATGGCCCTGAGGTTCACTCAGACTACACCAAAAATGAGTACCAGGTTAATTCTCGCTGTTTAATTCAAAAATAGGAAGGACACAACCTAATGTCGGCGAAGCAAAATCAAGTTTGACAGCAGCACCCTCCAGTGATCTTGGCGGGGATTCAAGTCTACATACAGTGCCACGTTTTGAATACGGGGGGGGGGGGGACTTATGGTCTTCACGTGAATGTTACATTTCCCACAATATTTTAGTCGAGAATGGGCGTACAGCTATGGGATTAGTTCGTACATAGCCCATGTATCACGCGGAATAATGTTGTAAAATCAATAAGGTGGCCATAAGATAGCCAATTACTCCGATTGTAACTTTTGTGCCCTCTTCAGTGTAAGCAAATGAATAGTTCACAACGGAGGTATATTGTTAATGAAGGGCCGCCTTTATATTTTGATAAATCATTTCAAGACTTGACATTCCTAAGAGACGAATTAAGTACCAAGACCATTGACCTGTAAGAGGAGCAAAGTCCAGAAATTCTCTCGCGAGTTTCATAGCATTGGTCAAATGCGGCGCTGGTGTTATGCCCAATGGGCTTGGAATGTGAGTGTCTATATGGGGTACGTCCAATTGTTACCAATGAATACTCTGTAGATTTTTGTCAGAAGTGGGGTACGAAAGGAGTGGGAATTGAACTGGGACTAGTCGTGGCTTTATTTAGGTTCATTTACCTGGTGTGATAGCGGGAAACCACGGAAAAAACATTCAAGGCAACTGATGATGGGATTCGAACCCAACATTTTGCGAATGCATATTTACAGCTAGCACGGTCTAAACCGCGAATCTAACTCAGTTGTAAGAGACAGAGAGAATATGTGGAAGTGGTTGTAACACAGTAATTCACATGAAACGTAGCTTAAATTGTACAGTTTACCAAACAAGGCAAGAAAAGGAGACGAAATTTCTCCCAAGTTACAACCGAGCATTCAGATAATACAATTGGGATTATTTAAGGCTTTCTATATCACATCTGCACAACACTAACATTTTATGCAGAAAATTATAGCCTATAGTAAACAGTAAGTACCCCTTTCAAATGAGTAATTTTATGTAATCTTCGATTTTATGCTATATTTTTCAACAGAATGTTCATTGCACATCGTTTACTTTGGAATATAGTTAAAATATTAAATTTAATGCTTAATTGCCGGCCCCGTGGTGTAGGGGTAGCGTGCCTGCCTCTCTCCTGGAGGCCCCGAGTTCGATTCCCGGCCAGGTCAGGGATTTTTCTCTCGACCTTAGGGCTGGTGATTAGAATTGAGGAGCTATCTGACGGTGAAATGGCGGCTCTTGTCTCGAAAGCCTAGAATAACGGCCGAGAGGATGCGTCGTGCTGACCACACGAGCCCTCGTAATCTGCAGGCTACCGAGCTCGATAGCTGCAGTCGCTTAAGTGCGGCCAGTATCCAGTATTCGGGAGATAGTAGGTTCGAACCCCACTGTGGGCAGCCCTGAAGATGGTTTTCCGTGGTTTCCCATTTTCACACCAGGCAAATGCTGGGGCTGTACCTTAATTAAGGCCACGGCCGCTTCCTTCTCACTCCTAGCCTTTCCCTGTCCCATCGTCGTCATAAGGCCTATCTGTGTCGGTGCGACGTAAAGCAACTAGAAAAAAAAATCTGCAGGCTTTCGGGCTGAGCAGCGATCGCTGGGCAGGCCAAGGCCCTTTCAAGGGCGTTAAGTGCCGTGTGTTATAAGGCGGCATGAGCGTATTATTATTATTATTATTATTATTATTATTATTATTATTATTATTATTATTATTATTATTATTATTATTATTATTATTTTCGTTTCAGCCATCTATGGGCTACGATTACACAACTTCATTGCTTTCTCAAGTTCTTCCTCCTTCCTTTTTCGCCAGTATTCGTTCTTCCGTTGGCTTGCTCGTGCCCGTTCTTCTGCCGAGAATACTCTGTTCTTCCTCGTTTTCTCATCAGCAAGGTCCTTCACCTCCGCAACTCTCTGCCTGAAGATTATTATTATTATTATTATTATTATTATTATTATTATTATTATTATTATTATTATTATTAACAAATAAATCACAATTGGGAAATATCCCGGTGGCAATGGTCATGGTCCATGGAAATACAGTATTAAAATCAATACAGTACTACTAGTTTAACATTCTAAATTTAGCATCATCATATACTAATTAACACACAACTTAAGTATTTCCAGTGAATTTTTTTGAGTTGTAATGTACATTTCCTGATTCTGTAGAATGAAAAACTGAGATATTCTGCTGCATTTATGCATTATGGAACATGCTTTCTGGCACTTAGACACTTTGGAATTCTCAGTCTTCAATTATACGTACACTACTCGTTGTTTGACTGGGTATGTAGTCTGTATCTTTGTGCTCTGCCATAATGGCGACACGTAAATTGGGAAGGAATTAAATTAAATTATTAGATCTTAACCAATGCATAACATCGCACTAACATAATATAGCAGGTTTTCAGCGACGCAAGAATGAGAAAGGTCTAGGACTGGGAAGTTAGCGGTCGTGGTCTTAAGATACAGCCCTATCATTTGTCGCGTATGAAAATTGGAAACCACAGAAACCACCTTCAAGCTGCCGGAGGTGGAATTCGAACTCACAGCTTCGCGACTCGAACAGTACAGCCAACTCGCTCAGCTGAATTGTTTTATTCTCACTGACATAGAGCAACTGTGTTTTAAAATTCTGATTACAATTTCTTTAGATAAGAATGGGAATTTGATGACACCAAGGTCATACAGAGCAATCTGTCTCGGGAACCACATCAAAGCAAGATTGAAATGGTTTTGCTATTTGATTAGGATGGACCACCAAAGATCAGCTAAGGAGTGGTTATAGAAGTAACTTGTGTGCAAAAAACTAAGGTCGATCAAATAGGATCTTGAAGCACATGAGACTGAGTTTCAACAGGTCCAAGAGGAAGACGTCAATCTGGATCGAAGAAAATGAAGAATGCTCAATTACAATACCCGGACAACTTGAATCGGTTCGTGATAATGATGATGTTGATGATGACGATGAGTGTAGACAATACTACAAAGACTGTATTTACGTATACGAAGCAACATTTCGTTAATGAAATGTTTGTCCAAGTTACTCATTACAATAATTGCTTTAGTCTCCTTGATAATTTTATTTCATAACATTTTGATGACAGTTTATTGAAAATGGACAATTTACTACACGAATATCTCTGAAGAGTAACGTAGAAACTAATATATATAACAAAATCGAAAACTGTATATTTTTCTTATACAACATTGGGAAATTTATATTATAGTATCCCTAATGACGTACGACAGTTTTACTTGTATCATATGCTGTGTGTTTGCACAGTGTTTCTGTGTGTTAATAAGACCTTTGTTTAGATAAATAAATAAATAAATAAATAAATAAATAAATAAATAAATAAATAAATAAATAAATAAATAAATAAATAAATAAATACATAAATAAATAAGAGATTGCTGCATATAATATTTCATTTTCAATCAAGAGAACAATTTAAGAATAGTTATCAATTGATCTATCACAAAATATGATCTATCTGCCATAATGCAGGGAAATCCGTCGTAATTGATATATGCGCTACCAAGTGACATGAAAATAAACCATCATAGTAATCCACAACCTATCAAAACTTCCAGGCGGATTAAGAATTGAATATCATAGCAACCTGTGACCTATCACTCTGAAATATCTGCTATTTTTACCCTGCAGGGATTGAATTCTTCAAAAAAGTTCCTTAGCTTCTACGTATGGTCCAACAGGAACCTCTATATCAAACTGCACTCGGATCGGTTTGGTAGCTGCTCAGATGTGAAGAGTGACTGAACTGTATTTAACATTTATTGATAACACAGATAATCGTTTCTACCTTCTAACATTCATTGTTTAGACATCAAGTTGTATCATTCCTCAACGTTTCTGTGGACAGATATTCAAGACTTGAGTCGACAACTTGTATCTCTCTCTCTACTACTTTCCAGAGGGAGATAAAATATTACCTAGCTCTCCGCTGCTAACTTACTTACCTTGCTGTATCTGTTCCTGTTTTTCCTCTTCGCCATGTGAGAATAGCAAAACATATGATACAAGTAAGCATGCCAGAGCCACACACCTCAACACACGCATGTCACGCTGTGAGGACAACCTCTGGTCGAACAAGAGGCAATGAACCGTGGTATTGCATAGGCAGCCTCCCACTGGATTGCTTATTGTCTGGAATGTAGGCCAATGGTAAGGAAGTTCCTTCTTCACAAGCATTGAAGTCTCTGAGAAATACGGTTACGTATATCTGCGAAAGTCAAATAATATCCACTGAATACACTCAATCAGTCATTACTGCGGTTGTGAGACAAAATGTTGAGATGAATAAAGACGATTCATTAATGTCATCTCGACTTTAAGATAGGAATGAGAAAATAACAAATACTTCGAAGACTTAAATGCATGCTTAATTAGCATCTTACTATAGAATATTTATGACAATACTCCCGGTTATTAGGGTCAATAGGGGGAGAATATGCAGAAGAAATCGAAAAAACTAATAATCCAAAAAATAATAATTTACTGGCAATATAGAGTATTTTAAAACGCAACAAGAATGAACTCATTTTAAAAATATTTTAATAATTTTAATATTTTTATTTTAATAATCCTTTTACTTTTTTCAGGTCAGCCACTGTTATCACTATCCTGTACACAATCCTAAAGCTTTGGTTTCGTTAACTTAAATTCGTGGTAGTAGTCAACCCCCCCCCCCCCTCCTTCTCGAATTCTTCTATAAGTTCCAATATTTGTTTTCTTATTAAAACAGCTTTACAGCCATTTTCTGCCATGTTTAGATAAAACTGAAGGCCATACAGACCAAGGAAACTAAGCTTGAACTCAATTTTCAGACAGGCACAGAACTAATAAAAATTGATACGGTACTGTGTTGTCACGCGGCGCAGGGCACAATTGTTGTCATAAAAACTACATTTTTAAACAACTCAATTCAACTCATCTCAAAGGTCAAAAATGGGGGAAAATAATGTACACTACATTACAATTTTTGACGTAGAATATGTCTTCCATTTCGTTCAAGTGCTGTGTTCCCCACAGAATTTCAAGTGTCAGATGGGGGTGTAAGGTAACTTCGGCTTCATAACTTTGCAACTATAAATGATATCTTAAACGTTAATGTATTTACTGTATGTATACTCCAACCCTTATCTCGTTTATGAAGTGAGATGTAGCGGAGTTTTTACGAGCGGATGCCCTTCCTGACGTCAACCTCATCAGAGGAGTATATGAGATGAACTGAATGACGTTGTATATGATACTAGGAAGGGACAGGGGTGAAACCCGATGCTGGCACATAGTCTACTCTTGCCGAACTGCACCAAGGGTGTCGTCAAGGCTTAACGTCTCCATCCGACGGACGAATCACCATCAGCAGCGTCACATGCCCCCATTCCATATGGACAATGTGGAGAGATTTGTAATTGAATACAGGCTTTTGGCATGCAATCTAGTGATTAGAAATTGTATACCAATAAAATTCTAATGGTGAATTTTTTCGATCAGCGGGACTCGAACAGTCTAACCACGGTGTCAGACTTAGACGATCATGGTCACCGGGCGGGTTATCTAAATTGTTAATATACGAATACAAAGTTGAAGAGTGATAATATAATAATCGGTGACGTCGCGGTGAGTGGTGGGCCACCATTTTGTGATGAAACTTAAATTGTCACAATACAGGAAAATTAGTATAGCTCGCGACTCCGTGGTACCCGAGAGTTGCAAATTGTATCGTTACATTTGCCTCGTAGAACATTGCTCACCATAACTTTCATAACTTTTATAATTTCGTGCCTAGGTCAATAACTGAAATGTTGCAAATGGTGCTAAATTTGCACAATGTCTAAATATCTTCTATCTAAGTGGATCAGACATTACCATAAACGCGTTCAGGAGGAGAGGATAGCCGACAAAGTCAGCAGCACAATGTGCCAAAGTCAGAGTTGGGAAGAACAGCAATTTGAGTATAGACATGACATAGGCTTTTGAGCTTACGCCGTGTCAAGAAAATCAATCAATCAATCAATCAATCAATCAATCAATCAATCAATCAATCAATCAATCAATCAATCAATCAATCAATCAATCAATCAATCAATCAATCAATCAATCAATCAATCAATCAATCAATCAATCAATCAATCAATCAATCAATCAATCAATCAATCAATCAATCAATCAATCAATCAATCAATCAATCAATCAATCAATCAATCGTCTACTAAAGGCAATGCCTTGTCACTGTAACCACATCTGACGATCTTCTGCTAGTCTCTTCATGTTGCTATATGAACCACATGCCAGTTCCTGATGTATGACATCCTTAGTCGTCTACTGGGTCTCTTCCCCAGCACTTTACCTTTGATGATAGTTTGGAGAAGAGAGTCATGTCTCAATAGTGTGCAAAGAACTTTGTTTCCACTTGTAAAATCAATAACATGATCTAGTGGAAAATCATTTCAAACGTTAAAAGTCATTAACTGAAATAAACATGATGGGAAAAGCCCGGCTCCATCGCTAAATGGTTGGCGTGCTGGCCTTTGGTCACATGTGTCCCGGGTTCGATTCCTCGCAGGGACCGGAATTTTAATTTCGCTGGCACGGAGGCTGGGTGTATGTGCCGTCTTCATCATTATTTCACCCTCATCAAAACGCGCAGGTAGCCCGCGGGGGTCAAATCAAAAGATCTGTACCTGACGAGCCGAACATGTCCTGGGACACTCCCGGCACTAAAAGCCATATGCCATTTCATTTCATTTCTTAATGAGAAGAACTTAAATATTATAACCAAGTGGTTCGCCCATTCAATACAATATATAATTTATTATATTTAGATGTTTCGTCCGCACATCGGGGCCAATAATAAGGAATAAAATAATATCCATTACTACAAAGAACTTTACCACTACGGCCCCGAGTTGACTTTAAATTCTGAAGCATTCAATATATATACTATCTAAGGAATGCATATCAAAGATCTAACAAATCTTTCATCAAGAGATATAAACCAAGTGTGCTGTTCACAACAATTCGTAATTTAATATTTTATAAAGCACAACTGTTATTTCCCAAGAATATAATCAAGAGTATAATGGACAATTCAACTGTTTTTATCGATCATATGACTTACAATTTTAACAACATTTCTAAGATCTTTTTTTTTAATGTGTCTTTCCAATTTTTTTTGTATTCTGTTATATTAATGTTAATTTATAGCTGACGATGTCCCTTAGGGGACGAAACATGTACTAAATATAATAAATTATATACTGTATTGAATAGACGGACCACTTCGTTATAATATTTTTGTCTTGAATATTCACCACTTGATTATAGTCAATACGGGATTAGTATTACTTGAAATGAATCTGTTAAAGCTTGTTACATGTGATGAGAAGAAGTCATTTCGAAAATTCCAAGGAATCATGTTTATTCCCACCTAGTGATGATAGCCACGAAAGGCCTCTATGCTAAAAAAGCCATACAAAATGTAGTAAATGATATATTCTTTTCCATAGGAACGTTTGTATTATTCCAGATTCAAGCGAAAAAATTAGGTGATTTCCTTAAACCTAACATTCTACAAAGTAATTTGTAATTGTAATTTTACTGATTAAGTGTTAAAGTAATTTGTAATTGTAATTTTACTGATTAAGTGTTAAATTTGTAATTGTAATTTTACTGATTAAGTGTTAAAGTAATTTGTAATCGTAATTTTACTGATAGAATGTTAAAGTAATTTGTAATTATATTTTTACTTATTAATTGTTAAAAGTAATTGTAATTTTACTGATTAAGTGTGAAAGTAATTATAATTGTAATTTTACTGATTAACGGTTAAAAGTAATTTGTAATTGTAATTAAGTAAAAGCTTTTGACAATGTTCAGTGGAAAAGACTGTTCAAAATTATGAAGGATATTCATTTGGACTGGAAAGACAGAAAAGCAATACTAAACCTCTACATCAGTCAAAGAATAAACATCGAAAGTAATGAAAAAGTACGCAAGGTGAGGATCAGGAAAGGAGTAAGACAGGGGTGTTCTTTATCGCCATTTCTATTTAATTTTTACATTGAAGAGTCCATGAAAATGTTTAAATCAAAGACACCTGGCATTAAAATAAATGGAACAACTGTACTCTGTATTAGATATGCCGACGATATTGCACTTCTGGCTGACAATGAGAAAAACATGCAGATCATACTCAACAAATTAACATCCATCTTAAAAGATTTCCAACTTAATATTAATGTAAGTAAAACTAATGTTATGGTTGTAAACAAATCTAAAATTAAGCCAGAGGCACATCTCGAAATTGGAAATATTTTAATAAAACAGGTTCACAAGTTCTGTTACTTAGGATCAGTTATTACCGATGACAACAGATGCACTGTGGAAATAAAAAGAAGAATTTCTCTGTGCAAGAAAGCCTTTGAGGAGAAGAAGCAGCTCTTAATTAATAAATTCTTACATAATGGACAAAAGAAATTGTTTGTCAAAACATTCATTTGGAGTGTGCTGCTATATGCCTGTGAAGGATGGACTCTCTTGAAGGAGGACGTGAAACGACTAGTGGCAGTGGAAATTTAGATATGGAGGAAGATGACAAGAACCAGCTGGATTGAGAAGAAAACTAATGAAGTAGTGCTTAGAGAAATAAACACCCAGAGACATTTAATAACAACGATAAAAAGGGGAAAAGCGTCAGTTTTTGGTCACATTCTCCGACACAATGACTTCATAAAGAACTTGTTCGAAGGCAAGGTGATGGGACAGAAAGGCAGAGGGAAACCACGGAAGAAGATCATTGAAGAGGTAGTTGAGATGATGGGATGCCAAGGTTATTGAGAGATGAAAAGGATCGCAGAGAGAAGAGATCAATGGTTGCAGCGACAAGGCAAAGCCTTTAGATAATGATGATGATGATTTCTCAGGTAACTGTAATACAGCCCAATTACTTTTTCTTGTACTCTTCCTATCACTGGCCAAAGTGTACCAGTAGCGTAAGAAATTGGAGACTTCTGCGTAGCAAAACGTACAGCACTTCTACCACGCCTGTTTAGGCTGTGCGCTGTAAATGACGAAGCAGTGGTTGAGGACCTCTGTCAGGCCATCTCTGACCACAAGCTCCTTGTGAAGGATGACCAGGCCCGATTGGAGGAGCTGGAGGCCGGGTTTGGCAATATTTAGCAAGCTGCCACAAGCACTTTGATTATGTTTATAGACACTGAGTTTGGTTTCAGTTTAGATCTCACCTCCACTCGGACATACCTTCGCTCGCAGTATATCGATCGAATTTACGCCTTACGCGAGTAACTCCTCATATCATCGGCCTACGTAAAGTAAAACATTCTCCAACATTCTTCTTCATCGTCTGCCACACTAACATCTACTTAATAATAGATAGATGCATCATATTCAATAAATACTGTTGTTACAAATAATTCGATCTACTTCATTTCTGTGCCTCCGGCAGAACCCATCAGTTTCTCGTTCCTTTTAGATGGCATGAGTAACCCACAAACCGGAAAACCCACACACGACTATAGGGGAGTATGCTGTACCCGAAAAAGCGTTCTCAGTGTTTATGCAATTATCTCATACTCCTAGTTATAAAAATATGGCTTTTCCTCGTATCATAATTTCATTTAAATTGTTTTAATAATTTGATTATTAACGATTAGAAGTGATTCGATTAGATGGGAATTTTCTGAGGTGTTGTATAACTAGTCGGTGAGGATCTTCTGTTTTCATGTTCTGTCCTACATATTGGTAATTTGTGTTTAATGGGTATCCAAGAATTAATACATTAATGTTGTTCGGTGTTTCATTATTTATTTAATACAGACAGTAAAATCGTTTTGTTTTTTGTTTTTCTGAGGAAAGGTCGTAGTTTATTTCGGAGGAATGCTTAGGTACAGTGAAATTCCCGTGTCCTTGTTCCTCGTGTAATAACTATGTTTTCAGTCTGGTAGAAATCAGTCGCATCGTAACCGACAGCGCAGTTACATTCAACATGATAGGCTGCAGGAGCCCGCTCTTCTGCACAGTGTCTCTACATGTTGACAACGAGTTATCATATTGCGCGTCTTATAAATTGTCCTTATGTTATTTTTACCTAATACCTTCCCAGTCTGTCCGCCTCTGTGGTGTAGTGGTTAGTGCGATTAGCTGCCACCCCCGGAGGCCCGGGTTCGATTCCCGGCTCTGCCACAAAATTTGAAAAGTGGTACGACGGCTGGAACGGGGTCCACTCAGCCTCGGGAGGTCAACTGAGTAGAGGTGGGTTCGATTCCCACCTCAGCCATCCTGAAAGTGGTTTTCCGTAATTTCCCACTTCACCTCCAGGCAAATGCCGGGATGGTACCTAACTTAAGGCCACGGCAGCTTCCTTCCCTCTTCCTTGCCTGTCCCATCCATTCTTCCCATCCCTCCACAAGGCCCCTGTTCAGCATATCAGGTGAAGCCACCTGGGCGAGGTACTGGTCATTCTCCCCAGTTGTATCCCCCGACCTAAAGTCTGAAGCTCCAGGACACTGCCCTTGAGGCGGCAGAGGTGGGATCCCTCGCTGAGTCCGAAGAAAAAGCCAACCCTTGAGGGTAAGCAGATTAAGGAGAAGAAGAACCTTCCCAGTCTTATCTGCCGTGGCTTTTTATGTCAGTCAGGTCACAATGCGCGTGCTCCAAAGATGTCCTCGGGGTTCGCGTGAACCTGGGTTTGAAGACGAAGCATATAGATTAGGTTCATATTATAATTTTAACTACCTGAGAAAACAGATTACCTCGGTTCGAGCAGCGATACACAAGCCGACTTGTTAAAGAATTCCATAATGTACTCGAACAGTCTCGTCAGCAACTTGTACATAATGTAGCCCAAACAGAATAACGATAAGGTTCAACACGGGCAAGGAACGTAACAATAAAGTAAATCATAATAAACTACATTCATTGAGACCAGTAATGAAAATCCTCAGCCTTTTTGCACTCATTCGACCGGATCAGTAATACAATGAATGAAGCCCCATCTTGCGGCAGAACCCTAAGCCTGTCGCACTTCCCTGGGACATTGATTAATGCCTCGCGGATGAAATAAAATGATACTGGAGAGTGTTAATGGAATGAAAAATGACAGGGAAACCGGAGTACTTGGAGAAAAATCTGTCCCTCCTCTACTTTGTCCAGCACAAATCTCGCATGGAATACCGGGATTTGAACCACGAAACCCAGCGGTGACAGGCCGGCGCGCTGCTGCCTGAGCCACGGAGGCTCGTTGACACCAGTATACTACTATAATCGTTTTTCCAATGAAGTGGAAAATTATAGACAGAAGGACATTAATTTAATCTTAGAATAGAAATGTTAGGATGAAGTACATATTGATAATTACACTGAAGAAAATGGAAATTGCAACACCCAGAAGGAGTGGTGCTACATTGCTGCAATTGAACATGCAGGACGAGTGTTCGGTTGTGATTCGATGATTACACTTACAGGTCCCTCTGACCACAAGTTCGGACAACAATCAATACAGGATGTGCCCACCACGAGCTGCAATACATTGATGAATTCGTCGAGGCATGGAGTCAATAAGGCCCTGGATCGCTTCCTGAGAATTTGTGGCCCATGCTTGCTGCACTGCACGGGTCAGTTGTTCCAGAGTTGTGGGTGATTGAGGACGGTTGGCCAGTTGTAGACCCATCATGTCCCATACATGCTCAATAGGACTGAGGTCCGGGGATCTGGCGGGCAGTTCTAAGGTTTGATGTCATGGAGAGCTTCTCTGGAGATGCGTGCAGTGTGAACCCGGGCATTGTCCTGCTGAAATATCTCATTAGCAATGTTCGCCATCATAGGGACAACCACTGGATTGAGTACCCTGTCAACGTACTGTCGAGCAGTCATAGTGCCCTCAACAAGCACTAATTGTGATTTCACATTAAAGCCAATAGCTCCCCAGACCATAATGCTTGATGTTGGCCCTGTGTGCCTCTCGACAATAAGATCTGGGCGGCCCCTCTCCCCGGTACGTCGGCGCACACGATTCCGGCGATCACTGCGTGCAAGACACCACTAAAGACGACCCTATGCCATTCGTCGACTCACGTCGATCTTTCTCGACACCAGGCCAGCCTTACACGTCGCTGTTGTGGGGTCAATGGAACACCTTCTGCAGGGACACGGGCCCGTAAGCCAGCTGCACGCAGGCGATTACCAACTGTTTGTTGTGTACCGTGGGGTGCCGCAGCTGCTCGAATTTGCGCTGCTGTTGCATGGGGTTCCATCCGGACCATCCGAATGATGCAGCGATCCTCTCTCACTGTTGTCTGTCGGGCTGGGCCTGTGCCAGGTCTACGAGTGTGGGTACCTTCATTTGACCACTGCTGCCATACACGTTGTACCGTAGATGCCTGTCGGCCAACACGTGCAGCGACAGTCCTTAGCGATAATCCAGCCTCGCACAGCCCAATTATCCGAGCCCTCTCAAACGGCGACATTTGTTGATAGCGTGCTCGTCTCTGTCGTCGAGGCATGTTTGACGGGGAACACTTCACTGCATAGACTGCAAGTCAACTACGCTCCACCAGAGTCCGTATACTGGAGTTGATTGCTCCGCGACCTATTAGGCGGGGAGACCTGTAGCAACAATTAAATGGGTCTGAAACTTTGATCGTTTACATACCTATATGGCATCGTTCCATATCATGAAAATCAACCGAAACGACCAATGCCTTCAAGGTGTTGCAATTTCCATTTTCTTAAGTGTATTTCTTTCTTTCTTTCTTTCTTTCTTTCTTAATCTGTTTAACCTCGATGGCTGGTTTTCCCTCGGAATCAGCGAGGGATCCTACTTATACCGCCTCAAGTGCAGTGTCCTGGAGCGTGTGGCATTCGGTTAGAGGATACAACTGGGAAGGAGGACCATCACCTCACCCAGGCGGGCTCAACTGATATGCTGAATAGGGGCCTTGTGGGGGGAATCTGAAGATTTTAAGGGAAAGACAAGGAAGAGGCAAGGAAGCGGCCGTGGTCTGAAGTTAGGTGCCATCCCGGCATATGCCTGGAGGAGAAGTGGGAACCACGGGAAACCAGTTCGAGGATAGCTTAGGTGGGAATCGAACCCTCTTCTACTCAGTTGACCTCCCGAGGATGAGTGAACCCCATTCTAGCCTTCTTACCACTGTTCAAATTTCGTGCCTGAGCCGGGAATCGAATCCGGAGGGTAAACAGATGATGATGATGATGATGATGAAGTGTCACACAATTTGTAGTTCACAGTGTTTCAGAATATGGACGGAATAAAATACATTATGTGGCCAAAAGTCTCCAGACACCCCCTTGCTGTTCGTTCTAAAGACGTCAGTCATGTAATTAACAGAGTGCTCACCGGGCGAGTTGGCCGTGCGCGTAGAGGCGCGCGGCTGTGCGCTTGCATCCGGGAGATAGTAGGTTCGAATCCCACTATCGGCAGCCCTGAAGATGGTTTTCCGTGGTTTCCCATTTTCACACCAGGCAAATGCTGGAGCTGTACCTTAATTAAGGCCACGGCCGCTTCCTTCCAACTCCTAGGTCTTTCCTATCCCATTGTCGCCACAAGACCTATCTGTGTCGGTGCGACGTAAAACCCCTAGCAAAAAAAAAAAAAAAAAAACCCAGAGTGTTCCTTTTTGTTTCGCGGAAGACTTTCCACTAAGTTCTAACACACTGAGGGTGGAATTTGTTTCCATTTTTCCAGAAGCATGGTGAATAGGTGTTGTCGGGTTGTTAAGCGAATTGATCAGGCACGCAACCGACGTTCTGGTTCATCCCAAATATGTCCGATGGGGCTCAAATCGGTGCTTTGAGCAGACCAGCCCAGCATATTCACCTGATTTTCTCGAACCACGATGTAAAGATCCCTGCTTTGTAGATAGAAGTATTATTACGCTGATATAGAAAAAGGTGCGATTCTAAACTGTTTCCACAGTGTGGGAAGCATTCTATTGCATAAATTGTTTTCACAAAGATCTGCGTTCATTGCGCCATCGACCAGAAGTAATGGTCCGAGCCCAAATCAGCCCCAAACTATCACATGAGCTCCATCGAATTTCAGTGTCGCCATAACACACTGTTCGCCAGGGATATAAGGTTCAGACTCTCCCATCTGAGTGACACATCATATACCGTAACTCATCATTCCATAAAACCTTCTTCCACTGCTCCACAGAGTAATGATGGCGTTGTTTGCACCACCCTAAGCGGCGTCACGCATTCATTCCTATGATCAAAGGTTTCCGAGCAGCTGCATGACCCTAAACACCTCCCTGGACGGATCATACTTGACGTCTGTCCCTGATCTGCAAAAGTTGACAAGGATGTCTGACGATTGGTTTAGAGTTCTGTGCTCCCTATCAATTACTTTTTAGGTCTGCCAGAGCGATGATTGAGCTCATACTTTACTGACGTTTCCACTTCACAATAACATCGCTAACAGTGAACCTGGTCACACGTAACTCTCGTGAAATCTCTCTGACAGAATGACGTAACTTGTGGGGTAGATGGTTGTGGCTTGTCGTGCTCTGTCGTCTTGACGTTTTTTCTTTGTCTGTAGGCTTTCTTAAGCCTTTGACGAACATCCTGACTTGCTTGGTTCTCTTTGATTCATTCTTTGTACTTGTTTCATTTTTAGTAGGATTGAACCTTCTTTACATTAAGAGATTGAGATATTTCGGAAATTTTTACAAAATTCTCAAGAATTTCATAATTTTTCACGCACGTAGTCCAGTTTCCTCACAAATATTATTACAGATATTGATATGCAGTAAAATCTTGATAAGACGCTGCCCAAGGGATCTCATGAATATCGCATATTAAGCGGGGAGAAACTAAGCAATATGATTAGTAATGTGTAAGTTTCTCATTCTAAAGGAGACTGTACGCTTTTATTGAAATGCAGTCGTTCAATAAAATACGTTACACCATATTTTATGACATTCTCCTGACATGCTAAAAATGAAAAAATTATCCACAGCCTGTTTCCAGTCATTCGGCAGGAAAAATGAAATGGCGTATGGCTTTCAGTGCCGGGAGTGTCCGAGGACAAGTTCGGCTCGCCAAGTGCCGATCTTTTAATTTGACTCCCGTAGACGACCTGCGCGTCGTGATGAGGATAAAATGATGATGAAGACGACACATATACCCAGCCCCCGTGCCAGCAAAATTAACCAATGATGGTTAAAATTCCCGACCCTGACGGAAATTGAATCCGGGGCCCCTGTGACCAAAGGCCAGCATGCTAACCATTTTCCATGGAACCGAATTATTCGACAGGGTCAGGGATGGAATGAATGAAGCCCCCATCTAGCGCCGAGGGTAGGAATTGTGTCGGCTGCCGAAGCCTCCTCGCACTCCTCTGGGACAATGATTAATGAATGGCAGATGAAATGGAATGACACTGGAGAGTGTTGCTGGAATGAAATTTGACAGGGAAAACCGGAGTACCCGGAAAACACCCTGTCCCACCTCCGCTTTGTCCAGCACAAATCTCACATGGAGTGATCGGGATATGAACCACGGAACCCAGCGGCGAGAGGCCGGCCCGCTGCCGCCTGAGCCATGGAGGCTCTCCTAACATCCTGATTTTAAAAGTTCATTGACATAGGCAATGGAATTGCTAACGAATCAGTGAGCTTTTCCCGGTTAAGATTAGTGTTTTCATTGTGCTTTCGAAAAATTTCTGAATTATCCGATATTGAAAGCACTTTCATTTCCACGATTATAATCGCAGATAAGATTCAATACACCGAACATTGAAAGGCAATCTTATGACTATGCAATTTCTACGCTAGCCTTTGAAGCCTTGATGGCCGGCTATGTGTACAATCGCTGACCACGGTGTGCCAGGATTTCCCCAACTCGAGGCACGGCGTCATCTCCGATTTAAATACTTAGCCTCTGAGAGCGAGCAGCGAGGCGGGACAGAACTGCGTTCACCTGTACAACACTGAAGACCTGACACGTGAACGGGATTCAGGACCGGCACGCTTTTGAAGTACTCCACCTAGACTGTCACTGACAAAGCAAGCATGCTATTGGCCAAGAGCCATCTGCTATTCGTCACAACAGAGGTAACTGTAGACAGACATGTACACTGACTGACAGTGACAATGCAACACCAAGGAGGAGTGGTTCGAAAGGGATGAAAGTTGGGGAAAAAGCAGAGACGGCACGGATGAATAATTGATGTTTATTTCAAACCGATATGCAGGTTACACAATGCGCACGGCATCGACTCAGTAGGATGTAGGACCACCGCGAGCGGCGATACACGCAGAAACACGTCGAGGTACAGAGTCAATAAGAGTGCGGATGGTGTCCTGAGGGATGGTTCTCCATTCTATGTCAACCATTTGCAACAGTTGGTCGTCCGTACGAGGCTGGGGCAGAGTTTGCAAACGGCGTCCAATGAGATCCCACACGTGTTCGATTGGTGAGAGATCCGGAGAGTACGCTGGCCACGGAAGCATCTGTACACCTCGTAGAGCCTGTTGGGAGATGCGAACAGTGGGCGGGCATTATCCTGCTGAAACAGAGCATTGGGCAGCCCCTGAAGGTACGGGAGTGCCACCGGCCGCAGCACATGCTGCACGTAGCGGTGGGCATTTAACGTGCCTTGAATACGCACTAGAGGTGACGTGGAATCATACGCAATAGCGCCCCAAACCATGATGCCGCGTTGTCTAGCGGTAGGGCGCTCCACAGTTACTGCCGGATTTGACCTTTCTCCACGCCGACGCCACACTCGTCTGCGGTGACTATCACTGACAGAACAGAAGCGTGACTCATCGGAGAACACGACGTTCCGCCATTCCCTCGTCCAAGTCGCTCTAGCCCGGCACCATGCCAGGCGTGCACGTCTATGCTGTGGAGTCAATGGTAGTCTTCTGAGCGGACGCCGGGAGTGCAGGCCTCCTTCAACCAATCGACGGGAAATTGTTCTGGTCGATATTGGAACAGCCAGGGTGTCTTGCACATGCTGAAGAATGGTGGTTGACGTGGCGTGCGGGGCTGCCACCGCTTGGCGGCGGATGCGCCGATCCTCGCGTGCTGACGTCACTCGGGCTGCGCCTGGACCCCTCGCACGTGCCACATGTCCCTGCGCCAACCATCTTCGCCACAGGCGCTGCACCGTGGACACATCCCTATGGGTATCGGCTGCCCTTCTCAGCCCGATCACCATACCCCTCGTAAAGTCGTCTGTCTGCTGGAAATGCCTCCGTTGACGGCGGCCTGGCATTCTTAGCTATACACGTGTCCTGTGGCACACGACAACACGTTCTACAATGACTGTCGGCTGAGAAATCACGGTACGAAGTGGGCCATTCGCCAACGCCGTGTCCCATTTATCGTTCGCTACGTGCGCAGCACAGCGGCGCATTTCACAACATGAGCATACCTCAGTGACGTCAGTCTACCCTGCAATTGGCATAAAGTTCTGACCACTCCTTCTTGGTGTTGCATTTGCTCTGTCAGTCAGTGTATCTGGTTATTGTCGTAGGATGGTACTGCTTAACATCTGAGTCGCCGGTCGTTGACGAGGAAATTCCAACGAGGGAGTAAAAAATTCAATTTCTTAACTTTTGCTGAATTTACCGAAGGATGTTCCCTTGAAGGAAAGGCGTCTTGAACTTGAGTGAAGCGCGACATAACGGGATATTTTATAATGGATTCTTGTACGAAATATCTAAGGATCGGACAAAACGCGCGCATTACCCGGAGTGTCGTAATAAACGGGAGCTTCTTATCAGAGTTTTACTGTGTTTTGCGTAGATGAAACGAATGACACTTTACGGTATGTGCTATCACGCCGCTGTCTCGAGTTATACTAATTTTACCGCACGCTTCCGGCTCTGATTTAAAAACAAATTGGCCATCTGACACTGAAAGCTATTTTTCTAAACTTTCATTACTTCCTCTTTTCAATCAGTCATTGTATTTTTGCTAGCTTTTTGTAGTTTTCAAATTATTTAAGGAAGTCTGCTGCACAGTTTTTAGGAACATAGGGATAAATTATTGCCGAGGGAACCCGTACAGGAAATAAACGATTGATATATTCTATGTCAGTAACAGTAGAACATGATAAGTTCTAAGGAGATTTATTTTGACATAAATGGGCTATGTCCTAGAACCGGGGGTTACATGCAAATTTGTTCAACGAAATAGTATCATGTAACAAAACATGTGACATGATGTTACCTAGCAACAGTACCTTGAGGGCAGCACCGGCCGTGGATCTCTATAAAGAGAGCTTCACATGCCATGGATCTATATATCATGGCCATCCATCAATATTTCACATCACAGCCTGCACGGTTGCTAGGTAACATCACGTCACATATTTTATTGTAAGACATAATCATTTGGTTTTCCCAAAGCGAAATTTATACCCTTTTTATATGTATAAAAGGAGCCTATATTCATAGTCCACTGTCTGATGAGGTGGAGGAATGAGTATGTATTTTCTGGAACAACAGGACACATTCAGCTATATTTACACTGTCAACAATCCAATCTTCTTAATTTTATTAATATAGTTTATTAATTTACACATCACGTAAAATGTCTGTACATTCATTGTACAAAATTTAACAACCAGCCAATATTTTAAAACATCATTACTGATGATAACACTAATTTTAAAGTCTGGAACCAAATTTGTAGATGATAAATACAAAATTACTCGTACAAATTGACGGAAGAAATGTAGAAGTACAAATTCGTTTCGATTGCAATTTATGGTCATCGAAATGGCATTACAGAAATTAAATCTTGTAATTCAACATGCTATGATAGATTTCATTACTATATGAATATTGTGTTACAGATATAAGTGAGTGAAAATTTCAAAATTAGAAAATTCTTCGTTTGAGCAATCTTCTGGCATAGTAGTAGAAGTAACACTTTGAAAGGTTAAATACATATATTTTCATTATACCTTGGTATACTGTTTTGCCATTATGCATTCAGTCTGCTAGCTTCTGTGAATTAAATAAGCTCCTTCGCAATCTCTAGTTTACAACTAGTACTTTGCCCTCTCCTAACTCTAAATCTCTTACCTTGAAATAATTATAAATTGAATCTAACCATCATCGCCTTTGTCTCTCGCGATTCCTCTTACCCTCCATGGACGAGTCAATTACTTTCCTGGGTAATTTTTCCTTCTTCATTCGTCTCATATTATTCCACAACCGAATCCGTTCAAACATACGGCTCCATGTACTTCATTTCTAACTTAGATTTTATCTCCTCATACCGTGTACCCTCCCGACATCGTTCTTACCTATTTATCAGCAATCATTCACGCTATTTTCATGTATGTTACTTGAAGCTTATGAGCAAGATGTCCTGACCCCACCCAGCTGTCCCTTCCGTACAACAAGGTGGTCTGAAAGAGTTATGTGAAGATAATTTTCCCGGAGAACTTGTTTCCTTCCTACAGAATACTATTCATCGAAACTACGAACTCACTGTATTAGCTTCCTATCCGGACGTTTTGTTTAAAATAATGTGTAACATGGACGATTTGTCACATATCACTAAACGTCACTAGAACATATTCATTATCTATTAACCGACCTAGTTGGCCGTGCGGTCTGGGGCGCGTGGCTGTGACCTTGCATTCGGGAGATAGTGTCTTCATACCACGCTGTCGGCAGCCCTGAATGTGGTTTCCGTGGGTTCTCAATTTCACATCAAGAAAATGCTGGGGCTCTACCTTAATTTAGGCTACTGCTGCTTCCTTCCCACCCCTAGCCCTTTCCTATCCCATCATCGCCAAAAGACATATCTGTGTCGGTGCGACGTAAAGCAAATTCTTAAAAAAAATGTTATTAATAAGATAATTTTGTCCACACAAGAAAGTAATTAACTAATAATATGCGATAATTTCTCAAAGAAATTTATCATTTCGAAATCTTAATAGGAAAAACGTATTCGAAATAAGTAATAAGAGCGCGGATTTTATGCAGCCTGATAGGTTCGAATGCAAACTTACTGAATCAATAATTAACAAGTATACTTTACCTGCACAAAGGTTATGCTATGAGTTTTGCATAAACATTAAGGGTACGGCCCATCCAAACTCTTACAATTTATGTTACTCTCAGTACATTATGAAAAAGCAGGCTAGTCGCCACTTCCTAATAACCAAAATAGTTTGCATTCTAACCTATGACTAGCTTAAGATAGCGGGTCTGGACTAAGAAATCTCAGGAAATGACTCACAATGGTTTAAAGAACAGGCCATCCTCTATGGAAATTGGAAACGAGGACCTACAAAGGCAAATACAACATAAATTCAGCTTGTCCAGTCGCTGCACACTAGACTAGAATTTCACTAGAGGAAGGTACTGTTGTGCTCCTTCCCAGGAGCCACCTCGTCATATATTTCATCTCCATAATCAGGATCAGCAGGTGCCACAGGTGCCACACCCTGGTTGTCATCTCCTGGCGCTGTCGGTAGAGGGAGTCCGCCATTGTCTTCTGGTTTTATCCAGGCCAATCCATCCGCGCCCATGCGCATGCAGTCAAAATGTATTATGGCTAGAGGCGACTGCTTGTAGTAGGCCTCAAAGTCCATACACATATGTATGTTCACTCCCGGAGTGAAAATGTCGAAAAACAAGACGCAGAAGTGAAGATATTCTACGTATGGAATTGGCACAGGTACGCAGATGGGCGGAGGGTTCTTTCCTAAAACACATAGAGGTATGTTCGTTATTAATATTTATGAGTTATTGAGGAAATGCTACTTTATTAAGAAATTATACATATGGATATTGAAAAGGTAGGATAAAAATGATAAATACAGATTTTGAAGCAGGCTTATAGTACAAGAACCTTACAACGGGTTACGTATTTTCACTCAAATTAGTTGTTGCTCTCAATCTCTTCACCGGTTTCCGTGACGTACTGCAGGGAGAGGCGAAGAAAAGTTACCGAAACTTTAGCTTGTGATGCGATGGACTGGGGAAATGCTTTCTTGGTTTCCGATTGGTGGGGAT
This sequence comes from Anabrus simplex, assembly GCF_040414725.1. Taxonomy (NCBI): domain Eukaryota; kingdom Metazoa; phylum Arthropoda; class Insecta; order Orthoptera; family Tettigoniidae; genus Anabrus; species Anabrus simplex. The sequence goes on along the minus strand of NC_090268.1, from coordinate 355,405,258 downwards.
AGAATACGCGGTCAGGCAGTACAGTGAACATGGTTAGCGGTAAGCGTAAGGAATGAGTTTAGGAGTGGAGTTCTTGTTCAATACACGTTTAATTTAGTTATCAGTATGGTGACGTGTAGCATTGGAAAATATATAGTTTAATTATGATGATCGACGCCTTTTTCTCCATTTACGTGGGTATGTGAATTCTCAGAATTCATGGTATTGGAAGACTGACAGTTAATTTCATGTAGTGCATGAAATTCTTCTTCACGATCAGAAAGCCGATTTTTGGTGTGGCATTACTGCACGCCGAATAACTGGCCTTAATTTATTTTTTGATAGTGTTAACTCAGAACGTTATGCGCAGAGCATACTTCAACCATTTTTTTTGAAATTTTGACTGAGGAAGAAATGCAGTACGTCCACTTCGAGCAGGATAACGTCACAGCCTATACAGCTCATCTGTCAACGCAGGGGTCTGATGTGCGAATAATTAGTCGTGGACTTTGGCGCCAGTGTTCTTCTGATTTAAGTACCTGTGGTTTTTATTTGTAGGGAACTTTAAAACAGGAAGTGTACAAGAAATAACCCATGTGCTCTTGAAGCCCTGAAGAATGACATCAGATGACTGATATGTGAAATTTCGGAGGTGGAGGCACACGAATATTTCGGAAGTTTTATACCAATGGACATAATTTTCAACAGATTCATTGAAAGGTAAGATCTAAATTAGTTTTCAGCTTCCTTCATTATTAGCTGTACTACCCGGTGTTGCCCGAGTAGTTTTTGAATGTTTACCTTTAAGATTTGAATTGCATGTTAATTATAAGTGAATTTTTGTAGAGTTCCTTATTGAGACGTTGATTGATATTTGACGATATATTATGTAGTTTTAGAGTTATTTATATGTGTTCTAATTCAAGTTTTAGATTATTTCACTTTCGGGTGAAACTTCATGCTTGTGGAAGCCCGAATTGACTGAGATATATTTGATCCATTCAAAAAGGTCATATGTATGTATTTACCTGTATTTGCAAACATATATCCATTATTTTGGGTGTTTTTCTGTCTTATCACTCCTCACTCCCCATGCCGATGGGATTGTACTTGAATTTAAGCGACATCCGGAATGTCACTGTCCACCCCAACGACCCCGAGAACTCTGGGTTCGAAAATACTATTGGTCACTTTCGAATATTCTTACATGTCATCCTCTTCCAATCCCCACACCTATGGGGGCGAGGAATGTCTCACATCCATAGTAATCTTTTTCTAGGTAGTAAGTCAAATGTGTGCCGTAACGTACCCTCACACATCCTTAATCCCGGTTATTTTTGCATTCATTTTAACCCGTTCTCAACCTCCATTCTCACTGCGACTGAAGTATGACTTAACCGGCATTCAGAGCGTCACAGTTCAACTCAGCGACCTCGGAAACTATGGATTCGACATTAATATCAATCGCTTTCGATTACTTTTATATTTCACCCCTCCCCTAGGCGTGCTTAGTGTCTTTCATCCCCCTCCCCGCAGTAATTTTTCAGATAGTAAGTCATTATGTGTACCAAGTTCAGTTGAGAGCTACTATGGAACCTACGTACATACATCCGTATTCTCGGTAATTTTGAGTAGTTTCTCCTTCACCCCTTCTCAACCCCCATGTCTATGGGGACTAAACTTGGGCTTAAACGACAGTCGGATTGCCAGTATTCATCTCATTGACCCCGAAAACTATGGATTCTACATTAATATCGGTCGTTTTCTAGTATTCTTATATTTCACTCCCTTTCCATCCAGTCCAGTAAGAAGATAAAGTTGGAATTCAAGCCCGTTAACTACCCACAGGAAAGTAGCCGATCTTTGATTCCTATATAACGCTGTTAACAGTTTATTTCGTTCTCCTGAACCTGTAACCTTATTTTCCCTTCATATTTCAACTAGCAAAATCAGGATAAATTCACCCCTTCATATTCCGTATTCCCGTCTCTCTCTCTTGTTCAAAGAACTGTATTTATCCGTATTCCCACCCTCCTTAACTCTTTATCTTCTGGCAGGAACTTGGACGTTTTCTCTTCGTATTCCTCCTTTAATCACATCTTCCGTTACTCAACCTAGTTCCTTACTTCATATTCCTTTTCTCTCTTCTCATTGCAGTCCTCTCTATTGTACGTAATGTAATATTTATTTACTTTTCACAATACTATACCGTTACTTATGTGCCGTATCTTACTTATTGTGTCCAGCTAGAAGGTCTCCTCTTCGTTTTACCTTCAATCTTTAATTTTCTTCGCTCTTTTCATTTGCCATTATTTTTTTGTTCTTAATTGGTTGTTTCCCTAAAGTCCTCTTGTCAGTTTTTAATTTTCTACTACTTTTTCATTATTTGATTTTTATTAGTTACTCCTTCATTCATTTTTTAAAGTTTGCATTGCGTTAATCTATTGTAAATATATTTCTCACTAGGGACTCTCTAATTTGGCATCTAGCTGTATTGGTTTACTAAATTGTACCGGGCGGTACACCTCCACGCCGCTAGTTTAAAAATGTGCGCCACTTGAAACTCCTCTGCTGGAGGAAGTCTGAACTTTATCTACGGTATTAATTTTCTACTTTATCAGAAGATGTCACTACCTGGAAATTTTGGAGTTTTTGAACTGTGTCATTTTCGACGTATTTTTGTTTTGCTTGTAGTAAGAAGTGTGAACTTTCTCTTCTAGAGGACACTACTGAAAAACTACAATGGTGCACCCTAGTGCGACGTGAAAGAACTATTTTTTGGAGAAATTTTTATTTCAAAAGTTTGTTTCTTGTTAAATTTCTTTCTGTTATTGTTTAAGTTGGCTGTATACCCCTCTCTTTCCCCTTGTTTTGTATTTAGCCAATCCCTAATTTCTTTTATTAATTTCTGACCAATCGGATGTATCTTCCCCCAACTTGAATATGTTGCTGTATCCTACCCAATAAAGAGTTTGTGGGAGGGTGTTCTCATTCCCCTAACGCCTCGAACTTTCCGCGAGAGTATATAAACTGCTGATTTTAGGGTCTCCGGGCCACTTCTGTTCCATCTTTTCGTGTGTAAAGTACATGGCAGGGGGCGGGAAGCGCCTCTTTCTTCGGCGGCAGTCAACAACCAGGTAATGGCCGATTAATTACTTCTTTTCTTGCTTGCTCAGCAGTTTAACTCTCGGGGCGGGTCCGAAGTTTTTCCATTATGTAACCTTCCTTAAATGTAAAGGAACTTGTATCTATTCTATCTTTTAAACTACATATTGGGATAGAGAGTGCTTAACCCTCTCGAGCTCCCACTCATATTGTTTTGAGGTGAACTTGTTTTCTCAACCTATTCTTCCTTAACATTATGTAAATTTGTCAATTTCTAAAGTCACCTCTTTAGTATGGGATTAGCCCTTGCATCAGTGGCCTAGAGCCAAATTAGGTTTTGAAACAAATACATTAGGAGTGCAAATCGCCTCCTCTCAAATTGTTGATTTAGAGGTCATGTAATTAACCTTCTTGTCATTTAACAGACCTCAGTAGGTTGGGTATTTTACCCCTGTGTATATGTCCTGAGAGGACAGCTTGAAAGTAGAATTAGGTGTGGCCTTTGACAGGCCTGAATTTTGAGAGCAAGTTGCTCTTTTCCCGAAAATTTTGTTTTCTGCGCGCCTCAAGGAGGCCTTACTGTGTATTTTGGAGCAAGTGCTCCTAGGTATGAATGGGGTTCTCCCCTCTCTGTTGACACTTGTGTTTGGAGTAAAACTGAGCTGATTGCTCAAGGATTGTGATCGCGGGGCTCGAAGCCCAAATCCTGTAAATACTGTAATTGTACTTTTGTTGCCTTGCTACTCTGTACCTGCCATATTTGTTATTTCTTGATTTTGAAAAGAAAATATAACCTTGTTAAATTTTAAATTCACTTTAATTTCGTAGCCTGAGACCTATTCACCACCCCGCACCTTCTTTCACCTCTAACTACCACGGAAAACTCCGTAACATAAATAATAAAATAAAATAAATAAACTGGGAAAAATACTCGTTTAAAGACGATAAATTAGGGATTGGAATAATTTATCAAGGGAGATGTTTGATAAATTCCAACTTCTTTAAAATCACTTTAAAAAGATAGGGCATCTGCCACCTTGGTAACAGCCCTGGATACAAATCAATGATGATGAGTGCATAGTTTCTCTTGTATCGTTTCCATGTTATTATGCCTAGTTAATGATCCATAATTAAGGAGTTTATGTTCAAAAATGTGCTATTTCCTCTTTCATGAATAGTATTTCGTCAACATGCATTGCAGTAGTTGAATGGTACCGAATGCCATGATCAACTGAGACCAGAAAGACGTAATTCCTTAAATTCCATCATAGATACGTTCCATGTCCCCTTTTTTTTAAATAAGTTTCCTTGTGTTTTTCCACAACTTCCTTATGGTGGAAATAGAACTTTTTGAACAGATACTCATCAGTTTATTATTAGATTACTATGGAGTGAAATATTATTATGTTCAACGCAGCATATCAACTGTCGCAAAACCGTTACAACAAGAAGTGCATTTCGTAGAACGCCAAAATATTCCATTACAAAACTGTTGTCACACCCAGTTCTTATATGCTGTGAAGACCTTACTGATGAACAGGAAAGGCAGCATGGAAGACCCCCCAAAAAGCGAAAGACGTATCCTCAGGAAAATTCATGGGCCAAGAATGTTCTCAGATGGAACCTACCGGCTGAAAGCGAACTCTGAACTGTACCAACAGTTGGAAACCGATAACACTAGCATGCGATGTAGGCGGCTGAAGTTTTACTGCCACCTTCTGAGCATGGACAACGGTAGGCTGAAAGCATGTGGGTCAATGAAGATAAAGGACTTAGCTTCCACTGAGATTTCTGATACTGATGCCTTAGACCTCTCTAAATTGTGTAAAATCTCGCAAACCTCTTCCACAGGGAAGAAAGGAAAAACTACTACGGGACTCATGAGGTATTGGGGACGGAAGCGAGCACCCAAAAAGGAACTAGTCATAAGTGCTCCCCAGTGGGTTTAATTCACTAACAAAATTGGCCTCGGACACTCAAGGCACTAAAAGCCACACGCCATTTCATTTACTAATAAAATAATTGTAATTTTAGCAGAAGTACGACCACGATGACAAGGTCTAAAATAAGCAGTGGTAAGGTAAGAGCCAGCAAGCTTGTAGTTTCACGCGGCTGTCGGTATTATGATCATAGCCACAGAACTTCCAGTTTTACATGGAATCCGAACCACAATGACGTCAATTTTCTTTTCAAACATTCTAGACACATTGACAGGGATCTGAACTGCGCCCAGCTTGGTGAGAAGCAAGTGACAAAGCCATACGGCTACCATACCCCTTTGAGTGTGAATTCTGTGTTCTTTACTGTGTCAAGATACCTGGAAGAGCTGAAGTGAGCACAACAATACATGTTAGCTTGAGGCTCCCATTATCTCGCAATACTGAACATGACTTTTCACAAACTATAAATTGTATCTTCTTAAACCAAAACCAAGGCATCGATATTCCTACTTTAAAAAAAATCAGATTAAACAATTTAAAATTTGTTATTATGTCCAGGTATGCTTTGCTCAGATAGTATCAGCCAGAGACTTACTAAACTTTACCCATGTGATGTAATACTTCAATTCACACTGTCGATGAGAGTTTATTAATTCTTTTATTAACTATCATTTAAAAATGTATGGAATTAAATATATTTTTAGGTATACATATGTATAATATCATTCCATACCTTTGGTGGCTATGATCGTTAAGGCACTGAAGTCTAAACGGTCTGACACCGAGGTTAGCCGGTTCGAGTCCCGTTGGTCGAAAACATTTTCACCATCAGAATGTTGGACGGCAGGGTAGGGAAGGTGGTGGCATACAATTTCTAATCACTAGATTGCGTGCCAAAATCCCGGAGTAAATTCCAAACCTCTCCGCAGTGCTCATATGGAGTGAGGGCATATGACGCTGTTGATGGTGATTCGTCCGTCGGATGGGGACGTTAAGCCTTGAGCAGACCCCTTGGTGCTATTCGACAGGAGTAGGCTATGTGCCGGCACCGGGTTTCACCCTCCCCCTTCCTACTATCATATATCAGGTCATTCATTTCATCTCATTAACTTCTCTGATGAGGTTGTCGTCAGGAAGGGTCATAAAAACCCGCTACGACAGATTCATCTCACCTCATACCCGACCCCGTAGGGAAACGGAACATGGGTTGGACAAACAAACAATCTTTTGTTTTTAGGTTAAGAACATGCTATCAATCAATCAATCAATCAATCAATCAATCAATCAATCAATCAATCAATCAATCAATCAATCAATCAATCAATCAATCAATCAATCAATCAATCAATCAATCAATCAATCAATCAATCAATCAATCAATCAATCAATCAATCAATCAATCAATCAATCAATCAATCAATCAATCAATCAATCAATCAATCAATCAATCAATCAATCAATCAATCAATCAATCAATCACTATTTATTAATTAATAGTGATCTGCATTTAGAGCTGTCACCTGTGTGGCGGATTCCCTATAATTTCTTTACCTAGTCTTTTCTTGAATAATATCAAAGAATTTGGAAATTTATCAAACATCTCCCTTGGTTAAGTACTCCAATCCCTAAGTCCTATTCCTGTAGACGAATATTTGCCCCAATTTGTCCTCTTGAATTCTAACTTTATCTTTCCTACTTTCCTATTTTTAGAACCTCCACTCAACCTTATTCTTCTATCATTCCAAGCCATCTCTCCACTGATAGTCATTTACTCATTCATTTATTCCTGACTTACATTTGTGCGAAGTTAGGGCTCGCGACCCTCCCTTACACTTAACTACTTTAGATAATAACATTTAAATATGTTAGGAAATAAGATTGATAACACTAATAATAACAAAAATAAAATTAAAGTGAATGTGCAATGTTTCACTGTTTTATGTTAAATTTTCTGGGTGAATGAGAGCCACAAGCCGACATGTATTTTTGTGCTTGAACTTGTGTGGTACCTTTTCTGTGGGTGGAGGGCGTAGGTTTATTTCAGCTATTCCATTTTTCTGTTAAGGTCGCCAAGTTCCCATGCACTGATTGATTATTTGTAGTTTGTAATTACTATTAAATCATTTTCTTTTATATTCCTGTTCATTTATTTATGGACAGTGTGTGTGTACTAGACATGATTACTCTCTCTCTGTCATCTCCTCTTTCAACATTTCGATGTAGCCGCACTCGTTTTCTTCCTTGTTAGTTTTCTTCGCTTCATGTTCATTTGCGTGCCACGACTTCCCGGCTCTAGCCTACATTCACCAATCCTAAGTGTGAGTTCTTTTACCTGAGATGCTTCTCTCAAAGATGATGTCATCATTCATGTACATCCTGGCCGTCAGAGAAAACTCGTACGGGTCGTAGGTCAGGTTCATACAAGCTGAAAGGAGAACGTTAGAATGGTTAGATATGCAGTGTGAAGAATCGTTGGAGAGAGACATACAAGGGGAATTAAGTACACTAGTCCCTAAGCATTAGAGATTATCACAGGTCTCTGAGGATGTGATGAAGGATGAGTTTGGGTAATACTGGGGGCGGTTACCTAGCTATACTATACTTTCTAGTAAAACAATAATCATCATTACCAGTTCGTGGAATATTAGAGTATAAGAACTGGGCTGAGTAGCTCAGACAATAGAGCGCTGTCCTTCTGATTCCTGGCTCGATCCTGGCTCAGTCTGGTGGTATTTGAAGGTGCTCAAATGCGTCAGGCTCGTGTCGCTAGATATACCGGCGCTTCAAAGAACTCCTCCGGAGCAAAATATCGGCACCTCGGCGTCTCATCAAACCGTAAAATGTAATTAGTGGCACGTAAAACCATTACCGGTACCATTATTATTATTATTATTATTATTATTATTATTATTATTATTATTATTATTATTATATTTAGTGGTCGATGACCTAGATGTTAGGCCCCTTCAAACACCGAGCATCAACATGATTATTATTGTTACCGTGTTTTAGCGGTAGGTAGAGGCGTAAGAAGGTGCGGGCGTGAATGGGTTTCAAACTACGGAATCAAAGTTAATGTAAAAGTAATTTAAAATTTAACTAGGTTATATTTTCTTTTCAAAAACAAAGCAATAACAGACATGGCAGGTACAATGTAGCAAAACAAGGGGAGATACAATATTTACAGGTTTTGGGCTTCACGCCCTGACTTCTGCGATCAGCTCAGTTTTACCACAAACACAAGTTTTAACAGAGGGGCAGAAAACCCCATTCATCCCTAGGAGCCCCTGGCTCCGAATTACACAGAAAAGCCTCCACGAGGCATATGACACTCCATTTTCAAAAGAGCGATCCGCTCTTAAAATTTAAGCCTCTCAAAGGCCACACCAAACTCTACCTTCAAGCTGTCCTCTAAGGACGTATTCACAGGGGTAAAATACCCAACCTACAGAGGTCTATTACATGAAAAGAAGGTTGATTATATGACCTCTAAAATAACAATTTGAGAGGAGGCGATCTTGCACTCCTAATACACTTTGTTTTTTTTAAAACCTAATCTGGCTCTGGGCCGCTAACGCAAGGGCTAATCCCATACTACAGAGGTGACTTAGAGAAGAACACTTTACATTACATAAACGAAGAATAGTTTGAGAAAATAAGTTCACCTCAAAACAACTGTGAGTGGGAGCTCGAGAGGGTTAGCACTCTCTATCCCAATATGTAGCTTTACAAGAAAAAGATGAAAAGAGTAATTACATTTTAGGAAAAAGGTTACATGATGGAAATGCTTCGAACCCGCCGCGAGTGTTAAACTGCCGACCTAGCAAGAAAAGAAGTTATTAATAGGCCATTACCTGGTGTTGAACGGCTGAAGAAGAAAGAGGCGCTTCCCGCCTCCTGCTATGTACTTAATACACTGAAAGATGGAACAGAAGTGGCCCGGAGACCCCAAAATCAGCAGTTTATATCCTCTCGCGGAAGATTCTAGGCGTTAGGGGAAAGAAAACACCCTCCCACAAAATCTTTATTGGTTCGGGAAAAGAAACCCCTACATAGAGGAAAAAGAAACACATTATTGGTGGAAAATTAATTAAAGAAATTCGGGATTGGCTAGATCCAAACTAAGGGGAAAAAGAGGGGTATACAGCCAACTTAAACAATGACAGAAGGAAATTTAACAAAGAACAAACTCTTGAAATAAAAATTTCTCCAACAAAATAGTTCTTTGACTCCGCACTAGGTCGCACTATTGTTGATCTTCAGTAGTGTCCTCTAGAAGAGAAAGTTCACACTTCTTACTTCAAGCGAAACAAAAACACATCAAAAGTGACACAGTTCAAAAACTCAAAATTTTCCACGTGGTGACATCTTCTGAGAAAGTAGAGAATTAATAGAATAGATAAAGTTCAACCTTCCTCCAGAAGAGGAGTTTCAACTGGCGCAACTTTTAAATAAACGGTGTAGAGGTGTACCGCCCGGTACAGACCTCCCCCCCCAAAAGTTCCTCCAAGGGGTAACACAGAAGAACATAAGCTTTGTTTCCAAAATAAGGTCCAAGTTTTGATGTTGATATTAAGATTAATTGCGGAAGCATTTATAAGATTTTAGTAATTTGGTTGGTTGCAATTTCAAAATTTTGTTGTTGCAGGTGCAGTAAAGTTTTTCTGTTGTAGTAGTTGAATTTCTGAAGATAAATCTTTAATGCTTAAAAGTGAAGAAAAGTTTTGCAATGTCCACCAAATATTGTTGTTGAATTCCCAAATGTAGTTATCTCTTATAGTAACTGTCCATGTAGTTGATGTAGATTGAGTCGGATGGCCAGACCGGCCGTTGCAGCTTGCGTCCAACGGAGGCCGCTCGGACCCCTTAAGTACCCTGAGATACCGCTCGCCCGCACTATGAGGGGAGCAGAGGTGTTGAAGTACGCCGCGCCCGCGGTGAACAGATACAGGCTGCGGGCATGTAGCAGGACGTGCGCCGCACATCAGCCTTGGCCGGGGGGAGAGCTCCGGCTCGCCGTGCACATGTCGTCCTCGCTGGAGAGGAGGGGGCCCATCCCCCTCCCCAGTCGCTGCACGGTGCTGCGCGGCCGCGGGGGCGCTGAAACATTAGAGCTAGGCGGCAGAATTGTGTTGGACTATCATCTTCTTTGAGGGTACAGGCTTGTGGAGAGGTTGAGGGGCCAGCGGCGTGTAGATATCCATGGCATTTACTATTATGAAGCCACAGTGTAAGGTGGAGCAGGAGACGGGAGCGTGGTAATGGCCGTGGCAAGAACAGGATGGCAGTTTAACGGGTCGGGGCAGGTTTTCCACAAGGCTTACATCTAAAACCAAAATATTACAGAAGGGGCAGAAAGCCTTAAAAGTGAAACTCAAAAAAAAAATATAACCTTCATATCCTTTCAAAATAATATGGAGCAAGTTAACACAGAAATTACACCGGTTTCACCTGGGACAGGTGAACTCTAAATATCCTCTCGGTGGCTGGATTACTTAGCAATAAGGTAACCGGCGTAAGAAAATCGAGAATGATACAAGGCCCATGAAATCTGGGGGCAAGCTTGCCCGCGGGAACAAAATTTTTGACCATAACCTGGTCACCTACCTTCAAAGTGGTGGGTCTCCGTCCACGATCATACCTTTCCCTAACCTTTTCATGAGACACTTTAAGATTGGCTTTAGCCTTCTTCCAAAGATCTTTAATGTTATCCGGATCTATTGTCTCGGGTAGAATGTCATTCAAAGACCAGAGGTTAGAGAGCGGCGAGTTGGGAACAAACTTGAACATCAAAGAAGCTGGAGTAAACTTGTGAGATTCATGAACCGCCGAATTCAAAGCAAAAGCTATCCAATGCAGGGACGTGTCCCACCTGGAAGGATCTTCATGATGATAGGCAATAAGTGCGGACCTGAGATTACGGTTAACCCGTTCAGCCAGAGAAGGTTGAGGGTAATAAGCAGAAGTAGTTACATGAGAGATGGACAAGTCAAAACAGAATTTACGAAATAAATTTGATGTGAACGCCTTAGCATTATCAGATACAATATATTGACACGGACCAAAAGAAGCAAAAATAGAATTTAAGCAAGTAATAGTTGACTGAGCGGTAGCCAGCTTAGTCGGAAATAACCAGGAAAATCTTGTAAAACCATCTACACACACAAAGATGAACTTGTTGGCATTGCCCTTTGACTGGGGGAAGGGTCCCACATAATCAATATACAGGCGTTCCATGGGGCGCGACGCTTGATGAGAAGACAAAAGGCCTACTTTAGTGGACATGGTGGGTTTACTGATCAAACAAGATTTACAAGCTTTTACGAGTTCCCGAATTTCACCGTCCATACCTTTCCAGATGAACATTTCACGAACCTTTTCACGAGTTTTAAAGATACCCAGATGCCCTCCTAATGGGGTCTCATGATAGTATTTGAAGATCATAGGTACAAGAACCGCTGGAACAACAACTTTCATCAACTTATCATGCCTCGAAGGGCAACATAGAACACCATTCCTCAGAACATAAGGGACAGCATGTTCCCCAGAAGAAAGGGTTTCCATTATAGGAGCCAGCGTCGGATCTTCACGTTGGTATTTCTCAATATCCCTAAAAAGCATGGGAGCATCTGTTAAGATGGCATTAACACCAGATAGTATGGACTCGGAAGGTGATGAACTATCGACCGGTTCGTGGGTTTCGACGTCGTTATGAAACATACGGCTGAGTCCATCAGCAACAACATTTTCGGTACCTCTGATATGTCGTACATCAAATTGGAAGGCAGAAATACGGATGGCCCAACGGGCTATACGACCAGTACGACGCGGCCTACCTAAGACCCAGCTTAAGGCTTGATTATCTGTCTCCAGGTCGAATTTGACATGTTCCAGATAGAGACGGAACTTTTCTAAGGCGAATAAGACTGCCAACCCTTCGAGCTCATAGATGGAATACTTGGCTTCTTGAGCCGATAGAGTCCTAGATGCATAGGCGATGGGACGCCTCCCTAGTTCAGTCTCTTGAAGAAGGACTGCAGCTACAGCTGACGACGACGCGTCCGTTTGGACGATGAATTTCTTCGAGAAATCAGGCATAGCAAGTACAGGGGCATTACAGAGAGCTAATTTAAGATCTTCGAAAGCGGCTTGTTGAGAAGGTCCCCACTCGAATTTGATGCCTTTCCTACGAAGAAGGTTTAAGGGCGCCGCTCTATTAGCGAAGTTAGGAATAAACTTCCTGAAGAAATTCACCATACCAATGAATCTAGCGATACCTTTGATGTCCTTAGGAGGTTTAAAATCACGGATGGCCTGTGTTCTAGAATGATCGACAGCTACCCCATCGGGTGACACAATATGCCCCAGGAATGACATTGAGGGCTTAGCAAAGGCAACCTTGGACAACTTAACAGTTAACCCAGCCTTACGAAGGCGATCGAGAACTTCTCGCAGATGATCTAGATGTTCTTCAAAAGTCTCGGAAAATACGACGACATCATCCAAGTAGTGATATAAGTACTCAAATTTGATGTCGGAAAAGACCCTATCTAGTAGTCTAGTGAGCACAGCTGCCCCCGTGGGGAGCCCGAAAGGCACGCGGTTGTATTCGTATAAATTCCAGTCCGTGGCAAACGCTGTAAGATGTTTAGACTCCTCGGCAAGGGGAATTTGATTATAGGCCTGATTCAAGTCCAAGATAGTGAAGAACTTGGCCTTTCGAAACCATGAAAAGCAAGAATGAAGGTCGGGAAGGGGCACAGATTGCAACACCACCTTCCGATTGAGAGCCCTGTAATCAATGACAGGCCTGAAGCCTCCTTGGGGTTTCGGGACTAGAAAAATAGGCGAAGAATACGCTGACTTAGAGGGCCTAATAATACCATCCTTCAACATCTGATCGATGATTTCTTTCAGAGCCTTCATTTTAGGTGGAGATAGCCTATACGGTGGAAAACGGACAGGAATCGAATCCGTAACCTCAATTTTGTATTCAATAAGGTCAGTAACACCAAGAGTATCAGAGAACACCTCGGGAAACGACTGACACAGTTTCCGAATACTATCAGCCTGCTCCTCAGGTAGATGTCTAAGGTCTAACAACATCTCATCCTGGGTAGGCGAAATAGATGAACATGATACAGAATTACACTTTAACAAGGGAATTCTACAATTGGACGCAAATTTGAATGTGCACGACCTACTCTGGAGATCGAGCACAAGACCAGTGTGAGAAATAAAGTCAGCTCCCAATATAATGGGGCAAGACAATTGCTTGGCCACAAACAATTTAACTTTCCAGGTAAACTTAAAAACATGAATTTTGACCAGTAAGGAACCTAGAATTTCTAATGGAGATGAATTAGCCGAAACGTATTGAACAGGAGAAGAGACATAGTCAGGGAGTTTACAAACAGATTTCAATTTAGAATACCAATCAGCCGAAATAATGGAACAAACACTGCCTGAATCTAAGAGAGCTGTTATAGGCTCGTTATTTAACTCAATCTTAAGAAAAGGAACAGGTGCGGGGGTATCCGCCGCAATCCTAAGACACTCTTTAGGGCATTCAAAAGATGAATTTGAAGGCTGGTCGTTCTCTGCATTTACAACCTGTTTACTAGGGGCTGAGTCTCGGGAAGATGGATTAGTCGGCTCAGCCGACGCCACTAGTCACTTTTTATTATTGGCATAGCTGGAATTTGCACCAGAAGTTGAGCAGGAGGGGGTGCTATTTGAGTTTGGGCAATTCTTGGCGATATGTGAGAAGGCCCCACACTTAAAACAGCCTTGTGATGACCCTGCTCCATTCCTTGTCCCACTTGACTTGATCAGAGGACACTTATTCCGCAGATGGTCAGGCGACCCACAAGCATAACATTTACGGGGATTGACTGGTCAGCGAGGTGGAGGCCGAGTGTTACTAAAGGAAGGCGGGGGTTCTTTCGCGACACGCAAGGAATCGGCATACCTAACTCCTTCCGCAGAGACGGCTAATGCTTCCAGTTCAGAGAAGGTTTGCGGGCACGCCGCGAAACACAAATATGACCTGTAGGGTGGTGAAATCCCTTCGACAATAGCTTGCACGATCTGATCCTCAGGGAAGTGGAGAGCAAACACCCTAGTATAAAACTTAATATCTTGGATGAAGTCTGCCAGGTTTTCATCCAAGCGCTGTACCCGATAATAGTATTTCTGAATAAGGGAGGACCTGGCCCTAGCCGGGATGAAGTTAGCTAGCAAATGGGCATGGAAATCCTCAATAGAAGATTGCTCGGCAATGGCTCTAACTATTTTGTCGGAGAGAATACCAATAGCATACGGATAGATAATTTGCAAGATTTGACATGGAGACAGAGAAAAAACAAGGGCATGATCCTGAAATTCCACTAGAAATCTTAAAAATGAAATTACGTCACTGGTGGTATTAACAGAAAACTTGGATATACCTCTGAGCAACATTGCCAATGGATGAGGCAAGCTACTAAATCCGGGTGACATAGTAGGTAAAGGTTTCAATGGCAAGGAAGTCAATTCAGAACGGATGTTACTCAATGATGCACGACGTTCAGATTCGTTGTTCGATGGGGCAGAGATAGTTTGAGCAGCAACGGTTATCCTATTGACTTCTCCCTGAGGAGGCTCTTCCTCGTTACCTACATTCACCGTGGCGGGTTGATCAGTTTTGGGAGGAGCTTCGCCGGTTAGCAATTGAGTGACCTTATTAGACAATTCAGAAATAGTTTCAAGGAGCGTATTAGCTTGCTTCCTCTGAACGTCATTCACCTTTAGAGACAATAGATCATTAACTCTATTTGCAAAGTGATACAGCCTGCCTTGCACACGCTTAATTTGATTAGGAGATGGATCGTTTTCATCAAAAAAGCTGACTACCGATGCTAGCCCAGTAATATTCTCGACAATCGTGGAAAGAGAGTCATCAATTTCTTTCTCTCCCAAATTGGGGATGGAAATGGGCAAATCAAGGGACTCTCTAAGCTTGTTAGTGTCTATTGCAACCGTGCCTCCAGATTGAACGTTTCTGATAGTTAACTCATATATCAACTCCTCTTTGCGCAAGTAGTTAAGGAGGAGAACATCGCGAGGGCCGGGCATGATGACAGAACAATTTTGAAAAACTCAAAAAATTCCAGCAACTGAGAAAATTGTTAGAGTTCGAATCAAAGCAAAGTTTAGCCGTCAAAAGGGGCTAAATTGAGACCCATTCAACCACGCTCTGCTACCACTTGTTACCGTGTTTTAGCGGTAGGTAGAGGCGTAAGAAGGTGCGGGCGTGAATGGGTTTCAAACTACGGAATCAAAGTTAATGTAAAAGTAATTTAAAATTTAACTAGGTTATATTTTCTTTTCAAAAACAAAGCAATAACAGACATGGCAGGTACAATGTAGCAAAACAAGGGGAGATACAATATTTACAGGTTTTGGGCTTCACGCCCTGACTTCTGCGATCAGCTCAGTTTTACCACAAACACAAGTTTTAACAGAGGGGCAGAAAACCCCATTCATCCCTAGGAGCCCCTGGCTCCGAATTACACAGAAAAGCCTCCACGAGGCATATGACACTCCATTTTCAAAAGAGCGATCCGCTCTTAAAATTTAAGCCTCTCAAAGGCCACACCAAACTCTACCTTCAAGCTGTCCTCTAAGGACGTATTCACAGGGGTAAAATACCCAACCTACAGAGGTCTATTACATGAAAAGAAGGTTGATTATATGACCTCTAAAATAACAATTTGAGAGGAGGCGATCTTGCACTCCTAATACACTTTGTTTTTTTTAAAACCTAATCTGGCTCTGGGCCGCTAACGCAAGGGCTAATCCCATACTACAGAGGTGACTTAGAGAAGAACACTTTACATTACATAAACGAAGAATAGTTTGAGAAAATAAGTTCACCTCAAAACAACTGTGAGTGGGAGCTCGAGAGGGTTAGCACTCTCTATCCCAATATGTAGCTTTACAAGAAAAAGATGAAAAGAGTAATTACATTTTAGGAAAAAGGTTACATGATGGAAATGCTTCGAACCCGCCGCGAGTGTTAAACTGCCGACCTAGCAAGAAAAGAAGTTATTAATAGGCCATTACCTGGTGTTGAACGGCTGAAGAAGAAAGAGGCGCTTCCCGCCTCCTGCTATGTACTTAATACACTGAAAGATGGAACAGAAGTGGCCCGGAGACCCCAAAATCAGCAGTTTATATCCTCTCGCGGAAGATTCTAGGCGTTAGGGGAAAGAAAACACCCTCCCACAAAATCTTTATTGGTTCGGGAAAAGAAACCCCTACATAGAGGAAAAAGAAACACATTATTGGTGGAAAATTAATTAAAGAAATTCGGGATTGGCTAGATCCAAACTAAGGGGAAAAAGAGGGGTATACAGCCAACTTAAACAATGACAGAAGGAAATTTAACAAAGAACAAACTCTTGAAATAAAAATTTCTCCAACAAAATAGTTCTTTGACTCCGCACTAGGTCGCACTATTGTTGATCTTCAGTAGTGTCCTCTAGAAGAGAAAGTTCACACTTCTTACTTCAAGCGAAACAAAAACACATCAAAAGTGACACAGTTCAAAAACTCAAAATTTTCCACGTGGTGACATCTTCTGAGAAAGTAGAGAATTAATAGAATAGATAAAGTTCAACCTTCCTCCAGAAGAGGAGTTTCAACTGGCGCAACTTTTAAATAAACGGTGTAGAGGTGTACCGCCCGGTACAATTATTATTGAATTATAATAATTGAATGAGGTAGTGAAATCAGTATTCTTAGAAGATACGTGAGCATTTGAGCACCTTCAAATACCAAGGGCTGAGGTGATCGAAACTGCTAACTTGGTCAGAAAGCCTCCACTATCTGAGCCTCTCAGCCTGGCGGCAAAGTTACATCGGTGCGACCGATAATTTATCATTACGGTGCGTTGTGATCCACTGCCCTGAGGTAATTCGTAGTTGTACTCTAAACTGCGCTAAGTTTATTATGCCCATGCATTGCAAGACGAAAACAGATGACTTACCGACTAAGAACTGAACACGTTTAATTTCGTATGCTGTGGTTTCGTAAAGTACACATTTGCTAAAAGCGAATTTCACAGTGCAAAACTGCCAGAGTTTGATATAATGTTAGAAAGTTTTGAATGAATTCAAAGCAAGCTGTGACTTTTATTTGCGGTTTAGTCTAAAAGTAAACTTCTTATAACTGAAAAATGACATTCGTAGTGGAGTTTTTTTCAAAAGTTTGAAGGCAGAACTGCAGATTGTAAACATAAATATTATCACAGTGTACAGTGTTTGTCTATAGGTGAATACAGAACATTTCCAGTACTCACTGCAAAATAGTAACACAACTAGTTACAGGCCGGGCTGAGTGGCTCAGACGGTTAAGGCGCTGGCCTTCTAACCCCAACTTGGCAGGTTCGATCCTGGCTCAGTCCGGTGGTATTTGAAGGTGCTCAAATACGACAGCCCCGTGTCGGTAGATTTACTGGCACGTAAAAGAACTCCTGCGGGACTAAATTCCGGCACCTCGGCGTCTCCGAAGACCTTAAAAGTAGTTAGTGGGACGTTAAACAAATAGCATTATTATTAACTAGTTACAGGGAATCTCCACTTTGGCTTTTTAACTTATGTACAGGAAACCATCATCGGCATATTTCATGTCTGGTTAAAGATCTATTGCATGGTTCCATATCTATATCTGGAGAAGGATAATTTGTCTCGATATAATTAATCAAATAATATATCCAGATGCAAGAAAATCTGTTTTTTGCTCAAGGATGTGACAGCAGTCTCATAAACGACCGGTATCTTCATCTTAAAATAGAAACAACAAATACTTCATTTTATTTACTCCCTTCCGTCTGAACCGCGTCGCGAAGGAAGCGTGCGGCAACAGCCCGTGAGAACTTGGCTGAAGTGAAAGCATCAATCTCCCATTTTCCCTTCATTTGCGGCCGGGATTGTGTCGAAGTGCTGTTCAAAGATCTCCTTCCAACAATTTAATTTAAAAACTTAATTATATTTCTACATTACAAGTCGTTAAAACATTACGACTATGATAATGCAGTATGTTCAGATCCTGTTTGACATTGGTTAGTAATTGTAACTACCGGAGAAGGGGAAGATTTTCCATTGTTCTTACCTCTGCGGTTGAAGTTAATGATCTGCACAGACATCCCAGCACAGCAGCCGCAGCCCAAGTTCTGACAGGAACACGGTAAGCGGTTCAAGAGCTGCTTCAGAGGGGGGCGGGTTGAGTTGCGCAAGTCGTAGAACACCACACCTGAAAATAGCGGCAAACATAGCCTACATGAAATAGTTCCAACACATGGCACATGTCTTTTGTTGTCATAGTTGTCGACTGCAACTCGTTTCCGAATGTACAATTTCTCCTGCTTTCAATCTATTTGCATTCCATCAAATCAGTCGTCAAGGATCTGTATTTAGGGCTGTCGCTCAGGTGGCAGATTCCCTATCAGTTTTTACTTAGCCATTTCTTTAATGTTTACAGAGAATTTGGAAATTTATCGAACATTTCCCTTGATAAATTATTCCAATTCCTTTTTCGTTGTCCTATAAATGAATATCCTCTCGCCCGGAGGCCTCGGGTTCGATTCCTGGCCAGGTCAGGAATTTTTCTCTCAACCTGAGGGCTGGTTCTAGGTCCACTAAGCCTACGTGATTAGAATTGAGGAGCTATCTGACGGTGAGATGGCGGCCCCGGTCTAGAAAGCCCAGAATAACGGCCGAGAGGGTGCATCGTGCTGACCACACGGCCCCTCGTAATCTGCAGGCCTTCGGGCTGAGCAGCGGTCACTGGTCAGGCCAAAGCCCTTTCAAGGGCGTAATTGCCGTGGGGTTTGGTTTGGGGTATAAATAAATATTTGTCCCAATTTGCCCTCTTAATTTCTAACTTTATCTTCATGTTATGATCTTTCCCACTTTTAAAGACATTACTCAAATTTATTCGTCTACTGATGTCATTCCACGCCATCTCTCCACTGACAGCTCGGAACATACCACTTAGTCGAGCAGCTCGTCTCCTTACTCCCAAGTCGTCCCAGCCCAAAGTTTGAAAAATTTTCGTAACACTACTCCTTTGTCTCAAATCTCCCAGGACAAATCGTGCTGTTTTCCTTTACATCTTTTCCAGTTATCCTGTCAAGTATAACTGACAGGGTATACATTTGAACTATACTCTATTAGGATTTTACCAGATATGCCCTCTCCGTTACATCCTTTCTGAAACCTCTAAATACCCTCATAGCCATGTGAAGAGATATGTAACCTTTCTTTACAACCTCGTTAATATAATTACCCGAATAAAGATAATTCCTTATATTAACACCTAGGCACCATCATTGTTCCCCATGAGGTACTATCACACTATAAACGCAGTAATTAAACCTGAGAAAGTGTCCTCTTTGCGAAGCTTACAACTTGACTTTTCATCCCGTCTACCTTAATACCATTGTCCGCAGTCCATCTTACAACATTGTCTAGATCTCTAGACCTTTTTCTAGTCTCCTGCAACTCATTTACTACTCGATACACTATAACATCATCTGCAAATAGCCTAATCTGTGATTCCAGTTATTCTCTCATATCACTTACATACGTAAGAAAACACAAAAGTCCAATGACACTGTCTTAAAATTTAGCCAGCCATTCAGTCACTTTTTTGTCTTGTCCAAGAACACTCATTTTCGTCGGTAATCTCCCATGACCTACCCTATCAAAAGCATTGGATAGGTCAACAGCAAAGCAGTCCATTTGAACTCCAGAATCTAAAATATCTGCTATATCTTGTTGGAATCCTACAAGTTGAGCCTCACTGGAATAACTCTTCCTAAACCCGAACTGCCTTCTATCAAACACTTCCAATGACAGAACAGTAATTCTAGCATGAAACATGTGTCCGCACAGATTGCACGCAATAGATGGGAGAGGATGAGATTGCTTCTGATAGAGCATATATTTCTGAGGTTTAGACTTTTCACATCTGCAACGATCTTGTTCAAACATTTCAATAGTAGTAGAGATAGTTAGCCCACAAAATGAACAATCCTTAGGCAAGTGTTTCCCAGGTCTTGAGGGTTCATATGTGTGAACTTCTTGGTTTCTTTAAGCTGCTCCTTATAACGCTTCAAAGATGCACCATGGAGTCTGGTGCCTGAGGAAAGTTCACATACAGGAATCGGAGAGGAATCTTGGTGTCACTTATACGGCAGACATACTCAGTCAACCGAAGCTGATGGCCAAAGATGGAGTCTTCTACACTGTTCATGCTCCCCTCCTTAAGAACTGGAAGATTATACACATGGGTCTCCCATTTGATATTTAAAAAGGAACAAGGTTTCTGTTGATGAAAATGGTCAAGTGCCTTGATGTCTCGGCGGTACAGAGTCCAGGCTGCACATTCATAGAATAACGTCCAAATGACCATTAGTTTTGTAGTAAAACTAATGATACTGCTCACAACTTTACGAAGAAGTAACATGCTTATTTGTATAATATTCGTATTATTTGCTGTAAGATTGTTAATGTTCAGCTTATTTATGTGACTGTTGATGTATTCATCATAATCATGGGACCTCCAGTTTTACAAGGAATTCGAATCACAAAGATATCTTTAATATCAAAACTCCCAATTTTCTGAGTGCATTAGCTGGGATTCGAACCACGGTAATCTTGGCGAGAAGCCAGTTACTATGCCACTCGGATATCACGGCCCCTTTTGCTGCACGAAGTAAATAACTTACATACAATAGCATTTTACATAAATGAGATAACGCAACTCTGTTCTGTATTCATACACGTATGTCCTGAGCATGTACTTTATACATAGTCTCTATACCAATTTCATAAGCAATTTTTGCAACGATACACCAAGAATGTTTCCCATCCTGCCATTCAGGTGTTTCTTCCGCCAGTTAGCTGCGATGTGTGGGCTGCGTTTCTGTCAGCTTGCATTCAGAAAATGGAGGTTTCAAACCCCATAGTCGGCACCCCTAAAGATAGCTGTCCGTGGTTTCTAATTTTCACATCAGGCAAATGCTACAATTATACCATAATTAAGGCCCTGGCCATTTCTTTCCCATTTTTAACCTGTTCCTATCCCATTGTCACCGTCAACAAAAGTGTTAGTTCGATGTTATACCCCTAGGGAGAATATCTTTAGAAGTGCAGGTAGAGAGATGGAAATCGCATTGCGGTAGGTTATAATTGTAAGTTGGGTAGTCCAGCAAACCTCAGTCGTATCACTGTTCTGGTCGAATTAGTATGGCCTGACATTTTCGTGCAAATAATGTGAAACCTGTTATTGGCAGTTCAGATGTTTACAAAGAATTTCATTTTATAAGGTGTCATTCAGTTGCAGAAATTCGTTCACACTACAGACTTCATTCTTGTCCATATTTCATTCTTCCTCGCCATCTTAAACGTAATGGAAAATTAGAATGAAATAGAGTAAGTGTGAGATCTCACTTCTTCTTAAGACGCCGTCTCCGAGCGGAGGTCGGCGATCCACGTAACTAGCTCTGATCTTGACAGCGCAGAATGGAATGCCATTTCTGAAGTACAGCAGTGCCATCTTCGAAGGTCTTTCAGCCATGAATTTCTTTTTCTCCCAAGAGATCTCTTCCCCTGTATCTTCCATTCGATAATAAGCTGTAATAACTGATACCTCTCATGATATGTCCTAGGTATTGCGTTTTCCTCTGTTTTATGGGGAGCAGTAGTTCTTTTTGCTTTTTCATCCGACGAAAGACCTCGGCATTTGAGATTTTCATTACGCACGATATCCGCAAGAGACGGCGATACAGGAACATTTCGAAAGCATCAAGACGTTTTTCTATGATTGGATCCATAGTCCAGCTTTCACATCCATATAGGAGAACAGAAAATATATAGCAACGGATCATACGAATTCGTAGTTGGAGACTGAGATCTGACCTCACAAAGAATTTCTTCATGGTAATGAATTGTTTCCTGACCTGCTCAATTCTAGATATTATCTCCCGTTTGGAGTTACATTGGTCATCCAAGATGGTACCCAGATATTTGAGACAATACACTTGCTCAACTATTTTATCTTTTATTGTGATATTTGTCCGAATTGTCTTCTTAGAGAACACCATGTTTCGTTTTTGAGGGGTTAACATATAATCCAAACTCTTCACTGTGCTGAACTAAGGAGTTTATCATGCATCACTACCATACATTAAAAAATGTCCTTGCAACCAATAAGCGACATACATACATACATACATACATACATACATACATACATACATACATACATACATACATACATACATACATACATACATACATACATACATACATACATACATACATACATACTGAACCCACTATCTTTAATACCCAAAGATAGCGCGCCATATTTAAATCATTTGCTCGCCTTTCCACTTCTGGACAGAGCGGGCAAACGATCGATTTTTGTTTCATTTCACCTACGTTTGATTTTTCTCCCTGATTCACGTACTTTTGTGACCTCCTTGGGCGGCTAAATTAGTTTAGACAGCCATTCTCTTAGAACTGGCTAAACTTTTCGTAAAACTTCGTGAGTCGGCATGGTTAGGGAACTACTAATTATAAAAATCAGGATTTTTCGTCAAACCATGATTAGCAAGGAGGGATGATGATATTAAAGTGTTATTTACCAGCATGGACGTTGGTTTGAACTTCAAGTAAGAGAGGAGGTTTTTGGGGAAAGATATGGCTGTCTAGCGAGTGTTAACCCTCTACTGCATGAATTATTTTTCGTTTTCGTTTGGTGAAGACAATTTCAAGCTTTAATGTTCAACATACGTTCAGTGTATTAGATGTACCAGCAATTCTTAACTGAGGCTAATAGCTTAACACTAATATGTGATGTGGATTGCCATAGTTGAATATATATACGATTTTTCACGATTTTACGCTAAGCTTTTAACATTCAAAGACCGAACTGGCCATGGGTACGTACTGCAAGGCGCAAGTACAACTTGCAGAACCGTAGGTCGGTAATGTCTTTGAGGTTGAGCCAGAGGTACTCCTGAAGCCTGTGGTAATGTGATGGGGAGGGCCCACGTAAAATAAACGGTGGTTGGTTCGCGTGGAAGTTGACGAGGTGGAAGGAGTACCTTTGGTTGTAGGGCTTCTTCTTCTTTCAGTGCCTATCCGTTTCGGATGTTGGCGATCATGATGGCTATTTTCGTCTTGTTTATGGCAGCGCGTAACAGTTCAACTGATGACATATTGCACCAGCCTCTAAGATTGTCAAGCCAAGATATTCTTCTTCTTCCAGGACCTCTTTTGCTGTTGATTTTCCCCTGGAGTATTTTTTGGAGTAGGTTGTATCTATCTGTGTTGCGCATTATATGTCCCAGATACTGCAGCTTTCGGCATTTCACTATCTTGATCAACTGAGGTGTTGTGTTCATCCTTCTCATTACTTCCACGTTTGTAATTCTCTGGGTCCAAGATATTCTCAGGATCCGCCTATAAAGCCATGTTTCAAAGGCCTCCAGCTTCTTCTCTGTGTTTTTATTTAAGGTCCATGTCTCTACACCATATAAAATAACAGAAAATACATAACAGTGCAGAAGTCTGATTTTAGTCCCTAAAGTTAGATTGTGGCTTTTAAACACATTACTCGTTTTCTGGAACACACTTCTTGCTTTTCCAATGCGTACCTTGACTTCTTGTGTGCAATCCCAGTCTTCATTTATTATGGTTCCAAGGTATGAATATTGTTTTACCCTTTCTATACTCTTTTGATTTATAACCAAGTTTATTCCGGAAATATTTTCCTTACTTATAACCATGAGTTTTGTCTTTGCTGTGTTTATTTCAAGCCCGTATTGGCTGCTGACTCTTACAATTCTATCCATTAGTGATTGTAGCGCTTGGATAGTATCAGCAAATACAATTGTATCATCAGCATACCGGATGTTGTTTAATCTCACTCCATTTATCAAAATTCCTTCTTCTATATCTTCCAAGGCTTCTCTAAATATGTATTCTGAATACAAATTAAATAGTATAGGTGACAAGATACATCCCTGCCTCACTCCTCTCAGGATTTTGACTGCTTCGGTGTGTTCTCCTTCAACACGCAACACCGCTGTTTGATTCCAGTACAGCGTCTTGATGATTCGCAGATCTCTTTCCTCCATTCCAATATTTCTCAAAATATCCATCAATTTTTCATGTTTTACACAGTCAAAGGCTTTCAGGTAGTCTATTAAACAAGCAAATACATTCTTATTTACGTCTTTACATCTCTGAAAGACTACCTGCACACTGAACAAAGCTTCTCTCGTACCTACTGCTTTAATAAACCCAAATTGATTAGGGGCTATCTGATCTTCACAGTCTGTATATTCTTCTGTGTATCACTCTCAAGAACACTTTCAAGAGATGACTCATCAAGCTTATTGTGCGGTAATCTCCACATTGGTTTGCGTTTTGCCTTTTTGGCAAGGTGATGAACTCTCATTTGAGCCATTCCGATGGAATATTCCCGGATACATAAATTCGATTGAAAATTTTGGTCAACCATTTTACATGATGTTCATCCATCAGTTTTAAGAACTCTGCTTTTACTTTATCTGGTCCCACTGCCTTTCCGTCCTTAATCTGATTGATGGCTGTTTGAACTTCTTCTTCTAATATATCTGTCCCACTTATTTCATTTGTATTTTGTGTTAAGCACATCTAGTGTCACGAAATAAATCTTCTATATATTTTTCCCAGATCTTTTTCTTGTCTTCTAAGTCCACCATCAAGTTCCCGGCTTCATCTATTAACTTTCCACCAGTGCCATTCCTGTATTTCCCTGTTACTTCTCTTACTTTCCTGCGTACATTGAAGCTCTCATACCTACTTTGATATAACTCAATCTCCTCACATTGCTCCACTTTTTCTTTTTCTTTTGCCTCTCTGATCTTTCTTCTGATGTCTGCATTTATCTTTCTGTATTCTGCAGGTTTTCCTTTATTGACTCCTTTTTTCTTATATATATATATATATATAACAAGGCATCACTGGGATATGTGTTTAATTGATTGTACAGTCGAAGGTGTGCCGTAAACCTACCTCTGTCTACAATATTTATCCATTTATACAGGTGAAAAGTTATTTGTTGCCTAAAGGCAACAGTATGCAGTAGAGGGTTAACTTTGTCTAGTGAGTAGAAAAGACTTGACTTAAAAGATGTTACATTGCATTTATGATACTTCCAGTTCTAGTTAATAGCAAGCGAGGGAACCTTGGCTGACGTAGTTCCCTAGGAGGAAGAAAAGTAGTGCAAGTAGCACTTTAATCGTTGTGACCTTTTAAAGCGCCAAGAAAATTGTGCGATTATGAATTCTGAGATGGAAGAAATTTTTAGAACAATGTAAACAAAAATTTCATTTGTGATATCCAGTGGAGGCAAGTTGCTTTACGTCGCACCGACACAGATAGGTCTTATGGCGACGATGGGACAGGAAAAGGCAATTCGTGGTCTATGTCTTTCTTTGGCGAATAACTTCATTTTTCGATACGGTACGTCGGATCCCTTCCATATTTTCTCTCTGATTAGTGTTATATAGAGGATGGTTACCTAGTTGTACTTCCTCTTAAAACAATAATCACCATCACCACGACCACCTCGTCTCATATCGGAAGTGAACTTAATACGATAGTGGAAAATCGTATTGAGCGCTATACCCTGTAACGGAGAGATATCATCCCAGAATTTTTCTGGTATGAAATTGGGAAACCACGGAAAACCTGCTATAGGGCTGCCGACAATGGGATTCGAACACTCTATATCCCGAATCCAAGTTGCCAGGTACGTGATCCAACCACGCAGCCACTCGTTTGGTTGGAATGTTTGCATTTTATACGGTGAGGCCGTCTCTCAGGTGAGGTGATGTGTAGTGGAGGAGGAGATTTGTGGTGAAGGTGACAGTATTGGCGGCCGTGGCCTATTCTATAGGAACTGGTCGTGGCTTTCTCCTTAATGCAGGGGAATGGAAAACCAGGGAACAACCATTCTCAAGACATTCAACGGTGTGGACCAGTCCATCTCCGTCTCCCGAATGCGGAAGTGTAAAACAACGGACTAGCCGTGGCCTCTCCGTCCCTACATTGATCTTGGGGTCTTTGAATACGTATGACAGGCAATAGCTCGGCGTTGCAGAGCGTACACTGAAGCGGGAGGACAAACTTTAGAACAGTTTTTGTAAAACTGTAAGAGTTCTATTCTGTACCATCTCAAACTTTAAGATCTATAGTTATTGAATTTTTAAAATCTGTTTTTGTCACTTCTATCATCCCTAGAATTTTTTTTTCAATCTGCTTTAGATTGCTGCGACACAAATAGGTCTTACGATTGGAAGAAAACGACTGTGGCCTTAAGTAAGGTACAGCCCCAGCATTTACTTGATGTGAAAATGGGAAACTACGGAAAAACCATCTTCAGGGCCGCTGCTAGTGAGGTTCGAACCCATTGTCTCCCGAATTCAAGCTGATAGTTACGTGACCCAAAGCGCACGGCCAGCTTCCTCGGGTCCCTAGAAGTCTGAGCACTGAATTTTAATACACCCTGTATGCAAGACCAACAGTGTTTCACTGCCCTAACTATCGTTGTTCTTACTTCTCTTCATCCCCCTTACACACACACACACACACACACACACACACACACACACACAACACACACACACTTGCTTGACTCCATCACAATTTCATTAACTGATAAGTGAATTTTACAGTTACTTTTCGATGGTTATTGTACAGTATGTTTAATATTAATAATAATAATAATAATAATAATAATAATAATAATAATAATAATAATAATAATAATAATAATAATAATAATAATAATAATAATAATAATACGCCTCAGTGGTGTAGTGGTTAGTGTGATTAGAAGCTCGGCTCTGCCACGAAATTTGAAAATTGGTACGAGGGCTGGAACGGGCTCCACTCAGCCTCGGGAGGTCAAGTGAGTAGGGGTGGGTTCTATTCCCACCTCAGCCATCCTCGAAGTAGTTTTCCGTGGTTTCCCACTTCTCCTCCAGGCAAATGCCTGGATGGCACCTAACTTAAGGTCACGGCCGCTTCCTGCCCTCTTTCTTGTCTATCTCTTCTAAACTTTCCATCCCCCATCAACGCCCCTGTTCAGCGTAGCAGGTGACGCCGCCTGGGCGAGGTACTGGCCATCCTCCCCAGTTGTATCCCCGACCCAATGTCTCATGCTCCAGGACAGTGCCGTTTAGGCGGTAGAGGTGGGATCCCTCGCTGAGTCCGAGGGAGAAACCAACCCTGGAGAGTAAGCAGATTAATAATAATAATAATAATAATAATAATAATAATAATAATAATAATAATAATAATAATAATAATAATAATAATAATAATAATAATAATAATAATAACATTAATAACAATAATAAAAACCCATTATTCTAAGAAAGGAATAATTGTATTTGAAGGTGCATGAATTTAACAAGTTTCAGATTTATTTAGTATCTCGCAGAATATCTTTCACACGGTTGCCTGCCACCAACATGCATAATCTGCTCCTTTCATGCTGTATCTGCTTTTCGTCTAAGGCACATCATAATCTTAAAACATCACTGGAAGTATCAGCTGTGTTGGATAAAGTGCCTACTATGTTTTTAATGGATTCTTATGCTTTCAGTACCACCCTTTCTCTGTATTTTATCTCTCTGAAATATAACACGGGTTCTCGGAGGTGACGTTGGCCATCATATCTTCCTTAAATTCGGGTTTTGACCTCCGTGTTATGCCAGTCAGTGCGATTTTAATTACAGAGATGTGCTGGCAACCGAATGTTTATTGCTCCAAATAACATGTGAGATTCATCTCAACCTTGCTCCTTCATCCTCGCTACAAAGAGTGCAGCACCCAGTTCTGCTGGACATCGTCGGTTCTTTTCCTTCCCTTCCCGTAACTTCTCTTAATACCTCTTCGACGAACATCCACGGTCTTGTGTCAGGCTCCTCACTTTCATCTTTCCTATCTGACCTCCCTTGGTCAACTATTGTTTTTATCCGACCCCGACGGTTGCGAGGCCTTGGGGAGTCTTTCATTTTCATGCCCTTCGTGGATTTTGTCTCTCTTTTGCCAACACATTCATTTTTCGACGTTTTTGAACCTATTCCAGTTATCCCTCCAATTAGTGTTAATAGAGGATGGTTCCCCAGTTGTACTCCCTCTTTAAAACAATAATCACCATCGCCTTATATGAGATGTAAGTACCTCTCAATCAATCAGAGGTGACAACCAAGTTACGGACTGAATTATTAGAGGAAGAAGTTATATCTAAAATTCTTTCTCGGTTACATAATGATCCCAGTAAAATATAATTATTTTTAATAAGGTGCAGAAACACGAATGTGATCTAAATTTAAAATATCCAATATTTTTGAGATTGTATATCTGGTATCAGCTACAACAACCCTGGTTCCTGCATAATTCGCATAAATGACCAATTTCTACAACTGATTGTGAGCTAATTTACGGCATTCCAGCCTTGTTTTGTTGCTGCTAAAACCTAGTGTCAGACAAACTTCTGGAGTTAACACGTGCTCATGTCTATAGTGGCACGCAATCTTTGATTGGTAGTCTTAAAATGTGACTCACAGATGACGGACAGATGAAACGCACAAATGTATATCGTTAGTGAACTCGTGTATATTCACTAATCACATGCCATGTACTGTACATTAATTGCATCACAGTAACCAGTACACCAACTACGAGAGATTTATACGTTTAAATGATCGATTTGTGCACTTCTTTGCTGAAATTGTATGTATCTCTATAAACTACGGTCTATTTCATCCGAATTCCTTATCTAAATTATTTCTCCTCTTACTGAAGACTACACTTCAAAACTGCGGTTATACCGTCCGAACAAGGTGGAAGGGACGCTCAGTTCGAGGGAGAAGTCAAATTTAGAGGGGAAGAAGGCATGCAAAATAAATAAATAAATAAATAAATAAATAAATAAATAAATAAATATGAAAGGAAAAAAATAATATTGTATATTACAATATCAGTAACTGATAACGGAACTTTCCAGTTACCTTTCGCTGGTCATTGTACAGTACATGTAATAATAATAATAATAATCATAATAATAATAATATAATAATAATAATCCACAGCCTGTTTTCAGTCATTCGACCGGGTCAGGAATGGAATGAATGAAGCCACCATCTAGCGGTGAGGATAGGGAATGTGCCGCCTGCCGAAGCCTGCCGCACTCCTCTGGGGCAATTATAAATGATAGATTAAATGAAATGTTAACTGACAGTGTTTCTGGAATGAAATATAACAGGGAAAAACGGAGTACCCGGAGGAAAACCTGTCCTGCCTCCGCTAGGTCCAGCACAAAGCTCACATGGAGTGACCGGGATTTGAACCACGGTATCCAGCGGTGAGAGGCCAGCGCGCTGTCGGCTGAGCCACGGAGGCATAATAATAATAATAATAATAATAATAATAATAATAATAATAATAATAATAATAATAATAACATCCCATTATTCTAGGAATGGCATTTTTCCAAGGTGCCTGAATTTGACAAGTTTCAGATTTATTTGACGGCCCCGCGATGTAGGGGTAGAGTGTCTGCCTCTTACCCAAAGGCCCGGGTTCGATTTCCGGTCAGGACATGAATTTTTACCTGGATCTGAGGGCTGGTTCGAGGTCCATTCAGCCTACATGATTACAATTGAGCAGATATCTGACGGTGAGATGGCTATCCCGGTCTTGGAAGCCAAGAATAACTGCCTAGAGGATTGATTGTGCTGACCAGCTGACCATACTACAACTCATAATCTGCCGCCCTTCGGGGTGAGGAACGTCACTTTGTATTCTATGGCCCTTCGGGAATTTTGCGTTGGTTTTCTTTTGAGATGTATTTAGTATCTCACAGAATGTCTTTCTTACGATTGCCTGCCACTATCATGCATAATCTGCACCTTTCGTGCTGTATCTGCTTTTCGTCTCACCTGAAGTATCACCTGCGAATGATAAACTGCCTACTATGTTGTTTTGGTTTCAATTCTATCCGTTCTCTGTGTTTTATCTCAATGAAAGAAATAACGTTAGGAAGAGGCTTTTAATCATGAGATCTAGAGAAGTTTTCAAAAGTTCACCTAAATAAACAATAACTTTCTACGTTTCATGCGTTCCTTTATAACCCTTTAAGTTTAATTTTATGGTTTATCCTTCTCTTTTATTTCAATATTTCCCCCAGATTTCTCTTCTTCTACCATCCTTCCTACATCATGTTTCTGTTATTCTATTTTGTTTCTTTCCTTCTTCTCCTTGTAGGTACGGGTAGTAGAATACATCCACAACATTTCCTGCCTATCGTAAGATACGACTGGAAGGGTTAAAATCTCAGGGGTGTACTGGCGACCATGGACACCTGCCTGAGTCTTTCATTGCTTCCACTTGTGTCAGGCACATAACTTTCGTACTTTTTACCCAAGCACTGATTAACTCTTGTCCTCTTCGACCCCGATGGTATTAGGTTTTCGAGGTCTAGAGTGTCTTTCATTTTCACTCCTTTTCTGGTTCTTCGCTTTCTTTTGCTGATGTCCGCATTCTTCAAAGGGTCAAATATCTTCCATTCTTCCTCTCATTAGTGTTTCACAGTTATACATTTTTTTTTGCTAGTGGCTTTACGTCGCACCGACACAGATAGGTCTTATGGCGACGATGGGTTAGGAAAGGCCTAGCAGTTGGAAGCGGCCGTGGTCTTAATTAAGGTACAGCCCCAGCATTTGTCTGGTGTGAAAATGGGAAACCACGGAAAACCATTTTCAGGGCTGCCGATAGTGGGATTCGAACCTACTATCTCCCGGATGCAAGCTCACGGCCGCGCGCCTCTACGCGCACGGCCAACTCGCCCGGTATACATCATTTTGAAACAATAATTACCACCATTACATTCTTCTTTTCTTGCCTTTATACCGATGACAATAGCAATTCACGCTTCAGTATTATAACATTTAAGAAATCGGAAGTCACAACTGTTGAGTTAATTCCTGAGCGACGGCCAATATCGAGGCTGTGTGCAGAATTTTCTAAGATTTCTTCACACTCACAGCAGGTGAATATGTGGTATGATAACTTATTTCAATATTTTACCTTCAACAATTTCGACTTAACTGCAGATATGCAGATATAAGCACACACATTAGAAAAAAAAACATGGGACAGTAACGTATGCATAAAGTTCACAATAATATTTTTGTACAAGTATATTTCTAGCAGCTACAAAATAGACCAGCAATGAAAGAGCTTTGTGATTCTACAATCCCTTCCTTTGACTATCCCAGATTAATTTTCTATGATATTCTAGCTTCCTCTCACTGACAGTTTGATATTACGGATGATGTAATACAGAATGTTGTCTCTTTCTGAATCTATAATTATGTACGATCGATTTAGTCTTAGTGACGTATATTTAATTTTCATGCGACGACAACTATTTTCAACAAAAACCTGAATCTGATTATACGTGCATCTGTTGAGAGAAAACAAGTTTTTAGCATTGACTGTCTGTGTAATTATACAACCGGTTCCTTCACCTGAAGAATAGGTGATCCCAATAACACCGATATGCTTAGTAACTGAACAAATCTGCACCTTAAACGGGTGAACACTTGATAAGAACAGAAATGTTTTGATTCATTGGTTTTATATTTATGAATTAAGTCCCTGCAACATTATATGATGAACTGGAGATTATTCTAAATTCATAAATAAAATATTGGAAATAGTATTATTCTTACCTTCGTTGATATTCGATGTCTGATTATTCAGAAGCTGATGAGCATGTGACACCAGTATTAACAAAAGAACACTTCGGATTAGCAAGCTCATTATTCTGAATTATTCGAGCACACTCGCGGCAATGAACCCGCACGCGATATCGCGAACTCTCGTCTGGGCCTTGGATGAGGTCAGGATGCTCCAGTGTGCTACTTGGTTCTCTACCAAGCATTGAAATCTCCATTTGCCAAGAGCAACGTAGATACCAGGAAACTCCAAGTGCTGATATTCAGGAAGTGGTTGTACGCGTTGCTATTAGACGATTAAATAGTTGACGCTACTCTGCGGTTTCGAACTTGGGAATATCGTAATATCATGTATCTTCTCTGTGTGAATGCAGTCTGGTAATAATCTGTGTTATTCTGATAGCTCTATTACTGTGTGAATCTGTTCTTATTTGAAACCATGGTGGGAAAGCGCGATCAACGTATAAGGACTTACATGAAATAGAAACAGGAATATTACACTTGGGATGATAATATCGAGAATATGGGTAGCTTAACATAAATTCGAATTAGTAAGTTTGAATTTTAGCGATTGTGGTGGGGTTGTTGCTGTATGAGACAATTCAACGTGGTTATCTGCTCCCTTCGATTTGCGAGCTCCCTCGTAGTGTGCTTATGAAAATATATGGACGTCATTGACGAACGTTGCATAAATGGATTATTATAATTATTCATTTTTATTTGTGATGATGATGACTAGGTCAATGGCCCAATTTGTATTTATTTATTTTGATAACATATTCAATCTAATAATTATAATAACAATCTTGTAAATAAAATAACATTTGTCTGTATGGTTTGGAAACGAGTAATTTCAGTTTATTTTTACGCTTCATTCATTAGGGGATCCCAAACCGATGTTATCTAAATTTTTATTTGTTTACATACCTGTCTATTATGCTGCTCGATTTTCATGGCTAAACCAACAGTTCTTCCCGTTATTATATATAGCAGTAAGAAGGCTTTTTAGCAATATCAAACTACCACCCGCCATCCTAAAACAGAAATATGGAGGACCCCAAACCTGACTTTATTCGTTTTGATGTAAATTTTGTTCGCTTTTCAAAGAAAAACAGCCAAACCATTTTAGACGAGACTTTTTATTGTTGTTATGTAGAACCTTGAAAAGGTTTAAAGACAACATTAAACTGTTATTCATCATCTTTAGATAAAATGACCGGCGTTCCAAAATCTGGTTTTATTTGTTTGTACGGAGATTTGATCCGCTTTACAGGAATACGGCTGAACGTATTTCGATATTTTTTGAAGTGAAACGGTAAATTTCATTAAAACTCGGTATCACTAGGTATTTTTGGACGCAGAGTTCAAATTTGATTAGTTTTGATATCTTTAAAATTAAAAAAGCTAGATTATAAACTAAAGAAGGCGCCCAAAATTCTTCTTTTTTTAAAAAATATTGGTCAATTTTGGAGAAACTTGATATTCGGATGTGATTTGGCCAGTGAATTCAAATTTGCTAATAGTTTAATTATTTTAAAATTTTTAACTTTAAATTCAGCATGGGGCCAAAAAGCAGATTATGGTGAACGTCCATCAGGAAATTTATTTATTTCAGTGAATAAGTTTTAAGTAGCACCTATACCACCAATAAGACGTTATGCACTGTTTTTAATTAAAACTCTTAGTTATGATTTGATCGATGAGTTAAGCAACAGTTGACGATGTATCAGTGCAACGGTGTACCCTTCTAAGTTGCCCATTTGCTCGTATTTATCAGTACATATGGCCTCTGGATTGCAGCTCCCTACTCATTCCAGCCACTAAGCCGAGTCGAGCCAAGCCAAGGTCAAACGAAAACGGGAGGTGATAAGGAGATACACCACTCTACTCAGAGTCAACTCAAGACCTAAGCGGTCCCTTTGATGACAGCCAGACTTCTGGTCAGTGAAGAGGCTTCCGCAACGGTAAATAGTTCTTAGGTTTGTTGCTTTGTTACTGAAATCAGGAGCTTCCCTCAGTTTTGTTAGATATTCTGGTGAACTAACTTGTCCAATTAAAAATGTATGCCATGTAAAAATATGGAAAATATTTCACATATTGTATGTTATTCAGGTTTGTCACCAACTCCTATCTTTCAAACGCAGATGGCTGTGAATAGTTATTGTTCTCGGTGGTATTTGTAGCAAAATATATAATTATTTAACATGAACTTGATGTATGCCTGCTAAGCTTTGTTCTAGTTCATTCCATTGTTGCTTAGTTCGAATAATGTTCACGACATTGAAGATTGATCCAAGAAATAACCTTTTGTAACACTGGCTGCAATAGCATGCTCAGTATTCATAATGGCTGCCAGCTGTAACAATCATGTGGGTGATGCTGTGACGCTTGAGTCATCTGTGAAATACTTTAAACCTAATAAAAGTGTAGGGAAATTAAGTAGGAAGTCTGAACAAATTGTTCTGAAGGTTTACAATAGCCTAAGTGCAAAGTCCAAGTACACACAGACAACAATGAACACACAAGAAATAGCAATATGAACACAAGGGACAAAATTACTTACCTTGGTGGCACCAATATAAAACACTCAACGAGGAGGGCCTAGAAGATTAAGGAATAAAGGACTGGATCTTAAATACTATTTGTGAGGTTGCCAGATCAGTATCGCTAACTGCCAAATAAGGAGCCGAAATTACAATGTAAATAAGATGCTTACTTAAAGAGAAAAATTTCATCCCACTATTGCAACGCCCAATGTACACAGTCAACAATGAACACACAAGAAATAGCATCTGAACACAAGGGACAAAATTACTTACCTTGGTGGCAGCAGTATAAAACATTCAACATGGAGGGCCCAGAAAATTAAGGAATATATGACTGGATCTTAAATACTACTGGAGAGGTTGCCAGGTCAACATCGCCTACTACCAAATAAGAGACGAAATTACAATGTAAATAAAAGTTTAGTTAAGTAATAAAAATTTACATAGTATTTACAATTACATATTTTTAAAAATAATTAATTGAAGGATAAATAACTTGCTTTAAAATAATTACCTACTCGATACATAAATAAATAAATAAATAAATAAATGAAATTCATAATAATTTACAGTGAAAAGTTCTCACCTTTAAAAAATAAATAAATTAAGTGTCCAATAACATAAGTAAATTAATAAATTATTAAATCACTATATTATACTAAATCAGTTGCATAAACTATGATACAGAAAAGGTTTACAAGCTTGTAAATATTTATTATGAACAGATACCCACTTAAAAATATTAAAAATTAATTTTAAGTTTTAGGGTATACCTTTATAATTAAAATTCTGGCCAGTAACTATGAACCTGGTTAAACAAGATTTCAACCTTCCTTAAGTCAATCTATAGACGGTTACCAACTCTCTGACCAATACATAACAACACAAAATATGTAAGAATCAGTAGCAATATTACACAATAAATCAATAAATGAACCAAATGTTAATTAGCAATTAATAGAAAAATATTCCCCGAGCTAATATAATATTACAAGGGGAGAAATTATGTTCCACAATGTAAAAAGAATGACAACACACGCAAAAGTCAGCTTGCAACTCCTGAGCCAAGCTATCTATGCAACTCCTGAGCCAAGCTATCTATGCAACTCCTGAGCCAAGCTATCTATGCAACTCCTGAGCCAAGCTATCTATCTTATCAATAATAGGCAAGTGGCGTAACAAAGATACAAAGAAAACAAATCTAGGTAAGAATAAGATAAGTGAGCGTTGATCATCATCAAATTTAAGAACCGGCAAATAACAGGTATTCACTTCTACGAGCGAGAAGTTACCAAAACTAATGATAGTAATAATAATAATAATAATGTTATTACATGAATGATAAGATTAAATAATTAGATTTTACATTTCCTAGGAGTAATAATTTTACAGCAGACCTAGATGGTCGGTACTGTATAAATTTAAATACGGAGTGGCCTTGGAATCACGACAAAGTGCACATGAGATAATCGCGGAAGGACCGACACGAAAGGAATTCCATTTCAACAAATCACAAGGTTGGAATATCACACGAAATATACAACACAATAGGCAGACGCATTACAAGATCGGAAAATAGACGGAAAGAAAAACACTCCAAGAAAGAAAATAAATATAATAATGATAATAACAATAACGCACGCCATATATGGAGGAGAAAACCAAACATGTACTATAATATCAAAAATTAGAATTACATAAATACATATCCTCACACCGCGCGTTTCCAATTTACCTCGTAATTAAATGACATTTCTCTTACATGAAAAATTTTTGCAATGCTGATTTAGTTTTTCAGTCGGTTACTAAATTTTCAAATACCGGATAGAGAGTCTTGATTCAATTTCCACAATATTGGCGAAAACTCAAGATAGGCCTAAAATTTAATTTCGTTACGAAAGTTGGCTCGTAAACAGTCTAGTCAATATTGTTGAAAATTCCATGACGACGGTTGTAACTAATGTTTCTTCCGAACAATTCATTGAAGTGGATGATGCTCCAAAACAATTTTGAATGAATATTTACTTACAAGCCGGTGATTTCGTATCCGATTTAATGTAATCTACTTTCACACACTTACAGACTTGGCATTTCAGTGATAGAGTGCCTGCTTGCACCACAGGCGGTGATGAAGACGCTCACATGTAGAAACAAAATCACTGAGTTATAAAATTATTATCACTAGGAGAACTCAACCATATTTAAAAGGTTTTATGGCATGGCGTCAGTCGCAATTTAGTCTAGCCGGGAGTTCCATTCCGGCCGCCTTCCAAAATGTCTTCCAAGGAACACCGTTAGTAGTAGCGTCCATCATGGCTCACTAACTGACTCGCTTCGCAGGCAAGCAAGAAACAACAGCACAGCGCCCAGTTCAAGAGAGATCTGCGCACACGCGCACAATCGATTTGCTTATTGAGCGAATAAGGAAAATCGAAGCTGTTGACGTAACAATAGCAGATTACACATTTAAATAGGCATGGTTCAGTCACACAAGTTAACGGCAATTCAAACAATGGATGATAATTGAAGATAAATTTCCCATACACAATAAATATGTCCAGTTATTTAGAGTAGCTTTAATTCATGTTACACTAAGAGATGAGGATCCGCTGTGGACTTTGAAAGAAGTCGTGAAAAATAGCGCGCAACTGATTGGCGTTTCTACGTACAGTGTTTATACGGCTCGCGCTGAATTTAAAGAAATTGTATATTTTCTTGTGGTTGTTTATATACAGGGGTATACGTGCAGATATTTCTTGTAGCAATAGAGAACGGTGTGACGAACCACTATATATCAAACTTTTAGTAACCCTCGGAAGTTACTTTCGAGAGGAAAGTAATACGATGTTTTTAGAATAGGTAATATGCCTTGTTCTTGAGAATGAATAGCTTTCCTTCGATAACAGGAAAGTTAGGCGCCTTGCGTGCCAAACTGGTTTCTGTTTACGTTTAAGAGCAAATGTACTACTCCAACAGCTGAGGACTACCGACGCAATACCATGAGATGTTACGTAACCTTCTTGCCAGACTGGTTTTATGTTTAAGAGCAACTGAACTACGATAACAGCTGAAGGCAGCTACTAGGGTATGCCATGTTACGTAACCTTCTTGCCAGACTGGTTTTGTGGTTGTTAGTATTTTGTTTCCGTCTTAGGGGATTCAGATAACCCTGGTAATCGGTTTTTTACCCTGGAGATGTATCGAATTGTCAGCGTTAATATTGGTTTTATTGCTGTTATGTCCTTTAGGGGATCGATATATCTGCAACCATCAGCCCCATGGTCAAGTGAGTATGGAAATGACCTGAAAACCTATGTCGGAGCGGGATCTGTACGAGCGTGTGATATAATTATTGGAGCGTAAGTTTGGGATAGGCGTGCCGGGACGTGAAATACGGTACGATCCCTGTTGTGCATTGCGTAAAATTAGAAGAAAGAAGGCAAATTGTGTTGACGTGTATGTAAACAAAGTTCTTTAGTCAACGAAAGCGTGCACGGGATAGGATGTCCAGCGTGTAGACCTGAGAACTGCTGATTCTGCCATAAGAGCACGCGTATTTGTGTGTGAAGTTTTTGGTGTTATGAATGCGTTTTCAGTGAGTTGACATAATTAAATAGTAGCGTGTGGCATTCCTTGATATCTCTTCTCAACATGAGGGGAAAGGTATGTGCTGTTTTTGGCTGCAGTAACTATGAAGTAGAGAAGAATGCGTGGTCTTTCTTTCGCTACCGTCGTGACAAGAAAATGTAAGTAATATTGTGTTTGCATATATATATATTCTTCCAGTGACAAATACATTTTTGTAGTACTTCATAATCTTCTGACCTACTCGACCCATATTTTAACTGGCTTAAAACATAATACGCATATTTTATTGTACTGTGCAGCAGTTAACCTTCAATACCGATGTGTTGTTGTAGGTGTGATCTGTGGGTTATGAAATGTCACAGAAGTGGTTTGGATAAGGTGTACAAGAAAGAAGGGACGTTACGCTCATATAAGAATTATAAAATCTGTTCAGATCATTTCCGGGCCAGTGACTTTAAAAATCCTCGACTATACAGCCAAGGGTATGTTACGTTTTTACTCTAATTGTACGTAAATATTCCTCAAAGCATCATTATCGACAATATTTTCATACTTTTCTTTCTTTTATCCCTCTTCTCAGATTAAAGCCGGGATTTTATAGATTTTCTTTCTGTTAGTAGGCTTCATGTTAAGAGGAAAATTGTCCAGCTTTTAAATCTTAATTCATCGCATCATGTGTGTAAGAAATGTGCCGATATTTTTTTGACAAGTGTCTTAATGTGATGATACAATGTTTTTAAATGAGAAAAAAAAATACAAATCCAACCGTAAGAGTTCGGACAGGAATGCTAAAGCTAAAAAAAGTAATGCATAAATGAAAGATCAAGCCATTTCACAGCAGTCCATTTCACATCTTGTTTATATGTCTAATTTCAGTCTTTAAATAATAAGCTTTTAAATAATTCTTCATTCATTTATCCAGAATTGCTTTAGCAACTTCGAAGTGAATATCTCAATAATACTTTCTTTATAGACGTAATTTATTTATCCATTTTCATATATGCATTTCCATTGATTTTTGAATTTAGCGCGACTTTTCAGGTCAAGTCACTAGGAGCGCCACCGTCGAATTGTCTCCCATCTTAACCAGACTAAATCTGTAAGTGTCGCGTATTGTCTCTACTGTATTTGGTTGTACATCGTTGAAGGTAGGATGAAACAACAACAGTACATCAATGTTCTGCAAACTCTACTTCTTCCACAACTCCGGGGTTGGTTCAAAGGAGATGAAAAGAAAATATTTATGCAAGATGGTGCACCCTGCCATACGGCAAAGACTGTCAAAAGATTCTTGAAGAAAAAAGAAGTTCCTCTGTTGGACTGGCCAGGTAATTATCCCGACCTCAACCCAATTGAGAATGTATGGGAACTGTTAAAGAGGGAAGTGGCAAAAGACAATGTCACTACGAGGACACATTTACTTGAACGGATCATATTCCACTGGAACCACAACCAGCAATTGAAGGATATGAGCTTACGATGCATAGATAGCATGCCTCGCAGAGTGCAGGCCGTTATTGCAGCAAAAGGAGGACTGACAAAATACTAGTACTGTCAATTAAATGAGGGTTCAAATCTGAGTTTTGTGATTAGTTGTATTATTCTGTGTGTATATGTATAAGTCTAGTCACATTTCACACAATTAAGATAAATAAAACATGAATGAAATACATAAAGGCAATTTAAAGTTTATTTTCCTAGGTTTCCTTAGGTGGCCATATTAATTTGGCCAGGGACTGAAGCTTGATGTAAATTTTTTCCTGAGCTGTACTTATGATTTTGGCATTCTCTTTGACTACAACATTTGCCATGGCTCTAATCTGACTGAAAAATAATGTTAAGGGTACTACCACTTACAGTCAGATCTTGACGTGGGATAGCCTTCGACCACTTTGAGAACAGAGTGGGATCTCTTGGGGGTGAAAATTTTCATGCGAATGTTTATCGTAACTCGACTTACAACCCGGGATATGGTGAGTTGTAGGCATATTCACATGTGGTAGTAAATTGAAGCATATGCCAAAGTATACATGCTACTTCTCAAATGCTTAATCTTTTTCACTTTTCAGTTCACAAAAAGGTAACACCAGATATTTTGCACGTAAAAACTGGAGAACGTATAAAACTACCGAAAAAGACCACAAACTGTGTACACACTTCCACATTAAGCCGACAAAAAGCACGCGTACTTGGATTTTTTATCGACAGCAGCGCTGCAAATGGCGAGAACATGTACACCGTGTCTGTTAGCACGGCCGACTTGATGCGTCGCTCTAGCTAGCGAGCGCAGCGAGGGATCCAGTCGGCCGTGCTGTTAGCATGCGATTCTGAGGGAGTCGTCACATTATTCATTTCTATTCGTCTTGCCAAAACGATTGAGCTTATTTCGATAAATCGTTTAAATGAAGCAGTATATAAGTTTGAGGCTACCTTAAATTGTCATCTGACATTTGAAAAAGTTAAAACTTTAAATTCAAGATGGGGCATGTTAAACATCGAACGGGATGTTTTTTCTACCAGTCAGGAATTTTGCTGTAATGAAACTACAGCCAAAACTAGATTGGTCACACCAAAAAAGTAAGCACTAAACAAGTTAAGGAAGAGTAAGATGCATATTGCCCCAGACTATATAGCATTGTTAACGTCTAGGGCAAACTAAATTAGTCATATAATTGTAAGAGGAAAATGAAATGAAAATGAATTGCAATAAAACAATGCTCTCTCCCCAGTTTAAAGTGATTCGTAACTGAGGAATGGGAGCAATTCTATTCTATTCTATTCTATATTGGTCACACTTCTCACCTGGGCTAGGATTGTGTTTGTAAGAAGTATAGTTCCAGTTCCTCCAGGAGCGTCAAGGACAATTTCTTCTGGTGTGTTGGATTGCGAATATTAGAAAGAACATTCGCATAAACTTGACGTTATTTATTAACTTACGATTTACTAGAATTGTTCATTCAAAAGACATGGCCTAGGCTACGTTTCTACTCTTAGAAAATTCTTCTTTGTACCAATTTCTTTGGACTCCTTTTAATCTCACTCAAATCTGACTGTTGGATCGATAATCTTGCAAATTGAGCTTCACTGGAATAACCTTTCCTAAACTTGAACCGCCTTCTCTCAATCCAATTTGGTAATTTCAATCTAGATCGCGCAGGACTAAGTGGACATCAGCTTCAGCTATTGCAAAGTAATCGGGAGAGAGACAATCTACTATGGATAGCTGGCCTAATACTGGAGTAACCACAAAGTCCAGCCGACTTATTAATCTATGAAGAAAACAAATATTAAAATATATTTAATTAATTTTCATTAGAAATTTTAAAAATGTTTAAATATTCATTATTTGGGGATTCTATTTACTTTAAGTTATACTGATGATTTCGTACAATTTGGAGAGAATCTCTCAAAATTGCAGTTGACATATCTCTCTCTGAACATTAATGGGGAGTCGAAACCACTTGAAAATATTGAAAATACTTCTCTCTTATTAATTTTATACTTGTGTCTCAAGTCACGAAAACAAGGCTCATAGTGCTCTTCTTATTTGTACCAATTTCTTTGGACTCCTTTTCATGTCGCTCAAATCTGACTGTTGGATCGATAATCCCGCAAATTGAACTTCACTGGAAGAATCTTTCCTAAACTCGAACCGCCTTCTCTCAATCCAATTTGTAAATTTCAAGAACGTTTCCAGTATAAACAGAAAGAATGCCTTTCCAGAGCTAACATGCAACACATGTCAAACTGACTGGACTGTAATTACCCGCTTTATGTTTATCACTCTCTCCTTTGTACATTAGGGCTACTATAGCAACTCCCTATTCATCTGGCGTAGTTTCTTCTTGTAAGGAGTAATAAAATACGTACTTCAGATATCCTAAACCAATACCTTTGGTATACCCAGAAATCTTAAAAATTCCAGCTGCGTTTTTAGATTTGAACTTTTGTATCTTTTTGTAAATACTTGTTTAAATCAATTTTATCACTCAGTATTTCGCTAGTACTATTCGCTTCCTCAGTCTGGACTTTATCCTTATGTCCAACTATTTTAACATACTACTGACCAAATACTTCTTCCTTCGGTAAATCCTCGCATATATACTCCCCTTGTCCATTAATGGTTCCTGGAATGTAATTTTTGGAACATTTTTCTGCCTTAAAGTACAGAAACTTTACATACCCTTCCATTTTTCACTAACATTCATATGGCTGCTAATTATGCTTGTCATCATGTTATCCTTAGCTGACTTTATTGACTTTATGCAGGAAGCGCAAAGTTGTGATTCGTAGTGGTAAAAGAGATATGACGAAGGTTGTGAAATGTTGCGAAGATCAGAATATGGATTGTGGTAACTTTAAATAAGCCGTACAACGGAGTGGTGAAGTACTCGAGCTAGAGCCCAATATAATTAATGTTGTATTCTTAATCAGGAATTTTAGTTAAGCAACAGGCACAATTAAACTATTTAATTTCAATCTATAACAACTCAGGTACAAGAGGTGTCTACATTGCTTTCTTAGCCATTCGGCATTACACACTGTTATCTCTTTCGAGCATAGGGCAAGAACTTGAGGTACTGTTTTAAGCTCGTTGTAATGGCGTTCAGGCTTATTGCAATAGAAATACTAGTTACCATAATTAATTATTTTCTAAGTATCTATGGTCGTTATTACCCTAAAGAAAGTCGCATTGAAGCGATTCGGCATTACATACTGTCATCTCTTTAGAGCATATTAAAGACAACGCTTGGTAGCTAATGTTTTTAGACAATGGAAAGCTATCCTGCCATCATATTGAGCAGTCAGTAACTTTACGAACTGCATCAAACTTAAACACTACGATGTGCGTAGCTCAAGTTATCGGATGCGGGCTGTAAGTTCTCTTTTTTTTATCCTGTAGCTATTGCTCGCCTGGTGCAGTGCTCCTAAGACAGACCTATTACATAGGCAGCGTCTGCAATGCATAGGAAACTGCGTGTTATTGTGGTGAAGTATTGTGTGAATTTCCGAACCAAGGGAATTAACCATTTAAAATTCCACGGAAACTGAAACCGAGGCCACGAGAACCGAAGTCCTAGACGCTGACTACTCAGCTACGGAGGTGAGTTCATTGTACTTGAAGTACACTGGTGGCCATAATTCTGAAAACTTCGTAAAAAAATTAGCAATTTTTTTAATTTTTCGAGCATTTAATTTATTTTTACCAATTTTAAATTGCTCCAGACAAACAAACATAATTCATTTTTCATCGAAATATGTTCATGTTATTATGAACAAAGCACTTTTAAATCAATAACTGTGAAAATGCATCTATTGTTCAGCGAGTTTTGATGTTTTGTTTTTTAAATTAAAATTGACTGTATCCCTATTGACTTATCTATGGCTTTTGACAGGTTATATCATGGATTACTGACGGAAATTAGGGCTGTTGGTATAGACAACAATGTAAATGGGTGGCTCAATTTATCGAAAATAGAACTCAGAAAATTAGGGTAGGTGGAGGGTTATATGATTCAGTAACGATTAAGGTGGGGTCCCGTGAGGCAGTGTTATTGGACCTCAGTGATTCATATCAATAATATAAGGAATTGGAATCCTAGTTGAGGCTTTTCGTGGGTGATTTTATCCTGTATGGAGTAGCAAATAAGTTACTGGATTGTGACTGACTGCAAAAAAATCCTCGACAAAGTTGTGAGATGGTCGGGAGACAATGGTATTATGGGTAACAGGGGTGAAAAGTCAAATTGTAAGTTTCACAAAGAAGTCCACTCAGTTTTACTTACTATGTTGATGGGGT
This sequence comes from Anabrus simplex, assembly GCF_040414725.1. Lineage (NCBI taxonomy): Eukaryota > Metazoa > Arthropoda > Insecta > Orthoptera > Tettigoniidae > Anabrus > Anabrus simplex. The sequence goes on along the minus strand of NC_090268.1, from coordinate 355,361,443 downwards.
AACTGCAAGTACGTAGGTGTTAATATAAGGAAAGATCTTCATTGGGGTAATCACATTAACGTGATTGTAAATAAGGGTTACAGATTTAATCATACGATTATGAGGGTATTTAGGTATTTAGCAAGAATGTTAGAAAGAGGGCGTGTAAGTCACTGGGAAGACCCCAATTACAGTACCATATGGTTCTAGTGTATGGGACCCTCACCACCATTACTTGATCTGAGAACTGGAAAAATCCAAAGGGAAGCAGCACGGCTTGTTCTGGGTGATTTACAACACGTCAATAAATAAATAAATAAATAAATAAATAAATAAATAAATAAATAAATAAATAAATAAATAAATAAATAAATCATCAATGTTCTGCATTTAGGGTGGTTACCCAGTTGGCAGATTCCCTATCAATTGTTTACCTGGCTTTTTCTCAAATATTTTCAACGAACTTGGAAATTTATTGAACATTTCCCTTCATAGTTTACTCCCGGTCCTATAAATGAATATTTTCCCCAATCTGCCCTCTTGAATTCCAATTTCATCTTCATATTGTGATCTTTTCTACTTTTAAAAGCTCTACTGAAGCTTATTCTTCTACTTATCTTATTCTACGCCAGCTCACCACTGACAGCTCGAAGCATACCGCATAGTCGAACATCTCGTCCCCTTACTCCCAAGTCTTCCCTCCCCAAATTTTTCACCATTTTAGTAACACTACTCCTTTGCCTGAAATCTCCCAGAACAAATCATGCTGCTTTCCTTTGAATACTTCCTAGTTCTCGTATCAAGTTATCCTGGTGAGGGTCCCATACAGTGGAGTCATACTCTAACTGCGGTCTTACCAGAGACTTAGACGCCTCTCAACTACATCCTTACTACAACCCCTAAATACCCTCATAACCATGTGAAGAGATCTGTAATTTTTCTACAAAACAGTACTGTTACGAAAATGTTGCAATAGTTGGGCTGGGAAGACTTGGAAGTAATGCTAAGCGGAATATTTCGAGCTGTCAGTGGAAAGATAGCTTGGAATAAAATTAATAGACAAATAAGCTTGGGTTTTTAAAAGTTCGAAAAATCATAAAATAAAGATTTAAAAACTAAACCCCATGGCGCAACAGCCCCGGATGGCCATGGCCTAACAAGCGACCGCTGCTCAGCCCGAAGGCCTGCGGATTACGAGGTGTCGTGTGATCAGCATGACGGATCCTCTCGGCCGTTATTCTCGGCTTTCTAGACCGGAATAAAATAAAGATAGAGTTGGAATTAAGGAGGCCAAATTTGGGCAAATATTCGTTTATAGTAAAGTGAATTGGGAATTGGAATAATTTATCAAGGGAGATGTTTGATACATTTCCAAATTCTTTGAAATAATTTAAGAACAGATTAGGTAAAGAACTGTTAGGGAGTCTGCCACCTGGGTGTCAGCCTTAAATGCAGATCAGTGGTGAATGATTTGAATGATAGTTTCCAGACAATTAAACAAGTCTTCTGTGTTTGATAACTCTGCACTTTATGGTCCTTGAGAAAAGAGTGCTTAAAGACGTCCCTTTGGAAGTGTAATATTAGCCGACAGCTGAGGGTAAGTGGCAGTGATGCACATCTTATAAGTTTTTGATTCAGTAAAGCTTATTTTATTCAAAGAAGAAACCATAACGGGAATTTTTTATGAATTTTTATGTCCAGGTATCTTGTACTGTTATTACTTAGCAAACATCAAAAGCTTGTATTTAGGATAAACATCTAAACAAATGACACATCAATTTTATTAGAAAATTCCAAATATTTTTGTAGAATAAAAATATATAAATATCGAAATTGTTATTTAACGTTTACTATAGAGTGTTCTGTTTAAGGAATCTTTTATCCTCACTGAATTTTCACTACCAATATAAGCAAGCGATATAGAAATGTAAATAAATAAATAAATAAATAAATAAATAAATGATTGGAAAGTGTGTCCTCCTTGGAGTAAGTCACACAAATACCGGCCCTCGAGTTCATTCTCTGGAAAAAGAAAGACTGTTGATTTATCGCTTATAGTCTTCATCTTCGTCATCGTCATCGTAATCTTCGTCATTTCCTTCTTCCGACGTTTCGCTGCCAATTTGAGGTAAGCCACCACCATCTTCGGGCGTTACGATCGCCACACCGTCCGCTCCTATGCGGATACAGTTGAGAGTCGCCTCGTACAGACTGTAGTCATTCCACCTCACTCGAGTTCCGACACAGGCGTGGGCATTTCTACCGATGAAATACACGTTGTACAGCTGAACGCAAAATCGGACGCTTGGGACCCGCGGGAGTGGCACACAGACTGGGCGTGGATTCTTGCCTGAAATGAAAATCAATAAATATTCGTTATAAACCTGAATATTAAATCGAACATATGCCTGTTAACAATCGGTTTCTTGATGGAGAGATCAAATACATGATGACTAATATAACCGATGTTCAAATCTCGTTACAAGGTGATATCTGTATTTTATTATTATTCTTATTATTTCATCTGTGTTATTATTATTATTATTATTATTATTATTATTATTATTATTATTATTATTATTATTATTTCTATACTATTATTACTATTATTGTATTATTATTATTGTTCAATTCAGTTCTGCAATGATTGTCGCTTGCGTGATTGTAGTTGAATTGTGCATATATATGTGTGTGTGAATTTAACCATGTAAAGTAAGACTTGCTACATATCATATATGGATATGCTTTGTAATAAGTTTTGACATTACAACGCACATGTTGCAATACTACTAGCGTAACTGTCGAGTCATCGCTCCGTCATTGTGTACATTTAGGGGTGAGCTCATCTTTTTTTGGAGATACCTAGGGTGCCCCAGGCAATTTCAACATTGTATGTAACATTTGGAGCCGGGTGGGAGTAGATCGTAGTTATTTCTGGAGATTGCGTAGGTGTGTCAACTTATGTCTAAATAAGCTGGCTCTATATTGTAGCGTCAGTCAGTCAAAGGGATGGAGAGGCCTCAGTCGGTCAGTTAGTGAGTCAAATGGATGGTGAACAGTGATGGAGTTAATTGGAAGGTGAAACCTCAGTCGGTCAGTTCAGCTGGAGGGAAATACTTGCCGTAAAGTCATATGAACGGAAAGACTTGCCAAGAAGTCGTATGGATGGAGACACTTACCAAGAAGTGTTGTACTGAGATGATAGCAGTAAGTCATCTGGATGGGGAAGCAGCAGTCACATGAATACTTAGTCGTCAGTTAAACAAAAAGGATACATCACCAAATTAGGCTTGATAAATCTACAGCAAACACCAACTCAAAGGAGTACGTCGTAATTACACTCAAAGTGTTGAAGGTACAGTCAGGTGAACTAGTGAGGGATAAATTTCGTGTATAGTTAAATGTCTGGTCAAGAAGAATTCAAATTTAATGCCGGGTTTCTTTCAGTTGTAATGCCATAATTTTATATTTTCATCTGATTTATCGCAGCAGGTCTTGCTATTTTTTCTAAACAATTTAAGAATATATTTTGTTCTATCAAATTAATTTATCGTTTTATTTCAAGGATAGAATTATATAACCTCAAATTTAATGGGGAAACCGAACAACAATCTCGTTTTCCTAGAACCTATATGGTAAGTTGTCAAAAGTAAGCTTATTACCCCACACCCTAGAGATATTCAAGATTCTCATTCTATTATTGCTGCACTGAGTTGTAGCTGGCACCCATCAAATAACGTATGTGTAATTAATCATGCAAGAACTAAATGTGAGTACAAGGTCCGACGATTGTGCATTTTATTTAATATTAATTTTCATATTTTCAATTTAAATGCAGTTTTATATTTTTAAGGTAAGTGAGTCAGGAACCTCTACAATAGATATTGAACCAGCAAAGCAAATAATTAACAGATGAAAACCTGTATTTTACAAGCTTAGAACTTGAACTAGCAAATCAAATTCATATCGAACAATAAACGATGTTCTACAGGCTTAGCACTAGAACAAACAAATTAAGTAAATAATAGTTAACATCGGGTGTATTACAAGCCAGAAGAGAGCCAACAAATTTCATAAATAGCACGCAACACCCTATATTTTACAAGCTTAGAGCTTGAACTAACAAATCAAACAAATAGCATCTAATAACCTCTATTTTAAGAGCTAGACACAACAAATTAAATAAATAGCGAGCAAGGACCTATATTTTGCAATTTAAACAAATAGCGGGTTATAATATGTATTTTAGAGGTTTATATTTGAATCAAACTTAAATAATAGCAGGTGATAACGTGCGTTTTAGACATCTAGAACCATAATTATCAAACAAATAACAGTAGCAACCTGTGTTGAACAAATTAAAGTTTAAAGTTTAACAAATTAAGGTTAGTAGCCTGTGTTATACACACCTACTTCTTAAAACAAAAATCAAACCATAAAACATAACCGTGTTTCTACATACCTAGAACTAGAACAAAGAAATCAAGCAAATAACGGTTAATAACCAGTGTTCTTCACACCTAGAACTAGAAACAACAAACCAAGACAATAAACTAGTATTCGAAAGTTAAGAATTGCATCCTTTATTCCCATTATTAGATCCAAAAAATAAAAAGAGAGTTAAAGAAGATTTAAAATATGATACAACGGTTAAGAATCTGCTTCAAAATGAGTGAGATAATACCATTTACTTGTGACTGAGTAGAAAGTTTTCGATCTTCAAGAAGAGATGGTATGTACTGGTATACCTGGAGCAAGGACGAACATCAAGACAAACAATGATGATTAAGAAGTATTATTAAACATTCTCATGTAGGATAAGTAAAGGCACGTTTTAAGAATTAGAATTATCTCTACAATTTAATGTCATTTCTTTTGTTACCTCTTTAACGTTGGAGAGACCTTCTGGGGACGATGGGAAAGAAGAGGGCCAGTACTTAATTGCGGTAAATCCCCCAGGCTTTGCCTGATTTAAAGATGTAAACCACGGAATTCCATCTTCAAGGTTAACCTTGATGGTACATTGACAAGGTTTTAGTGCCACATGTGTTTCTTCAAGAGAGACAACTACAGAACGCATGATGCCAACATCATTCGGAGGTTCCTGCTAGAGCTTCGAGTGCAACGAATGGAGTGACCATCCGGAAGTCCCGATTTGAATCCGATCAAAAAATTCTGGGACCAACTGGAGCAAGGCATCCGAGCAAGAAATCCACCACTCCGAACACAAGCCCTTGAAGACACTCTTTTAAAGAAAGGGGAGGTCTTCCTCAACTTAACGTGTGGCACCTTGTGAGAGGCATGAGAAGGCGGTGTGAAGTTGTTATCCATGCGACGCGACGGGAGGCAATAATCCTTGTTAAGACGCCAATTATCACATAGCCATTTTGAGTATGACCAGAGACCGCACTGACCGTGACACAGCGGTGTCCAAAGGACGCTTTTCATTTCAGTTCTTAACAGTAATGAAGAGGTTTACTTTCATTGCGCGTCTGTTTCATTATCTATGCGTGTCATGGAGGTACGAGCATGAAAAATTTGAGCCAGTATAAGTAGTGAAAGATGAGATCATGAACTCGTGGGAAATGTATCTTAGGACAGAATGTAAACTTTGCATGTACCGTTACAGGCACTGCTGCAAAACCCATAGTGTCTATCAAACCGCTGAAAGATTCGTTTAGTTTAAACACTTTTTTGATTTGTTCTGATGATAAATTTGCACATTTATTTTCAGTTTTCATAAGTACAGTACAATATAGATAATCATTTACCATTTTATTAAAAGTAGTCCAGATTTCTTCCCGTAATCCTTATCAAATGAGCATTATATAAGTGTATTTTCATTCAGATGTAACACAATACACGTCATACCGAGTTTCCACAATTAAACTACAGTCTTCAGCGCGGCAGAGCACGGGCTATGATGATCATAGGAGAAATTTCGTAGATATGCTAACTAAGGAATGCGCTCGCGAATTATGGAACGAAATTTATTAGTTCCAAGTCCTGCCACCAGGCATTAATTATGGCGCTGTAAGCAGTGGTAGGGTCGCAAAAGAAAGGCAGAAAAGTTCAAACATGATAATGGCTCTTCTGGCACGTGTATTTGGATTTATGGCTACAATAAATGTTCAATATGGCCTCCTAATTCAGTAACATGCTGCATCCGTAACACGGCATAGTCGACAGTTGCCCGGAGCATATCGGTTGAAATCAAAGCGACATGTCGTTGTATGGTAGCTTTTAGATCTGGCAGAGAACAGATACAGTATATCCCTGATAGACACGAAAAGATGATGCGGTCGTTATTGAAGGTTTCTCGCAGCAAAAAGGAATTAATATTTTTCACCTTAGATGTGATGTCAGAGGTACGGAATATTGCACGTTCTGACTGGATTGCTTACAGCGCCGTATTTTTACATGGAGAAAAACTTGGAACTAATATTTTTGTGGCACAATTCCTTAGCGGATTAGTCCGACTTCTCGGCCGAATGGTCAGCGTTGAGGCGTTCGGTTCAAAGTGTCCCGAGTTTGATTCCCGCCCGGGTCGGGGATTTTAATCGCATTTGATCAATTCTTCTGGCTCCGGGACTGGGTGTTTGTGTTTGCCCCAGCACTTTCCTCTTCATATTCACACAACACAGCATACTACCAACCACCACAGTAACACGTAACAGTGATTACTTCCCTCCATATAGGATTGGCGTCAGGAAGGGCATCCTGTCGTAAAACAGGGTCAAATCCACATGTGAGGCACAGTTCGCACCCCGGGAAAGCGGTAGAATAAGAAGAAGAATTCGCGAGGGCATTGTTCAGTTAGAATATCTTCTAAATTTCAGACTGCTACGATCGTTACACCCTGTGCTGTGATGCGCTGAACACTGCCAGTTTAATTGTGAACACCCGGTATATTGTCTCTTGTCGCTTCAGTTTGTTTACAATACAAACCACCTGGTACCATCTCATTTATCCTAATCAATCTGAGAATAACGCTCTTGACTGCTATTGAATCAGAAGACACATGTACTCAATTTTACTTCCCTGGTAACATGAAAGTGGAAAGTTTTAGGACGTGGATTATAATGAAAAGTTTATTAACTCAGATCACTCTGCAAACGCTAGAGCAGAGTTGTTCAAGTTGAGCGCTCCTCCTATTGAGTGGCGGCCTCCGAATGGATAAAGGAATAATCAGCACAGAAACAGTTCTATAAGAAATTATATTTTGGGTAGAAAAGTGACCTCACTGAGTAGTGGAGAAAACTAACTCGATATTTGTAACACTCTATCTTTCAGAATAAAAACCGGTGTATTCGTCACTAGCACTCAGTTTTTTAAAAAAAGGTGACAGCGGTGCACGTAGGGAAATGGATAAGAGAGCACAATTTGGAGAAGCGTTTTGCCAACTGTAGGTTAAATATGGTATTGGCTATTTTATTTGACTAGTTTTCTTGCACCTCATGATTTTGAAAATATACACAAATATTCTGAAAGCCTCTTTAGAATCAAATAATCTCTGAGTGAACTGAGAAGTGAACCTAGACCCCCAAGAACGGCAGTTATTATTATCGACTGTTACTCCATGGAGGTAGATACCAGGGGCAGTGGGTGCGTGGTATTGTTGCCGAGTCGCACAACTCCTAATAATTTTGCACTTCATTTGTCGTCTTTTCTTCTAATGTTTTATTTTAACATCTCATCTCGGCCATTCGCTGTACTAATGCTTCGTAACGAACCAACATACGCTGCTGGCTTCGAATCAAACACAGGGGGTTTGCTTTCCCACGGCAACTCCCTAGCGGACAGCGCGGCGCAGTGTATTGTTGGGAGATCAGAAGAATGCACATGCTCGGTGAGGCACGGGGTGAAGGGATTTTCACCAGCACAGCCAGTGACGCAATGGTTACCATAGCAACTCCGCTACTACACAGGCGACTTTATATTGTCTTCTACTGGCAGCTCTTCGCTCTTGTCAGTTGTAATCCAGCAAACCGCTAAGTGTGAGTCAATGTTTTCGTGTAGCAGATAAGAGAAGATAAGAGCCGATCTGTCTGGGCAGAACAGGAAGTTCGTGCTTGCAGGCCACATTCCTCATTTTTGCATTCTTCTCATCTCTACACAGTACCTCAGCAGGGACGAGCCTAAGCCTGCATAGCAGCAGGCAGCATGCTCGCAGTATCTGTCTCAGGGAGTTGCACGAGACTAGCAAGTCCCCTATGAAGAAACAGTTCCAAATGTCCCCGTTAGATTGCGCCATTCTGCGGAGATTACTTCATTCCTACATTCTTAATTTACAAATTTCATTTACGTTGCACCGACGCAGATAGGTTTTATGGCGACGATGGGATAGGAAAGGGCTAGAAGTTGGAAGGAAGCGACCGTAGCTTTAATTAAGGCACAACCACAGCATTTGTTTGGTGTGAAAATGGGAAACCGCGGAAAACCATCTTCAGGGCTTCCGACAGTGGTGTTCGAACCCACTATCCTCCGAATGCAAGCTCACAGCTACACGACCCTAACCGCGCAGCCAACTTGCTGGGTAATTTCTTTTCCACGCCATACCAGGCCACCCACAATATTACCAACATCTTGCTTCAATGAAAAACAGGATAGCAAATAATCAATTTGAAGTGAGGCAAAAGTAACTGTGCCAGGCTGAGTGGCTCAGACGGGTGAGGTGCTGGCCTTCTGATCCCAACGTGTCAGATTCGATCCTGGATCATTTCGGTGGTATTTGAAGGTGCTCAAATACGTCAGCTTCGTGTCAGTAGATTTAATAGCATGTAAAAGAACTCCGACATCTCGGTGTCTCCGAAAACCGTAAACAGTCGTTAGTGGGACGTAAAGTCAATAACGTTATTATTAAGAGTAATAACTGTAGTTACAGTGTATAATTAGCCTCTTATTTCCTGGGTTGTAATTGCCATATATATATATATATATTACAGTTTTAGTAATAGAGTTTCTTGTTATTTCTATAAGCTATGAAAACGTGACACTGAAAATGTCGGTGCAACACCCAGGTTCAGATACCACCAGCTGCCACTGATAGATACAAAAAATAAGTGAAAAAGCGCATTCGAAGGATATATTATTATTATTATTATTATTATTATTATTATTATTATTATTATTATTATTATTATTATTATTATTATTATTATTATTATTATTATTATTATTATTTTAATATTATTCGAGTAAGTTAATGATATGGAATCTATCACATGCGGATTATTTGGCGTCTTTCTTTATTTTAATTTGTTTGTAATCAAAACAAAGATATTAATCAATGAAGATATTTCAATCAATGCCTTACACAAATAAAACTGTCTTATAATGGTATAGAAGATGGAGGAATTCTCTTTAAACACAAAATATACCTTACCTGAATATGTATTTGTGTATAGTACTCGGTTGTTGATACTCAGGTCCATTTTAAAAGCAAACTCGTCAGGATCGTATGTAATGTTCACACAACCTGAAACAAGACCCAGAGCGGATGTCAGACTTCTTATAATTTACGATCTTCTTCGAATGGTTTTAGTTGTTCTCTCAACTGACTTAACTTTATAGCTATTGGCTCCTAGTGGTGAATATGATGTTAAATGAAGCTTTATAAATAGGACAATATTTGAGGTAATAATAATGATAATGGCGTGTGGCCTCCGGAGAGGCCTTGTGGAGGTCTTCGAGTTGACGCCGTATAGCTGACCTGCGTGTCTGTGAGAGTGGGCCCTACCTAAGACGAAAAACATAATGCTGAAGACGTCACATACACCAAACCCCAGAGCCATAGAAATTAACTAATGAAAGTTAAAATTTCCCACCCGATCGGGAACCGAACCCGGGACCCTTGGTCAAAGGCCAACATACTAACCATTTATCCAGGGAGCCGGACGATATCTGAGGTAAAGAAAAGAATATAAAATATATTTAAAGCTCGAGAACTGAGAATTTGGGAACTTAGAAGTGAGATAGGTTCGATACAATATTACGATCACGAGCTCTAACAAAGGTATAGACCTACTGCAACGTTCATTATCGTGTAGTGAAAGTGTGATCACATACGAATATTGCATATGCAGTTGCATACTTTTCGTTATTCTTCATTGCGCCACTTTATAAATAAATAAATAAATAAATAAATAAATAAATAAATAAATAAATAAATAAATTAAATAAATAAATAAATAAATAAATACTACTTAACATGAACTTTCACTGTACCTTTCTGACGGAGGTTGATGTTGAATTGCTGGAGCAGCATCCCTGTACAACAGCCACACTGTCCTTCAGCACACGCACATGGTGTGGCTCTTTGACGCTCAAGCTGTTCCTCTGTAACAGCTTCGAACGGAAACACAGACGTAATAAATATAGGGTATTACTATAGGAGATCATCAGATTAAATACCGTTTTCTTTACATTCCAAGAAATATAGTGACATAAGGTACGGTAAATAAAATTAATTTCACTTTCTTAACATCTATCTTAAAACAAACAAAAAATATCATCATATTCATCGTACTTTCTCAGTAAAGCAACACACACATAACTGTCTTTATCTGTAAATTTATAAAATTTCTTATTGGGAGCCCCAGCTTTGATTCCTGGCCAGTTCAGGTCCAATTAGCCTACGTGAGAAACATCTGTGCAGGTGTACGACGGTAGGATGGTGGTCCTGGTCTGAAAAGCCAAGAATAACCACGTAGAGATTTCGTCCCGCTGACCACGCTTCATTTCCTAATCTTTAGGACTTTGGGCTGAGAAGCGGTCACTTGGCAGGCAAAGCCCATTAACGTCATGGTATTTCCTTGTTTATTCGAATAAAATTAAACATAAAACTGGCTTTATGGGCTTAGATATGCCGAAATGACGGCTGCCAGCCAAATGGACGGAAGATATTGGAGTCACAGGTCAGTGTAACGACTTCCCCACTCATAGTATTTGGCTCTTTTGACCAGGTGTACTACCTCCTATATATGTCAACTCCTCAGATGGATCTCACAAGGTTGAGAGAACCCTGTCGCAGCCGTCAATCCAATATCAAAATGTCATCAAATCCTGCCATTTCATGGCATTTTCTGTTCTCTCCTCTATTTCAAATCAGGTGCTGTTGACTTACAGTCAAGTTCATCTCACTTATTGTAGTCCCTCTGAGTATCACAGACAGATCGCCGACCTCCAGAACTGAAAACTGTGACGTCTTACTTGTCATGTCATGCGATTTCAGCATGTAAAAGACCTCCGGTAACGTAACAACATTAATAAAATTCGGTCATAAATCGCCCAAAATGATTCGTTCCTCTCCCATCTGGTGGAGCAAAACAGAGCGTAGAAATTGACTCGCAGGCAGCCTAAATGTTATCATGTAAAAATGCCTGCAACATAACAACGGAGGCCATACGATGGTGATTATTATTATTATTATTATTATTATTATTATTACGGCATTATGTTCTTTCGTTCGTTCGTTCGCTACCGAGCTCGATAGCTGCAGTCGCTTAAGTGCGGCCAGTATCCAGTATTTGGAAGATAGTGGGTTCGAACCCCACTGTCGGCAGTCCTGAAGATGGTTTTCCGTGGTTTCCCATTTTCACACCAGGCAAATGCTGGGACTGTACCTTAATAAAGGCCACGGTCGCTACCTTCCCACTCCTAGCCCTTTCCTGTCCCATCGTCGCCATAAGACATATCTGTGTCGGTGCGACGTAAAGCCAATAGCAAAAAAAAAATGTTCGTTCGTTTTCTTTCTTTCTTTCTTTTTTAATTAATCCGTTTATCCTCCAGGGTTGGTTTTTACCTCGGACTCACCGAGGGATCCCACTTCTACCGCCTCAAGGGCAGTGTCCTGGAGCGTGAGACTTTGAGTCGGGGATATACAACTGGGGAGGCGGACCAGTATCTCGCCTCCAGGGGTGGCAGCTAAACACACTAACCACCACACCACAGAGGTGGATTATTACAGTATTATGTTACTTATCCAAAAACCCGCTGAATCCTCTTTTTCCTCATTGTCTGAGTTTTTTCACTCTAGGAAGGTATTCCATCGTCAATTACTAGCCTCTTTTCCTTTCCTTTCCTTTCCTTTCCTTTCCTTTCCTTTCCTTTCCTTTCCTTTCCTTTCCTTTCCTTTCCTTTCCTTTCCTTTCTTTGTGTAAAGCAGTCAATTGACTAAACATGGCCTAATCGTTCATTGTGTTTTCCTGAACCTCCTTGATGTCTTCGCTCTTCATATTCCACCCCTCGGCTTGCATCAGCTGTTTTATCTTACTGTCTATGTTCTAAAACTATCACCGCATTTTTCTCGAGAAACCCCTTCCAGTTGAAGTGGAAACAGGAAGTCTCTTCGCATTTAACTATAACTATCTCCAGGCTTGATTTATACATTAACACTACATATTGAAATGTATTGTTTGGTACACAAACTACACACTGGGGTGCCTTAAAAATTATAAATGTTGCACCAATGATTTATCATTCGAAAATGTTTTGGTGTTCTTCAGTCATCAGTAACCTCTGATCTGCATTTAAAGCTGTCATCCTGGTGGCAGATTGTTGATTCGAAAAAAAATGTTTATCTTTGTTTTGATTGGAACAGCTGATATTTCAAAATCATTGCACTGGACAATCCGGCTTTTTAGAGTGATATTTTACTAGTGAACTTATTAGTATTGCAACACAAAATTACTCAGTAAACTCAACACACAACACAGTTTTCGTGTCTAGTGATTGTGTAGTTGGTTAAGAAATAATACCAACTGAGCTTTTAAGAAGCATGTGGGTAAGTTAATGGTATAATTTGTATTTACGTGTAACGTCATGCGATAGCCCTAAGAAACTTTCATCTGTTGTGAGTTGGAAATGTGGCAGACGCCAGTGTAAGTGTGCATGGTTAATGAAGTAATAGATCTAATTATAACCAAAATTAAAACTTACTTATATTCGGTGTTATGTCCGAAGTACTGTTTTTAGCTTGCACCCCTACCAGTACGCTGAAAACTAGGCCGTAGACGAGCGCTTTCATGGTTGTCACCTGTAACAAACACAAGAAATCACTACAATATTAGTTTCAACAAGCCTTAACCAAACTACGCTTAAATGACCTACTTTTTTCCTGTTAAGACGACAGTGTAGCCGAGTTGAGACAAACAACCCGTGAAGTTCCTAAGTTCCTCAGGTTAAGTATCGTTGGGTATGGTCAGTACTTGGAAGGTGATATATGGAGGAACGGAAAGAAACTATAAATTCCGGTGAATAAAATCTAGATCAAGAGGTCAGATGTCCCTTGGCTTACCTGTTAGTAAGCATATCATTCAAGTCCTCAACTAGAAAAGGCACCAAGTTCTCTATGTTTTCAGACTCTTAGTTCAGACAGTAAGCCGAGACCCACCTCTAATGCGGTAGTTAGAACACCTTTGTTAATTTAATTGAATTAATAAAATTAACTCTGGTATAAGCAATGCTAGTAACACAATTCCCTAAGTATCCAGTCCGTGTGATACTAAGATTAATGGTGTGAAAGTATGCCTTGTGGGCTCTGTTCGTTTGTACTAGAGATGGCTGAAAAATAACGTAGCAGTTATTTTGTCACAGTTACATGTATGTCACTGTTACAAATGTAACGAGGACAAAAAACAACTGGTTACCAAGTAACGACAACAGAATAACGTACTAGTGAAAACAGTAACTGGGAAGTGGGAACTGTCACAAGTAGCAGCTTACAAACACAGAATGTGACCTTCAGAGTTCAGTTAGTCTTCCAACTGAGGGCGCTTTCGCACTCTAGTGTACCTTTTTAAGTTGCTGCCGTCATCTGGTAACTACAGTGTAAACTGTTATGACATATTCAACTGCTCAGGGGTAATCGTCGACTCAGACATCGTGCAGGGCTACCTACGTTATAATATTATTATAAGTTTCACCCATATAAGTTTTCTTGTACCATAAATAAATTCGTATTCTAACTTTTCCCTATATCATATTATAGAAAACATAACGTTACTTCATTTTATTTAATCGATCCTTTTGTACCGGTTTGTGTCGAGGTTTGGCAGACAGATCACCATGTTTCTTGTCTTCTATCCTTGATCGGGGTATTATCAAACTCACTCCTTTAGATTTCAGAAAAGACGCTATGTGGTCTTCTCATTTCATTCGTTGTCTGCCTCTCGTTAACTTTATAGTAAGTAGGAATGCGTGTTTTGCTGCACAGACTTTCAACCGTGTAGTGATGCGTGCGCGCATGTGCGAGTGAATGAATGGGACTTCGCAACACAGCTGTAAGGAGACAAGCTTGAAGCCGTGACCAGGCTGTGACCAATAAAGGGTGAGTAACGTTGAACGTCATTTTAACTGTTACTTTTCACAGTTACTTTCTTGTAGCAGTGACCGATGTAACAGTTACAAATAATAACCGTTTGTCACACTTCTAGTTTGTACGTTTCAGTCCTTGAGATATCGAGAGTACTTTTAGACAATAGAGGATTTAGCCTTATGTTGACGGGCCAATTTTGGTGGCCTTGAACAAAGCTACTGTATTAATTATTTTTGCTGTGTTGATAGACTGGTTTGATGCAGCTCTCTATGGCATTCTACCCTGTACTAATCTTTTCATTTCTACGTAACTACTGCATCCTACATCTGCTCTAATCTGCTTGTCATATTCATACCTTGGTCTCCCCCTACCGTTCTTACCGCTTACACTTCCCTCAAAAACTAACTGAACAAGTTTTGGGTGTCTTAAGATGTGTCCTACTATTCTATCTCTTCTTCTCGTCAAATTTAGCCGAATGCACCTCCTCTCACCAATCCGACTCAGCATGTCTTCATTCATGATTCTATCAATCTATCTCACCTTCAGCAATCTTCTTAATACTAATTTTCAAAAGCTAGTATTCTGTTCCTTTATGAGCTAGTTATCGTCCATGTTTCACTTCCATACAATGCCACGCTCCAGATGAACGTCTTCAGAAACATTTTTTCTAATTCCTATATCAATGTTCAAAGTGTTAGAAATGTTTACTTAAGAAAGGTCTTCCTTGCTTGTGCTGGTCTGCATTTTATGTCCTTACTTCTGTCAACATTATTCATTTTACTTCTTCTTCTTCTTCTTAATCTGATTACCCTCCAGGGTCGGTTTTTCCCGCGGACTCAGACAGGGATCCCACCTCTACCGCCTCACGGGCAGTGTCCTGGAGCTTCAGACTCTGGGTCGGGGGGATACAACTGGAGAGGATTACCAGTACCTCGCCCAGGCGGCCTTACCTGCTATGCTGAACAGGGGCCTTGCGGGGGAATGGGAAGATTGGAAGGGATAGACAAGGAAGAGGGAAGGAAGCGGCCGTGACCTTAAGTTAGATACCATCCTGGCATTTGCCTGGAGGAGAAGTGGGAAACCACGGAAAACCACTTCCAGGATGGGTGAGGTGGGAATCGACCCCACCTCTACTCAGTTGACCTCCGGAAGCTGAGTGAACCCCGTTCCAGCCCTCGTTCCACTTTTCAAATTTCGTGGCAGAGCCGGGAATCGAACCCAGACTTCCGGGGGTGGCAGCTAATCACACTAACCACTACACCACAGAGGCGGATATTCATTTTACTACCCAAGTAAAAGATTTACTTCCTTTAAGACTTCATTTATTAATTTAATATAACCTGCATCACCTGACTTCGTTTGACTGCCCTCGAGTACTTTTGTTTTGGATTTATTTATTTTCATCTTTTACTCCTTCCCAAAGACTCTGTCCATAACATTCAGCAATTTCTCCAGATCTTCTGAAGACTCAGATAAAATAACAATATCATCGCCAAATCTCAAGGGGTTTTCCTCTCCTTGTATTGTGGTTCTTTTCCCACCGGGCGAGTTGGCCGTGCGGTTAGGAGCGCGCAGCTGTAAGCTCCCATCCGGGAAATAGTGGTTTCGAACCCCACTGTCGGCAGCCCTGAAGATGGTTTTCCGTGGTTTCCCATTTTCACACCAGGCAAATACTGGGGCTGTACCTTAATTAAGGCCACGGCCGCTTCCTTCCTATTCCTAGGCCTTTCTTGTCCCATCGTCGCCATGAGACCTACCTATGTCGGCGCGACGTAAAGCAAGTAGCAAAAAAAATTATTTTCCACATTACTCTTTGATTTCCCTTACCGCCTGTTTCAAATAAACATTGGAAGGGGAAGGGGGGACTGTAGCCTTGCCTCACTTCTTTCTGGAGTGTTGCTTCTTTTTCAAAGACCCCGATTCTTATCACTGCACACTGATTTTGATATAGATTGTAGATACTTCTTTGTTCTCGGTATCTGATCCCGAACACCTTCAGAATCTCAAAGAGCTTGGTCCAATCAATATTATCGAATGCCTTTTCTAGATCTACAAACGCCATGTATGTGGGTTTGACCTACTTAATTCGATCCTATAAGATCATACATAAAGTCAGATTTTCTTCACCTGTTCCTACATTTCTTTTGAAATCAAATTGATCTTTTTCCAACTCAGTTTCAAATTGTATTTCCATTCTTCTGTAAATAATATATGTTAAAATTTTGCAGGCGTGAGATACTAAACTAACGGTGTGGTAGTTTTCACACTGTCTTGTCAACACAAGTTTTCTTGGGAATAGGTATAACAACATTCTGCCGAAAATCGGAGGGCACCCCACCTATACCATGCATCTTACACTCTAAATGGAATAACCTTGCTATGCTGGCTTCTCTTATGGCAGTCGGCAATTCAGAGGGAATATCATCAATTCCAGGTGCCTTGTTCCTACTTAGGTCTCTCGAATCTCTGTCGAATTCTGACCTCAAAATTGGGTCTGCCGTTTCATCAGCATCAGCAGCCTCTTCTTGTTCCAGAACCATACCATCTACTTCTTTATCTTTATACAACTTTAGGATATGTTCCTGCTACCATTCTGTCTTGTCTCCTTTCCCCAGAAGTGGTTTTCCATCTGAGCTCGTACACCTAGTTTTCCTTTCTCCGAAGGTCTCCTTGATTTTCCTGCTTGCAGCATCTACTTTTCCTAGGACCATACAACCTTCAACCTCCTTGTACTTCTCCTTCAGCTATCCTTATTTACCTGTCCTGCACTTAATGTCTACTTCACTTTTTAATCGCCTGTATTCTTTTCTGTCCTCCTCATTTTTTGCATTCTTGTATTTTAGTCCTTCATCAATCAGGTCTAGTATCTCCTGAATTATCCATTGATTCTTAGTTGGCCTTTCCTTTCTTCCTGATATTTATTTCAACAGTCCTACTGACCTCATTCTTCATCACTGTCCATTCTTCCTCTATTGTGTTTCCTTAAGCCTTTCCATTTAATCCTTGTGCAACATGTTCCTTGAAACAATCCTTCGGGGTCTTTTCTTTCAACTTGTGTTGATCCCATCTCCTTGCATTCTACCCTTTCTTCAATTTCTTCCACTTCAGATGGCATTCCGTGACCAACAAGTTGTGGTCAGAGTCCACGCCTGCTCCTTAGGAAAGTTTTGTAATCCAACACCTGCCTTCTGAATCTGTGCCTAATTATAATGAAGTCTATTTGATACATTCCAGTGTCTCCAGGTCTCGTCCACAGGCATTTGCGGCTTTTGAACCAAGTATTAGCAAGGACTAAAGTATGATCGGTGCAGAATTCAACTAGCCAACTTCCCCTTTATTCCTTTGTTCCACTCCGAATTCTCCTACTGTATTACCTTCTCATCCTTGGCCTACCACTGCATTCCAGTCTCCCATCACAATTAGATTCTCGCCACCTTTTACATATTGTATTTAATCTTCTATCTCTTCATATATTCTTTCGATTTCTTCATCATCCGCTGAACTAATAGGCCTATATACCTGCACTATTGAGGTGGGCCTTGGTTCGGTGTCTATCTTGACAACAATAATCCTGAGTAGAGTGGGGGGAGTCGATTCCCACCTCAGTCATCCTCGAAGTGGTTTTCCGTAGTTTCCTACTTCTCCAGGCAAATGCCGGGATGGTACCTAACTTGTTACGACCGCTCTACTACATCTTACCTTCTGCCTTCTGTCGCATTCTACCGTCCATCTGCTTGCTCGCCCAGCTGTTCACTGACTGGCCTGTTCTCCGGCACTGTTGCTGCTCCCTCGTTGTGACGTCACACCTACGTATTTTTCATCGAGTAACTTCTCGAATCTCTTCACCACGTATATAAGCAAGCTATTCCTTATTTTGCCCGGTCAGACATTGAGTTGGAAAACAACACGAGTGGAGAGAGTGGAACTGTTCGCTAGCGGCTGGCCCGTTGCGACGTTTTACCTACTTTTAATTTGTGAATAGCTGCATTGTTTATCAACAGACTGGGTGAGCAAAATGTTACAACGTTTTATATCTTTCGTGGTTTATATCAAGATCTGAACTTTGAATGTTAAATGATTTGGTGGCTTCATAGTCTCCATTCTAACTGAGTCCTTCAGACTGATACCTTTATCAATCTCATACACCAAAATAAACTGTGCTTGGACAAGTGATAAAAGTGTTGTCACATCCTGGACTTTTTCTACAGGCCCGAGTGGTCGCTTACATTGCCAACGTGATAGCGTTTAAGCAGCCTGGAAGGATTCCCCCCCTCCTTTTCCTCTTTTCTTCCCTTCTCACTCTGTTTCTTTTTCTTTCCCTTTTTTCTTTTCCGGTATTGAGTTGTAAAAATTTTGCCTCCCGACGTGCTTTAACTCTCTTGCCCTCTTTTGGGTTTCAAATGAAGATTGTAAGGGTGGCCTTAAATCATTATATCCAAATATACTAATGTACCCCCCCTTTGATTCTTAACCAATGTGTTTAAAAAAAGTAGTAGTAAATTTAAATAGGTGCTAATTCTGATTTTTTCTGTCGAACTCTGGTCTTGGGCTTTTCTTGAAAATCATAATCGTTATTCCCAAGAATTCTTAATTATTATTCATATTGATTGTATTTTGGTTGTCAAACGGGCTGAGCTCTTGCTAAATGTTTGTAATTCACATTCTTTGTTTGTTATACACTTCCTATTCTAGTCATTTGAAGTTTAAATACAATTTGTTTTAAATCAATTCACCTTTCTTACATTTTGTTCGTTGTACGTTCTCTCTCACTCTTTACCTTTTCATTCTCTTTTTTTGAACATTGTACTTACCACGGACAGCCCTCTCGGTTAGCCCGCTGTGGTGTCCACTGACTCTGCTGATTGATGAATAATAAGTCTGATATACTAGGTTTGACCCAACGAGGCATCAAGCGCATGCCTTTCCGTGGTCCGACAAGTCACCACCAGTGAAATAATATTTGCTTGCTTCCAGCGTTATGGTGTCCTAATGATTACCGTTTGACGATCTTTGATGTTGTGGGCCGACCATCCTATCATTATCTATACTAAGATTTTCGTCCTTTTAGCCATTTGTATGAACATAATATTTATTAGCACCCCACATTGACAAATACGCCACAAATGGTAGCAGACAATCTTTTCTATTAATTATACGCCCTGTTTTTCTTTTACTTATCGTTATGGCATGTTTTTCGGATAACTTTCCTCTGGGTGACAGTTCTAATTCTTCACCACTTCCTTCATATCATAATTTGTCCTTACCCAACCCTCCTGACGGGGACTTGATTTCTTTCTCTCCTTCTTCTGATTCAGTAATGCATTCTTCCGATGACATAAAATCTCCTCCAGTCCTTGCTCAACATGCAATGTTTCCGTCTCCACCCTCCCATTTTTCTTCCTCCCCTCACCTTACTTCTGTTGACAGTGCACTTAATATCCAGATAGTTAAGCAGTCATTGCTTCTTGTACCTCAGCTACAGGCTACTGATCCTCGCAGCTTGACCATTTGGCTTTTCTCTGTGAGAAAATTTTTAAATATTACACTTGCTTCCTTCCCTCAATTAATCGGTCTTTTGTCGGCTAAAACTACTGGTTTCTTTTCAAAATTTTGGCTTGATAATATGTCTAATTTCTCTTCATGGTTTCACTTACGGACTATAATACACAATTATTTTTTGCCATATGAGATTCGTTATAAATTAAGTACTGTGTTTGTCCGTCGCCACCAACTACCTACTGAATCTACACATGATTATCTTGATTCTATTACCACCTATAGTGATGTATTGAACATTGCTAATAATACTTCTGAATTAATTTCAATTGTCCGTTTTTATGCTGCTCCTTCCTTTCGTCAGCTCCTTGATGCACTTAACCCCCCCACTACCATGCTTCAGTTATATAATTTGGCTCAGTCTCATGTCATTAATTCTTTAGGAGATCTTTCATATTATTCATCTATTCCCCCACCTGGTATCGTACCCCCTCCCTTACCTATTTCGTTACCTTCGCCTTCCGTCTCCCCTTCTCCATCAACAAATCGTTCCACTATAACGTGCTTTCGTTGTAAAGGCCAGGGACATATTTCTAAGTATTGTACTGCCTCACTTTCGGGAAACGCCTTCCACCCACGTCGTTAGGCAGTCGTCGTATTATTGGGGAAAACCTGCCTTCATCTACTTTTTCTCCAGCTGAAAATGTTCCTCAATTTCCTTCCAGTATATATAATGCTTCTTTTCTTCCATGTACTTCCCATGTGTTGATAACTGTGAATAATTTGCCATCGGTTGCTCTTTTAGATTCAGGTGCTGCCGTATCCCTTATTAGTTTACCATTTTTTGAATCATTAAAAGCCAATTTTCCTCATTTGCAGTATACTCCATCTTCTCGGCAATGTATTTCCGCATCAAACCAACCCCTTCATGTCCTTGGCACTATATCTTTAAACATTAAAATGCAATATTTTTCCTGGCCTTTTACTTTTCTTGTGGTTGAACATTTATCGTCTCCTCTCATTTTAGGTTTTGATGTTTTTTCTCACACTGGTCTCATTCTTGATTCAGTTCACTCCCAGGTTTCTTTTCATTTTTCATCTAAATCTGTTCTGTTGATAAACCTCTTTGATTATCCCTTTTTCCATCAGTCTTCCTCCCTCACAGTTAATTCCCTTTATTCTGATCAGGTACAGTCTCTGCTCCAGGAATTTTCTGACGTGATCACCCCTAACTTAGGAACTGTTAAGAACTTCACTGCCCATATCGATCTGACTGACACTACTCCGGTTCGTTCTTCTCCGTATTTTCTCAGCCCTCCTAGGATGAAGATTCTTAATGATTTAATTGATAAGATGCTTCGTGATGGCACTATCGTTCCTTCATCCTCCAATAATGCTTCTCCTGCCTTCATTGTTAATAAACCTGATGGCTCCTTTCGATTTATTGTCGATTATAGGAAATTGAACTCCCGTATATTATATGATGCCTATCCGATGCCCAAATTACAATCCGCTTTTCAACATTTTTCTAATTCTCATTATTTTACTATTTTTGATTTCAATTCCGCTTACAATCAGATTCCCCTTGATGACATTAGCTCTCGCTACACTGCGTTCATTACGCCTAATGGTTTATATCAGTTCAAAAAAGTTCCTTTTGGTTTAAATCTTGGATCCCAGATCATGCAGCGTTTTGTTGATTCTTTATTTTCCGATCTTAAGTACAAATATTTATTTCCTTTTATTGACGATATCCTTGTTTATTCTCCTGATTTTGAATCTCACCTACTGCATGTCCGTGAGGTTCGTACACGTCTTCGTTCCGTTGGCTTGACTTTTAACCCTTCCAAGGTTCTTGTCGCTCAGACATCTATCAAATTTCTTGGTCATATCCTTAGTTCACAGGGTGTCGCTGTTGATCCTGACCATGTTTCTGCCATTCATAAAATTCCCCCTCCTCAGAATTTGAAACAATTGCGCTCCTTTTTAGGTATGGTGGGCTTTTATGCCAAATACATTCCTAATTTCTCTCAAATTTCGGAACCTTTAAATCTCCTTAAAAGAAAAGGCATTAAATTTCACTGGACTAATTCTCAACAACTTGCTTTTGATACCTTAAAATCAAAACTTTCTCATGCTCCTCTCTTGCAAATTCCCGATTTTTCCTCCCCTTTGAACTCTCAACTGATGCCTCTGACGTCGCTCTTGGTGCTGTCTTACAACAAACGTGTAATGGCCAAACCTTACCCATTGCCTATTTTAGTCGTCTTTTATCTCCTGTCGAACGAAAATATTCTGTCTACGAAAGAGAAGCTCTGGGACATCTTCTGGCTATTGAACATTTTGCCGAATACTTGGACCATCGGGAATTTGTAGTAAATACCGACAATCAAGCATTATCCTGGTTGCTTCATAATGCTCCTAAAATAGGCCGTACTGGTCAGTGGCTCCTTCGGTTTTCTCGCTTTAAATTATCGCTCAAGTTTGTATCGGGTTTCCATAATTCAGTTGCTGATGCTTTATCCCGCCTTTTTGAAGATAATCAATCCCATGAACCTGAAATTGATTCTTTGCCTGTTAATGCTATTACTTCTATTTCCTCCCTTACCAATTTTCCTCTTTCTTTTCAGTTCTGTGTAGACCACCAGAAACAAGATCCGTATTGCCAACAGCTGATTCATGACCTTTCTCTTCCAAATTACTCTGGTCCTTTTCGTTTGCAGAATCATCTCCTCACTTTTAAACCTACTCCACGTGCTATTTCTCGCCTCCTTCTTCCTTCAAATTTACGTCCTGTGATTTTTCAGTATTTTCATGGTTTCCCTGTTGGGGGCCACTTTGGAATGGCCAAAACTTATGCTCGTCTTGCCTCTTTATTTTTTTGGCCACAGATGAGAAAAGACATATATTCATGGGTTCGTTTATGTGATTCTTGTCAAAAACATAAGCCACTCAACCACCAACCCTATTGTACTTATGCTGCTTCCCCTGCTACTCATTGCGCTGAAAAATTCTATATTGACATTGTTGGCCCATTAGTTAAATCTTCAAAAGCAAATGCTTATATATTCACTTTGCTCGACGGTTTTTCAAAGTTTCTTATTGTTCGTCCGTTACGAAATATTTCTTCCCAAATAATTATTAATTTATTATCCACTCAGATTTTTCCTATCATTGGTCTTCCTAAAGTATTAATTTCCGATAATGCCTCTATTTTTACTTCTAAAGCCTTTTATAATTTTTGTTTCTCTCACGGTATCAAGAAAGTTTTTACCTCCCCATATCATCCTCAGGGTAACATTGTAGAACGTTACCATCGAAATCTCAAAACCTTTCTTTCTATTTTTCATTCTACTGACCATAAGTCTTGGGATTCCGAACTCCCCCATTTTGTTTTGGCATTAAATGCTACTATTAACTCTTCTACCTCTTTTACTCCTGCCAAGTTGTTTCTTGGCAGAGAGTTACATACACCCCTTTCTTTATCTTGGAATTTACCCTCATTATTGGATACCCCCTCTCATCTTCTCACTGATACTCAACTTCTTCACGCCAGAGATCTTCACCGTAAGGCTTGCAATTCCCGAGTCCGTTCTCCATCTTTTCAAGTTTCTGATTTTGTATTATTAAAGAATCACCCCATTAGTTCTACTTCTCAAAATTTATCTGCAAAGCTCTCCCCTCGCTGGATTGGCCCTTTCCGTATCCTCTCCTTTCCCTCTCCGACCACTGCCCTCCTCCAATCCCTTGACACCCCTACTGATGTTAAAAAGGCTCATTTTTCTCAGATGAAGAAATTTTTTCCTCCTTCTGTTCCTGAGGGCCAGGGATAGGGATTTCTTCCAGGCTGCCTTTGTTGTTCCTTTTGGTTAGGTTATTTATCTTCTTTCATTTGTCCATTTTGAGGTTTCTATACTTGTATTTTTTTCTTTTCCTTTTGCTCACTCAGTTCTGCTCTCTCCACTCACCCTCGCCCTATGTCCGACTCTCCCATATATAAATTTTGGGGGTTTTATATCCCATTTTTGATTTCCAATATGGGAAACTTTACTTTAAATTACATATATTGTCCTAAAACATCTATCTTTATTGCATCTCTCTCTATATATATTAAGGCCACTCCTTTTTTATTAATGTATATATGTATATTTTTGTAATTCTCTCTTTCAATCCATATCACTTTTCTCTTCCTTTTTCTTTATACCCCCTTTTTTCCCTCTTTATCTCTCTATCCCATCCCATCCCTTTTTCCCTTTTTCCTTTTTTTATTTCGCTGCTTATGTCTGTTTGGTTTTTGCTTTCCGTTTCTGCTTCATCGTTCTACGAGTTCCGGCGATGGTACCTTCTTTGGTCAACATGGGAATTTCTACTACTCCTCTGGATCATCGTCGTCATCTCCCCCATCCTTCGGATTCGCCGAGTGGTGGGAATATGTTACGACAGCTCTACTACATCTTACCTTCTGCCTTCTGTCGCATTCTACCGTCCATCTGCTTGTTCGCCCAGCTGTTCACTGACTGGCCTGTTCTCCGGCACTGTTGCTGCTCCCTCGTTGTGACGTCACACCTACGTATTTTTCATCGAGTAACTTCTCGAATCTCTTCACTACGTATATAAGCAAGCTATTCCTTATTTTGCCCGGTCAGACATTGAGTTGGAAAACAACACGAGTGGAGAGAGCGGAACTGTTCGCTAGCGGCTGGCCCGTTGCGACGTGGTCCGGCAAGTCACCACCAGTGAAATAACATTTGCTTGCTTCCAGCGTTATGGTGTCCTAACGATTACCGTTTGACGATCTTTGATGTTGTGGGCCGACCATCCTATCATTATCTATACTAAGATTTTCGTCCTTTTAGCCATTTGTATGAACATAACATTTATTAGCACCCCACATTGACAAATACGCCACAAACTTAAGGCCACGGCCGCTTCCTTCCCTCGCCCTTGCCTATCATTTCCGATCTTCCCATACTCCCGCAAGGCCTCTGTTCAGCATAGCAGATGAGGCCGCCTAGGCGATGTACTGGTCCTCCTTCCCAGTTGTGTCTTCCCGACCCAAAGTCCCACGCTGCAGGACATAGCCCTTGAGGCGGTATATATGGGATCCATCGCTGAGTCCAAGGGGAAAGCCAACCCTTGAGGGTAAACGGATTAAGTGAGAAAGATAGAAAGAAAGTTATTACACTATAACATACCTGCAAAAAAAAACACTTTATTAAACAATGAATAAATACACTATTAAAGGGTTAAAGGTACATAATAAAAGGAACAATGGTTAATATTGCATTTTAGCATAATATGGTTGTTCGCTAGAAGTCGTCCCCGGCAGTCGCTTAAGTGCGGCCAGTATCCAGTAATCGGGAGATAGTGGGTTCGAACCCCACTGTCGGGAGCACTGAAGATGGTTTTCCGTGGATTCCCATTTTCGCACCAGGCAAATGGTGTACGTTAATTAAGGCCACGGCCGCTTCCTTCCCATTCCTAGGCCTTTCCTATCCTATCGTCGCCATAAGACATATCGGTGTCGGTGGGACGTAAAGCAAAAAGAAAAAAAAAAGAAGTCGTCCCATATCCGTGTTTCTTTTGCCTGTTCGCGACAACATTTTAAAAGATATTTAACCTTACAATATTATCATAGCGTATTTACATGCAAGTTCCGGCTCCATGGCTAAATGGTTAGCGTGCTGGCCTTTGGTCAAAGGGGTCCCGGGTTCGATTCCCGGCGGGTCTGGAATTTTAACCACCATTGGTTAATTTTCCTGGCACGGGGGCTGGGTGTATGTGTTGTCTTCATCATCATCTCATCCTCATCACGGCGCGCAGGTCGCCTATGTGTGTCAAATCAAAAGACTTGCACTTGGCGAGCCGAACCCGTCCTGGGATTTCCCGGCACTTAAAAGCCATACGCCATTTCATTTCAGTAAAAATTAAATGTGAAAAGTAATATCGATCTGAAGGGTCAATTTAGGTCAACTGTCAACTCCTCCGCCCTATAAAGCACATACTCCCTAGATCTTCTTTCCGTAGTTTTACGTCGCACCAACACAGATAGGTCTTTTGGTGACGATGGGATAGAAAAGGGCAGAGGCCTTAATTAAGGTACAGCCCCAACATTTACCTGATGTGAAAATGGGAAACCACGGAAAACTACCTTTAGGGCTGCCGACAGTGGGGTTCGAACCCTATTATCTCCCGAATGCAATCTCACAGCAACGCGGCCACTTGCTCGGTTAAAATGTTTTACATTTGGCAGCAGAGTACATGTGATTTTCGTACAAAAATATCATCGCGATTGTTTCATCTCACAGAACAGGGGTTCGGTGAACAGCGGTTTGAGTCACGTGCGGTTTGGGTCACGAAGCTATCAGCTTGTTTTCGGTGGGTAGTTGGCAGTCCTGAATATGGTTTTCCGTGGTTTTCCATTTTCACACCAAGCAGATGCTAGGGCTGTACCTTAATTAAGGCTCGGTCGCTATTTTCCTCCTCTTAGCATTTTCCTATCGCATCGTCGCCATAAGTCCTATCTGTGAATTCCATGCGTAATGTTGGTAAGATTAAACAGGACTGCATGGCGTAATAGCCCTCAAATATAAAGCACCAGTGATCGGGAAGTCATTGAAACAAGATATCGAGACTTATTTTTACTATCGTTTCCTTAACAGAGGCGCCAAGTCATTAACAGTGTCTGGTCAATCCTGCCGACTCACGCCTTGTTTAAAGTAGAAGTAGGCCTTCCTCTCCACTAGCCATCTCTCTATGATTGGACCTCTTTACACAACAAGCGTTATTACCCTAGATCTACTAGCATCCAGAGCTCTGGTAGTTATTCTCAAAGAGCCTGATGACTGGTACGAATGATCAACATTCACCATTCATTTCGCAAGCCTCTGTGAATTAACTATGTGCCTCAACAATTTTGTTATATCGTCAAATCATTAAGAACTGAGTCTAACCATCGTCGTCCTAGCCTCCCTCTGTTTCTCTTAACCTTGATGGCCGAGTCCATTATTCTCTAAGGTAAATAATTTGTCCGTATGCCTCCGTGGAGTAGTGGAGGTCCGGGTCCGATTCCTGGCTTTGCCACGAAATTTGAAAAGTGGTACGATGACTGGAACGGGGTCCACTCAGCCTCGGGAGGTCAACTGAGTAGAGGAGGGTTCGATTCCCACCTCAGCCATCCTCGAAGTGGTTTTCCGTAGTTTCTGACTTCTCCAGCTAAGTCCCGGAATGGTAACTACCTCACGCCACAGCCGCTTCTTTGCCTATTCCTTGCCTATCCCTTTCGATCTTTTCATCCCCCACAAGACTCCTGTTCAGCATAGCAGGCGAGGCCACCTGGGCGAGGTACTTGTTTTTCTCCCCAGTTGTACCCCCGGCCAAATGTCTCACGTTCCAGAACACTTCGCTTGATTCTGTAGATCTGGAATTCCTCGCCGAGTCCTGGGAAAAGACCAACCCTGGATGGTAAACTGATTAAATAATAATAATAATAATAATAATAATAATAATAATAATAATAATAATAATAATAATAATAATAATAATAATAATAATAATAATAATAATAATAATTGTACCGGGAGGTACACCTCAACGCTGCGCATTCAAAATAAGCGCCCTAATGAACTCCTCTGTTGATCAAAAGGTGAAACTGATAACGCCAGAAGTTGGGAACTTTACTCAGAAGATGTCACCACTGAAGAAACTAAGTAATTTTGTTATTGTGAAGTTTCCTAAACTGACTGAATTTCTCCTTGTTTTGTTTGCTATACATCAAGAAGTTTGGACATTTCTCCATAGATGACACTACCAAAAAACTATGATCACGCACCCTGGTGCAAGGTGAAAGAGCTTGTAACTTAAATAAGCTTTGTATTTCTAGGTTGTCCATAACTGATCTATGTTCATTTATTTTTGGATTGGCAACACTTCCTTTTCTCTCCGCCAGTTTTGAATCGGACCAATCATAAATTTTGGTAATTAATTTTCCACCAATCCCGCATTTCTAGTTCACTTTGAATCTGCCAATAAAAATTAAAAGGGTGTGTCCTGATTGGTCTTGAATGATCTCGAACCTTCCCTGAGGGTATATAAACTGCGGCTTTTCATATTTCCTTGCCAATTGATCATCGTCAATCTGTGTGTGTGTGTTAAGGCAGGAGGCGGGGCTGCCTCTTTCTTCAGTCAGCAGAACATCTATAAGGTAATGGCCACATAACTTCATTCCTTCTTGGTACCTCC
The DNA here is from genome assembly GCF_040414725.1 of Anabrus simplex. NCBI lineage: Eukaryota > Metazoa > Arthropoda > Insecta > Orthoptera > Tettigoniidae > Anabrus > Anabrus simplex. The sequence continues at coordinate 355,333,410 of NC_090268.1, read as the reverse complement.
GCAGCTTTATTCGAGGGGAAGGTCCGAATCATTAACTATGTAATATTCTTTTCTAAAATGTAACTTTTCTTTCGGCTAATGTAAAAACTTTATAAAATTGTAACTGTAAATCGGGGATAGAGAGTGAGTAACCCTCTAGAGCTCCCCTGCATCTTGGTTTGAGGTGACTCCGTTTTAGCAACCTTTCTTTCCTGTAACGAATTAAAGTTATTTCCATTCAAGCCACCTCAGTAGTTTGGGACTAGACCCAGTTTCATCGGCCAAGAGCCATTTAGGATTTCATATTTTATCATCTGGAGCGCAGTGTTCGCCTCTATTCAGTTTGTGTTCGGGCCGTTCATTTAACCTGTTCTTTTTCGCAAAGGCCCTGTAGGTTGGGTACTAGATAACCCTGTGTAAAATTATTTTCTATTTGTAAATTGTGCCTTGAGAGGCCAGGGATTGTAAGTTTTGATGTTGCCTTGAGTAGGCTGGTCGAAACTGAGAGCCTGTAAGCTCTTTCAAAGTTTTGTAATTGTGAAGGGTGCCTCTGGAAGGCTAGATATTGTATTTTGGGAGCAAGTATTATTGAATTAGGGGATTTCTGCCCTTGAGTAAATGATTCCTGGTTTAAATTAAAGTTGTAAACTGGATCCGGTATCTCTGGAATTGTAAAACTACGGGCTGTAGCCCAGAATCTGTAAAGTTCACTAATCTTGAATTTTTCTACTCTTGTTTCAAGATTGCTTTTGTACCCGATATGTTGTTGCTTGTTGGTTCTTGAAATTCTAAAGAAATATAACCTTTGCTAAAGTTTTAAATTAATTTTGATCATATAGATAGACCCATTCACTCCGGCACCTTCTTTAACCTCTTTCTGCTCCACGGGTAACCGCGTAACAACAACAACAACAACAACAACAACAACAACAACAATAATAATAATAATAATAATAATAATAATAATAATAATAATAATAATAATAATAATAATAACCTGTCCTCCTCCATCTGTCTGAATAGCCTCAAACTCTACTAAAGCTATAAATGTAAAATTTAACTGGAAAACGACAGTTATGGAATTATACACTTCCTTATCGTGATTTACTATAATCCAAACAAACAAACAAACATACTTGATAGAGACGAAGTTTTTGTCCGATTTTTCGTAATTTTTTGCTAGTAGTTAGTAGTTTAACATCGCTCCAACACATCAAAGGTTTTTGAAGATGGAAGGATGGGAACTGACAGAGTTCTGATTGTAGAGGCCATGGACTTCTTGAAGATATAACATTTGCCTGGTGTGAAAATGGGAAACCACGGAAACCCATCTTCAGGACGACGGTTGGTGTGACTCGAAACCATATACGCGACCCGAACCACAAGGCCAACTTACTCGTTTTTTTTTTTCAAATTGAAAGTGATGGAAACCAAACGAATGTGATTGGTTACATCTACAACCGCTTGCATCACTTTATTTCTTTACAGGATAGTACAATATAATTATGTCAGAATGAGAAACGAACACCGATATTATGCAGCTGTATCGCTCAAAACCTACAATTTATATTATTTAAATAGCTAATGAACGATAACTTGAACAAGACTCGAACTGGCAACCTTCGAATCATCACGCGAGCGCTTTACGGTTGGTCCACGAGAAGCATTAATCTAGCCACTCCTTGAACACCATAGTTCAACATAGTTCACAGTGCTTCTACTGCGCATCTTCAAGAGCATGTATCATGCAACAACAGCGGGATCCTAAGTCCAACTTATAATATGTACCCGCGCTCCGCCCCCGTTTATTAATTCCGACTGTTAGATTTTAAAACTATTTATTTAAAGCAAGATTAAACATATTCATTAACGAACATGTTTTATGTAAATTGTATGAATTCCATTACATTAATTCATTTTTAATTATATTATTATATTCAATGTTCAAGATATCGGGTTAGTGAGTGGTACAAATAATATTAAAACAATATAAAAGAACATATTACATAAAAACAAACTATTTTCTCCTTACAGAGCTACTGGATAAGGTATATTAAGTGCCCTCCCATTTGGAGCTAAGATGTTTAGAGTACTGGCTTTTCTAAGTCTTGATTAACCCACGTATATTTGACCATGGGGGAAGCAACACGACGAAAATTAATGAGACATCTCCTTTGGCAAATTATTCCAATACTTAATTCCTAAATCAACATAGCGCCAGTGACAGGGAACTGGCCTCAGTTGGTTGACTACTATCAGTTGCTCTCTTTACGCGCTATGACCCGCCATTATTATCCTTCTACTATTCTTCTTCCTTGCTTCCATTGTTCGAGAAACATACATTTAAATGAATTAAGCGTTTGAAATTGTTCTGAACATTAAGCACATTGTACGGCTCGGGTGTTCAGTGTCTTGATGTTTGGACCTGGGGGTCCCGAGTTCGATTCACAGCTGGGATATTGGATTTTAATCTGAACTATTAATTCCCTTGGCTAGGGCGCTGGATATTTGTGCTCTCCCCAACATTTCTGCAACTCACACCACGCTACACTAACGTATAATTTACTGAACAGGACAGAAGGCTCAACCTTAAAAGGCCTGTGATAAACACACAAAATTAATTCACCTTATTATAGTAATCTAAATTCTAAGATGATTCTGTCAAAACCGTTTATAGCGACATCGTTTTTAACGTCGTATTGGATACAACGACGAAATCTAATGGCCCCATCTAAATCCTATCTTAACACTGTATTTAAAACAAAACGCTCAGTACGACTTCGCTTACAACGACATATCACATAAAACGACCTATTTTAATCACATTTTTGGAGAAATGTATTGGTTATAACATCCAGTGTTGACTTTCATTTCCCACGTATTTGGGGGTTGCTGCGACAACAATGTAACGCTTATTATTGTAGACTTAAAATCAGTCTGTCTGTTAAATAATCAAGGCAAGCATCAATGTGAAGAATTCACATAAAAAAGGGAAATGTTTTATATTGAAAAAAAGCCACACATTCTATAGCTATTAGAAAATGGGGACCGGGCGAGTTGGCCGTGCGGTTACGGACGCGCAGCTGTGAGCTCGCATCAGAGAGATAGTGGGCTCGAACCCCACTGTCGGCAGCCCTGAAGATAGTTTTCCGTGGTTTCCCATTTTCACACCAGGCAAATGCTGGGGCTGTACCTTACTGAAGGCCACTGCCGCTTCCTCCCCATTCCTAGGCCCTTCCTATCCCTTCGTCGCCATAAGACCTATCTGTATCGGTGCGACGTAAAGCAAATGGCAAGAAAAGAAAAGAAAGAAAGAAAGAAAGAAAGAAATGGGGAAACAAAACTTCAGCATCGTGAAGGAATTGGGTGCAACACACCAAACGATTTCTACAGTTCGGAAGGACAGAGAGAAAATACAGTCTCCTTTCGAAGAAAATTCTTTTAGAATCAAGATCATTTGAATACAAAGATATCTTTGCTTAGATGGTTTGAGCAGTAAACAACAAATGTCCCGACCAATGATAATCGTAACAGTCCCACTCCATAAATGTTTTACTGTGAATACAGTACTTATTTCACTTACGATTTTTTAAAAAAGTTTTAACTTAATTCTCTTAATTAATCTTGTACGTGTGCAGCCTAAAACTTAAAGATATGACAATTTTAGCAACAAGGAACAAGCCTGTTTGTGCGACTATCAATTATATCGACCGCTGATTGGCAGTTCCTTTGGGATCGTTTTCAATCAATCAATCAATCAATCAATCAATCAATCAATCAATCAATACTGATCTGCATTTAGGACAGTCTCCCAGGAGGCGGATTCCCTATCTGTTGTTTTCCTAGCCTTTTCAATTCCCAATCATCATCAATCACTACTGATCTGCATTTAGGGCAGTCGCCCAGGTGCCAGATTCTATCCGTTGTTTTTCTAAACTTTTCTTAAATTATTGCAAAGAAATTGGAAATTTGTTTGCTAGTTTTTGCTAGTTGCTTTACGTCGCACCGACACAGATAGGTCTTATGGCGACGATGGGACAGGTAAGGGCTAGGAGTGGGAAGGAAGCGGCCGTGGCCTTAATTAAGGTACAGCCCCAGCATTTGCCTGGTGTGAAAATGGGAAACTACGGAAAACCATTTTCAGGACTGCCGACAGTAGGGTTCAAACCTACTATCTCCCGAATACTGGATACTGGCCGCACTTAAGCGACTGCAGCTATAGAGCTAGGTAAATAGGAAATTTATTGAACATCCCCCTTGGGAACTTATTCCTTGGTAAGTTTTGTCTTTGTAAAGAAGCACCAAACACTCAAACAATGGTTAAGCTTTCATGTATAAATAAACAGAATCTACTAATTACTCTGTGTGAACCAGTGCAATCATCATGACGGTTAATTTTCTCATTACTTCTTTTACGACAATTGTCTTGCTGACAGCACCTACTTGTTGATGCAGTGAGGCAGCAGGTGGCCGTTACGTAGAAGAAAGAAGGTACTTAAACGTACTACTCACCTAGCGGTCACTGACTTGTTCCTCTTTCTCCACTCGACTGGACCGCACGACCAACGCTCCACGCCACAAGAGAACTCACTGTGCCGTATACAGTTGCAGATCTGTGACAACTGAGCCTACTTGTTCGCGTCTCTTACCCTACGGCGGTCAAAGAAAGTGTCGGTTTAAAACCCGTGGTAATTTTAACACTTATTCATTCATAGTCTTGACATTAATGGCGGGTCGCATTGAAAGTTGCAGTCTTATATCCCGGAGCAATACAATGCAGCAAGATATGAGCGCGTTGAAAGTTGTAGTCTTATATCCCGATGCAATACAATACAGCAAGATATGAAAACTAACCTTTCCAAGAAAACACGATGTCAGTTGGGGAGAAATCTAAGAGGATTGAATTTCAGGAAAGAAATACGGAACTGAAGTGGTACGAGGGTTGGAACGGGATTTACTCAGCCTCGGGAGGTCAATTGAGTGGAGGAGGGGTTCGATTCCCACCTCACCCATCCTCGAACTGGTTTTCCGTGGTTTCCATTTCTCTTTCAGGCAAATACCGGGATGGTACCTAACTTAAAGCCACAGCCGCTTCCTCCCCTCTTCCTAGTCTATCCCTTCCAATCTTCCCATCCCCTCACAAGGCCCTGTTCAGCATATCAGGTGAGGCCGCCTGGGTGAGATACTGGTTCTCCTTCCCAGTTGTATTCCCGACCCAAAGTCTCACGCTCCAGAACACTACCCTTGAGGCGGCAGCGGCGGGATTCCTGAGTCCGAGGGAAAACCAACCCTGGAGGGTAAAAGGATTAAGAAAGAAATAATACTCCTAAATGAAAATTATTCAGTGTTTTCTTTCTGTACAATGTTTTTCATATTTTCGATTATCGTCGTCTAAATTTTAAAAATTCAGAATCCTTGTGATCATTCACGGTTCGTGAACTGATATCTTTCGAATCTACCGTGTGATTCAGCCGCCCCTTACACTGTAGGTTTACGCAACCCAACTAACGTGCGACATGGTTTAAGTTGGCTATTCCCCTGCAGGTGTACTGTATGGTACCAATGTCCAATGAGCACATTCTGCACACGATTCTGAACCCTACCGACAGATTATATCATCAGCTCGCAAAACATGACGCCTTGAATTCATGTAGCGACGTCCTTTGACCATGTAACTATGTTAATATGTCGTGCCTCGTAACCGGGTGTAACGAAGAGGAAAATATATGCATAAAACTAGGTGACAGTACAGTAATTAATGCCTTAAACACCGAATAGGATGGCGTGTGTACAGTACTCTCCTCTCGTCGTACTAGCAGTATGTTCCCAGCAGTGTAGCGTAGTCGATGTGGTTAGGCGTTGGTGTAGCAACTATGCAGTTTATAGCATGTATTAGGTTCACTACGGTCACAATATCAATAAAGTGTTTCGCCTGCATGTCAGGTTCATATGATCTAGAAGGCACACGCATGCCTTCCAGTGTTTAATAAGAGTATTATATTACGGCATCCGGTTGTGTTTTCTGAGCATACCGATAGGGCAGATGTTTTTCAGGACGGAATTAATATTGCGGGTTACATAAAACTACATTGGAAGGGGCGGCTGAATCACATGGTATACTCTATATAGCGCCTTTAAATACTACTGGATTAAGCCTGGATCGAACCTATTAAGTTGAGCTGAGAAGGCCAGATCTCTACATTCTGAGCTATTCAACCTAGCAACTAAGCTCTCAAAGTCGTATTTGGGAAGATTGCAGTTCTAAATTAGTTCTTTTTTCGGGTGATATTTCAGTCCCAGACAGAACCAATCTACCAACCCGGAAATGTTCGTTACAGAGTAACCTCACTAGTGGAGTGAAATTAATATTTGATTAATACTAACTTTATTACTTAACTACTGTCGTCTACCCGTCGTTGACAGGTTGGTCTTTTGTAGCAGTAATGCCAAATAGTGGAGGCGAGCAAGAGTCGAAAAGACAAAACACATCTCAACCGACAATAACAGTTTCAGTCAGTTCAATGTTGTCAATGATGTTGTTGTTGATTCCTTTCTAGGGTCTTAGGGTCTCCATGGCTAAATAGTTAGCGTGATGGCCTTTGGTCACGGGGGTCCCGGGTTCGATTCCCGGCAGCGTCGGAAATTTTAACCATTATTGGTTAATTTCGCGGCTGTACGTGTCGTCTTCATCATCATTTCATCCTCATCACGACGCGCAGGTCGCCCATGGAAGTCAAATCGAAAGACCTGTACCTGGCGAGCCGAACATATCCTCGGACACTCCCGGCACTACTGTAAAAGCCATACGCCATTTCATTTAGGGTCTTAGGATATTGTAGGCCGGCGCGGCGATTTTAAGACAGACGGGATAGTTATTATCTAACTGCAACAGCAATGCCATCTAGCAGAGATAATAATAATAATAATAATAATAATAATAATAATAATAATAATAATAATAATAATAATAATACGTAATAATAAGGATAATTTTTGTTTAGCCTAATACACTCTTACTAATAATAACTACTTACAAATTATACAAATGTCTTTCTTTCTTTCTTTCTTTCTTTCTTTCTTTCTTTCTTTCTTTCTTTCTTTCATTCCTAATCTGTTTACCCTCCAGGGTTGGTTTTCCCTCGGACTCAGCGAGACTGCGTCGGGATACAACTGGGGAGGAGGACCACTACCTTGCCCAGGCAGCCTCACCTACTATGCTGAACAGGGTCCTTGTGGCGGTAAGGGAAGATTGAAAGGCATGGACAAGGAAGTGGGAAGGAAGTGGCCGTGGCCTTAAGATACGTGGTACCGTCCCGGCATTTGGCTAGAGAAGTGGGATTCCACCACGGAAAACCATTTCGAGGATGGCTGAGGTGGGAATCGAACCCATCCCTCCTCAGTTGACCTCCCAAGGCTGAGTGGACCCCATTCTTGCCCTCGTACCACATTTCAAATTTCGTGGCAGAGCCGGGAATCGAACCCGGGCCTCCGGGGTCGGCAGCTAATCCCACTAACCACTTTACCACGGAGGCTGACCATTTATGCAAATAATAATTATAATAACCAGATGAATTCAACAATAATAAAGGTAATAGTATGAATAAAATAAGCCGGCCCTGCGGTGTAGGGGTAGCCTTCCTGCCCGTTACCCGGAGGCACCGAATTCAATTCCCGGCCAAGTAAGCGATTTTTTTACCTGGATCTGAGGGCTGGTTCGAGATTCCCTCAGCTACGTGATTACAGCTGAGGAGCTCTCAGACAGTGAAATAGCGGCCCCGGTCTAGAAAGCCAAGAATAACGGCCGAGGGGGTTTGTCCTGCTGACAACAAACAACAAAATACATCATAATCTTCCGGCTGAGCAGCGGTCGCTTGGTAGGCCATGGCCCTTCAGGGCTTTTGCAGCATGGGGTTCGAGTTTTTATGAATAAAATAATCTAACCTAGTGATATTTAGATAGAAGCGTACCATATATACAAAACACACATATTACTGTACGTACATAACAAATATGTGAACATTAAATTCGAATCCATGTGAATGTCAGCAATGTTAAAATAACTTAACCTAAAGAACTGTATTTACTAACTGAAAGAACGTGTCAAAAATTACGTACAAAGAAGATACCGAAATATCACCTTCACCGCATAGGTGAAGAGAAGGGATACTAAGAAGAAGAGGAAGGAAATGATCTATGGAAATAGTGAAATAATTATGAAGAGAAAGTAGGAGGAGTTTTGAGGTCACAACTAGATGATTCATTCATGTTTTGCTAGTATTTTGACACAAGCATGTTTGAAAGCTGCTTTGCTGTACGTGGTTCTGACGTCCACCGGTAGGAGATTCCATTGTCGAGCTGCGGTAACGGCGAATGATTTAGCATAGATTGTTGGTCTGTGAACAGGAAGGAGTTATAAAGACACGGTGCTGCAGGGTCGGGTATATTTGTTATGGTCTGTGGCGAGGAGTTTGATGCAATCACGGAGATAGGCTGGTTGAGAAGTTTTATAAATATTATCCAAAAATTTAAGAGTATGAAGTGTGCGTTGCTCGTGCAACTGAAGCAACCTGAGCCGCGCGTACAATGGAGTGACATGGTCAGCGTAACGAAGCGCACAGACACATCTCACACAAGCATTCTGAGCATACTGCAATTTATTTGCCGATTTTACTTCTATGTCATTATAAACCACATCGCAATAATCAAAATTAGGTAAAGCAAATAATTCAACAAGAATTTTCTGAGATGAGAAGAAACAGAGATAAGAAACAAATAACAGCAGTCAGTTTAATGTTATTGTTGATCAGTTTTATGAATTAGAACATTGTAGGCCGTCACATTATTAGTTTCCTTCCGGCTAGACGATATAGAGCATCCGAAGTTAAGGGAGTCTTTCATTTACCATTTTTTTCACAACTAATTGTCCTTCCTCTTCCTCACGTTTTCCTTCACAGTTTGACAGTCATCTTCCTGATAATATGTACTGATGACCACGCGATCTTTCAATCAGTCACCACTGATCTGCAGTCGCCCAGGTGACAGATTCCCAATCAGTTGTTTACCTAGTCTTTTCTTAAATAATTTCAAATAATTTGGAAATATTATATAACACCTCCCTTGGCAAATTATTCCACTCCCTAACGCCTTTTCCTATAGAGAAATATTTGCCCCAATTTGTCCTCTTCAACTCCAACTTTATCTTCATATTGTGACCTTTCATATTTTAAAAACACCACTCAAAAATATTCGTCTACTAATGCCACTGCACGCCATTTCTTCACTGCCAACTCGGAACATACCGCTTAGTCGAACAGTTCGTCTCGTTTCTCCCAAGTCTTCCCAGCCCAAACTTTGTAACATTTTCGTAACGCTACTCTTTCCTCGGTAAACATCCAGAGCAAATAGAGCTGCTTTTTTTTTGGTGTGGATTTTTTCGAGTTCTTGAATCAAGTAAACCTGGCTAGAGTCCCATACACTGGAACCATACTCTAATTGTTGTCTCACCAGTGACATATATGCCCTTTACTTTACATCCTTACTACAACCCCTAAATATCCTCATAACCACACGAAGAGATCTGTAACCTATATTTACAATCCCGTATGAACATCTTTTCTTTTACCTTATCTTTATAAAAGAACTCATGACAACAACAATCGCAATAACTCGTCATAGTGAAAATTACAACTATTTCCATAAGGGTTGTAGCACCGTGAGGTTTTGTTCGTTTGTTTGTTCCTTTGTTTGTTGCGACCTTACGTGAAAACAGCTAAACAGAATTTCTCGATGGATAGTCGACTTGTGAACTAGGCATAACCGTATCGAAAAATTGCTCATAAAAAGAGTTGTGAGAAACATAACGCCCCCATTGAGTGGCTCAGGTGGTTGAGGCGCTGGTCTTCTGATCCCATCTTAGCAGGTTCGATCCTGGATTAGTCCGGTGGTATTTGAAGGTGCTCAAATACGTCAGCCTTGCGTCGGTAGATTTACTGGCACGTAAAAATTTCTCGAACCTCGACGTCTTCGAAAACGTTTAGAAGTAGCTAGTGGGACGTAAAAACAATAGCATTATTTATTATTATAAAAAGTAACTTCAGATCTTTTATATAACTTATCATGCGTTTTTATCGTACGTGGAATAATGATGGAGATTAATACATTTTTCATAAACTTTCTAATACTTCCGGAAACATTAGTTTTAAATAAAAAGTCCAATACATTCATGTGAACAGAGGGGGTGTCTAGTTACCTTGCCCTGCTAACCCTAGGGTTGCGAGTGGTTCAACAACCGTTCATCGACAGGTAGAACTGAAAGTAAACAATACAATACATGTATTTGCTTTACCTCCATTATATCTGCTAACTGTCCGAACAGGTGACGAATGTCGGAATTGCTTCCTACAGGAGTATTTTAACGTGTCGATGACAAAGCGTTTTCACAATTAAACATACTCAACAGTCCAGCCACGATCGAACCCACTTCTTTGAGAACAGAAGGCTAATGACTAACCAACTTTATCCCTGAGTTAGGATGACATGGATGAATGTTTCCTAAATTTAGCGCAAAATAATTTCAATAACACTCACATGAAACGAACATCACAAGTATCCGGGCAGTATTGTTACCTACTATGTACATAGGACTGTTGCCCACGATGTTCCAAGCTGGCTTGACTACAGAGACAAGAGCACAGCCAGGAGAAAATAAAGTGCGATGAGCTGCAATATGGGTTTAAGGAGACACGAAATATTGAAGCAGAAGAAGAAAGTAGAATTCAGGCCATCGACATGACATTTCTTAGAATGATGGCGGGAAGGATTCAGAGAAAGAAGGTCAAGAGCATTTAGAAAAGGAAAACTTGACGGCGTCACAAGAGTGGAGGTGTTAAAAGATCCGGCACCTTCATGAATAATGAATGAGGCAGCCGTGCTTACTACGGTTCGAGCAGTGAGACAATACAGTGATAATTGTCACGATAATGCTGAGCTATAACACTGATTAACACGCCTACATTTCCAAACACATTTCCAACTTACTTACTTACTTACTTACTTACTTACTTACTTACTTCTTCCCTTATCTATCTTGCGGTGTGGAGGGTTTGCAAAAGTATATCCAGACAGCTCGTTCTTTCGTCTTCACCACAGCAGTAGGTCAGGACATTGCTCTCTTCTGTGCATGGACTAAATTATACTGACATGATGTTCTCCTCTTTCCGCGAGTTCGCTTCCCTTCAGAGCCTGTTTCAGCTGTCTTGCGTCTTCCGTACAGGAAATATGATCAAACCTTGACAGTTATGTATCTTTAACGTATTTGTTAAGGGGCTGCACATGTAATAATGCTCGTACTGTTGTGTTACATATTTGCCTCTTCCTTAAGAATCTTTTAAGAATAACATTACCGCGAAAGTTATCCTAATTTCTTGAAACTAATATCGCAGATTCTATGAATATAAACTAGTGTATTTCGGACATAAAATAATTAATATCTGGTGGGGGGGATATTTTTCAAAAATTAATTGCAATAAACATGCACCTTTAAAACTCTACATATCTGTTTCTATTTAACCTAAATTACTCACTGTTGCTGCACATTGCTCTACAATATGTTCCGGATGTTGCATTGCAAAATACCATTTGTGTTTTTGAGTGGGGAATATTTATTCATGTTTTCTATCAATTCCCGGGGAGAAAACAATTTTTGCTTAACTTCAATATAATTGCATTATGCTGCTACACAGGATAGCTGCATTCCATATCTTCATTTTAATTTTAATTTTTAAATTCTAAGTGTACATTTCATGTGACAAGTAATGACAAATATTAAAAAAGAAAACTATGAAAAAAATCTCTTAAAGTTTAGGTACACATTAAGAGTAAAGTCGCTTACTTTTCTTCTTCTAAAAACCTCTTGCTGCACAGGTGGTGCCTAATTATTGCGATTTTAAATCTATGGCCTTCCACCTGGTCCATAAGTTTTTTTTTGCTAGGGGCTTTACGTCGCACCGACACAGATAGGTCTTATGGCGACGATGGGATAGGAAAGGCCTAGGAGTTGGAAGGAAGCGGCCGTGGCCTTAATTAAGGTACAGCCCCAGCATTTGCCTGGTGTGAAAATGGGAAACCACGGAAAACCATCTTCAGGGCTGGCGATAGTGGGATTCGAACCTACTATCTCCCGGATGCAAGCTCACAGCCACGCGCCTCTACACGCACGGCCAACTCGCCCGGTGGTCCATAAGTATCTCCGCCCTTTTTTGCTCCGGAGTACACTGGTTCAGAGCCAGATTAAGGTGCTCCTAATTTGCGGCACCTAAGCCGGGCACTGTCTACTTGCCAGGATTGATTCCATTCTTCTTCGGGATGTCCAATTCAGTCGGACTGCCATTGTTAAAATAGCAATTTTTTTTTTATTTTTTATTTTTTTTGAGTGAACATTTCACCAATAATACAACCTCATTAGCTCTGCCAACTGCTGCCCACTTTTGCGTATGAGAAATAACCCATTCAAACACAAATATTGAAAATATTGAAATATAGAAGAAGAATGTTAAGCTGTCTAAGTGACAGCTGCAGAAAAACGCACACACCGATCATTTAAATGATTTTAAGTAAGCAAAATAATAAGAAAAGATAAACTATACATTTCTGGAAAATAGAGAAAACACACTTCAAAATTAATAATAATGTTATTGTTTTTACGTCCCACTAACTACTTTTGACGGTTTTTTGGAGATGGCAAGGTGCCAGAATTTTGGCCCTCAGGAGTTGTTCTACTTTTCAGTAAATCTACTGACACGAAGCTGGCGTGTTTGAGCACCTTCAAATACCACCGGGCTTAGCCAGGATCCAACCTGCCAAGAAAGACTAACATGGACCAATAAATTTAATTGAAAATTTTCTTCAAAATACTGTAATGAAGGATCGATGAATTCCTTAAAGCACATGATTCACAAGAGGAGTGTAAATGGTTTTCGTCATGTTTGTCTTTTGAGACACTTCTTTCTTGATGATATTTTTGCACTGATAGCATGGAACATTTTTTACCTGCTTTGCGTGTACCATCTTTCCGTCTGTGCTTACGCTTACTCCAAATTTAGTTTAATGAGATACCCACTAACTTTCTGTACTTTTTATATAGACAGAAATATGTCATTTTCAGACTTCATTGCATGAACTTTTACACGGTAGTTCATTTAAATTTCATTAACAACATAATCAATTATCTTATCTTTGGCACAAGTAATTTAACTTGAAAAGTAATTTGTAATTAAAAAATATACATTTTTAATGAAAGTTAACGACTAGAAAAAAATTCAATTTCCCTTTGGGAAATAAAATGATCAAAATATGTATTTCGATAAAATGTGTGACGCAATGTTACCTAGCAACCGCGCAGGCTGTGATGTGAAGTATTGATGGATGGCCATGACATACAGATCCATGGCCTGTGCAGCTCTCAAGGTACTGTTACTAGGTAACATCACGTCACACATTTTGTTACATGACAATATTTTCTGGCGACCCCCATCTCCAAGACATATTTATGTCAACAATATTTTCTAAAATAGTGTCTTAGAGCAGGAGTCATCAACTCAGTGCACCATCATATAAGTTGGAGATACTCACCCGCACGGATCTGCCCTTCATGTGCCGAATATGCGGCAGGAAAAAAAGGAATGAATGAATCAGGTGGGGACAACGGTGTCCTGCAAGGCAGTCAACCACTGAATCGCCATCATAATCCTAATACTGTAGATTATAATGAAAACAAACATGGTTGGTTTAGTTTAAAGGAAAGGATATAAGAATTTATTCTTTTATTTTCGGGGCAGGAATAATACTACTTTGTTATTATTAAAGTAATTTTAAACGAAGTGGCTGTTATTGTTTGATTGTAATGGTAAACAAGAAAACACTGATACTTTTTTGAGGAAGAATATGTAAATTCTGTGTGAACATCTTTCGGAGTTTCGACATTATAATTTTGGAACTGAAACAAATTTCCACCAATATTCTCAGGGACTGTCTCCAAATTGTCAATCACCATTTGTGTGGAATTATTTTAGTGTGTGAGGCATAATTCCTGCACACACCAATCACACGCGGTAATAGATACTGTATATTTTACGGGAAATACCTCACAATGTGGTTTTCGGCTATTCGTCCTGCACTCTACAATAATGTGACAGTATAGCGAAACTACAGTCTGCCATTTCAACAGTTCCTGTCTCCAAGGTTTGAGCATGCCAGTACAGGACGGTATTAGCAGGGTTGTCAACAAGAAGAGGTCATTTCCAAAATGCCTTTGATTATTGTTTTAGAGACTGAAGAGGACTGCCATAGGTGCAATATGTTATCCAGTATGGTTGATGTTCGCAAAAAATTATGTTTTACACACATTTTTTGTTTGTAAATTATCATAATTCGGAGCAGGCATTGATGGTGAAAAAGGAGAAGAGAGCCGTCTACTGCCCATGTGTTCCTCACTTAACTGAGAGCTGTAACACAATTGGTTACACATGGGAACTCAGAGGCCTTCTCTTCGAAGCCAGGGGAACTTCGTTTTTAAGAATGCGAACGAGTTCCTGTCTCAAGAAACTGGACCTCACATTCAGATATACATCATCTTTCATTTAATATTTTCAAGTATTCGTATTTTATTTATTTATTTATTTATTTATTTATTTATTTATTTATTTATTTATTTATTTATTTATTTATTTATTTATTTATTTATTTATTTATTTATTTATTTTATAATTGCTTTTACGTCGTACCGACACAGATAGGTCTTATGACGACGATGGGACAGGAAAGGGCTAGGAGTAGGAAGGAAGTGGCCGTGGCCTTAAATAAATGAACAGCTACATTATTTTCCAGCTGTTAAAATTGGGAACCACGGAAAACCATTTTCTTGACCTCCGACAGTGGGTTTTGAAACCACTATCTCCCGGATGCAAGCTCAGAGTCGAGCGCCCCTAACCACCGTTTACATTCTTGCCATTAGATAATCATGTCCGGCTCCATGGCTAAATGGTTAGCGTGCTGGTCTTTCGTCCAGAGGGTCCCGTGTTCGATTCCCGGCTCGGGGACTGGGTATGTGTGCCGTCTTCAGCATTAGAATTCATCCTAGGTAGGGCCCCATCCTCATAGATGCTCAGGTCACCTATGAAGCGTCAGCTCGAAAGACCTGCATCAGGCCTCTTCGGAGACCACACGACATTATTTTATTAGATAATAATGACTCATTATATTACATTTCTATTAGGACTACGCATTTTAAGAACTTGTACCGGTATTGTATTCCGGATCCCTGTGGTCACTCGCAATTGCGGTCGGATGTCTCTTTTGTTGAGAATAACTAAATAAAATTTGTGATATGAACTGACTATTAAGGATATTTACCTGGACTGTACTATTCAGTTTATCTGAAAGAAGTTTTCTGCTTGTTTTGCTACCGCAGTATCCTGTTTACTGGCAAATAAGACGGAAAATGACAACACTGCTAAATATATTTTAAAATAGAAACTCAGCGTCTTTATTTGACTCTCTTGAATGTATCTGGTACACTTTCTCTAGATACAGACATGCTATACGCATCTTCTAGGAAAAAACTGACTTGTTTATTTATTTTGTACATGTATGAAAACGAATGCTGACAATCTCTTTGTAACCAAAACCTCACCACTTCTTATCGTACACTTCACACTGCCTGTTTATTCATGATAAAGGAATTTCTGGAATGTCTGCATATACAGTATGTTGAAATCATGAATGTGGGATTTTTGAAACGAATAATCGCGTCCTTATGGTTCGGATTGCACGTAAAACTGGAAGTCTCGTATCTATGACCATAATATCAACAGTCACGTAAAAGTACACGCTTACTTTTTAGAGAATTTGAAATATTTTCTGTTTGCTTGCTTTTTAATTACAGCCACAACTCGTCCTCAAATCATTACTACTTCACATAAATTACTTGCTAATGCTAGCCCATCCTTGAGTTTTTGTTGTTGTTGTTGTTGTTGTCGTTGTACTCCACATTTTGTGTGACAAATTTGACCCAATCCTGCTGTTTTAAAGAATTGCAATTTATTTACTGGCTTCTCCACTACTTAAGCATGATTCTGTTGATTTAGAATCAGATCATCAGAGTTATCCAAAACCCTGACCATTTCCTAATTTTCTATATTGTGAACATTTCTTTTTACAATCCAGAAATATCCTTACTCTCTATGAAATTAAATTGTATGCAATTTTGAGAATATTTAAATACCTCAAGATGTTGTATTGTTTGTTTGGTCATCAGACCGTAGGCTGGTTGGGTCCTCATATAGAATCACCAAATGATGACATTGAATTGTTGAAACAATTGATAAAAATTACATTATTGTTGCAACGCAGTGGGAAAAGTGGGGTCGCTTAATTTTGTAAAATTGCTCAATACAGGGTATAATCGTGGACTATTGCACCTGAAAATCTAAATCTGCGTAAATAAATCTCTTCCATTCATTATTTTAGTTCTGATCAGTTCGGAAATTCCCTGTTCGCAGATGGAAGTTAGCGAAAAATGAAGCAGTATAGATAGTGACCGAAATGTTTCACGGGAGTTGCAGTAGTTGATATACTTTCCGCTAGGGTTCGTGATCTATCGGGACTGCTCGCTATAGCTGAAAATTGTTCCACAAGGTTAAATAGTGCATCGTAAACTAAAAAACGTTTGAGAATCGGCGCTATAAAGTGTTTCAAAAATATATCAAATTGTATCTAACTACTTTGTTAAAATATAATAAAAATGTTAATTATTATTTTATTTTTTATTTTTAAGGAAGCCATACTTTCCAGCGACGACTTAGTTTAAATATAACATAAAAACTTTCCAGTCTGTCAAACACACAATTTCAATAATATTATAACATAGTCCCTACATGTAAAAAAAATAAAGACATTATTATACTAAGAATGACATGTTTTGTTCTACAAGAACATCCTCAGATTCTATCAAATCACTTAAATTATGGGTATATATGTACAGTATTGTTTAAATTGCGTAAACTTGTCATGATAGTTAGGTGATAATATGAACACGTATTAACAAAAAATGATTGTATTAGAATTCAACCGTCACCGTCCTGAAACAATGTAAACAACAGACTACGCCTCGGTAGACTAGATAAGTACAGGAGTGTTTCGTTTAAATAAATACGATGACGGTTGAATTCTAATACAATCACTTTTTGCTAATACTTGTTAATATTATCACCTGACTCTCTATCATTGACAAGTTTATGGAACGTAAAGAATACTGTACATATATGATATGATTTTTACAATAAGATACAAAAGTTGAAAACTAGAAAAGCGGCTGGAATTGATAACATTTCTGGAGATATACTAAAGACAATGGGTTGGGATATAGTACCATATCTGAAGTACTTATTTGATTATTGTTTGGTTGAAGGAGCTATATCAAATGAATGGAGAGTTGCTCTAGTAGCCCCTGTGTATAAAGGAGAGGGTGATAGACATTAAGGTGAAAATTACAGGCCAGTAAGTTTGACATGCGTTGCATGTAAGCTTTGGGAAGGCATTCTTTCTGATTATATAAGACATGTTTGCAAAATTAATAAATGGTTTGACAGAAGGCATGCTGGGTTTAGGAAATGTTATTCCACTGAAGCTAAACATGTAGGATTCCAGCAAGATATAGCAGATATCTTGTATTCAGGAGGTCAAATGGACTGTATCGCGATTGACCTGTCTAAAGCATTTGATAGGGTGGATCATGGGAGACTACTGGCTAAAATGAGTGCAATTGGACTAGACAAAAGAGTGACTGAATGGGTGGCTATATTTCAAGAAAATAGATCTCAGAGAATTAGAGTAGGCGAAGCTTTATCTGACCCTGTAATAATTAAGAGGGGAATTCCTCAAGGCAGTATTATTGGACCTTTATGTTTTATTATATATATATATATATATATATATGATATGAGTAAAGGAGTGGAATCAGAGGTAAGGCTTCTTGCGGATGATGTTATTCTGTATAGAGTGATAAATAAGTTACAAGATTGTACGGAACTGCAACGTGACCTCGATAATGTTGTGAGATGGACAGTAGGCAGTGGTATGTTGATAAACGGCGTTAAAAGTCAGGTTGTGAGTTTCACAAATAGGAAAAGACCGAGCGAGTTGGCCGTTTGTTTAGGGGCGCGTGGCTGCGAGCTTGCATCCGGGAAATAGTGGGTTCGAATCCCACTGTCGGCAGCTCAGAAGATGGTTTTCCCTGGTTTCCCATTTTCACACCAGGCAAATGCTGGGGCTGTACTATAATTAAGGCCGCTTCCTTCGCACTTCTAGGCCTTTCCTATCCCATCGTCGCCAAAAGACCTATCTGTGTCGGTGCGACGTAAAGCCACTAGCAAAAAAAAAAAAAAAAAAAAAAAAAGGAAAAGTCCTCTCAGTTTTAATTACTGCGTTGATGGGGTGAAAATTCCTTTTGGGGATGATTGTAAGTATCTGGGTGTTAATATAAGGAAAGATCTTCATTGGGGTAGTCATATACATGGGATTGTAAATAAAGGATACAGATCTCTGCACATGGTTATGAGGGTGTTTAGGGGTTGTAGTAAAGATGTAAAGGAGAGGGCATATGTCTCTGGTAAGACCCCAACTAGAGTATGGTTCCAGTTTTATGGGACGCTCACCAGGATTACCTGATTCAAGAACTGGAAAAACACAAAGAAAAGCAGCTCGATTTGTTCTGGGTGATTTCACACAAAAGAGTAAAAAATCAAACCCCACGGCACTTAATGCCCTTGGAAAGGCTTTAGCCAACCCAGCAACCTCTGCTCATCCCGAAGGCCTGCAGATTACGAGGATCCGTGTGGTCAGCACGACGCATCCTCTCGACCATTATTCTGGGCTTTCGAGCCCGGGGCCGCCATCTCACCGTCAGATGGCTCCTCAATTTTAATCCTGTAGCTTGAGTGGACCTCGAACCAGCCCTCAGGCCGAGAAAAAATCCCTGACCTGGCCGGGAATCGAACCCGGGGCCTCCGGGCGAGAGGCAGGCACGCTACCCTTACACTGCGGGGCCAGCCGACAAAAGAGTAGCGTTACAAAAATGTTGCAAAGTTTGGGCTGGGAAGAACTGGAAGAAATAAGACGAGCTGCTCGACTAAGTGGTATGTTCCGAGCTGTCAGCGGAGAGATGGCGTGGAATGACATTAGTAGACGAATACGTTTGAGTGGCGTCTTTAAAAGTAGGAAAGATCACAATATGGAGGTAAAGTTGGAATGCAAGAGGACAAATTGTGGCAAATATTCATTTATAGGAAGGGGAGTTAGGGATTGGAATAAATTACCAAGGGAGATGTTCAATAAATTTCCAATCTCAATGAAATCATTTAAGAAAAGGCTAGATAGGAAATCTGTCATCTGGGCGACTTCCCTAAATTCAGATCAGTATTGATTGATATGTACGCATAATTTAAGTGATTTGATAGAATCTGAAGATGTTCTTGTAGAACGAAACATGCCATCCTTTGCGTAATAGTGTGTATGTATATTTACAGGTAATGCAATAATTTTTATTGAAATTGTGTGTTTGGCAGATTGGAATGAGTTTTATGTTGCATTTAGAGCATCAACCAGTAAGTGATGGGGTTCGGTTACTGGTTTGTTCAGAAATAAATGATTGTGTAGCTAATGGGATTCGCTCCACATTTCATGGGTAATGACCTCCAAGAGAGGACAATATTTTTCATGCATGGATGCGAGAGTAGGTTGAAAAATATGCACCGCATTATTACACTCATTTGTTTAATCGAGTTAACTTGTGAGTCACGGTTCACTTGTAATAGAACCAAACCAATTGCTGACATGTGTAAGGGCAACTTTCACGAACAAGGAGGAATATCCTGCATGGAACATGACTCATCGCATATTTACTAGAGTAGTAGAAAGTCGGTTTGAATGGCTTAGAGGCAGAGTCGTAGGAATTTATATCAAAGAAGTAGTACAACCCTGTGACGAGTTTATGTCTCGGATATATGAATCAGTCCGCGATTTGTTATACGAATATGATTTCATGTAACTAGAAAGCAAAGCAATCACCAGAGTCCGGAAAAATAACGTATAATGTGACCTAAAATTTCCCACAATTTGACTTAAAATGAGCACAAAAGATCAAAAATATAGAAAGAAATATACAGGTTTACTCAAGAGAAGAACACGTACGTCTTCCGCATTACCTTTAATTCGTAATATTGCGATTAGAATCAATAAATAACGTCTAATAATAATAATAATAATAATAATAATAATAATAATAATAATAACAATAATAATAATAAAACTCGTTTCCTCATCACAAGGAGGTGCAGCTTTTTACAGGCACATCCCCAATGAAGGCATGTTTCATGTACTATTTTAACCACATACCAGCCATCCTGCTATACTTAAATTTCTGGCAGTACCGGGAATCGAACCCGGGCCTTCGACGACAGCAGTAGTGCTAACCGTTACACTACGGAGGTGGGAATAATAGGTACAGAAATATCAATGAAAATATTTGCCCTTTTTTGAAAAATCAGTTTTTTTTTTACGAGCTGAATAACTGAGCATCTGTACTGTACGTCGTCATTACTGGTATGTTCTGCAATCCACTGAAATGAAATGGCGTATGGCTTTTAGTGCCGGGAGTGTCCGAGGACAAGTTCGGCTCGCCAGATGCTGGTCTTTTGAATTGATACCCGTAGGCGACCTGCGCGTCGTGATGAGGATGAAATGATGATGAAGACGACACTGATATTATGGATACCATCTGTAGAAAAAAATATCCTCACCGAATTTTAAAATAATTTACCTGAAGTAGACAGCTTTAGATGGCGCTATTTTTGTCATTCTAACACTGGAAGTGGATCACTCACGTATAAGTTAACCTCGCACAGTATGTAAGGAAACTAGGGCGACGATAGAATATGAAAAGGATAGGAATGGGAAGGAAGCATCCGTGGCCTTAACTGAGGTGCATCCCCAGTATTTGAATGGGGTGAAAATGGGAAACTACGGAAAACTATCTTCAGGGCTGCCGACAGTGGGGGTCGAACCCACTATCTCCCGAAGAAGCACGTACATGTGTATGTTTGTACTGGCTCACGTCAACATCCTGACTTAAATGCGTATTTATACTTACTTCGGGGATAATACCCCCCCTCTCTCACCACAAACCCATCCAGATTAGAAGCAGTGTCTCGCCACTCACTAAAGATGTGAATTTCCAAAGGATACTGGCAAGAGTTTTACAAAGTTCGCAGTTTTCGAACTGATTACTGAATATTCAGATATCTGAGCATTAACGCTTATTCAAAGCTTCCATCGGTAATCAGATACGTTGATTACTCAACGTAGGCGGTCCAATGGTAGTCAGATATGTTGATTACCCAATGTAAATGGATAAAAATAACTAAATAATAACTCGAAACAAAGGCAAATGACTTAAAAGCAGGAAAACAACAAAATAATTTTATGAGAAAAGACAAAATAATGATAGTAACTTGAAAAAACTCAAACTAAAAATTACTTAAGGAATAGGTATTTCTACTGGCCATGATCAGGATTTATACTTAAGTTGGGCCGATGAACTACCTGTTAGGTCCCTTTAAACAACAAACATCATCATCATCATCATCATATACATAGCAATATCTATGAGGCACCAGTTAAAAGATGGCATATCATCAAACTCGAAGCTCTGGTAATCACCATAAAGGCTATGAAAACCTTGGAGGAATGTAGCCCTAAGTTAAAAGCTTCCATTTTCAGAAACGTTGACGTAAGTGGTATAGTGGAGTTAACTCTAGCCTAGGGCCTCTCAGAGTGCATGCGCCCGTGCACTGCACGGCGCAAGGTGCAGGAGACGACTTCACTAGGTTGACCAGAGTGCAAACCCCCACTCCACTTTCCCTACACCTGTCTCACCCGTTCGGCCTGTCTTCGCCTTCTCCACCTTCCCCGCTGCGAAATGTTTGTGTGCGGTGAGCGGTGACACTGTTGTATGGGACAATGTTGCCGGTGTTAAAACACTCTTCTTTCAATTTGGTTTGAGCAGATAATTTATCTTCTCTAGCCCTTCTTTTCCTTTATCTTTGCAATGATACCAGTTATGTGACAGCAATTTTGAGAGCCTTCTTTAAATTACAATCAGAAATAGGCCTACTCGCACGCAATCTAGTTTTCGTACAGGTCAAAACAGGAAAAAATGCCTTTCATATGCATGTGGAACCAATCATAGGAATAATCTTAGCTGCTTCTCGATGGAGCTGAGGAAAATCTTCGCTCGACAAATTCTCGTAGGATTTGAGCAAAGCCTTTGTATTAGACAATACATCTTTTTGATTAACTTATCACATAATTATTGCCCCACGGATTTAGCGTTTGGCTTTATCGTCACGACTGACAAACAAAATACGAAAGTTCCCAGTTCGATTGAAATGGACTTTCGGAAGTCTTTGCTTTCTTCGAAACAGGTTGCTCCATTATTATGTTGTTGCCTTGCGCTTATCTATTTCACTGACAAATAAGCCGTCTTGCACCGAACGCTTCATCGCTCTCAGCACACTACACCACCGGAGTCAAGCCGAGTTGAGCCGAGTCAGACCGATGCATTGTGCACGGAGCCTCTGCGCCTCGATTTGCACGCGTGAGATTTTGGGCGTTTGAGAGGTCCTGCGTCTAGCCTATGGCTGTCCACCTTTGACCCCCAAGAACTATCCCATGATGTAGGAGCACCGCACCGATTTCTTACCCGGAGGACCCAGATTCTATTCCCGGCCAGTCCAAGGATGTTAATTTTAAACTCACGGCAGGAACAGCGTTTACTCAGCCTCATGAGACCAACTGAGGAGCTCTTTGATATGAGGAGAAGAGTAACTGGACACGAAATTTTCGTCTTGGCAGGCCAACGCTTTTAATTGACTGTTATACCACGAGCTTCTTATTTTAGTTACTTATTTCCAGTGCAGGCTTAGTGAATTATAGGATGAAATACTTCCCTATAAGGGCAGTCTATTTTCTACATTTTTCAACTTCCTGATGAAAAATAGAACCCTCGTTACAACGGCCGAATGGAGCATATTTTTAAAATTTCGCCAAGGCAATTCCCTCACACGTATAGCATCCATTTACATGACTATTTCTATATAGACCTAACATGCTAGCACAAAGCAAGGTTTGTGAGGAAATGGTTTATGCGCACTATAGTTTCAGAAATAGACTGACTATCGTGGAGTCCTGAGCACCGATGACCTAGATGTTAGGTCCCTTAAAACAACAAGGAACAAAACAAGCAAACAGAGTTCTGACCCGAATCCAACGGAACTCCTTAATGATGAATTATACCACCAACATCGTTCTAAATTCCTATGACCCATATCACAAATTGCTCTGTCAACTGTTCTTTAGAAAGAATGGAATGCCGTTCCTCCAGAGACTGACAGATATTAGTAGAAAGTCTCCTTTAAAGAATTAGGACAATATCGAAGGCGAATTTTATGTTCACAAGTGAGAGGTGTCTCAACGGGTAAATTTGACCACAATTTTAATTAAGAACTCTACTGTATATGGGTGTATTTAATTATTACATGTACGAGTATGTATGTTTGTAGAAACGAGTGAATTTATAGAATTTGTTAAAAACAAAATCTCAGCAATATTTAAATAATTACTAGGGGTCCATGTCCGCCTCTGCGGTGTAGCGTTTAGTGTGATTAGATGCCACCCCCGGGGGCTAGGCTTCGATTCCCAGCTCTGCCACGAAATTTGAAAAGTGGTACGAGGACTGGAACGGGGTCCACTCAGCCTCGGGAGGTTAACTGAGTAGAGGGGGTTCGATTCCCATCTCAGCCATTCTCGAGCCGGGCTGAGTGGCTCAGACGGTTAAGGCGCTGGCCTTCTAACCCCAACTTGGCAGGTTCGATCCTGGCTCAGTCCGGTGGTATTTGAAGGTGCTCAAATACGACAGCCCCGTGTCGGTAGATTTACGGGCACGTAAAAGAACTCCTGCGGGACTAAATTCCGGCACCTCGGCGTCTCCGAAGACCTTAAAAAGTAGTTAGTGGGACGTAAAACAAATAACATTATTATTATTATTATTAGCCATTCTCGAAGTAGTTTTCCGTGGTTTCCCAATTCTTATCCAGGCAAGTGCAAGGATGGTATCTAATTTAAGGCCACGGCCTCTTCCTTGCCTATCGCTTCCATTCTTCCCATCCTCCACAAGACCCCTGTTCAGCATAGCTCGTGAGGCCGCCTGAGCGAGGTACTGGTCCTCCTCGCCAGTTGTATTCCCGACCAAATGTCTCACGCTCCAATACAGTTCCCATGAGGTGGTGGTGGTAGTGGTAGAAATGTGATGTCTCTGTGAGCTCGGGGGGAGGGGAGAATCAACGCTGGGGGGGGTGGATTAAATAATTAAAATACTGGGGGTCCATATAATATACATCTGTTACAAGAATTAGTGTAATTTTATTTTATATTTGAGTTGATATTGAGCCGTATCCTATCGGCCCATAATAATAATTGGAATATTATTTGACCAAACATGTGAAATTTATTCAGAAAAGTTACAGTCTAATATGTGAAAGCATCGTATCCTAAGGTAGCTGATACCGGATGTTGAGCAAGACAGTGGTTCGCTGGATGTTGCTTCATATTTCCGTATGACCGTGAGATAGTATAGCGTACCCAAGCGTTGGCACGGATCGACACGTGTATTAGATGCTGACCAAGCAAGATATTTCAGCCAATAGGAACTTAGGGATTTGGCAAACCTGGAGGCTACACCGCGCCAAATATTAATTCCAAGATGACCAACGTGCTCTGTGGATAAAGTCAGTTTCTGTAAGAGATCGGTTATCCACAGTTTCTGAAGTCAGATATATTTGGAAATGTATTATAAAAATTGGTGGAAGAGATTTGCTAGTGTTTGAGCTGTGTTTTGTAAATATATTACAATAAGTATTATGTCATCATACATGACGAACTCTCTGATTGGTGGTTGGTTCAGACACCCGGGAACCCCAACATTATTGGCGTCACCGAAGCCTCCTCAGTAACCCTTAGCTCTGGAGAGCGTCAGTCCGTAGCAAAGATTTGAGCAGTACGGTTGTACTAACTTTGTATTCCGTAGTTGAAATTTGAGCAGTGCGGATGTACCAACTCTGTATCTCCGTGGTAAAGATTTGCACAGTGCGGATGCATTAACTCTGTGGCTGGTGATCGTGATTAACGTGGTATCATTCCTGTAACAGTAACTGAGTTTCAGTGATACTTCAAATTGTGCAGTCGCAATATTTACTGTGCTAGAGCAAATGAAATAGTACAAGTTTGGCAGAGTTTACTTTCTATTGATAAAGACGGTGTTTAGTGACCGCTGAGTAACAAGTGTAGTGGAAACGTGCTATTGTTTCACTATTTCGCGACGGGCGCGTATTCGCGTGGAACTTCCGTACCGAACCGTGGACTGCTTTTTAAACTGTATTTTTACCCTTTAAGTGAAGTGTGTTATATATATGTGAATCAGTGTGTTAGCTGATCTGGTAAAAGAAAGGGTATCTCGGCTCGCAGCATTAAGCAGTGAAGAGGTTATCAATAATAGTCTTCTGTGTTCCAGTGAATTGTTTTCCAGCAAGATGATGGATACACCTGCAGAGGAAGGAAGTGCATTCACGCATGTTAAGGATGTGATTAACATGGAGTAAAACCATAAGTAGTGGGAATGTAAGCTGCTATCCTGGTTTCCCGAGAGTCACGTAGAATGTAAAGTAAGACGCATGTATTATTTACGGCATGATATGTAAGTTATGTTAAGGTACTAGGGCAGTGTAGATAGAATTTTTATTTTCATTTAAAGTAAGCCTGACGGCATGTGTTTGTTTAACTTTGTTACTATGATAGATTCGGATACGAGATTAATGCATGTTTATTTTATTTTCATTTTGCTTTATGAGTAGATGTTTGGGAAAATGAGGGATTGATAGGATCAGCTATTGTTGTAAATATAGTACTTAGCGTAGGATATTCCGAGTTTTCCTTAAATATATGCTAGAAGGGCTAGATCGACAGGTTCATTTTTATATTACGTCAAACACGTATCAATTCATTTTATTTCGGTTATTCAGAGAGACAGGTATAGCTATTTTGCATGATGCATGGTTTTACAGAAGCTGCCAGAAGGAGCTGCAGAACGTCGTCGTTAAATTAAGATCTTTGAAGTTAAGTTGGATTCGGTTTGCCTGATGGTCTGCCAAGGATTTGAACTGCGTCTCATTATGTGGAAAGGCCAATGGGATTCATGAGGAATAATGAGATAATAATTGCATGCTGAATTATAATGTATTGGTGCAGGCTGATGGTAAGCCTGACAAGATAGAGTTTTATGCAGATGTGTGTGCCTGCCTAGTGTCTTCTGAGTGTATATTGTGATCAGAATGGACAGTGTTAATTCCAGACTATTGAGTCTGATGTTGTTAAATGGCCCAAGCATGCCAAGAAGGAATTAATATACGGGAGTTTCCGTGTAGTTGTTGATGGGCGTTATCTCATGGCAAGCTGATTCCTGGCCTGTGTTATCGGCATGTG
This sequence comes from Anabrus simplex, assembly GCF_040414725.1. Classification (NCBI taxonomy): domain Eukaryota; kingdom Metazoa; phylum Arthropoda; class Insecta; order Orthoptera; family Tettigoniidae; genus Anabrus; species Anabrus simplex. The sequence goes on along the minus strand of NC_090268.1, from coordinate 355,306,785 downwards.
TGAAAGAGACAGTATTTCCTTGTGGCGGCCTCGGGAGACAAAATCCAATCTTTAGCGTAGTGGAGTTCAATATCTCTTTACAGCTCGTAATCTACCCGGAAGTACATGACGGATGACCGCGCTGTTGAGCGCTTAAACGCAGCAGAAGGAGGCAATGTCGCCCATTGCTTTCTTCATGATATCAAGGATTATTTATATGTTTTTCCCTTACAGGATGGTTTTACATTATTATTTTGTGATTGTATACCTTATCTCGTTGTTTTTAAAGGGAACAGCCCGAGTGCTGAAGTATCGTTGGTTTATCTAGTTCTGTCTAGATCTTTTGTAGTGAACCGGCATTCACATTAGAAGCAGTGTAGCATTTAAGACTTTACTCGATATCCGATGTATATATATATGTTTAGTTTGATTATTTGAATTGCTGTAAATATAGTGGAGGATTTGCCCCTAGTATTTTGCATACCTTACATAGCGTCCGGTGCGTCTTAATTATTTTTCTTTCCGTCGTAATTTTTCTTATTATGTAACTTTTATTTTACGGAAATAGTTTGACGACTCTCGGGAGTAACTTAATTTTGAAACCGTATCGTTGGGATGCGATAGTGTGAAACTCCATACGGAAATACCACATGGCAGTGTTTGCGTACACTTGTTGCCATACAACATGAACATTGGACTATTAGAAGAAGCTCAATCTTGATTTATATTAATGTTCTTTGTTGAACTTGTTTTTCTTTTTTAATGTCAAATTCGTACAATTATTCAATTAACGTTTCTGATTTCAAATTATTTCTACACTTTGAGTTTATTTTTTTTACAAATTATTTTTTTTTATTCAATTATTTTCGTGTGATTTGATCGGGGATATTTGTTAATAAATCCATCTTACCCCCTATGATTGTTTCTCATTCGTGTTATACCTCCATTTTCTGTCATTGATTGCTATTTTAGTGTAGAACTTCGACTTTTTATCCTGACCCAATCGACAACCAACCCACACTCTGCCCAACCCTGAGTTAGTCGGATGTTCATACAGGAATGGAGGCATCGTCCTAGAGGGTATTTACCCCTGTATACGGTACAATATAAAGATCAGAAAGCTTGGTTGAAGTTGCATATTGAAGTTTTCTTCCCCTAGAGTACGTAAAATAATTCAGACGCTGAAGATACCAAGATACATTTCTCGAATTCGGTTCTTACCCGATCATCGAACGCCCTGAAGATGGTTATCACTGGTTTCCTATTTTCTTACCAGACATCTTAATTAAGGCAACAGCCGCTTTCAGCGAAATCGTAGTCGGTTTTCCTGCGGCACTTACCGCACAGCCATCTCCCTCTGTATACTGCAATATAGACTTGGCATTCTTTCCTTCTTCATTCTTTCTTCTTCCGGCACTTTTCCCACACCCGGGTGAGGTTGAAATCTGTATTACACATGTGGTCTTGACGCAGTTTTACGGTCGGCTTCCCTTCCTGGTGACAACTGTATGTGGAGAGACCTGTTGAACAATTATGTTTATCTGTATTAGTTGGTAATGATGTGTATAAATGAAGGGATGTGTATGGAGACGATCACCTGGTTCCCGAGCCAGAGAAATTAACTAGACAGAGTTAAAATCCCCACTATCGTACAGTAATCGAATTTATATCATTCTGAACAGCACTGCGCTAACCACTCACTCAAGGAACCAGACAATTTTTAATCATACAGCAGTTGATTCACTTCAGATGCTTCATTTCTTCCATTTTTAAAATTTCGCCAAGGCAATTCCCTCATACGGATGAGATACCAGATCCGGTTTACAAAATTTTGCAAAATCTCATTGTTTAGACAAGAACCAGAATATTCCAATATAAGAGCATTTTTCTTCAACAACTTTACAGCCTTCCAGAGAAGCACCTTAATATTGCAGTTGAATTTAGGAAATACAGAAAAGAGCTTACCTGCTCTCCAACTTTAAGTAATCTCTTACAGCTCGCTTAGGGCAAACTTACACAACCCCTTACAATCTCTGGCCCCTCCAGGCACAATTTACAATTAACGAAAGTTAGTACGCAGGGGTATCTAATAGCCAACCTACTGGACCTTCGTGGAATAAGAATAACGGGTTAAATTAATGGCCAGAACACAAAATAAATGGACGCGTATACTTGCACTCCTAGTTATTGAAGAATAAAATCCTAACGGGGCTCCCGGCCCAGTGATACAGGGGCTAAGCCCAATCTACTGAGGTGACTCGAATGAAGGTTAATTTGATATATTACGGGAAAGAAAAACAGTCACGAAATCGTAGTCACCTCAAACCAAGTTGATGGGAAACTCAAGATGGTAACGCACTCTCAATCCCCGGTTTGCAGTTGGAAACTTAATGAAATTTTACATTAGCCGAACGAAAATTTACATTTCAGGAAAGGTTGGTTACCATTTACATGACTATTTCTATATAGGCCTAACATGCTGGCACAAAGCAAGGTTTGTGCGGAAATGGTTTGTGCGCACTATAGTTTCAGAAATAGACTGGCCATCGCGGAATCCTGAGCGCCGATGACCTATCCTCTCTATCCTCTCCTATGTCCCTTGGTTAGAACTTGCGCACATGTAACACAGATCTATGTTGTTTCGCACATTGTGTCGCTATTTACAGGGAACGCAAATCTATACAGGCAACACAAACCTATGGTGTTCCTCACATAAGTGGACCAACCACAGGGACTCGCACTATCCCGTGGTGTTCTTCACATAGTGGGTAGTAATCATAGGCAAGGCAGACCAACAGTGTCGCTCATATAGTGGTACTGTAAAATGCATCCTGAATACACACTGTCACTACTAATCACAAATCTATTTTGTACCTAACATAGCGGTACTACGCGCAAGTAAAAGCGACCCATGGTGTTCCCTGCGTGATGGTACTAATTACAAGTAGTATCATGGTTCTAATTTGATTATCCCTTGGTCGCCCCTTTTAGTTGCCTCTTACGAAGGCAGGGAATACCGTGGGTGTATTCTTCGCCTGCGTCCCACACTCAAAGAGGGATGTGTGTTTGGACCACAAGAGGTATTTTATTTCATTCAAGTCCGCCGGCAAGCCGGTTAGGACCCCCCTATCCGTCACCTGGGACGCGCCACGTGAGAGTATCACCTCACCCCCTGCTACGCCAGCGTAGTAGGTTCGTGGTATTTATTAATGCAAAAGCTGTATACTTACTTGAATTAGGTTCATTTTTTGTGTTAAGTACCATCAATTTTCATAGATACTTGAGTGTGCCAACGGCCCTAGCCGTGTTGAAACACCGGATCCCGTGAGATCTCCGAAGTTAAGCAACATTGGGCGTGGTCAAGATTTGGATGGGTTGCCACGCGCTGTTGGTGGGGGGTAAGGGAATGGAGGAGCGGAAAGGAACTGGCCACCCTACCGTACGTAAACTCCGGCTCAGGCATACCTCTGCTGAGGATCGGACCTGCCTTCGGGCATAATACACCCTTACCCCTTACTTGAGTGTTTGGAGACGTTCTGATATACAGGATAACGATACCAAACTAAAAAACAAATTTCGAAAATAACTTCCGGCCTAAATTCAGTTCCGAAAAAACTGTCTAAAATCGCTTTTCTTTATTTGCCTTCTTTTTTATTCAAATCTTAGCCAAATTAACTTATTTACATTATTCTTTCTGTAATGTTTTTTTTTTTGGGTTCAGTACCCTCAGAGGATTTTTGATTTTTTGAAAAATGTCCACACCGAACGCAGTTATAAGCGCTTAAGTGAAACTCTGCATTGACTCACGTTAGCGCTCGTACTGGTGCTTAAGTGAAACAATGCTTTGATTCACCTTAGCGCTCGTAGTGGTGCTTGAGTGAAACTCTGCATTGACTCACATTAGCGCTCGTACTGGTGCTTAAGTGAAACAATGCTTTGATTCACTTTAGCGCTCATAGTGGTGCTTAAGTGAAACTCTGCATTGACTCACATTAGCGCTCATAGTGGTGCTTAAGTGAAACTCTGCATTGACTCACATTAGCGCTCATAGTGGTGCTTAAGTGAAACTCTGCATTGACTCACATTAGCGCTCGTAGTGGTGCTTAAGTGAAACTCTGCACTGACTCACAGTAGCGCTCGTAGTGGTGCTTAAGTGAAACTCTGCATTGACTCACATTAGCGCTCATAGTGGTGCTTAAGTGAAACTCTGCATTGACTCACATTAGCGCTCGTACTGGTGCTTAAGTGAAACTCTGCATTGACTCACATTAGCGCTCGTACTGGTGCTTAAGTGAAACTCTGCATTGACTCACATTAGCGCTCATAGTGGTGCTTAAGTGAAACTCTGCATTGACTCACATTAGCGCTCGTAGTGGTGCTTAAGTGAAACTCTGCATTGACTCACAGTAGCGCTCGTAGTGGTTCTTAAGTGAAACTCTGCATTGACTCACATTAGCGCTCATAGTGGTGCTTAAGTGAAACTCTGCATTGACTCACATTAGCGCTCATGGTGGTGCTTAAGTGAAACAATGCTTTGACTCACATTAGCGCTCATAGTGGTGCTTAAGTGAAACAATGCTTTGACTCACATTAGCGCTCATAGTGGTGCTTAAGTGAAACTCTGCATTGACTCACATTAGCGCTTATAGTGGTACTTAAGTGAAACTCTGCATTGACTCACATTAGCGCTCATAGTGGTGCTTAAGTGAAACAATGCTTTGACTCACATTAGCGCTCATAGTGGTGCTTAAGTGAAACAATGCTTTGACTCACATTAGCGCTCATAGTGGTGCTTAAGTGAAACAATGCTTTGACTCACATTAGCGCTCATAGTGGTGCTTAAGTGAAACAATGCTTTGACTCACATTAGCACTCATAGTGGTGCTTAAGTGAAACTCTGCATTGACTCACATTAGCGCTCATAGTGGAAGAAAAAGGCAAACTGCTAATCTAATCACGGCCGACTTGATGCGTCGCTCTAGCTAGCTCGGCCGTGATCTAATCGACCGGATAACGATAACTGAGAAAAGGATTGTAATTTTTAGGAATAATTTTAGGAATAATTTTTAGGAATAATTCTTATACTTTATTATATTTTATTCGCCTAAAATTCGTAGTTCTTTTCCCTAGGACGTTTTCAACATTGAGTTGCTTGACTGAAGGGCTAGAACTGTGGATTTTTTAAACTTCGTCAAACATCATGTCCAAGTAACTGGTACAGAATTATTAACTTCTAAAACATCTACTGATTGAGAGACGGTAGGACAGAAACGTTTTTGGCTTTCCAAAAAAAATTGTGTGGTAGACATAGTCTTGGAATAATTTTCGAAATAAAATCTGAAAGGTTAAGCGTGCATTGAGAAATAATGAGAAAGGAAAATCAATTTTTTGTTATATTTCAGACAAGTTTTATAAATTATACAATAAATATGGCTTTTACAAAAAGTAAAAAATAAATTAAATAAATAACTTAAATTAAGACAGTTTCTATGAACACTGGGATTATCTTGGTATTCTGAATTCTGCTGAACTGGAAAGATTCCAGCAGTACTGACATCTTTCCTGCTCACAATCCACAACACAAATATCGTCTTGAGTTCATTTCTGACTTGACAGTGGACAATAAATAGCGGTACTCATACTGAGTCAATCAGCATGAGTAATGTTTTGTGATTTGCTGATACTTAGAGCACATGTGTATATAACAGAATAAATATGATTTATGAGTCCCTTGTAGAGTTGAGTATTCTTCAGTGAAGAAAATGACTGGTTTCCTAGCTCTGTCTCATTCTACCACGATGGTCCCGTTATTCCCTACAGTGTAATAAAGCTGTTTTGCACAGTCCAAGATGCCTACATTCTGTGTACACTGGAGGAGAATGATGTGGTTTACGAAGCCTTCTCACCTATCAAAACGCATTCTTCTGTGGGTCCTCGCGCTTCTCACCGGAGAGCTCTTATGTGATCTTAAATCGTCATCGTCGTCATCGGCGTCGTCGTCATCATCACCATCATCTAGTCCGATTCCATAATCATCATCTTCATCATCTTCTTCTCTCTCCTCTTGTTCAGCTTCTTCAGCTTTCTCTGTAGGTCCGTCTGTTTGGGTGGCCTCTGTTTCACTCTGTTCCTCTTCCTCTTCCTCGTCTTCATCATCATCATCATCGTCGTCGTCATCATCATCATCATCGTCTATGTCATCATCATCCTCTTCGTCTTCCTCTCTATCGTCCTCCTCCTGTTCGTTCTCGACGTCAACTTCATTAGGCTGTAGTTTATGAGGAGCAGCTGTGCTCGTAGATACTTTCACAGCTTGTGTAGATGGAGACGCTGAAGCAGACTCTTCTTGATCCTGGCTGGCTACTACATCAGCCTCTGTGACACTCCCTCCGTGGTCCTTGATGTTCTCCGCTGCCATGGAAGTGGCTTCCATCGTGTCTCCCGACACCTCTGTAATGCTCATCGACGTCGAAGTAACGGGCTCCTCGAATTTCTCGTCTTGAACCTGGACAGCTTCAGTGGTCGGCTTGCGAGTTGCTGGCTTGCGAACTGGACGCGGTGATGTTGGTTTGGGGGTTGTCGATTGTGCCAACTTCACTGGAGGCTTACTGGAAGGTTTCGCCAAGCCCTTCACTGGTTTCCTAACTGGAGTCAATTTGACAGGCCTTGCACTTGTCTGAGCTACAGCAGGTCTTTCTGCTTTCTTCTTAGAAGGTTTGCTGCTGTCCGAACCGAACAAACCCAGGAGATCGTTACCAAACACACTGAATCCTGTGTAATCTGGAGAATCATCGCTTGCAGGAGCATCGTCAGCGTCATCATCGTCGTCATCATCATCATCGTCATCGTCATCATCATCCCCTCCGGCGAGGTCCTCCAAGTCATCATCATCGTCGTCATCGTCGAGATCGTAATCATCGTCGTCATCATCATCATCGTCATTTTCCTGAGTGACGGCGGCAGGTGCTGGCGGGGATGGGAGAGGTGGTGCTGGCTCAAGGTTCAGACCTTGAGGGCCAAACTTGAAACAGGAGACACGTAGCGCTGCTTCCACATCATCGAGAGCTCGGAGCTCTAGACCAAGGCACGCCTTGAATTCTTCTCCTTGCCGTGAGATACCGTACACACGACCGCAGAACTTGGAAATTCCACCTGGTAGAGGCATACATACCGGTTTCGGACGCTGACCTGTAAAGACATGCAATTTTATAATATCAGATTATAACTGTCTATAATGCATAAAGTACAGTTGAACAATCAAAAACTGACGCATGAATTTTTTACAGTCCCGTATTGGGTATCAGCCCACCTCTGTTGTGTAGTGGTTAATGTGGTTAGCTGCTACTCGCGAAGGCCCGGGTTCGATTCCCGGTTCTGCCACGAACAAAATTTCGCAAGTGAAATTTTCAATTTCTTAAACATCTCCGTTTGAAATTTGTAGCTGGACTGAGTGGCTCAGACGGTTGAGGCGCTGGCCTTCTGACCCCAATTTGGCAGGTTCGACCCTGGCTCAGTCAGGCGGTACTTGAAGGTGCTCAAATACGCCAACCTCGTGTCAGTAGATTTACTGGTACGTAAAAGAACTTCTGCGGGACTAAATTCTGCCACCTCGGCGTGTCAGAAAACCGTAAAAGTATTTAGTGGGACGTAAAGCAAAATAAATATTATTATTAAAAAATTTGTATGAATTAATTTTTCAGAAATAAACCCCATAACATAGCCTATTTCTTTTGTCTTAAATATAGAGAATTATTTATAATAAAACTGTGTTGCTTGATGCAAGAATTCCGTAGGAAAACGGATGTCGAAGGAAATGGACAGTATGTTTTTTTCTATTTTTCTTCAGTAGCTTGCCTGTATTAGGTCTCGTTTAGTTTTTACCATAAGGGACCTGTGATATGTGAACGTCCACCTCTGCGGTGTAGTGGTTAATGTGATTAGCTGCCACCCCTGGAGGCGCAGGTTCTATTCCCGGCTCTGCAACGAAATTTGAAAATTGGTACGAGGGCTGGAAGGGTCCACTCAGCCTCGGAAAGTCAACTGAGTAGGGGAGGGGGGAGGGTAGTTCGATTCCCACCTCGAAGTGGTTTTCCATTGTTTCCCACTTCTCCCCCAGGAAAGTGCCGCGGTGTTACCTAACTTAAGCCACGGCCGTTTCCTTCCCTCTTTCTTGTCTATCCCTTCCGATCTTCCCATCCTCTACAAGGCCCTTGTTCAGCATAGCAGGTGAAGCCGCCTGGGTGAGGTAGTGGTCCTCCTTCCCAGTTGTATCCCCGACCCAAAGTCTCACGCTCCAGGACACTGCCCTTGAGTCCGAGGGAAAAACCAACCCTGTAGGGTAAACGGATTAAGAAAGAAGGGAAGAAAGGAATATAGAAGAGGGATATGTGAACATATTAAGCTGTTCGTACTTACCGGTTACTGTAATATTTTGTAGAACTCGATCACCAAAGCTCATGGTTACCATCATAGAATCACCTTGTAGGTAAGTTATGGAAGCACAACCTGAAAATAAGGCACATGGGTGGAGTAAATTATTTTTATTGAAAATGCTGATGAATAATTTGTATATACGATGAATCACATGAATTACACTACATTGTCAAGTTACACCGACGGATAATATTAATGAATTTTATTGTGGAAAATTAGCATACTCATACTTTACTGCTTAAGGTTCTGAAACCCTGTAATTTATTCTACTTCTCTTATTTTTCAGCAAATTTCATACTGGAAGCTGGTACTCACCAGGTCCCTTGATGGGCACCACAGGCAGCGAGAAGTCTCTGCAGCAGTTACACATGAGATTCGTGCATGCACAGTAGCGGTTGGGTGGTCCTTGCCTCTGGTTCTTCCTCGCCATGGCTGCGGCCTGGTCTTTGGGGTCTGGAACATAGGAGTTTTGCTTGTCAGAAGAGCCGTATGCACTGTGTTTTAGAAACATTTTATTGATAATATAAATCTCCTCTCCTTCCAGTCTTTCACAAATAATTATCGAACTAGTTGTACCCGCCTGTTCTATTCTCCTGCCAAGGGGCTGAGATCACGCATTCTTGTGTCTAACAATCAGAAATATGTATATTTCCTAGAGGATTGTTTTATTCTTTGCTTTTGATTTAAATTATTTTGATTCTTGTAGTCTAAAATAATACATTGACTTAATGTTTTATTTTCTTACTTGTTATATAATGTATGTTTTAATTTTACTGGATATGGTGTCTGGATTTTAATTCATTTTTAAGTTTAATGTTTTATTTAATATTATAAAACATTAGTTAGTGTGTTCATAAACCTGTATATTATTATATGAAAACCCTACTAAAGGGGTTTTTCAGCCTCAATGGCATGTAAGTTACCAACAGAACTAATTCAATTAAATTCAATTTAATCATTCACTCCTTAATAAAATTGTAAGTTTCCTTGTTTTCATCCTCTATTCAATTTTCTGGCCTTTATCTCAGTTTCTTGGGGGTAAGCACTTTATATAATTTGTCCAGTTTTGCGGGCGGATGCCCTTCTTGACGCCAAACCTGTATGGATGGAAGTGTTCACTATTGCGTGTTTCCGTGGTGGTTGGTGGTGTTGTGCGTTGAAGAAATCTGCATTCCACCGGCTGTGTTTACTGATGCTCGAGCTTCGAGTAGCGTTTTGACATCCGAGCTTATACAAGAACCGAGGTATTTAAATTCAGTGGTTTTAACTGTTGAAGTAAAGTGTTCGTTTGAATGTTATTTAATTATTCACTGAAATATGTTGTAATTGCTTTTATTCTTCGAAATCTATTAGTTATTGTTTCATTGGTGTCACGGCTGACGTAAATAAATACAGTTTTCATTTTTCCCTTTTTTATACCTAAGTTTTAAATATAGAGTTAAACTAAGTTCAATAATTGAATAGATTATGCGTCAGGTAATGCTAGACTGCTAACTGATGTTCGTAAATATAAATTTAACCTCTATGAACTCAAATATTCAGTCCCGGGGCCAGAGTAATTAACCACACACAGTTAAATCGTCGACCCGTTCAGGAATTGAGTCCGGGCCCTGCCGAACCGAAGTCTACTGCGCTGACCATTCAGCCAAAGAGCTGGATGCTATTCCCTTACCATCACTTAGTCTTTTATAAGACTGTAAAGTCTCGCCTCGTTATTTTTAATTCTCGTATCAAGAAAAGATCTTTGGTATTTACCCAACAAAATTCAACAAACACCAGTCATAGATTGCCTAAGGGAGTTCTGGTTTCTCTGCCATCTGGTACAGCAAAATAAAACGTCAAAATAGACAAGCAGGCAGTCTAAATGGCATAAAATCAAAATATCTGCATTACGGTATCCGAGGCCATTCTATTATTATTATTATTATTATTATTATTATTATTATTATTATTATTATTATTATTATTTAGGAATTTTCTACAACCCAACCCATATGTCCACATATTTTCTTCCTCCATAATTCATTACCTTGTGCAAATTCTTTAGTTAAACCTCTTCTATTATGCTCCTCCGTACACCATTCATCCACTTTTCCCTAGATTTTTCCTCCTATCCTGTTCTTCTCAGCTTTCCAGTTTAACATCATTTGGGCATTCTGTTATCTATCATCCTTTTCACATATCCATATCGTTTTAATATTCTTTCTTTAATCACATCCAACAGATTATTCTCTGCCCCCATAATTTTCTTGATTCCAAATTTTCCTACTTTATCCAGTTTTGACTTTCTAGCTGCTCTCCTCCCAACATCCATCTAAGTGGCTAATTATTTATTTTCATATAGTCTGCTTATTACCTATAGTTCTACTCCATATAGTATAATAATCTACACCATAGAACTGTAGATGCATTTCTTTGTTTTGCTTAAAATATTATACTTAATAATATTGAATTATGCACCCCAATTATTCTCCTACCCTCAATTACTTGTCTCTCAGTTTCAAAGTGTGTCATCAGCTTCAATTGAAGCGTCAGGGGAAAAATTCAGGTAATTCATCTTCCTTCAGAACTCAGAAAAACGAAATATAATACATTTTTAGAGGCACTGCTACATAGGGCAGAAAAATAATTGCAGCCACAAATTGGTGAGTATCAAGGAGGTTTTAGAAAGGGCAGGTCATGTTAGGAACAGATCCTGAACCTAAAATACGTCATTGCATACCAAAAACAGAGAAACAAGAAATTCCAAAAGGCCTACGATTCCGTAGAAAAGAAAACAATGATTCGTATCCTAGAAGCACCGAGTCTAGGCGGGAAGAGAAGAGAACTCGTTAAACAGACAGTGACTGGCACAACATCCAAGGTCAAATTCAGAGGGATCCTATCGGAATCTTTTGGTATTCAAACAGGGGTCAGACAGGGAGATGGACTATATCCCCTTCTATTCAATTGTGTTCTTGAAAAGTGATTAGAGGGTGGCGCCGTAAAATGCAAGGGATAGGCGGTATACGAATGGGATGCAAGAATAAACGAATTGGAGGTGCCTGTTTAGCCTTTGCAGATGAGGAGGCACAGAACCAAATTGCCCAAGTTCAGGAAGAAGTATGTAAGGCAGGCCCACGGTTCTCCTTCGAGAAGACACAATACTTTACCAAAATCAAAACATCACCCAGATGGATGGAAGTTGTGAGAGAAAGGATTCATAAATTGGAGAAATTCAAATATCTGGGGGAGTGGCTAGACCTGTCAAAAAGGGAGGCACTGTTATCGAGAATCAACGAGATGAACTTGGCATATAAACTAACTACAGTATGAACACCTACAAGAAGAATATCTCGATCAATGCAAAACTCAGGCACTACCAGTAATCCGCCCGGAGGCTCTATTTGCAGCTGAAAGTTTGAACCTGATAAAAACAGTATTAGTCAAGAAGTTGGAACTAGTGGAGAGAAATATTCTGAGGAAGATATTGGGACCCCAAAGAACAGAGGATGGATCATACAGAAAGAAAGAAACCAAGAATTATATCTCAAGATGGAAAAGATCTCAGATACCATCCGGAAGAGGAGAGCAATGTTCTTCCGACATATCTAGAATGAACCCGGGAAGACTGACCGATCAGATAATAAGAATTTTTCAGACCAGGAAAACGACAGTGCGCTGGTACCAGAAGGTGAAGATGGACCTGGAAGAAATGGGAATACAAGGAACGGAAATCATCAACAGAGATGCTTACAAGTCGAAGATTAAGGCCAGGAAGAGGTTTCACGAAAAAGGTGGAACCCGTCCCCAAACGTCATGGACAGAAGAAACGAGGAGATTGCAGTGTGAAAGGTTGAAGGAGTACTGGACGAGGATTAAAGCGCAGAAACAGATGAAGCTGAATTCGAATTAACGTGGTCCATAGACAGCCAAAACGAAAGAATAATTATCAAACAAGAAGATACAAAATCATATGCTTTGAATAACTTAAGTCCGAAATGTAGTAAACCTGAATTTAACTTGGTCCAATGTCACCGCTAACTCGATTACGACCAAAAGTTAACTTACTGTAACTGTTTCCTATCCCTGATCTTTAAATTATTAATCCTAAATATTTGAATTTTCCGGCCCCGTGGTGTAGTTGTAACGTGATGCCTGTTACCTGGAGGACGCGGGTTCGATTTCCGACCTGGATCTGAATGTTGGTTCGAGGTCCACTCAGCTTACATGGTTGCGATTGAGGAGCTGTCTGACGCTGAGATAGCGGACCCGGTCTAGAAAGCCAAGAATAACGACCGAGAGGATTCGTCGTGCCGACCACATGACGCCTCCTAATCTGCAGGTATTCGGGTTGAACAGCGGTCGCGTGGTAGGCCAAGGTTCTTCGAGGCTATTGCGCCATGGGGTTTAGTTTGGTTTGGTTTTTAAATATTTAACTTTACTGACGATCTTTATTTCTTCACTTGAAGTCCTTAACATTTTGTCAGAATTGATTTGCAACAAAATATATTCTGTTTTACTGTAACTCAAATTCATTCCCCGCATTTGATATTCCTCACTTAATTTCCTCATCATATAAGAAGCGTCATCGGAATCTTCATCACTATTACTTGGTTGTCTACAAACAGTAAATAATGTAGAAAGTAGCTTTTGTCAACGAAATAATGATATTATTATTATTATTATTATTATTATTATTATTATTATTATTATTATTATTATTATTATTTGATTTTATTTACAGAACTGTGCCAACATTTTGTTGTTATTGCACTCTTTCTATGTCCGTAAACTGGATTCATTTTCATACATAACCTGTTTTCTGTCTTTCCGTATCTAACAATACCATACTCAATTCTGTTTCTTCTACGGGTTTTCGAACCTCATCTGCTTATTAATTCTCTTGTTAATATTTTCTTCAGAATTGAAATTTTGTATTTTAGGTTTACATCTTGAAAACCCCTCTCTGTTCTCATTCAGTATTTCTACCAATATTTCTTCTAACAACATCCAACAATAATAATGTTATTTGTTTCAGGTCCCACAAACTTCTGATTTTCGGAAGCACCGAAGTGTCGAAATTTTGTCCCGCAAGAATTCTTTAACATGCCAGTAAATTTACCGACACGAGGCTGACCTCTGAATACCACCGGACTGAGTGGGGATCGACCTCCGTAAAAGCATTCAGTCTTAGTGTGCACAAATAGTTTTGCACAAAATATCATCCTCCAGTACTTTACATGTCATTTGGCTAATGCATTATTCAGTTGACAGAATGAATAACAAAATAATGTTCTGAACAAACCCATTCTTCCTGTGCTCCCCAGATATATATATATTTATATTTCATCTTTATATACACTGTTAAATTGAATGTTCTCTGAAGTTCATATTTAGCATCATTTTGCCTTACTGTCTAAGTAATTTTACATTACAGTTTAAAATCGACTCCATATTCAGTTTTTGTGTCATCTGTTTATCAATGTTAGTCTTTTCTTTATACATTCATAATTTTATTTTATTATAGATGTTTAAGTTACTTGTTAGATTTGTTTTAGCGGTGCTATGATATCGCTTTGCATGTTGATCAATCTCAATTTACTGTACGCAATACTGTATGATCTCAACAATCTATTTTATCTTTTATTTGGTTATCAAGGCACTGGGATGAGGGCGTGATTAGTTCAGCAGTTTAACACTATGGTTTCCTACCCAGAAGGCCAAGGTTGAAGTCCTGGTTGATCCTGGGTTGAGATTTTCACCTCAAAAATCACGTGGCGTCAGGAAGCCCCCGGCCACATTCAACATGAGCTGGGTGGATCCAGTGAACCCAGAAATAGTTAGGATAAGCTGAATTAGGTTCTTTATTATTAAAGCACTGAGCGCGAATTCTTAAAGGTGCAGCGCAGTTTAAACAACAATGTTCATATGAATTTGCATAAAAAATACACAGAGAACATACAAAGTACTAATAAAATAAATAGTATCATAAAACATATAACATAAAGTGATTAACAAAACAGGGCTGCCTGGCCGAGGCGGTAAGGTGTGCTCGGTTCGCCCGGAAGGACGTCGTAAAATTTAAGAAACGAGATTTCCACTTCCGGAGGTGCATATGGCCCTGAGGTTCACTCAGCCTACACCAAAAATGAGTACCAGGTTAATTCCTGGAGGCAAAGACGGCCAGGCGTAGAGCTAACCACCCTACCCCATCGCGACATTGTCTTTGTCTTTTTTTTATTAACAAAGCAGTCACATTCGTTATTCACATAATAGCAATTGCACAGCAAGCCAAGCTAAGGAGAATGCTGAGTGGAAAAGAATACTAATATAAATTTTTTAGACTGCTCTAAGTTAAGTGCATTTTAGAACTGATAATTAACTTCGCAACGCCCTGCAGTATCTGCACGTGGCCATGCTGCAAACACTCCTGGGAAAGCAAACGCGCGCGTGTAGTGTGTGAGCAAATACAGCAGAGACGCTGTGAGTTACATGCCGGCTTTCTCTGTTATACATAATGGAGCCACTACTTGACCGAACACGTGCCAAGCTGTGTCACTGCCATGCGTCAGACACAAGCGTTGCCCACTACTTATTTACATCAAAATTTTAACGAACTATATCTTCGAAACACCATATATAAAAAAGGTTTGTTATGTTTTATTTTCAGAAAAGTCTAGTACCTCTTCGGCTAGCTGTACCATTTACCAGACATCTTCTATAGTATCAACCCTGTATTACTTATTTCTTTATTTTAGTTCTGAAAATTTTTGGGAGGTACCTTTCTGTATCTTCTGGCAGTTTATTACACTGACTGACAGAGCAAATGCAACACCAAGAAGGAGTGGTTCGAAAGGGATGAAAGTTGGGGAAAAAACAGAGACGGCACGGACGAATAATTGATGTTTATTTCAAACCGATATGCAGGTTACACAATGCGCACGCCATCGACTCAGTAGGATGTAGGACCACCGCGAGCGGCGATGCACGCAGAAACACGTCGAGGTACAGAGTCAATAAGAGTGCGGATGGTGTCCTGAGGGATGGTTCTCCATTCTCTGTCAACCATTTGCCACAGTTGGTCGTCCGTACGAGGCTGGGGCAGAGTTTGCAAACGGCGTCTAATGAGATCCCACACGTGTTCGATTGGTGAGAGATCCGGAGAGTACGCTGGCCACGGAAGCATCTGTACTCCTCGTAGAGCCTGTTGGGAGATGCGAGCAGTGTGTGGGCGGGCATTATCCTGCTGAAACAGAGCATTGGGCAGCCCCTGAAGGTACGGGAGTGCCACCGGCCGCAGCACATGCTGCACGTAGCGGTGGGCATTTAACGTGCCTTGAATACGCACTAGAGGTGACGTGGAATCATACGCAATAGCGCCCCAAACTATGATGCCGCGTTGTCTAGCGGTAGGGTGCTCCACAGTTACTGCCGGATTTGACCTTTCTCCACGCCGACGCCACACTCGTCTGCGGTGACTATCACTGACAGAACAGAAGCGTAACTCATCGGAGAACACGACGTTCCGCCATTCCCTCATCCAAGTCGCTCTAGCCCGGCACCATGCCAGGCGTGCACGTCTATGCTGTGGAGTCAATGGTAGTCTTCTGAGCGGACGCCGGGAGTGCAGGCTTCCTTCAACCAATCGACGGGAAATTGTTCTGGTCGATATTGGAACAGCCAGGGTGTCTTGCACATGCTGAAGAATGGCGGTTGACGTGGCGTGCGGGGCTGCCACCGCTTGGCGGCGGATGCGCCGATCCTCGCGTGCTGACGTCACTCGGGCTGCGCCTGGACCCCTCGCACGTGCCACATGTCCCTGCGCCAACCATCTTCGCCACAGGCGCTGCACCGTGGACACATCCCTATGGGTATCGGCTGCGATTTGACGAAGCGACCAACCTGCCCTTCTCAGCCCGATCACCATACCCCTCGTAAAGTCGTCTGTCTGCTGGAAATGCCTCCGTTGACGGCGGCCTGGCATTCTTAGCTATACACGTGTCCTGTGGCACACGACAACACGTTCTACAATGACTGTCGGCTGAGAAATCACGGTACGAAGTGGGCCATTCGCCAACGCCGTGTCCCATTTATCGTTCGCTACGTGCGCAGCACAGCGGCGCATTTCACATCATGAGCATACCTCAGTGACGTCAGTCTACCCTGCAATTGGCATAAAGTTCTGACCACTCCTTCTTGGTGTTGCATTTGCTCTGTCAGTCAGTGTATATAGGACAGTCGAGTGTGTCATATTAAACTGTTTTGTAAAAATGAGTAATTACGACTTATTTTATTGGGAGGTTCTTGTGTTGTAATAACGTACAATTGAATTTGTTTTACTTGCTGTATTATGATGTGTTTAATTATGAAAAACATAGCCGCTGATGTTTTCTGCCAATGGCCGTCAAGTGACAGGACTCTACAGACACTGTATAGTACCGAGTGAGTTGGCTTCGTGGTTTGGGTCACGTAGCTGTCAGCTTGCATTTTCGTCAGTGCTGAAGATGGTTTTGTTTCCCATGTTCTCACCAAGCAATTAAGGCCACAGCCGCTTCCTTCCCAGTCCTAGGCCTTATCCCATCGTCGCCGTAAAATATGTCTGTGTCAGTACGACGAAATACAAGAAGCAGTTGAACTTTGTATAGTTGTAAAATTGATGTTAAAAGGGACAAGTTAAAAAATCTGTCTAGGTTGTAGTCTGAGGTACTTACCTATAACTCTGGATGCAGCGAAGGCCAAGAGTAAAAAGATGAGCAGAAGCTCAAATACGACGGAAAGCCGCATCTTGATAGCGGACGTCGTTCCTGTAACACAGAAAATCAGTATTTAGATGGTGGTAGTGTTATTATTCAATCAATCAATCAATCAATCAATCAATCAATCAATCAATCAATCAATCAATCAATCAATCAATCAATCAATCAATCAATCAATCAATCAATCAAACAAACAAACAAACAGTTAATCAATTAGTTATTCAGTCATCACTGATCTGCATTTAGGGCTCTCACCCAGGTTGCAGATTCCCTATCAGTTTTTTACCTAGTATTTTCTTAATGATTTCAAAGAAGTTAGAAATACATCGAACGTCCCCTTGGTAAATTATTCCAGTTCCCAATTCCTTATCATATAAACGAATATTTGATCCAGATAATCAGTGCAGAAATGGTGCAAAGAATTTCAGTCCATGAATCTCCTTACAGAAATAGGCAGCTACGGCAAGGTGGTTAATACACAATCTCACCACATGCACAAAGTACTGGGAGGTCCAAAGTCTCTTACGGTAGGACGTCTGAAAAAATGGAACCAACTCACATCTTGATCCAAGTACAAGATGAAAGGCAATTCGAACGTTCGAACGTACACTTGAGGGCAAAGAGAATACTGTATTTCACTTTTCCCGCATCATGTAAATAAGACCTTGCAGACACAGCTTACACGGACGGGATCTTTTTCTGAAAATTAGCCACTTATTCCTATTACAAATAAACATATTACAAATAAACATCAGAATGGGATAGCGGAACTACTGTTTATACTTTATATATGTGTATATTTCACAGTGATTCTTCTTGTGTAATAACAGAAAACGAAGTACACACGAGTGTGTTGTTTCTTATTAATTATTGCTAGATAACAAAATAGCACATTCCTGAGAAAATGTTAAAACATGTATTTTATACTGACGATTATATATATTTTTCTTGATAAATGATCACGTGAAATAATAAATAACATATTCAATCATATGCAATTTCGTTCAAAAATAGAAAATAGATGTAATCTTCTGCTTTTGGTTAGCAAATAGCGGTGATTACTGACGAAATACATGTTTCGATCATGTGAAGTTCTCTTAAAAGATCTAATTTTTAGACAAGACTGGAGAAGTATGGCCTAACACGAAGCCCTGGACGTACGCTTACTGAGGCAGGACGGAGAGGGCGAGGAGAGATAGAAAGTCCTCATTAAATGACAAGAAATCCCTGTTCTGAGGAAGGACGTTAAATATCTCTTGGCGTTTCTCGGTAGCCAGAAAAGCCCACGCTAGCCACAGCAGTGCCTAGTAGGACTGATTCCCAGAATCCCAGAATAATTGGACTCACTTGGCACTGTTAATGCTTTTTTGTGCATGATAATGTTTCCTAACATTACTGGCCTTTTTCAGCTCACATCTTTACATGTGCTATGTGGAACTTGCCAGGTTTTACACCTATAACTTTCTGCCTACGGGGTTTTCTTCTGGCTTAGTAATACCAAATCTGCCTGGTAGCATGTCTGACATGGGGACAGACGCGGTACTTCCTTTACTGCCACTACTTACCAACCCTCTGTGCTGTCTCGTTCTCTTCTTAGATATAACAGCATGTGGGAAGCAACGTAGCTTTTGTTGATCGCCTTGCGGGGGGGGGGGGGAAGGAGGGGGGGGGGAAGAGTCGTGCTATCTTCGGGCGCATCCCTGAGGTCTTTATTTCCTAATCCGTTTACCCTTCAGGATTGCTTTTACCATCGCACTCAGCGCGGGATCCCACCTCTGCCACCTCAAAGGTAGTATACTGGAGCGTGAGACTTTGGGTCGGGGGATACAACCGGAGAGGAGGACCAGTGCCACGCCCAGGTGGCCTCACCTGCTATGCTGAACACTGGCCTTGTTGTTGTGGGGGGGGGGGGTTGTAAGGGATAGACAAGGAAGAGGGAAGGAAGCGGCCGTGGCCTTAAGTTAGTTACCATCCCGGCATTTGCGTGGAGGAGGAGTGGGAATCCACGAAAAATAATTTCGAGGGTGGCTGAGGCGGGAATCGAACCCCTCTCTACTCAGTTGACCTCTCCAGGCTGACTGGACCCCGTTTCAGCCCTCCTACCACTATTTCAAATTTCGTGGCAGAGCCGAGAATCGAACCCGAGCCTCCGACAGTGGCAGCTATTCACACTAACCACTACACCACACAAGCGAGCACTCCCTGAAGTAAAAACTAAAACTGTACTGCAGAGAAGTGAGTGAATCTTTTATTAATTTTTGTCGGCGATTGTACTGTACTTCAAAACTATCATCCAAACAAGATGTTAGAAACAAAATTTTTGCAAATGACTGTAATGAAGGTAAATATTTACACTTTTGAGTTTGTGTCGTGTTAAAACTTACCGTATAGAATGATGCTGAAGGAATATATTCAGTACTGTCGTTCAGTAAAGGAGAATATAGAAGTGTAAAGGAATTCAGAATCATTAGTACTCATTTTCAGTATCTGGCCATCAGCCAGTTTACGATGTTATATGGGTGGTGTGCTTTACATACCTTCACGTCACTAGCATATCTAGACCGGAACCAATCTTCTTGCCAACCGATCTACTTTGACTAGTGAGCGTGAGGATTATTACACCCATAGAATGCTTTCTGATTCATTACTGCCTCAGAATCAAATGTATGATAACTGTCGTTGATGAATTACCTTTTGTAATTGTAACAGTGATGACATCTAGCAGAGATAAGTGGCAGCAGAGGAGGCAGAACACGCCTCAACTAAAACAATAGTTAGTCAGGGTAGTCTTGTCCGGCTCCATGGCTAAATGGTTAGAATGCTGCACTTTGGTCGAAGGTGTCTGGAGTTCTATTCCTGACCGGGTTGGGGGGTTGAAACGTTAATTGGTTAATTCCTCTAGATCAGAGGTTGGCTGTAGTGTTGTTGTTGTTGATATGTGTTGGGGGCTCAGGTTTTTAGATCATTCCATATTGTTAATTTCCGACATGGCGATATTCCGGCATCCAAGGCCCAGATTTTCAACCGAGTGGTGAAGGCTTCGGCTTAACAGCAGCTGTGTTTGGCTGTCTTGCAAATCTATATTCGGGAGGCGGAGGGGCTGGTTTCCACAGTCGGCTGCTCTGAGAATGGTTTCCCTTGGTTTTCCACTCTCCTACCCTAAAGCGAATGCCGGGACAGATCCTTTTATAGGCTACCAACTCCCTCACCTTCTCCACACCACAAATTAACCCCCCCCCCCAAAAAAAAATATCCCTGGCTTCAAAGAGCGAGTTACCCTTCAAAAGACACACCGTTCTCCTTGAGAGCATGGAATGAAAACTAGAACCATAGGTATAGGTTATGTTTAGTAATTATATTTGGAGCACAACTAGATGTTCTGAAAAGTACTGTTCATAAGCACTCTCTTCATCAGAGAGGACAGCGCCAGCAAACAATTTCGCTCTTTCTCATCATGTCTTATACGTTCCATCAGTTTTTGATGTTTCCCTCTAACTGCATAACCTTTGAGGATCCACCCAGCCTCGGAGCTGAAGACTTAACAGACAGACTTCTTAGAACCTGCTTGACACTTACCATGAGTACAGATTTTTATACACAAGTGATATAAACTGAACTTCCCACGTACATGCTCTAAAATAAATAATTATTTGCCTTGTGTGACAGTTTGTGGGAATAATTCATCAGTGTACTCTGTTGTCTCACCTCACCACATGCATCCCAGAAATCTCCTCAAGACCGGGCCAGTTGGCCGTCGCAGCTGTGAGTTTGTATCCGGGAGATAGTGGGTTTGAACCCCACTGTCGGCAGCCCTGAAGATGGTTTTCCGTGGTGTCCCATTTTCACACCAGGCAAATGCCGGAACTGTACCTTTAGGGCCAAAGCCGCTTCCTTCCCATTTCTAGACCTTTCCTATCTCATCGTCGCCGTAAGACCTATCTGTGTCGGTGCGACGTTAAACAAGTAGTAAAAGCAGAAAATTTAGTTCCTTTAAGAATGTTCAAAGATGTTCCTTCATTAATAAAATAAATCCTCAATTTCAAACTAAAGAATTATTCTCAAAATATTGAAACAGTTGAAGATAAAATAGCTTAGAAGTCATCATCACCATCATCTGTTTACCCTCCAGGTTCGGTTTTTCCCTCGGACTTAGCGAGGGATCCCACCTCTACCGCCTCAAAGGCAGTGTCCTGGAGCTTCAGACTCTTGGTCGGGGGATACAACTGGGGAGTATGACCAGTACCTCGCCCAGGCGGCCTCACCTGCTATGATGAACAGGGGCCTTGTGGAGGGATGGGAAGATTGGAAGGGATAGGCAATGAAGGGGGAAGGAAGCGGCCGTGGCCTTAAGTTAGGTACCATCCCGGCATTCGCCTGGAGGAGAAGTGGGAAACCACGGAAAACCACTTCCAGGATGGCTGAGGTGGGAATCGAACCCACCTCTACTCAGTTGACCTCCCGAGGCTGAGTGGACCCCGTTCCAGCCCTCGTACCACTTTTCAAATTTCGTGGCAGTGCCGGGAATCGAACCCGGGCCTCCGGGGGTGGCAGCTAATCACGCTAACCACTACACCACAGAGGCGGACAACTTAGAAGTCGTGGAGCGGAATCTACAAAATCGGCTGATACTCAAAGGGTTAATCCTTCACACCACTCTTTACCGCACTTGCTATCCACGGAATAGGTTTCGGTTTCTACAAACAGCTGATTGAAGGTGCGACCAACTCTCACGCACAGTGCGTTCCGTTAGTCTTTCTTTTTATTTTCTACACGGCACGGCCGTGGCCTAGAGCGCGCAGTTCAGCGGCCCGGGCTACCTTGGTGTGAGCTTGGCTGGCCAAGCAAGGCCACTGCCACGGCCTGCTCACGTAGCTGAGTACCGTTAAGCGATGTGCGATATCGTTCGTGGTATCTCGTATCTATATTGTTAGCGAATATATTAGTATTCTTTTTTTTTTTTTTTTTTTTGCTAGTTGCTTTACGTCGCACGGACACAGATAGGTCTTATGGCGACGATGGGACAGGAAAGGCCTAGAAATGGGAAGAAATCGGCCGTGGCCTTAATTAAGGTACAGCCCAGCATTTGCCTGGTGTGAAAATGGGAAACCACGGAAAACCATTTTCAGGGCTGCCGACAGTAGGGTTCGAACCTACTATCTCCCGGATTCGCGCTCACAGCTGCGCTGCGTGCCCAGGTTTGTCAGAAAATAAATGTCTACCCAAAATTGTAAAAAATAAAACCTTGTAAAACCTTGTACAAAATAAAACCTTCTCATCAAGCCTATTGAGATTCAAATCCCAACCAATGCATTTTGGAATTTTAAAAATGGAGAATCATGTCCTTTGACTTCGAATTCTATGTAAAATACGAGGCGTCCAACTGAATAGATTTTTCTAAAACAGCTCATATAAGAAAAATAGACTTTTGAGATATACAAAAATAATTATATAAAGCCAGAATATTTGTAATCACTTACTCCATATTCAGGATGTTCATCTACAATACGTAAGGAAGTTACCTGAAAAGCAAGATATGGAACTCCACAGACTTGACATACGAAAAGAAAGTCTTCAGCCAAGGATTGATGGAAGAACTACGTGGAATTTTGAGAAATGGATCCTTTCATTCAAGCTGCCAATAACCACATAAAGGAAAGGGAGTAGAATTATATTCAGACTGCCCGAAAGCAAACTGCTGGATGATTCATAAATCACCTCTGTCCTCTTTTGAATATATAAACGCAGTGAGGATGTCATCCAAACTCACCGGAATCAGACCGATTCCCGGTAGGTTATTCAGCATAACCCATGCCGCCAAAATGGCTGCAATGAGAGAGAAACTATTGGATATGTGCTGGGATTCTGCCGCAGCACTGAGCTAATATGCAACCATCGCCACCACCATGTAAGAACGTCGATTGTTCAATCCATGAGACAGCGTGGATGGGAGGTACACCAGGAGGGTCACTGTATCTCTACCGGTGACTCTGGAGGGCTGACATTATAGCCATCAACAGAAAGGATAATAAAGCAATGGTCCTAGATTCCACCATTCGCTTTAAAAGAAACTCAAATCAGGCTCGGAATGTGGACCTAGAAAAGAAAGCTATTCATGTTCCATGCTTGCCTTATCTATCAGCAAAGTATAAAATGTCTATCGATCGATGAATTGTCAGAGGCCTGCTACTCGGAGCAAATTATTACAAAATTTGAAAGTTCCATCCTGCGAAAAAGAAAAAAAATTAGTAATACAGATATTGAGGGACTCTCTACAAATCATTCATTTCCATCTATACCTTCTTCTTTTTCTACCGCGTGTGCGAACTGCGTCGCACATGTGGATTTGGCCCTGTTTACGGCTGGATGCCCTTCCTGCCGCCAACCCTATATGGAGGAATATTTCCATCTATACCTGTGAAGGTGATTAACATTTCTTCGTCACTAATCCTGGACAAAAGAAGATAACAGCATTAACAATTAAAATTCCACTTTTTGTCGTTTTTAATTTCCATTGAAATTGTAACCTGACTGTATTCCGGATCTGATGGTCGCCCTCTTCGGAGAACGGACGATTTATTTATTTAATAAATCTCTATCGCTCGCCCTTTCTCTCTCTCTCTCTCTCTCTCTCTCTCTCTCTCTCTCTCTCTCTCTCTATTAAAATGGGTGATAGAAGGGAACTTCTGACAGAAAAATGTACTGTAATAGTTGACTTACACACAGAAGGTGACAGCATGCGTGTAATAGCAAAGCAAGCACAGGTGTCCTGGGACAGTGTACATTGTACTGTCAAGAGGTAGAGTATATGTCTACTTAGGGTAATAACGATCGCTATCGCAATAAAAGACATAACGATACGTCAACAAGCGAAGGCAAAATACTTGGTAGCGACCAGTGAACGTGATCACTTGGAAACATCCCCCATGTTGACAGCAGAAATTAATCAGTTGGGGATGGACCTGTAAGTATCTCTACATTAAAGGGACGACTTCAGGGGAAACATATCTTGAAGAAGGTATTGAGAGCTGTCAATAATAGACATTCCGCCCCCGTGGCTAAATGATTAGCGTAGGCATGGAGTATATTGGTTCGATTAGAAGCGAGGAAAGAGCTAGATAAAAGCATTGTATGCCCTTCCCAAACACCTGGATGCAACCCGATTGGACTTCTTTGGGATCTGTTGGATGGAGAAGTCACGAAGCGATTCTTGACTCATGTAAATGCACAGTGGAGCCATCTGCAGAAGGAATGGAGGTGCATCTCCGAATAAACGTTACCCCACTTGATAGAAAGGATGCTCAGAGTAGGCATAGCAGTGATCACAGCAAAGGGACATTACTCTGAAGAAACCAAAATGTAGAAAGTCGTTAATGAAAATGAAAACTTGCAACCTGTTTTCCAGTCATAAAGTCGTTAATATTCTATTAAACAAATCTTTATGGATAAGTACTAAACTTTTCTAATACAATTTTCAGTAAATCATAACTCTTTTGCGCTGTAGTGTATGTTGATTGAAAACTGGGAGTGACGCCGTGTCCGTATTTTATCAATTTCAGTCAATTTTAGCTGCTGTTGATGAGAATGTTATGGGAAACGCCATACGATTTACGATACTTTCTTCTTTTTCCGGGACCGTCTCTTCACAAAAGTTTGGCTACCATCATAGAGTAAGTTCTCCTATTTTATGTTTCCCGTATCGCAGACTTCGGGCTAAGTAGCTCAAGTAGTCGAGCGCTGGCCTTCTGAGCCCAACTTAACAGGTTCGATCCTGGCTCAGTCGTGTCGGTAGATTTACTGGCACGTAAACGAACTCTCACGGAACAAAATTCCGGCACCTAGGCATCTCCAAAAACCATAAAAATATAGTTACTGTGACGTAAAACATTAACATTAACATTAACATTAATTAGCATGTCGGAAGTTGAAGGCCTATTTTTTCCACCGACGTCCGAGAACGTGAGGGAATGTTATCTTGTAACATTCGCTGATTATTTTGCAATGGCCGTAGAAAGAAGAGCACTTAAGTTCTCCTATAAGAGAAAACAGAGTACATGGAATCCAAATACGATAAACAAACGCATCTGAATTCGAGATTCGATAAAATCAAGAAAGCAGGTAAATTGAAATATCTCGGGGAACTGGTCAACTGAATGGGCTTGATAAGAAAAAAAATAAAGAAAGACGGCTGAGAAAACTACCGTATAGGTTAGTACAGAACACAGTATCCAGTAATCGGGAGATAGTGGGTTCGAGCCCCATTGTCGGCAACCCTGAAGATGGTTTTCCGTGGTTTCCCATTTTCACACCAGGCAAATGCTCGGGTTCTACCTTAATTACGGCCACGCCCGCTTCCTTCCAATTCCTAGGCCTTTACTATCCTATCGTCGCTATAAGACATATCTGTGTCGGTGCGACGTAAAGCAAATAGCAAAAAAAAGTACAGAACAAATATGTCAAAAAAGTAATCTCCTACAACGCCAAGATCATACCGTCGTTGCACCTGCGAGAATTGCTATGTAATAATGTTGTGGGAGAAATACTGACCCGCAGTACATATGTCGTACAAGAGCGAGAATTATGTGACATTACTAGCACTCACTACTGAATCTTAAATGACAGAACCTTACCGGCCAAACTTGTAAAGTGAAATATTTCACATACTGTAGTAGTTTTCACTGACGCAACGACGATACACTACATTACGGTTGCTAAATCAGAAGAGACCGGGAGAGCTGATTGTGTGGTTGGGGTCGCGTAGCCGTAATATTGCATTCGGGAGACAATGTGTTCGAATCCCACTGTCGACAGACGTGAAGATGGTTTTCTGTGGTTTCCCATGTCCACACCAGGCAAACGTTGGGAGCTATGCCTTAGTTAAGGCCACAGACGCTACTTTTTTTTTCGCTAGTTGCTTTACGTCGCACCGACACAGATGGGTCTTATGGCGACGATGGGATCGGGAAGGCCTAGGAGTGGGAAGGAAGTGGCCGTGGCCTGAATTACGGTACAGCCCCAGCATTTGCCTGGTGTGAAAATGGGAAACCACGGAAAACCATCGTCAGGGCTGCCGACAGTGGGATTCGAACTCACTATCTCCCGGATGCAAGCTCACAGCCGCGCGACTCTAACCGCACGGCCAACTCGCCCGGTACAGACGCTACTGTCCCACTCTTAGCCCTTTCTCACCCTCGCATCGCCGAAAACCTTCAATGTGTTAGTGAGACGTCAAACCACTAGAAAAAATATAATAGAAGGATTCTATACTTTATAATACCTGTTACGGACCAAGAAAAGGAAAAATGAAGGAATTAAGGAGGAACCTCTGAGTGGAGAAAAAATCAGGTAGTACATGTAGGAAATGGATAAACGAAGATCTATAAAATAAAGTAAAAAAATAAATAAATAGCTCTAATAAAAAAGATGAAGAAGGTTAGAAATACGATACGCAAGAGAAGACCGGAGACTAGCAGGTGCCCGCGGCTTCGCCCGCGTTTATTAATTCAATCGTGTTAGATTTTTATAAAACGTGTAATTAAATGCAAAATAAAAACTATATTTGTTAACATACATCGTTTTCACTTTTAATATTGGCCCGTAGGAGTGTCTTGCCCTACAGTTTTCTTTCCCAAACAGTAAGTCATATGAGTATCATATTTGGTTGAGAGCTGTGCTGGAATATGCACACGTACATCTATGATCTCGGTCATTTTGGACGTTCCTTTCACCCCCTTCTGACCCCCATCCCAATTGGGAATGAAGTTTTCCTCCACAGTGTCCCGGTTCATTTCAGCTACCTCAAAAACTGTGAACTCGCCACTAATATCGGTCATTTTTTCGGATTTTTACATTTCACCCTTTCCTTTAGGGGTGCTAGGGGTTTCTTGCCCCTACAGTAATTTTTGCAGATATTAAGTCATATTTGTATCTAGTTTGGCTGAGAGCTATGCTGAAACATACACACACATTCACCCGTAATCTCTGTCATTTTCGACATTTTCTTTCTTCACTCCTTCTCACCCCCTATGCTATGGGGACTGAACTTGGACTTTTCATTGTATATACCGTTTATAGAAGAAGAAGAAGAAGAAGAAGAAGAAGAAGAAGATAAGTTTACAAAACACATCATAATATTTACATACTGTTGGTTAGGCAACCCGCTGATCAGACTTGTCATGCGGTTTACTTACCTTCCCCTATTTTCTTTTTTTTCACCCTTCTCACCCCCTATGCCGAACTACCCATCAGATTTCGTTTCAAACACTTCCCAAACCCTCCCAGGGGTAATAAGAACAAATTGTAAAATTTTCAGCGATATCGGTCCATTAGTTTTTGAGTTCATTTGAGACATATGGTAGGGTGGGGCTATTTGAATCATCGGGTTATTTGGATCAAAATAAGCATTTTGTCCACTGCGCACTTAGGAAGCGCATGCCAGAAGCCGTTGTGAACCACAACTGTGTGGGTTGAGTTCTGACTTCAAGCATCAGTTAACTATACCGAGATTTCTATCATCATATTCCACCAATATTAGCTTAAATAAGCTGAGGTAAGAGGCAGCAGTTGGTAATTTATCTTGATGTAATATTGGAGACGTAATATTTAAGACTTTGTGCTTACACTATTGAGAATCAGTTACTGCTTTGTAGGCGTGTGATAGAGGCCTAGCACACCACCCACCGTGACAACTAGCGCATTCTGTTGGTAACAGCAAGAACTGTTAACATTTTAGTAGAATGTTGCAGATGGGGATATTCGAATCAATTTTTGCGGGCTCTTTGGATCAGTATTTTTCAATGGGATATTTGTGTTCCGTATCTCCTATTGATGAAGCCAGTACATCTAGAAACTTAAATGCTCCCGTCGCACGCCCTTCTGATATAATGCATCCCTCACAAAGAGAAAGCTTTTCTGATAGTATTAGACCTTAGCCACTACCTAGGCCTATTTCAGGAACTTTATCCGTTATTTTAACATCACCGAACAAAAATGTCTTCAGAAAGAAGGTAAACAGCGTACAGTACTTAGCCTGTCACCTGACACCTCCTGAACATCTAGAGAAAGCACTGGTAAATAGAAAGCTGCAGCTTTGCTAGCAGGAAACGAAAGTCAGCGGGTAACTGTAGCAGGTCTAGGTCTAGGCCTAATCATCCAAGAACGAGTAGGAAGAAATCTCTTCGAAATTCATCAAGTTCCTTATCTGAATCATCAGCTGACGAAGAAAATTCAGCGTGTGGGTTCTGTTTGATGCTGTACTTGGACCCAGAATCGTTCAAGAAAGGCGACTGGATATGCTGTGAGAACTGTGAAACTTGGTACCATGAGGTTTGTGATGGAGCAGCTGGACGAAAACAGTTTACTTGCGGAAGATGTGTTTAGTGATCTGGGCATGATAGGAAAACTCTTATATGAAGACACTTATCTTCCTGAATGCTTATGTTACTAGTTGTACGCATTTTAAGTGATGGAAACTGGGTGATCCAAGTAGCCCCACCTGTGATCCGATTTACCCCACAATATTTTACAAGTGAGCTTTTGCAATAGGTGTGTATTTTATATTTTTGTCAGTAAATGAAATGATCTTTTGCGCTAATTGTTGCATCATTTTCTGCCTGAAACTACAGAGTACAAGACTGTATTTTGCTATCAAATTAAAATTGTTTTTTCATGCATTTCCGTTCACTTAAGTCTGACATGATTAAAAAAGCCCCACCCTACCCTATATACAAATATATATATGGAAGATAGAAAATATTCAGAAAGATTGAATGTAGATTAACATAGAAAATCTTCAAATTAATCGCCAAACTAACAGTGACAACAAAATTGGTTAAAGGAACAGAAAAGACACGGAGGAAGCGAAAGTAACAACAAAATAAATGAAGGAAGTTGGGATCACTTCAAGAGAGATCTGGAATAAAGGTGTTACGAATGAATTGACAAATTCAGGGAATTCCACGAAAGAAAAAGTATAAGGGCCAAGAGCGTCTGGCCAGAGAAATGAGGAACCTCAGCGAAAGAATGAAGAAATCTGTTTTTAAACTCGAGGAGGAGAAGAAGAAGGAAACGGTCCTTCTAAGACTGTCAAACGGGAGATCCTCGTCCCCCTTCATGTAGTCCAGCAGTCCAAAGTACAGTACCGGTGTACTGTACATGGAAGATACGCATCTCTTCTTCAGCTGTCATGAATCATAAGTGGCAAGACCCGTCAACCAGCCGTTAATCTCACCGTTATGGCAGATAACTGACACGTAATTATAATTAATGTTCATTCTACGTTGCGTGGTTTCAAGAGCCGTGTCGTAATTTGGTGCGCTCAAGAGTGAAATGTCTTCTACATACTTCTGTTCTGCATTGACTGTAACTTTGAAAGTCATAAGCATAACCATGAATATTTTAAATCTCAAACATTTAAATCTCCTCAGAGAGAGAGACAACTGTGTTTACAATACACCCCAACAAAAATAAAACTGCTCCATTCAAGAACACTGCGTTATAAAGTATGACAACAGTATACAGTAGTCATTGCATTAATGACAGTCAAAAGCTAACACAGTAATTTCTGATGTCTAAGGGCAATAGTGTTTTTTCAATTGAATGACCGGTTAAGTAGTAAGGTCTAATGGGGATGGTTATCTATTTTTCTTCTTTACTTCCCCTTTAAACAATAATCGCCACCACGCCCAGGACCAATAAACTCTAACATTATTATGTTTACCGTTATCAACCCTTCGTTTCTTATGAATTTCAGGCTGCATTCCATTGGGAAGAACCCATCCAAATTCCTACTGAAAATGGATGTCTTAATCAACGCCATATCAAATGGTATTCCTGACAGTATACTTTATTACTACTCTAAACATATAGGCTATAGGCTAAGGCAAGTTGGGGGCATTTTTCACCGTACATCAATGCTTGTAAATCTTTTGTCAAAACATTTAACACTGGTAACAATTTTATCTGTGCGATACAAAAATGTCTCGTAAACTAACCACTGCTAACTCAATTAAAACATTCTGTTCAAAAATTAAAAGAAGCGAAGCAAAGGCCCTTGATGCGATGAAAGGCAAAGGTTTCCAATATCCGTAACCTCGGCACTTAGTGGGGTAGAGTGGTTAGCTCTACGCCCGGCCACATCTGCCCCAGGAATTAACCTGGTACTCATTTTTGATGCAGTCTGAATGAACTTCATGACTACATGGTTCAAAGAATAAACACAAAGTAATAATTTCGTGTAGCTGTTACAAGCCTGATATACTGTATATACAGTAATGGCCTCCGGAGAGGCCTGGTGTAGGTCTTTCGAGCTGACTCCTATAGGTGACCTGCGTGTCTCTGTGGATGATGCCCTAGCTGTGATGAATTTTAATTCTGAAAACGACGCACACATACACACTCATCCTCCGAGCCATCGGAATTAACCGATTAAGGTTAAAATCCCTGACCTGGCCTGGAATTGAACCCAGGACTCCACTGGACCAAACGCCAGCACACTAGCCATTTAGCCATGAAGCTAGACAGACTCGTGTCCTCGCCCTGAGGTGGTGCAGCTCTCTTCAAGCGATCCCCAATGGAGGTGAGCTGCATGTACCATTTTAACCACGTACTAGCCCTCCTGTCATTCTTAAATTTCTTATAGTAGTGAGAATCGAACGAAGATCCCCGAGAATAGCAACTAATAGTGCTACGGAGACGGACACAGACCTGATATAGCTCTTTTAGGCAGCGTTTGTCGTGTATTGTAAGCATTGTGTTAGTTTCAGAAATGTTGGGGGCACCACAGACAGCCAGTTCCGGAACCAAAATCCCACGACCCGGCCGTGAAACGAACCCGGGTCTCTGAGCCTCGAAGGGCAAGACGCAGACCACGGAGTCAGCCACGGAGCCCGATAATTGGCTAGCTACAGTAGAACTGATAGCTGACAGGCGGCAAGTGGAAGGATGTTATTAACATAATCTGCCCCGTGCGTACCCAACCTGGCAAATCTCCGAGATGAATCTCTTGTCGGTATTTTATCATTGTGCCAAGAAAAGTTGCCATGTGATAATATTTCAGTTTAGAAATCTGACCAGAAAGGTTCTCTCATCTAAGGTTCAGTGTTTCATGAACTATCGCAACGAACTTTCGTTTTAAGTGATACATGCACCGCGGGTCAGTATATCACCCCTCAGCATTGTCACATAGCGGTATTTCGAGACGCAACGACGATTTGCTCACATTTTAGAAGATAATGACGAGCACCTGCTATCACAGAATTATTTAATAGTAGCCTATCAGAATTGAGAGATGAGTAAAGAGAGCAACTGCCAAGTGGAGGAAGAAGGGCACAGCCAAGCTGTGAATGGCTCCACCAGGATGATTACTATCCCAACTGACTCAACAGTTAGCTTCATCACTGACTCAACCTAAAGATCGGTGACTGATGAGCAATCACCTTACCGGAAGAGAAGTGCCAGTTTATCCCACCCTAACCTAATACAAAGAGAAGTACTAGCTGACATCCTCTGAAGAGACGTAGTTACTGTTTGTACAAATGGCATAATATTGATAACGTTGCCAATTCTTGTAAAGTAGTTCCGTTTGCCACAAATATTTTTTTTTACAGTGCTTTACGTCTCACCGATACAGGTAGGTCTCATGGCGATGATGGAGTAGGTAAGGGCTAGGAGTGGGAAGGGAACGACGGTGGCCTTAATTAACATACATTCCGAGCATGTCTCTGGTGTGAAAAATGGAAAACCACAGAAAATCATCTTCAGGGCTGCTGACAATGGGGTTCGAAGCCACTATCTCCACAAAGAAAAGATCGATAAACATACTGAAATTAAGAACCTTCTTTATAACTGATGCCAATAGTAAAATTGTACCAATACTCTTCTTGTTTACCGAGAGTATTGTAATTAATCTAAATTTCTCTCTCTCTCTCTCTCTCACCGGGCGAGTTGGCCGTGCGCGTAGAGGCGCGCGGCTGTGAGCTTGCATCCGGGAGATAGTAGGTTCGAATCCCACTATCGGCATCCCTGAAGATGGTTTTCCGTGGTTTCCCATTTTCACACCAGGCAAATGCTGGGGCTGTACCTTAATTAAGGCCACGGCCGCTTCCTTACAACTCCTAGGCCTTTCCCATCCCATCGTCGCCATAAGACCTATCTGTGTCGGTGCGACGTAAAGCCCCTAGCAAAAAAAAAATTCTCTCTCTCAAATAATTTGTATACATTTTATAATTTATGATTTAGCCACCCTCTAATTGGAGGATGCAGAATACTACTACTACTACTACTACTAAACCAAAGCAAACCATGGCGCGACGACCCCGAAGGGCCATGGCCTACCAAACGACCGCTGCTCAGCCCGAAGGCCTGCAGATGAATAAGTGTCATATGGTCAGCATGACGAATCCTGTCAGCCGTTATTCTTGGCCATCTAGACCGGGGCCGCCATCTCACCGTCAGATAGCCCCTCGATTGCGATCACGTAAGCTGAGTAGACCTCGAATCAGCCCTCAGATCCAGGTAAAAATTCCTGACCTGGCCGGGAATCGAACCCATGGCCTCCGCGTAAGGGGTAAGGACGCTACTCGTACACCGCGAAGCCGGCACTACTACTACTAATAATAATAAACAATGAAAGACATATGTTACTCGCTACATGAAGCTGTGATATCCATTATTATGATGCATAATGGACTTTTGTTCTAGAAACCTATATTTTTTATCATGGTAATAACACAATCAGAGCAGTGAATTGATTACCTAATACTATACTGAACAGGCTATTCTTCAATTCGAAAAGTGCATCTCTGTCATCATACCTATTGTGTTACATTTCTTGGTGTTGGTAATGCTCGATTGTTTTACTGCAATCATAGAAATTATTAGTCTGTAAACAATAGTAGCACTTTGATGGAGCAGCAAGATTACCCTTCATGCTTGAGGTATTTCAACTAGCAGGTATATAACGTGTTGTTACTAGCTCGAGCGACATAGCAGTTATCTCAAATATAGGCTAACAGAATAACTAGCAAGGTTTAGGCAATTCTAATTTACTGAAGAAAAGAAACTGTCATTGGCATTGAATAAATATAAGTATATAACAGAATATGATGTATAGTCATCAAGTAATATATGATTTTAATAATAATAATAATAATAATAATAATAATAATAATAATAATAATAATAATAATAATATCACACACTATATAGCCAGAGGGACTTTACAGTTCAGAATGTCTGATACTGAATAAGAAAGGGGAAATAGGATGAGATAGAGAAGGAAGAAAAAATCTTTAGAAACATCTCAGGACCCGAAAAGTGAAGGATGGTGCATGGCGGAAGAGGAGAAATGAAGATCTATACAGACAGACAGACAGACAGACAGACAGACAGACAGACATTACATACACCATATGTAAGAGGAGACTGAAATGTTATGGGCACCTCACAAGAATGAACGAGAACCGACTAACAAAGAAAATATTTAACTACATCATCAAATTAAAAACAACTACTAAATGGGAAGAAGAAACAAGGAAAGACATGAAGAAAGTCGGCATCAATCCAAAATAAATCTTTAATAGAGATATGTTTCTAGCTAAACTTTATAAACTTTATAAATTCAAGGGGTTCCAGGAAAAGCAAAATGAAAAGTCCAAGAACATGTGGTCAGGGGTGAGGAAGACGAACCACAAAGAAATGATGAAGTTCTGGGAGAAAAAAAAGGACTAACCAGCAAGTCAATTGTTTACCGTGGTCCGAAGTAGGCCAAAATCTAAGAAAGCATAGTACTAATAATAATAATAATAATAATAATAATAATAATAATAATAATAATAATAATAATAGAGTCAGCGTAGTGGTGTACGGGTAGTGTGCTTGCCTGTTACCCGGAAACCCCAGGTTCTATTCCTGACCAGGTCAGGGATTTTTAACTCGGAATTTTGACCCGAAGAAATTCGTTTACGTGCCAGTAAATCTACCGACACGAGGCTGACGTATCAGAGCACCTTCAGATACCATCGGACTGAACCAGGATTGAACCTACCAAGTTAGGGTCTGAAGGCCAGCACCACACCCGTCTGAGCCACTCAGACCGGCTTAGTTTGTTTATGTTATTCAAAAGGAATTGAAGGTCTTATAAATTGTAAGCCCATATCACGTTGTCAAATAGATAGTAGATAGTGTTTATTCGCTTCCTTCTGATTTTGATAGAGACGAGGTTGTATCCTCTTCCAGTCCTTCTTAACTCTGGAGCAACATTTTTGAGATTGCAGCCGGGAGATAGTGGGGTCGAACCTCATTGTCGGCACCCCTGAGGATGGTTTTCCGTGGTTTCCTATTTTCACACCAGATAAATGCTGGGGATGTACCTTAATTAAGGCCACGACCGATACCTTCCCCCTTTCCTATCCCTTCATCGCCATAAGACATATCTGTGCCGGTGCAACGTAAAACCAATTAATTGTAAAAAATTAATTGAGAGCATGGTGACGAGTAACTTTCGCATTGTTAATTCAATTTCAATGCCATGAATCGTTCCGTTTTGTAAGGGCCATGCGCCTCTGTGGTGTAGTTGTTAGTCTGATTAGGTGCCACCCCCGGAGGTCCGCGTTCGATTGCCGGCTCTGCCATGAAATTTGAAAAGTGCTACAAGGACTAGAACAGGGTCCATTCAGCCTCGGGATGTCAAGTGAGTAGAGGAGGGTTCGATTCCCACCTCAGCCATCCTCGAAATGGTTTTCCGTGGTTTCCCACTTCTCCAGGCACATGTCGAGACGGTACCTAACTTAAGACCACGGCCGCTTTCTTCCCTCTTCCTTGTCTACCCCTTCCAATCTTCCCATTCCCCACAAGTACCCTATTCAGCATAGCAGGTGAGGCCACCTGCGCGAGGCAGTGTTCCTTCTCCCCAGTTGTATCCCCCGACCAATGTCCCACGCTCTAGGACATTGCCCTTGAGGTGATGGAGGTGGGATCCCTCGCTGAGTCCGAGGGAAACACACACCCTAGACGGTAAAAGGATTAAATAACAATAATTTGTAAGGGTCAGCTTCAGTCAATCAAATCAATCATCAATGATCTTCATTTAGAGCTGCGTAGTCTTTTCTTAAATGATTTGAAATAACTTTGAAATTTATCGAATATCTCCCTTGATAAATTATTCCAAACCCTTATTCGTATTCCTCAAAATTATTTTCCCCAATTTTTCCTCTTGAATTCCAGCTTTATCTTCATACTATGATCCTTCCTATTTTAAAAATCCTACTCAAGATTATTCGTCCACTAATGTAATCCTACGCCATCTGTCCACTGACAGCTTGGAATCTACCGCTTAGTCGGGTAGTTCGCCCCGTATTCCCAAGTCTTCCCAGCCGAAAGTTTGCAACATTATTCTGAGAGGATCATATCGTCGGATCGGAATGGTCCAGTCGTTTTCTGTATTCGTTCCAAATACTCCGATATTTTTCCTGGCTAGCTTCGTCGCTTTGCGGCCACGTAAAGGAACATTAGCCGTGCTTGCTCAGTTCTGTTCAGTGACTATCCGATCATGCCGAAAAGTACAGTTCAAATAAATCCATTCGTACATGTATGCATATTTCAACTTTTCTACCCAAAGTTGCTCAGTATGGAGATCACTTCGTCATGAAATCCGACATTAGCTCATTAGTAACAAGGTCATTCCTGTTCCTCTAAACCATGCCTTGTTTAATCTGGCAGCATCCACGTGTAACTCTCTCGCACATCTGGTCTACTTCGTAATTTCATATCGTATCGTATCGTTCAGCCGCCTCTGTGGTGTAGTGGTTAGCGTGATTAGCTGCCACCCCCGGAGGTCCGGGTTCGATTCCCGGCTCTGCCACGAAATTTGAAAAGTGGTACGAGGGCTGGAACGGGGTCCACTCAGCCTCGGGAGGTCAACTGAGTAGAGGTGGGTTCGATTCCCACCTCAGCCATCCTGGAAGTGGTTTTACGTGGTTTCCCACTTCTCCTCCAGGCGAATGCCGGGATGGTACCTAACTTAAGGCCACTGCCGCTTCCTTCCCTCTTCCTTGCCTATCCCTTCCAATCTTCCCATCCCTCCACAAGGCCCCTGTTCAGCATAGCAGGTGAGGCCGCCTGGGCGAGGTACTGGTCATACTCCCCAGTTGTATCCCCGACCAAGAGTCTGAAGCTCCAGGACACTGCCCTTGAGGCGGTAGACGTGGGATCCCTCGCTAAGTCCGAGGGAAAAACCGAACCTGGAGTGTAAACAGATGATGATGATGATGATGATCGTATCGTTCATTACCATCACCCCACAAAGATACCTGTGTTGAGAAAATATATTTCTAGAAACTTCGTTTCACACTTCATAGATAGTTCTTTCATCATCCTACCTGACCGGATGCTAGCCCCTGGTCCAGGGAACCCAGGGTTCTATTCTAGACTGGGTCGGTGACTTTTAAACTTCACTGATTATTTCCTCTATCTTGTGCCGTCTTCATCCTAGGTTGGATCCCACCCTCACAGACTCGCATGTCGTCCGTGGGTTTCAACTCGAAAGACCTGTATCAGGCCTCTCTTAAGACCATCCTAGGTCATTGTTATCTGGTCTAACATGCCTCATTCAATATTTCTGGTGCAAGAGATTTTTAACGCTATGAGTGTACGGTTCATCCCACGTGCGTGGAATGAAGTGAAAGCCGGTTCTATACTCTGCTCACGGAATCACTGAAGTAAGATCGCGTATGACGTCATTCTGGAGAGTGTGGAGACTGACCGCCCGTGTTTCCTTTACTCTCTCCCAGCCGGTCAGCTCCTGCTTTATTCCTTTCGAGCCGACTACTCATTGGACCAGTCATCTATGGCAGGGCCTCTCAGGGTGCATGCACTGTACACGGTGCAAAAGACGACTTCGCTTGGTTGACCAGAGTGCGGACCCCCACTCCTCTCTCCCTACACCTGTCTCCCCGTTCGGCCTGTCTCCGCGTTCCTCGCCTTCACTGCTGTTTCTCCCCCACTGCGAAATGTTTACGTGTGGTGAGCGGAGACGCACAGTTGTATGGGACAAGGTTACCAGTGTTATTAAAAAAATTAAAAAAGTGAATTAGAAATACACATGCATGTTTGAGAGGAATGTAAACATAATTTTTTAAAAATGCAGAACCCGTAACCAAAATGAAAATGCTACAGTACTGGAACAAACCTCATTTGTGGATATAGAATGCTCTTCTTCAAGCTGTTTCAACTTCCTTAATTCTTTCTCTCTGACGTCTCCTATGATTTCACAATAATTTTCCGAATGTAGTCTGTTGTAGTGTCTTTCAATAGACGATTTTCTTACGCACGTAATTATCGTCCCACAGATTAAGCATTTGGCGTTATCGTCACGACAAACAAACAAACAAAAAATACGAAAGTTCCCAGTTCGATTGAAACGGACTTTCAGAAGTCTTTGCTTTCTTCGAAACAGGTTGCTCCATTATTATGTTGTTGTCGTGCGCTTATCTATTTCACTGATAAACACGTCGTCTACCACCAAACGCTTCGTCGCTCTCAGCACACTACACCATCCGAGTCAAGCCGAGTTGAGGCGAAGCGTACCGATGCACAGTGCACAGAGCCTATGCACCTCGCTCTGCACGCGTGAGAGTTTGGGCGTTTGAGAGGCCGTGATCTATGGTATTGCTTGCGTAGAAGACTTCTTTTGTCATTACCACTTCACAAATTCTGTGAACAAAGTTTAGCAGTCTGTTCACCATGTACTGATATGTCTTAAGCCGAAAGCTTATTTACCGGGCGAGTTGGCCGTGTGCTTAGGGCCGCGCAGCTGTGAGCTTGCATCCGGGAGATTGTGGGTTCAAACCGTACTGTTAGCAGTCCTGAAGACGGTTTTCCATGGCTTCCCATTTTCACAGCAGGCAAATGCTGGGGCTGTACTTTAATTGAGGCTTCCTTCCCACACCTGTGCCTTTTCTATCCCATCATCGCCATAAGACCTATCTGGTCGGTGCGACTTAAAACGAACTGTAAAAAAAGAAAAAGAGCGTATTTTCTCTTTCGTCTTAAAAGCCTTGTTCCAACTTTGGTGAGATGATATATATACTGTTCTATGTCATATTGTTTGGACAAGAATAAGTTTGTTACTGTGGGTTGGTGCATAGATTTAATGGGCTTAAACAGCACCCTAGGGAATTAGCGGTGGTAGAATGTACGCCTCCAGATCCCAAAACTCGGTAGAGGTAGGCATATTTTTGAAGGGTGGAAAAAAGTCCATTTGACTTTACATTTTCACGCCATTCGTAGCTCCTCGATCCCTTCATTAGGCACCCTCATTCTTAAAGGGGTTAAAACTAAGCAGGCAAGTTAAACATTTTACGACACTACCGATATTGTGATCACAGACATCAGGATTCCTGTTTTGTGTAGAATTTGAACTACAGTGTTTCAAAACTCCTGCGT
Organism: Anabrus simplex; assembly: GCF_040414725.1. Taxonomy (NCBI): domain Eukaryota; kingdom Metazoa; phylum Arthropoda; class Insecta; order Orthoptera; family Tettigoniidae; genus Anabrus; species Anabrus simplex. The sequence goes on along the minus strand of NC_090268.1, from coordinate 355,268,197 downwards.
ATAATTGGCTGGTGAAAGGCAAGAAAGAACACGCTTGGGTAGAACTCCTCCTCATTTAGTTTATATTAAATGGGATTGTTCGGTTTTTTTTTCTTTTGCTCGTGCATACTTTGCCGCTGTACACCTGTTGGAAAGTATAGTGTGGCATGGAGGGCTGCATCAAACCAGGATGACCCAAACACCAACAACAATACCAACAATAAGTGTGAGGCGCGATCCTAGCCTTCACCATGTGCTGCTGTTTCTTTGTATATGACGGAAACCTTTGCCTTGCCAACAGCACTGCGTAGTAATACTTTGTGGATATGGTTTCTGTACTGTTGCATGTTCAGTAATTAAAGGAGGATAGATATTGGAAGGAAACGTATGTGAAACCTCGGTAAACCATGTCTAAGTCTTACTTACTTTATTCTACATTGTCTCCTCGGGGAATAATGACCTAGTTTTAGACCCTTAAACTCAGTCCTGTGGTGTAGGAGTACCCTGTGTGTATCTTATCGGGAGGCCTTGGGATGGACTCATCTCGCCCAAGGATCATTCTTCTGAAGAGCAATGAAGGGGAATGGAATGGTGAATGAGCACGCCTTATTTTCATGGACATCTGATAATTACGTTGTTTTCAACTAAATAAACAGTTGATACCCCCGGTGTGTTGACTATCAGACAGCAGGTAGTTCTTTTTTTTCTTTTTAATATGTTTTTGTAAGTTTCTAAACGCAACGATCCATCAGTTCCAGAATTCCACCCTCCAACCTTCAGCATCTAATCAATTGACAATAATAATAATAATAATAATAATAATAATAATAATAATAATAATAATAATAATAATAATAATAATAATAATAATAATAATAATAATAATAATAATAATAATTTTTCCTTCTTTCATTCTTAATCCGTTCACTCTCTAGGGTTGGTTTTCCCTCGGACTCAGCGAGGGATCCCACCTCTACCACCTCAAGGGCAGTGTTCTGGAGCGTGAGACACTGAGTCGGGGATACAACTGTGGAAAAGGGCCAGTTACCTCGCCCAGGCGGCGTCACCTGCTATGCTGAACAGGGTTCTTGTGCAGGGTTGGGAAGATTGGAAGGAATAGCCAAAAAAGAGGGAAAGAAGCAGCCGTGGCCTTAAGTTAGGTACCATCTCGGCATTCACCTGGAGGTGAAGTGGGAAACCACGGAAAACCACTTCGAGGATGGCTGAGGTGGGAATCGAACCCCCCTCTACTCAGCTGACTTCCCGAGGCTGAGTGGACCCCTTTCCAGCCCTCGTACCCCTTTTCAAATGTCGTGGCAGAGCCGGGAATAGAACCCGGCCTCCGGGGGTGGCAGCTAATCACGCTAACCACTACGCCACATAGGCGTAAATAATAATAATAATAATAATAATAATAATAATAATAATAATAATAATAATAATAATAATAATAATAATAATAATAATAATCACTGCTTTACTAACTACCTTTTACGGTTTCCATAGACCCGAAGTATGGGAATCTTGTCGCACAGGAATAATAATAATAATAATAATAATAATAATAATAATAATAATAATAATAATAATAATAATAATAATAATAATAATAAAGATATCAGACGGTTGAGGCGCTGGTCTTCTGACCCCAACTTGGCAAGTTCGATCCTTGCTTAGTCTGGTAGTATTTAAAGGTGCTCAAATACGTCAGGCACGTGTCGGTAGATTTACTGGTATGTACATTTCTAAATTTCAAAATTCCGGCACCTCAGCGTCTCCGAAAACCGTAAAAGTAGTTAGTGGTACGCAAAGCGAATATATTATTATTATTATTATTATTATTATTATTATTATTATTATTATTATTATTATTATTATTATTATTATTATTATTATACCATTCTTTCCGGATCCTGGTAGTATGTCGTGGGTTCAAACTGTGTCGAACATGTGGACCTGGCCCTGTTTTACGGCCGGATGTCCTTCCTCACGCCAACCCTGTGTTGAGGGATGTACTCACTATTGGGTGTTTTCAGTGGTTGTCGGTAGTCCATTTGCGTTGTGTGTTTATGAAGAGGGGAACGTTAGGGAAAACACATACACTCAAACCCCGAGTCAAAGAAATTAATCATACAGTACGCGATCAAATCTTTTACCTGGCCGGGAATCGAACCCGCGACCTTCTGAACCGAAGAACTCAACGCTGACCATGTGGCCAAGGAACCGGTAATATAATAATAATAATAATAATAATAATAATAATAATAATAATAATAATAATAATAATAATAATAATAATAATAATAATAATAATAAAAAGAAAATTCACGGCCCGTTTCCAATTTCAACCATGTCAGGAATGGAATGAATGATGCCCCCATCTAGCGGTAAGGATAAGAATTGTGCCGGCTGCCGATGCCTGTCGCACTTTTCTGGGGCATAATGACTGATAGATGAAATGATAATGGAGAGTGTTGCTGACATGAAAGATGACAGGGAAAACCGGAGTACCCGGAGAAAACCCTGTCTCACCTCCGTTTTGCCCAGCACTAATCTCATATGGAGTGACCGGGATTTGAACCACGGAACCCAGCGGTGAGAAGCCGGCGCTTTGCCACTTGAACCACGCAGGTTTATAATAATAATAATAATAATAATAATAATAATAATAATAATAATAATAATAATAATAATAATAATAATAATAATAATTTTATCTCATACTAACTGCTTTTCTTGCGGGTTTTCGGAGATGCCGAGTTGGCAGATATTTTATTCCGCTGGAGTTCTTTTACGTTCCGACACATTTACTGGCACGAGGGTAGACCACTTGAGCACCTTTAGTTAGCATCAGCCTGAGTCGGAATGGAGCTCACCACCTTGGACTCAGAACAAGCCGGCTTTCCACTTGCTTGGCCTCGTTTCGACTACTGGTCCTTTGCCATAAAGGATTTAAACCCTGATACAAGGCTCTGGATGAGGTGAAACTAGTCTAAGGACATTTGAAAACGTTAGTGAGTTTCAACCCCGTTGTTGGCCATCCTATGAGCAGTCACCTGGCAAGGAAGCTTTTAGTTTTACGTGATTGTTGAGATCGTGATCATAACCGCAGGACCTGAAGGTTTTCATGGAATCCACCCTAAAACAATGTGACTATTCATTTCGAAAATCCCATGTGAATTGATCGGGATTCGAACCATAAACCTCTTAAGAACCTTGTGACCGGTTCCACTTCGACTCCATGTGAATAACAGGATGGTAACTATAGAATTCAAACTACCATTGTTTCATTACAAGTTCTAATCCCAATAAATTAATTCAAAGTGATTCAGGCACAAGACTTTTAAGGCACGCTTAGTTTATCCGGAAGTGCTTGAATTCGATTTCTCGTCAGGAAAGCGAGATTTTTAGAAATGGCAACGTGGGTCTGAGGTTTACTCGGTCTTCAAAGATGTGTTCTTGAGGGCAATCAAGCTCGGGATAGAAATGACCTCTCGATTCCCAGATTAAAGACTGTAGAGATGAAAATGGCAGGATGATAGGTATATTCCACTCGTCAGCTAAAAATATTTTAATTCTTAAGGATATCATCTCGTAGCTAACGTCTTCCCTTTTTTCCTAATCCTCGCAAAATACCTACCTCGGTTACATACTTCCCAAATGATAAATTCAGCCAGACACAATTATGTAAGGGCAAATTAGAAAGGATACGTGGACGAGGGCGGAAATGATCATCCGGGGAGCGGATCCTCCGACAAGAGTTCGACATCCACGAAATAGCAATTCTGATACAGAAAACTCAAAATAGGAAAAATTACTTCATGATGTTCGCCTACATTCTGTGAGGAGAAGAAGAAGAAGAAGAAGAAGAAGAAAAATAATCTTATTTGTTTTACGTCCCACTAACTACTTTTACGGTTTTCAGAGACGCCAAGATGCCGGAAGTTTGCCCCACAGGAATTCTTTAACGTGCCAGTAAATCAACTAATATGAGGATGAGGTATTTGAGCAGCTTCAAATACCACCGGATTGAGCTCGGAGTGAACCTTCCAAGTTGGGCTCTGAAGGCCACCGCTCTATCGCTTGAGCTACACAGCCCGGCAAAGAATATGTGTTCTATACTACATCCTTCGTTAATACTACGCTACGAGTTAATGAACTGGTATTAACTCCATTCATTATAAAGAAACAAATTAAATGCTACTAAATCAAATCAAGCACCTAAATTGTCCGTACGGAAGTGGCTTTGAATATCGGGCACTGCTCCCGATCGTAGCTAAAAATAATGCTGGCTACAAGGATTGTCAAAACATTTAGCTTCAATGTAAATATACATAAAAAGTTTGGTTAAAAAATTAAATATCACAATTTTCGTAAATATGGTTAGCATAACTTTTTAAAATCCCTGTAGGGAGCATAGAAGCTGAAAGATTTCTACTTCCATTTGCAAACATCAGTTAAAAGGCGATAAAATAACTGTAACTAAAATTATTCTGCTTAATCAAAAAATGGTATTAATGTCAAAAAGGAACTGAAATTTTAGAAACAAATATTACGCAAGTATGATCTCCTCCGAGTCAGAAAGAGCGAAGTAGTCTATCATTTACCCTTTGTTTACTTTGAAATTAAAGCAGGTTTAAGAAGTGTGTCACTATGTAATGAAGCTACTAATGCAAGCAAACAAGTACGAAAAAGAGGCAAGCAATGTACACTTACGTGTATGTCAGTGTATTCAGCGAAGTCAGCGGTGCTACTGGCTCGGCGGCGCGTCTGCTAATGGCTGCCAGTCACCGGGTGAAGGAGCGCTCGGTTCCGGGTCAAGAAAATCGGTCAGGAGAAGCACAGCGCGCGGTGTCTACAAGTAGTATCGGGGACACTCCACGGAAGCAGGAACCAGAACACAGCCGGGCAGGTGGGGAGCTCCAAGTCTTGCTTTCACCTCAGCAATGTCAATGGCAAGCTTGCCTTCCTTAAACGCTCAGAGCCTCCCGAAGACGAGTGGCCCGCTAATAAACTTGGAGTGCGACATGACCGTGGCGCGATCATACGTTTTAACAACGACCTTGGCCGTGAAGTTCGCGGTGGGGAGATTTGGCAGCGAAGGGCAACAAGAAATGTTTCTTTCTCCCTTTCTTTTTTTTATTAGTGACGTTGATAGTTATGCTGTAGGAGAAAGGATTAACACCCAGGATGTGGTGGGCGACGAACAACGGGATTTCAATGGGCAAGCATTTTCTGGGAAGGAGAAGAGAAAGTCATAATGTTGACTGTGTGGTGCAGCTTATAAAGCATTCATCTCCTGTTACATGCTCACCATGGCATTTAGGGATATTGAAATACGGGGGTACAGTATTAGTAGACACACAGACACGCTGAAAATCGTTTTCAGAGCAAATTATTCCCACCACAGAATCCTCTAAACCTTCTAAGGGTAAGGTCAACAGAATGCATTCACAATATACCCTGCAACTGAATGGGGAAGAACCAGGGTCTCACGCCTTGGGAGAGTGGATTGGTGATCACGGGTCCCTAGCTGAGTCTGGCATTTCTTCTTGCTCCTCACCTCCTATCCATCCTATCACGATGGTATTAGGTTTACAAAGCCTAGTGTGTGTTTCATTTTTACGCCTTTCATAGGGCTTATCTTTACGTTAGGGGCTGCCTGGCCGAGGCGGTAAAGGCATGCTCGGTTCGCCCGGAAGGACGTGGGTTCGAATCCCCGTCAGGAAGTTGTAAAATTTCAGAAACGAGATTTCCACTTCCGGAGGTGCATATGGCCCCGAGGTTTACTCAGCCTACACCAAAAATGAGTACCAGGTTAATTCCTGGGGGCTAAGGCGGCCGGGCGTAGAGCTAACCACTCTACCCCATCACGTGCCGCGGTTAACAATGGTGGAAGCCTTTACCTTCCACTCCTCCAAGGGCCTTCATGGCCTGTACGGAGGTGTCTTTATCTTTACGTTACCGGGCAAGTTGGCCGTGCGCGTAGAGGCGCGCGGCTGTGAGCTTGCATCCAGGAGATAGTAGGTTCGAATCCCACTATCAGCAGTCCTAAAGATGGTTTTCCGTGGTTTCCCATTTTCACACCAGGCTAATGCTGGGGCTGTACCTTAATTAAGGCCACGACCGCTTCCTTCCAACTCCTAGGCCTTTCCCATCCCATCGTCGCCATAAGACCTATCTGTGTCGGTGCAACGTAAAAGCCCCTAGCAAAAAATATCTTTACGTTACCGATATTCACATTTTCTGAAGGTTCGAATATCTTTCATGTTTTCTCTGATTAGTGTTAAAATAGGATGGTAGCCAAATTGAATGCCTTCTGAACCTCCTAAGAAGAAATAAGTGCATTTTTGCTAAAATTTTAATGAGCCACGTGGGTCAAAGATACCTAGATAGAACAATTAATGTTATCCAAAAGGTAAAATATGTAAGAATCTAATGATACTCTGCTTAATGGATTGTTATCCTTTATAATAGGCCTATATATGGACCCTCGTAATCTCTTACTCGCAATTAACTTTTATTTTCGGTATTTTTGAACCGTGACCAAGTTTAGAACAAATTCATTATCTTGGTGATAATTCCCGTAGGCTACTTATTTATGATTATTTGAAGAAGTAATATTTGCAATAGAAAATGTATCACTGTCCGCCTCTGTGGTGTAGTGGTTAGTGTGATTAGCTGCCACCTCCGGAGGCCCAGGTTCGATTCCCGGCTCTGCCACGAAATTTGAAAAGTGGTAGAAGGGCTGAAACGGAGTTCACTCAGACTCGGGAGGTCAAAAGAGTAGAGGTGGTTTCGATTCCCACCTCAGCCATCCTGGAAGTGGTTTTCCGTGGTTTTCCCACTTCTCCTCCAGGCAAATGCCGGGATGGCACCTAACTTAAGGCCACGGCCGCTTCCTTCCCTCTTCCTTCTCTATCCCTTCCAATCTTCCCATCCCTCCGCAAGGCCCCTGTTCAGCATATTAAGTGAGGCAGCTTGGGCGAAGTACTGGTCATTCTCCAAAGTTGAATCCCCGACTCAATGTCTGATGCTGAAGGACACTGCCCTTGAGGCGGTAGAGGTGGGATCCCTCGCAGAGTCCGAAGGAAAAACCAACCCTGGAGGGTAAACAGATGATGATGAAGAAGAAGAAGAAGAAGAAATTTATCACTGTTAAAAATGTTTTTGATTCCTACTTCTGAAAATAGTAGGCATCATAAGCCCATAACGCTCGTCGCATCTTGGAAAGAATGGGTTGGGTTTATTTTTTACGTCGCACCGACACAGATACGTCTTATGGCGACGATGGGATAGGAAAGGGCTAGGAGTGGGAAGGAAGGGACCGTGGCCTTAATTAAGATACAGCCCCAGCATTTAACTGGTGTGAAAATGGGAAACCACGGAAATCTATCTTCAGGGCTACCGGCGGTGGGTTTCGAACCCCCTACCTCCCGAATGTCAAGCTGATAGTTACATGACCCAAACCACTTGTTCGGTGCAAAGAATGGAATGATCTAATACGTCCCATATGATACATTAGAACGTGAGTGGTTAAACAATAATCAAAACCACCACCGCAATTATCACCATCACTACAAGGAGAATGCCCTAAACTCACAAGAAATTAAAAACAAGTTGAATGTGTTGTCGTAGTAAATTTCATAGTATTGTCTTTGCAGTGTCCGAAGACTAGCCGTAAATCATATTGCAGGTGATCTAACTCAAATTTCTAGGAGTTGATGGCAAATAGATTAAGGGTGTTAACCTCTGAAGACGACTGCTACGTATACAAATGGCCAGCAGATATTTCAGTGTCATGTGGTAAGCGTATTTCTTGGTATTCAGAACGGATCCGCTACGCAGTAGGGTGGAGGGGGGGCGGGGGAGGGGACCGTCGACTTACTTAGTGGATAAATAATGATATTTGTTATTATATTTTAGCTGGCTGAAACTAGAAATTATTCTTTCCTATATTTTCTTTATTTTATTTAATGTAATTTAATTTTAAATTATTAGCGGAAATACGCACAAAATGTCGTTCGTCGCGGCTAACCGATTTATATATATCGCCACAGTAAGTAGTGAAGACTTTGCATGTGCTTTGAGAAAGGGTAGCAGGTTGTTTTATATTTTTGCCAAGGTCATGGGCATTCGTCTGGCAGTCTGTTAGTTTCTTAGTGTTCAGTTAAATATTAAATGATTTCTAATTGTATAATTACACCGTACTTCCATTGAATTGTAATACTGTACGTGTGTAATGTTTTCCTTTAGTGAACATTTTATCGTATGGTATTGAATCAAAACCTCAGAAAAAAACTATTATTACCGCACTTAAACTGGTAAACTGTCATTCTTTACCTCCCTGTTGACTATCTAAAATCGCTCAGAAAGTAGAAAAAACTTACAATTTTGTAACATTTTGTTCAGTTTTGATATATGTACACCCCCCTTACTCCTACTGCCACTACCTCTCATGTCAGATAGCTCCCCAATTGGTGTCACAATCCAGAATGAAGCGAGACGCGCTGAGTGGCTCAGACGGTTGAGGCGCTGGCCTTCTGGCCCCAACTTGGCAGGTTCGATCCTGACTCAGTCCGGTGGTATTTGAAGGTGCTCAAATACATCAGCCTCGTGTGGATAGATATACTGGCACATAAAAGAACTTCTGCGGAACTAAATTCCGGGAGCTCGGCGTCTCCGAAAATCGTAAAAAGTAGTTAGTGGGCATAAAGCAAATAGCGTTATTATTAGAATGAAGCGAATCCTGTCCTCAGGTAAGAATAAAATCCTTTGATTAGCGGGAATCGAAGCCAGAGTCGCACTAAAATAAAGGCTGTAGATAAAGCCTTATCTGATTTCCTTCTCGAGTCAACTCAGTACATAACCGAATTCCTTACGAACAATTGAAGTTCTTGTCGTCCATTCCTGAAGGGTTCACAGGCGAGTACAATTTTGGTTACATTTTTAACGTCGTACTAACTCTCTCTGTGGATCAGTGGTAGAGTATCGGCTTTCGAATCTTAAGATCTTTGGTTCAAACCCGGCAGAGATAGTCGGATTTTTGAAGGTGGGAAGAACGTCAGTTCATTACTTCATGTCGTACGATATCTGCCTGACTCATTTGGTGCTTACCCAACAAAACCTGTTACCATCAATATAGAGGATCACTTTCGAGGCGTAGAGAGAGAGCTTCAAGTAGCTGGGATCGGTACTGTCAACCAAAACCAAGGTAGAGAAAGAAGTAAGGAAACGAAACAAATGCAACAAGAGTGATTTTTACTTTAAACTACTGTACATCACGTTTGATATCACATCAAAGCAAGATACACCTATATATGGCCTTAGCAGGACCCGTTTCATAATACGGCTGTGAGACATGGGCTCCCCCACGGACGATGAAAGAAAAATCTCTCCTTTAAGTTCTTTGATCTTACTCTCAATACAGAGATGGAAAGATCGGAGAAAAAAATATACCGACCATTTGGAAACCCTGACACTGAAAAGGATAATTGAAAGAAGGCTACAATGATTGGGTCATTTTTTGAGAGGAAAGGAAACCCTTCCAAAGAGCGTATTCAGCTCTTCAACCGGCTGAGAGGCACCCAGAGGGGGAGAACAAGGTGACAGGATCGTGCGAGATCCCACTGGAGCAGATAGAACCAACAACCGCCGTTGAAGATGCAACAGACATGAAAATATTGACTAACATCCTTGATGAATGTTTTTGACTTTGTGTTTTTTAGACATGTTTCGATTCCCGTTTATCATTTTTTTTATATTGTTACGAGAATTTTAAGGGGTAATAATGTACATTTTGTTTTCTCTCGTGGGCTTTAATAGCCTGTCAAGTACACTAAATGGTAGTGATTGTATTTATTTACTAGAAGATGTGCCCGAGCTTCGCTATGGAATTCTACATTGTATACAGAATTCTATTTCCCGAATGCAAGCTGTTCGCTAAAGATAATATGCATTTTCTTTGTAACTGTAACGGTTTTCCATAGTCCTAATAGTTTAAGCACGCGTTATTACTCTGACTCACTGATGTTGAACTGAAGTGTGCTCTATCTCTTCTGCTGCCTCTCACCACCGTTAGATGGCATTGCTTCTACAATTAAAAACTAGCCCGTCAACGACGGGTATACAACACCTAGGTGGATCACAAATTTGTTTTGAATCTTTTCTCCATTGATCCAGCTTAGCCGAGCAACCTCGCCCGGGATCTTATGTAAAAGAAGCTACCCGGTAACCCCTCGACCACCGGCGCCGGATAATAACACAGCTTATCAGACATCATTCACTCTCAGAGATAACGACCACATTGTTTGTTGCCCACAGAGATGTAAGCATAGCAATTTAGAAATCTTAGCTGCCTGTTTGGAAATGACGATGAATAGTGTATGTGGCGCAGTGGGAAATGTAGACCACCTCACGATGACCCTCAAACGACCTTGTAAAAAGAAAGAGGTAGGGACAACGAATCTGTATGATCAGTTCTGCACCTTAAGAGCTGTAGAAAGTTACAACATAGTAGAGAGAAACTGGTGCTGTAAAGCAATTAAAAATACCTACCAAGTCTAACAGCCGCCAATAAAGTTACTGAACTGTACAGAAAAGAAAATATTTCTTTTGTGAGTTTGAATTAGTCAGTCTGTCGCACAGCGACGAGTCTTATAAGTGGACTGAGTGGTTTAGGCCTTCAGTTCCTGGTGAATCCCGGGATAGAACCCGACACACAGGATACGCCCGCCTTCTCCTTAATCCTAGTCCAAATTAGGTGCAAATACACTTCCCAGTAAAGAAAATCATAGTGACACCGGTTATCAGACACATTTCACACAAACTAGACTGCAAACTTTGGATTGTTTAACTCTAGTCCTTACATGAAGGAAAAACAACAAGAAAGATATAGGCGTTGCTTAAATATAAATTCGACCCATAATTTTCATAAATAAAATTTACAGTTTGTCGGTGATCGACTTGTTTCACTAAGAAAATTTCCATGTCATACAAATATCTCAATGAGCCTCCGTGGTTCAGGTGGCAGCGCACCGGCCTCTCACCGCTGGGTTCCGTGGTTCAAATCCCGGTCACTCCATGTGAGATTTGTGCTGGACAAAGCGGAGGCGGTGCAGGTTTTTCTCCGGGTACTCCGGTTTTCCCAGTCATTTTTCATTCCAGCAACACGCTCTACTATCATTCCATCTGTCATTCATTAATCATTGCCTCAGAGGAGTGCGACAGGCTTCGGCACAATTCCCGACCTCGCCGCTAGATGGGGGCTTCATTCATTCCATTTCTGACACGATCACATGACTGGAAACACGCTGTGGATTTTCATACAAATATCTTAGAGATTAGGTTTACCAAGCGAGTGGCTGCGTGGTTTGGGTAATTTAGATTCCAGCTTGCATTTGGGAGATAGTGGGTTCGAATTCCACTGCGGTAGCCCTGAAGATTTTTTTTCGCTATTTTCCATTTTCACACCAGGGAAGTGCTGGGGCTGTACTTTAATTAAAGTCACGGTCTCGTCCTTCCCACTTCTAAATTGTTCCTATTCCATCGTCGCCATAATACCTATCAGTGTCGGTGCGATGTAAAGCAAATTGTAAAAAAATAATATTAATAAATAAATAAATACTGCTGGTTCAGTTTATGTATGTATTGAACTCTTTATTATTCAGCATTCCATTATAGTGACCTGGCCAATTCTCTGTTTGCGTGAGCTAATCCTCAGAAACACCGAGCGGATTTTCACCGTTCTATAAAGCATTAATAGAGGAAGATTTCAAGGTATGACGTATGACGTATGGTGATTTTAGTGAAGGGAAGCAAAGTTAAAACGGACATCTGGGCGATTTCTTGGACACGCTGCCTAAAGCGTCAACGACAGATCCCAAGTATGTGTGGAAAAATTGCTGAGCTTAAAATGCTCTACGGCACAAAACAGTTTGTGACTGTGTTTAATTGTGAAACAATCCCCAATTAGTGTTTTTAAAGTTACAGTTTGCGGTAAAAAGTTAACCTTAAAATAAGAAACTGCAGTATATTTTGGGATTAATGATGTAATTTTTACTACCATGTTGAATGGCCACGCGTGTTAACGATCTGAGGCTATGGGGCAGAGCTCTGCATTTGGGGAGCGAGAGGGTTTGAACCCTACCATCGGTTTTCCTCAGAATGGTTTTATGTGTTTTCTCTTCTTCACTTCTAGGCAAATGCTGGGACAGTTCCTATTCAAAGGCCATAGTTGATTCCTTCCTAACAAATCCTTATTCACTTTCATCATCATCATTCGTTTCATCTTCATTAGCTTCCCAACTGAGGTTGGCTTCAGGAAGGGTATCCGGCCGTAAAAACATGCCACATAATTACATCCAAGCACATAATGACTTAATCATTATGAATTGCAATTGGTTCGGGAGTTATCACTGTCTAAGGCCGGGCCTCTCAGGGTGCATGCACCTGGTGCGCCTGGTGCATGCACTGTGCACGGTGCAAAAGATGACTTCGCTTGGTTGACCAGAGTGCAGACCCCCACTCCTCGATCTGGAGCAATAGCGCTGTGTCTCTCTTTCCCCACGCCTGTCCCACTCGCTCCCCCTGTCTCCCTCTTCCTCACTTGCTCCGTAGCGCTCCAAATTCGACCCGATCTGAGCCGAGCTTAGCCGAGTAGCACGGAGACGAAGCGTTGGTCAGAGCCGAGCCGAGTAGGACCGATGCACTGTGCACAGGAACTCTGCGCCGCAGTTTTCACGCGTGAGATTTTGGACGTTTGAGAGGCCCTGGTCTAAGGGAAAGCCCGGGAATGGTTTAAGTATTCCATGGGGAGAATGGAGTTTTAGTGACCAACAGAACAGAAACCGGACGGATCTTGGGAAAACATCGCCCTAAGCTACTTACGTACATGCATCAGGTGGGAAAACTACAAATGTCGTCTTGTAAGTCCTGTCATCATAAATTCAAAATTGTCCCCGTGCGAAGCCAGGGCAGGTCGCAAGTGTGTGCGTTTGTGTGTGTGTCTGTGTGTGTGTGTGTGTGTGTTTGTTTGTTTCACCCGCCCCTACCCCTTTGGGTCTCGAGCGATATACCCACAGGGTCGTCAACTGTGTTTCAAGTCAAGTGGGCATCATATATATATATATATATATATATATATATATATATATATATATATAACTTAGCAGCTTAAAGGGTAGGAGAACACGGGTGTCAAATCACTGAAAACGAATGAGAGAATTATTTAAAATTGGAAAATAAAAGGCTTTATTACACTCCTGATGATTATGGAACCTGATGCAAAACAACCATGTTGAATATACATGAATAATTACAAATTTCGCAGCCAACATGTTGAGAATTGTTTTAAATATGTTGAGGACGAGGCTAAGTACAACTGTTATATAATGCCTTTATCATGATCTCGCATAGACGGAATAATAAACAAATAAACTCACTCAAACTATCACCACTGACACTGGGGTACCGTTACACAACTTACACACAAGTCTGAATCCTAACCTAGATCTAGCCTGTTACCCTACGAATTAGCATACACCATCATCTATAAACAAACGTTATCGCAAAAAATGCCACGGTTCAGAAATAAACCCATGGTTCTGGACACATCAAATAAATTGACCGTTGGGTCAAAACTAACGTCTTTCCAGAAAACAAACAACAATAATACACATGACACAACCAATGCACAAACATAAATAATAATACACCTAAAACATCTGGTTGCTGTGGAGAAACCCACTCGCTCTTGGCGGATGCCAATGAGATCCGAACTCATTTCACTGCGACGATTGAAGATGGGACTGCAATCCCTAACTACACATAATAACAAGATAATGTATTTCTCACAGGGTTTACCGGCCTCTGTCGGTAATTAACTTCAGCTGAGATATATGGGTGGTTTATATTCCATAACGAAACAATTCTAAACAGACGGAATAATAAACAAATCAACTCACTCAAACTATCCTCACTGACACTGGGGTACCGTTACACAACTTACACACAAGTCTCAGTGAATCCTAACCTATCGAATGATGATCAACGGGGATAAAAGTCAGGTTGTGAGTTTCACAAATAGGAAAAGTCCTATCAGTTTTAATTACTGCGTTGATGGGGTGAAAGTTCCCTTTGGGGATCATTGTAAATAGTATAAGGAAAGATCTTCATTGGGGTAATCCACATAAATATGATTGTAAATAAAGGGTACAGATCTCTGCACATGGTTATGAGAGTATTTAAGGGTTGTAGTAAGGATGTAAAGGTGAGAGCATATTTGTCTCTGGAGAGACCCCAACTTGAGTATGGCTCCAGTGTATGGGACCCTTACCAGGATTACTTGATTCAGGAACTGGAAAAATCCAAAGAAAAGCAGCTCGATTTGTTCTGGGCGATTTCTGACAAAAGAGTAGCGTTACAAAAATGTTGCAAAGTTTGGGCTGGGAAGACTTGGGAGAAAGGAGACGAGCTGTTCAACTAAGTGGTATGTTCCGAGCTGTCAGTGGAGAGATGGCGTAGGAGGACATCAGTAGACGAATAAATTTGGATGGTGTCTTTAAAAGTAGGAAAGATCACAATATGAAGATAAAGTTGGAATTCAAGAGGACAAATTGGGGCAAATATTCGTTTATAGGAAGGGAAGTTAGGGATTGGAATAACTTACCAAGGGAGATGTTCAATAAATTTCCAATTTCTTTGCAATCATTTAAGAAAAGGCTAGGAAAACAACAGATAGGGAATCTGCCACCCGGGCGACTGCCCTAAATGCAGATCAGTAGTGATTGATTGAAACAAAACATACGCGCGGGTCTCTCTCTCTCTCTCTGGTTTACAGGGACGTTCCAAGCCACATGATATGTTTTACGGGTGTTAATTGAAAGCGTGTTTATTACAAAACTAGCAGATCGTGATTTTTATTACGTCTCGTGAACATACAATATAATAATCTACTGTCAACTGTTTCGTCATTATCTATATCAACTGTCAACATACAAAAGTAAAATTATCTAATTTGTACGTGGTCATAGTCTTCAACATCCTCCCCACCCTGGTCGGTCGATTTCTAAGGGAACGACCAGCTGCACTGGTCTTGTGACCATGGAGCGATCCGGGAGCTGAAGAATGACTGTTCGGATTCTGTCATCTCTTCCTCGGTGCAGTTCACAAATTCGGCCTCATTTCCACGCCAGTCTGGGCTTCAGATCCTCTTGTAAAAGTACTGCATCACCTATCCGTAGTTCGGTTTCTTTTTTGATCTGCTTCACTTCGTGGTAACTTCTTAATTGAAGGAGGTATTCCCTTTTCCATCTTTGCTCAAAGTGTAAGATTAGCTTTTGTCTCTGTCTGTACACCTTAGTCAAATCTTGATAGATGGAAGTATCTGGTGTACTTGGAAGAGATATCAGCCTTTCTCCTATGAGGAAGTGTGAAGGTGTCAGGATATCAGAGTTACTGTCATCTACGGTAATAGGGCGCGAGTTTAGAGTGGCCTCGATCCCCATCAAAATAGTATTTAGCCCTTCCTCGTCTACTTGAGCTTGTCCGAGTATCTTCTTGAGGCACATCTTAGTGGATCCTACCATCCTTTCCCAGAAGCCTCCCCACCATGCGGCTCTTGGTACTATAAATTTCCATGTAACATGGTGGTGTGACAAGTGAGTTTGTACTCTTGAATTTTCTAATAATTCCTGGAGTTCGTATATTTCTTTGTTGGCGGCGTGAAACGTTCGAGCATTGTCTGAATACATGGTGTTCGGAAGTCCACGTCTTCCTACGAAGCGCTGAAAGGCAAGTAGGAATTTATCAGTTGACAAGTCAGTTGTAAGCTCGAGATGAATGGCTCTTGTCGTTGCGCAAGTAAACAACACGATGTAGCATCTCTTCTCTGCAGCTCCAGCCTTCACGAACAACGGGCCTGCAAAATCTACACCACAAACGGTGAATGGCCGTTGAAACTTAACACGGTCCATTGGCAAAGGAGCTTCTATCTGTTCACATCTCTTGGCGTGTGTTATTTTGCAGGGAAGGCATGAGTAAATGACCTTCTTGATTACTTGCCTAGCTTTCAAAATCCAGAATTCACGACGTAATTCTGATAACACAACACGCACTCCCATGTGATGAAGTCTTACGTGCGTTTCTTTTATCAATAATTTAGTGAAATGATGAGAGCCATCAAGAAATAGGGGGTTTTGCTCATTCTCGGAAAGATCTGCAAAATGGAGCCCACCACCAAGTCGAATCAGGTTGTCTTCTAGAAGTGGATGGAATCGTGCAATCTTGGATGTAGCCGGTACCGGTTACTTTCGTGTCAGGACAGTAAACTCTGTACAGAAACATTCCTCCTGAACTCGGCGTATCCAGTAGAGCCTTGCAGCTTCTAATTCTGTGGTTGTCAAATGCTGTGGATACTGCACTCTTCTCCGTGTCACCTCCACGAAACGTAAAATCCAACAGGTGATATGTATTACCTTCCAATACGAACTATATCGTAAAATATCTATCAGTGATTCATTGGCACTGATTACAAGGACTTGAGGGTTTGCCTCCTTGGATTCGGGTAGTGATACCTTCTGACGTGAAATTTCCTGTGGCCAAGAAGTGGGAGCCTCAGCAAGCCATTGTGGTCCATTCCACCATAATGAAGAGGAATTTAGATCTGTCGCTAACATTCCACGCGTCAGAAGGTCTGCGGGGTTGTCTTCACTGGGACAATATTGACACTGAACCGGCGACAGATAGTCTTGAATTTCTGTCACGCGGTTGCATACGAATGTGTTCTAGCGATTTGGGTCACTCCGTATCCAACCGAGGGCCACCATAGAGTCCGACCATAGTGTAGCTCGCATGCTGTCAAATCCTGTTGACTGGCAAAAATATTTCAAAAGGCGAGAACCTATCAAAGTAGCCAGAAGTTCTAGTCGTGGGAGTGTAATCCTTTTAACTGGAGACAATCTGCTTTTACTGCAGGCCAAGTGTATTGATATATTATCGTCTGTTACCGTTCTAGTGTACAATGCGGCTCCATACGCTCTCTCAGAAGCGTCACAAAACACATGGACATGCGTAGCATTTGGCATCTGTTTACACATTCCAATCCACCTCGGGACGTTTATAAGTGACAGCTGTTTGATGCTCGAGATCCAAAGTTGCCATTTTAAGGCTATATCCTGTGGAAGAATCTCATCCCGCTCTATGCCTCGACACGAAGTATCTTGGAAGATTAACTTTCCAACAATTGAGACGGGTGAGAATAACCCCAGTGGATCGTAAAATCTTGCTATTCCTTGTAAGAGCTGACGTTTCGTGGTAGGAATGTCAGCTAGCTTTTCAGTAATTTCTCGATGATCGAAAAGGATACAGTCCAATTCTGTGTTCCACCTGATACCTAATACTCCAGTTTCTTGTTTGAAATCTCGTATCTCAGACTGCCATACGCTCTTAAGTGTTTCTGAGTTCGTTGCCCATTTATCCATTGGTAGTCGTATGTGCCTGAGCATGGAGCTTACTTCGTAATATAAGCTTATGACCCCATTGTCGTCGTCAGCACCAGCAACGAAGTCGTCCATAAATGTGCTCTGATCTAAGATTTCTGCTGCTGTGGGGTATGTGTTACTGCACCTTGAAGCCAGTTCACGTAGAGTCGCAGATAGAAGGAAAGGACTGCACGTAAGAACAAACGGTAGCCGCGTGAACCTGTACGTGACAATTTCATCTGCTGTTTGCCAGTTACCATTCCCCCTTCTGGACGTGATACCAGAAAAATCTGTTTAAGTCTCTGTCTTTTTCATCTAGGTACAGTTGCAAAAAGGCTTGACTTCCATCCCCGACTGTTGCTTTTCGATATGTACGAAAGCGGATTAGCAGTGACAGAATTTCAGGAAGGAGGTTTGGTCCTGCTTCCAGAGCGTCGTTAAGAGATGGCGAGTCTCTCTCGTGTGACGAAGCGTCGAAAACAATCCTCCATTTGATTGCTCCATTCCTCTCTTTCTTGACAGCGTGGTGTTGTAGGTAGAAAACATCGCTTAGATTATCTTCTGCAGCAGTCATTTCAACATGACCTTTCTCAATATAGTCAGTCATTTGTGAACAGTACATTTCTCGAAACTCAGCATTGTCTTGAAGTTTCCTTTCAAGTGATCTAAAGCGATTCTTGGCGTTGTCGCGGTTTGATGGCAAGATAACTTCCTGTTTTCTGGGTAGAGACTCTACTCTCCGCCCCTCTTTCATACGAAATGAATCGTGAAACTGTTGAAGAATGGTAACGTCCTTCTTAGAAAGTGTTCTACCTTGCTGCTCTCTTATTCCCATGGTCTCTAAATCCCAGAATTGTCGCATGCTGTCGTCTTTAGGTTCAAATTCTCGACTTGTGTGAACATGATTTATAGCGACATGATGGACTGTGATTCCTGACTTGTTTCCGCTAAGAACCCAACCCAAGTTAGACGGGAGAAGTACTATGGACTCAGAAAGGCGTATTGGTTGGCCATCTCGGATCACCTTCCAGTAGTGATCACCACCTATGAGAAGTTTAATAGGGAGGTCGCTTTCATTGTCCTTGGGGTCTGCTAATTGCAACGTTCGGGCGCATGATAAAGAATAGACATCGTGTGGAACGGCAGGATGCGGGGAATACTTGTTTTCGCTCTCGAAGCTGTTATCATTATATTAGTTTTCGACCACACGCCACTGATGTTAAACTGGACAACCCTACGTGTTGTAACCGTGTGTCGATCACACTCAAATGCCGTAACAGACAGTTTCCTTTTTTCGACAACAGTAAGCTTGAGCTGATCCATGAGGCTTGTTTCGATAAAACTGGACTGACTTCCAGCATCTAAAATACACCGTGTAAGTTTGGTCAGTCCAGTCGGGCCAGTTATCCAAACCCGAGCAGTTTGAAGATACGTGAAGTTGGAGGGCGTGTTTACATCTATCTTGCCCACCGCTACAGCTTCTCTCTCATCCCCTCCACAAATTGACACGTGGTGTGTCTTCTTGCATATGGAGCATGATACCTTATTCTTCTTCGCACAGTCTTTAGAGTGATGGCCTCGTCTAAGACAAAGGAAACATCTGTTCGCTTTCTTCAGTTTTTCAGTTCTCTCCTGGTTGTTCGTTATTGTTTGACAATCTTGACCCCAGTGACCTCGATTCTCACAAAAAACGCAATAGGGTTCTGTGATTTGTTTGATATTCTTTCTCTTCGGCTTGTTAGGTCTGGTGTTAACATGGAGAGCCGCTGCCGTCGGATTATAAGTAGTCGAAAATAGCCGGTCGCAACGTATCTTCTGCGTAGTCAAGGCACACTCCACCTCTTCGTTCAAAAACTGCATTAGACGCGAGATACTCCTTTCTGGTATTTCCAACCTCTTGGCGTTAAGTAGCCATCGGCGACAGAGATCGTCAGGAAATACGCGAAGAATTTTAGGGGCTAACAGTTTTCCATAGACGTCTACATCTTCACCTAGTGCTGTCAGCGCTTGAATCCGTCGGTGGCACTCAATATACGTGGCATTGAGAATCTCAGGACTGTCGGAATGCGCAGGCTGCAGATGCTCCAAAAAATCCAGGTGGGATTGAATAATTCTGTTTTTATCCCCATAACGAGACTCC
This sequence comes from Anabrus simplex, assembly GCF_040414725.1. NCBI lineage: Eukaryota > Metazoa > Arthropoda > Insecta > Orthoptera > Tettigoniidae > Anabrus > Anabrus simplex. The sequence goes on along the minus strand of NC_090268.1, from coordinate 355,248,598 downwards.
AGAATCTTCTTCACCTGTTCGTAAGTACCGGCCGTTACTGATATTCCATCCACCAGACGTTTGGGTTCACCGTCGAGATATCCTCGAAGGAATACATGTTTGTTTATCACCGATACCGCTGAGTTCTTGTCCACCGAAGCCTGAAATTGCTCCCAGAACCGTGGCCATGATTCTATGTCTCCTGAAAAGGTCTCTATTCTAATAGTAGGAAGCTTAACTTCGGAAGTAGCTATGGGTGACGTAGTAGTAGCTGAGCAAGCATGTGCGTCCTGTGAATTCTTTGCCTTTATAAGTTTATTAGCCTTCCGCATTGCACGTTTAGCACTGTCTATGTAATTTTCACAGACTTGTATATCCTCGTCATATCCTTCGTTCTCAATCAGATCGTGTATAGCATCATCTAGAACGATTAAGCTCTCAAAAGTGTCTTTAAGGCGTTCCAAGCAGTGTTCTACATCGTCCAGCGCCGCAGTATCGCTGAAATCATTTATCTGTTTAGTAAAACGTGTAACGTTGGAACGCTGAGTAGTGCGTTTCCTTTTTAGCTTGTCAAGCGAGGACTGAGACATTCTTTCTTGTTAGTCGGTTAGTGTAATAATGTTCCGTGAATTTTCTCGTGACGTGTCTGACAATATGTTTTCTTTTGTAGTTACAGAAATGCTCAGGAGATAGCGCTAGTTGTCACCCTGTCGTTGTTAGAGTCTCCTAGAGATTATGACCTCTTTGCAGGTTATATGACAACAACATGGCGGCTAAAATATATTGCAATCAAATATAGTATTTTGAGATGATTGAAAATCAAGGAGCACTCAACCGTGTATAAAAACAAGTTTTTAGTGCTCTAACAACATTCAAAATAGTATTAATTCCGTGTAAGTACTTATCTGTTCCCTTGTCGTGGTGAAACGTAGGTTGACGAAGGGGCCGATAGGTACAGTTTCACAAGTTTTTCAATCAACACCTTCACAAGATTAAAGATTGTTGTATGTTATTTTCTCCTGTATTCCGTGTTTCCGGGGTTTCGGCACCATGATATATTTTACGGGTGTTAATTGAAAGCGTGTTTATTACAAAACTAGCAAATCGTGATTTTTTATTACGTCTCGTGAACATACAATATAATAATCTACTGTCAACTGTTTCGTCATTATCTATATCAACTGTCAACATACAAAAGTAAAATTCTCTAATTTGTACATGGTCATAATCTTCAACACCACATAATTTATAGTATCTTGGGGAGCCTCTCCACTCCTTTCTTAATAGGTCGTCTCTTTAAATCTCAAATAATACTTCTAGACTTCACAAACATAATTCGCTCACCCATTTCAATGTGGCAAGACATTATTCATCAATCACTTCGTCTCATTAATAAGGCCAGGAATATCTCGACCCATCACATGGGTTTTATATTTCCCACCAAGTGTCCCGACTTCATTACCTTCTGTCAACATGGGCTAATACATTTTTCAGCTGACGAGATGGTTCTTTCTCTTCAGCTCTCACATAACACGGCAACTCGATAACCCAAAAGAAACAAAAATACACGATAACAAATATCATCTCGTTGTTTGTTAATTAAATGGGTCCTAAAATCTAGACCATCGGCCAATATAATACTACTTCTACGTGATAATCTAAATCCATCTTTACAACCAATTCTTAACAAATACGAAATGAAATACTGTATTACTACATCAATAAACACAAATGTGTGGTCACCTCTAAAATCCAAAGAAACAAGAGCCTAGCTATTTTTCAGTGGGGGACGTCGCTTTGGATCTATGAAGATTCGCTACAGCAGTCCTTCCATCCGTGATGACTAATCAACATTAAATACACTGACTGACAGAGCAAATGCAACACCAAGAAGGAGTGGTCAGAACTTTATGCCAATTGCAGGGTAGACTGACGTCACTGAGGTATGCTCATGATGTGAAATGCGCCGCTGTGCTGCGCACGTAGCGAACGATAAATGGGACACGGCGTTGGCGAAAGGCCCACTTCGTACCGTGATTTCTCAGCCGACAGTCATTCTGGAACGTGTTGTCGTGTGCCACAGGACACGTGTATAGCTAAGAATGCCAGGCCGCCGTCAACGGAGGCATTTCCAGCAGACAGACGACTTTACGCGGGGTATGGTGATCGGGCTGAGAAGGGCAGGTTGGTCGCTTCGTCAAATCGCAGCCGATACCCATAGGGATGTGTCCACGGTGCAGCGCCTGTGGCGAAGATGGTTGGCGCAGGTACATATGGCACGTGCGAGGGGTCCAGGCGCAGCCCGAGTGACGTCAGCACGCGATGATCGGCGCATCCGCCGCCAAGCGGTGGCAGCCCCGCACGCCACGTCAACCTCCATTCTTCAGCATGTGCAAGACACCCTGGCTGTTCCAATATCGACCAGAACAATTTCCCGTCGATTGGTTGAAGGCGGCCTGCACTCCCGGCGTCCGCTCAGAAGACTACCATTGACTCCACAGCATAGACGTGCATGCCTGGCATGGTGCCGGGCTAGAGCGACTTGGATGAGGGAATGGCGGAACGTCGTGTTCTCCGATGAGTCACGCTTCTGTTCTGTCAGTGATAGTCACCGCAGACGAGTGTGGCGTCGGCGTGGAGAAAGGTCAAATCCGGCAGTAACTGTGGAGCGCCCTACCGCTAGACAACGCGGCATCATGGTTTGGGGCGCTATTGCGTATGATTTCACGTCACCTCTAGTGCGTATTCAAGGCACGTTAAGTGCCCACCGCTACGTGCAGCATGTGCTGCGGCCGGTGGCACTCCCGTACCTTCAGGGGCTGCCTAATGCTCTGTTTCAGCAGGATAATGCCCGCCCACACACTGCTCGCATCTCCCAACAGGCCCTACGAGGTGTACAGATGCTTCCGTGGCCAGCGTACTCTCCGGATCTCTCACCAATCGAACACGTGTGGGATCTCATTGGACGCCGTTTGCAAACTCTGCCCCAGCCTCGTACGGACGACCAACTGTGGCAAATGGTTGACAGAGAATGGAGAACCATCCCTCAGGACACCATCCGCACTCTTATTGACTCTGTACCTCGACGTGTTTCTGCGTGCATCGCCGCTCGCGGTGGTCCTACATCCTACTGAGTCGATGCCGTGCGCATTGTGTAACCTGCATATCGGTTTGAAATAAACATCAATTATTCGTCCGTGCCGTCTCTGTTTTTTCCCCAACTTTCATCCCTTTCGAACCACTCCTTCTTGGTGTTGCATTTGCTCTGTCAGTCAGTGTATAATTCACATGCATAATAATACAACTGGTTGAGTACCAATCAACTTAAATGAACATTCCAATGGAAACTACTCGCACTAATCATTCTACACGAAGTCAAACTACGGAAAACCGATCCGAGAACATTCCCGAAATAAAATAAAAGAATAAAATCCCAAGACAAATCTTCCCGTATTTGCAAAAATCAAATTCGCTCAGACATGATACTAACTGAACACTGTGCCCTTAATTCATCCCATTTACATTTTAATGAGACCCTATCAATTACTATTAACAAATTAAGGAACTTTAAATGGAAATCCCGTGTGTATACGAGTCATGCTAATAAAATGGATGAACTGAGTCTCATTCTCCATGACACCTCTTTTAACACTGGGGAATCAGTTGGTCGGTTAACTCCTTCATTGCTTCCATGTAGACAACTATGTTGATCCGATTCGACCTGGAACTCCTTGGATGAAACTCCGTAATCTTTGGCACTGAAATCTCCTTCAATAACTACGGCACACAACACACACAGTTAAGCCCGGTACGCACGTATGCCTCGAACACACACTTTCCGGCCCGATTTTCGATCCAATGTCCCGGGATCAGAAATGCTAATACAGGGTTATTAGTTAAACACCCACATTTAGATTAGTAGTTTAGTTTAGGTTAGTAGTTTATCTCTGCTCACTATATTAATTCTTATGCGGGTTCCAAAAGCCCCGTCTTTATGTCTGATAATTAAGGTAATAATAATAATAATATCTGTTCAAGTTCGTGCTCTAAATGATAATCCAATAACCCGAACGCACAATCTATTAATTCATCACTATGAGTTTTTCTCATACATCATTTGAATTAAATCATTTCCACTTTTCTTTAAATTGAAAGTCCACACTCAAAGGAAACTGTAGCTCGGGACTAACACACGTCTGTCCCTCACGAGATAAAAGCGAAGAATGCTCCAATGTGACGCTTCCCGCACTTTATATCAACTGGGATGATTCCCCTTCTCAAAATTCCTATACGCCCTATTCACGGGTTATTAGAGGCGCAATAGTGTGATAATGAGGTGACCATTGATCTTACAAGGTGGTTAAGACTCGTCCGGACGAAATCTGTTCACACAATCCAGTAATAAATAAATATCTGTTCTCATTTGCAACTCACTCAAGGGACTTCCCCTTGTCAAGTGGATGTCGATAAATTAAACACATGGCCTCAGTAACTTTCCACTCTTACGTAACTACATACTTCTTCTTTTGCAGGCAATTATCGCCATAAAGGATGTCACAAACCCTAATAAAATTCAGTGATACCGAACATTTCTTTTAGATCCCTGTCCAGTGCAATATTGAAAAAGTCGTTAATTTCCTTGATGTCAAAAACGTAAAAAAAAACATTAATTTCCTTGATATCAAAAACGAAGTTGGCCATGCTGTTTTAAAGATGGCTTCGAGATTACGATAGTAAAAAGTTTATCTCTCCCCCTCACAAACGACTTGTGGTCGGGATAAGATAACACCTCCTCTATTTTCATCCTGGGGTTCCCTGGCTCAGCTTGGTGGAGACACACCCTAGCTTCACGTTTGGCATTCCACGCTTCGAATTCCCGCGTACTTTCTTCCAGAAAAAACACAATAAGCAAATTCTACGGAATTACAACATATTACCACGAATAATAAAAATGAACATAATTCTGGTGACTACAAACCACCTCACTTGATGAACTAACTGTACACGTCATAAGGGTCTCAGCCCTTCACTTAAACAAACTATCAATGGGTTGTCACGAAAAATAGCTTCAAGAAATCAATAATTATCTAAACATCACGTTCACACACTTCTACCACCTTAAAAAGAAAAACATATAGAATACAAAATAATGACTGCATTTCTGCTTTACTATAATACGCCGCTGTGTGACTAACAATTCTTATCGTGCCCCAAGGTTCGAAGTAGTGACCTCGGTTCCTTCCACATCAGGTCTCCTGAAAAACAAAAACCCTGTCTACCGCATCATTAGGGGGTAACAATTAAATGTTCCTACATTAGTTTCGACATAGCTTGTTGCGAATGTGGTAATCAAGTAAAAATACGTCTTCTACTGACAAAAGAACACAGTGTCTGAAAAACATCTATTTCTTTGTCAACCGGCATAGAGATCCCGGCTCAGCTGTCTTTCTCACAAGAAGCTACAACCCTCGGGTCGCCAGCCGTAAATCTCCCGGGACAGCCCTCTCGACGGGACAATAACTTTTTTTTTTTTGCTATTGGCTTTACGTCGCACCGACACAGATAGGTCTTATGGCGACGATGGGATAGGAAAGGCTTAGGAATTGGAAGGAAGCGGCCGTGGCCTTAATTAAGGTACAGCCCCAGCATTTGCCTGGTGTAAAAATGGGAAACCACGGAAAACCATTTTCAGGGCTGCCGATAGTGGGATTCGAACCTACTATCTCCCGGATGCAAGGGACAATAACCTTCTTGAAACAAAAATCTCCACGCATTAACGCACTCTCAATGCATGGTCATCGGCTCATTATATTCACGCAGTAGTACTGGGGCACTTATAAACATGCTAAAATCAGCTCGGGCGTTCATTATATCCTATAACTATCTCTCAAAATCATGCCGTTATATCACTTCATCTTTCCTCAATTTTACAGAAGGCCGGAGTTCAAACGTCGTTCCTTTCACTGCAGAGTTTAACTACAATTTCACAAGCTCACGGGCTAAAATTTCCTATTATCGCAGGCCAAAGAGATGAGAAATGTGTACTTGATATAAATTGATACTATGTTCAGTAAATCGGCATTTAATATCTAACCAAATAAATTAACTGAAATAAAATTAAAATACCAAACAACAACAAAGAAAAAAATACTCAGGGGCCTAGCTAGTATTTGGAGGGTGGATATTCGAACTTGGGCATAATGAATTCTTCGCACACATCTAGATGCAGCCACGTCTTAACCTACCATGCAACAAAATCTACTACTTTACATTAGGAAAATAGTGCTCTGACTATCTCATATTAAAATACTGTTCAAAGGCAGTTGGCGAAAACCCTACCGTAATATTATCCTGTCTCATCTTGAATAGTCACTCAGAGGAAGACTACTTCATTACCTCAGCAAAATTAAATACTCTCTTCTACCCTATTCCTCTGACAGCACTCGTAAATACAAATACCCCAAACATGCACGTGCAATTAAATAAATGTATGTATGTTTAGTCATCAGCCCGAAGGCTGGTTGGATCCTCAACAGTTCCGCCATGAGCTGTCATAGATGGCCTAGGCATCACTGAAGAGGCGTACTAGGGAAATGAGGAGTGAGGTAGTTTCCCGTTGCTTTCCTCACCGAGCCAGAAGTTGCTATTACATATCAGTCTGCCAAGCCCACTGAAATGGATGCACCAACCGACCCTGTGAGCAACAGTTTCACACCATTCATAGCAGGGACTGGCTGCGTAAGGAATGGCATTACTAGCATCGCTCATACCTCAGTCACTTTCATTTTGTCAAAGCCAAGGATAAGACAGAGACAGATCAATGAAAGTAACAAAATTGCTCTAGCCCATACCAGAAGACTTAGTGCAGTGTAAACACTAGGTCCCGCCAGCAAAGGCATAATTAAATAAAATGAGCCGAAAATACATACCATTATCCTAATTTGTTTCCTTCCCGAATAACCTCAAGTAGTTAAATATAAACGGACCCTACTGACCACTCTAAGCGAACTAATCTAACAATTCATGTTATCCTTACATCTCTACCTATTTACAAAGGGAATATTAGCACTACAAAGTCGTAACTTGGTACTCAACAGCTTTGGTTCGTCCTCCATAGTCCCAGTCCGCAAGGGACTCGCCTGAAGCGTCTACTCCATGGCGCTGAGGTGGGAGGTCACGGCTTCCAGACGTCCCTCGATGACTCTTGAGTAATCCATGGTCTTGGAGTCGTTAACACTGGAAAGATACTATTCACACTGATTTTCACACAGACTTCTTCTTCACACGTCACAGTCAAAATTCCCCTTTTATTGGTATGATTGAGATCTCTTACAGAAAGAAAGTTGCATATTTATTAATTTGAGGCTGGACGCAGCTAGACTACCTCAGTCAGACAAAGCTAGTACAGAAGCTCACGATGTCGTCACTACAATAGTTTATTACTCTTAATTAACGTGATATCGGGTTCCTATATTTATTTCAAAACCCCATCTCGTACGTCTGTTTCTCTGTACTTCTACAGTTACGCCGTCATTCAGCACGATAACTTAATACTGTAATTCTGTTTATATTATATGACACCGACATTCGTGCTACCTTTTCATTTTTTACATGTCAGCCTTCAAAAAGTTTCAAAATTACTATTACACTCCACGGACTCTCTCTCTCTCTCTACCGCGGGAGATTAATAGAAGAATAGTTTTCTCCGTCCGATATCCGGCACATCATAGCGTCACAGCTTCGCGATGCAAATATACAACGTAATTCACGTAATTACGTGCCACGTTGCGATCGATCTGTAATTCATACGGCACTATCGCTCAGTTAAGTTCTCTACTGACAATTCGTATGAGAAATTATACACATTTTCACTTCCATTTACATCAACATTTTCTATACAAAGAACAGCTAAGTGCGACCACAAACCGACCGTCTGGTCACTTCATAGACTACCTGCTGACTAACTAGCCACCCCTAGAAGTGCGAGCATATATGGTCTCACATGGAGTTGGGGTTGGACAGAGGAACTCCCCCACCATAAATTTGAAATCCTCAAATCCACTAAGTTTATGTAAATCAGCGATGCGGCAAATTGTATGGCTCGCCAATCACAAATATTAGATGTAATGTGGAATACAAAACGATCAGTAGTTTAATCGTAATTCGGCCGTCTAAATCAAGAGCCTAACGGGGAACCCCTGTTGGGTGTCTGGTTCACAGCTAGCGTTAGGACGCCAGAGCATCTTACGTAATTTCTTTGAGACGTAATTTCATAAATAATATAATTTTATTTTGATTAATAATTTATTCAATATTCATTTATTCTTGCTGTTACCTCGACATATGCTTCATTATTAATTTAAGCGTCATTATACCGAAAGTACTTCTAAAATCACTTCTTTTGAGCACTGCTTCAATGTTTTCAAATCAAAGGCTTTGCCTTTAGTGATGGAAATAAAAAAATCACAGTGTACAAGATCAGGGGTATAAGGTGGATGCGGTACACAGGTAATGTCGAATCGAGCCAGAAACTGCATGACTTGATTTGCGAGTGAGGCCGCGCCACCCATTCCGAGAAATCTCTGTCGTTTCTTTGCAATGTGCTTCCTCAGTGCAGCCAATACTGACGTGTAGTAACAGTAGTGTGAGGAGGAACTGCATGCTGTTAATCATTCCATTACTGTCAAAAATTGTGATCACCATCACTTTCCCTGCAGATGGAACAACTTTTGCCTTTTTTGGCGATTTCCACACTGTGCTGGCTTGTTTTCCTTCAGGATCGTAATGATGCTTCAGCTTTTCGTAAGTTTCAGTGGCTGTATGGTTTAAACGAAAACAGAATTTGATTGCACTGTACTGCTCCTCTCGCGTCACCTCCATTGTCTGGTATGCGAAATGCACGCAGTGTTTACAAAATAGAGCATTACTACCAACCTACCGATACGAGAGTGCTGCCGCCTACGGACATTATACATAAAACCCGTTCTTTTCAAATATTTATGTTATAGATAGGAAACCATCATGGAAGCTACAGGAAAAAATCAGTCCCAGTCTTTGTTGATCATATAAAAGAGACGTAATACATAAGGGACGTTTCGCATGTAGTCCACGGATTTTACAAAAAATGAATTGTATAAGGATAAATGGAAGAAAACTGTTGTGGTTTCCCTATAAATCCCGATTATATTCAGTGATCTTCAAATCATATGCATTTCTAAACCTTCCCCTGGATGAGTATTCTCTAGATATATTCAGCTGCTTCGCCGTGATGGTGGAACAGACGGACAAACAGACACGAAACCTAAAAAAACACTAATACGGTCTTGAGTTGACCTAAATCGGCTAAACATCTAAAAAAAATGGCAAAACAAACGATATTGCAGACAGCTAACCCCAAGAAATTTATTTTTATAGATAAGCAATGCCACGTCATTAAGTGCAGACCTTCATTCCGAGATTTACTGCTTTTAAACGTTAGGTCATATCAACAAACATATTCCGCCATCAGCGCCTCTTTCAGTGTACTGCATGGTTGGTCTTATGAAATTTGCTCGTATCTCCTATATTTATGCGCTTGATTGAGTTACGAACATTAAATAGCTTGAAATTTGATTACCGTTTTTACACAGTACGTTATTTTTCGGATACTTATACAGCAGCTGGAATCAATTTGGCTAACATATGACCACTGGACGTGTAAATGTGTGCAGCGCCTTTGATGATTCTATCTTTCCTATAAGTATGCCGAACGATATGATATACGTGTAAAAAGTCCGAAATTAACTTAAAAATGAGAAATGCAGCTCTATCTAACATATAAGTGATCGAGATATGACAATATGTCATACGCAGGGTGCGAAATCGCGGGGGGAAGGGAGGGTTCCCCCCCACCAATGATTTTATCTCAAAGGTCCCCCCACTAAAATTGACTAGGGGGTATTCTTTCATTATAAAATGTAACACATATATTACTGAAATCAATGTCTTTTACTGTGCATATTTTCATTAAAACATCAACAATAATACACATAAGATATAAATAATAGGATGACTGCCAGACCTTGAACAATAAAACAACGTAGCGGTGGCAACTCCACAACTCCAGCCTATTTTTCATGTTTCATCCTGGCAAGTCCATCTGAAACCCGGGAATAATTTTCCATTGAGCATCATTCTTGTTATAACAAAACAAATCAAACAAAAACCTTTTAAATTTACATTTTAAGGGGGAGGGGATAATTTACTTAGAAGGGGATTATATACCCCCATATACTGTTTGAAATAAACACTAGTAATTAAGCCCTACAATCCTTCTCCCCCACCACCATTTTTTCCGATTTCGCAGCCTGGTGATAGGCCCAATTTTCTAGATCTCTATAAATTAAAAGCGATTGTACTTTATGTTTTGTGAATACGACTTACCGTTTAGCCACCAATTATCCCGAAACATAGGTCTGCCCCATCATTGAAATTGCCTCCATATTTTGGATATGTTTCTGGTCCCAAAAGTTATATATTTGAACAGCTTGAATTTTTTCCTCAAAGGATAGAGTGTCCAAGTTTCTGGATTAGCACTCGCATACATATGGAGTAATTAAGGAAGAAAGTATTATGGCCAAGAAGGTTGAAATTAATAGAAAATATGATTATAACTGAGGACAGCCGGATGGGAAAAATATGTAAATAGTAAGTGAATGTATTGTAAAATGAAATGTCCCTCACTAAATTGTGATGATAAAGTTAGGATATAAGAAGGCAGTATCGTATCTTATGTTATATCTTATGGACACGAAATTAAACAATACTGACCTCAGTTAAGATTGAAACTGTTATCTTGAAAACGGAATGACAACTCGTAACCATTTGAGCCATTGTAATCGGCTCCATTCTGGCTCATCAGTGTACATAATAATGAAAATTTATTACAAGTGATTACCGTTAATAAGATAACAAGACAATGAACACAAGAAAATACAGGCTTGTTTTCCCGATCTTACAACACATACCACATTATTTGTAACATTAATATTGTGTTGTCAATTTAACTATTTTACGTGAGGAAATTTAAGTGAACTGTACTGAACTCTTAATGAGTCTACAGTTATGTGTTTTACTCGTCCAGTCTACTGCAATTAGAGAGCACAGATGTGGCAGAATATATTGGTATGTAGGGAGAGAGCATTGTATTTCAGTGATAAAATCTGCTTCCGGTTCTCATGCATTTCAGGGAAATCTACTGTAAAAGAAGTCAGTAAACTTCATTAATCACTGCGTGTTACGGTCTCGATTACTGTAGTAAGCATTATAAAAATGCAGTTCATGACATTAATTCAAAGATGACCTCTATTATATATTATTGTGTATCGCTAGATACATTGTACTTTTTACAGTAACACTTCTTTAATCCACATTCCTGGTCTGGTGAGTACAATAGGCTACTAACCGACATGCCTCGACCTTCATTCCTAAGCAGAGCCAAGTACTTAGCACCTTTGCAAGCAATACGACAAAGAAATAGCTAGTATTCCCAAGGTCTACTGTTTTACATGTAAATCGGCACCTACATCGATTGTGTTGCATGTCTTCTTTTATACAAATAGTCCACAACGCCCACGTCATATGCTTTCTGTAGATATACTTAACATAAATATAACTGTCTATTCGTCTCGTAGATTTTTCAATTACCTGGCGCATACTGAAAATCTGATCCTGACAGCTCCTCTGTGGTCTGAAACCACACTGGTTTTCATCCCACTTACTCTCAACTACGGATCGCACCCTCCCCTCCAAGATACCAGTGAACACTTCGCCTGGCATACTGATCAATGAGATACCTCGAAAGTTGTTGCAATCCTTCCTGTTCCCTTGCTCATAGACATGTGCAATTACTGCTTTTGTCCAATCACAAGGTACCTTATTAACACACCATGCTAAATCTACTATTCTGTGAAGCCATTTCATCCCTGTCTTCCCACTATATTTCACCATTTCAAGTCTAATTTAATCTATTCCTGCTGCTTTATGACACTGGAATTTGTTTACCATACTTTCCACTTCATCAAGCGTAATTTCACCAATATCTCTGTCCCCCTCCCCATGAGCTTGGTTGTTCGCGACGTCACCAGAACGTCTAATAAAGTCTAATAAGGGAAATAGTTGCGATAGTGTTTTAGATTCTTTTTTTACTTACATAATCCGTTTCCGTCCAGGGTTGGCTTTTCCCTCGGACTCAGCGAGGGATCCCACCTCTACCGCCTCAAGGGCAGTGTCCTGGAGCGTGAGACTTTGGGTCGGAGAATACAACTGATTGTGGGAAGATTTTCAAAATATTCCTTCCACCTGTCCAGTGATTCTCCGGGATCAATTATGAGTTCACCTGAAATACATAAAACACTATTAATTTCCTTTCCCCTCCCTTTCTAAGATTCTGTATTACCGTCCAGAATAGTTTCCCTACTGCTTTACCTAGCCTTTTCAGGTTATTACATCGATTGTGTCGCATGTCTACTTTTACAGTAGACAAGTCGTCCACAAGACCTACGTCCATCTGAAATGAGGCGCAGGGCATCTTGACCACTGGTCAGAACCCATAACGTACCCGTACCATCGCAAACGAGTCTCCCGCCTGTTCTATGGGCACAACTACCAGTATCGCTCGAATATCACCGTTCCTTGTCGCTTGCCATGAAGCATGTGCAACTTCGTGACGTGCAAAGCTTGCTCTTGGTTGTCAGAAGTTGGCCAGCCTTCAGAACCCTAGAGACGACTGACTGGGTGTATGTTACTGGTGTAACCGTTGACCTTCCGCTAAATGCTTATCCTGTGATTGATGAGGAATCCAGTGACTTCCCTCTATTTCAGCCAGGTCATACTGACATGAGTGCGGGCGGTGATCAAGGAACCAAGGTACCTACTTACATCTTTCAACTATCCTGAGGTCCTCACTGACAATATTGAAGGGATCCGCACTCCATTGTATTCGGTTTTGTTGGCGTTCAGCCACAATTCATTCCGTCCAACGCATCCGCTTGTTCAAGAGCATGGCGTTGTTCTGCGGTCAATAGGACATCAACAACACACAGAAGAACTGCAGCATCGAGATTTGTGACGTCATTGCCATACAGGGGTATTACGTCATCTACGTATATGTTCCAGTGTATGATCCCTTTAAGGTCTGGCTCCATGATCAAATGGTTAGTGTGCTGGTCTTTGGTCCAGAGAGTCACGGGTTCGATTCCCGGCCATTGGTTAATTTCAATGGCTCGGGGGCTGGATGTGTGTGCCGTTACAATTCATTATATGTAGGGTCCCTTCCTCACAGACGGGAAAGTTACCTATACGGCGTCAACTCGCAAAACCTGCCCGAGGCCTCTTAGAAGGTCACAAGCCATTATTTTATTTATCCCTTTAGAAAGTTCGCCGATCAAGAAATTGTTTTCAGTGTTATTTAGGAAAATTTTCGCTACTATTCTTGATAATGGTGAACCCATTGTTCACTTCACTTTTTGAGAATATATTTTGCCGTTGAATGCAGTGCTGATTTGCATTTAAGGTTGTTCCTAGGAGTTTAAATATTTATTTTAGTAATTTATCTTAGTTCTAGTGAATGTTTACTCTTGGGTGGAACTCAATAAGTTTGCCGTAGTTGTCCTTGCCTCTCTTGGTTTGTTTACTACTATACTTAGGTTACCGACTTTCTTGTCAATGATCGTTTGCTTTTTTGATGGCTTCTTCCTTAACTCAGGCGTATAAATAATTCATTTAGGATGTCCATTGAATAGGGTACCTAGCCACTGGGGTAGGCAAATCAGTTTATCATGATGCTGGTAACAAGTCCGAATAAATGGGAAAGATTGCGGCAGGAAGGGCATCCGGCATAAAAATGAACCAGAAAACATGAATATGCAGATAAATAGACTGGAAACATCATGAGGAGAGGAATTGATCATGTGGGAAGAAGCCTCTTAGAAATGCCGCCTCTCAGGAACAAAAGAAGGAGGTAGACGGACTCTTATCATCTCGGATCTCAAACAACTGGAGTTGGAGGAGGACGTAGTAGAAATGAATGGAGGAGACAGATCCGCATAAGCGACTCCGCGTTTCAGCGAGACTTATGATGTCGGAGGAGGAGAAGAAGAAGAAGGAAGTTCTTGTTCCTTTATTGTAACAAAGTGGGAGATTTAGAATTAAGAAGCGGAAGGCTGCAGGTCTCGAGGAGGTAGTTGCAAAAATATAACAATACACATTCATGTCTATATATACAGGATGACCGACGAGAATCTGACGTTTTTGGCATGGCTAGTAATCTGTCGGTAGGGGAAGTGGGGAGCGGAATTGTCAAGCAGGACACTCAACATGCGTTGCCGTTTCAGTAGCTATGGAGCAGTGGTCGGTTGAACATCGTATGTTTGCGTACGACGCATTTGTGCAGAATGGCGTCACCGCGGCTCTCACACGCTCGGTGTTTTCTGGTGTTCTTGCTGTCTTAGTCGGACCTGGTGGCGTCTTTTTAACAATAGATCCTGTTGTCCGTACATTATTAACCCAACTGAGAATCGTGTTGCGGCTGGGAACGGCACCACGACGCACACGAAAAAGTCGCTGCACTGTTATAACAGACCCGCTATTCTGCAAACATACGATGTTCAACCGACCACTGCTCCATAGCTACTGAAACGGCAACGCATGGCGAGTGTCCTGCTTGACAATTCCGCTCCCCACTCCTCCTACCGAGAGAGTACTAGCCATGCCAAAAACGTCAGATTCCCGTCGGTCTCCCTGTACCTTCTCGTTCTTCTTTATTAAATTTTGCAATAAATAAGTAAATAAATAAATGCATCCATCTTCATTATAGAGGGTTATGGCTTTTACGTTGTCGTACCATTGGCCTGCAGCAGTTCCTGAAAGTGTAGCAAGGCATTTGCATTATTTTTGTACAGTAGTAATTTTGTGACCGGCTCCTTGGCTGAGTGGTCAGTGTAGTGGACTTCAGTGCATAGGGTTCCGGGTTCGATTATCGGCCGGGCCAGGGATTTTAACCGCGTCTGGTTAATTCCTTTAACTTTGGGTCTTATGGCGACGATGGGATAGGAAAGAGCTCGGAGTAGGAAGGAAGTAGCCGTGGCCTTAATTAAGGTACAGTCCAAGCATTTGCCTGGTGTGAAAATGGGAAACCACAGAAAACCATCTTCAGGGCTACGGACAGTATCTCCCGGTCGAAATAACCCACTACGAAAATCTGTCTCGCTCCATACCCAACCCCGTACAGTAACGGGACAAGGGTTGGACACTCACATATACTATTTTATCAAGTACGTTACTGAAGAGGGTGAAACTGCATTTATACCACGTATTCCCCTAATTCCCAACAGTTATCTCTTCCAGTTTTAGTGACTTCAACCCCCCGTGAATGTCTTCTTTACCATTTTCATAAGTAAGACGCAAGAACAACCACTCACTACCGTTGGAGCAGAACTCGGAAGTTCAGAAAGTTTCTAGCACAGCCAATTGTACGTTGGTAGCTCTCTAGTCAGGTCCTCTAATGCTCTTTTTTTATACGTGCGCTAGGCAGTGAATTACGAAACATTGTTTACACTAAGGTTGTACAATAGGAAGATATTCCTACCACTAAGAGAGTGAGCTTCTTTAACTTTTTTTTTTTTTTGCTAGTTGTTTTACGTCGCACCGACGAAGATAGGTCTTACGGCGACGATGGGACAGGAAAGGGCTAGGAGTGAGAAGGAAGCGGCCGTGGCTTTAATTAAGGTACAGCCCCAGCATTTGCCTGGTGGGAAAATGGGAAACCACGGAAAACCATTTTCAAGGCTGTCGACAGTGGGGTTCCAACCTACTATCTCCCGAATACTGGATACTGGCCGCACTTAAGCGACTGCAGCTATCGAGCTCGGTCTTCTTTAACTTTACTCAGCAGTACCCATGTGTTTCACATGTTCTATATTTGTCTCCCTCTTAGGTTACGGTAATAGTTTTTTTTTTTTTTTACGTCGCACCGACACAGATATATCTTATGGCGACTATGGGATAGGAAATGCCTAGGAATTGGAAGGAAGTTGCCGTAATTAAGGTACAGCCCCGGCATTTGCCTGGTGTGAAAATGGGAAACCACAGAAAACCATCTTCAGGGCTGCCGACAGTGGGGCTCGAACCCACTATCTCCCGATTACTGGATACTGGCCGCACTTAAGCGACTTCAGCTATCGAGCTAGGTGGTTAATAGTTTACTTAGCAAGGAACTTGTCTCATTGCAAACAGACTACCATATTTATACTTTCACTCCAGCCACGTATCAGAATGCTTTTCTTCATTTACCTGACCACCTGCATGGTCAACCGCTGGATAAGCAGGTATGATACGGTACCTATTAAGTAATAAAATGTATGTATACAAATAGTATAATGGTGATAAAAATAATGTATATAATTCATGACTAAACGGGTGCTAGTTTCTATTTGTGTGATTGAAACTCCCCACTGTCAAAAAGACAACACATGTGTGGCCTCTTGTAATATAAATTACTGTACCGGTATAGTAATAGAAGGGACTTTAAACATATAACGGTATTTTAAGACGAAATAGTTGAAAATGTCACCATTCTCGGAAATCAGTCCCACCGGGCAGGTTGGCCGTGCGGTTAGGAGCGCGCAGCTGTGAGCTTGCATCCGGGAGATAGTGGGTTCGAACCCCACTGTCGGCAGCCCTGAAGATGGTTTTCCGTGGTTTGCCATTTTCACGCCAGGCAAATGCTGGGGCTGTACCGTAATTAAGGCTACGGCCACTTCCATTCCAGTCCTAGGCCGTTCCTATTCCATCGTCACCATAAGACCTATCTGTCTCGGTGTGACGTAAAACAAATAGAAAAAAAAATCAGTCCCAAATACTGCGCTCTCCATATAGATTGCATAGATGTGTTAAGAAATTATTTGATTCCCCCGGGACGGCAAAACTATAAAACGAGATAAACATGCTATGAATATTAAAATGACTGCCCTTGAAGACATCTGTTGGGCAACGACTAAATAGATCCAAGGGATTTTGGATCGAGTCCCGAAGACGGTCACACTTTGTGTTCTTTCGATTTTTTTATGCAACAAAGCAACCTACCGAGCTCGATAGCTGCAGTCGCTTAAGTGCGGCCAATATCCAGTATTCGGGAGACAGTAGGTTCGAACCCCACTGTCGGCAGCCCTGAAGATGGTTTTCCGTGGTTTCCCATTTTCTCACCAGGCAAATGCTGGGGCTGTACCTTAATTAAGGCCACGGCCGCTTCCTTCCCACTCCTAGCCCTTCCCTGTCCCATCGTCGCTATAAGACCTATCTGTGTCAGTGCGACGTAAAGCAACTAGCAAAAAAAAAAATTATTTTCCGTTTTTCAATTTCAGTTAACATATTCTGTTTTTCTCTTATCTCTCTACGAACTTCGTTATTGCTCTTCCTTTCAGTCCAACTTACCCTCTGCATTCTTCTCCAGATCCACATTTCAATTGCCTCTAGGGTTTTTTTTTTTTTTTTTTGCATTCCTAATGTCCAGCTTTCGCAACCATACAGAAGCACGCTCCATACAAAGGTTGCCTTCCGAGCTTGATTATCTTTATGTTTGTTGGCCAGCAGATTCTTTTTATCTTGGAATGCTCTCTCTGCCATTGCTATCCTCTTTGTGACTTCTGATACACTCCGATTGTCACTCGTGATCAGGGTTCCTAGGTCGCAAAACTGTTTCACTTGTTCTATTTTATCAGGGCCAATTCTGAAGTGTGTTATAGGTGTTTTCTTGTCTTTACATATTGTTATGATTTTTGTTTTCCTTGTATTAATTTTAAGGTTCCATTTGCTTAAAGTTTCTGCTAGTATGTTTCGTCTATATAGGTGTAAAAACGATTTCACATCAGAAGAAAATTCCGTTTTCGTCAGTTGTTTATATCTGTAGCCCTTACAGGCCAGGGTGAGAAGTAATTCGCATTTAATAATAATAATAATAATAATAATAATAATAATAATAATAATAATAATAATAATCATAATAATAGTTTTTACTTCCCACTAACTACTTTTGACGGTTTATAGACACGATAATATTCAACTACTGTAATGCATGTGGAAGAAATACTGATTTGGAAGTGAAAATAACACCTTTTGAATAGACACTTCTCAGTTGTACTTCCTCTTAAAACAATAATCACTACCACCATCTCACAAGTTTTGAGAATAATGATCTGAAATGCAGGATCGGTAAATGCTACTGTAAGTAGATAATTTTAACCATGACTGAAGTGACACCTAATCCTCACAATTGTGAGGCCTCTATATCAAATTTCGAAAAATCATTCTAACTCAACAAAGATTAAGAGAAATAAAAGCAGGAACAAACATTAAAATGCGACTTGCCGAGCTGAGTGGCTCAGATGGTTAAGGCGCTGGCCTTCTGACCCCAAACTTGGCCGGTTCGATACTGGCTCAGTCCGGTGGTATGTGAAGGTGCTCAAATACATCAGCCTCGTGTCGATAGATTTACTGGCATGTAAAAGAATTCCTGCGGGACAAAATTCCGGCAACTCGGCGTGTCTGAAAACCGTCAAAAGTAGTTAGTGGGAAGTAAAAACTATGCAAACAAAATACAAACTCGTGTCGTCTTCCTGAGGTGGTGCAGCTCTCTTCAGGTACACCCCCATTGGAGGTGAGCTGCATGTACCATTTCAACCACATACCAGCCCTCCTGCCATTCTTAAATTTCAGGTAGTACCGGGATCGAACCCGGGCCCCGAGGACGGTAGCTAATAAACACTAACCGTTACACTACGGAGGCGTACAGTAAATATTATTATTATTATTATTATTATTATTATTATTATTATTATTATTATTATTATTATTATTATTATTATTATTATTATTATTATTATTAAATGCGAATTACTTCTCACCCTGACCTGCAAGGGCTACAGCTATAAACAACTGACAAAATATGGAATTTTCTTCTGATGTGAAATCGTTTTTACACCTATATAGACGAAACGCAAGCACGCCTCTTTTAATGGCGGTCATCAGGGACTTAAAAGTATTTCGTTTCTCCTGGCTCAAGAAAGATCGTCTTTGTTATTCAGCTCGCATTCCCTCATTCATACCATACTAAACATTCGAGTAGAATAAAAGATGGAGTGATAACTACTCTGCTTTTGTCATTGATCATGAACCCTCGGAAGACGGCGTGTCGAGGCGTGTGGCATACTGGCCTTGATGTACGGTGGAACGGGGCCGCACTCTGTAATATTGTGATTGACACACTGGCCCTCAGTCGAGCCATTCCATTTGCGGCGCGACAGTTAAACAGGGAGAAAGAAAGTCTCCTACCTGTCACGTCCAATAATAATTGTTAATGTAACGAGTATCACCTCTATTGAGGAGGGGTATCAACTGACCTTCCGTTATAACAGAAGCACTTAGGGTGGAATTAGAATAGTATGAACTCGGGATTATCCGTGTTTGAGGGTCTAAAGTACTGTCCCGTTTAACAGCACACGGGACGCATTTTTCTTTTTTACCATATTTGAACAACTCAATTTTACCGGGGTGAGCAGCGGTCGCTTGGCAGGCCATGGCCCTTCGGGGTTATTCCACCATGGGGTTTGGTTTGGCTGACATTAAAGCTCACAGGATCGAACGAGCTACCTGTTCGGTACGGGCCACGTAGCCGTTAACTAGCGTTCGAGAGATGATACGTTCGAATCCCATCATCGGCAGCCCTGAAGGTGGCTTTTTTACCGAGCTCGATAGCTGCAGTCGCTTAAGTGCGGCCAGTATCCAGTATTCGGTAGATAGTAGGTTTGAACCCCACTGTCGGCAGCCCTGAAAATGGTTTTCCGTGGTTTCCCATTTTCACACCAGGCAAATGCTGGGGCTGTACCTTAATTAAGGCCACAGCCGCTTCCTTCCCACTCCTAGCCCTTCCCTGTCCCGTCGTCGCCATAAGACCTATCTGTGTCGGTGCGACGTAAAGAAACTAGCAAAAAAAAAAAGGTGGCTTTCCGTGGTTTGCCATGTTTATACCAGTCAAACGCTGGGGCTGTATATTAATTAAGACCGTGACCACTACCTTCCTAGTACTGTCCCATCGTGGCCGAAAACCCATCAGACTCTTTTTTTGCTAGTGGCTTTACGTCGCACCGACACAGATAGGTCTTGTGGCGACGATGGGATAGGAAAAGCCTAGGAGTTGGAAGGAAGCGGCCGTGGCCTTAATATAGGTACAGCCCCAGCATTTGCCTGGTGTGAATGTGGGAAACCACGGAAAACCATCTTCAGGGCTGCCGACAGTGGGATTCAAAGCCACTATATCCCGGATGCAAGCACACAGCCGCGCGCCCCTAACCACACGGCCAACTCGCCCGGTGCCCATCAGAGTTAGTGCGGACACTAGAGAAAAAGAAAAAAGCATACACGGTTGACATGAGGAAGGACATCTGGCGGTAAAACTGCGCCAAACCCACATGCATGACACGGATCGCAACCACATTTCGTCCAAATTGTGAGAAAAGTGGCAGGGAAAGAAGAAACATGAATAAGCAAAAAGAAAGAAAGGCCTAGCATGAAGGATAGTAGTGAATGTTTGAAAGTAATGACGGTGGTGGAGGTGAGTATTATTTTAAGACCGGGCTGAGTGGCCCAGACGGTTGAGGCACTGGCCTTCTGACTCCAGCGTGGCAGGTTCTATCCTGGCTCAGTCCGGTGGTATTTGAAGGTGCTCATATACGTCAGTCTCGTGTCGGTAGATTTACTGGCACATAAAAGAACTCCTGCGGGACTAAATTAGGTTAGGCACCATCCCGGCATTTGCCTAGAGGAGAAGTGGGTAACCACGGAAAACCACTTCGAGGATGGCTGAGGTGGGAATCGAACCCACTTCTACTCAGTTGACCTTCCGAGGCTGAGTGGACCCCGTTCCAGCCCTCGTACCACTTTTCAAATTTCGTAACAGAGCCGGGAATCGAACCCAGGCCTCCGGGGGTGGCAGCTAAATCACGCTAATCACTACACCAGAGAGGCTGATGCAGATATAAATCTATATATATAAAGTAGCTTGTCCTGACTAACTGACTGACTGACTGACTGACTGATTCATCATCGCCGAGCCAAAACTACTGGACATAAAGAAATGAAATTTTGGGGATATATTCATATTAAGATGTAGGTGCTCGCTAAGAGAGGATTTTTGGATATTCCGTCGCTAAGGGGGTGAAAAGGGGGGTGAAATTTTAAAATGAGTCTGTCTATATCTAAAAACTTTAAAAGTTTACAGATGTGAAAATTGGTATTTAGAATCTTCTTTAAAAATAAGGAAACACGTATTTTTTTGTTTTCAGACAATCTCAATAGGAGGGCTGAAAAAGGGTGAAAAAGGGGTTGAATGCCTTTAATCCGGATACGCTACTTATATCTCAGAAACTGAAGATATTACAGACCTCAAAATTGGTACTTTTGATCGCTGTGAAAAATAAAGAAACACGTATTTTTTTTTGTTTTTGGAAAATCCAATTAATGCGAGGGTGAAAGGGGGGGGTGAATTTTTAAAATGAGTGCATCTATATCTCAAAAGTTTTAAAGTTTAGAGATGTAAAAATTAGTATTTAGAATCTTCATTAAAAATAAAGGAACACGTATTTTTTTGTTTTCGGAAAATCCCAATAGGAGGGGTGAAAAGGGGTGAAAAATGTGTTGAATGCCTTTAAAGAGAATACATATATCTCACAAACTGAAGATATTACAGACCTCAAAATTGGTACTTTTGATCGCTTTCAAAAATAAAGAAACACATATTTTTTTGTTTTTGGAAAATCCAATTAATGCGAGGGTGAAAAGGGGGGTGAATTTTTAAAATGAGTGCATCTATATCTCAATAGTTTTAAAGTTTAGAGATGTAAAAATTGGTATTTAGAATCTTCATTAAGAATAAAGGAACACGTATTTTTTTGTTTTCGGAAAATCCCAATAGGAGGGGTGAAAAGGGGTGAAAAATGGGTTGAATGCCTTTAAAGAGAATACTTATATCTTAGAAACTGAATATATTACAGACCTGAAAATTGGTATTTGGGATCTACTTTAAAAATAAAGAAATAGGTATTTTTTCGTTTTGGGAAAATCCAAATAATGGGGGGTGAAAAGGGGGATGAAATTTTTAAAATGAGTGTATCTATATCTCAAAACTTTTAAAGTTTATAGATGTAAAATTTGGTATTTAGAAATCTCCTTTAAAAATAAAGGAACACGTATTTCTTTGTTTTCTCTAAATCCCAATAGGAGGGGTGTAAAAGGGTGAATAATGGGTTGAATGCCTTTAATGAGGGTACATATATCCCAGAAATTGAAGATATTACAGAACTGAAAATTTGTAAATGGGATCTCCTTTAAAAATATAGAAACACGTATATTTTTGCTTTTGGAAAATTCAATTAATGGCGGTTAAACAGGAGTGGCAAATTGGGGTGAATTTTTTGAAAGACAATATCTACAGAATATCTGAGAAGCGTAAAATGTTACAGACGTAAATAGTGGGTATTTGGAATCTCCTGTAAGTGTAAAGAAACATAGGTGATTTGTCTTTGGAAACTCCACTTAAGGGGAACTAAAATGGGGTGAAATTTTAAAATGAGAATTTCTACAGTATATCTCAAAAACTTAACATGTACAGAAGTGAAAAATGGTCATTTTTTTATCCTATTAAAAATAAATAAAAGTGTATTTTTAGTTTTCGGAAATACAACTTGGGTAGTGGGGGGTGGGGGGGGGTAAAAGTGACTGAAAATGGTGTTGAATTCTTTTAATTAGGCTACTGATATCTCAAAAATGAAGATGTTACACACGTGAAATTTTATTTTTGGAATCTGCTTTAAAAGTAAACAAACACGTATTCTCGGAAAATCCAATGAAGGGGGTTTGGGGGTTAAAGGATAGAAAAAATTAATTGACTTAATTGTATGAGAATACATACATCTAATAAAAACTAAAGTTGTTACAGACGTGAAAATTGGTATTTTGATCTCCTTTAACAAAGAAAAGCGCGTTTTGGGGGGGAAACAATCTTGGGGGGGGGGCGGGAGTGTAAAGGAGTTGAATTCCTTTCATGAGGACACATAAATCAAAAACTGAAGATTAGAGTGGTGATAATTGGTATTTAGAAGATCCTTTACTATTAAAGGAACAAGTATTTTTTGCTTTAATATCACTTTGTGAGGGAGGGGGGGGGAGTGTGGAAGGAAGTTAAAAACGTGAATTATTTTTAAGGGGATACTTATATCTCAAAACTGAAGGTAATAAACGTGAACATTGGTATTTGGAATCTCCTTTAAACATAAAGAAACACGCCTTCTTTTAATTTTTTGGAGGGTGGGGGTAAATAAACTTAACGGCGGTGGGGTGTAAAAGGAGGTGAGACCAATTGATTTTACTGTTCGTAATGTACTTATAAGGAGCCTCCGTTGCTCAGTCGGCAGCGCGCCGGCCTCTCACAGCTGGGTTCCGTGTTTCAAATCCCGGTCACTCCATGTGACATTCGTGCTGGACAAAATGGAGGCGGGACAGGTTTCTCTCCGGATTCTCCGGCTTTCCCTGTCATCATTCATTCCAGCAACACTGTCCAATATTTCATTTCATTTGTCACTCATCGATCATTGCCCCAGAGGGGAGCTTCGGCAGCCGGCACAATTCCTATTGTCGCCGCTAGATGGGGCTTTATTCATTCCAGCACTGATCCTGTCGAATGATAGGAAACAGGCTGTAGACTTGCGATGTACTTATTCTGATCATAAACCGATCATTTTTAATCTTTCCTGGGTTCTTTTTCAACAGCCATATTTTCCTTCGGAGAACGTTCTTAGATTAGAGTAGATTCTCCTGGCATATAAATAAAAATTTAAACACATTTGAAATAAACGATAGGAATGAGATTGGCCATCAAATTGTTCACCTCTATAATAAGGTCAATAATACACGGAGGTATGTCATTCGTATCGCCAGAAATTCCGCACACTTGCCTACGCGCAACAATGGTGCTGGTCACATTGTTAGCAATGACAATGGCAGCAGATGTATTTTACCGCCAAGTAGCGGTCTTGCATATTGCTGTGGGGTCCAGAACATCAATAATAGTAATAATAATAATAATAATAATAATAATAATAATAATAATAATAATAATAATAATAATAATAATAATAATAATAATACCTAAATTCAATTAATTTCAACCACCCTAATAACAATAATAATAATAATAATAATAATAATAATAATAATAATAATAATAACAATAATAATAATGTCCTGGACCGTCGTCAACATGTGCGGACCGTGCTGGAAACGGGTCCTGGACGGGTAATGACTACGATTGCAGTCCGGCCGCCGGTTCAGTACCGCCAAGGCACCTAAGAGGACACCACGCCGGATCTCCTCAAGGATTTGATCCACATTTAAAATGCTTATAGGAAAGCATGGCTAAGATTTAGGAACCCAACTGACCGGGTGGAATACCTGGACCTAGCCCGGGAAATACGAAATCGATTGCTGGAAAGAAAGATTGAAAAATGGGAGGAACGTTGCCATAATCTCTCAGTAAACGAGTCAGATCACGAATATCGGCGGGTTGTATATAAAACGATAAGCATTCAATTATAAATTTCAGTATATTACCGTAGCGAAGCACGGGTATCTTGCTAGTATTATATGAAATTGCATATCTCTTAGAGTTATCCGAGTACTTCACGGGGAGGACCGCAACGTTGCTTCCGATGTACGGTGCTCTTTGGGACATTTTGATGACAATGGCAGGCCACGTTTCCTACTGCTATTCACAACCGAGTTCGGGAATTTCTACTATAATGGCAAGCTCACTTGCCAAATGCCATTCACAATGGAGATGGGGAGTTGTCATCATAAAGAGAGATAACGGCATTATGGTACTTCCCTTCTGGCAGGCAGCCAGAGATGTTGCCATAGTAACCGGTCGGCCACTCAATTCAGAATATGAAACCCGCAGAAAATTGTCTCCGTCATTTGAAGAGTAAGCGAAATTATGTACATAACAAAAGTTGTCTATGGATTTTACAGAAAATCAATAGAATAATAGAAAATTGAAGAAAACCTGTTCTTGTCTTCCTATAAACGCCCAGTCTACTCAGAGATTTTTCAATCATATGCATCTACAAGCCTGCTCCTGGATGAGAATAATCTAAATGTGATGTTTAGTCGAGATCTATCCAGCCGTTTCGCCGTGATGGTGGAACAGACGGACAGATGGATAAACAGACCGGAAAGCTAAGAACCACTGTAACGATCTTGAGTTGACCTAAAAAGGATAAATATCTGAAAAATTCGAAAAATAAACGAAATTACAGACAACGGACCCCCTACAACTTAATTTACAAAGATACAGCACTGACAAGCGTAGCCAAGCTGTGACGGTGAATGTAGTAAGTGGTGTACATTCAAGCCGAGTGCTGATTCCTATAAGAGCAAGGCTGAGTTCTTAACTGAGATGTTTAAACTTAACGTATTCGATACAACTTGTTAACTAATAATGATATTACTAGTATGGTCTCAGCTACTGTGCTGCAGACCTTCTAAGCGGCCTCCACACCAATTTCAACATTCTGATTATGCTGCTATCTATCAATGAAAGCGGAATTCCACTGGAAAGGATAATATGGCTAATGTGATTTAACTTGTTCAGTTAACACAGTGTGCACCACCAGAGATGTTTCAACAACATGGAGTGCTGAAATTCGTGACTGCCCTTCGAAAATAACTACGTCAACTTAGATCGAACCCTTGAACTTGGGATCATAGATCGGACACTCTACAACTGATCCACCTTGGCAGCTAACTTATGAACTGATGGCGGGTGACATGATATTTCCTTATGAATTTTATTAACAAAAACAAAAGCAACGTGTGCGAAGAGTGGATAATTTCTATAGTTAGTTTATAATACACTGACTGACAGAGCAAATGCAACACCAAGAAGGAGTGGTTCGAAAGGGATGAAAGTTGGGGAAAAAACAGAGACGGCACGGACGAATAATTGATGTTTATTTCAAACCGATATGCAGGTTACACAATGCGCACGGCATCGACTCAGTAGGATGTAGGACCACCGCGAGCGGCGATGCACGCAGAAACACGTCGAGGTACAGAGTCAATAAGAGTGCAGATGGTGTCCTGAGGGATGGTTCTCCATTCTCTGTCAACCATTTGCCACAGTTGGTCGTCCGTACGAGGCTGGGGCAGAGTTTGCAAACGGCGTCCAATGAGATCCCACACGTGTTCGATTGGTGAGAGATCCGGAGAGTACGCTGGCCACGGAAGCATCTGTACACCTCGTAGAGCCTGTTGGGAGATGCGAGCAGTGTGTGGGCGGGCATTATCCTGCTGAAACAGAGCATTGGGCAGCCCCTGAAGGTACGGGAGTGCCACCGGCCGCAGCACATGCTGCACGTAGCGGTGGGCATTTAACGTGCCTTGAATACGCACTAAAGGTGATGTGGAATCATACGCAATAGCGCCCCAAACCATGATGCCGCGTTGTCTAGCGGTAGGGCGCTCCACAGTTACTGCCGGATTTGACCTTTCTCCACGCCGACGCCAGCTCGTCTGCGGTGACTATCACTGACAGAACAGAAGCGTGACTCATCGGAGAACACGACGTTCCGCCATTCCCTCATCCAAGTCGCTCTAGCCCGGCACCATGCCAGGCGTGCACGTCTATGCTGTGGAGTCAATGGTAGTCTTCTGAGCGGACGCCGGGAGTGCAGGCCTCCTTCAACCAATCGACGGGAAATTGTTCTGGTCGATATTGGAACAGCCAGGGTGTCTTGCACATGCTGAAGAATGGCGGTTGACGTGGCGTGCGGGGCTGCCACCGCTTGGCGGCGGATGCGCCGATCCTCGCGTGCTGACGTCACTCGGGCTGCGCCTGGACCCCTCGCACGTGCCACATGTCCCTGCGCCAACCATCTTCGCCACAGGCGCTGCACCGTGGACACATCCCTATGGGTATCGGCTGCGATTTGACGAAGCGACCAACCTGCCCTTCTCAGCCCGATCACCATACCCCTCGTAAAGTCGTCTGTCTGCTGGAAATGCCTCCGTTGACGGCGGCCTGGCATTCTTAGCTATACACGTGTCCTGTGGCACACGACAACACGTTCTACAATGACTGTCGGCTGAGAAATCACGGTACGAAGTGGGCCATTCGCCAACGCCGTGTCCCATTTATCGTTCGCTACGTGCGCAGCACAGCGGCGCATTTCACATCATGAGCATACCTCAGTGACGTCAGTCTACCCTGCAATTGGCATAAAGTTCTGACCACTCCTTCTTGGTGTTGCATTTGCTCTGTCAGTCAGTGTAATTTATCACCCGATCTGTTCTGCAGCACAGCACTCACCGGCCTTCAATACTCGGGATTACTAGATCGAATCCCAACGCAATAGGTTGGCATTTAAGAGTATTTATTTATTTTATTTATTTTTATTTATTTATTACTTATTTATTTA
The DNA here is from genome assembly GCF_040414725.1 of Anabrus simplex. Taxonomy (NCBI): domain Eukaryota; kingdom Metazoa; phylum Arthropoda; class Insecta; order Orthoptera; family Tettigoniidae; genus Anabrus; species Anabrus simplex. Next base: position 355,221,059 of record NC_090268.1, on the reverse strand, counting down.
TTTATTTATTTATTTATTTATTTATTTATTTATTTATTTATTTATTTATTTATTTATTTATTTATTTATTTAAACCATTTACCTTCCAGCTTGGTTTTTTCCTCGGGCTCAGTGAGGGATCCTATCGCCTAAAGGGCAGTGTCGTGGAGCGTGAGACAGTCAGCTTCGGTAGGTGGGTTCAATTCCCTCCTCAGCTATCCTCGAAGTGGTATTACGTGGTTTCCCAACTTCTCCTCTAGGCAAATATCGGGATGGTACCTAAACCTAAAGCCATGACTGTTTAATTCCCTCTTCCTTGTCTATCCCTTCCGATGTTCCTATTCCACCCCCCCCCCCTCCGCACTAGGTCCCCTGCTCAGCATAGAAAATGTGGCCGCCTGGGCGAGGTACTGTTCCTCCTCCCCAGTTGTATCCCCGACCCAAAGTCTCACGCTCCTGGACACTGCCCCTGAAGCGGTAGAGGTGGGATCCATCGCTGAGTCCGAGACAAAAATCAACCCTGGAGGGTAAACAGATTAAGAAACAAAGAACATAACGATAATAACAATAATAATTGTACCGGTGGTACACCCGCCCCGTACATTTAAATTAAGCAGCGTGGAGAAGGCCCTCTGTAAAGTAAAGTTTGAAACGACAATTACAAGAAGTCTGAACATTTCTCAACAGATATCGCTACTATAAACTTATGTTGTACCCTCTGGTATGAAGATGATCTATTAAAGTTCTAGAGAAATGTTTTACGGTATGTTAAGGTTTCCTAAACTGAACTGTTTATACTTTGTTTTCGGCGTGCTAGAGTTTAGAACACTTCTATCTCTTCCCGCCAACTTAAGATGTTGGCCAATGAAAAAATTTTTACATTTATTTATCGGTCAATCAAAATTTTGTGGTATTTATTTGATTATCCAATAAGAATTGGGGGGTGTGTCGGTGCTTAGCCCAGAGTTTTCTGGAACTTTCCACTCTACTATAAAAGCTGGCGCTTTTCGGACCAGGTTGTCTTTGTGATCGCTTCAGTCTACATCTACGATAGTGTGTCTTCGTAAGGGAGGCGGGGGCGCCTCGTCCATCTTCGGGAGGTCCACCAGCTAAAGGTAACGGCAAATCCAGTTAAAAATCTGATAGTCTTTCAAAGCTACCACAAGGGGGAGGTTTCAAATCCTTAGTAACGTAACATAATTTTCTAAAATATAAATTTCAAACCCTAAATGAAAATTTCAAACAAGCCGAAAGTACTTAACCGAAATCAACGAATCTGCAACGTGACCTCGAAAATGTTGTGAGATGGACAGCAGGCAATGGTATGTTGATAAACGGGGTTAAAAGTCAGGTTGTGAGTTTCACAAATAGGAAAAGTCCTCTCAGTTTTAATTACTGCGTTGATGGGGTGAAAGTTCCTTTTGGGGATCATTGTAAGTATCTAGGTGTTAATATAAGGAAAGATCTTCATTGGGGTAATCACATAAATGGGATTGTAAATAAAGGGTACAGATCTCTGCACATGGTTATGAGGGTGTTTAGGGGTTGTAGTAAGGATGTAAAGGAGAGGGCATATAAGTCTCTGGTAAGAACCCAACTGGAGAATGGTTCCAGTGTATGGGACCCTCACCAGGATTACCTGATTCAAGAACTGGAAAAAATCCAAATAAAAGCAGCTCGATTTGTTCTGGGTGATTTCCGACAAAAGAGTAGGGTTACAAAAATGTTGCAATGTTTGGGTTGGGAAAAATTGAGAGAAAGAAGAAAAGCTGCTCGACTAAGTGGTATGTTCCGAGCTGTCAGCGGAGAGATGGCGTGGAATGACATTAGTGGACGAATAAGTTTGAGTGACGTTTATAAAAGTAGGAAAGATCACAATATGAAGATAAAGTTGGGAGTTCAAGAGGACAAACTGGATTGGAATAACTTACCAAGGGAGATGTTCAATAAATTTCCAATTTCTTTTAAATCATTTAGGAAAAGGCTAGGAAAACAACAGATAGGGAATCTGCCACCTGGGCGACTGCCCTAAATGCAGATCAGTATTGATTGATTGATTGATTGATTGATTGATTGATTGATTGATTGATTGAGGTACCCTCTTGTGTTCCCTCTCAACTTGATTTTGAGGTGACTATGATTTTGTAACATTTCTTTCTTGTAAAGTCTGTACCTTAAGTATTTTTCTCCGCCTAGTCACCTCTGTAGCCTCTGTAACGTCGGGCCATAAGCCCAAGTAGGATTTTATGCATTTAATGTAAATTTCTAGGAGTGCAGGAGTTCGCCTCTTTACCATTTTTGTTTTTGGGCCAGTAATTTAACCTTTTTTGTTTTTACCAAAGGCCGTGTAGTATGGGTACGTGTTACCCTGTTAAAATATATGTCAATATTTTCATGTTTAATGTAAGTTGTGCCTTTGATAGGCCTGGAATGTGTGAATTTTCGAAAACAAATTTAATTTATAGAGCAAAGACGCTCTTCCCATTAATGTAAAGGTTGAATGGTTCCTTGGGAGGTTGGAATAGTATGATGTTTGGAGAGTAGTTTGTTTGTTGGTCCAACCCTTCGTCCCGTTTCCCTATGAGGTCGGGTATGAGGTGAGGTGAATCTGTCGTGGCGAGTTTTTATGACGTCAACCTCATCAGAGGAGTTAATGAGATGAAATGAATGAAGTGTATATGATAGTAGTGATAGGGTGAAACCCGGTGCCGACACATAGCCTACTCCTGTCGAATAGCACCAAGGGGTCTGCTGAAGGCTTAACGTCTCCATCCGAGGACGAATCACCATCAACAGCGTCATATGCCCTCACTCCATATGAGCACTGCGGAGAGGTTTGGAATTTAATCCAGGCTTTTGGCACGCAATCTAGTGATTAGAAATTGTATAACACCACCTCCCGTACCCTGCCAGCCAACATTCTGATGGTGAAAATTTTTTCGACCAATGGGACTCGAACCGGCTAACCTCGGTGTCAGATCGCTAAGACTTCAGCGCCCTAACGATCACGGCCACCAGGCGGGCTACGATGTAGTCTCCTAGATAAATTTTCTGGAGCAAAGGTGCTCTTGTGAGATAGCATATTTTGCATACTCTGTCTCCTTGTGGTGTAAAAGAAATTGGGAGATCCGTCTCCGTGGCTAGTGATTTAAAGGAGCAGTAGTACTCAAGTAAAATTTGTAATTGGGTGTTTCAAGCTCAGCCTGTAAAATTGTTTTCTGATTATTTTAGACCTCCTTAAAAGTGTTTTTCAAGCTTTAGATAGATAGATAGATAGATAGATATGGTTTATTTTAACTGGAAAAGATAGGGACACGTGTCCCTGTCTTACACTTTACCATTGAAATACATAAATAACTTAAAAACATATAAAATACTGAATAAATGAAAAAAGAGACTGAAACAAATTACTATGGTACTGTGCTATCCTGCTATAGGCCTACATAAAAATAACTATTATAATACACAATATAAATTAACATTTTGCTTCCTACGAAGAAATTTACATACAACATACAACGAATTACAGTTTCAATAATAATAATAATAATAATAATAATAATAATAATAATAATAATAATAATAATAATAATAATAATGCCGCCTCTGTGGTGTAGTGGTTAGCGTGATTAGCTGCCACCCCCGGAGGTCCGGGTTCGATTCCAGGCTCTGCCACGAAATTTGAAAAGTGGTACGAGGGCTGGAACGGGGTCCACTCAGCCTCGGGAGGTCAACTGAGTAGAGGTGGGTTCGATTCCCACCTCAGCCATCCTCGAAGTGGTTTTCCGTGGTTTCCCACTTCACCTCCAGGCGAATGCCGGGATGGTACCTAACTTAAGGCCACGGCCGCTTCCTTCCCTCATCCTTGCCTATCCCTTCCAATCTTCCCATCCCCCTACAAGGCCCCTGTTCACCATAGCAGGTGAGGCCGCCTGGGCGAGGTACTGGTCATTCTCCCCAGTTGTATCCCCCGACCAAGAGTCTGAAGCTCCAGGACACTGCCCTTGAAGCGGTAGAGGTGGGATCCCTCGCTGAGTCCGAGGGAAAAGCCGAACCTGGAGGGTAAACAGATGATGATGATGATGATAATAATAATACAGTAATATAGATAAACCTACTAATATTTACAATTAATTTGTCCAATTCCAGAAATATATCACATTGACGAATGTTACAGTTTTCGTGTGTTTACTGTGGGTGAAAAACATTGCAAAATGAGGATAGGGATAAGGATAACTATGCAGTAAACCACAGCTGAGTACTTTCTAACACTATTGATGATGAAAAGAAGAAGAAGAAGAAGAAGAACCCTGAGGAGAAGAAAACGAAGAAGAAGAAGAAGAAGGACCACGAGGAGGAGGAGGAGGAGAAGTAGAAGAAGAAGAACACGAATAATAATAAGAAGAAGAAGAAGAAGAAGAAGACTGTCATTTATATAATTGGTAATTACCTGGCAAACTATTAAGATTTTGTCATTCGCTTAGCGAAATGTTTTTGTTAAAATTTAACATCTGATAAAAAAGAAAAAAAGGGGAAGGTTAAGAAAAGAAGTAAAACTACCAACTTTAAAGTTTTTAATCAATCTTTCAATTTTCATGTATCCGCCCATTCATGCCCACACCTCTGTAAACCACGGTATCCCCATAACAATAATAATAAAATACCGACCGAGATGGCTACGTGGTTTAGGTCACATAAATGTAAGCCTGCATTCGGAAGATGCTGGGTTCGAATTCTACTTTCGCCAGCCCTGAAAATGGTTCTGTGTGGTTTCCCCTTTTCACACCAGGCAAATGCTAACGCTGTACCTTAATTAGGACCACGGCCGCTTTCTTCCTACTCCTAGCCCTTTCCTATCCCATCGTCGTCATATTATCCATCTGCGTTGGTGCGACGTAAAGCAACTTTTAAAAATACAAAAACGATGTACGATTTTGTAGTTAAAATGAAGAGGTTAGCACACGATAGTGTGATACGGAGAGCTAAAGAATAAAGGTAAAATGGGTAGATCGTACCAAAAATGAGGATGTACAGAATCGGTTTACATTTAGAAGATTTAGATTGACACTCTAGACTTGTTCAATCTATAGACTGGTGACACAGACAACAAAAATAAATAAAATATCCCTAGCTGCTTTTACGAATGTAATATAATAAGTCCTGTTTAAAATATCGTTCATGGACGTTAAGTATGAGTACAAATTTCCGGGAACGTAGACTTCATCCAGCACGTAAATGTTACAGCACGACGTACGAACTAACCTGAGTTTATTTTTAACGAACGAGAGCTCATCACTTCAATGAAGTCCAGTCCAGTCCTGTTGAAAGTGAGGTGCGAGACTCTATTATCGAGGTCACATAGTGCCTCGGGCTGTGACATACTTCTCTGTAGTAAAACAACAAAACACGGAGAACACTTCTCAGCAGTTGAAAAGTACATTCACAGACTTAAGAGACTTCGAGTAATTTTAACAGGTTTGAGGAAATTACTATTCCCAGAAAATTCGTTTGCCTAAATCACTAACTTTTAGACTGAATTTGTCCATTCTTATACACTGTACATCTTCATTTCAGTAAGATTGAACCAGTAGAATTAATAATCATATCCAAGCCATTTATAAAAGTAATTTAATATACAACTTGTCTACCTTAGTGACACAGTAGATTAATCGTTCGTATTCTGTTTTGTATGTATAAATGTAACAAAAAATTTTCAGTCTGTCAGTAGTATAATATACGGGTTCTGCCGCCACCTCCACCTCAGGCTCCCAGTGGCCACCTCCACCTCCACCTCAGCCAGAGGCCTCCCAGTGGCCACCTCCACCTCCACCTCAGCCAGAGGCCTCCCAGTGGCCACCTCCACCTCAGCCAGAGGCCTCCCAGATGCCTCCTCCACCTCCCGCGGGAAATTTGAATTTGCAAACAAAGCCACGTGCTTTTTGACAGACAACAACGCATCGCAAACCTCAGTACTGCCATCTTGACGGGCCTAAACCTCAGTAGTGCCAACTTAACCTAACTAGCGCGAGGTAAACAAAGCCACGTGCTTTTTGACAGCCACGTGCTTTTTGACAGATTTGTAAACAAAGCCACGTGCTTTTTGACAGACAACAACGCATCGCAAACCTCAGTACTACCATCTTGACGGGCCTAAACCTTAGTGGTACCAACTTAACCTAACTAGCATGAGGTAAACAAAGCCAAGTGTTTTTTTGACAGCCACGTGCTTTTTGACAGATTTGTAAACAAAGCCACGTGCTTTTTGACAGATCTCATCAACAACAACGCATCGCAAACCTCAGTACTACCATCTTGACGGGCCTAAACCTTAGTGGTACCAACTTAACCTAACTAGCATGAGGTAAACAAAGCCACGTGTTTTTTTGACAGCCACGTGCTTTTCGACAGATTTGTAAACAAAGCCACGTGCTTTTTGACAGCTGTCATCGACAACAACGCATCGCTAACCCCAGTACTGCCATCTTGACGGGCCTAAACCTCAGTAGTACCAACTTAACCTAACTAGCGCGAGATAAACAAAGCCACGTGCTTTTTGACAGCCACGTGCTTTTTTGACAGCTGTCATCCGCCATCTTTAAACCACAGAGCACTGTGCTGCCCTCTTGCGTCACCTGTCATCGGCAGTGCTGCCATCTTGACGGGCCTAAACCTTAGTGCTACCAACTTAACCTCACTAGCTCGAGATAAACAAATCCACGTGCTTTTTGACAGCCACGTGCTTTTTTGATAGCTGTCATCCACCATCTTTAATCTATAGAGCACAGTGCTGCCCTCTTTAGCTACTTACCTTTGAAATGTGGTGGCGGATAATTTGAAAAATGCTTTTCGACAAGCAGCCATCTTTAATCCAGAGAGAACAGTGCTGCCCTCTATGTGGTGGCGGCAAATTGAAAAATTCCACGTGCTCTTGTTTGAAAACAAACTCACGTGCTTTTTTGACAGCTGTCATCTGCCATCTTTAATCTATAGAGCACAGTGCTGCCCTCTTTAGTTTGAAACGTGGTGGCGGTAAATTCCACGTGCTCTTGTTTGGAAACAAAGCCATGTGCAGCTGTCATCCGCCATCTTTAATCAACAGAGCACCGTGCTGCTATCATGCGGGCAATTTCATCACCTGTCATCCGCCATCTTTAATCCACAGAACACCGTGCTGCCCTCTTTATGGCTACTACCTTAAGCATGTAGTAGCGGGCAATTTGAAAAGTTCTGTTAGCTATCATCCACCATCTTTAATCAAGAGAGCACCGTGCTGCCATCTTTAGTTGAAATGTGGTGGCGGCAAATTCCACGTGCTCTTGTTTGGAAACAAAGCTATGTGCTTTTCTGACAGCTGTCATCCACCATCTTTAATCAACAGAGCACCGTGCTGCTATCATGCGGGCAATTTCATCACCCATCACCCGCCATCTTTAATCTACAGAACACCGTGCTGCCCTCTTTATGGCTACTACCTTAAGCATGTAGTGGCGGGCAATTTGAAAAGTTCTGTTAGCTATCATCTACCATCTTTAATCAAGAGAGCACCGTGCTGCCATCTTTAGCTAGATACCTTTGAAATGTGGTGGCGGCAAATTGAAAAATTCCACGTGCTCTTGTTTGGAAACAAACTCACGTGCTTTTTTGTCAGCTACCATCCGCCATCTTTAATCAACAGAGCATAGTGCTGCCCTCTTTAGTTTGAAATGTGGTGGCGGCAAATTCCACATGCTCTTGTTTGGTAAACATAGCTACGTGCTTTTTTGACAGCTATCATCCGCCATCTTTGAGCACCGTGCTGCCCTCTTTATCGCAGTAGATGTAAATTCGTCACCTGTCATACGCAGTGCTGCTATCTTTAGCTAGATACCTTTGAAATGTGGTGGTGGATAATTTAAAAAGAAAAATTCTACAGCAGTCCTCTCTCAACGCTAATTGCATAAGATGGCGGCTATACATGACTCCTTAAGGGTGCTTACGCAAGATGGCTGCTATACACAGGTTCTTATGAGACGCCCTTGGGATGCTTGCGCAAGATGGTGGTTATACAAGGCTCCTTATGAGACGCCCTAGTGATGCTTGTGCAAGATGGCGGTTGCTCTTATGAGGCGGCTTAAGGGTCCTTGCACAAGATGGCTAGAGACGCCCTAAGGATACTTGCGCAAGATGGCGGACACAAGATGGCGGCTATACACGTCTCCTTATGAGACGCCTTAAGGGTGCTTGCTCAAGATGGCTGCTGCTCTTAGCTTAGAGACTAACGTGTCGTGCTAGTTCGATTCATTAAATTTAGGGCTTAAATGCAAAATGTTAAATATCTCGGAAGCAGTGCATCGTAGAGCAAAACGGACAAAAAATTTTCCGCCCAATACCTCGGTTCGCAGTACGAGGATCAAGTAAAACATAGTCTAATGATGAGATCAACGGTTCGGTTCCTACTTAGGCCCTTTGGCATTCACTCTGTTTTAGCTTGTATTGAAGTAAGTCTTCGTAACATGATCAGGTCTAGCTATGGTAGAGAGTATAACGTGCCATGCAGGTTCGATTCATTAAATTTGGGGCTTAAATGCAAAATGTTAAATATCTCGAAAACGGATAAAATTTTTCTACCTGATACCTAGGTTTGCAGTATCAGGAACATGAAAAAAACATAGTCTAATGATGAGATCGACGGTTCGATCCTTACTTAGGCCCTTTGGCATTGGCAGCTATCTATTTCTACAAGATGGTGACTATACATAGCTTCTTATGAGACAGCTTAAGAGCGCTTGCACAAGATGGCTGCTACTCTTATGAGACGCCCTAGGGGTGCTTGCGGGAGGTAGCAGCGACAAGACGGTGACTATACACAGCTGCTTATGATACGGCCTAGAGGTGCTCACACAAGATGGTGGCTGCTCTGATGAAGAAAGTTAGCTTTGCATCGTGCAGGTATCTTTACAGCACTAAACCTCATACCTTTGAAATGTGGTAGCAGGTAATTTGAAAAATTCGACGTGCTTTTTCTTCACAGCAGCTATCTTTAAACAATAGCGGCTATACATAAGCTGTTAAGGCCTCCTCTTATGTCAAGGTATAGCTCTATCGAACAAGTTTAAACCTGCATCGGGATAGCTAGAGTAAGCATGTGCTGCAGTGATGACGTCATTATGCATGTTTAGACTTGCAAATCACTAAAGAAACATAACAAGACTAGAATCGAACACCGCACTCTATGCCGTTAACTTTATCATGTGATCGGAACATTGATTGAAGTGTTTAGAACACTAAATAAGTGATCAAGACTATAATAGAACACTGTACTCGATACAACATGTGTTTAGAACATGTCAGGGGATACCTTTGTTCTAAGAAGATTAGATTACCGCACATTCCTTGGCTAAAGGGCTAATGGGCTAAAGGGCTAATGAGCTAAAGGGCTAAAGGGCTAAAGGGCTAAAGGGCTAATGGGCTAATGGGCTAAAGGGCTAGGGCGCCTCTCCTCTCTTTATCCGGGCTTGAGACCGGCTCTACAACTAGAGGCGGAGTTAACACCCTAAGGAAGGGAGAATGTTGGGAAATAATCTATACGAATATAGCTACTCGATCGACTATATACTACAGATGGATGACTTAGGTGAGGGTAAGCGCTTACTTAATAATACCAACACGACGTAATTCATGCTCTATTTCAAAAATATCTTCTTTGTACTGTGTGTAACCAGCATCATGATAGGCTCTTAGCAGTTGTAAACGTTTTACCAGTACGTTGGGGTCTTTACAGTAGCTTATATCTACATAGGGTAACAGAGGCTTGTTGTGAACTTTGAGTCTATATGCAGACAGTTGATGTGCAGGGACTTGTTTTGATATAATACGTGCTTCAGCAGTAGCGTTTCTAGGTACAAACATAACTTGTTTCGATAGCGATGAAGCGTTGAAATTTCCTTCTTCTTTACCTTGCATCTCTTCTTGAGATGTTTGCACTTCGACAGAACGTGTAGTAGGCTTAGGAAATGAAGTAAAATCATCAAGCTGTAATAGCAATGAATTTTCTTCTTCTTCTACTTTCCCTTTACTACTGTTTTGATCAACATCATTATCCTTATTATCATAATCATGATCTTGCCTCTCTTTATCTTGAAGTTTGTGCTCAGTAACAGAACTTGCAGCAGGCCTAGACAGCAAGGGAGAATTAAAAATCTCTCGCAGAGGTGTACTTTTTAAACATAAATCAGTGTTCGCTGGAATATGGTTGAGCTCTTTGTATTTTGTTCCCGATGAAGCTACATTACACGCGGCTTCATGACGTTGAGCGTTGTATGCGTTCTTGAACTCTCTTCTACAATGTTTGCATTGAAAAATCATCCTACATGATATCTCATGACGTCTCCTGTGATAGCTTCGGGAAAATGCTTTTCCACACTCTTCGCAAATATACCTAGAAATAGGTTTTTCCATGACGGACTTTTATCTTCTGCTAACAGATTCTTCTTTAAATCTACTCGACATTTGTTACTCTCTACTTCGATGATGCGAACAGCTTAGCGATTAATAGTAAACTAACACAAAAGCGTATAACCAAGGTAGCAACAGTAAGGTTTAAGCCCATCAAGATGGCAAGAGTGAGGTTAGCGACGTTCTGCTGTTGGATTTTAAATTCCGCGCTGTAACATGCATAAGGTGGCAGCCTTGAGGTTTACTGCCGTAAAGATGGCAGCAGTGAGGTTAGCGACGCTCTATTGTCCTTCAAAGTGAGGTTAGGGTTCGTCAAGAAGACAGCTGTCAAAAAAGCACGTGGTTATGTTTACCAAACAAGAGCACGTGGTCGTAACGTCACGGTCACGTAGTATGCTGCTTCAGCATGCAATGTTCAATGTCTACACCTACGTAGTAAACACTCTGCTATGTTCACAAAATTTTTACTCACAACTATTTTTTATGCTTTAAGTTCGTGCACACGTACAAGTGATGGTCACGTGCTCTAGTAGAAGATGCATGCATTATCAAAAGGTGATACGTACACGCTTTTAAACCTTGCTATTCTTACTGCTACTATGTTCGCAAGATTTTCAAAGATCACTATTCTTTGTGCTTTAAGTTCGTTCGCATAGGTCATGCTAAAGTAGCAGAGCAAACACATGCGAACGTTGTACATTCTAGCGGAATGTGTTTAGTACGATAGTTGATGCATGCAAAATCGATAGGTGTTGTGTACACGCTTTGAAACTTAACTATTCTTCGTGCTTTAAATCCGTGCACATAGGTTATGCTAAGATAGCAGCACACTCTAGCGGGAGAAGTTTAGTACTCTAGTTGATGCATGTATAATCGATAGGCAATGCGTACACGCTTTTAAAACATTGCTATTCTTACTGCTGCTGCTATGTTCACAAGAATTTTATACATCGCTATTCTTTATGCTTTAAGTTCATGCGTATAAGTTATACTAAGTTAGCAGCATAGTTATAAGGTTGTTGCACGCTCTAGTGGAAAAGTTTAGTAAGAAAGACGATGCATGCAAAATCGATAGGTGATGTGTACACGCTTTGAACTTGGGTATTTTTTGTGCTTTAACTTCGTGCACATAGGTTATGTTAAGATTGCAGCACACACAAGCGATGATCGCACGCTGTTGTGACAGAAGTTTAGTACAAGAGTTAATGCGTGCAAAATTGACTCGTGTTGTGTACACGCTATTCTTTGTGCTTTAAGTTCACGCACATAGGTAGCAGCGCACAATTGCGAACGTTGTACACTCTAGCGGTAGAAGTTTAGTACGATAGTTGATGCATGCAAAATTGATAGGTGATGTGTACACGCTTTGGAGCATAGCTATTCTTTGTGCTTTAACTTTATACACATACGTTAGCAATACACATATGCGATCGTTGTACACTCTGGCGGTAAAAAATAGTCGATGCATGCAAAATCAATAGGTGATGTGTACACGCCGTTAAACATCGTTATTTTTGTGCTTTAAGTTCGTGCGTATAGGCTATGCTAAGACAGGAGTACAATCTAGCGGAAGAAGTTCAGGGTGATCTGTACACGCTTTGAAACATGATTATTCTTTGTACTTTAAGTTCATGCACATAGGTTATGCTAAGATAGCAGCACATCTAGAGGAAGAAGTTTAGTACGAGAGTCGATGCTTGCAAAATCGATAAGTAATATGTACACGCTTTGAAACATGGCTATTCTTTGTACTTTAAGTTCATGGGTATAGGTTATGCTAAGATAGCAGCGCAATCTAGCGCAAGAAGTTTAGTACGAGACTCGATGAATGCGAAATCGATAGGTGTTGTGTACACGCTTTGAAACATGGCTATTCTTTGTACTTTAAGTTCATGCTAAGATACCTGCACAATCTACCTGAAGAAGTTCAGTACGAGATTCGATACATGCAAAATCGATAGTTGATGCGTACACGCTTTGAAACATGACTATTCATTGTACTTTAAGGTCATGCGTATAGGTTATGCTAAGATAGCAGCACGATCTAGCGGAAGAAGTTTAGTACGAGAGTCGATGCATGTAAAATCGATAGGTGATGTCTACACGCTTTAAAACATGGCTATTCATACTGCTGCTCTGTTCCTATGATTTTTAAACATAGCTAATCCTAATGCTGCTCTTAACGACGTAGAGCTAAGGATTGATGAAGTGACCGTGACGTCACGACCACGTGCTCTTGTTTGGTAAACATAACCACGTGCTTTTTTGACAGCTGTCTTCTTGACGAACCCTAACCTCACTTTGAAGGACAATAGAGCGTCGCTAACCTCACTGCTGCCATCTTTACGGCAGTAAACCTCAAGGCTGCCACCTTATGCATGTTACAGCGCGGAATTTAAAATCCAACAGCAGAACGTCGCTAACCTCACTCTTGCCATCTTGATGGGCTTAAACCTTACTGTTGCTACCTTGGTTATACGCTTTTGTGTTAGTTTACTATTAATCGCTAAGCTGTTCGCATCATCGAAGTAGAGAGTAACAAATGTCGAGTAGATTTAAAGAAGAATCTGTTAGCAGAAGATAAAAGTCCGTCATGGAAAAACCTATTTCTAGGTATATTTGCGAAGAGTGTGGAAAAGCATTTTCCCGAAGCTATCACAGGAGACGTCATGAGATATCATGTAGGATGATTTTTCAATGCAAACATTGTAGAAGAGAGTTCAAGAACGCATACAACGCTCAACGTCATGAAGCCGCGTGTAATGTAGCTTCATCGGGAACAAAATACAAAGAGCTCAACCATATTCCAGCGAACACTGATTTATGTTTAAAAAGTACACCTCTGCGAGAGATTTTTAATTCTCCCTTGCTGTCTAGGCCTGCTGCAAGTTCTGTTACTGAGCACAAACTTCAAGATAAAGAGAGGCAAGATCATGATTATGATAATAAGGATAATGATGTTGATCAAAACAGTAGTAAAGGGAAAGTAGAAGAAGAAGAAAATTCATTGCTATTACAGCTTGATGATTTTACTTCATTTCCTAAGCCTACTACACGTTCTGTCGAAGTGCAAACATCTCAAGAAGAGATGCAAGGTAAAGAAGAAGGAAATTTCAACGCTTCATCGCTATCGAAACAAGTTATGTTTGTACCTAGAAACGCTACTGCTGAAGCACGTATTATATCAAAACAAGTCCCTGCACATCAACTGTCTGCATATAGACTCAAAGTTCACAACAAGCCTCTGTTACCCTATGTAGATATAAGCTACTGTAAAGACCCCAACGTACTGGTAAAACGTTTACAACTGCTAAGAGCCTATCATGATGCTGGTTACACACAGTACAAAGAAGATATTTTTGAAATAGAGCATGAATTACGTCGTGTTGGTATTATTAAGTAAGCGCTTACCCTCACCTAAGTCATCCATCTGTAGTATATAGTCGATCGAGTAGCTATATTCGTATAGATTATTTCCCAACATTCTCCCTTCCTTAGGGTGTTAACTCCGCCTCTAGTTGTAGAGCCGGTCTCAAGCCCGGATAAAGAGAGGAGAGGCGCCCTAGCCCTTTAGCCCATTAGCCCATTAGCCCTTTAGCCCTTTAGCCCTTTAGCCCATTAGCCCTTTAGCCCATTAGCCCTTTAGCCAAGGAATGTGCGGTAATCTAATCTTCTTAGAACAAAGGTATCCCCTGACATGTTCTAAACACATGTTGTATCGAGTACAGTGTTCTATTATAGTCTTGATCACTTATTTAGTGTTCTAAACACTTCAATCAATGTTCCGATCACATGATAAAGTTAACGGCATAGAGTGCGGTGTTCGATTCTAGTCTTGTTATGTTTCTTTAGTGATTTGCAAGTCTAAACATGCATAATGACGTCATCACTGCAGCACATGCTTACTCTAGCTATCCCGATGCAGGTTTAAACTTGTTCGATAGAGCTATACCTTGACATAAGAGGAGGCCTTAACAGCTTATGTATAGCCGCTATTGTTTAAAGATAGCTGCTGTGAAGAAAAAGCACGTCGAATTTTTCAAATTACCTGCTACCACATTTCAAAGGTATGAGGTTTAGTGCTGTAAAGATACCTGCACGATGCAAAGCTAACTTTCTTCATCAGAGCAGCCACCATCTTGTGTGAGCACCTCTAGGCCGTATCATAAGCAGCTGTGTATAGTCACCGTCTTGTCGCTGCTACCTCCCGCAAGCACCCCTAGGGCGTCTCATAAGAGTAGCAGCCATCTTGTGCAAGCGCTCTTAAGCTGTCTCATAAGAAGCTATGTATAGTCACCATCTTGTAGAAATAGATAGCTGCCAATGCCAAAGGGCCTAAGTAAGGATCGAACCGTCGATCTCATCATTAGACTATGTTTTTTTCATGTTCCTGATACTGCAAACCTAGGTATCAGGTAGAAAAATTTTATCCGTTTTCGAGATATTTAACATTTTGCATTTAAGCCCCAAATTTAATGAATCGAACCTGCATGGCACGTTATACTCTCTACCATAGCTAGACCTGATCATGTTACGAAGACTTACTTCAATACAAGCTAAAACAGAGTGAATGCCAAAGGGCCTAAGTAGGAACCGAACCGTTGATCTCATCATTAGACTATGTTTTACTTGATCCTCGTACTGCGAACCGAGGTATTGGGCGGAAATTTTTTTGTCCGTTTTGCTCTACGATGCACTGCTTTCGAGATATTTAACATTTTGCATTTAAGCCCTAAATTTAATGAATCGAACTAGCACGACACGTTAGTCTCTAAGCTGGGAGCAGCAGCCATCTTGAGCAAGCACCCTTAAGGCGTCTCATAAGGAGACGTGTATAGCCGCCATCTTGTGTCCGCCATCTTGCGCAAGTATCCTTAGGGCGTCTCTAGCCATCTTGTGCAAGGACCCTTAAGCCGCCTCATAAGAGCAACCGCCATCTTGCACAAGCATCACTAGGGCGTCTCATAAGGAGCCTTGTATAACCACCATCTTGCGCAAGCATCCCAAGGGCGTCTCATAAGAACCTGTGTATAGCAGCCATCTTGCGTAAG
Organism: Anabrus simplex; assembly: GCF_040414725.1. NCBI lineage: Eukaryota > Metazoa > Arthropoda > Insecta > Orthoptera > Tettigoniidae > Anabrus > Anabrus simplex. Next base: position 355,205,595 of record NC_090268.1, on the reverse strand, counting down.
CACCCTTAAGGAGTCATGTATAGCCGCCATCTTATGCAATTAGCGTTGAGAGAGGACTGCTGTAGAATTTTTCTTTTTAAATTATCCACCACCACATTTCAAAGGTATCTAGCTAAAGATAGCAGCACTGCGTATGACAGGTGACGAATTTACATCTACTGCGATAAAGAGGGCAGCACGGTGCTCAAAGATGGCGGATGATAGCTGTCAAAAAAGCACGTAGCTATGTTTACCAAACAAGAGCATGTGGAATTTGCCGCCACCACATTTCAAACTAAAGAGGGCAGCACTATGCTCTGTTGATTAAAGATGGCGGATGGTAGCTGACAAAAAAGCACGTGAGTTTGTTTCCAAACAAGAGCACGTGGAATTTTTCAATTTGCCGCCACCACATTTCAAAGGTATCTAGCTAAAGATGGCAGCACGGTGCTCTCTTGATTAAAGATGGTAGATGATAGCTAACAGAACTTTTCAAATTGCCCGCTACTACATGCTTAAGGTAGTAGCCATAAAGAGGGCAGCACGGTGTTCTGTAGATTAAAGATGGCGGGTGATAGGTGATGAAATTGCCCGCATGATAGCAGCACGGTGCTCTGTTGATTAAAGATGGTGGATGACAGCTGTCAGAAAAGCACATAGCTTTGTTTCCAAACAAGAGCACGTGGAATTTGCCGCCACCACATTTCAACTAAAGATGGCAGCACGGTGCTCTCTTGATTAAAGATGGTGGATGATAGCTAACAGAACTTTTCAAATTGCCCGCTACTACATGCTTAAGGTAGTAGCCATAAAGAGGGCAGCACGGTGTTCTGTGGATTAAAGATGGCGGATGACAGGTGATGAAATTGCCCGCATGATAGCAGCACGGTGCTCTGTTGATTAAAGATGGCGGATGACAGCTGCACATGGCTTTGTTTCCAAACAAGAGCACGTGGAATTTACCGCCACCACGTTTCAAACTAAAGAGGGCAGCACTGTGCTCTATAGATTAAAGATGGCAGATGACAGCTGTCAAAAAAGCACGTGAGTTTGTTTTCAAACAAGAGCACGTGGAATTTTTCAATTTGCCGCCACCACATAGAGGGCAGCACTGTTCTCTCTGGATTAAAGATGGCTGCTTGTCGAAAAGCATTTTTCAAATTATCCGCCACCACATTTCAAAGGTAAGTAGCTAAAGAGGGCAGCACTGTGCTCTATAGATTAAAGATGGTGGATGACAGCTATCAAAAAAGCACGTGGCTGTCAAAAAGCACGTGGATTTGTTTATCTCGAGCTAGTGAGGTTAAGTTGGTAGCACTAAGGTTTAGGCCCGTCAAGATGGCAGCACTGCCGATGACAGGTGACGCAAGAGGGCAGCACAGTGCTCTGTGGTTTAAAGATGGCGGATGACAGCTGTCAAAAAAGCACGTGGCTGTCAAAAAGCACGTGGCTTTGTTTATCTCGCGCTAGTTAGGTTAAGTTGGTACTACTGAGGTTTAGGCCCGTCAAGATGGCAGTACTGGGGTTAGCGATGCGTTGTTGTCGATGACAGCTGTCAAAAAGCACGTGGCTTTGTTTACAAATCTGTCGAAAAGCACGTGGCTGTCAAAAAAACACGTGGCTTTGTTTACCTCATGCTAGTTAGGTTAAGTTGGTACCACTAAGGTTTAGTCCCGTCAAGATGGTAGTACTGAGGTTTGCGATGCGTTGTTGTTGATGAGAGCTGTCAAAAAGCACGTGGCTTTGTTTACAAATCTGTCAAAAAGCACGTGGCTGTCAAAAAAACACGTGGCTTTGTTTACCTCATGCTAGTTAGGTTAAGTTGGTACCACTAAGGTTTAGGCCCGTCAAGATGGTAGTACTGAGGTTTGCGATGCGTTGTTGTCTGTCAAAAAGCACGTGGCTTTGTTTACAAATCTGTCAAAAAGCACGTGGCTGTCAAAAAGCACGTGGCTTTGTTTACCTCGCGCTAGTTAGGTTAAGTTGGCACTACTGAGGTTTAGGCCCGTCAAGATGGCAGTACTGAGGTTTGCGATGCGTTGTTGTCTGTCAAAAAGCACGTGGCTTTGTTTACAAATTCAAATTTCCCGCGGGAGGTGGAGGAGGCATCTGGGAGGCCTCTGGCTGAGGTGGAGGTGGCCACTGGGAGGCCTCTGGCTGAGGTGGAGGTGGAGGTGGCCACTGGGAGGCCTCTGGCTGAGGTGGAGGTGGAGGTGGCCACTGGGAGCCTGAGGTGGAGGTGGCGGCAGAACCCGTATATTATACTACTTCTGTCAAACACACTGCAATTACAATATAAATTATAACACTATAAACATACCTGTAAAAAGTACACACTATTACATTTAACTAAGTCAACACTGAAAAGGATTCTAGTGACGACTCTTTGTTGTTATTCCCGCGTAGTGATTTGTTACAATTGAAAAAACTGAGATTCGAGCAGTGATTAAATACTTTGTAAAGAAAGGTATGAAAGCAAAAGAAATTCATGCCGACTTACAGAACACACTGGGGGACTCTGCTCCTTCATTTTCAACTGTTGCCAAGTGGACCAGCTAGTTTAAATTTGGTCGGGAGAGCTTGGATGATGATCCGCGTAGTGGACGGCCAAAAATCAGTATGTTTCCACTGCTTTGACTGCTGTTTTGTCTCTGGGGTATAGTAGTGGACCCAAGTTTTATCTGTTGTCACAAACCTGTTGGTTGCACTGAAAACGGGCCAGACGTTGTTCTGTTACGAAAATGTTGCAAGCTTTGGGCTGGGAAGACTTGGGAGTGAGGAGACGAGATGCTCGGCTATGTGATATGTTTCGAGCTGTCAGTGGAGAGATGGCGTGGAATTACATAAGTAGACGAATAATCTTGAACTGGGCTTTTAAAAGTAGTAAAGATCATAATATGAAGGTAAGTTGAAATTCAAGAGGACAAATTGGGGCAAATATTCATTTATAAGACGAGGAGTAATGTATTAGAATAAATTATCAAGGGAAATGTACGATAAATTTCCAAGTTCTTTGAATTTTTTTATGAAAAAGCCAGGTAAACAAATGATATGGAACCTGCCACGTGATCGACAGCACTAAATGCAGATCATAGGTTGACTGATTGACTGATTGATTCCTTCATTCATTGATGATAGTGTATTCGCTCGACGTTTGTTTCTAGTATGACAAAGAATAACTGCGGGACAGAATTTCGACCTTCTGATTCCCCTTAAGAACACATATATTTATTTATAGTTAACACAATAGGCCATAAATCCCAATTACTGTACAATCTTCAGGACTGAACGAGTTGACTAAGCGGTTCGAGTCACGTAGTTGTTCGGCATATAGTAGGTTCAAACCGCGAAGATGTTTTTCTGAGGTTTTCCATTTTCATACCAGACAAAGGCTGGGGCTGTACCTTCAGACCAGGATCGTTTCTTTTCCAGCCCTCGCCGTGATCTAATATCTCCGTAAAACTTGTCTGGGTAGCTACAACGTAAAAATACAGAAAAAAACAATGTTGAAGGTAATTGTTACATATTATATAAAATTAAAACAATTTAACAAACGTGTTCTTTTCAGTGACACACAAGTCAGGTTAAAAATAACATGAAACGTAATAGAACTTTAATATAACATCACAATATAATACAATAATTTCACATCACAGTTCTGTTGTTAACTAAAAAGAAAAGCTAAGATAAAATACTTTCTTCTAAAATATATAACAATAGGATGTTACTTGGGGTATAATTCAGAAATATGATATTTACAAATTTAACGTCGGATAATTCTGAATTTCGATATTTCACTTAAATTATATTGACAAGTAATTGGTAATTTCGTGATAAGTTTTTGAAATTGCCTTTCGAAGTAATCCTTTCCTAAATTTTTGCTCTTAGGTAGTGCTGAATGTCTTGCTTATAGAATCATCCCCATAGGCTTTCGAATTTCACCCAGTGGGATCACAGAATAGATTTACCACGTGGGAGAAGTTTGTTGTTGTCTTTTGTGCTATGAACACACATCTACAAGAAGGAGAGAGGTAAAAATTTATCATTTAGTTTACGGGTAAGTTCAACATTATCATAATTTTAACAAATTTTAATATTATCGTGATCAACCGTTTTTATTTAACATCCTTAGCTTTTCGAAGAGAAATTTTAGCATTTTGCAGGAAAATTTTAACCAGCATGGCGTTGGTAAAATGTTGTGGTATTTTTCATATTTAATACCATAATTTTGCCATGTTTCACTCTTACATAATTAATGATGTAGACCTAGAAATACTACGTTTTAAACCTAATATCTATTTAAATTAACATAATTTATCATGAATTAACCAAAGTATCATGATTTTACCATAACCTTGTTCTTCTCTTCCATGTTAGATGCATCCCAAGTATCGCCAATACAAAAATGAAAACTTGCTCAAAACATTAAACCTGGTAAAGGAGCAAAACGATTCAATACCCAACTACTGATATCGACAAATACGTATAGAAATTGTACATATTTCTCCTATAACAAATTATATTTCATTAGCAGAGACCAATTCCTTAGATCTGAGGACCATTTTTTACAGTTTTATATGTTTCCAATTCGGAAAAATTACTTCTGATAAGTCGGTATTCAGAACAGCATGAAGAAAAATTTCTCAAGAAAAATCGATTCCGAAAACTGGTTTACGAAAAGAGAGTAAATCAGGAAAAATGACTTGTCGAAAGACTGTATTCGAAGAACGGACTCGTGAAAACGGGCCGTAATGGTTTAGTAATTTCCATCACCAACGGAAATATTATTATGATAATAATGTTATTTGTCTTACGTCGCAATAGATAATTATACGCCAAGGTGTTCTTTCACGTTTTAGTATCGATACGAGTATTTGAGCTGTTTCAAATATTACTTGACTGAATAGAGATAGAACCTACCAACATGAGCTGTGCAGTGGAAATTCCAGTCAATGTACGTGTTTGCCTTCACTTGGTCGGTCGGTCGGTCGGTCGGTCGGTCGGTCGGTCGGTCGGTCGGTCGGTCGGTCGGTCGGTCGGTCGGTCGGTCGGTCGGTCGGTCGGTCGGTCGGTCTAAGAAGTCATCATCAGAGTTCTTGTCGACTTTTGCCTACAATTCGCTACTTGTTATACGTTTACGAGAAATACTCATTATTTACAAAGGCGATGGCTGTATCACTCGAAACGGAAAACAACAGCGATATAACTGAGAAGTGTGCACTAGGTTACTTGCCACTTCACGTTGTAATATTATTATTATTATTATTATTATTATTATTATTAATAATAATAATAATAATAATCTTTAGCCCTTATATGACCAGCTGAAAAAGTATGTGTACCAAATGCCAAGCAAGAAGGATGCCATAGTGTGTGCATTGCGAAACATATTTGTAAATAAGTTTTGTAAGTGTGAAAAACAACTTGAAACATTTTAAAACATTACTGGGTCAGTTTCAGTGTGTTATATTGTAGGTGTGTATTGGCTATCCGGCTGAGCAGCGGTCGCTTGGTAGGCCAAGGGCCTCCAAGGGCTGTAGTGCCATGGAGTTTGGTTTGGTTTGGTTTGGTTTGGTTTGGTTTGGTTTGGTTTGGTTTGGTTTGGTTTGGTTTGGTTTGGTTTGGTTTGGTTTGTATTGGTGTTATTCAGAGGTTCTGGCTTTGTATCTACAAAGTGTACAGTAGGCAAACAATGAGTGCTTATTGCTGTGCTGTTTTTTTACTTCAGATCAAGTTGACAATAACAGTATTTTGTTAATTTATTACAATCCAAACCCCCCCCCCCCCCCGCAAAAAAAATTGTGGTAGTAAGGAAAATGAAGTATGGAACGTAAATAAATACATTTGCCTTCGATAAATTTTGCTTAGTTTAGAAGTTGCAGATATTTCATTTCAACATTTAATTGTTTTTAGTGTATGTATTTTAAAATAGGAATTTTTTTAAAGTGCCTCCGTTTACATGTCATAAATAGAAGCATTGTTTTCTCAAAATTTTAAGAAAAGAATCGTGAAGAAACCTTTATTACCGACTATGCTATAGGTTTCTGAAAAGAGATATGAAAAATATACCTCGAACGCCTTGGTCTTTTACGCCATACCACATGCTAAACAGCTGGTCTTCTTAGGCGCGCCATCCTTAAATATACCCGGTCCTAAGAGGGTTAACGAGAAAGTGTGACATCCGGCTATATAGGCAAACCTCTAAACGTTTCTGTGAAGCGGTATTGTATACTACAATCGAGTCTGTTGAAGTTCGGTCCTGCCTGCGTCAAATGTTCCCTACAGGCCCTGATAGGGTGAACGACCTTTCGGTTATCCATAATAATTATAAAATCCTGGCTTCAAATGACATGATAAATTTAAGAACGCATAGAAACTACAGTGTTATATAGTTTTTATTTTAATTGTTATTATGCGTGAGGAAACAATATTGTTTCAATTATTATGTTATAATTTTTATAATGATCTCTTGTTAACATAATGGGGAAAGAGAACACAAAAAGTGCAATATTTGCATCATCTAGAACAATTACGTATCACCTTAGTAATAACATTTCTCTTACAGTTAAGAATCGCAAATGCTTATGGACAAAATCTACATGGTCATTTAACACCTGTACCGCGTATAGACAAAATACAAATTTTACATCATCCAGACTTCTGCTCATCTGTGCCAGAATTGCAAAAAAAAAATTATTCTGACTATATGGTAAATGAGTTCAGAATGCGGTATAGAGTCAAGGCAATGCAGGGAAAACAATTAACTCTTCCGAGGAGAATTTAAAAAATTGCTATGGAGTCCAGAAGGTGGTTTTCCATGGTTTCCTATTTCATGCCTGGAAAATTTTGGGGTTAGATCTTAATTAAAGAGGCTACCTTTGTGATAATCGGATCATGGCTTCCCTCTAAAGATTTTGCATCTCCTTCTTCGGCTCTGGTGGCAGTGGAGAAACGTATTTCATTTCTTACTTGGTTTTCTTATCTTGAGTCATACAATCCACGACAAGTTCTTTGCATTCTTACCTCTGAAAAAAAATCGTGGTAGCAAATTAGAAAAATTTGGTCCCACTTTTTGACATATAGATAATGAATTTTCACCAGGATCTAGTTTCACTCTCAATTTCATGTATCATGAACTGAAAATTAACACTCCAGATTAAGAAATACACTGACTGACAGAGCAAATGCAACACCAAGAAGGAGTGGTCAGAACTTTATGCCAATTGCAGGGTAGACTGACGTCATTGAGGTATGCTCATGATGTGAAATGCGCCGCTGTGCTGCGCACGTAGCGAACGATAAATGGGACACGGCGTTGGCGAATGGCCCACTTCGTACCGTGATTTCTCAGCCGAGAGTCATTGTAGAACGTGTTGTCGTGTGCCACAGGACACGTGTATAGCTAAGAATGCCAGGCCGCCGTCAACGGAGGCATTTCCAGCAGACAGACGACTTTACGAGGGGTATGGTGATCGGGCTGAGAAGGGCAGGTTGGTCGCTTCGTCAAATCGCAGCCGATACCCATAGGGATGTGTCCACGGTGCAGCGCCTGTGGCGAAGATGGTTGGCGCAGGGACATGTGGCACGTGCGAGGGGTCCAGGCGCAGCCCGAGTGACGTCAGCGCGAGGATCGGCGCATCCGCCGCCAAGCGGTGGCAGCCCCGCATGCCACGTCAACCGCCATTCTTCAGCATGTGCAAGACACCCTGGATGTTCCAATATCGACCAGAACAATTTCCCGTCGATTGGTTGAAGGAGGCCTGCACTCCCGGCGTCCGCTCAGAAGACTACCATTGACTCCACAGCATAGACGTGCACGCCTGGCATGGTGCCGGGCTAGAGCGACTTGGATGAGGGAATGTCGGAACGTCGTGTTCTCCGATGAGTCACGCTTCTGTTCTGTCAGTGATAGTCACCGCAGACGAGTGTGGCGTCGGCGTGGAGAAAGGTCAAATCCGGCAGTAACTGTGGAGCGCCCCACCGCTAGACAATGCGGCATCATGGTTTGGGGCGCTATTGCGTATGATTCCACGTCACCTCTAGTGCGTATTCAAGGCACGTTAAATGCCCACCGCTACGTGCAGCATGTGCTACGGCCGGTGGCACTCCCGTACCTTCAGGGGCTGCCCAATACTCTGTTTCAGCAGGATAATGCCCTCCCACACACTGCTCGCATCTCCCAACAGGCTCTACGAGGTGTACAGATGCTTCCGTAGCCAGCGTACTCTCCGGATCTCTCACCAGTCGAACACGTGTGGTATCTCATGGGACGCCATTTGCAAACTCTGCCCCAGCCTCGTACGGACGACCAACTGTGGCAAATGGTTGACAGAGAATGGAGAACCATCCCTCAGGACACCATCCGCACTCTTATTGACTCTGTACCTCGACGTGTTTCTGCGTGCATCGCCGCTCGCGGTGGTCCTACATCCTACTGAGTCGATGCCGTGCGCATTGTGTAACTTGCATATCGGTTTGAAATAAACATCAATTATTCGTCCGTGCCGTCTCTGTTTTTTCCCCAACTTTCATCCCTTTCGAACCACTCCTTCTTGGTGTTGCATTTGCTCTGTCAGTCAGTGTATATTCGTGAACGTTCAGATTTTTGTCAAATCGTCTTGCCCTGTTATTGAGAAAATATATAAAAAGAGTAAAACAAAATTATTGTTTTGTAGGTTATTATTATTCTCTCCCGGTATAAGGAGATCCCCTATACCAAGTGCCAACAGTCTCTTTGAGAGTGGATGAGCGGGTATGGGTAAGGGCACTCTATTGTCCTGTGAACAAGAAATTGTTCCCAAAGGCGGAGGAACCAGTTTGGTCAACGGCATTAGGATGCAGAAGGCAACGGAAAACCACTGCATTAAAGATCCTGAGATATATTCCAATAAATCCACATGGCATGGCTGCAACGTCAAGATCGGAGCTGGCCGTGTGGATCGTCTACCTCGGTTTGGAGACGACGGCTTAAGAAGAAGAAGGTTATTAGAAAAAAACTATTTATTTAATATTTCTTAATTTTTCAAATTCACATTAAATCGAATAACACTGTACAAGAGAGAGAAACAACTGAATTTTCATGGATATGATGATTCCTCAGCCTGAAGGGTCGTTGGATCCTCTAGCGTTCCAAAAACATATGTTATAAAAATACCAGGAGAGTTTGATGGGGCATGCTAGGTAAATAATAAAATATGTTTTCCCCGTTGCTTTCTTAGCCGAGGTAGAATGTGCTCATGTATATTAGATTGTCAAGTCCACCGAAGAGCATACACCAACCTCCCGCACAATTGTCATCACCTCAAAATTCATTACAGGAACTAGCTACATAAGGAATTATATTACTAATGCCTGTTATAGAGCATTGTCGGTAATTTTCATATTGTAAAAGTCAAACATCAGGTTGAGATAGGGAGATGAAAGTAACGAACTCATTCCATCCCATTTCAGAAGACAAAGTATGTTCTCGGTGAGGGATCAGGGCTTACTGTAGATTGAACATACTGTCATGAAAATATACGTAGACTAGCAAGGTACCCGTGCTTCGCTACGGTATTATACTGAAATTTGTAATTGAATGCTTATTGTTTTAGATATATAATCCGCCGAAATTCGCGATCTGACACGTTTTCAGCGAGAATCCACCAATATTCCCGATCTGACTCGTTTTCTATTAGATTACGCCACGTTTCCTCCCATTTTTCAATCTTCCTTTCCAGCAATCGATTTCGTACTTCCCGGGCTAGGCTCAGGTATTCCTCCCGGTCAGTTGGGTCCGTAAATCTTTGCCATCTTTTCCTATAATCATTTTTAATATGGATAAAATCCTTCAGGAGATCCGGCGTGGTGTCATATTGGGTGCCTAGAAGGCACTGAACCCGCGGCCGGACTGCATTCTTAGTCATTACCCGTCCAGGAGCCGTTTCCAGCGCGGTCCGCACATTTGACGACGGTCCGGAACATTATTATTATTATTATTATTATTATTATTATTATTATTATTATTATTATTATTATTATTATTATTATTATTATTATTATTATTATTATTATTATTATTATGTGTTGCTGGAATGGATGATGACAGGAAAACCGGAGTATGCGGAGAAAAACCTGTCCCGCCACCGTTTTGTCCAGCACGAATGTCACATGGAGTGAACGGGATTTGAACCACGCAACCCAGCTGTGAGAGGCCGGCGCGCTGCCGAGGATCCTTATAAGTACATTAAGAACAGTAAAATCAATTGGTCTCACCTCCTTCTACACCCCACCGCCGTTAAGTTTATTTACCGGCACCCCCCCCCAAAAAAAAAAAATTAAAAGAAGGCTTGTTTCTTATGTTTAAAGAAGATTTCAAACACCAATGTTCACGTCTATTACCTTCAGTTTTGAGATATAAGTATCCCCATAAAAAATAATTTACTTTTTTCACTTCATTTCACACTACTCCCCCCCCCCCTAAGTGAATTTTCCCGCAAAAAATACTTGTTTCTTTAATAGTAAAGGATCTTCTAAATACCAATTATCACGACTCTAACTTCTTCAGTTTTTGATTTATGTGTCCTCATGAAAGGAATTCAACTCCTTTACACTCCCGCCCTCCAAGATGGTTTCCCCCCAAAACGCGTTTTTCTTTGTTTTTAAAGGAGATCCAAATACGAATTTTCACGTCTGTAACAACTTTAGTTTTTATTAGATGTATGTATTCTCATTCAATTAATTCAATTAATTTTTTGAATTCTTTCACCCCCCCCCCCCTTCATTGGATTTTCCGAGAATATGTGTTTCTTTATTTTTAAAGCAGATTGCAAATATCAAATTTCACGTCTGTAACATCTTCATTTTTGAGATATCAGTAGCCTAAGTAAAAGAATTCAACACCATTTTCAGTCACTTTTACCCCCCCCCCTCCACCCAAGTGGTATTTCCGAAAGCTAAAAATACACGTTTCTTTATGTTTAATAGAGATAAAAAAACCATTTTTCACTTCTGTGACATGTTAAGTTTTCTGAGATAAACTGTAAAAATTCTCATTTTAAAATTTCACCTCTTTTGAGTTCCCCTTAAGTGGAGTTTCCAAACACAAATCACCTATGTTTCTTTAGATTTACAGGAGATTACAAACACCCACTTTTACGTCTGTAACATTTAACGTTTCCAAGATATTCTGTAGATATAGTCTTTCAAAAATTCACCCAATTTGTCACTCCTGTTTAACCGCCATTAATTGGATTTTCCAAAACTAAAAAATATGTGTTTCTTTATTTTTAAAGGAGATCCCATATACAAATTTTCAGTTCTGTAATATCTTTCGTTTCTGAGATATATGTATCCTAATTAAAGGCATTCAACCCATTTTTCACACTTTTACACCTCTCCTATTGGGATTTACAGGAAACAAAAAATACGTTTTCCTTTATTTTTAGAGGACATTCTAACTGCCAATTTTTACATCTGTAAATTTTAAAGTTTTAAGATGTATACACACTCATTTTAAAAAATTTAACCTCCCCCTTTTTACCCCCCAATATTTGGATTTTCCAAAAACGAAAAAATACGTGTGTTTATTTATTTTTAAAGGAGATTCTAAATACCAATTTTCACATATATAACCTTTAAACATTTTGAGATAGATACACTCATTTTAAAATATTACTCCCTTTTCAACCCCCCCCCCCTAAATTGGATTTTCCAGAAACAAAAAAATACGTGTTTTTTTATTTTTAACGGAGATCCCAAATACCAATTTTCAGGTCTGTAATATCTTCAGTTTCTGATATATAAGTAGCCTCATTAAAGGCATTCAACCACTTTTTAGCCCCTTTTCACTCCTCCTATTGCGATTTTCCGAAAACAAAAAAATACGTGTTCCTTCATTTTTAATGAAGGTTCTAAATACCAATTTTTACATCTGCAAACTTTAAAGGTTTGGAGATATAGATTCACTCATTTTAAAAATTCACCCCTTTTTCACCCTCCCATTAATTGGATTTTCCAAAAACAAAAAAATACGTGTTTCTTTATTTTTAAAAGAGGTCAAAAGTACCAATTTTCATGTCTGTAATATCTTCAGTTTCTGAGATATAGGTACCGGTATCCTGATTAAAGGCATTCAACCCATTTTTCCCCATTTTCACCCTTTTTCACCCCTCCTATTGGGATTTTCTGAAAACAAAAAAATACGCTTATTTTTAAAGAAGATTCTAAATACCAATTTTACATCTGTAAACTTTTAAAGTTTTGAGATATAGATACACTCATTTTAAAATTTCACCCCCGTTTTCACCCCCTTAGCGAAGGAATATCCAAAAATCCTCTCTTAGCGAGCACCTACGTCTTAATATGAATATATCCCCAAAATTTCATCTCTTTATGTCCAGTAGTTTTGGTTCGGCGATGATGAATCAGTCAGTCAGTCAGGACAAGTTATTTTATATATATAGATATACACCGAAAGATACTGTTTGAATTTAATATTTAATATATTTTAAAATATTTAATAGTTTTGTTTTGAATTTAAAAATTGTAACATTTCTGATCCGTCTAATACAGGGCCTCTCAAACGCCCAAACTCTCACGCGTGCAGAGCACGGTGCATAGGCTCTGTGCACTGTGCATCGGTACGCTTCGCCTCAACTCGGCTTGACTCGGATGGTGTAGTGTGCTGAGAGCGACGAAGCGTTTGGTGGTAGACGACGTGTTTATCAGTGAAATAGATAAGCGCACGACAACAACATAATAATGGAGCAACCTGTTTCGAGGAAAGCAAAGACTTCCGAAAGTCCATTTCAATCGCACTGGGAACTTCCGTATTTTTTTTTGTTTGTTTGTCGTGACGATAACGCCAAATGCTTAATCTATGGGACGATAATTACGTGCGTAAGAAAATCGTCTATTGAAAGACACTGCAACAGACTACATTCGGAAAATTATTGTGAAATCATAGGAGACGTTAGAGAGAAAGAATTAAGGAAGCTGAAACAGCTTGAAGAAGAGCATTCTATATCCACAAATAAGGTTTGTTCCAGTACTGTAGCATTTTCATTTTGGTTACGGGTTCTGCATTTCTGAGAAATTATGTTTACATTCCTCTCAAACATGTATGTGCATTTCTAATTCACTTTTTAAATTTTTTTAATAACACTGGTAACCTTGTCCCATACAACTGTGCGTCTCCGCTCACCACACGTAAACATTTCGCAGTGGGGGAGAAACAGCAGTGAAGGTGAGGAACGCGGAGACAGGCCGAACGGGGAGACAGGTGTAGGGAGAGAGGAGTGGGGGGTCTGCACTCTGCTCAACCAAGCGAAGTCGTCTTTTGCACCGTGCACAGTGCATGCACCACGCGCATGCACCCTGAGAGGCCCTGGTCTAATAGATGTCTCATTTCCGTAGCATAGTCGATGACTGTTAAAAATGATTATTCTAGTTACTGAAAGATCGCTGAACTAAAAACCTCTGAAATTATCACACAAACATGTTCAGCCATTAATCGTTGACGTGATTCTATCTCTTATTTATGATGTTTATTAAATATGAACAATAAAGCAAATAAACCAAATATTAATACGGAAGTTGAGTAGCATTCAACCTTCGATTTCAGCGGCCGCTTTTAGAAGTGATATAGGCAACCTATCCAAAACATAAATACATATGCTGAAGTTGTTATTCTGATTTATAATTTAATTTATGTCTGGGTTGTCTGACAAAAGCCTTATGATTAAATCCTCAATAATTTACATGGTTCTAGCATTTCAGAACCGATTTAACTGGCATTCATGGCATATGAGGGACAGAGTAGTTGTAGTAAATTTCGTCATCAAGGGGTTAGCAATGTCAGTCGGAGTCCTGAGGGCATTATGAAATCATGAACAACACAAATTCATTTTCATAACTATTTATAAAATGTTCAACTTTTTCGTATGGGCTGTGCCTTAATTAAGACACCGTAACGTCACCGAATATCTATGTGCATCTGTGCAACGTTAAACAACTAGGGGGGGGGGGAAGTTATCGATCGAAAATGAAAGCAAACGGAGTGACATTTTAGGTTTGTCACCGTCGCCAGTATATAGGTGAGAAAATCTCCATGTTGATGTAACTACTGAAATAAAGAAAATCAATTAGACGTTCATCAATCCACTTTTACTTTCATTTAATTTTCCACATTGTATTTGGTCACACTGAATATTAAAAATAGACACTACCTTTTTACCTAATTCAGGGCACCAATCATAATAAAGCCAGCTTTGATAAGGTTTTAACTTCTTCATTTCAGAAACGTCGGAGATGATGCACGGTATACTTTCATTCTTCCTACAAAGCTTGAAGTAGCTATTGTTTCCAGCACATGGTCATATTTTAATATTTTACATAATAATTGTCTATTCCTCTCATAGCATTATTCAATTACCTGATCCTGATAACCCCTCTGTGGTCTGAAACCGTACTGGTTTCCATCCAAATTTCTCTCAATCACAGATAATAATAATAGACAGTTTGATAGAGTTGATTTTGGGACTCGTCATGATAACCTGCAAGAAAGCGTCGCTCCTGAGCTCTTACATTTATTTTCTCCTTTTGCAGATTTTTCTGTTAACGTGAGATCGCACTACGTCTCGATTTAGCCCATTGTTACGGCTGAATGCCATTTCTGACACTAAAGCTATGTGGTGATATGTTTTTACTATTCCTTATTTCTTTGGTGGTCGGTAGTATAACATGTTGTATGTAAATGAAGATGAAGAAACACCTATTCTCCGAGCCAGAGGAATTAACTGGACGCCTCCAAAATTACCGATCTGACCACAAATCCAACCCATGACCGTCTGAACCAAAGGCTGCTACGCTAGATATTCAGCCAAGGAGATAAACTCACAGGACCTTCTTCTTCTTCTTCTTCTGCCGCTTTTCCCACACATGTGGGATCGCGACTGCGAACTGTGTCGCACATGTGGATTTGAAACTGTTTTACGACCGAATACCCTTCCAGACGACAACCCAAATGTAATCACTATTGCGTGGTTTCCGTTGTGCTTGGTAGTCTGGTAGGTTGAGTTGTCTGAATATGAAGAGAAGAGTGTTCGAACAAGCACCCAGTTGCCGAGCCAGAAGAATTAATCAAACGTGATTAAAATCCCCGTCCGGGCTCGGAATCGAAACCGGCACCCTTTGAACCGAAGTCATCAACACTGACCATTGAGCCAAGTCATGATTAATTCAGCGGTATCGAACTACAGAAGATTAACACGTAATTATATTTGTCACTCTGAGCTGCTACCCAAACAGAAACCAAGGGAGTGTATTGGGGGAAAGTTCAAACAACTTATCACAGCATTAAGTTGCGTCAGAAAAGTGAAATGTGACCTGCTAATAGTGACACAGATTCCCGAGGGGAGAGAGCTTAAAGGGAGCAGTGAAATTTCTAGTGACCCTAGCACTCGACTCGTTTCCGGACACAATCCAGGTTACGCCAGGTGCTCCTACGCTAAGTGAAGATTTCACCTACCCACATAAATTATCGCTTCGTTCTTTACACAAGGATCTTGATTTACGAAGGAATAAGGAATGTTCGTCTGAAAGTCACAGTAATGTCATTAAATTTCCAATAGACATGCTATTATCGTCCACTTCTCCATGCTCAATAGATCCTCACTGAGATTGGTTTATGATTTTTAAGTCCACCTCCAGTTGATGTCAGAATTCTAAGACAATCGTAAAATTTAAGACTCCGTGTTGAGATTACCTGATGGACAGTGCTGTTTTATGTTGCCGATTACGTATTACAGAACGTGTGATAGTGCTAATATGGTAGCGCAGGTAGATTCGTAACATCGACGCTTTTCGATTAAAACGTATTAATTATTTGTATACTGAACATTACCGTTATGAATTCAAAATAAACGGTATCTTTATATTTAATAATCTGAACCTCTGAAATATTTACCTTTTATCTCATTGCCATAGTTCTTAATAGTATATCGCATTAGATGGTTTTCCCTTTTGTTAACATGTAGGCCTATTACCTTCATTTCATTCACTGGCTTTAATTTTATACTGTTTTAATAGTTTTTCTTAGTACTATACTTACATTTTATTTTATGTTTATTTTTGTGCATTTCTTTCATACTTATATTACGTATCTTCCATTTATTACCGAGAATTGTTGTCTTTCTCTTCTTGCAATTCGTTAATTATGACGTCGAAGTACAGGGTATAAAAGAGAACCGCGAACTAATTCACTGTTGCTAAGTAAATACACATAAATCAAAGTAAAATAACTAATGACAAATACATATGTGCATCATTATAGACAGGCCTTTCAGTGTTCAGTCTGCAAGCCTCAGTGAATTTACTAAACGCTTTCTGGCCTCGTTTAGTTCTCTAACTCTTATCTTTAAATCATTCGAAACTGAGTCTAACCATCGTCGTTTTTAGTCTCCATCTACTTCTCTTACCATCCATGACCAAGTCGGTTATTCTCTTAGGTATCCTATTCCATTCACCTTACATGACCCCACGACAGAAGTCAGTTTATGCGTACAGCTCTATCCATCGAGTTCATTCCTAACTTATCCTTAACTTCCTCGTTCCAGAGTACCTTCTCGCCATTGATCACGCTTGTTTGTACCAGCGATCATTCTCGCTACATTCAAGTCTGTTACTTCTAACTTATTAATTAGATATCCTGAGTTCTGCGAAATTTGACTTCTATATATCAACATTTCTTTGAAAATAGATCGCTGAAAAGATACCACCTGAAATAAGTAAATAAATAAATTGAACCCATAATTCTACAAGGGTTCAAAATAAAGTCCGCCTCTGTAGTGTAGTGGTTAGTGTGATTAGCTGCCACCCCCAGAGACCCGGTTTCGCTTTCCGGCTTTGCCACGAAATTTGAGAAGTAGTACGAGGGCTGGTACAAGGTCAACTCAGCATCGGAAGGTCAATTGAGTAGAGATGGGTTCGATTCCCTCCTCAGCCATCCTCGAAGTGGTTTTCCGTGGTTTCCCACTTCTCCTCCACGCAAATGCACCTAAGTTAAGATCACGGCCGCTTCCTTCCCTCTTCCTTGACTATCCAGTCAAATCTTCCCATCCCCCACAAGGCCCCTTTACAGCATAGCAGGTGAGGCCGCCTGGGCGAGGTGTTGGTCCTCCTGCCCAATTATATCCCCGACCCAATGTCTCACGCTCCAATATACTGCCCTTGGGGTGGTACAGGTGGGATCCCTCGCTGAGTCGAGGGAAAACCAACCCTGGAGGGTAAACAGATTAATAAATGAATAAATGAATAAATGAATAAATAAATAAATAGATGAATAAATAAATAAATAAATAAATTAACGTGGCATTCTATTCCGAACTGAAAATGTCTTAAACATTACTATGGGCTACCTATGCACCCCTTGACAAAAGAAATGATCGGCTGAACTTTTCTATATCCTGGAATACAAGTAAGTTCGACAGAAAATAGCACATTGTTCTAGATACAATACTTTGCCAAGACAAGGATGTATTTTATTCTTCAGAACGAGTTTAAATGATAGCATTATCTACAAACCGCCGTCATTGCTTGCTACTTTCCTAATATAACAGAACTATGCAAATGTATTGGCATAATGTGCATTAGACAAATATGCAAGGTGTTTGGGAGATAAGTATCAGATGGCCCTTCAGTGCCATACATTCTACTTATAAGTGTCCCACATGCGCTAGTGATGAATGGGATGCCTAATAACTAATTTTAATAGGGGTTTGATCCAATAGGCCATGAAGATGCGCAGTGGAGATGAATGCTTTTACACATCTTTATTCGTGATATAATTCGGGTTTGTATTTTCCAGAGAATATGTGTGTTTTTGTTTTATATGGTGATAAAGTTCAACTGTTATTTCCGTAATTAATATACGATCTATTTTTAGGGTGTGTATTGGCTTAACTTTATTGCCCTAAGTTTCTCCACATTGGATCTGTATAATGGGTCCACAGATTAATCTGATAAGTGTTTTTTTCCTTTTTTGAAATCTTGCCCTAACTGTCAAGATATTGAATTATCTCGACTGATACCATGGAAACCACTATATAGATTTGCACTCCACTAGTTTTTTTGCGGTTCCCTACTTACGGAAGCCATTTGTCGAACGGGCAATCTACACTGCCTGACAAAAAGGTTAAGCACCCAGAAGAAGTGATCCAATATTATTCCATTTCGGTATACATGCATGCCATTGACGTGTGAGTAAATGATTAGATTTACAAGGATCTTTAATGTGTAGAATGTCCACCAGAGTGCATTCGAGATGGCACCGTCCTGTTGTTTGTAAGCTGTTACAAGGCAACTGCTGTGAGTAAGACAGTTAAGCAACACGTACAGAGAGGACTACGTACAGTACGAAGCACCCGCGATGCCTCGCAGACGCGTTAGACAACCTATCTACCAATTAATAGCCCTTAACAGAGGCCACATTGTTGGACTGCATGAGGCTGGTTGGTCGTATCGTGTAATTTCCAGGCATGTGGGTCATTCAGATGTCACAGTGGCCCGATGTTGGATCCAATGGGTACATGAGGGCAGGTTCGGGTTGACCAGGAAACACCACCACCCCTTCGTATGGTGCGCCAAGCATTGCGGGATCCCATAACTTCGGCACCCGCCATCCCCGAACATGTACTGGAGACTCTACAATATCCTGTGAGTTCCCGCACAGTGTCTTGACGACTCGCATCCGCTGGATTTGGGTCCTGCCCCCCATGCCTCGGTTGCCATTGACACCAGAACACCAACGTCGGCGTTTGGACTGGTGACTTGCCGGGGAGGCATGGAGAGAGAATGACTAGCGTCGCATCATGTTCAGTGATGAGTACCGCTTCCCCATAACCTCCGATGACCACCGTGTGCTGGCTTGGCGGCTTCGAGGGCAGAGGGAAGATCCTGCTCATATTGTGGAAGGACACACAGGCGTAATCCCTGGCATCATGATGTGGGTAGCCATAGGATATGCGTTCAGGTGTCCTCTAATAATGCTTAGGCAGACTTCGGTACAGAGATACGTCACATACATTATGCGTCCGCACCTCCCACCCTTTATGTCACAGCACCTTCGGACAGTGTCCCAACAAGATAATGCACATCCACACACAGCACGGGTGTCTATGGACTGTGTAGAGCATGCTGAGGTCCTCCCGTGTACAGCAAGATCCCCGGACCTCTCCACAATTCAACACGTGTGGGATGACATTAGAAGGGTACTCCGTCCCAGTAAGGGATGGCTGCAACAGCTGTGGACAAACTTGCCTCAGGAAGTGGATCCAAAGGCTCTTTGACACCATTCCGAACCGCATAAGGGCATGCCATGCGGCCAGGGGTGTGCGACACCCTACTGACATGGCACCAACATTCCGCCTGTAACTGCCAACGGTCTTGTCTCTTTCGTCCCATATTGTAATCAGTTCAATAAAGGCACATGGTCTATCAGCATATGTAGTTTCATTCACTTTCAACCACTCCTTCAGGGTGCTTAACTTTTTCTCACGCAGTGTTTATATTTTGCCCTATCGGAGTTGTCGTTACTGTACGTCCGTAGGTATTTAAATTTCCCTACACATTATCCCTGGGTGGTGCCAAGATAGCAACTATATTGGCTGCTAGACCTAAAGCTTTGCTTTATGGATATCTCAGCAATCAGAGGATGCTTCAATATGAGAGAATTATTTAAACCTACTACTAATTTGTACATATTTGTATTATCGTTACAGTGTATACTCTTGCTATACGAAATAAATATACAGGGATATTACTGCCTGTAGGTTATTTATGTCATAATATGAAGAGATAACAACTGACCGACCGCTCGCTGCATGTTCCTCTGCACTACATGTCAAACGCGTCCCCTTGCGTAAGTAAGCCTCATTTTCGAACGGTCAATAGTGGGCTGGTATTTGGTATAGCACCACTACAGTTGCTGTCAACTGCGTTTAGAAACGACGAATGCACAAACATATCTTTAATCTATGGAGAATCTAGTCGGAATGCATCCGAACCTCGCAGGAGTTTCCAAATAGCATCCTGCCTTCTATACACACATTTCGCCGAACGGAGTTGCAATTAAGAGCTAATGGATCATTCAAGACACATAGCACATACAAACAACTTTTTGGTAGATTGGAGTGTCTGTACGTGTATAAATTAATGTTATAAAACTTTATTTTCTGCCTCCTTGCCGTGTTGACAAATGCACCCTTTTATAGAACGTGTGTAGTAAAATTACTGCTACTTATTTCCCATCCGAAATATAGAACGTTGTAGCGCTCCTTTGTAAACCGGCGACTAGGCATCCCATTCATCAATAGTGCATGCGGGACACTTACAAGTAGAAAGTACGGGGCTGGAGGGCAACCTGGTATATTTTCCTTTTCTGTTCGTTATTGGTAGGACCCTGAATACACACGACTTCAAAACAATGTCCTGTCTCAAAAATAAAAGTGTGAAGTTGCAACCATGATGTTTGTAACTCGATTAATGTTTAATAACGAATGACTTAGATCTTTCCTCACATATATTTAAATACTTTTCCGGTGTGAAAACGTTCGCTTCTTATGTTGGGACTAAATTCTCTGCCTTGAGAACTGATAGTTTCCAGACTTTTTCCTGAAATTACACGATGTACATTTAATTCTCGCTAAATCTCACCACAAAACCACACAAGAGCAGCAACGTTACCACGTCACCACGTTAGTCGGCCCATTACGATAGGAGAAATGGCAACATCGAGGCTCGCCGAAGAAGGACATCACAGGACTTACATTTGTAGGTTTGTTGCGCAGCGCCAATCGGTTAGGGCCTTATCACGTCGACATGTACGTAAAATGTATCACGCTACATTTGTGCGTTTCCTTCTTCTACTTCTAGCACTTTTCCCAAACCTGTGTGGTCGCGGGTGCGAACTAGGGTGCGCATGTGGATATAGTCCTGTTTTACGGCCGGCTGCCCTTCTTGACGCAAACGCAATATGAAGGGGTGAATCACTATTGTGTGTTTCTGTGGTGGTTGGTACCGTGGTGTGTTGTCTGAATATGAAGAGCAGAGTGTTGGAACAGACACAAACGCCCATTCCCCAAGCCAGAATAATTAATCAGGCACGATTATAATCCCTGACACGCTGGGAATCGAACCCGGGGCCTGTGAACCGAAGGCCTCAACTGACCACTCAGCCAACGAGAGAGACGCATGTGTGCGTTTTACTACGAACGATATTCTGTGTCCATCAGCTTTACAGTCCATCTAGGTAGTGTATGTCACCTTGTACGTATTCCCCGTGTGGGCGGAGGTGGTAGAACAATACACACGGTATCCCCTACCTTTCGTAAGTGGCGACTAAAAAGGGCCAGATGGGCACGTAATTTGGGAGTGTGAGTTGGCGACCACAGCGGTCCTAACTGAGCCCTGGCTTTATTTCAACTTTCTTGTGCCAGGCTCCTCACTTTCATCTATCCTATCCGACATCTCTTCGTCAACTCTTGTTCTTTTCCGACCCCGACGATATTAGGTTTTCGAATCCTAGACAGTCTTTTATTTCTACTCCTTCCGTGGCCCTTGTCTTTGTTTGGCCGATATATTCATTTTTCGAAATGTCGGGCCCCTTCGATCATTTCGCTCTGATTAGTGTTATTAGAGGTTAGCTGCCCAATTGAACTTTTTCTTGAAACAATAATCACTACCATCACCCTCTTGTAATTATATATGTAATAAACAGTATAATATTAATGATTTTGCGGAGTTCGGGATGACTGTATGTATCTGGAAAGACATGAAGGTTCGGGTGAACATAGAAGGAACCTGTTGGCTTTGCTAATTCTCAAACACATCGTGGACAAAATGAAGAGAAACATTCTGTAAGTTTATGAAGAGTACAGAAAAGTTAGTAACACATTTTTAGTACCAGAGGAGGAAGATGTGTTCGAAGTATAGATCAGTAATAAATTACTCGATAAAGAGAAGCGGTTTAAAGCATATTTGCGATTTATCCATGAGCAGTTTGATTCGAATTTGAACCTCATCAAAGTGGACCTGAGAACTGAGCGTTACAACTTAGTGAAGTCACCGAGAACACAAGCTGAGAAACTTTCCCCTACTACTCTGAAGTGAGTTATCAACATCAGTGTACCCTTTTCTTTTGATTGAATGCTTTCATGAGTTTTCAAAAAATTAAACGTAGGCCTAGGTACAGTCCAAATTTCACCAATAAAAATTATCAAATCTTACACACAAGACATCAACAGTTGACTATTTTTCTATTTCTGTCCAAGTTTCATCTGTCTTCGCTGTTTGTTTGTTTTTTGTTTTTTGTTTTTACCTCAGATTCTTTATGTCCCACAGAAATGCATGACTACCTACCCCTCACCATTGAAACGCACTTGTATAATTTTGAAGTAACAACAAACAAAATATTCACAATATTAAAAGGCCCAATGTAACACCAAAGCCCACTAGAACGTGGCGTACGACGCTGTACACTCCCGATGCACTGTGATGGCGTAGTACGTGTTGCGTTCTGTAGGAGAACAGTCCTACTATTTTTTCAGAGACGATACTCCATGTACTGTACACGAACACTGCCAGTGGTAAATGTAATCCATTAGTCCTGAGCTGTGCTTTAGCGTTATCTTGCTCATTCATTTGGAAACAAGGAACTTTGAGTGGAACATAAGGTTATTTATAGGTGGTAAATCCTAGTCGTCGATTGTTATTCGTGTCCGAGTATATATTATTTTCTTGCTGAACAACCCTTCACACGCAGTACATTTTATGTACCGATTTTTGTGACTATACTGGTCAATATTTAAATAAAACATGCACTCACACAAATTATACTCAATGGATGGATTTTGAGGGGTGAAGGGGAGAAGGAGGGAGTGAATGTTGCAGGGGTTGACTAAGCTCCCGTGCTTGATTTCTTCATCCTCGGCAGATTTGGGGTTCATATTTGCCACCTTCATGATTTGTTTAAACTGACGTCTACAAGGTCTGAAAGGATCACCCCGGGGCCTTGTTCCGGAGCAAAGATTTCAGTGGTTTCTCATTCTCCTGCACTAAGGCAAATGCCAGGACAGATCCTTTTATAGGCCACGGACGCTATTCTTTCACCATCTTCGCACCTAAAAATCACCGCTAAAGTCTCCTTGGCCTGAGAGGGGGCGTTACCCTCTAGGTGGTGGTGGTGATTATTGTTTTAAGAGGAAGTACAACTAGACAACCATCCTCTATATAACACTAATCAGGGAGGAAAATGGAAGGGATCTGACACTTCAAAAAATGGAGGTATCGGCCACATAAGGACAAGGGCCACGAAGGGCGTGAAAATTAAAGACTCCGTAGCCCTCGGAAACCTAACAGCGTCGGGGTCGGAAAAAAACAAGAGTTGACCAAGGGATGTCGTGTAGGACAGGTGAAAGTGAGGAACCTGGCACAAGTGGAATCAATGCCAGGACTCAGATAAGCGCGCCGTGGGCGCCAACCACGCTCCAAAGTTCAGAGCCCTTGGGGCCTCTTTTAGTCGCATCTTACGACAGGCAGGGGATACCGTGGGTGTTATTATACCACCCCCACCTACAGAGGGTACCCTCTATGATGCCCGCCGTACCCATTCAGTGTACAGAATGGAAACTTAAACAAATAAAATCATACAGAGCAAGAGACTATTAGTAGCCTTCTACAGACATCTTAGTAAATTTTGAAAGTTAACATCCTTTCCTTTTTAAGTGACCCACGTTTGTTTATAGAAGAAACTGGTAATTGAATTTTGCCATGTATTATGCGCTTGCATTTTTTTAAATTCATAGTGGACATATAAGATAGACCGTAAAATTGTCTATCACTGTACCAAGAAGAGAGTAAATGTATTTTTTCTAATACCTTAGGTAGTGTATTCCAGACATAAAATGCAAACAGGGCAGTGAATCATTACTTTTAATGCGTTTCTTGAAGAAAATTGACGCATCGTCCTAAATATATCAGATTTTAAAGCACTGTTTTCCTTATTTGTTTTAACAATTAACGAGTTATCAGAAATCACCAGTATTTACACACCTTAAATATTGCATGAAGAAAATGAACTTATTTTGTTGTATGTGTTCTTGCTTATGCCTATATTTCAATCAATCAGTCACCATTGATGTGTATTTGGGACAGTCGCCCAGGTGGCAGGTAGCTTGTCAGTTCATTACTCAGCCTTTTCTTAAATAATTTCAAAGAAATTGGAAATTTATCGAACATCTTCTTTGGAAAATTATACCAATCCTCAGTTCCTCTTCCTATAAACAAATATTTGCCCTAGTTTGTCCTCTTTAATCTAATTTCATCTCCCGTTTGTGATCTTCTTACTTTTAAAAATATCACTCAAATGTATTCGTCCAATAATGTTACTCCATGACATCTTTCCACCGACAGCTCGGAACATATCGCTTAGTCCAGCATCTCATCTCCTTTCTCCCAAGTCTTCAAAGCCCTCAAAGCCCAACTCTACAACATTTTCGTAACGCTACTACGTATTTTATAGGATATCACGCAGAACAAATCGAGGTGATTTTCTTTGGATTATTTCCACTTCTCGAATGAAGTAATCCTGGTGAGGGTGCCATACACTAGAGACTAGATACTAGAACCATATTCTAATTGTGGTCTTATATGCCTTTCCGTTTACTTCCTTACTACAACACCTAAATACCCTCATAACCATATGAAGAGATCTGTAACCTTTATTTACAATCAATCAATCAATCAATCAATCAATCAATCAATCAATCAATCAATCAATCAATCAATCAATCAATCAATCAATCAATCAATCAATCAATCAACTAATCAGTCATCAATGATCTGCATTTAGGACAGTCGTCCAGGTGACAGATTCCGTATAAATAGTTTTTCTAGCTTTTTCTTAAACATTTTCAAATATCTTTGAAATTTATCGAACATCCCAATCCCTTACTCCTCCCTGTATGTATGTTGGGTAGTCAGCCCGAAGGCTGGTTTGATCCTCTGTAGCTCCGCCAACAGCTGTCATAAACAGCCTAGGCGTCACTGAAGAGGCGTACTAGGGAAATGAGGTGTGAGGTATTTTCCCGTTGTTTTCCTCATCGAGCCAGCCGTTGCTATTACATATCAGTCTGCCAAGCCCACTGAAATTCATGCACCAACCGACCCTGTGAGCGATATTTTCATACCATTCATAACAGGGACTGGCTGCATAAGGAATGGTATTACTAGCATCACTCGTACCTCAGTCACTTTCATATTGTCAAAGCCAAGGATGATACTGAGACAGGTCAATGAAAGTAACAAATCTGATATAGCCCATACCAGAAGACAGAGTGCACTGTAAATACTACATCTCGCCAGTATAAATGAATATTTTCCCCAATTTACCCTCCTTAATTCCGACTTTATCTTCATACTAGATGTTACCCACGGCTTCGCTCACGAGGATTTCGTAATTTTATAAAAATACTTGTTCCCTGGTACGGCACTAAGACATTATTTGTAAATCCCTGAAGTATAAAAACTCACCGAAAAATTGCATTTCACTTACCCCAGAACCTCTTTGTAAACCACATTTGTGGCATTGCCTTTTGGGGCTAAGATGACCAGGCTACTGGCAGACCTAAATCTGGAACAGGGGACATGGAACTCTATGTGTGAGAAACAGTCCTCTTTTATGTCGAAAAAACGTTTTCTTTATTTCTAAAGGAGATTCCAAATACCAAATTTCACGTCTGTAACATCTTAATTTTTGAGAAATAAATATCCTCATAAATAGAATTAAACTCCTTCTTCACGTATTTTCGATCTCCAGCTTAAGTTCATTTTCCGAAAACAAAAAGTACGTGTTCCTTTATTTTTAAAGGAGACTACAAATACCAATTTTCACGTCTGTAACATGTTACGTTTATGAGATATAATGTAGATATACTCATTATAAAAGCTGACCCACTGAGTGGCGAACGTTGAGGTCTTCAGTTCATAGGGTTCCGGCTTCCATTCCGGGCTAGGTCGGTTTTTTAACCGCGTGTGATTAATTCTTCTGGCTCAGGGACAGGTTGTTTGTGTTTGCCCCAACATTATCCTCTTCATATTCACTCAACACACCACATTACCAAACACAACAGGAACACGCAATAGTTATTACATTCCTACACATACGGTGCCGTCAGGAAGGGCATCCAGCCGTAAAACAGTTTCAAGTCCACATGTGTGACACAGTTCGCACCCGCAACCCCACAGATGTGGGTAAAGCGGTAGAAGAAGATGATACTCATTTTAAAAATTCACCCGTTATTTTATTCTTTTCACCCCCTTAAGTGGATTTTCCAAGAAAAGTGTGTTCATTTTTAAAGGAGATTCCAAGTACCAATTTTAATGTATGTAACATCTTCATTTTCTGAGATATATGTATCCTCATATAAATATTTCAACTTCTTCCTCACTTCTTTTCACCCCTTCCCCTTAAGTGGATTTTCTGAAAACGAACATTTGTGTTCTTTTATTTTTAAAGGAGATTCCAAATACCAATTTTCATACCTGTGACATCTTAGGTTTTTTGATATATTGTAGATAATTTTGCTGCTGTAGAATCCTGGAGCTGACGTTGCAATGGTTACGGCAGTTCATTACTTTATCCGATTCCTAGAGCAGGGGTAGTGTGGTGCTAATATCTCCGTAACGGTTGGTTTTAGGGCCTTAAAACATGGTTTTCGGGCCCGTAGGGCTTACCGAGTTTTGTTCTTTGCGTCAAAGGGGTTAAACTGAGCTTTGTCTCGTCCTTATACGACAAATTCGATATTTTGCCTATATTAGCCTATTATTTTTATATCTCCCCCCTGTACCCTACACCTCGAATTGTTTTGAAAATAAAATACAGCCCATGTTACTCAGCCTTCTATAGGTGAAGTAATTTTTAAAATCGGTTCAGTAGTTTTTGAGTCTATCCGTTACAAACAAATATACAATTTTTTCCTCTTTATAATATTAGTATAAATTATAATTTATGATCTTCTCTACTCAAGCTTATTCGCCTGTTAATATCATTCTACGCCATCTCTCCACTGACAGCCCGAAACATATCACATAATCGAGCATCTCGTCTCCTTACCCCAAAGGCTACCCAGCCCAATGTTTGCAACATATTCGTAACACTACTCCCGTATCTGAAATCACCCAGAATAAACCGTGCTGCTTTCCTTTGAATCTTTTCCAGTTGTACAGTATCAGGTAACCCTGGTATGGGTCCCATACACTCGGACCATACTCAAAGTGGGGTCTTATAGGAGACTTATACGCCATCTCAATTACATTTTTATTACAACCTCTGAATACTCACATAACCATACCATATGTGCTGCAAAACCCTGTTACATGTATCATAGTATGTAACTAAAAATGTGTATTACCTAAAAATTAATGATGGTGTAATAAAAATACTGCTAGTGCTGGACAAAGAGGGGAAAATAGAGGTGCTGCCCAGTCTTCTCCTGGAGTGGCACTGCAAAACAGATATTAAGCATCCCTTCGTATATTATCTTCAAGAAAGAAAGAAAGAAAGAAAGAAAGAAAGAAAGAAAGAAAGATTACATTTTTTTTTACAATTTGCTTTACGTCGCACCGACACAGATAGGTCTTACGGTGATGGTGGGAAAGGAAAGGACTAGGAGTGCGATTTCCCTAGTGTGAAAATGGGAAAGCACGGAAAACCATCTTCAGGGCTGCTAACAGTGGGGTTCGGACCCACTATCTCCCGAAAGCAAGCTGATAGCTGTGCGATCCTAACCGCACGGCCACGCTCGGTAAAAGATTCTATGCTATTAATTTATTCTTTATAACGTTTTCGTGCTAGTGTCCGGCTGTTTGGCTGAATAGTCAGCATTCTGGTCTTCGGGTCAGAGTGCCTCTGGTTCGATTCTCGTCCGGAATTGTGTATGGTTAATTCCTCTAGCTCGGAGACTGGGTATATGTGCACGTCTTAATGCACTCCTCCTCACATACAACACTACTAACCACCACAGAAACACGCAACAGTTAATACATTCCTCTCCTTAGGATTGGCGTCGGGAAGGGCACCCAGTCGCAAAATGGAGCAAAAGTATATCATTGGACGATCTCAGTAGTTAGAGAAGAAGGTCAGGAAGAAGAACTTTTTCCTCTCTATGTTCAGTGCTTCATTCAATTCTTAAATTCATTTGACTAGGTGCAAAAGCAGTAGCGTAGCCCGGATCGGCCGATGGTGGGGAGTTATTGTTTGATGATAGAACACAATGAAGGTGCTTATGAGTGTGTGGTGCGCGCATGCAATACTTGTTATCATAAGGACTCCGATACAAGTGAATTGTGTTGATATTCAGATTGCAGTACACTGAAAAATACAGAACAAAAACAATGCAATCAAGGTCAACAGTTTAACGGCGAATGATATGTTCAGTTTACAATCTAAAATCCAGCTTTCGAGGCTCCTTAGAAAATGTATATTCAGCAAATCTGTTGGTTCTACAATTATGTCTCTGAATGTCTATTTAATTTATTGTTTATTTTCTGTTTATTTTTTAAAAAATTTCCATGAGGGTGATTCTAACCCCCAGTACCCCTCCCCCCCTCCCGTCGGCTACATCCCTGGAAAAATTAAAGTAGCTGGGTAGCATTTTAACAGTTGGACGTTGAATCAGCCCATCAGCAGAAGAGGAAGAAGCTTAGCCAACGCGTTTTCTTGCCCCATGGCCAGCAGTTATACACAAAACTGACTGTCAAGGCTGTTCTGTATGCTTCTGATAATCTTTGCCCCCATCGACGGCATATCAAGATGTTAGATGGTATCCACCTGAAAGTTTTCACATCAATTCTGCCCATCAAATGGAATGATTGCGTCACAAATGCTGATGGAATTCGAAGGGAAAACTTATTAAATATTGAGACAGCGGTCACAAAAAAATCAATTACGGTGGACGGGGGATTCAAGACCACCAGCTACCTAAAAATATCTTGTACGATGAATTACAGGACGGGAGAAAAACGGTTGGCGGACAGAAACTTCGGTTCAAAGATGTCATGAAGCCTAGTGATGATCTCGGATGGTTGGCTGGTGATCGTTTCAGATAGTGTCGCATATTTATACATAAGCAAACTGACGCTTTCGGAAAGGAGCGTCTTCAGATACTGGATAATAAACGAGATGAAATGAAGAATAGGTAGGGGCCGATGACCTGGATGTTAGGGTCCTCGTCATGAAGTTTAGGCGGAAGCGGCACATCCTACAATGCCACCAATATTCTTCAGCCACACTCACTTCAAAACAAAACTGGGTTCAGGAAGCACAAATGAACACCCATTCCCACGAATACTTCACCTTCTATCACTCTTTGTCATATAAAGCACCAAACTCAAACTGTTTCACTCTCAGGCTTTTAGCCTTCAGGTTAACACTGCTATGAATTCAAAGCAGAATCTTAAACTAATTAGGCCTAATCATTGAAAATATTTGAAATAGAGTATATTTTCCAAATAGAATTGCTATCGAGATTTCAACTGTATCTTAGGAACAGTTCAACAATAACGTGATCATCATTAGAGGTAATAATATCCTTCAATAAAAACTGGATTGGCTTGGACTGCCTATCCACAATATAATTATGCAAGAGGTCTTCCTTTGCACTAAATAATTGACATTGGTTTAAATAATCAGACATCGCACTCTGGTTTTCTGTCCCACGAGCGAACACTAAAACAAACCACGGAGTTTATCATGTTGATGCGTACAGCGTAGAGTGTTCAGCATTTATCTATAAATGAAACTTCGCATCTGCGATCGAAATTATGTTAGGAACTTGAGGATTATCCTCACCCTTGATCTACCGACGCTGTTATGCTACTCGATAAGATGTACCAGAAATACAAATATATTAATGATGCCGTCAGGTGCAGACTCGTTCCCTGTGCGGTCCGCACCCACTAGATATAAGATGCACAGTCAATAATGTCCCCAGCGGAGGCGATAATGAGATTCGTCAACTAGCCGAGAACTCAGGTGCAGACCTTTCCTTAGCAACTGTTAAGGTGAGCCCTGGCCCGAAGACCGATCCGAGTTCTGACACGAGCCAGCAATGTTCTCTCTACTGAGGGTGGGTATCATGGCGTACAATATTGTACTACATGAGTTCTCTTTTCCTTCGAGAGGTAATTCATTGCCTCGTGCCAGAACTGCGCGTCGCATGTCTCGAATAGTTGGTGAATCTCTTCTTGTGGTTGATCGCCACGCTGAGTTGGGGGCGTGGTTGGGGCTCCCTGAAGTACACCAGCTAACCATCGCAGATGGAGCTGTGGGTGTTATGTGCATGATAAAATATGAAGGTAATGTACAGTGTGTAGCATATAAAAATATGAAGATATGTCCGGAAGTGTGAATGTAATATAGAATGTGCAGCAATATGTCCGTAAATGTGAATGGAATATAGAATGTGCAGCAAATAAAAATACTTTAATATTATGTTACTGTCTCATTGTGTAGGTATACAATAGCCGTGATCATTATTATAGGTAGTAATATCCTTCAGTCGAAACTGGACAGGGTTGCTCTGCCTAACCACAATATAATTATCCGAGAGGTTTCATTTCTTCTAAATATATCATTGATATGTTCAACTAAGTGAAATGAAATAACTTCACAGTCCAAAGAATGGCATGTTCAGACAAGATGGCTGAGGAATTGTATCTCCCTCCGCACATCATCGCGTGTGTTAAACCATCTCACTCGGTCTATTCGAGCATGTGTTGTTTTTCAGGAACACGCAAAAAAAAAAAAAAAAAAAAAAACGGGAGGTAGTTTGTGCCAGGGAGAGAGACTTACTTGTAGATGATGTCATGCACTCGATGGCTTTTCCAGAGATAGTACATTTACCTATGCGAATAAAGTGGTTGAAAAGAGGGAGAATGAAATAATGCTCCTAAAAATCCCTGAACCATTTTGTCCAAACAGCGGTGTAGCTAGCATGCTAGTGGTAATTTATCCCCAACTCGACCACTGTCTGGGTGGTGGTTGTAGTTACGAAATGATGATAGAACACAGTGATGGTGCTTGTGCATGTGGGGTGTGCGCATGTCAGACTTATAAGGACACTGATACAAGTGAATTATGTTGATATTCAGCCGGGCTGAGTGGCTCAGATGGTTGAGGCGCTGGCCTTCTGACCCCAACTTGGCAGATTCGATCTTGGCTCAGTCCGGTGGTATTTGAACGTGCTCAAATACGTCAACTCGTGTCGGTATATTTACTGGCACGTAAAAGAACTCCTGTGGGACAAAATTTCGACACATCAATGTCTTCTAAAACAGTAAAACTAGTTAGTGAGACGTAAAGCAAATAATATTATTATTATTAGTTGATATTCAGGTTGCAGAACATTACAATACCTTACATTAAAGTACAGAACAAGAACAATACAATCAAGGTCAACGATTTTGCAGAGAAGGGTAATGTGTGTCCTGCTTACTATCTAAATTCCAACTTTCGAGGCTTCTTAGAAAATAGATTCAACAGATCTGTTGGTTCTACAATTATGTCTCTGAATGTTTATTTAGTTTATTGTATATTATCATCTTCTGTCAGCCCTTTACCAGAATATAATTTATTAGTAATACATACAAACGCCGTCCTCTTTGCTGACTAAGCCAGTTTTATTTATTTATTTATTTATTTATTTATTTATTTATTTATTTATTTATTTATTTATTTATTTATTTATTTATTTCATCATCATCATCATCTGTTTACCCTCCAGGTTCGGCTTTTCCCTCGGACTCAGCGAGGGATCCCACCTCTACCGCCTCAAGGGCAGTGTCCTGGAGCTTCAGACTCTTGGTCGGGGGATACAACTGGGGAGAATGACCAGTACCTCGCCCAGGCGGCCTCACCTGCTATGCTGAACAGGGGCCTTGCGGGGGATGGGGAAGATTGGAAGGGATAGACAAGGAAGAGGGAAGGAAGCGGCCGTGGCCTTAAGTTAGGTACCATCCCGGCATTTGCCTGGAGGAGAAGTGGGAAACCACGGAAAACCACTTCGAGGATGGCTGAGGTGGGAATCGAACCCACCTCTACTCAGTTGACCTCCCGAGGCTGAGTGGACCCCGTTCCAGCCCTCATACCACTTTTCAAATTTCGTGGCAGAGCCGGGAATCGAACCCGGACCTCCGGGGGTGGCAGCTAATCACGCTAACCACTACACCACAGAGGTGGCCCTATTTATTTATTTATTTATTTATTTATTTATTTATTTATTTATTTATTTATTTATTTATTTATTTATTTCCCAGCGATGAATAGCTCGAACGGTAAAGCGCTGGTCTTCTGAGCCTAACTTGGCAGGCTCGATCCTTTTTGTCCCTGAGCAAAAGTATCGTCTTACAAAGTTTTAAAATTGAGGATAAATCATAAGCAGCACCAATTATAAGAAGTATCAAAATGTATTAACAAATATTATAAATATAATGAAAACTAAATTGTATTCGGAGAAATTAGGAAGTAATCGAAATGGTTCTAAAAAAACTGGCAAACCATTAAAGAAGCAACAAACATAGAAACTAATAAGAATGCATACATCAGTAAAATATACACCAAGATGGTGGAATATCGGATAAAATGAAATCACAGAAAGTGATTCATATTTTACCAATTTTGGTCACGACATTGCCTCCAGTGTAACAAATAAGCTTGTATGGTGAGATATCTTACTTACCCTCCTCTTTGTTCTTCCATCCCACTACGGAAGATGAACTGATCAAATTTGCCAATACCTTAAATGAATCTTCTGAAATAGTGAACTGCCTCATTAATCAGCTATATTGTTAAACCGCTTGTACTCATTTTCAGCTTTTGTTCCTTGTACGACATATTTCCAAAAGGGAACTAAACTAAAACATGCTATAGTCGTTCCTGTGCATAAAACTGGCACTATTTATTATTTTGATGGCTTATGGAAAAATGTATAAAGAGCCATTTAGATAACTATTTATAAAAAAATAATATTTCAAGTTTTAATCGGTTTTGTTAAGTTCCCAGAAGAAACCATAATCTAATTTCATAGATTACAAATATTACAAACATTCAAGCATTTTAGGCCTTTTCAGTAGTGAATTTACCAGCCTTTCGCCCCAGTGGTGCAGTGGGCTCAATAATTCTTATCTGCTTAACGTCGCTATGCATCTGACCTGCCCATGTATCGGAAATTTATCTTGCAAGAATTATTTAAAGTTCCAGAAGTTACGATAAGGAATTACCAAATGTAAAGATCTCAACCGCCACCAGTTTCAGATGTGATTGAATGCGCTATCTTGGGAACAGAAGGGCAACCACTGATTGGCTCCGCCACAGAAATAAGCAAATTGAACAACGATATTCTTTCATATTATCGCCCTTTACCAGAATAGGCTATCATTTATTCGTAATACATACAGACGCGTCCTCTTTGCTGACTAAGCCAGTTTTTATTTATTTATTTATTTATTTATTTATTTATTTATTTATTTATTTATTTATTTATTTATTTATTTATTACATTACATACATTATCATTGTAGACTGTTATGCCTTTCAGCGTTCAGTCT
Source organism: Anabrus simplex (assembly GCF_040414725.1). Lineage (NCBI taxonomy): Eukaryota > Metazoa > Arthropoda > Insecta > Orthoptera > Tettigoniidae > Anabrus > Anabrus simplex. The sequence continues at coordinate 355,171,977 of NC_090268.1, read as the reverse complement.
GCAAGCCTCTGTGAATTTACTAAACGTCGCCACAATCCTCGATTTGCAACTAGTGTTGTGGCCTCATTTAGTTCTATACCTCTTATCTTTAAATCGTTAAAAACCGAGTCTAACCATCGTCGTCTTGATCTACCTCTACTTCTCTTACCCTCCATAGCAGAGTCCATTATTCTCCTAGGTAACCTATCCTCCTCCATTCGCCTCACATGACCCCACCACCGAAGCCGGTTTATGCGTACAGCTTCATCCATCGAGTTCATTCCTAAATTAGCCTTTATCTCCTCATTCCGAGTACCCTCCTGCCATTGTTCCCACCTGTTTGTCCCAGCAATCATTCTTGCTACTTTCATGTCTGTTACTTCTAACTTATGAATAAGATATCCTGAGTCCACCCAGCTTTCGCTCCCGTACAGCAAAGTTGGTCTGAAAACAGACCGAAGTAAAGATAGTTTCGTCTGGGAGCTCACTTCCTTCTTACAGAATACTGTTTATTTATTTATTTATTTATTTATTTATTTATTTATTTATTTATTTATTTATTTATTTATTTATTTATTTATTTATTTATTTATTTATTTATTTCCCAGGGATAAGTAACTCGAACGGTAAAGCGCTGGTCTTCTGAGCCTAACTTGGTAGGCTCGATCCTGGCTCAGACCGGCGGTGTTTGAAGTTTAACAAATACGTCAGCCTCGTGTCGGTAGATTTACTGGCACGTAAAAGAACTCCTCAGGGACAGAATTCCTGGAACTCGGCGTCTCCAAAAAGCATTAACATGTAGTTGGTGGGACGTAAAACAAAAAAATCTTGTCTTTCTTTCTTTCTTTCTTTCTTTCTTTCTTTCAAAAGCCCCGTTAATAGCGAGTCGCATTGTGGCTGAAGTACACGTTTTGAGGGACATATTTGTTGTTTAGACTTTGAAATAAAATAGATATTTCCAACGAGTACCTGGTCAGTCAAATGGAAGTCACTCCCATAGACCCGAGGCTAGTTAAAAACATTCTGACAGTGCTCGATACATTTCTATGAAGTAGGTTGCTAGCCTTAATTACACATCCTACTATTGAGAATTCTTCACTCTAATGGTTTTGGGACCACCTGTGACTTGGGTAGTCCTTGCCGCCTGAGCACAGGGAGAGTTGCTCACTTATTTTTCATAGCAGCTCAGTCTTTGCCTATTGTTCACGAAGTAACACGTGATTACGGATCCATGGCGGAATGATTAGCGTGCTGGCCTTTGGTCACGGGGGTCCCGAGTTCGATTCCTGGCAAGGTCGGGAATTTTAACCACAATTGTTTAATTTCGCTGGCACGGGGACTGGGTATGTGTGTCGTCCTCGTCATCATTTCATCCTCATCACAACGCGCAGGTCGCCTACGGGTGTCAAATCAAAAGACCTGCATCTGGCGAGCCGGACTCGTTCTCGTACACTCCCGGCACTAAAACCCATACGTCATTTCATGTCATTTCATTACAGGAACGATACTACAAACCACTATTATTAGTAGTAGTAGTATTGCCGGCCCCGTGGTGTAGGGGTAACGTGCTTGCCGCTTACCCGGAGGCCCCGGGTTCGATTCCCGGCCAGGTCAGGGATTTTTACCTGGACCTGAGGGTTGGTTCGAGGTCCACTCAGCCTACGTGATTAGAATTGAGGAGCTATCTGACGGTGAGATGGCGGTCCCGGTCTAGAAAGCCAAGAATAACGACCGAGAGGATTCGTCGTGCTGACCACACGACACCTCGTAATCTGCAGTCCTCCGGACTGAACAGCGGTCGCTTGGTAGGCCAAGGCCCTTCAAGGGCTGTAGTGCCATGGGGTTTGGTTTGGTTTTAGTAGTAGTAGTAGTAGTAGTAGTACTATCGTGCAAAGACAATATATTTTGTAAAAGTAGATAGAAAGTACAATAGAACATGCTAAAAATAAGCACGAAACAATCAAGTACTGTATATCACTGTTTTAGATGTAGTCAAACTTTGACGAATCACAAGCACTGGAAGTTACTTTCAGTAAGTCCACTATTTGGACATAAAACATCCTTCCTGAAGATTGTACAACTTGTTCCTTCCTACTCATCTATCCACTCCAAAATCACCAGAAGAATTCGTAGAATCGCTTTAATATTTTTATGAGCTAGGTTATCCGGCTCCATGGCTAAATGGTTAGCGTGCTGGCCTTTGGCCACAGGGGTCCCGGGTTCGATTCCCGGCAGGGTCGGGAATTTTAACCATAATTGGTTAATTTTGCTGGCACATAGGCTGGGCAGGTCGCCTATAGCCGTCAAATCAAAAGACCTGCATCTGGCGAGCCGGACTTGTCCTCGGACTCTCCCGGCACAAAATGCCATACGCCATTTCATTCATGGGCTAGGTAAATCGCATATCATCAGCATCGTATGCTTGCATGAGTGTAGAACTGTCTGAAAACCTGTGTTATAATAATAACAATTATTATGACCCTACAGGCTTTATTTAGACCTAGACTTTGAATTGAAACTCCTAAATTAATTTGAATAAAGAAGTGTAAGGAAATGCTCTTTTCAGTTTGTGAATTACAGCATTCATCATTATCATCCTAGTTTTGAGCGTGAGTGATTTTCAAGTGTGGCGTAGACAACTTACTCAGAAGAAGATATAAACATGTGACCTGATACACATTTAAATTAACATAATAGTATATATTATTTTTTCTATTTTAAGCTTTGTCTTTGTGTGTCATTGAACTAAAGTACAGGTTTAAATGTTGTTCTTAAAATATTGTCAGGTAAATTAATATGAGCGGAATTATTTAATTATTTAGTTACATATTGCTATTTGCTTTACGTCTCACCGACACAGATAGGTCTTATGGCGACGATGGGACAGGAAAGGCGTAGGAAGGAAGGAAGCGTCCGTGGCCTTAATTAAGTACAGCCCCAGCATTTGCCTGGTGAGAAAATGGGAAACCACGGAAAACCATCTTCAGGGCTGCCGACAGTAGGGTTCAAACTAGTTACATATTTATGTTAACTTCACTTCAGACCAACACTCTGGGTTAAAAACAGTTACCAAACCGGGGTTACTTTGTGACTGCATGGGTTACTTCGTGACAGATGCGCACCAAATATTTATTTCATATTTCACGGGATATGCATCGATCGTCTGACAATAAACAGCATATTTTTTCACTCACAATAATGCTGCTCCCCGTGTGTACAATGATAACTTCTTAAGGGTTGGATTGTTGACAGCAGAGAGCCTGTTGGTGTATTGTACTGAGCATGTGGTTTTGTGAATAGCGGGAAACTTCTGTCGGCGACAGAAAACGTTAATAAGGTACACACACCAAAGTGATTGGGTATCTTAATTTCATGCTTCCTGACAAACATGCACAATTCTCATGTCACTTTGATCTTTCTTTCAGTTATTTATATACAAATAAATTAAAGAGGAGAAGTTTAAAGGGTAACTTTGTGACAACAATGGTTTTTCCGCAAAGTAACTCCAGGGTTCTAAAATTGCCTTTCTTAATAATCTGGACTCCAAAAACCATGTTCCACTATACCTAAGTAAGAATGTCCAACTCTTGTTAAGATCTGACTGATGCTGGGGCTGTACCTTAATTAAGGCCACGGCCGCTTCCTTCCAACTCCTAGGCCTTTCCTATCCCATCGTCGCCATAAGACCTATCTGTGTCGGTGCGACGTAAAGCCCCTCGCAAAAAAAAAAAGATCTGACTGGGAATTAGTTGAAAATTGTCCAAATAATCTACATTCTTGATTCAGGAAATGTGGCGTTTGCCCTCTGAATCAGGAAGAAATGCTGAAACACCTGTACAATAGGTCAATGGATGTAGAAGATGATGCTGTGAAAAAAGCTGTAAATAAGTTTCATTGAGCACCTGAATCACAAAAGGGATGAGATAACAACTAATGGCTGAAGAAAGGGGCGATATATATATGTGCTATCTGGAAGAGGTATGACAGGCTCAGATTTCGACACTGCAGATGAGATTCTTAGCTGTAGTGTCACCAACGAGAAGTGTCGTTCAAAGAACAGTAAAGACATCCGAGCAGAGGGTTCAAGTAAAAAGGGACAATGACGATATCTGTACTGAATCAAAGGACGATCCAGTTCATGAAGAAGAATACAATTCTGATTCTGAAGAACTTCCTATTTGTGAAAATCGTACCTTCGAATCCGGTGATAAGACAATTGGAACACACGTTATTTTAATATTCGAAGGCAAGTACTATCCAGGAATCGTAACGAAAGTATACAAATGAGGTGCAGTAGTCCGTGCAATGGACAGCACTGGAAAGTGGCCAGATATCAAAGATGAAACCTTGTACGCAGATGACAAATATGCTGTAAAATTAATCCAACCATACAAAGCGGGAAACTTGAAATCTATGACATTCCAGAACTCACAAAACACACCTCAAAGTAAACAGTTTGTAAACAATTCTCTCCTGAATGGTGCAAATGCTTCAAATTTTTATATATCAGGGTTTAATGAATATACTGTCTGTTGTATTATCGTGGTTGTGTGAGAAATTCTCCTTTTATATTTAGCCGAAGTGACGTCATGCTTGGCTGAGGTCGTGTCGGTTCGTGCTCCGTATTAATTGTGTTATTCCCTGGTGTATATTGAAGTTAGACGCCTAAAACATGTTTCTACTGCTGCAGTAAGTTGCACAGGAGTATTCAATACATAAATTAAATTGGTAGATATTCATATAATTGCCTAATCGTGCAGTTTTATAGTCGTAATGTGTATGTAAACATTAAAACACCAGTGTTGCCAACCTAATTAAATTGAAGTGTCGGAGTATCCTCACTGTCACGCTCTTTTGTCAAGTCAAGTCGATATATCGAAAGAGTGTAGCGATGAGTACCTGCCTGGAATGTACAAAGGCCGTGCCTAGGCAAGACGTAACAGCAAAGATTCAGTGCAATGACTGTAGTAATTGGTTCCATAGCAAGTGTGTTAATCTTAAGGAAACGGATGTGGAGTATATGTTGTCACAGGGTCAGGTGTGGAGGTGTAAACAGTGTTCTAACAAGAGGCGTGCGAGTTTACATAGTGATGCGACAGTGGTGCCATCTGTGGGTGATATTTATAAATTACTGCTAACTATGCAAGAGAAGTTGGACAGTGTAAACAAGTCTACTACTGACATCGAGCGACAACTAGGCAATTCAATTAATGTTTGTCATGAGAGACTGGATGAAAACAGTAAACTTATTAGTAAACAACAGGAAATAATAGACAGGCAACAAACTATTATAGACAATTTGGTCACCGAAAATAGGCGACTGGCGAACATGGTAAACAATCTTGCAATGAGGTGTGATGACCTTGAGCAATATTCAAGGTCTAACACTGTTGAAATATTTGGTGTTCCCGAGTCTCCTAATGAGGATGTAGTGCAGACTGTCATCAATATAGGCAAGGCTTTAGACTTAGATTTGAAGGAGGACATGATTGATGCTTGTCATCGATTAAAAAAGGTCTCTAATCGTCCAACTTCTGGAATTATAGTTAAATTTGTTAGAAGGACCCATAAAGAGCAATTACTCGCCAGGCGCAAGGTCAAGCGAACCTTATCCACAACTCAGCTCGGCATGTCAACTCCCAACCCAATCTATATTAATCAATCACTTGCCCCAGCTAGAAGAGTTTTATTTGCAAAGGCAAAGCAGTTGCAACGTGAAAAGGACTATAAATACCTCTGGGTTAGTAGAAGTGGAAAGATCATGATTAGGAAGGTAGACGGTAGTCCTATACATGTCATCAGTAATAATGAGGACCTCAGTAAGCTCTAATCTCCATGCATTTCCTTATACATTTATTTATTTTTTCTTTGAAATTATTTAATTATTTGTGTGTAAATATTTGCTTCTATTTTCTAATATTTATTATTTTCTACTAATATTTGATGATGCCTGAGAATGAATTAACAATTTATTATCAAAATGTTCGTGGCCTAAGAACAAAAACTGCTGTATTTCTTAAAAATCTTATATGTAGTGATTATGATGTAATTGTACTGACAGAAAGTTTTTTGGGTCAGGATATCATGGATAGTGAGTTCTGCGATGATCGCTATGTAGTGTTCAGAAATGACAGGGATCTGTTTTTATCTGGGAAGACTAGAGGTGGTGGAGTTTTAGTAGCTGTCAAAAAGGAGTACAAATCCAAACTTTGTTCTAAATATAATGATCAACGGTGCGAGTCAATAACTCTTTACATTCAGGGTCATACTCGTTATTCGTAAATGCTGTGTACATTACTCCCTCTTCTAAACTGTCTGTATATGAAGGATACTTCAATTATGTTGAAAACATAGAGGGTCTTATAACATCTGACTGCCTTATTGTCGGTGATTTCAACATACCTGAAGTTGTTAATGCCAGTTATAACTTTAATGAAGGATCAATGACCAGTCGTCGTCTATTTCAGTTCATCTCATATCTTGGATTAACATCACGTAACAATATTCAAAATTGTAATTTCAGGACATTAGATTTAGTATTATGTAATATTCAAGTTGAACTGAAGCATGACGAATTCACATTAGTATCTGAAGACTTACATCACCCTGCACTTTGTTTAGTTTTACCGCCCGTTAAAAAAGTTCCATTGCCTCCGATAATTAATCGCGAATATTACAACTTTAAAAAGGCTGATTTTTTGCGGCTGTATTGTAACATACGAGACTTCGACTGGAGCTTATTGTATTCTTTCGAAAATATTGATCTTGCTGTTGATTTCTTTTATGCATCGCTGTACAAATGTTTCGAAAACTGCGTTCCAAAGCAGAAAGTAATTCGAAAATCCAAATATCCAGTTTGGTTCACGCGTGATATTATTCAGTCCATAAAAATAAAGAAGAAATGTGCTATAAAAAGTAGATTTTCGAAATATTACGATACGAGATTTAGACAGATTCGGTCGGAATTGAAAATGAAATTACATGTGGCTTATGCTGTTTATATTCATAATTTAGAAAATGGAGTTAAGAATAATATTAGTCAGTTTTGGACATATGTCAAAAGTAAGCGGGAATCACGTTCATGTGACAACACATTTCTACTGAATGAAAATTGTTATACACCTGGAAACATTGCAAACGGGTTTGCTGAGTATTTTTCATCGGTGTATGTGAACACGGATTTTACTTATAATGTGGAACATCTTTCTTTGAATGAAGTTTTTGTTCTTCCCAGGGTTGATAAATTGAACATCACTCATATACTGGTAGATGAAGTAAGAACAGTCATTAATAAAAAGTTAAAACCTAAGAAATCTAGTGGACCTGATGGCATTCCACCATACATAATCAAGGGCTGTGCTGACATACTGGTTGCTCAATTAACCTTCTTGTTCAATCTTTCTTTAAAGACATCCTGCTTCCCGGAAAAGTGGAAAATGGCAAAAATCACTCCAATCCTAAAGGGAGGGAACTCAGAGATGATAGCAAACTATCGCCCTGTTTCAGTAATTAATGCTATAGCGAAGATATATGAGCACATACTGTACTCTAGGATTTACGACCATATTAAAGTAGAGCTATCAGAATGTCAGCATGGCTTTATGACCGGCAGATCTGTCATTACTAATTTGCTGGGTTTTACTCAAAAGATTTACAATGCATTAGACACAAATAGAAGAACCGATGTAATATACATGGATCTAGAAAAGGCCTTTGATAAGGTGGACCACAAAATTCTTTTGATAAAGCTGCATCAGTTTGGAGTTTCTAAATCATTACTTCAACTATTAAGTTCCTATTTAAAATATAGGCAGCAATCTGTTTATTTTAAAAGTGAAATTTCACATAATTTTGTAAGTTCTTCAGGCGTGCCACAAGGTTCCAATCTTGGTCCTCTCCTATTTCTCATTATGGTTAATGATTTGCCTGGAATGAATCGTTCCTCTGATTGTTTGTTATTTGCTGACGACGTTAAGTTATATAAGACCATATATAAATGCAGTGACGTGAATGATTTGCAACAGGATATTAATAATATTATATTATGGTGTGATAGCAACAAATTATTCCTAAATGTTAAGAAATGTAAAGTTCTAGTATTTACCAGGAAAAAGGAATATATAAATCCGACATATTATATTGGTGAAACATCACTTGAAATTGTAACGTCTATTAATGATCTAGGAATTACTTTCGACAGCAAGTTAAATTTTAATAGCCATATTGCAAAAGTAATAGGTCAGTCTAACAAGATGCTTGGTTTTATTATTAGAAATTCCAAATTATTTACTCAATCTGAAGTTATTATTAAGTTGTATACAAGTTTAGTACGAAGCAAGTTAGAATATTCGTCGGTAATCTGGGACCCCCTTTATAAGGACCAAACACGTCACATTGAGATTGTACAAAATAAATTCCTAAGATATTTGTATTATAAAACTTTCAATGTATTTTGTCCATTTGACATTTCAACCCACTATTTAAGAAGTTTATTCAATTTCACGTCTTTGAAAAACAGGAGAACATTAATTTCGTTACATGTATTGAGGAAAATTTTGAATGGAAACATTGACTGTCAAGAATTACTTACCTTCATTCCATTTCATGTACCACAAGTAACATCACGACAGCAAGTATTATTTCACATCCCAAGATCTAGAAGCGTTCATCACTCTAATTCACCACTAGTCAAAACAATGTCAGTTTATAATTCAATTAGTGCACAAGTTGATTTATTTGCTGGCGCTAGGTTGTTCAATAAGCAAATAAAGGCCATTTTTTACTAAATCATTATTAAATTCCTTTTTGCTGAAATGCTAGGTACTCGTAAGTTTTTGTTTGTGTTCTTTTTCAACTTGTTTAGTAATTTTCTATGGCTGATGTATAGCCTATATTATTATGTTTTTCAATTGTAGTAATAATTTTAAAATGTGTCCTGCTTATTAGTTTTCTGCTGTACTTCTTTCTATTATTTTTACTATTGTTATTATTTTTGTTTGATGTATTTACAATTTAAAGTCTATATGTCATGAAGGAACGTAATTGGGCTTAGCCTGTGTACCTTCGTATTATCAAATAAATAAATAAATAAATAAGTAACTTTGTGACACCTGCACCAAACGTGGAAATGTAATAGTAAAAAGATCGCGTCACAAAGTAACCCCACCTAACGGGGCAACATTGTGACAAGTTGTTCTTAAAATATTGGGTGATTAAATGCAAATATGCGTCTAAAAATTGTTGCAAAACATAAATAAAGGATGGACGCATACGGTAATATAGAAAAACCTTAATCCATAATTATATTATTCCGATTATATTGAAGAAATCATCAAAACTGTCACAAAGTAACCCCAGTTTACGGCAATTAAAACTGACACTTTGTCGTCGTGTGGTTATGTTTATATACCGTAGTGCATTTCAATTTATATTCATGTAACAGTCACGATCATAGGCTACATTTTGTTAAGAGTAATTACTGAAATTTTATGAATTTTTAAATCCTCTTATTCATTCTGCATTATTCAAATATAAGTTTCTGAGATAAGTGTAATAACCGTGTGGGGAGGATGGAATTTGCTGAGGTTACAAAGGGGACGTAAACTGAAAAAATAGGGAACCACTGAATATTACAGGTCATACAAGATTGTCATCCGAAACAAAAAAATATGGCAAGTATTGAAGTTTACTGCAAGGTGGATAATTGAAAATTCTTGCCTCATCGTTGCCCGTAGTTACGTCCTGTGAATCGACAGGACAATGAACTGACATCCTGAGATTGTTGCTTGCCAGAAACGTGAGAAATACGGACAACTTCGGCGATTCGCTGATATCCGGTACAATATATCAAGTTGCAGAAGGTCATGAGTTCCAACGCTGCCAAGGGGCTCCTTTTAGGTGTAGTACAGCAACTGGGAACGTAGTTATGAACACAGAGTCTATCGTCCCGTCGAAGGTATCGACAACATTTAGAATTAAATAACTTATATGTACGTAACATATCGTTGTTGCGTCTGGAAAGACGGCTATTATTTTGATAATTAATGTTGTGGGAGGAATACTGTCCCGCAGCACATAGGTTATCAAGAGCGAGGATTCTGTGTCACACCTCGTACAATATTCAACCTTAGATGGCAGAATATTTCCGAAGTTCTGAGGTGAAAACCGAGCTCCATAGCTGCAGTCGCTTAAGTGCGGCCAGTATCCAGTATTCGACAGATAGTGGATTCGAACCCCACTGTCGATATCCCTGAAGATGGTTTCCGTGGTTTCCGTGGTTTCCCATTTTCACACCAGGCAAATGCTGGGGCTGTACCATAAATAAAGCCACGGCTGATTCCTTCCCACTCCAGCCCTTTCCTGTCCCATCGTCGCCATAAGGCATATCTGTGTCGGTGTGACGTAAAACCAACTTGTAAAAAAAATCTGAAGTGAAATATTTCACATAGCAGTTTTTGCAAGCGCAATGGTGACATCTTTAGCAAGTCCTACATCCAACAGATACGCCTTAACGGTAGAAAATACAAATTGAAGTATATTACAAATATTCAATTATCCCACAGTGGGCAATTAATGCACTCAACACCTGTCTTTACGTTAGTGGCAGACCTGTAGCTAAGATTCTGCACAACAGAGCAGAGATGCTAAGGCCACCATTGCTCATTCGATAGAACATCGGCCACGTCTCAAAATCAAAAGCAGTCGAACGGGCCTTATTATTATTATTATTATTATTATTATTATTATTATTATTATTATTATTATTATTATTATTATTATTATTATTTCCGGCTCCATGGCTAAATGGTTAGCGAACTGGACATTGGTCCAGAGAGTCTCAGGTTCGACTCCCGGCCGGGTCGGAAATTTCAACCTTCATTGGTTTTAATTTGATGGCTCGGGGAGTGGGTATGTGTACCTTCTTCATCGTTAGAAATCATAGGAAGGGCCCTAGCCTCATAGACGCGCAGGTTGCCTACACGGCGTCAACTCGAAAGACCTGAGCCAGGCCTGTTCGGAGGCCACATCCCATTATTATTATTATTATTATTATTATTATTATTATTATTATTATTATTATTATTATTATTATTATTATTATTATTATTCGCTAATAGGCCAACTAAGAACCACGGTGTTTCATTATACATTCTTGTGTCCATTCAATTTTTTATGGTACAGTAGGTTTTTACTAGCTCGCCGAGTCGTTTCGGCGTCCCTCCGACCACTTTGCACCAACTGTCCATTTTTCATCTTAGAACTTCCAGAAAGTCACGATGTTTTTCTGAAAAGATCTCTTTTGTGTGCGTTTTCTGATCGCAGGCCCATTCATCCGAGGTCTTCCTTGAGCCAAAATTGTTCAAAATGCGTTGTACATCGAGAGTCGTCCACCCGTCGTAGGTGACCGTAGGAGCGAGTTCTGCATTTGCGCATTGTGTCCGAGACTTCTCTATCTTGTCTGGATTATTTTATGTAGATATCTATTTGCTCCAACTGAGCGAGTGCACATTACAGAGAAATGAAAAGGCATTCTGATGCATAGAGAGTTACCGGCTTGATGACAGTACACGTTGTACCGTAGATGCCTGTCGGCCAACACGTGCAGCGACAGTGCTTAGCGATAATCCAGCCTCACACAGCCCAATTATCCGAGCCCTCTCAAACGGCGCCAGTTGTTGATAGCGTGCCCTTCTATGTCGTCGAGGCACGTTTGACGGGGAACACTTCACTGCACAGACTGCAAAACTGCGCTACACCAGGTACCGTATACTGGAGTTGATTCCTCCGCGACCAATCACGTGGAGAGACCTGTAGCAACAATCCAATGGGTCTGAAACTTTGATCGTTTACATACCTACATGGCATTGTTCCATATGTTGAAAATCAACACAAACGACCAATGCCTTCATGGTGTTGCAATTTCCATTTTAAGTGTATACATTTTATTTTCAATTGACCGACGATAAAACCGATCAACTGATCTTATATTCACGACCGCTGTGTTATTAATTTTATTTAATGCGAACTATCTTATTTTAGCTGGCTGGTCACCTAGCGACTTGGATATGCCTGAGCATATGTTTCAAAATTGCAGTTTCTTTCCTTATTATCTTAAGTTTACCGCAATGGTATCTTTATGTCGGGCGTAAGATTTTGTATCCAGTTATACGCATTTCATGGGTCAGAATTTACATTCAGAAGGCGATATGAAGCAAGTTAAGGAATAACTTACTTATATTTTTCAACATCCTTAGGTAACCGCTGTCATCTTAGAAGAGATCGTTTAGCACACAAGTGGTTGGAATTGAATCGTTGTTTTTGAAATTAAAAATGTGGACTCTTTCGGGATTAGGTCAATTTTCTTATGTAAATGAAAGACGTCCAATTCTCTATCTCCAGAGATCTTAACCACCCTCGTATGTTAATACCTTAAAACCGTCACAGATTGTAAAAGCCACCCCCTCCTTCGCGTATTTAACTGAGGCCCACCGAGTGTCATATTTTCAAATGATACCTCAACAACTCGTATTGGATCCTTAGCTCTGGAGTGAGCGCATGATTTCGTTACACTAAATGTTGAATATATGTAGCCTGTTGTCACGTCAGAATGCTCAGTCCCAAGAGGGTTAAAACTGTCGCTTTCATTAAATGTATCAGAATACATTAAAGAATCTAGAATGGGAATAGAGGGTCTAGAAATCGGGCACACCAAATAAATCCTGTTTTTCTTTTCTTTATCAAATAAAATAATTAATATAAAATATTAAAAACCAAACCCCTTGCCGCAATATCCCCGAAGGGCCATGGCCTACCAAGCGACCGCTGCTCACCTCGAAGGCCTGCAGATTATTACATGTCGTGTGGTCAGCTAGACTAATCCTCTCGGCCGTTTTTCTTGGCTTCATAGACCGGAGCCGCCATCTCACCGTCAGATAATTCCGCAATTGTTGTCACGTAGGCTGAGTGAACCCCGAACCAGCCCTCAGATTGAGGTAAAAATCCCTGACCTGGCCAGGAATCGAACTCAGGGCCTTCGGCTAAGACGCAGGCACGCTACACCTAGAGATAAAGAGAGAAAGAATAAGAGAAAGTAAAGAAAATAGAGTCCGCCTCTGTGGTGTGGTGGTTAGTGTGATTAGCTGCCACACCCGGAGGCTGGGGTTCGGTTTCCGGCTCTGCCACGAAATTTGAAAAAAGTGGTACGAGGGCTGGAACGGGGTCCACACAGCCTCGGGAGGTCAACTGAGTAGAGGTGGGTTCGATTTCCACCTCAGCCATCCTAGAAGAGGTGGCATCTCCCGCTGAGTCCGAGGGAAAAACCAACCCTGGAGGGTAAGCACATTAAGAAAGAAAGAAAATAGATTGCAACTTTGAAGAAGTAAAAGAAAGGAACGAAAAGAATGAACAAAGAAATGCAATGAAGAATTGAAGGTTCTGATCTTTTTTTTCACTTCGCACCGTCACAGGTAGGTCCTGTGGCAACGATGGGAGGAAAGGTGTAGGGTGGGCTACAAACGACCGTGGCGTTAATTAAGGTCCAGTCCTAGTATTTAAAGGAAACTACGGAAAACGATCTTCAGGACTGTCGACAATGGGGTTGCAACTCACTATCTCCTCAATGCAAGCCGAATTAAAGTGAGCAATAAGGCGGATAATGTAATGAAAATGAGAAGATAAAATATGAAGTAAAAATAAGTAGAGAAGTGAAAAGAGGGAAAGAAAAACAATGGCTAAACAAAAGAAGAAATTAAGAAGGAAAATAATAATAGGGAAGAAGGAAGGAAAAAGACATGCAGAACATGTATGCTGGTTGGATCCTCAATAGCTCTGTCATCAGCTGTCATAGACAGCCTAGGCATCACTGACGAGGCGTACTAGGGAAATGAGGAGTGAGGTAGTTTCCCGTTGCTTTCCTCACCGAGCCAGAAGTTGCTATCACATATCAGTCTGCCAAGCCCACTGAAATGCATGCACCGACCGACCCTATGAGCAATATTGTCATACCATTCATAGTAGATACTGGCTGCACAAGGAATGGCATTACCAGCATCGCTCATACCTCAGTCACTTTCATATTGTCAAAACCAAGAATAAGACAGAGACAGATCTATGAAAGTAACAAAATTGCTCTAGCCCTTACCAGAAAACAAAGTGCACTGTAAACCTAGGTCCTGCCAGCAAACATAGAAAAACGAAGAAGGCAAATGACGGAAAGAATAAGACGAATAATGCAAAACGGAAGGTATATAATAAAAGGAAGGAAGGATAGAAGCACTGTTGATTTCGAATTGGCTCAGAGGAACAGCGACCCTTGTCAACGAAAGTTGTACGAGTCAACAAGGCATAATGTTCACGTGCCGTATTATTTTGATGAAGAACTTTCTAAGCTCGCCGTTCTCCGATGTGACGTTCGTTTTCCAAAGTGACTGCATTTTCAGTGGTTCCGGACGGTTTCTCTGTGCTGTTCCGCCCACACCACAACATCGATAAAGTTGAACGACCAGGGAAGCGAGAAGCACACAAAGGTAGTGAGTGAGTTGCTGGTTGCTGATGTAGGTAACCCCATGACCTGGATCTGAGGAAGTACTCGCCTCCCTGGACGCAGTACAACAGTGGCTGACAAGGAGCTGAACGGTGCACTACGAGCCATGGTGTCTCCTATCGCTTTCTTCTCCGTCCTTCTGCTGCTGGCGGCGACGTCCGTGAACGCCGGCCTACTAGGTGAGTGTACACTTCTCTTACACACTGTACCCACCAATTAAACTTTAATAAATATACTCTCGTATGAGGCTGTGAAACTCTGATGGATGGAATTCGAAGCTCGGTGGAGAAACATTAAATAAACTGTATAATACGAAACAGTCCCGTATTTTGACTAAGCGTCCTGTTGTTCCAGAAACACTTGTCGGGACTCCAAAAAAGTCCCGCATTTCCGGATTTAATTTTTTTTTTTTTTTTTTTTTTTGCTAGTTGCTTTACGTCGCACCGACACAGATAGGTCTTATGGCGACGATGGGACAGAAAAGGGCTAGAAGTGGGAAGGAAGCGGCCGTGGCCTTAATCAAAGTACAGCCCAGCATTCTCCTGGTGTGAAAATGGGAAACCACGGAAAAACATCTTCAGGGCTGCCGACAGTGGGGTTCGAACCAACTATCTCCCGAATACTGGATACTGGCCGCACTTAAGCGACTGCAGCTATCGAGCTCGGTATGATTTAAATCTAAAGTTTAAGTTGGATTCTTTTACATATTGACCAAGTGAGTTCGCCGTGCAAATAGTAGTGTAACTGTGAGCTTGAATTCGAGAGATAGTGGGTTGAAATCCCACCGTTGGCAGCCCTAAAGATGATTTTCCGTGGTTTTCTATTTTCACCATAAGTAAGGCCATGGACGCTACCTTCCCAGCCCTATCCTTTCCCATCCTTGAGTCGCCGAAAACCTTCGAAGTGTCAGTGCAACGTTAAAACACTGGCAAAAAAATGCATAGTGTGGATTTTATTACAGAAATTTCCAGTAAGCAAACAACTGATGATACCAAGGTGTTTGATGATTATCTGTATGTGCAATTTTCTTTTTTCTTTTTTCGATAGATCATGATAGAACATGAAGTATCAAAGTGGAACTCTGAAAACACAAGCTTGGAATGTCGCCGAATGGAAATTTTCAAGCACTTTTCCTCTCCACAAATACCGTACAAATATATTAGGTTAGTTGTTGAGTTCACCTAGAACTAATGCTTCTGTAGAATGAGTATTTTCCTCAACGAACAAGTTGAAAAAAGGTCAGCTCCGCAAAGACACGTTCAAGCCATTGTTCGTAGCCAAAATATTGTATGTACCTGTATTGAGTTTCTCTCGATGCTCGAAGAAATCAAGCTACGACTGCGGAAAATTCACTCCTCAGAAAAAATGAATCCAGAAAATGAATGTATAAATTAGTTTGGAAACTTTTCGTATTTTTGTTCCAGAGATATGGTCAGTTTGCATTAAATCAAGTGCAAATCCAAAGAATAAATCCATTTTTCTGTAATATTCTTCTTTGTTGTGAAAAGTATACTGGCTGCACACAGGAGCAATTTTGAATCTTTCTTTCCTATTTGTTTTACGTCGCACCGACATAGGTACGAACGGATACGAATGGAAAGGAATCAATCATGGCCTTGAGTAAGGTATAGCCCCAGAATTTATCTGATGTCAAAATGGGAAACGCTGGACAGAATAACTCGACGGTTGAGGCGCTGGCCTTCTGACCTCCAACTAGGTAGGTTCGATCCTGGCTCAATTCAGTGGTATTTGAAGGTACAAATACGTCAGCCTCATGTCGATAGATTTTCTGGCTCGTAAAACAACTCCTGCGTGACAAAATTCCAGCACCTCGACGTCTCCGAAAACCGTCAGAAGTAGTTAGTGGGACTTAAATCAATAACATTATTTAAATGGAAAATTCACATGTGCACAGAGTTGCGAATATACATACGTAGGAAAAGAGTTTATGCGCCCGCCAATGGGAACGTTTCTTAAAAATATTCATTACTTCGAGAGTGCGTAGCGAACATACGCGTTAACCGATTTAAGTGAAATTATATGATGCAGAGTATAGTGAACTAGGGCTGTAGCATTCTTTTTCTTCTTCTTCGCTAGCCCTTCAACGTCCACTCCTGAATATAGGCCTCTTCCAATTGCTTCCATGCCGTTCTGTGTTGGACAGTTTCAATCTAAGTTCAATCCAGGCGCTGGATATCGTATGGCCACTTTGCTTGGGTCGGCCAACTCTCTTTCGTGAATCTTGGTGTTTCTACTGTACAACAGACTTGGTCCATTTGTTGTCACTTATTGCAACATGACCAACCCATTGCTACTGGAATGGTGCCACTCTTTTCATCACATTCAAGACTCCAATGTCTCTTCCGAATCTCCTGGTTCGGTATGCGGTCCCTCAGGCAAACCCCCAGCTCTCTGGCAAATTTAGAGTCGATTTGAGCTTTTGAGCGTTAAAGTCGCATAACATTATTATGTTATAATAACTGTGAGATGAAATTGCAAACAATGTCCGGCTCTATGACTAAATGGTTAGCGTGCTGACCTTTGGCCACAGGGGTCCCGGATTCGATTCCCGGCAGGGTCGGGAATTTCAACCATAATTGGTTAATTTCGCTGGCTGGGTGTATGTGCTGTCTTCATAAACGTAAGCGTAAAACCTCTGCCCGGCCTCGTAACAGTGGATGTATTACTTAAAGGTGTCAGTGCGCGGGTCAGGGAATTTAATCGCGTCTGATTAATTCTTCTGGCTCGGAAACTGGGTGTTTGTGTTCAAATTTACATCACACTACCAACCAGCACAGAAACAGCCAACAGTGATTACATCCCTCCACATAGGGTTTGCGTCAAGAAGGGCATCCGGACGTAAAACAGGACTACATCCGTGTGTGCGATGTAGTTCACACCCGTGACTCCATAGGTGTGGAAAAAAGCGGTATAAGAAGGTGAATGTCAACTACCAGTAAATAAACTCGTCCTGAGGAGGTGCGGCTCTTTTTACGCACACCCCCCAATGGAGTTGAGAGCTGCATGTACAATATTGACCACATACTAGCCCTCCTGTCATCCTTAAATTTCTGGCAGTACCAGGAATCGAACCCGGGCCCCCTAGGACGGCAGCAAATAGTGCTAACCATTAGGCTACGGAGGTGGACAGTCAACTACTGATTCAGCCATTAAGACTCAAGTGTTTATACTATTATAATATAGTCACTAGAGATGAGATGGATGAACTAAGGTATATCTTCTCATTGATTCGTACTACTATTGGAAGCTTTTTTTAAAAAATCCTGAACTGGGAGCAGAGAAACTTTCACTCTGAACGAGCAGTCTGACATGAGATGCGGTGGACCCGGTCAGTAACCCAAGCAATACAACTGAAGATGTCATCCATTGAATCTCCAATATCTGTAGGCCAACTGATTGGACAACAGTCATTTTGACAATGAGTTTCTTGGGCTACATGAAAAAGATTAAAGGTGTTATCATCTGTTTTCATCACAACCAAGCCCCTTCTTGTCAAGTACGTTCACTTATTTTGTGAAATCGAAAAGATGACCGCACTGGGAATTTATGATCTTTTACGAACTTTTATCACGAGTTTCCTCGAAGATTTTTGAGCTCTTTTGAATACTCAATCAACCAATCAATCAATCAATCAATCAATCAATCAATAATCAATCAATACCGATCTGCATTTAGGGCAGTCGCCCAGGTGGCAGATTCCCTATCTGTTGTTTTCGTAGCCTTTCCTTAAGTGATTTCAAAGAAATTGGAAATTTATTGAACATCTCCCTTGGTTATACCAATCTCTAACTCCCCTTCCTCTAAAAGAATATTTGCCCCGATTTGTCCTCCTGAATTCCAACTTTATCTTCATATTGTGATCTTTCCTACTTTTAAAGACGCCACTCAAACTTATTCACCGGGCGAGTTGGCCGTGCGGTTGGGAGCCCGCAGCTGTGAGTTCGCATCCGGGAGATAGTGGGTTCGAACCGCACTGTCGGCAGCCCTGAAGATAGTTTTCCGTGGTTTCCCATTTTCACACCAGGCAAATGCTGGGGCTGTACCTTAATTAATGCCACGGACGCTTCCTTCACATTCCTAGGCCTTTCCTCTCCCATCGTCGCCATAATACCGATCAGTGTCGGTGCGACGTAAAATAAATACCTAGCAAACTTATTCGTCTACTAATGTCATTCCACGCCATCTCTCCGCTGACAGCTCGGAACATACCATTTAGTCGAGCAGCTGTCTTCTTTCTCCCAAGTCTTCCCAGCCCAAACTTTGCAACATTTTTGTAACGCTACTCTTTTGTCGGAAATCACCCAGAACACATCGAGCTGCTTTCCTTTGGATTTTTTCCAATTCTTGAATCAAGTAATTCTCGATGTAGTCATGCACAAAATGGAAACAAATGATTGATATTACGAGACGTTTTCCTAACTAGTAGATCGTAGACCGAGCGAGGTGGCCGTGCGATTAGGGGCACGCAGCTGTGAGCTTGCATTCGGGAAATAGTGGGTTCGAACCTCACTGTCGGCAGCCCTGAAGATGGTTTTCCATGGTTGCCCATTTTCTCACTACGTAAATGCTGGGGACGTAACTTAATTAAGGTCACGGTCACTTCCTTTCCACTCCTAGCCCTTTCCTACCCCATCGTCGCCATAAGACTTATCTGTATCAGTGCGACGTAAAGCAACTTGCAAAAAAAAAAAATAGAACAGTAGGTCGTGATCAAGTTGGTTTGAAGTTGCCGACGTTTCGCTTAAAACTGCGCTCGAGATTCTGAACTAGAACCTCAATGGACATCAGAAACAGTGAAGCTCTTGACAATACCGAACGATATTTTTTGTAAGAAGAAAGTGAGTTTGCTGACCTAAAATCATGAATCTATGCAAGTATCAAGCGTTCATCTACTATATCTAATGAAATGTCAATTTTGTTCGTTCTTTAATAATTATGTTTAAATGGTTAGCTGTAGGACTCTCACTGACTAATGGCGGAAATTTTATAGTTCACAGTCAGCGTTGCCGGGTCTACTGATTTTTCAGTAGATCTCCATTGTAACTATCTACTGATCTACTGCTCGAAAATCGAAAAACGAAGATAAATCTAATCATTTTTAAGCTCTCACAGCATTTTTCAAAAAGAGCTTTCCAGGAATCAGAGGGAACAGTAAACAACCGTGTTAGAGTAGAAAGAAAAGCCTATGCCTTCAATGAAGCCCTTGCATCCTTATCCGCTCATTGAACTCTCTCAATGTACAAGGGCCTGCGCCATGTGTTTTGACCACGGACCATCCCACCTTGCTTTAGTAGGCGTTAAAGACGCTCCTCGCAACAACTGGACTCCCTTGGCCAACTTAATGAACACAAAATACGGAGTGGACTGTCTACAAAGACATAATATGGACTACTATATTCTAGAAACTTGTCGTGAAATCCAAGTGCCTTTTATTTAAGGGGTCTGGTACAGGTTACCATGGTAAAATTTTAACAATTATGAATTTTTTCTTCAAAACCACAACAGTTACAGCAATGAAATATTGTACACATGAAACACTGGCATTATTTTATATGCAAAACGCATTACCATCACGTTTTTTTTAAATTCAAAATGGTGGTTGCTCATCATACAAGGAGGCAGCGTTTAATTTTCAACATTTTTATGTTCTGTTAATTTTATTTCATTGTAAACATATTCCTCTAGAAATGTAAGTACTTTCAGCAACATATCTTAACAAATAATATTTTTTGCTTTTATATTGAAAAGAAAATGTCAAAATTTTACAACATTTTTTCTACATTTAATTATTTAAAAGACTATCTTAGAGAGAGGCATGAATTTACATCATTTTGTAGATATAGTAATCAGAAATACACACACAAAAATGTTATTAGTGTATGCCAATTCGTTTTTGAGTTATCATTAAAACGGATGTCAAAAACACAACTCTGAGAAAATGAGTGATAAACATTTGTTCATTAATCACATATCATTAACCTTGCTACTGAAGTTAAAATGCGCCTGCAGTGTAAGTTGTTCCGTTGTTCCTTCAATTTCTGATTTCTGTGCAGTTTCATCCAATCTGAGTCTCTTCTTGCTTTTTCTTGCCTCTTTTGTCTCTTGATTTTTCCTTTTTTCTGCCGTCGCTACTCTTGTATCATCTTCATCACGTAGAGCAAGTTCACAAAATGTTCAAGGTTTTATCCTTAAAGCTTTCAGAACAAGCAGTCTACTCTTCATGCCATCATTGAATGTGATAGTTTCATCATTTGTAGCAATTTTCACTATTTTCTTCCCACAAAAGCCAGTTTTAGGGCAAATTTTCCATAATTTTGAGTTCGTAGTGTATGTGTATTAAATGAAATGAAATGGAAAGAGCACGCGGGTGCGTGGCAGTGTGGCACTCCACACTATGGTGCAGAATAAAAACCCCATGGCACAACAGCCCAGAAGGGCCATGACCTACAAAGCGACCGCTGCTCATCCCGAGGGCCTGCAGATTATGAGGTGTCATGTGGTCAGCAAGACGAGTCCTCTCGGCCATTATTCTTGGCTTTCTAGACCGGATGGTACATAATGACATATTATTTTCACCAAAATGTTCCTAAGGGGCTGTCTGGCCGAGGCGGTAAAGGCGTACTCGGTTCGCCCGGAAGGACGTGGGTTCGAATCCCCGTCAGGAAGTCGTAAAATTTAAGAAATGACATTTCCACTTCCGGAGGTGCATATGGCCCTGAGGTTCACTCAGCCTACAACACCAAAAATGAGTACCAGGTTAATTCTTGGGGGCAAAGGCGGCCGGGCGTAGAGCTGACCACTCTACCCCATCAAGTGCCGCGGTTACGAATAGTGGAAGCCTTTACCTTCCACCACTCACAGGGCCTGATGATGATGATGCTTGGTGTTTTAAGGGGCCTAACATCGAAGGTCATCGGCCCCAACTCCTCCCAGGGCCTTCATGGCCTGTACGGAGATGAAAAGAAAGAAAGAAAGAATAGAAAATGTTCCTAATGGATAGGAGCATAAAATAAAAAATATTTTGAAATATTGATTTATTGAAGGTCATAAGCTGTAGCAGACCCCTTAACGTGACGAATTCTATACTGAAGAAAGCTCGCAATGATATGTACGAGAGTTATGAAGACTAAAAATTTTATTTGGGCTGTGATTACAACTGGTCCTTATTCGCTGAGCACTTGCCCATTTTTTTAATTTTTAGTTGCTGATTTAATGCAAATTAAATAGTTCGAAATCGTATGTTGTAAATAGAAAGTTATCATTTTTCTTAGGTAGCCTTAGGTAGCGGTAAATTCTGCTACAATCTAGAGATTTTTCATATTGGAATCTCCACTTGTATAATTGGTTGACTTGACAACACTGTATCACAGTACAATAGGCAAACCAGTTATTGTTAAAATAGTGTCGTTTACAAATAGAAAACCTTGACCTATAGGGTAGGCCACGCACTTTAGAGGTAGTGTTCCTGCTTCTCATCCGGAGGCTCCAAGTTGGATTCCTGGTCAGATCAGGGAGTTTTACCTGCATCTAAGGGTTGGTTCGTGGTCCACTCAGCCTACGTGATTACAATTGAGGAGCTATCTGACAGTGAGATGATAACCCCGGTTTAGAAAGTCAAGAATAACGGCCGAGACGATTCGTCGTACTGACTGTGCGTCACCTCGTAATCTGCAGGCCTTCGGGCAGAGCTGCGGTTGCCTGGTAGGCCAAAGCCGATCGGGTCTGTAGCGCCATGTTGTTTTCTTTACTTACAGGATATGATTTATTTAACAATAGTGACTGAGGAACAATCCCATTAAAAGGGATCGTAGGAAATAACGAGAAAATCAGAGAAGAATTGATCACCTGCGTCTAAAACAACAAGGATCTTTGGTAGATTTGATGTGTCTACCTTGCAGGAGAACAATTCAGTTCGAGAATCAGCCTCTTCAGCCATCTACATACCTATAATTGACAAGACTGATACACTCGTAAGACAATCGTTATACCCGCCATCCAGTGAATGCCTATGATGATGAATACATAGTTGACTCTGGTACGGGAAATTGGTTTAATTTTCGATAGTTATTTCACGTTAACATTCAATTATATTAATAAAATTGAGATCTGGTCTATATAAAACTGAAGAAGTGATCAATGATTCTTACTTAGAATTTAACATGTAGGTATGTTCAGATATACTTTAAATTCTACAAATGCCGGTAAAATTGCCATGCCACACTCGCTATCAGACAGACTTCATGACATAACTACATCGTCTTTGTTCATCACGATCTATGAAGCATTCTTCTTTGAATAAATGGCCATCAGAAATGTTAACAAACAATTTCAATGTTCATTATGCATATTTACAGCAAATAGGCTAAATATGAGGTTAATGCCCGTAGAAGATTAGAATACCTACACATCAATATTACTGAATATTGCTATCTTAGTTGTACTAAAATTATAATATACCAAGGACGTAAACTTTTAGAAATATGTCCTTAATTTCACAACTGTCTTCTAACGCAGCTTGATTTTACAAATAAACATGAATTCTTCAGTTAAATTGTGCTAATAAGAGATAGAGTTTTACCACATATACATCAATTAGGCAAAGTAAGAAGTGGTGTTCGTGCCAGATTAGACTATAATCACATATTCATTATTATTATTATTATTATTATTATTATTATTATTATTATTATTATTATTATTATTATTATCGTCATAATCATTATCACCATAGCCGTTGGCAAGTGTAATGATGTTTTCCAAATGTAGCAATGTTGCCAATTATGGATTCTTAAGAGGCCGAAGAAACCAATTCCAGAACCATATGTTGTGATATAATGCTGCTAAAGATACATCTTGGCATTCATATAGATCAAATTCTGAGTACGAATCAATGCAAACTTTCATTTCTATTCAGACCAAAGTTAACGTTTTTAATATATTTGGCTGTTAATGTTAGAAAACTATGAAAAAACACTATTACATAAAGCCATTAACGACCCCATAGGCATAAATAAGGAACTAAATAATTGAATGGTGTTAAGAGATAGTAAAAATCGTTTAAGCAACATTCTGTAGGTCCTCTGCAACACTACGAGGCAGGGTTTCCACGAAAATAAGGTTTCAGAACTTGAATTCCACTATTGTTCCCTTTATTTGACACACATTCTAATAATCTGGTTTTGGTGAACAGTTATAAATATGGCCAAACTAGTGTAACTTCCATTCAAATAAGATTGTGAATACATATCGTTCAATAAAGAAAGAAAAAGAAAGAAAGAATCAACCACCAGTAATCTGCGTTTAGGGCAGTCACCCAGTTGGCAGATTCCCTATCTGTAGTTTTCCTAGTCATGTCTTAAATAATTCCACAGAATGTGGAAATGTATTGAACATCTCCTTTAGCAAATTATTCCAATCCCTACCTCCTTTTTCCATAAACAAATATTTGCCCCAATTTGTGCTCTTTAATTCCAGCTTTATCTTCACATTTTGATATTTCCTAATTTCAAAAACATCACTCAGAAGTTCGCGTCTACTAATGTCATTCCACGCCATCTCTCCACTGACAGCTCGGAACATACCACTTAGTCCAACTCGTCTTCTTATTCCCAAGAATTCGCAGCCCAAACTTTGCTGCAACATTTTCGTAACGCTACTCTTCTGTCGGAAATCACCCAGAACAAATCAAGCTGCTTTTCTTTGAATTATTTCCAGTTCTCGAATCAAGTAATCCTGATGAGGGTCCCAAATAACGGAACCATAATCTAATGGTGGTCTTGCCAGTTATTTATATGGGAGAATTAAGTAGAGAAAGATAGTAATAATAATAATTTCGTGTGGCTATTTCTAGCCGAGTGCAGCCCTTGTAAGGCAGACCCTCCGATGAGGGTGGGCGGCATCTGCCATGTGTAGGTAACTGCGTGTTATTGTGGTGGAGGATAGTGTTATGTGTGGTGTGTGAGTTGCAGGGATGTTGGGGACAGCACAAAAACCCAGCCCCCGGGCCATTGGAATTAACCAATTAAGGTTAAAATCCCCAACCCGGCCGGGAATCGAACCCGGGACCCTCTGAACCGAAGGCCAGTACGCTGACCATTCAGCCAACGAGTCGGACTAGAAAGATAGTGTTAACGAGGTATGAAATGCGGTTCTTCCCGAATCTTTCCCAGAATGTTTGTAATTTCAGCTAACCTTGTAATATGATCCAGTGCAGGTCAACGATTCAGGTGTAGTGCATTTAAACTTGTTTAGCTACAGGCACAGATTCCATTCCCCGCCAATGAACATACCATGCACGCCCACTATTTCCTTCTAGCTGGCAAGACTTGTCCTAGAATCATTCTTACATTAATGCTATTTTAACCACCGAAAAAAGAATAAATTGTCAAGGAGGGGTTTAGTTCGATAGAATTACTGTAGTGAAACAGTTTGACATTGAGCGATTTGACTGCGCGGTTGGAGTTGCATAGCTGTGAGCTTGCATTCGAGAGATGGTGGGTTCGAATTCCACCATCGGCAGCCCTGAAGATGGTTTCCTATTTTCACACCAGACAAATGTTGGGGCTGTACCGTAATTGAGGCCATGGCCGCTATCTTCCCAATCCTAGCTCTTTCCCATCCTCTCATCGCCGAAAAACTATCGATGTGTTAGTGCGACATTAAACCACTACCAAAATATGTTTGGCCTATACGGACAACTTGCTCTTAATAGTAGACTGTTCTGAAATTTTGCAATCTAATATATTTAAGTTTCAAAAGAGGTGTAGTGAGTATGATATGAAAACTATTAGTTCCAAAATTAGGGGGACACTAAAGTCAAATTTCTATACTCCTCAATGAATTTTCACCTTTCTTCTGAGGTATACTGTATCTCCTCTGATTTAATGATATTGCTACCTTTCAATATTGTACCTATGAAACTTTTTGAGTAGGATATTTATTTAATTTCATTTTTATCAACATCGATAAAACAAAGTCCCTGGCACCATTCTGTTTCCATTTGGCACCAAATTTTTCAAAAATCTGATGGATAGTTACGCTAACAAATGCCATTGTCAAAGTTTGTTGTTTGATAAATATATTGGCATGTAGACTCTTTTCAAAATGTAATGTTTAAAATTATTTTAAATGTGTGTACACGCAACATTTTCTAGGTCAAAAATAATTTTGAATTTCCACCGTAAAATGGACATTATCATATCTTCTAAGTTAGAAGTAACGGATATGCAAGTAGCGAGAATGATTGAAGGTACAAACAGGTGGTACCAATGGCATGAGGCCGCTTTGAATGAGGAGATAAAGGCTAAGTTACGAATGAACTCGATTGATGAAACGATGCGCATAAATAATAATAATAATAATAATAATAATAATAATAATAATAATAATAATAATAATAATAATAATAATAATAACGTTCTTGGGTTTTCTTCCCACGCCAACCGAAGAAGGTTTCAGGAGGTACTGAGGTACAGGAACTTCGTTCTGCAGGAGTTATCTTCTGTATCAGTAAATCTATCTAGGAATGAACTCGAGTGATGAAACGATGCACATAAATAATAATAATAATAATAATAATAATAATAATAATAATAACAATAATAATAATAATTTACTTTTCACTGACCACATTTTTTTAAACTTTACTTTACGTCGCACCGACACAGATAAGTCTTATGGTGACGATGGGATGGGAAAGGGCTAGGAGTGGGAAGGAAGCGGCCGTGGCCTTAATTAAGTTACAGCCCCAGCATTTACCTGATGTGATAACGGGAAATCACGGAAAACCATCTTCAGAGCTGTCGACAGTGGGGTTCGAACCCACTATCGAGAATTGTAGACCGTGATTTTAATTCAACGTTGCATTATATGAAATATTATAAAATTCTGCGAGATTTGCTATGTTAAGCAATAAACAACGTGATTATAACAGGAGGGAAAATGTGAAATATAGAATACTATATAGCGTAGATAAGCATCTGGTTCCTTGGATGAATTGTCAACAAACTGGCCTTCCGTTCAGAGGATCCTGGGTTGAATTCCCTGTCGGGCCGCGGATTTTAAGTGGGTATTGTTAATTGGCTTGGGGACTGGGTGTTTGTATTCGTCTTAACACACTTCTCTTCATCTATACAAAACACACCAACCACTACAGAAATGTGCAATAGTTAAAACATCCCTCCACAGGTGATAGGCGCCAGGAATGGCATCTGGTCGTAAAAACAGGTCAAATACGTACCAGAGACTGTAACGTTCCCGTCCTCAGGTTATGCCAGACTCAGCGGTAAGATCGCGTGGTAACCGTTCGTAATAAAAATGGGCGATGCAAATAAATCTAACCTCAATATGAAGCAAATACCATAGGTATATGGACAAGAAATCGGATACATAACTATATGAATAAGGAAACATAAATAGGGGCAAAAAGGATTTATTAAACTAAAGACATTCACGCTACAATTAACCACAATATTAAGATTAAGGAAAACATAAACGAAGCCAAATGGCCACCAGGTCGAGGACAGTAGATACAGACCCACACTCGTAACCATGGGGAGTAAAAACAGTGGATCGGACAGGGATTGTGCAATAAGTTATACAACCTGAAACGTCTATGAACACAACTCTTAAGGGGGCAGACCCAGCTTAACAAAGGAAAAAAGTATGTTAATATTCATTTGATTGTTAAATATGCTACAATTGTTTTTGATAATTCCTGCACATATCCCAGTGTTGGCACGCTTCCTGGCAACCGGAAGCAACTTCAATAATATCAAAATTTTAATAATTTTAATATTTTAAAATAAAATGTTCAAAATGTCCTGCCTTTTAACCGTATATCACTGTTTCCCTTATAAATTCCAATTTTATAAGAATTTTCGTACTTTTCCTTTTTAAAGTGTGTATCAAAACTCCAGCTACAACATGAACCTCAATCATTAACATAGACTGTGATTTGGATTTTTTGTCGCGTTTTTATTCCGAGCACCAGAAAATATTAATATTTTTGTAATAAATTTGTTATATAAAATCTAATTTAAATTCCAATGATCTCAATGAGGTACAGATTGTAGTACAACACTATAGGAGGAAACTCTGAAAAAATCATAATTATCCGTGAAACAGTAAGGGAGTTATGAAGGAACCCGTTAAAAAGGCGGGAAATTTTGAACATTTTATTTCGAAATGTTGTAATTAGAATTTTGACATTATTGAAGTTGCTTCTGATTGCTCTGAAGCATGCCAGTACTGGGTTATGTGCAGCATTTGTCAACTATGTTTGTAGCATATATAACAATCGAATGAATATTGGCCTATTTTTCCTGTGTTAAGCCAGGTCTCCCCCCTTAACTCAAATAAACAGTGAATCTACCTTTTGAACTTAAAAAAAAAGTACAAACAAGTGGATCAACCTTTTCTATACATTTTCCAGCACAGTACAATGCGACTAGGAAGAATACTAGAATTCAATTAAAGAAGAAGGACATTCTAATTAAAAACATTTCTTCAAGATCACAACACCAACTTTTAGTATTAAAACAATAACTGATTTTAATTACACCTTAGGGGCTTAAATAGTTACTAAAGACATTTTAGCTCAATAAGATAGAAGTGTTTAACTTATTTTACATTAACTTCTTGTAACACCCGTCCCCTTCCCGCCGCAACCCCCCTCTTACCCTTCCAACCCATACGTCCTTTATCAACAATAGTTTTAAAATCAACAAGGATTTTATTATGTGCTTACTTTAATGCTTTTTTATCTAAGCATTTGTGTAAACAGCTGATGATGATCGCAAAGAGATCAAAACATGTACTGTTACTTTTTATGATATTATAAATTGTCAAAGGCAAAATAAAAAAGATATCGATATCGATTAGGTGGAAAATATTTTCTTACGAAACCATTAGATTGTCCATGGTTGTAGAATAAATGCGTGACAAAAGTTAAATGTTCTGAAAATTTGTGCAAGTGCACTACGCATCAATAAAGTATCATTTTCTAACTAAAATATTAAATTTTATTATCAACTTTCATTGCTGGAACAATATTTAAATAATTTGGTGCAGGTCTTTTCTGAGGAGCGTGTGGCAGTGTTGTGAGAGACGGCGAGAGCAAACATTGTTTACAGCTGTATGTGTTACACTCAACACAACAAACTGCTGCTAGATGTAATCAAGCAGAAATTCCTCCACGTACAAACTGATTCTACAAAACCACCCCGATCATTTCCGTGCAGTGTGACATTAGACTACATAGGCCTATACAGAGTCTCTCATATAAAATCAGACCGAGCGCACGGTGTTTGTACCCTGCGCTATAGCAGCTGCCTCAGCCGAACGTACGTCGCGCGCGGTCGCCCGGCTTTAAACGTGTATACAATCGTACATGATATCTTACCTTATAAAATATGCTAGAAGTGTCGTCCTTCCTGTGTTATACAGGCGTTGTATCTGGTAACCACATTCTGGATGACGCGAGTGAGTTCTGCAACTGTAATTTTTCTGATTTCAATCGTAATGTTTTCTTTCAGTTCCTCCAATGTGTGAGGATTTGCTCGATACACTTTTTCTTTCAGTTTACCCCACAAGTAAAATTCATACTCTGTTTGATCTGGAGAACGAGGGGGAAATAAACCAGCACTGATCACTCTGTCTGCAAACACATCCGAGATTGTAAGAAGGAAATCTCCTGCTGTGTCAGCAAGGGCTGAATATGGTTGAAACTATCCTCGCGATTTTTCTTCTTCCGTTAACTGATGGAAGAATGGCGTCAAAATGTCATCTTGGCACCTCTCTGCATTTACTGTCGTCTCGAAAAAATTAGGCCCAATTATTCGTCTTGCACTATCAGCACACCAAACACCAATCTTCCTATCATAATGAGGGACTTCATAAACATCATTAGGATTTTCTGTACATCAAAAGCGAGAGTTATGACTGTTCATACGATCATTAAGATGAAACTAGGTCTCATCCGAAAATAACACAAGCTGTGGGTCCAATAAATTAATGATCTTTCAATGATACAAGATACCACTCACAATATCTCACTCTTGTGGCTGGATCAGCAGGTTTTAAACAATGGGCCCGTGTAAACCTGTACGATTTTAGGCATAACAGCTTTGTTGCTCTGTGTGCAGAAGAAACCGAAACTCCTACTTGTTGTGCTAATTTTGTGAGAGATTTATTCGGTGACCATTCAAGATTCGTACCAACGTCATCTAGCTTTCCCTCTGTTAAAACTGTACATGCGCGCGCATGTTTTTTTTTATTGAGCACTGAGCCATTGGTTTGAAATTTATGTACAATTACGTGAATCTGTGCTCGAGAAGGTGGCACTTCACCAGGAAATTGCTGAACAAATGCATCGCGTTCCCGTCGAGCCGACTCGTACTTAAAATAACTTTTACATACGAAAATACAGTGCGGCAATGATAACTGTCTCACCATGTTAACAGCTGAAATTCAGAATGGCGACTCATGCTTACCAGGTCGAACACGTGCAGTCTGCATGCAAGGTCAAGAACTATGCTGCCATACTGCAACTGCCGTAGCGGAGAGTACAAACACCCTGCGTTTGGTCTGGTTTTATATGAGAGAACCTGTATATATATATTTTATTCAAAGAGTCTTCGCGGCCCCTTAATTTTCTGAGCCCGCCTGCATTGCAGGCCCTGCAGGTCCTAACGTTATGCCCCTGACACTTTCCCACATTAATATTGCTGGTTTCATCATTCCCAGTGGAGAGTAAAGCCAATCCTCCTCTGTGACATGGTACTGCGCAGGTATGTGTTTATCATGTTTTAGTTTCTGAACGATCGCTCGGCCGGTACTGTTGTGATCGGTAAAGTGAAATTAAGTTGCTGCACTGCACACAAATCAGGCACACCACTAGCAAAGGCCGAGTTTTCTACTATCAGAAGAACGGCCAGTTCTTTTACAGTTGAAAGGTCACAGATTTTATTTTCAAATCTTTATCTGTACCGGACACGATCAGTGCCAATTACATTTTTCACACTATAATTTCAAAATCACTCTCTTACGCTGAAATGTCATTGAATTTCGCTGACTTCTGTGTTGCATTCTCACATTTTCAACCGACGCGCCAGACTTGGATTTAAAACAAGACGTAACATCATTATTGCTGCTGGAAACTGGCAAGAAAGCTTCACCTACACTTTTAAGAGACAAGTTCTTTGCCAAATTTTAACAGATTCTTCCTTTTCACGTTCTTTCTTGCAGTTTTGGAAACCGCTTGGATTTTCTTGGATTTGCCGGTACTTGAACTCATAATATAAGCTTGTGCACACGTCATCAAGTCACCAACTGAACTTAACATAACTGACTCCGAATCTCTGTACTGATCTGATTCTAAATGCAGGTCGGGTATTCCCCTTTGAATGATGCTACGTGAGTTTCGAATTCAACGTGAGGAGAGAGATGACGTAATCCAACCCTACAACCTACGGTGATAGCGGGAAATTACGTCAGGAAACTGGCAACACTGACTGATAATCAGATCCACTGTGTTGATGTTTTTGTTTGTGCGTGCATGTCCCATCCCAGCCCAGCCCAGGTGCCCGTTTGATACACAGCTCGGGGATTCACCAAAATTGCATCAACCCTCTATCGCATCAGTTGTAACTTTTTTGATGATAATAATAATAATAATAATAATAAATAAATAAAAATATATAAATAAAATTACTCAAAAACTTAATAAAATTAATAAGCATAATTAACCGAAATGTCCGTAGTATGGGCGCCAGAGTTCACCAGAATGGATCCCTCGAATTTAGATAAGAGCATGATAAACTGTATATCCCAGGGCGTGTACATAATGCTGCGTACTGGTACATCTGCTGCAGGCCTTACGTAACCTCCTGAAAACGACTAATTAGGTAGGAACTGCACCTAGGTTCATCAATAACACTGATTCTAAAATAGCTAACTATATTCTTAACAAATTCCGTGCATGAGCACCTCATCAACATACAACATTATACATATAATACACACATAAAATATTGCTGGCAGACTCCATATTTACAACAACAACAATAATAATGAAAATCGTGGGAAAACGAAAGCGAGAACTAAGCTACCATTTGTAGATAGTCCGATGAACAATGTACATGTATGAAGATAAATACCCTTCACTGTCTCTATATCAATTCGACTTACCGATTCTCATAATCGGTAGTTATCACATCACACAGACACTGTACCTTGTACTACTGTGTTCACATATTTTAACACTTGTTGTAAAGATATATACACACGTCTGTCGATCCTCAACATAAATTTATGGAAAGTCTGAGATAGCTTTCACCAACATATAATGCTAGGCCGCCACAAGTGCTACAATACTTAATGCGCAAGCACTCTCCACAATCATCCACTTTCCACGAACATAACAAGACTACGCTCCACGAACGTTTGAAGTCCAGTCCATTGCAGCCGTGTCACTCCAGTACCGTGTATCAGCACCACTTCCTTCCCGTACAGTGCGTCAGTTGTAGTTGTAGTTGTAGTTATCTTCCTTCTCGTTCCTTTACCTTCACCTTTACAATCACTCTTACAATGTCCCATACAATGTCTTGGTTGCCGCCGTATGATCAACCTTTATAGACATCAACATCCCCCTCCTCTCAGATGAGACGTCTGGATTGGTGCTTGCCAGCCAATCATGAGTAAACCTCTTCTTTCTCCCAAGTTATAAACAAACACTCGGGAGTTTTACATGAATCATCAAATTTCCCTGGTACAACAACAAGCTCATCTCATCAGGCTGGGATATATACATGACTAATGGAATTTCCTGACACAAGTACATCAACAAACACTGGGGTAGTCATATGACTCATTCAAATTACCAGAGTTATTAAAGCAATGTTTTCCCACTCGTGCAAAACAAATTACTCATACCTACATATGTGGATATCTTCCAGCTTATAAATGGCAAAATATACAAATGAAATACTGATAATAATAATAATGATAATAATAATAAATCGAATACTGACAATAATATCTCTAACTTCTACATATAATTCGGGGGTGTGATATATGTACTATCACACAGTTTACGCATCATTCCAATAGAGAGTTGCATCGTCATGTGCAACGTGAATCACATCTGTAAGTAAGTGATGTTCACATGTTACATCAACACAAAAAGAAAAGAATTGTGTTTACATTGCATAATTTATATTAGCACAGATTACGCTCACTTCAAACATAAGCTTTCTTTTACAATTGGCTTTACGTCGCACCGACACAGACAGATCTTACGGCGACATATAATACGAGTGGGAAGGAAGTGACCGTGGCCTTAATTAAGGTACAGCCCCAGCATTTGCCTGATGTGAAAACGGTAAACCACTGAAAACCATTTTTAGGGCTGCCGACAGTGGGGTTCGAACCCACGATCTCCCAAATACAAGTTCACAGCCTCGCACCCCTAACCGCACAGCCAACTCGCTCGGTATAAAGTAAATTACGTATTCAGGTATACTGTACTATAGAATGTCTTTGTGGGCCCTATGAACACATGCCCCCTGTACCAGCACATGCATGCGAATCAAGTGTTGTGTAGTTGTGTGTGATTTATAAGACGTCATTGGCATTACTCAGTAATCCAAGCTGACAAAATTAAAGGAAATAGTTAATAAGTAATGAAAAATGGGCGCAACATTTCTGTGCTGTTATTGCGACAGTCTACGATGAACTTCTGACAATAGACAATGCGAGTTGTCTATGCTTATTCATAAACTTTTCAGGTCAATGAAAGGACGGTGGACACTGAAAGAAAAGGCTATAAGTATTCATTGAAATTGTTATTAATGAGACAAATTTCAAAAACCGTAGTTTCATCCATCGTGAACATTGCTCGAAGGAAAAAGAGCTACTGTGGAATTGCCACCGGGCATTTGTAATAGAAGGCTTATTCTTCCTTTTCCTAATATGTTTACCCTCCAGGGTTGGTTTTCGCTGGGACTCAGCAAGGGATCCCACCTCTACCGCCTCAAGGGCAGTGTCCCGGAGCGTGAGACATTGGGTCGGGGATACAACTGGGGAGAATGACCAGTACCTCGCCCAAGCGGCCCCACCTGCTAGGATGAACAGGGGCCTTGCGGGGGATGGGAAGGGATAGAAAAGGAAGATGGAAGGAAGCGGCCATGGCCTTAAGCTAGGTACCATCGCGGCATTTGCCAGGAGAAGTGGAAAACTACGGGAAACCACTTTCAGGATGGCTGAGGTGCGAATCGAACCACCTCTACTCATTTGACCTCCCGAGGCATAATGGGCCCCGTTCCAACTTTCGTACCACTTTTCAAATTTCGTGTCAGAGCTCGAAATCGAACCCGGGCCTTCGGGGGGTGGCAGCTAATCACACTAACCACTATACCACAGAGGCGGACAGAAGGCTTATTACTGGACAGTAAGTGCCGATAGGTAAAGTGATGACTGTAATGGACCCGCTTCATTAGAACTTCCGTAATCATAATAATATTACTACTACTACTACTAATAATAATAATAATAATAATAATAATAATAATAATAATAATAATAATAATAATAATGTCTTTACGTTCCACTAACTAATTTTCACGGTTTTCGGAGACGCTGAAATGCCAGAAATTTTTACCGCAGTGTTTTTAATGCAAGTAAATCTACAGACACGAGACTGGCTTATTTGAGCACCTTCAAATACCACCGAACTGAGCCGCCATCGAACCTGCCAATGTGGGGTCAGAAGACCAGCGCTCTATCGTCCGAGCTACTCAGTCCGGCATTAGAGGTTAGAATATGTTGGTCGTGTGGTTAGGGGCGCGCAGCTGTGAGCTTGCATTTTGGTGATAGTGGATTCGAACTCCGCTGTCGGCAGCCGGGAAGATGGTTTTCCGTAATTTCCCATTTTCACATCAGGGAAATACTGGGACTGTACCTTTATTAAGGCCTCGAACGCTTCCTTCCCACTTGTATCCCTTTTCTCTCCCATCGTCGCCGTAAGACCTACTTGTGTCGGTGCGACGTAAAACAATTTGTAAGTACATGTTTCGGTAATTCCGGAGACATGTCCGCAATTATAAGATTAATAATAATTCGGACTTGTTAAAAGTTCACTATTTTCTTTAGTGTTTTCTGACAGATTACCAGCTACGAAGTTTGAGTGGGG
Source organism: Anabrus simplex (assembly GCF_040414725.1). Lineage (NCBI taxonomy): Eukaryota > Metazoa > Arthropoda > Insecta > Orthoptera > Tettigoniidae > Anabrus > Anabrus simplex. The sequence continues at coordinate 355,137,247 of NC_090268.1, read as the reverse complement.
CGTTTAACTTTTATTTTCGTAATAGTTAATAATAATAATGGACTAACACAGTTTTTATTATAATATTGGTAGGTGGCTTTACGACGAATGCAAGCTGACAGCCGCGCGCTCCTAATCACACGGCCAACTCGCTCAGTAATAATAATAATAATAATAATAATAATAATAATAATAATAGTAAATGTTTACGTGCCAATGGAGACGCGCGGTTTCGGAATTTTGCCCACGGGTATTCTTTAACGTGCCTGTAATTCTACCGATCAGAAGCGGACGTATTTGAGCACCTTCAAATACCAGCGGACTGAGCCAGGATCGAGCCTGCTAAGTTCATGAAACCAGAGCTTGAACCGTCTGAGCCACTCAGCCTGGCAACGTTTATTTTGATACGTTTAATAGGCACTGCAAAAGCAGAATGCTTTAATTTACCATTAAACAAGTTCTTTTCGTTTGGAAGCACGAAAAGGAGGTAAGTTTAATTTATTTATTTTTATAACATGCCCCTTATTGATATGAAGCAAAACGTTCGATGTGCTTTGACAATTCAATTCTGATACTACTCACTTGGAAATCCTATCCCACGCATTCTTTCGTTGACGTAAGAAACTTTATTTACGTACACGTCAACACGGGGTATTTCTGCATACGGCGAGTTGGTCTCCCAAGAATCCATGGTATTGAAATCACACTGTGGGAGAATATTTCACGTAAGCAGTTTGACAAATTCACTAGACCTGTCACGTGCCGGTTCGGTCGTGTGCTGTTCCTAGCGATGGGGATGTGGTGGGACGGGTTCCCGCCCCTACATGAAACCACCGGACTAGAGGTATGAGCTGTCTGTCTGACCTTGACCTGAATAACAGCTGTCAGAGAGACGAATTATCGTCCGTACTAGTACGCGAGTTACTTCGTAGTAGTACGAGGGCTATTTTTTCAAGGTCCGATCGGTCGCGACAGTCAAACGCCCGCGAATATATGATGAACCGCTGCGCAGATGTGTTGCACAACGTCGTAGTATTTGAATAATGCCAGTGTATGAAAACCACGAATACCATGATATGCTGCTAGTGTATCATGTGGCATAACAGAACACTGGTCGCCCTCCATGAATCTATCGGAAAAGGCTTCCCAACAGACGGGTGCCGAATCCAACAACGATACTTGCTGTACTGCAGCGTATTCGCGATGCAGGTTGTGTTACATTACGCTTTCAGAAGCGATGGCCTAAACGGCCACGTGTAATTCTAGACGCGGAAGAAGACATCCTGACAATGGAAATGAAATGGCGTATGGATATTAGTGCCGGGAGATCCCAGGACGGGTGCGGCTCGCTAGGTGCATGTCTTTTGGTTTGACTCCCGTAGGTGACCTGCGCATCTTGATGATAATCAAATGAGGATGAAGACAACACATACACCCAGCCCCATGCCAGGGAAAATAACCATGATGGTTCAAATACCGACCCTGCCGGGAATCGAACCCGGGACCCCTGTAACCAAAGGCCAGCACGCTAACCGTTTTGCCATGGAGCCGGGCATCCTAACAATAGTAAACGATGATCCCGGGCGCCGTACGCGTAGTATAACACGTGCCGTTGGTGTACCAACTTGGACCGTACGTAGGACACTGCATGAAAAACGAGTGCATCCTGACCATATTCAACGGGTGTAGTGTCTTTGACAGCTGATTACCATTTTCTTACGAGTTGATGTACGTCGCCACGACACAGATAGATCTTACGGCGACGACGGGACAGGAAAAGGCTAGGATCGTGAAGAAGCAACCGTGGCCTTAATTAAGGAACAGCACCAGCATTTGCCTGGTGTGAACATGGCAAACCACGGAAAACCTCTTTAGGGCTGCCGACAGAGGAGTTCGAATCCACTATATCCCACTCATGGGCTGTGGAACATCCCCATTCAGTAGGAGAAGGCAATTTCCAGCACCGGTTATGAATTAATACCTGGATGGGTGTAGTAGGAAGTCGGTTACGTGGACTAATCATATTTTTATTAATGTTACCTTGCTCCTGTAGATACAGTACGTTACTTGAGCTTTCAGAGGACGTGTCGCTTCGACTACGCAGAACCACGTGGATTTTACACGGTGGTGCAGACATTTCCTCAACGGTGGACAGGACGATGTGGAACTATCAATTGGCCAGCCAGATCTCCAGACCTTATTCCAATGGACTTTAATGTTTGGGGGAACATGAAACACAAAGTATATCGAACCTAAGTAACCACTTCGGACGACTTCCGTGAACGTATTGTTTAAGCAGCAGAGAATATTCTGAACAACCCTGGTGAAATGAAATGAAATGAAATGAAATGAAATGTCGTATGGCTTTAGTGCCGGGATATCCCAGGACGAGTTCGGCTCGCCAGGTGCAGGTCTTTCCATTTGACTCTCGTAGGCGACCTGCGCGTCGTGATGAGGATGAAATGATGATGAAGACAACACATACACCTACCCCCCGTGCTTTTAGAATTAACTAGTTAAGGTTAAAATCCCCGACCCGGCCGGGAATCGAACCCGGGACCCTCTGAACGGAAGGCCAGTACGCTGACCGTTCAGCCAACGAGTCGGACACAACCCTGGTGTCTTGGCTCGAATGCGTCGCAACTGGATTCGGAGAAGTGAAGCCTGCAGGGAAGCCCAGGGTGATCACTTTGAACAATTGCTACAAGTTTTACTTTGGTATGTCAGATGTTACGCCATTTCTGCAACGTAATGGCTTGGCAGTACAGTACAGTTCAGTATCGTTATAGTATTTTGAGTCTCGATAGGTCGATATTCTCATAAATCCGAGCAGGGAAACTGATGTACCGGTAACAAAAATTATAAATCGAGAGTTTCAGTGCGCGACTGCGGAAGACGTGCTTGTTAAAACGCTAGACATTGACCTTGAACGCATTTCGGCAGTTGCTCAATCCTACACTGCATGTGTTTTTTTTTGCTACTTGCTTTACGTCGCACCGACACAGATACGTCTTATGGCGACGATGGGACAGGTAAGGGCTAGGAGTGGGAAGGAAGCGGCCGTGGCCTTAATTAAGGTACAGCCCCAGCATTTGCCTGGTGTGAAAATGGGAAACCACGGAAAACCATTTTCATGGCTGCCGACAGTGGGGTTCGAACCTACTATCTCCCGAATACTGGATACTGGCCGCACTTAAGTGACTGCAGCTATCGAGCTCGGTTTTTTGGTTCTTTACGTGTGTTCGAGAAATTTATATTTTGTTTCTTATTCACTACGAGTTAAAACAGAAGACACTGCGTTTTTAAGGGCCGATGACCTTAAAACAGCAATCATCATCATTAACACGTATAAAAATTCAAAAAATGCTTGTTTTATATTCATCACTACTGAAATATGAAAAAAATTCAATCAAATTAGTTATTTCATTCCCACACTCGTAGAGGGGTGGGTGGGCCGTCAGCTATACGTGTAGCTCTTGGGCCATGGAGTACGGAAGTAGAGTTGTGAGGATGAAATAAATCAAGTTGGACGTATGTCTTGTACATACAACAAATTGAATTGAACATGTTAGTAAATACCTGAACGCGCAGAGAGATAACCGCAGCAACAACACGGACCCCAGAGGAGGCCCGCAGAACACACCACCCAGGACAGAGACCCCCCAAACACCCCGTTTATTGAGTAAATTTTCATGGTACGATGTTGACATAGTACAATGTTGACATACATACCTGGGTAAATAAATAAACAAACAAACAGATAGAAGTGGTTGGCCTTGAACTTGCTGTGCCGAGTGAGACGAGTTCTTAGTCCAGATATGTGAACAAAACAAGCACTGAGGTCATTGACCATGCTACACTTTTAAAGGCTACAGAGCAGATTAAAGGCGATGTATCACAAGGCCAAACTTAAACATGTAACAGAACGTAAGATGTAACTCTGTCACATGAGAAACGAAACACACCCGGGCTGGGGAAACAAACACAGATCTTGCAGCACTGTCTTGAAGCACAGGACAGAAACATAGAAGTACACCGGCACACGACACAAAAGGTGAATTAAAGACGGAAAAAGTATTGTGTCACATGAAGCTAAAGAGATGTTATAAATAAACGAAATAAACTAAATAATAAAAATAATTATAAAAATAATAATTATAATAACAAAACATCAAATATGAATAACAAGTATACGACTTAAAAGGAGAGTAAAAAGAGGAATAAGACGAAAGTATGAACAGGTGAATAATAATAATAATAATAATAATAATAATAATAATAATAAAAAACGAGAAAAAAGAGTAATAAGAAGTTCAATATGAGTACTAGCAATAATAATAAGACTGAATAATAATAATAATAATAATAATAATAATAATAATAATAATAATAATAATACCGGTGATGTTATTTGCTTTACGTCCCACTAACTACTCATACTGTTCCTGGAGGTGCTGTAATTTAGTCCCGCAGGAGTTATTTTTACGTGCCAGTAAATCTACCGACACGAGGCTGACGAGCACCTTCGAATGCCACCGGACGGACCCAAGATCGAGCCTGTTAAGTTGGAAACAAGAAACCAGTGCTTTAAACGTCTGAGCAACTCAGACTGGCCACTTTTATTTTGCTTTATTTTACCATTACACATATGCTTTTCGTTTGCAAGCACGAAATAATAATGTAATTTTTTACATCCCAATAACTACTTTGGTGGGTTTTGGAGACGCCGAGGTACTGGAATGTTATACCGCAGGACTTTTTTTAATGCAAGTAAATCTACAGACACGAAACTGGCGTATTTCAGCACCTTCAAATACCCCCGAATTGAGCCTCCATCGAACCTGCCAAGATGGGATCAGAATACCAGCGCTCTATCGTCCAAGGTACTCAGCCCAGCATTAGAGCTTGAAATACGTTGGTCGTGCGGTTAGGGGCGCGAAATTGTGAACTTTCATCGGGGAGATACTGGGTTCGAACTCCACTGTCGACAGCCCTGAAGATGGTTCTCCGTGGTTTCCCATTTTCACATCAGGAAAATGCTGGAGCTGAACCTCATTTAGGTCACGAACGCTTCCTTCTCACTTCTACCCCTTTTCTGTCCCATCGTCGCCATAAGACCTATCTGTGTCGGTGCGACTTAAAGCCAATTTTGAAAATCATCATAATTAGGACATTATACAACTGTCGAGATCCATAGTTATAAACGATGAGAAGTATTTTCTAGGCAGACATTATTGGCGAGTAGTCAATAATAATAATAATAATAATAATGGTATTTGCGTTACGTTTACGGTTTTCGGAGACGACGAGGTGCCGGAATTTAGTCCCGCAGGGGTTCTATTTACGTGCCACTAAATCTACCGGCACGAGTGTGACGTATTTGAGCACATTCAAAAACTACCGGACTGGGCCAAGTTCGAACCTGCGAGGTTGGAGTAAAAAGGCCAGCACCTCAACCTTCTGAGCCACACAGCCCGGCAGGAGGCACGAAATGTAGGTACGTTTAATTTATTTATTTGTATAACATGTCCATTATTCGTTTGAAGTAAAACGTTGGCTGTGCTTGCCTAATTCAATTCAATCCCATGCTTGCTTTCGTTGGCGTAAAGACATAGGTTTTCAGGTCATTTCCATACTCAATAGACCGCGGGGCTGACGACCACAGATATCCCAATCCCCTAAATGACGTAACAGCAAATGAACCAGTATTAACGCTGACAATGCGATACAGCTCCAGGGTCCAAAACCGATAACTAGGGTTGTCTGACGGAAACTAAATACTAACAACAAAACCAGTCTGGCGAGAATGTAACGTAACATGGTGAACACCGGTAGCAGCCTTCAGCTGTTATCGCAGTTCAGTTGCTCGTAAACATAAAACCAGTTTGGCAAGTATATTACGTAACATCTCGTGGCATTGCAAAGGTAGCGTTCAGCTGTTACAGTAGTATATTTGCTCTGAAACATAAACAGAAACCAGTTTGGCACGGATGGCGCGTGACTTGCCTGTTATCAACGGAAAGCTATTCATTCGCAGAACGAGGCATACTACCTATTCTAAAAACATCGTATCACTTTGCTCTCGGAAATAACTTCCGCGGAGTACTAAAAGTTTGATATATAGTGGTTCGTCACATCGTTCTCCATTGCTACAAGAAATATCTGCACGTATACACCTAACACCCTGTATAATCAGTATTGCGTGTTTCTGTGGTGGTTGGTAGTGTAGTGTTTCGTCTGAATATGAAGAATCCTGCCATTATCATTTTATTGCATTATTATTCTATTGATATATCAACCCCAATTGCACTACTGCCCTGAAGGGCCTGCACCTACCAAGTAACCGCTGCTCATCCCGAAGGTCTGCAGATTACGAGATGATGCATGGTCAGAATGATGAATCCTCTCGGTCGTTATTTTTGACTTTCTAGACTGGACCCGCAATCTCACCATCTGATAACTCCTCAGTTGTTCTCACACTGGCTGAATGGACCTTAAATGAGTCCTCAGAACCATGTAAAACTCGCTGACCTGGCCGGGAATCGAACCCTGAGCCCTAAACTACAACTTGATTAACAGCTACACCTTCAAATACCACCACAAGCTGGGATCAAAGATGTCTCCCCAGGTTCATAAACTCTAATACGGTAGTGTACCGGTACTATTGTTGGTGCCACTGTTATCAGGTGTGAACTTAAGCTGCTTTTTCTACATGGAGGTCATTTTTTATTAACCAAACCCCAAGGTACAACAGCCCCAAAGGGCCTTGGGGTACCAAGCAACCACTACTCAGCCTGGAGGCCTGCAGATTGCGAGGTATCATGTGATCGGCACAACGAATCCTCTCGGCCATTACTCTTGGCATTCTAGACCAGGGCCGCTATCTCACCATCAGATAGCTCCTTAACTTTAATCCCGTAGGAGGAGTGGACCTCGAACCAGCCGTCAGATCCAGGTAAAAATCCCTGACCTGGCCGCGAATCGAATCTGGGGCCTACGGGTAAGAGGCAGGCATGCTACCCCTACACCATGGGGCCGGCCTATTTATTATAACAGGAATAATTATCTCTCCTTTTCAGTTTCAGGAGTCTGATAACACTTATTTAGATACTAACAGTGTTATTAAGATATTGCATAATAATAGTCTACTTAAAATCTTGTCATTGATTAAGTGCATGTGTTATTTAATTAATTTTATCTGCAAATCCATCAAGAAAATGAAATTGTCCAAATAGTTATAGTTTTATCATAACTGAGTGTCAGATTTTTTATTTACTCATATACCCTGATAAGATATTATATTTTTCCACAGATATCTTCTTGTGGGATACAGATGATGGAGAAGGTGTCAAAAGGGATAGCTCAAATGAAGACTCCTCATTTGGGAGAAACTGCTCCTGTGAAGATGTCACCTGCCGCTGTTGTATGGACTTGAACTTCACCTATATTGACCTTGGAGGTCCAGGTAATTTGATTGGCACTAGTTCTAATTTAAATTTACCCATGATTAACCTCACTTATCTAGAAACAGGATGTGAGAGGTTAAAGGATGATCAGAAATGATAAATATTTCCTTCATCCTTAATGACATCTACATTTAGTTTGACATTTGCATTTATCATTCTTTGTATGTTTGATCAGTAGCACTGTTTTGTTTCTTGGTAGTTGCTTGCAATGATGTATAGGTCTGAGGTACTTATTTTTGTGGGAATATAACATACAACATCCATGTAGCAGTATATTGTTAGAAATAAAACACTGTCCATTTTATTACCTACTCTAATTCAGGGTGCAAAATCAGAAATAAATGGTGGGGGGGAAGGGACATAGGGCTTAACTACTAGTGTTTATTTCAGACAGTATTTCACAGGGGGGAGGGTTTAAATTTCTCCTGTAATTTAATTACCCCCTACCCCCCAGACAAATGTAAATTGTAGATCTTTTTGTTTGAATTTTGTTATTATAACGAGAATGATAAACATTAGAACATTATTCCAATCAGCTGAGAAGTTTTGAGAGACTGTCGCTTTCTTACGAAAGGCCAGACGAGGCTCGATTTGTCCTGATTTATAGCTTTATTGGTGAAACCTTCCTCTATCAGGGCTAAGTTTTGACTGAAAAAAATTGTCGGTTTATACACTATTGGATACTTATCGGAAACACACCCTCTCGAAGAAGTACAGGAGAGGTGTAAGCTCGAGCTACTTAGAGAAATGACAAAGGAGGAACGCTTCAAGTAATCTGTATTTTTTCCCAGGTTTCAGACCGGAATGCCACTGGTACGCTGTTTTATTGCTGAAGGTCTGGCAGTCACTTGAATTATTGCAGATGTTCTCATAAAAATATGTACAGCAAAAGTCATTAATTTCAGTCATAAATTATGTGTGTTCTACATTTTCCTCATAATTTTATTATGAAAGAATCCCCCTCGGGTAATTTTAGTGGGGGGGAACCTTTGAGATAAAATCGTCGGTGGGAGGAAATCCCTCCCTCCCCCCCCCCCCTGTGATTTTGCACCCTGCTCTAATTTATTTCAGGATGACCCAATAAATGCACACACCATACACACACACACACATATGTACACAGGCAATCCTATTCAACCATGAATGGCCAACTTACTAATTGCCGTTTATTTACAAGTCTCTCTTCTTTAACACAGCAGGAATTCCCAGCTCGTAGGAATTACCTGAGAGGGCTTTAATCCCCTTTTACAAGTTCCCCTTACTTTCACTTCTCCAAGGCCAGATACTTCGAATGAGTGACAAGTTAGGCAATCTTGTAGGTCAGGGCAGCAGCCGTTTTGATGGAAGAAGGCATGTATCAGTGCTGAATTTTCAGTCTAGCATCATCCCACTGAAATATTGCCTCAGCGATGATGATGATGATGATGATGATGATGATGATGATGATGATGATGATGAAAATTTCTTGAAGGATGACCAACCTAAGGATGGCGTTTATATAAATAGGACCTGTTGAGATTGTACTGACTTGTGGAAGAGATGATGATGATGATGATGATGATGATGATGATGATAGTACCTCATGGGGAACTACGGTAGGTGTTAATATGATCTTCACTGGGGTAATCATGTTAATGAGGTTGTTAAGAAAGGTTACAGATCTCTTCACATGGTTAGGAGAGTATTTGGGGGTTGTAGTAAGGATGTAAAGGAGGGTGCATATACAGGGGCGCAGCCAGGGGGATTTATGGGGGGGTTAGAACCTCCCATGGAATTTTTAAAAAAAGAAAATATACTAAAACTAACAACAAACAATAAATTAAATAAATATTCAAGGACATAACTGTACAGCCAGCAGAACTGTAATTCACTTGTATCAGTATCCTTATAATGGCAAGTCATTCATGCACCTTCAGCGTGTTCTATCATTTTTGTAACTACAATCATCACCCCCATCGGCTGATCCGTGCTATGCTAGTGGGCATATAAGTCTCTGATACCAATATAAATGGTCCATTATTGGACATTATAAATTTTCCAGCTAACTCATCCCAGGTTGCCAGTGTTTTGCCCCCGTGTGCTAAATTGGGCTCATCAGTTGGTATGCATGCACTGCTTGCATCTTGATGGGTTAGGAAAGGGCTAGGGGTGGGGAGGAAGCAGCCATGGCCTTAATATTAAGGTACAGCCCCAGCCAGCATTTGCCTGGTGTGAAAATGGGAAACCATGGAAAACCATCTTCAGAGCTGCCGACAGTGGGGTTCGAACCCACTATCTTCCAAATACTGGATACTTCCCGCACTTAAGCAACTGCAGCTCTGAAGCTCGGTATTCTGAAAAAGTAGAATTCTACATTAGTTATAATGTTTGAAGGAGAGAGATCTTACAATCATAACGGCTGATTTGAAAAGGAATCTCTCATAATTAAAATCCATTTTTGTTTATTCTTACTTAAAAAGAACTGGGATTAAAATGTGGTTACAAACAGGGAGGTTGAAGTAGTGATATCAATTATCCTGACGTAGTGGCTTATATTGAAGTAAAAATGATGTCAAGGAAGACATTCATCATATGTCAATACTCCCTGATTACCTAAGATAAGATATTTATTATTTTGCTTCTTAATACTGATTTCAGAAATACAATAGTATATCTAATATCGATCAAATCAGTTCCATAATTTCTGTTACAGGATGCGTGGCAATGAAATACGTTTCCCCTTCGCAAGGCATTGCAGTGAATATTTCTTACGGAGAAAGTCTACTTCTGAGTGACTCAATGAAAGGTATGTAGTAAGGAATGGGCAGATCAAAAAACTGATTAAGTCTGATTCCTTACAATCACAAGAAGAGCTCTTTAAAAATAAGGTAAGACCAAATTTGACATAAATGTTGATACTGTTAAATGTCATCTATCATTGCTGAGGGTATTTGTCAACAAAAATACACATATTGTATCTGAGCTGTAGAGAAAACAATGTAGTGATATCATTTACAGGAATCACAGGAGAAAAATGTACCTATCATATTATTTTCTTACTTTTGTGGGTGGAAAAGTCTTTTGTAGTAGTAGGCCTAGTAGTTTCACAGTTTCCAAATAACAAAATTATTCTTACCTTAACAATCAAACATTCTTTCATCAATCATCTTACCTAATTCATATCAGGTCTTTAATTTTTCAATTGTTAATTTTCATTTTTCATTTTTACTACTGTAGAAGGCTGCATCCTCAGTATCTCAATGCTTCATTCAAATTGGTTTTATCACCATGTTAAGGTGGAGAATAGATTTTTATAGAGAAAAATAACATTCATGATAAACTTTTGAAGAATGTTAATAAATGATTCCAACAAACTTAGTCTTGTAGTAAAATCCTAACCTCTATGCTAAAAACAACAACAACAACAACAACAACAACAACAAAGCTAAACAAGAAACACATGATAAGTCAAGAGATTCAAACCTTCCCCAAGCAGTTTCTGCTCACTGAAACTTCTTAGATATAGGCTACTGCTGCATTCAAATCACCTGCTGGCTGCCAATTTTGTCAGAAAATCATAAGAATTGCCTTCTCATCTGAATTCTTTACTATGGACTGAAATTACTTTCAATTTCCTTTCCTTCATTGTGTGTGAAATTGTTAAATAATAAGTCCAGTCATCTTCTTCTGGATTCTTTTTTCTTATCATATTACAGACAAATCCAGTGCCAATTGTTTCCACTTCATTCACGTAACCCTTTTCCAACTGAAAACTTTTTGGTTGTTCAATATCTTCATTAAAAATACATTTTTGGGATGGGTACCGGTATAAGGTCTGTAAAAGAGAAAAATACTTTAAAAAATTATTTCTGCTGTCATGCTGTCATGTTGGTTGTGTGTTTATTGAGCATGTTTTGCCATTATTTGACACAAAACTATGATAAAAGTAAAATGTTTTAAATTTCTTGTAACTAATTCTTTGAGTAAGAAATTCCAAATAAAAACACAACAAATAATAGTGCAGGCAAATTTTAACATAATTGGAGCAATTTGTATAAAAAAGGTTTAGTCAGATGTTCCATGTAATCTGTTTCTAGCAGTTCATTTCTCAACATTACACACTTGTATAGATCATTTAAAAGAGTTGTTTCCCTTGGACAGGCACAAGTAGACATCATATTTTAAATAGTGAGTTTTGATTTTACCTTTGCATCAACAAACTCTTGGCCTGGCACCTACTGGCTAACCGCAGCAATGGAATAAATATAAAATATAGAAAATAAAAACTGATGTGTCGAAAGTGACTCATGAGTATACCAGATTTCTTAAACAGCAAATAAGCATGTACTTGCCCATAATAAAATGATATATGTACATTTCTCCACCACACAGAAAAGCATAGAATCTTGGATAAGTTTTTGGGCCTAGAAGACGACAGAGCGAGTACAGATTCTTTCGTTGTTCCCTTAGCAGCCTCTTATGACATGCAAGGGTTTTTTAATTTCGTGTGGCTATTTCTAGCCGAATGCAGCCCTTGTAAGGCAGACCCTCCGATGAGGGTGGGCGGCATCTGCCATGTGTAGGTAACTGCGTGTTATTGTGGTGGAGGATAGTGTTATGTGTGGTGTGTGAGTTGCAAGGATGTTGAGGACAGCACAAACACCCAGCCCCCGGGCCATTGGAATTAACCAATGAAGGTTAAAATCCCCGACCCGGCCGGGAATCAAACCCGGGACCCTCTGAACAGAAGGCCAGTGTGCTGACCATTCAACCAACGAGTCGGACATTAAAATAATATAAGGTTGAAGTGCTTTGAATATTCCTAATCAAAGTTTTATAGTGGATATTAAAATGTTGATGTCCCATTTAATAAAATTTAGTTAAATTATTTCATTTTAAGATCCTAACGTATTCAGACTTTTTGACCTGTATTAATATTTTGGTGATAAATTATTAATTCTGTTTGTTTATAACATGTTTATTTAACTATTAATTTGATTTCATTATTCAGCTGAAGAAGGCCCAATTATGGTCAAATATCTACATTTGTGAATGTCATATTACTGTATTGAATAGGTGGATGAGCTTTGTGATTTCTTTGTAAGAAATTTTACCTAACTATGTATGCCTACTGCATATAGAAAGCAGAGTTCTAGCATATGGTAATAACATGAGGAAGAAGATAACAAAGACTTAGTATAGATAGATGACGAACACTGGTTGCCTGGCTACCATGCAAAATTGTCTACACTAAATTGATGATGCTAATTTCAGATAGACCCCAGCCCAAAAGCATGTCCATGAAGTAAGGCATATCTGATCAACATGTACTTGAATTAATATTAATGAACTAATTTCTGTGTTAAAAATACTGTAAAATTATATCTGCACTCTACGCAATTTTCATTTATAAATTCTTTACTTCCTTTCTTCTATTTTACATTAAAATAGGCACTGAACAAAAGAATCAGCGATTTAAAATACAACTACCTACTACCAGTCATTGCCGGTGAACTTTCAGGTCGGGTGGGAGGGGCACAGTACCATTTCCCACACCTCTTTCTTGACAACTTTGACAGGAAAAAAAAAAAAAGAAGAGCAATTAAGGCTGCCCTTATCAGCTGTTTTTTTAGCATTTGGATATATAATGATGATTATACCTATTTAAAGTATACTATCACTGAGAATCTGATGTTGAAATGAGGTAAACACGGTAAAGCAAAACATGAATCCCTTTGAGCTTGTCTTCATTTATTCAATCACTATGCCTGTGAACTCAAATCTTGAGAAATGTTTGTGCGTTCCATGTGAGTACAGTAATAACCAGCACTACAAATGTCCGGCCCCGCGGTGTAGGGGGCAACACGTCCGCCTGTCACCCTGTGGCCCCGGGTTCGATTCCTAGCCTGGTCAGGGGTTTTAAATTGTAAATGATTAATATCCCTGACCTGGGGCTAGAGGTCGACGCCATGAACAAATATCTTTTTTTTTTTTAAAGCACGAAATATAATTTTCAGTTTTCGAGTGCATGCTTTCGTCCTACCTAGGAGTTGCGTAGCAGCTGGGGGCAGCAAATACCATCCAAATTATGTCGCAGTTGTTGGCAGACAGGGTGTCCTCCCTAGAAAACAAAAAGAGTTTTTATCTTCTCTCGACAAATTTAGTAAGAAATTAGACTCGAATAATGCTCAGAAAATGCTAATAATGCTAAGGTCCTTGCAAGGCCACTCAAACCTACTCATTTAAGTCTTCCAAGCAAAAACAAACTAACTCATTGCTGACAACCCTCACAAAATGCTGGATGCAAGCCAGAGGCCTATGTTTCTTCAAGTTTGCAATTTGAATAAAAATTCCTGGTCTCAAATGTTATGTTTCAATATAATTCTTTATTATTTTTCTTATTCAAATATAAATAATAAGACAAACAATGCCATGAAATATTATTTAATTTTATTATATGCATCCATGGAGATTTGGGTGGCACATGCATGTAAAGGGGTTTGTGGTGACACCTTTAATGCTACAGACACTGCTGAGCTTAAAGCCTCTTTCCTCACCCATCGTCCCTCAGAAACCGTCCACCTTACATCTCAATCCCGTCACCATCATTATATCCTTGGATGGAAGCTCAAGAGCCCATAACACAGTATCTTCAACCTGAAATAATTTACCAGTGAACTGCACACTAAAAGTCAGTTATTTAAGTTTGGTATCGCTGAGCGGTCTTCCTTATTCTTTTAATGAAATGTAATTTTCTTAGCATTATTCGAGTCTAATTTCTTACTAAATTTGTCGAGAGAAGATAAAAACTCTTTTTGTTCTCTAGGGAGGACACCATCTGGAAGTTCTTAAAGGCTGGCCACTACTGCCTATGACAGTATTTTAAAATCAAGGGGTACAATTTATAGAAAATGTTTTGAAAGGGGTACACAAGTGTGAAAATGTTGAGAAACACTGCTATAGACTTTTGATATCTTGACTGAGTAAAAAGATCTCTTTATTAAGGATGAATTCTTATTTCCTCAACAGGAGCCAACCCTGAACCTGCGTGTTTGGACATGATCTCAGACTTAGCACAGATGTGTGCTCGCTTCAGCGATCTGGCTCCAACAAGCGATGGTCTCCGCTGGTGCTTGCACTTAGAGCCCGTTTTATTCGGAGATGTTCAAGCTCAGTACCAGTTGGGTTGTTTCCGCATGGGACCAATGGGTATGGTGCCTGATCCTCCATCAAATACCACTCTACCTGAGCAAAGGTAAGGAAACTTTTAACAAACCCTGTTGACCAATTTATCTGATTAACCCCAGAATGGAACCCCTGAAGAACTTAATTCTCCATAGAACTGAAGAGGTTATTTCCAAACTGACATAAATCCATGAAACTTGATAAATCACTATTGTTTTAGACATGATATGGGCTTTTAGGCTTATGCCATGTCAAGAAAACAAGCTGAAACTCTTATTGTTTTGCAGAGAACTTTGCTATGTCTTCAGAAGAAAATCTAGACTGTTCACAAGGAAGTTTCCTACATTAATTATTATTATAGAAACACAACAATGCATACCTGGATTCAGTGGTGGCTGTCTTCTAAGGGCACAGAATCATGTGACATCCCCCCATCCCCATGCTTTTATAATTATTATTGTAGAAGACATCCTCGTGAACAGTCGAGATTTGCTTCTGAAGACGCGGAGCTAAGGTCTCTGTGAAACGTAAAGATTTTTAATTTCTTATAAGTAAATTCTTATATGATTATGAATATAATGTAGTTTCATTCATTACTTCTATACCCATCCTGACACTGTATTTTAAAAACCTCTCATTGATGAAAATGGTGGTAATTATCTCGTGTAAGTTGGAGATAGGTTGTTTTGGAACTAAATCATTCATTGACGTATATTTTGAGTGACATTTATGAACATTTAAATGGTTCAAACACAACAATGTATAGGCTACCTGCATTTAGTGGCGGCTGTTCTTTAAGGGCAGAGGGTCACATGCCTCCCATCCCCACGCTCTTATAAGACATGAGCCTCCTTGCTTTTCAGGTAGAAATTAAAATTAGAAAATAATTGAAATTAAGGTATTTACATTATCATGGCATAAATACAGCCAATTACATACATCATATGCTTCTATTCTACAAGTCCCAGTGTTAAATGCAGCAGCTGGACATAACCCCTCTATGACTGAAGGAGCAGTGTATAAGGAAACCTTTCCGCTACTTTGCCACTGGGCATGTGGACGAGGCAGAACACTAAACTTTACAGGAGCCTCAGTCACAAGCTCGACGTGTCTGGAGCTGACTGCTAGCACTGTGGTGGACGGCAGATTGAGGGTTTCTAATGGTACTCTCTTTTCACTTTGGAGTCCTGTTTGAAGGCTGGAAAGTTGCTGTTGTAGTAATTGTGAAAGCAAGTGCGAGTGCAGTGTGTAATATTTATAAATCCAACAATTTAATCATTACATTTAGTACTTTTTTCGTAAGGATGAAAACAGTCTGAATGATGTTGCTGTCTTTAATTCGGTGTTCATTATTTACTATACAATATACTTTGTGTATTCAGTTGACAATTTACTATACAATGTACTCTATTCTGTGCATCAAATTCACATTTCTGCATATTCATAACCCTGCTGTAAAGTTAAATGATCCAAATGATGATGATGATGATGACGATGATGATGATGATGATGATGATGATGATGATGATGATGATGATGATGATGATGATGATGATGTCAGGCTGAGTACTTAGACGGTAGAATGCTGGCCGTCTGAGCTCAAGTTGGCTGGTTCAAAACTGGCTCAAATACATCTGGCATGTAAAGGAACTCCTACAGGACAAAAATCTGGCCCTTTGGTATCTCTGAAAACTGTAAATGTTCAGTGGTGCCTTGTGAGGTTTGAATTTATTTATTTATTCATTTATTCATTTATTTATGCTCTCATCTGTGTGACCGCTTCAATTCATACCTCACGAGCCACTACTGTCTACATTTGAAATACTGATCATAAAGAAAGTTTTAGTTTTAATTTTATTTATTTTGATTTTCCCCAACAGAGGGGCTGCCTGGCCAAGGCAGTAAAGGCGTGCTCGGTTCACCTGGAAGGACATGGGTTTGAATCCCCGTCGGGAAGTCGTAAAATTTAAAAAACTATATTTCCACTTCCGGAGGTGCACATGTTCCTGAGGTTCACTCAGCCTACACCAAAATGAGTACCAGGTTATTTCCTGGGGGCAAAGGCAGCTGGGCGTAGAGCTAACCACTCTACCCCATCAAGTGTCGAGGTTACAGATATTAGAAGCCTTTACCTTCCACCCCTCCAAGGGCCTTCATGTCCTGTACAGAGATGAATTTGCTTTGCTTTGCTTCCCCAACTAGACATTGGCCATGAGGACAAAGTAGGGTATACAAAAAATAAATTAATATTAAAAGTAATTGTGAGTTGATTACAGTTATTACAGCACTTACATGAGCGAAACATATTTTATAATAATGTTCAAAACATACAATAAATTATACCATCTTCAATCACCTCCATCCTTGTCAGCATCATTATGAATATTGCCAGCTAGAGCAAATACATGTTGATAAAATGGCATTGTAGGATGAATCCTCCATTATGCTGAGTTTATTTAGAATCATTTTCATGTCTTTCATCTTCTCCTGTTCCACTGGATGGCCTAACTGTTCTTGTCTGGGCTTGAGACATAACCATTATTTACCCCTCTTCAACAATGTGTGAAAACATCCTGACAGCCTTGAAAATGCGGATTTCAGAACACTTGGTTTGTGCTTATCTGAATAGATTTCAACTCTGAGATATTAAAATCTAATTTTGATTCAACAGCTCCCTATCTGAGGTTTTCCACGTGTAGAGGTGCCAGTCCCTGCCAAGAACATTTACTGTACCAACTTCTCCAAAAATATTGTTATACTCTGAGCCAGCAGATTGGTCAAAGCGGATATAACCGACATTGGAAATAAATACAAATACACATTAAAGTTATGTCACTTTCCAAATAAATGTAGTTTTATCTGTACTAGCATGGGATATAAGATATACATAGTGGTTGGAAACAACGTCAACCTGGTATATGAGTGTTAGAGGGTTGGTCATACTGATAAACAATTTTTAAAAATAATTTGATATCTCATGCAGCTGTCATTTTATCAGCTGCTGAAGTTAGCCAATGAGAGCACTTCACGGGCAAGGGATTTGCAAGGCGGTGTGGCTAAATTGGCACAAGGCTTAAAACCAGCTTCAGAGCACCAATCAAAGAAAAATATTCAGCAGGGGAGGGATTTGAACATGATCTTCCAAGCGCCATAGTGACTACGCTATGGTGACACCTGCTTGAATCCACAGTGTGTTTGTGTTTGATGTTGATTTCTCTGCATCGGTAGCTGCTGGGCGAGTGGTCACTTACGGAAATGTTTGTTAAGCAGCCACGTGGTATGTGTACAATAGACTTGTACTGCAATGCAAGCCTTCTTCAGCTGGTGCTTTCAAGGTGGTCTTAAGCTACCTGCAGATTTAGCAACACCACCCCGCAAAGACCATTTGAATTCACCCGTGAAACGATCTGATTGGCTAACTTCAGCAGCTGATAAAATGACAACACTGCGAGATATCAAATTATAATTTTCAAATTATTTATCGGTATGACCAATCCTCTAATGCTCATATACCCAGTTCATTTTGTTTCTGACCACCCCGTATTGAGATATAACACTGCACTATATGATGAGAGAACCTATAAACTATTTTATGAAGGCAAAAATCATAAAATCATCAATTTTGGATTTATATCACTTTGGAAATAAGCTCTTCAATTGTATATTTTGTGTAGAGGACACTTTTAAGCTGTATGATGTTCATTTTAAGTATGCTAGCTATGAGTCAGCTCATTGTTATCATTTCAGTACTTGTTTGTCTGGAAGTGAAATAATTTAAGGGGAATTCACTTTCTCACTGATCTGTTGGTCAAAGTTTTCTTCTAGTTAATGATGGTATTTCATTTCTTTGTACATAGAAAGAGTAAAGTGTAGTTCTAGTTGAGAGGAAATTACTAGTCTTGTTTATCTCTCAGCTATTACTAAATTTTGGAGGAATTGTTCATGTCCAAAGATAAAAGTGAGGAGAATTCTGCTCAAGTACACCTACCTTTCTTCCTCAAGTACCTCCATAATTTATCTCCTGGGATCCTATCGAATGTGTTCTCCATGTCAATGAATACCATTGAAAGCTCTTTGTTTCCCTCTCCATATATTCTGTGAACCATATGACCTTACCGCAGTGGGGAGGCTTGCATGCCAATGAATCAGATAGCCGATCCCCAGGTGCAACTATATCGGACGGGTATCTGTTGAGAGACAAGACTAACAAATGGTTCATCAAAATGGGGGTAGCACCCTTTCGGAAATTGCAAGGGCAGCAGTCTGGATGACTGAATGATATGGCCTTGTAACAATACTCAACATGGTTTAGCTGTGTTGATACTGCTACACGGTTGAAAGCAATGGGAAACTACAACCGTAACTAACTCCCGAGTACATGCAGCTCTCTCTCTATGAATGATGCACTGATGATGGCTTCCTCTTCGATAAAATATTCTGGAGGTAAAATAGTCCCCCACTCAGATCTCCGGGTGGGGACTACACGAGAGGGGGCGATCATCAGGAAGATGGATACAGACATTCTGCGAGTTGGAGCTGGAATGTTAGAAGTTTGAATCGTTGTGGTAGGTTAGAGAATCTGAAAAGGGAGATGGATAGACTAAAATTAGATGTAGTGAAGAACATTGGCAGGAAGAGCAGGATTTTGGTCACGTGACTACAGAATTATCAACACCAAATCAAACAGGGGAAATGCAGGAGTTCGTTTAATAATAAATAAGAAAATAGGGTAGTGGGTAAGCTACTACAACCAGCATAGTGAAAGGATTATTGTTGTCAGGATAGACACCAAACCAATGCCCACCACAATAGTGCAAGTCTATATGCCTATTAGTTCAGCAGATGATGAAGATATGAAGGGATCATATTAATTTTAGACGCTAAACAATTTGTATTGTACAGTTCCTGTATATGAGCCTTTGGCTCGTTGGAATTAATTAATAAAGTAATATATATATATGTGTAAAAGGTGACGAGAATATAATTGTGAGGGGAGACTGGAATGCAGTGGTAGGCCAAGGAAGAGAAAGTAATGCAACAGGAGAATTCGAATTGGGACAAAGGAATGAAAGAGGAAGCCGGCTGGTTGAATTCTGCACCAATCATAATTTAGTCCTTGCTAATACTCAGTTCAAACACTACAAACGATGGCAGTATATGTGGATGAGACCTGGACACACTGGAAGGTATCAGATAGACTTGTTATGATTAGTCAGAGATTCAGAAACCAGGTGCTGGATTGCAAAACTTTCCCAGGAACAGACGTAGATTCTGACCACAACTTGTTGGTCATGATATGCCATCTGAAGTTGAATAAACTGAAGAAAGAAAGGAATGCAGGGAGATAGGATCTAGACAAGCTGAAATAAAAGAGTGTGAGGGTCTATTTCAAGGAAAATGTTGCATGACAACTAAATGAAAAGGCTGAAGAAAACACAATAGATGAAGAATGGACAGTCATGAAGAATGAGGTCTCTATGGCTGAAGAAATGTTAGGAAGAAAGGAAAGATCAACTAAGAATCAATGGATAACTCAGAAGATACTAGACCTGACTGATGAACGACAAAAGTACAAGAATGCCAAAAATGAAGAGGACAGAAAGGAATACAGGTGATTAAAGAATGAAGTGGATAAAAAGTGCAAGACAGCTTAGAAAGAATGGCTGAAGGAGAAGTGCAAGGATGTTGAAGGTTATATGGTCCTAGGAATGGTAGATGCTGCACACAGGAAAATAAGGAAACGTTTAAAGAAAGGAAAACTAGGTGTATGAATATTAAGAGCTCAGATGGAAAACCTCTTCTAGGGAAAGGAAACAAGGTAGAAAGATAGCAGTAACATATCCAACAGTTGTATCAAGGTAAAGACATAGATGGTATGATTCTAGAACAAGAAGAGGTTGTAAATGAGAGACCCAATTTTGAGGTCAGAATATGACAGAGCTTTGAGAGACCTAAATAGGAACAAGGCACCTGGAATTGATGACATTCCCTTTGAATTACTGACTGCCTTAGGAGAAACCAACGTGTGTAAGATGTATGAGACAGGAGAAGTGCCATCCAATTATTGGTAGAATATTCCCAAGAAAGACAGAGCTGACAAGTGTGAAAACTTCTGCACATTAGTTTAGTATCTCATGCCTGCAAAATTTTAACATGTATTATATAGAGAAGAATGGAAAAGCAAGGTGAAACTGAGTTGGGAGAAGGTCGATTTGGCTTCAGAAGAAATATAGGTACACATGAAGCAATCCAGACTTTACGTCTGATCTTAGCGGATCAAATTAAGGACAAGCCTACATACATGGCATTTGTAGATCTTGAAAAGGCATTTGATAATGTTGATTGGACTGAGCTATTTGAGATTCTGAAGGTGATCGAGATCAGATACCAAGAACGAAGGATTATCTACAATCTGTATGAAAATCAGTCTGCAATGATAAGAAATGAGGGCTTTGAAAAAGAAGCAACAATCCAGAAAGGAGTGAGGCAAGGTTGCAGCTTGTCACCCCTCCTTTTCAGTGTTTATATAGAACAGACAATAAAGGAAATCAAAGAGGAATTTGGGAGAGGAATCACAATCCAAGGAGAGGAAATAAAAACCCTGAGATTTGATGATGAAATTGTTATTTTATCTGAGACTGCAGAAGATCGGGAGAAATTGCTGAATGATATGGAGAGAGCCTTGGGTAAGAAGTACAAGATGAAAATAAATAAGTCTAAAACAAAAGTAATGGAGTGTAGTCGAATGAAGTCAGGTGATGCAGGAAATATTAGATTAGGAACTGAAGTCTTAAAGGAAGTAGATTAATATTGTTACTTGGGTAGTAAAATAACTAACGATGGCAGAAGTAAGGGGGGCATAAAATTCAGACTTGCAGCGTGGCATTGTATGGAAATGAAACATGAACGATAATCAGCTCAGAAAGAAAGAGAATAGAAGCTTTCAAAATGTGGTGTTACAGAAGAATGCTGAAGGTAAGATGGATAAATCGAATCACTAATGAAGAGATACTGGATCGAATTGGTAAGAGGAGATCGATTTGGATAAATTTTATGAGAAGAAGAGACAGAATGATAAGACACATCTTTAGACACCCAGAACTTGTGCAGTTGGTACTCGAGGGAAGTATAGGTATAGGCAGTAAGAACTGTAGACGTAGACCAAGATATGAATATGACAAACAGATTAGAGCAGATGTAGGATGCAGCAGTTACATAGAAATGAAAAGATTAGCACGGGGTAGAGTTGCATGGAGAGCTGCATAAAACTAGTCAATGGACTGATGACTCAAGCAACAACATATTCTGATGAGTTGGCAGAGAACAAACATAGCATCAATAGCTCCCCTGTCAGGCTTGAATCTAAACTGCTCCTTTCCTGTTACTACTCACTTTGCGCTCTTTCCCAGACTTTCATTGAATAGCTAATCAGTTTAACCCTCAGTAATAACTGCATGCTTAGCAATCCCCCATTCCTCTACCTAGCTTTATCTTTCTCTTGTGTAGAAGAGTCTGAGTTCAGTTGAAAATGTCTTTGTACAACACTTTACCATCTGTGCTCTTTATTGCTTTTGCTTGATACACATCCCTGCTATTCCTTTCCCACTGTTTTTCTATCTTGAGTGTCTTTGTTATGACCTCTTCTGACTCCAGGTAGGGTTGCCATATTCTGAAATCCCAAAATGAGGACACCCTCAATAGGATTGATGAACACGCTCTTAGGACTGCTGAATGAAACATTATTAGTTCAATTTTATTTTGTCAAATTAGTCACTTTACTTGATGAACTTGCACCCCTAACACAGCCTGCGCAGTGGCCTCCACAGTATGCACTAGCCAGCGTCTTGGTAGGTGTGCTAGGTACCAACTGATGAGCCCAGCCTAGCACATGGGGGTGAAAGACTGGCAACCAGGAATTAGTTAGCTGGAAAATTTATAGTGTCCAATAACGGACCATTTACATTGGTATTATAAATTTACTCATTCAGAACAAATATTTCAGATTCCCTATGGGAATCAACATCTATATCACATGCCACTTAGTCAAGCAGCTCCTCTCCTTTCTCCCAAGTCTTCCCAGCCCAAACTTTGCTACATTTTTGTAACGCTACACTTTTGTAGGAAATCATCCAAAACAAACAATTATTTCTTACGCTGTCCTTTCTTGATTATCCCATCTTCTTAAAAATGTCATCTCACCTTCAAATTATACATTCATGGGTGATTGACTAAAGCAATAAATTTGAACTGTTGTTCGCTGTGAATATTTTTCAGACCTGAGTCAACAACTGAAACCTCTACTGAGGAAACATCACAACAACTCAGTGAAGAAGAACTGATTGCTGCTGTCAATGAATCTGCGGAGGAAGGTCTTGCTTTCTTCAGTAATCTTCTGGGATTAAACTTTGGAGGAGCAGAATTAGGAGCAAACGCAACTGAAACAGAAGAGACAAATAGCACCAGTGCTGTTACAGATCCAAACCAAACAACTCCAAGCTCAGAGCAGCAGAGAGCAGGTAGAAGTAAGCTTCTTGCATCACCTGCTTCTGCCAATCAGGTGATATAATGATGGGCAGAACTTCTTACCATAAGAGTTATTTTATTCCTCAAGGACTGATATTATTTATTTTTGCATTGTAGTTTAGGATTTAATTTATAGAACAAAGAACTTTGGTACTGTTCGACACAGTTCCAGAGTGAATGTAAAAGAACCTGTTGTGCATCTGTGATGTAAATATAGCACTTTAAAAAAAAGTATATTTATATTCAAGATGAGAAGTTTCTCTTCCTATCTACACATGATTCCTTGACCACTCACATGGAGAATGGTGAGTTCCAGTTCCTCCTCTCTTTCTGAAGTGTGGTCAATCAACAATGGATAACAGTAATATGATCACAACCACGCCAACTGGCTTAGGTGTTATGTTTGATCCTAGCTCACTCTTGTGATACTTGAAGGTGCTCAGATATGCCAGTCTTGTGTTCATAGATTTCCTGGCACATAAAAGAACAAAATTACTGACATGTCAACATCTTCTCAAACTGAAAAAGTAGTTAGTAGGACATAAAACCGACAACGTTACCAGTAATATCATACTTCAGATTTAGATATATGATAAATTTTTGCATGAATCTCTGAATCTATTTGCCTTACAGCAGATTTGAATTGAACATTTTTAAATTCAAAGCCACAATTCATTCAGTTCTGTCTGACTGCAAACTCGCGGAAGAATCGCCCTTGTCGCAGGAATCTTCTGGTTGATTTATTTCGTCTACAATAAATTCTGTTTATAAAATTTCACCCCAGTAATCATCTTAAAGATCTTGGATCTATCTGCAGTATTCCTGCCAACCCATGTGAGTGATGGAAGAGAATCCATAGAAGTTTGTGTCACTAAATTGCAAAAACATCATTATCCCGTGTGATTTTTGTGTTCTCCACAATTTCCCCGTTTATTTTGGCTGTCATATTCCCAGTGATTTTATGCTCTCCAAAAACTCTCTTTGTTTTGGTTTAAGCATAAATGTTTCACAACTATATACATGAAAAGAAATGTGGGATCTTTTGTGGCTGACATTACATCATCAGTACCAGTATAAACTTTCTGAGGACATTGTTGGTGATTATTATACTTGGGTGATGTAAGGCCAAGAAAATAAATTAATAGGAAATACATACAAGAGTGAGTCATATGAAAAACTTAGAGGTGTAATAAAAATTTCAAATTTCACAACACAGTTCTGTCTATTGGCAGAACTGCTGTAAAGGCTTTTAATGAATATTCTATAGGTGATAGCACCATGCAGACAAGGAACTACTGTCAAAGTACCAGTGCAACAATGGCCATCTCACTTCAGGCATGTTTAAGAAAAGAACTGCGGCCTGTTATTCACAATTTGAGTAGTGAAGGTCTTTAAAAGTAGGATAGATCACAATATGAAGATAAAGCTGGAATTTAAGATGACAAATTGGGGCAATAATTTGATTTTAGGAAGGGGAATTAGGGATTGGAATAACTTACCAAGGGAGATGTTCAATAAATTTCCAATTTCTTTGCAATAATTTAAGAAAAGGCTAGGAAAACAACAGATAGGGAATCTACCACATGGGTGATGCCCTAAATGCAGATCAGGATTGATTGATTGATTGATTGATTGATTGATTGATTGATTGATTGATTGATTGATTGATTGATTGATTGATTGATTGATTGATTGATTGATTGATTGATTGATTGATTGATTGATTGATTGATTGATTGATTGATTGATTGATTGATTGATTGAAATTTATTCACAAATGATGAAACAATATGGTGCCACATGTTCATCACAGTAGTAACATGAGAATGCTAAGACCTATCCTACCCATATAAGAGTTGCAACTATCCAAGACTTGCATTTTGAGTGTCTTTCACATCCATTGTATTCACCAGACCTTACCCCGTAGTCATTACCACATGTTTGGGCCACTCAAGGGGGCACTGGGAGGACTGGGAGGAAAGACATTTCATTCCAATGATGGAAAAGGATGAATTTAAGTTAAAGTATAAGATTTCCATCTATTCAAAACTACACATTATAATCTTATAGATTATTTAATCAACATTGTATTTAAAAGTGTACATATTTTGGCTCAATTAAGCCATCATCAGCACTGGGAAGATAATAAATGATTTTTACTTACTAAATAAAACATCCCATAACAATACAATTGATATGAAATGTTTTATTCAATAAGTAAAAACCATAACAATAACAATACAGAAACTTGAAAGGTAAATTTCATTTCTTGCACGGAAAAGGATTATGGCAGTGCACATGTGGCTGCATGGACAACAAAACTACCATTCATTTTTTTTCTTTTCTAGAGGAATCCATGTTCTTTTTAAGTGCTGGTGAACCTGCATTGAATAGAGACTACATAGAAAAATGATAGTTTTGTACCACTTTAGTTCAATAAAAGAAATTGAAAAAGAAAAGAATTTAAGACCAAAATATGGCTTCCGATTGAGATAGCTAGAAAAGGAAAAGGTGCGGTATCCAACTGATGAGCCCATGCTGCACTCTGGATGAATCACTGGTAACTTTTGACGATTGAGTTTCCTGAATTTTATTTCTAGCTATTTTAATCGGAAGCCATATTTTGGTCATGCTAGCCTGGGAGGGCAATATAGCAAGTGGAGATGTAATTCTCCCCTAGTACGTCGACATTGCATTGTGCTTATCACATGTATGGCTTGCAGTGGTGTTGCTACCGGCGTGCTAGCTGGCCAGTATCTTGGAAAAGGTGCGGTATCCAATGATGAGCCCATACTGCACTCTGGGAGAAACACTGGTAACTTTTGATGATTGAGTTTCCTGAATTTTATTTCCAAAAAGATTTAAGGTTTATATTTGACTTGCACCCCCATAGAATTTTTCTCTCCCTGTGGTAATCTATCTAGGAAGACTGACAATACCCTGTGTTGACTTTTGCTAACGTAACTGTGTATGTGGTTGAAGTTGTTAGTCCCTATTAAAAGATTTACAGAGTTCTGACAATCTGGTACTAGGGAGCTAACGGCTCTAGAAAACATGCAAAGGTGGTAGATATTTTCCACATTTATAGGCCATGGTGATATTGAATTAGCGGCTATCAGTATTTCACTAGAAATAGTGCCTGGCATTTTCAAAGGGTCTGCTCTCTGCAAAGGTGAATAATGGACTGCAGCTGTGGCTATTTGTTCCCAATATAAATGGCATTGCATGCTGTACTCTGTGCAATCCAGACTTTTACTGTGCTGAAGGGGTCAATGCTGATTGGTTGCCTATGGTGCAGGCGCGGCTCCATAATACGATCTGCAGAACAGAGGATAGAGGAAGACTGTCAAGGAAGTAGGAAACTACTATACAAAATAGTAAACAGTAAAAGAAATGAAAATATAAACATCTTGCACTGGAAACGGATGATGGTAGCTTTATACAAACAGAGGAAGGGATCAGGGATGAAATGAAGAAGTACTTCAACATGCTGTTAAATGGAGATGGGGGCAACACCACCACCAATTATTGAAGTGTAGATGAATCCAAAAACAACAAATACCCATTAACATGGCTTGCGGTAGAAAAAACACTAAGGAGCATGTGAAATGGGAAGTCCCCACGCTTTGATGATCTCAGCTCAGACATGATAAAGGCAGCTGGAATACCAGGCTTGAATTGGCTACATAGAGTGTTATCAGTAATTTGGGAAAGTAACAAAATTACAGAAGATTGGAGTAAAGGAGTCATCATCCCACTGCTCAAAAAGGGCAACCAACGGAAATGTGGAAATTACAGAGGCATCACGCTGTTGTCACACTCACTGAAGCTGCTGGAAAAGATCACAGAAACAAGACTTAGGAAGATAGTGGAACCTTTGCTTGAGAATTGCATTTGTGGACATTGAAAAAGCATATGATAGTGTTCCTCGAAACAAGATGTGGGAATGTCTGGAAGACCTAAAGGTGCCAAAGTACTTAATTGATAAAGTCAAGATGCTATACCAGAAGTGCTACAGCTGTGTCCAGATAGGCAACGGATGATCAAAATGGTTTGAAACAAAGAGAGGTGTCCAACAAGGAAGTGCTCTGTCACCACTCCTGTTCATAATAGTATGGACGCAGCTGTAGCCAGTTTCAGAGAAGGACAGGAATCTATGGGCGGATGACAAACATTTAGTTCTCCCATCATCACGCACAACTCCCAAAATGATCGCTAAAGATGCTTGAAGTTATCTGTGAAGGCAGAAAGCAGATTATTCATGGCATTTATAATCATGCTGGACTGATTACTGCATCATGACTATGCACCTGCACACACCTCACTCACCGTGGCACCAGCAAATTAATGTAGTATGTTGTTTGGTGGACTACCTTATAGACAGGTAAATAAGAAAGTCTGGAGATTGTTCAAGAGAGACTAAGCTTTCACGAGTTTAATGATCTGAAGTACATAAAATATGTCTTTCCAGTTTTCATGTTATATTTCATGTAATGTCATTTCAAAGATGAGATTGTTTAAGAAAAATCCTTGTTTGTTTTCTATAATGTTTAATCTGTTTGTTTGTTATTTTCATGCTTTCATTTAACATAAAATTCCATTAAATTCATTGTAAGTTCCTTCCGTTTTGTCACAATCTTTCAAATGTTCAATACCGTACCTTTTTCGACAGGTGTGCTAGGTACCAACTGATGAGCCCACCCTAGCACACGAGGGTGAAACGCTGGCAACCAAGAATGAGCTAGCTGGAAAATTTATAATGTCCAATAACGGACCATTTATATTGGTATTATAAATTTGCTCATTCAGGACAAATATTTCATATTCCCTATGGGAATCAACATCTATATCATCAAATACGACTCGTTAAAGCCCTATTCTTTTATTTAAGTAGGTAGTTATGTTTTCTTTCATACCCTATTGATCATTTGATGAAGTGACTACAGTAGACGTCTCACCCTTGAGATTAAGAAGAACTAGTGAGTACTTGCGATGCCGAGGTCCTGGAAGAAGATCGACAAATTAAGGGTGCAATATATCCCTCCACATAGAATTGGGCATTCTTCATAAAACAGGGCCAAATCATCATGTGCGACATACTTCGCACCAAGTAATGAATATCATTGTAGTTCTGTATTGAAGATGACTATACTTACAAGATTACTAATTTATTATTTAACCACATATTCAATACGTTTGGGTCTTATACAATTAGGATCTTGTCCTTATTTCATTATAAAAATATGAGACATGTTTCACCTTTCATAGAAGGCATCTTCAGTCATTATATCACCTCAAGATAAATCAGGCACCTGATAAAAAATTAAAATATAATTATTAAAATTTAACATTTACACACTTAAAAATAGGAACAGTTGAAAAGAAAAGTTGGATAACAATTTTGGTTTTATCTTGAATAACAACATATCAACTGTTAGCTATAAATAATTGATGGTTGTGTCAAAAGTACATAGCACAGTGCTTTCTAGTAGTAGTCTATCTTGATGTTTTTGTAATGTTACAATTTTTTAGAATGTTTATGAAAAGCATTGCAATGACATGGAATCAGTTAAGATCTTATTCAGAAATAATGTCATTAGAGTTGTGAAACCATCCGGTTGAAGTCTTTGGTTTGAGATTAAGATTTGTGATTATTATAAAACCAAAATTGTCATACAACTTTTCTTTTCAACTGTTCCTTTTGTAACTATAACCCCTCTCACTCTCCAATCGCCCGATCCTGATTGCACTACTGCGTATGGATGAGACTGCTAGGTATGCAATATCCACATAACAGGCTCCCAGCTGATGCTCATCTCCTGTGTAATGGCCCGTGTGCTAGCGTGAGGGTTATACCGGACAGCGTCCGTGTCTTCATCGTGATCAGACGCCACAGGATGATCTTGAACAGGCCGTGTTCTTCCCAGAAACACAATAGCCCACAGACCTCTTTCCACACTCTGAAATGTCATGTCTGTTGATTGTTGACTATCTAGATAGCGTTCTTGATACAGGTATTGTGCCTGGTATGCATTTTGTCTAGTTTCTCCAGAGGTGAGTAACATATCCAAGTAATTGTCGCTGGAATACATCACCAGGCAGTGAATAAGCTTTGTGTTGAAATGTGTTGTGACTTGCCTCGATGGAAGAGAGTTCGCGCAGCTACATACCTACTTGCCATCGTATGTTCGTATCATTCCAATGATTCACATTTTACCCTACCTGTGGTCTGTGAAGCTTGGAACATGTATGACGTAGCAAATTAGTTGCCCATATCGCAGGTACAGAACATCACCTCCTCATCCTCGTCCAGGTCAGCTCAATATCCTATGCCACGATACATACGGTCCATTACAGGGCCAAATAAACAAATCTGCCTGTGGATGCAATGAAGTATGCAAGCTTGCCACATCCCAGGCAACCGGCGACAAAGTCATTTTTAAAAAACTAAGTACTTGCTTTGGATTTGGCACTTCGAGCATCGCGCCCTACCAAGTGGGCTATTGCAAGGCTTGACATGCAGCACTCAGTTTCCAGTCTACACAATACCTGCTCCTGGTCTGGTCCTGTACTAAGGTACGTGTTCTTCATATCTTTGCTCGATTTACGGGTTTATTCGAGGTACCCATAATGAATTAATACTGGTGCTCTAGATTCCTGCTGTCTTCTAGCCTGCAAACGCACATCTCATTATATTACCCCGGTTTAGGGAGAGTGACCGATGCATTTCAGGATTATAGGAAAAGCAGCAAGATGAATAAAACTAAATTGCAAGGGGCTGGTGAACCACCCAGTATAAGAAAAAGTTACATATTACTGGTGGTACAGCTTATGCTAACAAATTAAGGGTGCAATATATCCCACCATATAGAATTGGCATAAGGAATGGCATTCCTTCATAAAACAGGGCCAAATAATCATATGCAAGGAGCAGTAGAGAAAAGAAGCATCCTTTACAATATTCCACTGTATTACTGTATATAAGAGAAAGTAATACTGTATATTACCAGAGGTACAGCTACCACCAGCACCACTTAGAGGTAGGAAAGTACCAAACCAATTAAAGGTTAACCACAAACAACCACTCTTAAATGAGTGTGTAAACAATACAGAGAAAAGCTTTATTGTTCTTTTCCATTTTTTAATGTTATAAACAATCAACACAGAGAGGTAAATGGGAGAAAATGCAATAAAATTACGTGCATTATGTGGAAGTAGATTTAACACTAAATCTGTCATTAAATACAAAATAATTGTCACCAATCCAGAGCATTTACCAAGCTTACATTCTGAAACTCCATCGTCGTAGGTGTGAAGAAGAATATGAAGACTTTTACATAGGAGTACTAGTGATTCTAGGTTGCGTGAGATGTTACTCTACCTGTGTTTCATTTTAGTCCAAGAACTATTTCAGTACCCTTATATTTTCTTGATTCTCAAACAGATATAATAAGCAATATGCCCTAATGCCAAAAGTTAAATTCGAAATATTCAACATGTACTTTATTCAAGTTTTCTCACAAGTTTGTAAGAAGTATCAGTCACTAAGTTAGTTTCATAACATATTTCATCTACTTTATTAACAGCTCTGTGTGCATTCAAAAATTGGTACATCCCAGTGGCAAAGTAAGAACAGGAATAAAGAGAAGATGGAACTCGAAATTGAAACACATGTGCACGTCATCTTCATATTTGATGTCAGAAAATCGGACACATAGTCCTAGAGCATCAGGTAACACAGGGATTCCAATGCAAAGAGGAGGAGGATCTCGTACTGGAAAGAAGAAAAGCAATGTTATCTTTCATTACATACATATTACTTATTCTGCATTCAAAGTAGCCAGAGCTATTTGAAGAAACAATAAAATTACTTACTAAACATACTTTCACTAATGCCCCAAAAATGCAATAACATGCTTCATAAAATTAAAGGTATGTTCTTTTACAGATGTTAGTTGTTCACTTTACCAGTCCTTAATTCTGATGCACAACAAGCAGCTACTATATAGATAGGCAAAGGAAATATACTGCCAACTATTTCTTAATAAAGCCTATGCCTAAATATACTGAGTAAGCTTAGGAACTCAAGTTAATGTTCTACATCAAGGTATAGAATTTCCTGTTACTCATGTCACTATCTGTAGATGTCTGTTATCCATCACTCGATGAAGAAGGGTGGGCAGAGACAAAATCTTACCTTACGTCCTGCAATGAAAGTATAAATCAACATCTGTGTTAATAGATACATATATAGAGGTGAAAGGGGACATGTTTAGTTGCCTGCTTCTTTCCACCTGGATAGCTGAGGCTAAAATCCTGATCTGATGTGGTGTCAGGAAGAGCATCCATCTTTAAATCCTGGTCAGAAATAGAAACTACTACTACTACTACTACTACTACTACTACTACTACTACTACTACTACTACTACTACTAGATGGTAATGCCATCTCTCTGGCCAGGGAGATGTGATATACTGAAGGAGATGTTCAGAGAAGGTGAGGGGGTTGGCGGTGGCCTATACTAGGAACTGTTCCGACATTTGCCATAGTGCAGGAGAATGGAAAACCAAGGGAAACAATCTCAGAATGGCCGACGGTGGGGACCGAACCCTTCCCTTCTCCCAAATGCAGAGGTGTAGAGTCACGGTGGAGTGTCGGCCACCCCTCCTCTGCTTGGTTAGTCGGTCGGAGGGCAGAGCTGTCAAACCACGGAACAGCCGTGGCCACCTGTAGACCAAAGCCCACTCTGCATCCAGAAACCAAAAATAAAATATCGTACAGTTTATGTAGGATATTCCATTATGGCAAACCACATTGCATACGAGTGTTAAGGTATTAATTCCAGTTGAGAACTGTTGGTAAATCTAAGACAGTGAATGCAAGTTGAATTATGAACCTTGAAATTTTCATCACCAAACACAAACAAAAAATAATTAAATCCTGGTTAGGGTTAAATCCTGGTCAGAAACAGAAAAGTGAGGATGAGTCCTGTGAGCCAAGAAATATCTGAGATAACCTGAAGAATGTGTTGGGGAGAGTGGAGGGCTCAGTAGCTTAATGATCGGACAAGTTGGCCGTGTGGTTAGGGGCGCGTGGCTGTGAGCTTGCATCCGGGAGATAGTGGGTTCGAATCCCACTATCGGCAGCCCTGAAGATGGTTTTCCATGGTTTCCCATTTTCACACCAGGCAAATGCTGGGGCTGTACCTTAATTAAGGCCACGGCCACTTCCTTCCAACTCCTAGGCCTTTCCTATCCCATCGTCGCCATAAGACCTATCTGTGTCGGTGCGACGTAAAGCCACTAGCAAAAAAAAAAAAAAAGTAGCTTAATGGGAAGTTTTTTTTCAATAACCCAGGTAATTACATATTTTTAGGGGTGCAGATATGAATTATTGCCGCCAGGATGGTGTAGCATAGTGGTAACATAACACTTCTTACTTAGAGGCCCTAGTTCGAATACTGACCAGTCTGAGGGCTTTAGTTCTGTACTGAAAACCAGAACAGGGGTCACTCAGTCTTGGGAAACAAATGGAAGAGCTGTCTGACATGACAGACAGTTGATCTGGTTACAAAAGCAATAATACAGCTGAGAATGTTGTAATCAAGTGATTGAACATCAAGAGCAGTGACATTATAACAAACTGGTGAACAATTTCAGACTTTTAAATTTCTCTTCCAAACATATATTAATATTACAATGCATCATTGTAATTTAGAATTAGTCATTTAGAAGTAGTGTTTTGATATTTTACGTGAACCAAGGTTCTTCAGCAGCTGAAGATGACGCACACATAGGATCGAAACTGCAATGTAAAAATATTATAAGTACTTTATAATAAATAATAGTATTAATTAGGTGGAAAGTTCCAGTCTTTATACTTGTGATCATGAGAATGCTGTCAGTGGCACTACAGTATCTCCAGGTTGCCTGGCTGGGCAGTAATTATCTTGGAGAACAAAAACCTTAAAGTAGGCTATATGTGCCACATGTAGAAAATGGATATAAGTTATAGCACGAGATGAAACATGCAGTTTTAGTATTTATTTATTTATTTATTTATTTATTTATTTATTTATTTATTTATTTATTTATTTATTTATTTATTTATTTATTTACTTATTTATTTATTTATTTATTTATTTATTTATTTATTTATTTATTTATTTATTTATTTATTTATTTAATCATTTATTTAATCCGTTTACCTTCCAAGGTTGGTTTTCCCCCGGAGTCAGCAAGGGACCCCATCTCTACCGCCTCAAGGGCAGTGAGACATTTGGTCGCTGTGATACAATTGAGAAGGAGGACCAGTACCTCTCCCAGGAGACCTCACCTGCTGTGCTAAACAGAGGCGTTTTGAGGTATGGGAAGATTGGAAGGGATGAGCAAGGAACGGGGAAGGAAGTGGCAGTGGCATTAAGTTAGGTACCATCCTGGTATTTACCTGGAGAAGAAGTGGGAAACCACACAAAACCACTTCGAGGATAGTTGAGGTGGAAATCGAACCCACCTCTACTCAGTTGACTTCCCAAGCCTGAGTGGACCCAGTTCCAGCCTTCGTACCACTTTTCAAATTTCGTGGCAGAGCCAGAAATCGAACCCGGACCTCCAGGCGTGGCAGCTAATCACACTAACCACTACACCACAGATGTGGACAATAATAATAATAATAATAATAATAATAATAATAATAATAATAATAATAATAATAATAATAATAATAATAATAATAATAATAATCAGACACTATAACATGGTTATAAAATGAGAGTGACTTAAAGTTCAGAATGTCTGATACTGAATAAGAAAGGAGAAATGAGAAATGAATGAGCTAGAAAAGAAAGAAAGAAAAAAATCTTGAGAAAGATCTTAGGACCCAAAAAAAGAAAGGATAGTACATGGAGGAATAGGAGAAATGAAGATCTATACTGACAGACAGAGAAGATCACAGACACCATACGTAAGAGGAGACTGAAGTTTTATGGGCACCTCACAAGAATGAATGAGAGCCGACTAACAAAGAAAATGGGTAGAAGAAACCAGCGTGGCATTGTTGCAGTGTTGCACAACTCCCAATAATTTTACACTTCATTTTTCGTCTTTTCTTTTAGTGTTTTAGTTTAATAAACCTAACATATATTCTAAACATGTTAAAATCAACCATCTTTGATCGTTCGCTACACGAACACTTTGTAACGGACCAATAAATCCTTCTGGCTTCAAATCAAATTCAGGGGTTTTGCTTTCCTACGGCAACTCCCTAGCGGACAGCGCGGCGCAAGGTACCTCGCCAGGGACGAGCCTAAGCCTGCATAGCATCAAATAGCATGCTCACCAGTGTCGGTCTCAAGGAGTTGCACGATACTAACAAGTTCCCTATCGTGAAACAGTTCCAAATGTTCCCGTTAAATTGCGCTACTCTGCGGAGATCACTTCATTCCTACTTTCTCTCGCAAAGATAATTTCATTTCCATTTTTTAAATTTACAATTTTTGCTTTACGTTGGCGACGATGGGATAGCAAAGGGCTAGGAGTTGGAAGGAAGCGACCGTGGCTTTACTTAACGCACAGCCACAGCATATGCCTGGTGTGAAAATGGGAAACCACAGAAAGCCATCTTCAGGGCTTCCGACAGTGGTGTTCGAACCAACTATTCCCCGAATGCAAGCTCACAGCTACGCGACCCTAACCGCGTGGCCAACTTGCTGGGTGATTTATTTTCCAAGCCATACCAGACCACCCACAATATTACCAACATCTTGCTTCAATGAAAAACAGGAGGGCAAAGTTCCAATTCAAGTGAGTCAAGGGTAACTGTGCAAAGCTGAGTGGCTAGGATGGGTTGAGGCACTGGCCTTCTGACTCCAACATGACAGGTTTGATCCTGGCTCAGTCCGGTGGTATTTGAAGGTGCTCAAATACGTCAGCCTCGTGTCGGTAGATTTACTGGCACGTAAAAGAACTCCTGCAGGACTAAATTCCGGTACCTTCGCATCTCCGAAAACCGTAAAAAGTAGTTAGTGGGACGTAAAGCCAATAACATTATTATTAAGTGTAACTGTAGTTATGGTGTGTAATTAACCTCTTATTTCCTGGGTTGTAATTGCCAGATGTATTACAGTTTTAGTAGGAATGTAACTCATTACTTAACGATAATAGAGTTCGTTGTTATTTCTGAAAGCTATAAAAACGTGACACTGAAAGGTAGCTGTGTTTGGTGATAGCCAAGGAAGGGGAATTGCGGGAGTGATTAACGACGAGAATATAGCAGCAACCGGAGAAATATATCCAGGAGCTTCTATCAGCAGGGTTGTGGAAAACGTAGAAGCAGCAACTAGGAACTTCGGGAGCGGCGATGCAGTGCTTATCATCGGTGGGACAAACGACGTAGCTCGCGACGACGCCAAGAATGTAAGATCACAACTTAAACATACACTAGGGAAGCTGACCCACACTAACGT
Source organism: Anabrus simplex (assembly GCF_040414725.1). NCBI lineage: Eukaryota > Metazoa > Arthropoda > Insecta > Orthoptera > Tettigoniidae > Anabrus > Anabrus simplex. The sequence goes on along the minus strand of NC_090268.1, from coordinate 355,101,651 downwards.
TTTTGTAGTGAACGTGCCCCACAGGCATGATTTGAGTAGAGATTCGTGTGTGAACATTGAAGTGGACAAGGTCAATACAGATATTGTTAAAATTTGTAAACATTTTCGGAATACTCAGGTTATTGAATGCAGCAGCTTTGAGAGATACTGTTATACAAAACATGGCCTCCATCTAAACAATTCAGGTAAACGAAAGATAGGAAATATTGTTCTAGATTTTATTAATCTTAAGATATGTACTGTAAAACAGGCAACTCCCTTGAGTTATAATACTGACCAGGAAAACTAGTAGAAAGAGCCAGCTATACTTTAAGCTGGCTCAGTCAACTAGAAAAAGAAACTCAGGATAGTAAGGAATTTCAAGTTACCCAATTGCAACAGTCAAGTTTTAGGGAGGAAGGGGGTCTGAGATTGCTCTTGGTAAACTGTCAAAGTGTAGTAAATAAACAATTAAAATTCGGTACATTGATGGAATCTTATGAGACTGATGTGGTGATAGGAGTGGAATCGTGGTTGAAAGAAGGGGTGGGTAATAGAGAAGTATTTCCAGAAGGGTACACAGTCTATCGTAGAGACCGAGGAGATAAAAAGGGAGGGGGGGTGTTTATTCTGGTGAAGGAAACTTACTGTTCACATGAATGGTTTACCGATGAAAGGGATGAAATATTAGGGATAAAATTAGTTTGTGATAATATGAAGGAGGTGGGAATTATAGGAACATACAGGCCTGGAAGAGAGGCAAGAGACATGGAAATCTTTGAAAAAATAATAGATTATACTTGTAAAAACAATAATAATGATATGGTAATAATTGGGGGAGATCCTAATTTGCCTGAAGTTGAATGGAAAGGAGCTGCAAGTGAAGCCCATGAACAGAAACTGGCAAATAAGTTAATTTGGGAGGGAGGATTTACACAAGTAGTACAAGAACCGACTCGTCTCAATAACTTACTAGATGTATTCTTGGTTAAACCATGGGAAATTGTTGATAAAACTGAGGTAATTGAAGGAATAGGAGACCATAAGGCTGTAATAATGGATGTAGGACTCGTACCAAAAAGGCTTAATAAGAGGGTTACACAAGACAAGAAATTGTACAGAAAAACTAAAGTTGATGAATTTGGGACTTACCTTAACTCACAATTCAGTTGTTGGATAAGTGAAGGGAGTAACGTGGATACACTTTGGGCTAAATTTAAAGGAATTATTTGGGAAGGAGAGAAGAGATTTGTACCTGTTAAGAAGGGTAAAATGACCTCAGACCCTGTTTATTATACAAGGGAAATAAGAAAATTAAAAAGAAAATGTAGAATAGTAAACAGGAAAATCAAAGAGGGTAGGGAGAGTAGAGAAACTAGAAAACAGCTAATGAGGGAACTGAATAGAGTGAAAAAGGAAGCAAAAGAGAATTATATGAATGGCATACTTCAAGAGGGTAATGACCACAAAGGGAAATGGAAAAAGCTGTATTCATATATCAGGAATCAAAAAGGAAAAGGAATACAAATTCCTACAATGGTGGGAGAAGGGGGTGAACACTATTTAACAGATACTGAGAAAGCAAACCTATTTAGTAGGGAATTTAGAGATTCAGTAGATGATTGTCAAGAGTTGGAAACTGAAACAGAAGATAGAGAGGGAGAGAGACAGAGGGAAACAAGAAGCTTCTCATTCACAAACGAAGATATTTTCAGAGAAATCCAACTGCTTCAGCAAGGAAAAGCAGCAGGGAGTGATCAAATTACTGGGGAGGTATTAAAGACAATGGGGTGGTACATAGTGCCTTATTTAAAATTTCTCTTTGACTATGTCATAAATAATAGTGTAATACCAAAGGAATGGAAGGAATCTATAATAATACCAATTTATAAAGGAAAGGGTGATAAAAGGAAACCAGAGAACTACAGACCAATCAGCCTGACCAGTATAGTTTGTAAAATTCTGGAGAGTTTAATATCGAAGTACATCAGAGGGATATGTGATGATAAAAATTGGTTCATGAGGAGCCAGTATGGATTTAGAAAGAAATTTTCTTGTGAGGCACAACTGGTGGGATTTCAGCAGGACATATCAGATCAGTTGGATTCAGGAGGTCAGTTAGATTGCATAGCCATAGATCTTTCCAAAGCCTTTGATAGAGTGGAACATGGAATATTATTAAAGAAATTGGAGGGAATAGGATTGGACGTAAGGGTTACACGTTGGATAAAAGCATTTCTAAATTCAAGGGTTCAGAAAGTCAAAGTAGGAAATAATGTATCTCAGGAAGAGAAAGTTTGGAAGGGAATTGCACAGGGTAGTATAATCGGTCCGTTACTTTTCTTAATATACGCAAATGATTTAGGGAACAATGTAACATCAAAAATAAGATTGTATGCAGATGACATAATTGTTTATAGAGAAATAAACAACATTGAGGATTGTTCAGAATTACAAAGGGACCTTGAAAGTATCCAACAATGGGTTGAAGAAAATAATATGAAGGTTAATGGAGGCAAATCAACTGTTACAACTTTTACAAACAGGAGCTTTAAAACTGAATTTGAATATACTTTGGATGAGGTAGTTATCCCAAAAGATGGCAAGTGCAAATACTTAGGTGTGAGATTTGAAAGTAATTTGCACTGGAAGGGTCATATTGATGACATTGTTGGGAAAGCATACAGATCATTACATGTCATAATGAGGCTACTTAAAGGATGCAACAAAGAATTAAAAGAAAAAAGTTACTTGAGTATGGTTCGTCCATTATTGGAATATGCAAACAGTGTTTGGGATCCTCACCAAGAATACCTAATAAAAGAAATAGATAGTGTGCAGAGGAAAGCAGCAAGATTTGTAACAGGGGATTTCAGGAGAAAGAGTAGTGTATCAGAAATGTTAAAGGAACTTGGGTGGGAAACTTTAAGTAAGAGAAGGGAGAAAACTAGACTTACAGGATTATATAGAGCCTATACAGGAGAAGAAGCATGGGGAGATATCCGTGAGAGGCTTCAGTTGGAAAATAATTATATCGGCAGGACTGACCACAAATATAAAATTAGAAGGAATTTTAGCAGAAGCGATTGGGGTAAATTTTCATTCATTGGGAAGGGTGTGAAGGAGTGGAACAGTTTACCAGGGGTAGTGTTTGATCCTTTTCCAAAATCTGTACAGATATTCAAGAAGAGAATAAACAGCAACAGAGAAAATAAATGAAATGTTAGAGGGCATTCGACCAGTGCAGGTTATTGTATATAAAAAAATGTGTGTGAATAAATTAATTCCATCCCCTGGTCTAAGGAGTTTGGACAGCCAAAGTAGGGGACTGCCTGTAGGGGTGAAGTACAGTGGGGACTTCGAGGGCCCTGGGACCGCTACGGTAGCTGTGAAGGCCCTTCAGGAACTCTGAAAAGTGGTGGCAAAAGGGGCTCTGGTTAAGACGCAGCAGGTCGTTATGCTACTTAGGATCCAGAACGGGTAAAAAAAAAAAAAAAAAAAAAGTAAATAAATAAATAAATGCAATGTAAATATTAATGTTATACCAGTTGTATAGTATCATTTGAAGTAATTCCACATACTGTATATCAGTTGACTATATTTGTAAGTAGGACAGGATATATTATAAGTAGAATTTTGTAAACAATATAAATTTATTAAGGATGAGCTGTGTGTTTAATAGAAAACATTGTTAGCGTAAATTGTATAATATTGTATTATAGGAAAAATTTTCTTCTCTTGTTAATTTAATATTTAGTGCTTGACAATAATGTATTTTAGTGTACCATTTGCCACCGAGGTAGACACCTCATTTGCAAATAAAGAGATTTTGATTTTGATTTGATTTTGATTTTGGTGCAACACCCAGCATCAGATACCACCAGCCACCTCTAGAAGAAACAAGAAAATACATGGAGGAAGTTGGCTTCACTCCAGAAGAAAATTTTAACAAATATATGTTTTCAGATAAAATTGATCAATTCAAGGTGTTCCAGGAAAAACAAAATGAAAAGTCCAATAACATGTGGTCAGAGGAGAGGAGAAGGAACCACAGCGAAATAATGAAGAAGTTCTGGGAGAAGAAAGAAGAAGAATAACAGATTTATTAGTCATCTAGAATATTTTAGGGTACTCAACAAGCTTGCAGTAGACTATAGAATTCGAGCACTGGTAGTGATTCTTTATAGGCCTAATATTATTGCCATAATAAATACCCAACTCATCTAGGAAAAAAATAAAGTGTTGAACTTACATGAGACAGTTTCGTTAAACAAAGACTTTTCATCCCAGGTTAGAGCTGCACTAATTCCAACATCCTGGGAGAGGTAGACGACAGCCAGGCAAGCTGAAACAAACACATTCATATTTACCACCAACATGCAATGGGAATCAGGTTACATGGCGTATCTTTTAATCTTACTATATTACTTCTTCATCTGTTTACCCTCCAGGGTCAGTTTTTCCCTCGGACTCAGTGAGGGGTCCCACTTCTACCACCTCAAGTGCAGTGTCCTTGAGCTTCAGACTCCGGGTCGGGGGATACAACTGAGGAGGATGACCAGTACCTTGCCCACCTGCTATGCTGAACAGGGTCCTTGTGGCGGATAGGAACTTTGGAAGGGATAGACAAGGAAGAGGGAAGGAAGCGTCCGTGGCCTTAAGTTAGGTACCATCCCGGCATTTGCCTGGAGGTGAAGTGGGAAACCACGGAAAACCACTTCCAGGATGGCTGAGGAGAGAAACGAGCCCCCCTCTACTCAGTTGACCTCCCGAGGCTGAGTGGACCCCGTTCTAGCCCTCATACCACTTTTCAAATTTTGTGGCAGAGCCGGGAATCGAACCCGGTCCTCCCGGGGGTGGCACCTAATCACACTAACCACTACACCACAGAGGCGGACTACTATATTACTACGTGATAAAATAATTATGTTGTATTTTATTGCAAACATGAGAGCAGATCATATTCAACAGTCTTAAATAAATAAATAAATAAATAAATAAATAAATAAATAAATAAATAAATAAATAAATAAATAATCATACCCTTGTGGCAGATTACCTATCAATTGTTTACCTAGTTTTTTCTTAAATGATTTCAAAGAACTTGGAAATTTATTGAGCATTTCCCTCGAAACATTATTCCATTTCTAATTCCTCTTCCTATAAATGACTATTTGCCCCAATTTGTCCTCTTGAATTCAAACTTTATCTTCATCTTCTTTATTACATTTTAAAGCTCCACTCAAGCTTATTCGTCTACCAATGTCATTCCATGCCACTACTCTTTCGTCGGAAAACACCCAGAATGAAACGTACTGCTTTATTTTGGATCTTTTCCAGTTCTCGTATCAAGTAATCCTGGTGAGCGTCCCATACACTGGAATGACAATTTAATAGAGGTCTTACCAGAGATACGCCCTCTCCCTTACATCCTTACTACAACACCTTAAATTTATATAAATAAAGTTGTAGAGGGTCCGCTGTCTTTAATTTCATTTGTTTTGACAATTTTTAGACATTTATCCATTTTAGGACAACTCAAGACCGTGTCAGTGGTTTTTATTTTTCGTATCTGTTTGTCTGAAACCATCAAAGCGAAACGTCTAAATATATCTTTTTTTTTTTTTGCTAGTTGTTTTACGTCGCACCGACACAGAGAGGTCTTACGGCGACGATGGGACAGGAAAGGGCTAGGAGTGGGAAGGAAGCGGCCTTGGCCTTAATTAAGGTACAGCCCCAGCATTTGCCTGGTGTGAAAATGGGAAACCACGGAAAACCATCTTCAGGGCTGCCGATAGTGGGATTTGAACCTACTATCTCCCGGATGCAAGCTCACAGCCGCGTGCCTCTACGTGCACGGCCAACTCGCCCGGTGAATATATCTTGATTAAACTTCATATTTAGAGTATACACTTCTACCTGCACATTAGATATGCATATAATTTAAAAATCACTGAATAGATTCTAGGTTTATAGGAAAACCAGAACAGTTTTCTTCCATTTACTCTTATACTATTGATTTTCTGTAAAATCCGTGGACTATTTGTGAAACGCCCCTTCATTTTTAGCAACTTTTGTTGTGTACATAATTTTGCTTACCAGTATTCTTGAGATGATGGAGAAAATTACTATTTTCTGCAGCTTTCATGCTCTACATTGACTGACCGACAGACCGACAATGAACCTACCGGTTACCATGGCAACGTCTATGGCTGCTTGCCAGCAGGGAAGTAATGAATGCCATTTTTGTCATCATACCTGTAAACTCGTGGTTGTTCCTTGGGTAGGAAGCGAGACGTAAGTCAAGTTGGCATTCTATTGGATATTAAAATGCGGAATACCGTCGTAGGTTACAATCGTCCTCGAATAGCACTAAGGGGGGACTGTTAATATTTCAACAGTACCGCGGAGTGTAGCGACAAGAAATCTGGTGTACCCAATTGAAAGTTGAGTAAACGCCAGAATGTAGGCCTATAATGAAACTTATGTGGCCCCTAATTGGCTGATTGGTTAATAATAATAGTAGTAATAATAATAATAATAATAATAATAATAATAATAATAATGTTACTATATTTACGTCCCACTAACTACTATCGACGGCTTTCCGAGAGGCCGAGGTGCCGAAATTTTGTCCCGCAGTAGTTCTTTTACGTACCAGAAAATCTACCGACATGAGGCTTGCATATTTCAGCACTTTCAAATACTGACTAAGCCAGGATCGAACCTGCACAGAACTAAATTCTACCAACTGAATTATAAGTCATTGTACTCATATTTCTTAGTAAATGACTTGGCAACACAGCGCACATCCCTCACTAAAGTGATACTCTCATAATACGCGACACTGAGCGAGATATCGAGGGACAGCTACTGGAGCTCACTCTAGCGGATAGACCTGAACAGTACTGATTCTCTCATAAGAGCACGTGTATTTTTGTGTGAAGTTTTTGGTGTTATTTATGCGTTTTCAGTGAGTTGACATAAATAAATAGTAGTGTGTGTCATTCCTTGATATCTCCTCTCAACATAAGGGGAAAGGTATGTGCTGTGTTTGGCTGCAGTAATTACGAAGTAGAGAAAAATGCGTGGTCGTTCTTCAGGTTCCCTCGTGACAAGAACATGTAAGTAATATTGTGTTTGCATATATATTCTTCCAGTGACAGAGATTTTTATAGTACTTCATAATCGTCTGACCTGCTCGACCCATATTTTAATTGGCATAAAATGTAATACGCATATTTTATTCTATAGTGCAGCAGTTAACCTTCAATACCGATGTGTTGTTGTAGGTGTGATCTGTGAGTTTTGAAATGTTACAGAAGTGATTTGGATAAGGTGTACAAGAAAGAAGGGACGTTACGCTTATATATTGATATTTTTACGCTTACGCTTATATAAGAATTATAAGATCTGTTCAGATCATTTCCAGGCCAGCGACTTTAAAAATCCTCGACTATACAGCCAAGGGTATGTTACATTTTTACTCTAATTGTACGTAAATATTCCTCAAAGCATCACTATCGACAACATTTTCATACTTTTCTTTCTTTTATCCCTCTTCTCGGATTAAAGCCGGGATTTTATAGATTTTCTTTCTGTTAGTAGGCTTCATGTTAAGACGAAAATTGTCCAGCTATTAAATGTTAATTCTTTGCATCGTATGTGTAAGGAATGTGCCGATATTTTTATTGACAAATGTCTTAATGTGATGATACAATGTTTTTAAATGAGGAAAAAAGACAAATCCAACCGTAAGAGTTCACGCAGGAATCCTAAAGCTAAAAAAGTAATGCATAAATGAAATAAATGCATAAATGAAAGCCATTTCACAGCAGTCCATTTCACACCTTGTTTATATGTCTAATTTCAGTCTTTGAATAATAACCTTTTAAATAATTCTTCATTCATTTATCCAGAATTGCTTTAGCAACTTCGAAGTTAATATCTCAATAACACTTTCTTTCTAGACGTTTATCCATTTCCGTTGATATTTGAATTTAGCGCGATTTGTTCAGGTCAAGTCACTAGGAGCGCCACTGTCGAATTGTCTCCCATTTTAGCAAGGCTAAATCCGTAAGTGTCGCGTATTATCTCTACTGTATTTGATACTCTCCTCCACATTTCAGTAATGACTCCAATCGAGCACACGTTGAGAAGGAGCTAGATAAATAAGTTCACTCTATCGGACCTGGTGTTACCGAGCTCGATAGCTGTAGTCGCTTAAGTGCGGCCAGTATCCAGTATTCGGGAGATAGTAGGTTCAAACCCCACTGTCGGCAGCCCTGAAAATGGTTTTCCGTGGTTTCCCATTTTCACACCAGGCAAATGCTGGGGCTGTACCTTAATTAAGGCCACGGCCGCTTCCTTCCCACTCCTAGCCATAAGACCTATCTGTGTCGGTGCGACGTAAAGCAACTAGCAAAAAAAAAAAAAGGGGGGGACCTGGTGTTTACAGTAGGTTTTCGATAGTTCGCTGTGTCGAGCGCGGAGTTCATTCGACCACTTTGCACGGTGGCAGCAATAGCCCCAGTGGAGAGCTGGGAAAGAAGCGTGCCTTCAGTCAACGCATGAGGCGTTCTCTCGGGGTAAATGGAGCAAGAGACTTACCCTTGGATATCTGGGTTGAAAGGGTTCATGGTGAAGTCAACTATTATTACCTCACACAGCTTCTAACAGGACATGGATATTTTCGGAAATTCCTGCATAGGGTGCGTGGAGCGAGTAATGCAGCATGCGCATACTGTGACGACATGGATGATGTACTTCAGACCGTCTTTGTGTGCGGCCATTGGATGATAAAGAGAAGATGTGTGGAAACTGAATTGGGAGAACTGACGCCAGATAATATCATTTCTGTGATGCTACGGAACCAGGAATCCTGGGATCGGGTGGCAGTGTATGTGGAGGTGGAGGATGTCCTTCGTCAGAAGAAGAGGGATTTGAAAACGTACGAACGCCCGTAAAGGAGAAATGAAGAAAGAAGTAAGCACGACATCACCTTGAAGTAATGCGAGAGTGGTTCTGGGGTGATGATACACATCGTGGGAAAAGGATGCGTGGTTTTTAGTGGGTAAGAATCCTAAATGGTTAGCGTGTTGGCCTACGGTCACAGGGGTAGGGTCGGGAATTTTAACCATCATTGGTTAATTCCGCTGGCACGAGGGCTGGGTGCATGTGTTTTCTTCATCATCATTTCATCTTCATTACGATGCGCAGATCGCCTACGGGAGTCAAATCAAAAGACCTGCACCTGGCGAGCCGAACATGTCACCGGCCGCCACCGCTCGGGACTGACACCGTAAGACTGATTGAGTATCGCCTGCTTCGGTAGTTAAATAGGCCAGCAGACTATCATCATAGTTTCCTCTTCCAGATATTCTGCATTAATTGTTCATTGTTAATTAGCATTCAGTTTCCTGTAGGAACGTCATTATCGCGAACCTCAACAATTCGCCGGCGCTATTGTTTTCCTCATTGCTGACCCGTCCAAATTGTCGCTGCCCGCCAGTATTGTCTTCAACCACCGGTCCCGCACAGTCTCGGCCTTCATTGTCATAATAATAATAATAATAATAATAATAATAATAATAATAATAATAATAATAATAATAATAATAATAATACACTGAGTATAATAGCGTGTGGCCTCCGAGGAGGCCTGGTGCAGGTCTGTGAAGTCGACACCAATGATGTGAATGGTAAATAGGAATAGTAATGAAAACATTTCCGTGACTTAGTTCTTATTCCACACACCATGAACTCCACAAGAACCGCTAGGTGATTGGTAAATAATGTTGCAAGTACAAATACAGTACCGGTAGGTCCTACAGTTATTTTGTAATAAATGTCATATTTATTAGGGAAGATGAAGTGCCATTAGATCTGGTACAAGAACCTCGGACATATTCTCTTCGAGTCAGGTGAGCCGACCCTGAGTGAGCTCGGGAGTGCCCGTTTATGGGTAGGCTACATATACGGCCAGAAAAGAAGAAGAAATCAGATTTATCATTTTAGTTTGACTAGAAATGATCATATACCGAAAAAATGGAACATTCCTTCATCATTAGTTTGATGGGTACTTGTTTTGATTTTCTTTTCAGTACAACTACATTTACTTAATTGTTTTAAATTTATAAGGCGTCAACTAGAAAGACCTGCACTAGGCCTCTCCGGAGGCCACGCGCCAATATTATTGTTTTTAATTTACAAGTACAGTATTTACTTTTCCTTTCATGAATGTTGATGGACTTTATAGTTTCATAGTACTGTACACCTGCGATGTGTCTGACGGGTTCATAAAATCTACCAAAAACTTACCTATTTAATACTGTGAAAGTGCTAGCGAATTCAACAGTGATAGGAGCTAGGTTTCGTTTGCATACGTCACAGTCAAGTGAGGGAACGAACACATTCGGCACGGCAGAGGAGCGACATTCTATTGTGAGAATGAAGTTCTCCTCATACCATTCAATGAATTGTTGATTGGAGCATATCATTTTTTAAACACAGACTATAATCGCAAGAAAAACCGATCTTTTAAAATATTCAGGTTTGATTTACTCTGCGCTCGATATTAATAGGCATCCAGGCATGGTTTTACTTTTCTATATTTACACAATCAAAGAAAACTGACCCGTTACAAGTTTCATGTTACGATGTACAAATATACGGGGTTGAAGCGTGCAAGCCAAGAGTTATAACCTTGGATGGTAATGACAGAATTTCCACTAAGAAAACTAAAATTCCTGTTATTCATTCAGTAAAACGTAATATATTTACATACTTCAACAAGTTTAATCCTTGATTTTTAAGAGTGTTTAATGCTCTTCATTGAGTTTTTGAAAATAGTATTTAAAACTTATCATCAGACATCCATTGATCCTCTATAAAACGAGTAGGTTTCATCACTAGTGAAGACACAGAGATTTGCTATCCACGTGCACCATTGTAAATGCAATAACAAGCAGATATACTGTATGTCTTCAAATAAATAATCTAACTGGTGTTATTCCAGGTATACATGATTGAACTGATGTTGAATATCAGATTAGTTAAGCTCAAGCAACAACAGCCACAGCTTACTTGCTTTATTCTTATTATATTAGAAATATTTCTAAAGCACACCCTTCTTAAAATACGATAGTGAAAATTGTAATTCACTGCGTAAAGTACAAAAATAGTTTGAGGTACCAGTAAACTCTTTATTATTGTACCCGGTAAATAGGGCCTATCAACCATCTGCGGTGTAGTGGATAACTGACACCCCCGGAGGCCCAGGTTCGATTCCAGGCTCTGCCACGAAATTTGAAAAATGGCACGAGGACTGGAACATGCTCTACTCAGCGTCGGAAGGTCAACTGATTAGTAGGGAATCGATTCCCACCTCAACCATCCTCGAAGTGGTTTTTCGTGGTTTCCCACTTCTTCTCCAGGCAAATGCCAGGATAGTACCTGACTTAAGGTCCGCCTCCGTAGCGTAACGGTTAGTGTTATTAGCTGCCATCCTTTGGGGCCCGGGTTCGATTCCCGGTACTACCAGAAATTTAAGAATGGCAGGAGGGCTGGTATATGCTTGAAATGGTACATACAGCTCAACTCCATTGGGGGTGTGCCTGAAAAGAGCTGCACCACCTCGGGATGAGGACACGAGTTTACTTTACCTTACTTAAGACCACGGCCGTTTCCTTCCCTCATCCTTGTCTGTCCTTTCCAATCTTCCTATCCCACACAACGCCCCTGTTCAGCATAGCAGGTGGGGCCACCTGGGTGAGGTACTGGTCCTCCTCTCCAGTTACATCAACGACCAAAGTCTTACGCTACAGGACATTGCCCTTGAGCAGGTGGAAGTGGGATCCCTCGCTGAGTCCGAGGGGAAAACCAACTCTGGACGGTAAACGGAATAAATAATAACAATAAATAATAAAATAGGGCCTATGCGTAACAGAACAGAGATATCAAAAATGAAGTTCCCAGAAGGAAACCATAATTTAATTTCATCGATTGAAAATGTTAAAATCATTCGGGCAAACACATGAACACTTCCGAGCAGGAGGAACCATTCCTAATCTGTGTTCGAAGCTGTGTTGCCAACTCAGCGAATTTTCCGCTAAATTTGTTGGAATTAGAAGACTGTCGGCGGAGAAATATATCATTTAGCGGACAGCGGATTTTTTGGCGGAATTCTCGATTTATTATAGCGGAATTTAGTGTTTTATCCATTTTACGTTTTTTTTCTCAATTGTACTCCAATCTGTCTCTGAGCTATTCCGTATTTCTTGTCATGAGCTAGCAGTCACATGAGGAAAACATGTTATTTGGATTTGATGTTATGAGATCATGGTATCATAAATTTGTAATGCGTGGGTATAGGGTACTTATCTCTTAGTTGACGAATGACGACAGATAATGAAACTCTGAGCGAGTAACATTTATATTTATGCTCTGAAGGAAGACCGTTTAACGAACTGGCCTGTTCTGTGTGTGGCCCTTGAGGTAGGGGATTCACCTAGTTTGCACCCGGCAGTAAAACGCCTACAAGTTATAGCTCGCCGGCTCGCAGGCAGGTGCTTAATCCCAGTGAAACTCACAGATCAGATGAGTGCAGATATTTACTTTTATTATTATTATTATTATTATTATTATTATTATTATTATTATTATTATTATTATTATTATTATTATTATTATTATTATTATTATTATTATTATTATTATTATTATTATTTGAGGTCGGATTTCTTGGCGGAATTTTAGTGGATTTTTAGTAGTATTTAGCGGATCTTTAAAATATAAGTTGGCTACACTGGTTCGAAGTCCCTCACAGAATGAGAGCCAGATCGCCTTGGCCATGAGAGGCTCAATTTCTGTATTGAGGAACTATCTTTGTGGACATGGCAGACATGATCTTGAGGAACGTTCGTATGTAGAAGAAAGAACACAAAAAAGAAGTGTCTCGTATAATTTGCCTTGTGGCAGCCCTTGACTCGGGAAGTTGCTCTAAATGAAAACCTCTAAATAATAATCTGAAAATGTTCTGAACCACTTTCGTAACTTTACCGACAGAAAACAGTCCCCAGTAGGCCTAACTCTACATTAACTAACGACCTAGGGTACCCTGACTCAGCAATTTGGAATTTATCAATCAGTCACCAATGATCTGCATTTAGGGCGGGTGGCAGATTCCCTATCTTTTTTTTACCCAGTCTTTTCTTAAATAATTGCAAAGAATTTGGAAATTAATTGAACATCTCCCTTGGTAAATTATAGATATTAATCCCTAACTCCTCTTCCTATAAACGAATATTTTCCCCAATTTGTCCTCTTGAATTCCAACTTTATCTTCATTTTGTGATCTTTCCTACTTTTAAAAACACCCCTGAAATGTATTCGTCTAATAATGTCATTCCACGCCATCTCTCCACTGACAGCTCGGAACATACCACTTCGTCTCCTTTCTCCCAAGTCTTCCCAGCCCAAACTTTGCAACATTTTCGTAACGCTAATCATTTGTCGGAAATCACCCAGAACAAATCGAACTGCTTTTCTTTGGATTTTTTCCAGTTCTCAAATCAAATAATCCTGTTCAGGGTCGCATACACTAGAGACTAGAACAATACCCTAGATGGGGTCTTACCAGAGACTTGTATGCCCTCTCCTTTACACTCTTACTACAACGCCTAAATACCCTCATAACCATGTACAAAGAGCTGTACCTTTTATTTACAATACCGTGCATGTGATTACCCCAATGAAGATCGTTCCTCATATTGATGTCTAGGTACTTACAGTGACCCCCATATGGAACGTTCACGCCAGGTCTTATAGGATTTCCTTGTAGACAGTATTCGTTTTCTTCCTCCTGATGTACATACAATATATGAGAGCCGAAATAAATCTTGCTGGTAAAAAAGAAGCAAAAAAAAAAAACTTTAAACTTGATATAGGTTTAGAAAAGCTTTAAAAATACGAGGAAACTGCAGAAATCAGATCATGTTTGGAGAAGATAGCTTACCTACGAAAGCTAGATTGCGGTAAGTCAACTTTTGATGTAAATAAATGAACTGTTGACAAAAATAGAAACAAGCTGAAGAAAATAATGACAAAGGTAAAACAAGCATGGACTGTACATATAAATACTGTACAGAATATTGACGAAGCTAAAATAAAACTTATTTTAAACATGTTTATATGATTGTAACTGTGTTTTTCTATCATTTAACCAGTTTACAGCCTAGGAAAAGTGTAATGGAAATCAGCTTTTAAGATTTTAAAATAATCCTAGAATAATACAGAGTGCAGCAGATATACAGTATGGATTGAAGATCCATCGTGGTGCGCAAAGAAATGGCTGTACGCTTTTTCCACACTGCGTTTATTTCAAAGGGCGTTCTTTTTTGTTTCAGTACACCATTTCAGCTTGCTATAACTGCTTTACTACACGCTGGCCTTCGGCACCGTACCATTACATAAACTTATTCTACAAACAACTAAGCCACCACTTCATTAGAGTTCCGTGGACTGCTCAGTGTACTGAGCATCACAATCAGCTGGTAGATTGTTAGATATAATCAATGCAACTGTGCATTTACAGCAACTGGAACGTATTGAAGAAAACCTAAAAATTGTCGAGCCACCTCTAGTTAGCCCAAAGGTGTCATTTTGTTAAAGGATAACCCGAAGTCACACATAGCTAAGGTGTTACCATTGTCCACTTCGATTGTGAAACACTAATACATCCAGCACATTCCTTCTGATTACCATCTGTTCCATTTACCAGACAATCTTAGAGGACGACACTTCAGAACCCTTGACGAGATTACACCATCCATTGGATGTTCTTCGTCCATGTTCCGCTGAGCTCTACCACACTGCGATCCAAGGTCTCCCTGAACTTTGGAGAAAGGTCACTGCCCCTCATGGGGATTATTATTTTGTGATCTGCTTGGAATGGCATGGTGAAAATTTGACAGATCATTGCAAGTTTCCATTATGCTACATAATGCTATCAAGAAATTATGACCAAAAAATCGGCATTTGCTTACCTGTATTATCGAGACCAATTTGTGGTACATGTAGATCAATACAGCAGCTACAAGTGTCGTTTGCGCATTCACAGCCGCTGTTTTGTTGCTGCAATCGTTGAATATACTGCGCAAATATTTCACCGTTAGCGACCAAAGAATTGTAATCTGTAACAACTCCAGTACCTGCGAAAAGAATTTGTTAGAAATTTTAATTATAACAGTTCTGACGATAGGAATCTGAATATAAATCTGAATATAAATGCAATAAGTTCGAATTAAGAGGCTTAAAAGGGCAGGTCATCTAATTAGGATGGAAGAACACCGAATCCCAAAGAAGGTATTCTTAGGAAACTTTGGAGGAGGAAGGCCTGTGGGAAGGCCACGTAACAGATGGGAAGATCCGAAATTGGAGACTTGCTGCGCAAGATCGACAAGTTTGGCGGAGAGCAACTGGGGAGTCCATGACCCGAAAACGGGCCGTAGCGCCATAGGAGGAGGAAATGGAATAAGAGATATTTCTGCTGACGTCGCGAACAACCGAGCTCTTGGGGAGGAGGACAATAACGTTAGTGAAATTATGCTTTAGAAAGTGGAAAAGATGATAAATAAACTCCATTGCCATAAATGAGCAGGGGTATATTAAATTCGACCTGAAATGATTAAACATAGTGGGAAGGCACTGATGAAATGTCTTCATAGCGTAATAAGATTAGGATAAATGTTAGTAAGATACCTACCTTGTGTATGGACGAAAACTAACTGCACCTATCTACAAGCAAGGGAAGACGAAGGATTGCAACAACTATCGAGATATTTCATTGATCAATATACTAGGCAAAGTTCTCGCTGGCATTTGGGAAGGGAGGGTGCGATCAGTGGCTGAGAGTAAGTTGGATGAAAACCAGTGTGGTTTCAGACCACAGAGAAGCTGTCAGGATCAGATTTTCGGTGTGCGCCAAGTAATTGAAAGATGCTACGAGAGGAATAGAGGGTTATGCTTATAGTTTGTAGATCTAGAGAAGGCATACGACAGAGTACCGAGGGAACATGTGTTAGCCATGCTGACGGATTATGGAATTATGGATAGATTTATTAAAAGCAATCAAAAGGCATTTATGATTACAATTGAGCTGCAGTGAGATTTGATGGTAGAATGAGTTGTTGGTTCAAGGTACTTATAGGGATTAAATAAGGCTGTGATCTTTCACCTTTGTTGTTCATAATTGACAGTGATCATCTGCTGAAAGGTATAAAGTGGCAGGGTGGGATTCAGCTCGTTGTCATTGTAGTGAGCAGATTCACTTATGTCTGTTTTGAAGTGTCGAGTTTCTTGAATGTGAAGGTGTTTTTAAAAAAATGGGTGTGTGCCAAAATATACCTTCAGTGTAATATTTGGGATAAGCTGTACAATTTGAATATTCATCGTTCGATTTGCAATGATGAACATGTTTCCACCTCCAATAGGATTTATACCGTAGTGAATATATGTTAGAGGATGCCTTGATTCCTTATATTGATATGTATGTAATAAGACGTAGGAAAATACAATTTGTTGTCTAATTATTAGTTTCAGATTGTGTACAGTAACTGCCAGAACTTTTGGTATGGGCTGCTACAGTTAATTTCTTACTTATATCCAGGAGCCTATCAGTCAATACAAAGAACTAACATCATGACTATATCATCATGTACATCTTTGGTAGAATAGGTTCGTACGAATGTTATTAGTCAGGAAGTTGTTCTAGCTATGAGCATTTTTATGATAAAAATATTGTTGCATTAGAGATGTTACATAGTCGGAGTACCCATTTTTCTGAGGCCACTGTCCAATTTCTGAATTTAACCTCTAATTAATGGATGTTCACAAAATTTTCTAGCAATTCTGTTTTAATAGTTTTTGTAACTGCTTATTTTGGCAAAGCTGTTGGTTAGATCAAATTTATCTGTTGAATATGATATGTATTTATGTAACTTGTTTATTTTGTAACGGTTCAAATCCCGTTACAAAGTGATATCTGTATTTTTATTATTGTATGATTTTATCTGTATTATTATTATTATTATTATTATTATTATTATTATGTCAGTATTATTATTATGTTATCTGTGATATTGTACTATTATTGTAATTATCCGTTTTATTCAATTTTGCAATTGCCTGTTGCTTGCAAGATTGCACTTAGATGTATACACATATATACGTATGTGTAGTATAACACTCAATACCTGTACAGTGAGAATTGTAGTATATATCAGAGATGGGATGTGACGTTGGGGCATTGTGCAATATTGTTGGCGATTCTGCCAAGTCATCGCCGCGCCTTGGCTACGTCATTGTATTTATTTAGAATATGCGCGCACGGTGTCATAGCCGCGGGGCTATTTCACCACTGTATGTAATATCTGTCGCGTAGGTGGGAGTATGTCATTGTTATTTCTGGAGATTACGTAGCTGTGTCAGCCAACGTCTATAAAAGGTAGCTCCATGTTGTAGCGTCAGTCATTAGTTATACGGATGCAGTACAGTGAACAAGTCTACTAGATCAAGAGACCTTAGTTGGCCAGTGAACGAGAGATGGTGAAGACTCAGTGAGCCATTATTGGTCATTGAGAGAGTGAGACCAAATGGTTGGTCCGTCACTTAGTGGAAGACGCGGACGCAAGGCTTACCAAGAAGTCAGAGAGGGCAACCCTGGACCTGCCAAGAGGTCATACCATATTGACTTACAAAGAAGTCAGATGAAATGGAGAAGAAGCAGTCGCAAGGATGTATCACCACGTTAGGCGTGACACATCTACAGTAAACACCAGAGCAAAGGAATACGTCGTAATTACACTAAAAGTGTTGAAGGTACAGTCAAGTGAATCAGTGAGGGAAATATTTCGTATAAATTGTTAAATGTCCGGTCAAGAAGAATTCAAATTCATGCCTAGTTTCTTTTAGTTGCAATGTCATAATTTCACATTCTCATCTGTTTTATCGCAACAAGACTCACTATTTTTTGATATATTATTTAAAGAATATATATTGTTCTATCAAACGAATTCAGAGTTTCATTTCATTGACAGTAAAATATCTTAACCTCAAAATTAATGGGGAAACCGAACGCCAATCTCCTTTTCCCAGAACTTATATGGTATGTTGTCAAAAGTAAGCTTATTACCCCACACCCTAGAGATAGTCAAGAGTCTCATTCTATTATTGCTGTACTGAGTGACAGCTGGCGCCCTTCAAATAACGTATGTGTAAGTAAGCAGGTAACAAGTAAGTGTGAGTACAGGGTTCGACGAGTGTGTATTTTATTTAATGAATGTTAATTTTCATAATTTCCAGTTTAAATGCAGATATTCAGATTTCTCAAGTTAAATACAGATTTACATATGTTGTAAAACGAGTCAGCGACTTAGGAACATGTCTCATTTTGGCGCCCAACGTGGGGCACGAAGAAATTCAGAATTTGTTCTGAATGACAGCATATCATAGGTTCATTCTGGGAGGATTATGCACAATTTAAGCCAACGGAAAGTATTACCGGTAAATATTAGGAGTGTAACTTTGTGATATATATTTGTATTTTGGGGATATGTCAAGGGATTTGAAGAGGGAAATTAATTTGAGATCGCGTACTATCACTAGTGAACCAAAGATGGACAAGGAAGGCAATGACAAGTCATGTGACGACGAGGTCATTGCTTCTGCGGACATTCAAGGTGAAATTCAGAATAGGGAGCAGGTGAATACGATGAAAGCTTCTGAGGAAATTCAGGAAAGTGCAGAAATTGAGAAGCACACTGAAACCCAGAAGGAAATCGCGGGGGGAATGAACCAAGATTTTATAAATTTGCTGATGGCCAAATTTACCGAGATCAGTAATGAAAACTGTAAAAAACTGAGTGAAAATAGTAAGATAGAGATGAAAGAATTTTTTAGTAGTAGTAGTGAAAATAGTAATAAACGAATGGAAAAGATGAGTGAAAATAATAAGAAAGAGATGAAAGAATTAATTGATAGTAGTAATGAAAACTTTAATAAACTGTGTAACTCTCTATGTAGCAAAATGGATCAGTTTATTAGCAGTAATAACGAAAATTGTAATGCGATCATTAGTAAAATAGATTCTAAGATATTAGAGATAAATAATCAAACATCTAAGTCAACATGTAAGTTAGAAAGTAAGTCAAATGAAGAATGTGTTGAAATTGAAGGTGAAATGAAGTTGGATCGGAGCGATTTTCATACTCAAATTAAGCATGTCAAAGGAGCATTTTCAGGGAATATCGTAGAATTAAGTGATAAAATTTCTAGTAATCGGGAAGAAATTCATGAGGTAGTCGAGAAGAGATTGGACAAGATTTGCAATGCTGTTGGGGAAGAGATGGGGGAACAGATTAGTAGAAATGAACAAATTGAAAGTAAACTTGTGGAGGTCACTGAACTACGGAACGAACAGGAAACGCTATCACAGCAGGTGAGAAAGAGAGAGGAAGAATTGCAGGAAGACGTGAGAATAGTGGAAGAGAATGCTGAGAGAGCAGCGGAAGAAGAAGAAGAAGACGTTGAGAACTGCCAGGGAGTAATTCGGCAGGAATTTGAATTTGCAGGTGAGATGACGGGAGAAATGATAGTGGCGAGTGGTTTGTTCAGTAGGGATCGTGATTTAACCAAGTTTTCTGGAAGACAGTTCAGTACTATAGAATTTGTGAAAGTAGTTGAGAAAAGATATGCAAGTAAGTTGAGGAATAATATTATTGAAAGGGAATACGTGTTGGAGATTTTGTCTAATGTTTTTGTCGGTGAAAGTAGGATATGGTTTCGAGTATACTGGAATAATATGTCTAATTTAGGAGAATTTAAAGTGTTCATTGATAGGCTTTGGAAAGAATGTGTGCAAGGGCGCGCGCGAGAGAGAGAGCGCATGATGTCTGGGGAAAGTGGTATTGTAGAGAGAAGAGGTAAAATGCTAGCCGTGTATCAGAGGAGAGGGGGTGATCATGATGAGCAGAGGATTAAGAGTTATGTTGATGGTGATAGTGGTCAGAGGAGTAACGAGAGAGAATCGGAAGATGGGAGGCGTATGGATTTGAGTTGTGAGAGAGAAGATCAGGAGAGAAATCAGAGAAAATCGGAAGATGGGAGGCGTATGTATTTGAGTTATGAGAGAGAAGGTCAGGGGAGTAATCAGAGAGAATCGGAAGATGGGAGGCGTACGGATTTGAGTTATCAGAGAGACTGTGATAGTCTTAATATGAATGTTATCCAAGTTTCTTTATGGAGTCAGAGTATTTCAGATTCACAGGGAATCGGGTAAGTTAAGTGGACAGGCTGAAGGTAGTAGATGAACAGGTATGTAATATAAGTAGTTATGTAGTGAAAGTAGATTTAAGTGTGTAGTGTGATTGTGACCTAAGTAGTGTTAAGTGAGATATTTAAGTAATGACGTAGCCGTAGATAATGAAGTAATTAATGGTAGCAGTAAGTTAGACGTAAGAAGTGTTCTGGTAAGTGATGTAAGTACTTGTAATGCCGAGAATGTGATGTACGTAGTGAGGTAGTAACTCCAATTATGGAAATTGTGATATGAAGAAGGTACTATCAGATCTTATAACAGCCGTTGGGTAAGTCACAGTGAGTAAATAAGATAGCGGTACCAGTAAATTGAAGATAATTGTAAGTTTCAACTATGCCTTGTTGTACCAAAGCTTGTGTATTCAGTTGTTTTAGGAGCTGACTTGGTTGCAAATCATGGAAGTAGAGTAGACTTTAATTTAGGTAGTGTGTGTTTGTTCTATGAGGAAGCTAGCAAAGAAGTACGTGTTAATTATGATGGTCTGAGGTAAGTGTGTTGGTGACGTGTGTTCTTTGAAATATATGAGAGGTAAGTGAAGTTGTTCCTAGTGAGAGGAAATGTTTTGTTGGGTGTGTTACGTGCCTGTACGACCAGTATCCGAGGGATAGCCGGTATGAGGCAGTGACGTGAGGTAATTTGAGTGAATTACGGGAGGAGTAATTCTGTTCGATGTTAGGTAAGCATCGAGAGGTATTTAGTGGTAAGTGAGGAAGAACACGTATATGAACATAAATTTGTAGTAAATGACCATTGATCGTTTGTGGGAGGTAAGTACCCCATTCAACTTAAATATGCTAGTGCTGTCGAAGAACAGATAAACATTATGCTGGATTACGGAATAATTGAACCATCTTGTAGCTATGGTATTGAACCTTTAATTATTGTTGCCAAGTAGGATGTGATCTGTTGAGATATGTAAGTTAATAAGGGCAAAATTGATTCAGTTTGAGTGACAGAGTGCTACTCAAAGTTCCATTTTCATCATCTGCAGAGGCGGGAAATATGTTGAAGTTATTCTTTTGTATCAGGGGTATTTCACTATTGTGAACCGTATCGGGGAGTGTGCATATTCTTATAAAAGTTCAGGAAGGGGATATTGTCGGTATTTATAGTATAATGAATTTAAAGGAGTACTTCACGTGAGATTTGTTGAGATAATAATAAGATGATTAAATTTTGTGAGAAACTGGCAAAATAAAACTAACATCTGCGATATGCGTGTGAACCAAGTGTCGTATTGGTGTACTGGAAGAATAAGTGCTACATTGTCATGTTCTGTGTGACAAAACTGAGAACAGGACATTGGACAGTTATCTGCGATAACCATATGCGAGAAAAGTTCTCATATAAGTGAATTTTCACAAAATATTTTGATATGTTAAAAAAAAAAAGAAGAATGTAGTGTAATAATTTAAAATTATTTGTATGTGTTAAATTGAGTGCTGTACTCTTGTGATTTGTATGAGAGAAAAAGAGAATGGGACACTGAACAGTTATCTACGATGGCAATGTGCGAGAAAAATTCTCATATGTGATGTATTATAAAATGTATGGATGCTGAAAAAGAAAATTATTGTTGTATACTCATTTAAAGTGTTTATCTGTGTCAGTGTTATATATAATTTTGTTCATAAATCAATCGATTCTTTGTTCTTCGATTTATTTATGAGGGAGGCGAATTGTAACGGTTCAAATCCCGTTACAAAGTGATATCTGTATTTTTATTATTGTATGATTTTATCTGTATTATTATTATTATTATTATTATTATTATTATTATTATTATTATTATTATTATTATTATGTCAGTATTATTATTATGTTATCTGTGATATTGTACTATTATTGTAATTATCCGTTTTATTCAATTTTGCAATTGCCTGTTGCTTGCAAGATTGCACTTAGATGTATACACATATATACGTATGTGTAGTATAACACTCAATACCTGTACAGTGAGAATTGTAGTATATATCAGAGATGGGATGTGACGTTGGGGCATTGTGCAATATTGTTGGCGATTCTGCCAAGTCATCGCCGCGCCTTGGCTACGTCATTGTATTTATTTAGAATATGCGCGCACGGTGTCATAGCCGCGGGGCTATTTCACCACTGTATGTAATATCTGTCGCGTAGGTGGGAGTATGTCATTGTTATTTCTGGAGATTACGTAGCTGTGTCAGCCAACGTCTATAAAAGGTAGCTCCATGTTGTAGCGTCAGTCATTAGTTATACGGATGCAGTACAGTGAACAAGTCTACTAGATCAAGAGACCTTAGTTGGCCAGTGAACGAGAGATGGTGAAGACTCAGTGAGCCATTATTGGTCATTGAGAGAGTGAGACCAAATGGTTGGTCCGTCACTTAGTGGAAGACGCGGACGCAAGGCTTACCAAGAAGTCAGAGAGGGCAACCCTGGACCTGCCAAGAGGTCATACCATATTGACTTACAAAGAAGTCAGATGAAATGGAGAAGAAGCAGTCGCAAGGATGTATCACCACGTTAGGCGTGACACATCTACAGTAAACACCAGAGCAAAGGAATACGTCGTAATTACACTAAAAGTGTTGAAGGTACAGTCAAGTGAATCAGTGAGGGAAATATTTCGTATAAATTGTTAAATGTCCGGTCAAGAAGAATTCAAATTCATGCCTAGTTTCTTTTAGTTGCAATGTCATAATTTCACATTCTCATCTGTTTTATCGCAACAAGACTCACTATTTTTTGATATATTATTTAAAGAATATATATTGTTCTATCAAACGAATTCAGAGTTTCATTTCATTGACAGTAAAATATCTTAACCTCAAAATTAATGGGGAAACCGAACGCCAATCTCCTTTTCCCAGAACTTATATGGTATGTTGTCAAAAGTAAGCTTATTACCCCACACCCTAGAGATAGTCAAGAGTCTCATTCTATTATTGCTGTACTGAGTGACAGCTGGCGCCCTTCAAATAACGTATGTGTAAGTAAGCAGGTAACAAGTAAGTGTGAGTACAGGGTTCGACGAGTGTGTATTTTATTTAATGAATGTTAATTTTCATAATTTCCAGTTTAAATGCAGATATTCAGATTTCTCAAGTTAAATACAGATTTACATATGTTGTAAAACGAGTCAGCGACTTAGGAACATGTCTCAATTTATATGATTCTTTATGTTGGTATTGCGTTATTCATATAAACAATGCTAAGGTAACGAATTAACTCAACCAATGCATTCTTTAAATCGTTGGAAAACTTCGTTTTCTTCATTGTGCATCATTTTAATTATTGCCTACGAAGTTAATGTCTTTGGCGTAATTTTGGAGTTTCTGGAGGAAAGTAATCTAATATTGGAAGGTTTCGTGTCTAAATGAAGTTAATATGACGCCCTAATCGTTAAGAGTCGACAGCTGATCCTTTAACTCCCACCATTTTCGTTTCGATTTTGCAGTCTGAGACATAGTACTTGTCTTGATTTTACATTAATGTGTAGTGACATATGATCAATCACTACTGATCTGCATTTAGGGCAGTCGCCCAGGTGCCAGATTCCCTATCTGTTGTTTTCCTAGCCTTTTCTTAAATGATCGCAAAGAAATTGGAAATTGATTGAACATCTCCCTTGGTAAGTTGTTCCAATCCCTAACTCCCCTTCCTATAAACGAATATTTGCCCCAATTTGTCCTCTTGAATTCCAACTTTATCTTCATATTGTGATCTTTCCTACTTTTAAAGACACCACTCAAACGTATTCGTCTACTGATGTCCTCCCACGCCATTTCTCCACTGACAGCTCGGAACATACCACTTAATCGAGCAGCTCGTCTCCTTTCTCTCCGGCGGCCGAAGCTTTCAGGCTTTAGCACTAGCTGTTCATTGCCAGTCTATTTTCTATGTCTGTTCAAGACCATAGTTGGTCTTGGTCTGTTCAACGATAACAGGAAATGTTCATCCATTTCGAATATAGACACATCCCCCAGACTAACCTCAAACTTCTTACTGAAAAGATTTTAATATTGAAAACAATCCTTGGCATACTACGAAAAACGTAAAGTTAAGCAATATACTCAATTATGCCGAAAGTTGAAGGGCTAAAGGGCCCGAAAAGTATTAAAATTGTGAGTCTCGGATAGCGCTATCAAACTAATTTTAAAAAAATCGAAAATCACATCCGGCCTAACTGGAGTTCCGGAAAAACAGCCTACGTCGCTTGTTTCTTTACTCGTTTTCTAGCCAAATTAACTTATTTACATAATGCTTTTTGTAATTTGTCCCTTGGTTAGTTCAATACCATCAGGCGTTATTTGATATTTTTTTTAATATCCACACCAAATGTCGTTATAAGGGCTTAAGTGAAACCCTGCATTGACTTACATTAGCGCTCGTAGTGGTACTTAAGTGAAACAATTCATTGCCTCACATTCGCGCTCGTACTGGTAGAAATAGGCCACTGCCTGCTCGATCTGCATCCGATGGCTGCTTATACTGCCTGCTCATTACCATATTTTAACATGGCACTAAATGAAACACTCCGTTTACAAATACCCACAGCAGATGGCAGCACCAACCGGCTCCTGAACTGTCGGAATGAAATAGCGGGAAATAGGGTACTAGTAGTACTGTATTTGTTTACAGTGAAAATGGTGTACTGCTGCGTGCCTTTCTGCAAATCAAAGAAGGGAAACCAGAATGCCGTGGTATTTCATTCCATGACACGGGCTTTTTCAGGAGATCCAGTTGAAGCCATGTTTAGTTCTATAAGAATGGGAGAAGGGTGCAATGACATGACTGACTCCCGGGCTACTCAGAATTCCATAGAAAGAATTCTGAAAGTCCGCCTCTCTGGTGTAGTGGTTAGGTCCGGGTTCGATTCCCGGCTCTGCCACGAAATTTGAAAAGTGGTACGGGGGCTGGAACGGGGTCCACTCAGCCTCGGGAGGTCAACTGAGTAGAGGTGGGTTCGATTCCCACCTCAGCCATCCTCGAAGTGGTTTTCCGTGGTTTCCCACTTCACCTCCAGGCGAATGCCGGGATGGTACCTAACTTAAGGCCACGGCCGCTTCCTTCCCTCATCCTTGCCTATCCCTTCCAATCTTCCCATCCCCCTACAAGGCCCCTGTTCACCATAACAGGTGAGGCCGTCTGGGCGACGTACTGGTCATACTCCCCAGTTGTATTCCCCGACCAAGAGTCTGAAGCTCCAGGACACCCTTGAGGCGGTAGAGGTGGGATCCTTCGCTGAGTCCGAGGGAAAAGCCGAACCTGGAGGGTAAACAGATGATGATGATGATGATGATGAGAATTCTGAAATCCTGTATTTTAATGTCCACCGGTGGTGCTAACGTTGTCCACAAAAAAATTCAAAATTTTCTGCCTCAGTATCCTCTCCCGGACTTGACGAAACAGAACCAGTTATGCCCGCTGAGTATGTACTTGATTTACTGGAAGATGTTCGTGAGCCCCCTGAGTCAGTGTATGTCACTTTGGAAACTGCTTCCCATGCATTAGTGTGTGGTTATTTAGTGCATGTAATCGAAGAAAAAACAATGCAGCACGTGCTTGAGTAACGTTTCCACCTCAGTTAATGCATCCCCATTGATGAACTTAATCAGACAGTCTGATAAAGGAGGCCTGCGCTACCCCCAGCAAGGATTTATTGGCATAATTATGGGGCTACAGAAATTTGTTGAGGCAGCTCTACCGTACTGCAAGAAATCTGCAAGTCTGCTCCAGACTATAAAAAACTATGTTCTACCCTCTTTAAATAATAATATTATTTGTTTTACGTCCCACTACCTACTTTTACGGTCTTCGGAGACGCCGAGGTGCCGGAATTTAGTCCCGCAGGAGTTCTTTTACGTGCCAGTAAATCTACCGACACGAGGCTGTCGTATTTGAGCACCTTCAAATACCACCGGACTGAGCCAGGATCGAATCTGCCAAGTTGGGGTTAGAAGGCCAGCGCCTTAACTGTCTGAGCCACTCAGCCCGGCTCTACCCTCTTTGTGCCACTGTAAGATTTTAAAGTGTGTTAGTAACAATAAGCACCAGGAACTTGTGTCAGAAACTGTGGTGGCCAAATTCGTGAAACCTCTACTTATTAATGTAGGGAAGTACCATACAGACAAACTTTACAGGTTTTCTTATTCGTCGAAATCTCTTTCTCGAAAAGTCCTGAAGCTATCACTCTCTAGAGCACCACTTTGTGCATACAATTCTTTAATTTTTCTGTTCCTTTCAGATTTAAAATTTTGCTTGTATGCTTATCTAGCTGTATTCGCGCGATAACTGGGTACGTCTGGTGCTGCGATCTAGCGCCAGATTGTTTGTAAGTCGTGTTACACGTTTGAATATGGAATGAGCAGGCAGTATAAGCAGCCATCGGATGCAGATCGAGCAGGCAGTGAAATAGGCAAACTGCTAATCTAATCACGGCCGACTTGATGCGTCGCTCCAGCTAGGGAGCGCACCGAGTGATCCAGTCGGCCGTGATCTAATCAACCGGATAACGATGATTAAGAGAAGGATTGTAAGTTTTACGAATAAATAAAGAATATATTCTCATATTTTGTTACATTTAGCCAAAATTCGTAGCTGATACCCCTAGGACGTTTTCAACATTGAGTTGATTGCCAGAAAGGCTAGACCTGTGGATTTTTCGGACGAATAAATCCAGTAGAATGAGTAGAAATATGATAAATAACTTTTGAATTGAAAACATGTTTCAGCTGTAGATTGAAATGGTGAACGCTTTGCTAAAATGTACCTCATGGGACTCATGTGGTGTAAAGGTGCCAGAAAATAGAGCCTGCAGCAAAATATAACTTTCTGGCGTGGGGCCTCCGGAGAGGCCTGATGCATGTCTTTCGAGTTGAAGACGTATAGGCGATCTGCGCGTCTGTGAGGATGGGGTCGTACATAAAAGTGAATTCTAATGATGCCCCCTAGCCCCAGGAATTAACTAATGAAAGTTAAAATCCCGGACACGGCCGGGAATTGATCCCGGTACCCTTTGAACCAACGACTAAACATTTAACTATGGAACCGGACAATATATCAGTAATTTATTGTATTAAATGAAGTTTAACCAAATGTATTCATGCACAATATAATCTGTATTCTATACTATGTAACACTATAAACCTTTCTTTACTTCTTAACTGTTCCTCACAAACCACAAATGCCGTGCTGCACAGTTAATGTTGCACAAAATTCGAGTTACAGAGTATTTTTTGCTTCAAGGAAGGAAATATTTGCTTCGAGAAATCGAGAAATTCGTGTAATCGAATTTCGAGAAATAGAGAAATAAATACACGTGAAGATTTGTTCTGGGCGATTTCCGACAAAAGAGTAGCGTTACAAAAATGTTGCAAAGTTTGGGCTGGGAAGACTTGGGAGAAAGGAGACGAGCTGCTCGACTAAGTGGTATGTTTCGAGCTGTCAGTGGAGAGATGGCGTGGGAGGACATCAGTAGAGGAATAAGTTTGGATGGTGTCTTTAAAAGTAGGAAAGATCACAATATGAAGATAAAGTTGGAATTCAAGAGGACAAATTGGGGCAAATATTCGTTTATAGGAAGGGGAGTTAGGGATTGGAATAACTTACCAAGGGAGATGTTCAATAAATTTCCAATTTCTTTGCAATCATTTAAGAAAAGGTTAGGAAAACAACAGATAGGGAATCTGCCACCTGGGCGACTGCCCTAAACGCAGATCAGTAGTGATAGAATAGGACAAACGGCCGGGATATTTGTTACTTCGAGATATCGAGGTTCGACTGTATATTAAATATACTGTACCTTTAAATACATTCGAAATCGGTTATAACGACTCAGAAAGGACCGCCAATTAACTGTTGTTATAGGCGATAGTAGCTGCCTCTGTGGATCCGTGGTAGAGTGTCGGCCTCTGGATCCCAAGATAGCGGGTTCAAACCCGGCAGAGGTAGTCGGATTTTTGAAGGGCGGAAAAAAGTCCATTCGACACTCCATGTCGTACGATGTCGGCATGTAAAAGAACTCTGGTGATACATTTGGTATTTACCCGACAAAATTAATTAAATCTCAGCCATAGACGCCCAAGAGAGATCCGGTTTACTCTAGGTCCGCTAGATGGCAGACAGAGTAAACCGGAACGTCGAAATTGACGAGCAGACAGCCAGATGGCGTCAAATCGAAATGTCTGCAAACGGTAGCTGAGGCCATACGATTATTATTATTATTATTATTATTATTATTATTATAGGCGATAGTCGCACAAATCGGTTTTTTAATTGCTAAAAATGTCGTATGTCTACGTTTCATGCTGCACACATACACGGTTAATTAACAGAATGAAGTCAAAACTTTAAAAAATCTAAGTGAAATAAGTCCTATATTTACAATACAATACTTGTGTCCGACTCGTTGGTCAACGTACTGACCTTCGGTTCGGAGAGTCCCGGGTTCGATTCACGGCCGGCTCGGGGAATTTAACCTTCGTTGGTTAATTCCAGTGGCCCGGGGGCTGGGTGTTTGTACTGTCCCCAACATCCCTGCAACTCACACACCACCCATAACACTATCCTCCACCACAATAACACGCATTTACTTCCACATGGCAGATGCCGCCCACCCTCATCGGAGGGTCTGCCTTACAAGGGCTGTACTCGGCTAGAAATAGCCACACGAAATTACTATTATAATACCATGCTTGTGGAGTGGAAATAACAGGAATCTTTCTTCTAATGTTTACACAGCACGTACAGCAATAATATGCCCGCAAAATGCAAAATAAGTGAGGAAAGAAATAGCAACAATATAACATACATACATACATACATACATACATACATACTGAACCATTCTGTTCATTGGGACAATTGTATTAATTTGAATATTGGATATTGGAAGCACACTAGGCCACCCACGAAGCCAATGTCTTACAGTATATGTCATAAAGGGGTCCAGAAGAAGCGTTCTTATGTGAAGTGAGCGCGAGTGTTATTATGAGAAATCTCCAGAACTCATTAAAAGGAGTTATGTCCCAAGCCAAGCCTCTTGATGAAGATTGGGGACGCTTCCCAGATCCCGGCTAAACTTATTATTGGAGGGAAGAAAGAATTAAAGTAATATCTTTGGTTACGGAAGAGTTGCATTGGATTTGAGACAAGAATTGCAACCTGTATTATTTCTGCTTTATTTTGATATGCATTAGGGCTGCATTCATTAATGCATTCGCTAATTAGAGCTCATGATATAATTAATGCGGGAAAATTTCCCGGGCGCGCTAAGATTGCACGCAGCCAAGCGGCTTGATGACGCTATCCGGAATTATAAATTAAGGCCGCCGGGCAGATCAGAGTCATTCTTGGACCAAATGGTTGTCTGAACGAGTCGTCATACTGCGTGTTGGTACTGAGAACAACGCTTTGTCTTCGAGCTACACCTACTACCCGTACTGCTATTTCTGCAAGGAAGTAAGTAATCAACTTGAATATTCAGCTGAATTTAAGATTTTACCTGTGAGAATATGCTATGGGGAGATGAGATACTGCTTATAGGAGACTAATGAACTAGTAGCTTCATATTTTTATGAGGTCAAGGTATTACGGACGAAAGGCTAGAATTAATATTGGCTCAGGTTAGGAATTATGAAACTATATGTTGTCCGTGTGATAGGGTGAAAGAACAGTGACTGAGAGGAGTGAAGAAACTATTGTGTACCAGGTTAAAACTCTGAACGAGACTTGGTCAATGTGACGTGTGAGACACGATTGTAATGGAGACAGGCATCGAGTTTGGACAGTCTGTAATATATGAATTTATTTTCAGTTACCCCAGCATCAAGTCAGTACGAGTGGTTGACATCGTCATTGCGAGGAAGTCACAACCAGGAGCTGAAGCCAACACGACAACGTGCATCGATCCAGGAACGTTGGGAGCACCTGATCAGCACAACATCGAAGGGGACACCTTCCAACTACAGAGGGAGCTGTACGAAGACGCAACACAAGAAAGAATGTCTCCAAGGGGTCAACAGTATCTGATGCCAGCCCCGCAGTCCACCATGAGGTGGTAGATTCAGTGGTCCGCAGGGATGGCCGCTCCGTACTGTCATCGATAACAAGGTCAGAGCTTTCCAATTCTGTTTCAAGCATGTCATTTAAATTTAGATAGGAATATGGGGGCCGTCAGTCAGATTAGTTATGGTAGGACAATTTTCCTTGTAACTTAGAGCTAGGCCTCAGACTCGAACCCCGTACTTTAAAGTAGATGTTATTTGTAGAGTCCTTGTTAGCGTGTTCATATTTCACTTTGATTGTGTTATTTTAACGAACGTGTGATTTTATGGGTCTGATCGAACTCATTTGGTCATAGGAGGTTAGTCTAACAGATAGGTACTTTTATTAGATCGCATTTAGGCATTTGTTTCTGCAGACGTAGATGTGTATAGTTGTGACCAAGACGTAACCAGTAATTCACCCAGATTCACTGATAGAGCGAGCGAGTCCGAATATTTAAGAGATTTGAGCCCATGAGAGGCAGAAGTAAAATTTGCAGTTGACATGAGAGAGCCCAACCATTGAGAGTTGATTGAATATATTTTGGAAATGCCTAGTATGGCCATGTGACAATCGCTTAATGATTAGTGTTTTGTAGCACCAGGATTTAGCCCATGAGAGGCATAAGTAAAATTAGCGAGATTGCTGGAGATATTGAGACTAGGGCAGATAGCCCAGGTATATTTAAATGAGGGCTTTAGCAGTTGACTACGAGAGGTGTTCTTTTGAAAGGCAAGAATTTAGCCTGTCGCCCATTTGAGCTCATAAATTAGGGGGCTGCCGCAAGGAAAGTGGTGAGGGTGGAGGTCGTTGAGCTTGACGTCACAGGCTTGTGAGTTGGTTATTGTCGTCTGCAGTTTGTCAAGGGTGCCAGGGGGGAAGAAACGACCTTCATGTTTTGAAAGCAGAGAGAGAATTTTTTTATGTCCTATTTGTTTTACGTAAGATTTTAACACTGGCCCGTTTGATACTTACACACATGTATGTGTTGACTGTGTCCTTTTTATTTTGTTTGCATAGGTATCTTTGACGCCTTACTCGTCATGGGACTAGGGTTCGTGACCGAGTCAGGTCATTGTACATTTTGTGGTGATTTTTGTTTGCACCGGGGTTCGACGGCGCGAGGCATTGTAAATTTCTTGGGAATAACTGTTTATGAGTGTAAGCAGATGTCCATCTTTCTAAACCTTCGTTACTTACACTATTGTAACATGCTTGTTGCAGCACAACAGTTTTCGTGAAGGCAGTGAACTGGTTATCCTCGACTCAGCGTTATTTTACCCTGTCATAATGAAAAGCTCTATCCTTTGTAAATAATTCAATTTTGTGTAATAAATCCCTATTTGTTAAACTTTGAATGCAGCGAGTTTTCTGTTAGATATTTTCATTTTATTTTAATTTAGCCGAATCTTACCTGATTTGTCACACATCCTCTTGTTTATCTTTTGTTGCCCCGTTATACCCATGTTCTCCCTGAGAAGAGCGCTTTCCCGGCTGAATGAAGAGGACTGTGTTCAGGTAAGACTATGTGCACCAGCTCACGTCTGTGAGAGTTCGTTCACTATTGTACTCTGGGTTCGAGACCGGCCTTCGCCTGGACGGAACTTTAAAGTGCAGTAGGGCACAATACATACATACATACATTATCATTATAGACTGTTATGCCTTTCAGCGTTCAGTCTGCAAACCTCTGAGAATTTACTAAACGTCGCCACAATCCTCAATTTGCAACTAGTGCTGCGGCCTCATTTTAGTTCTATACCTCTTATCTTTAAATCGTTAGAAACCGAGTCTAACCATCGTCGTCTTGGTCTCCCTCTACTTCTCTTACCCTCCATAGCAGAGTCCATTAGGCTATTCTCCTAGGTAACCTATCCACCTCCATTCGCCTCACATGACCCCACCACCGAAGCCGATTTATGCGTACAGCTTCGTCCATCGAGTTCATTCCTAAATTAGCCTTTATCTCCTCATTCCGAGTACCCTCCTGCCATTGTTCCCACCTGTTTGTACCAACAATCATTCTTGCTACTTTCATGTCT
The DNA here is from genome assembly GCF_040414725.1 of Anabrus simplex. Classification (NCBI taxonomy): domain Eukaryota; kingdom Metazoa; phylum Arthropoda; class Insecta; order Orthoptera; family Tettigoniidae; genus Anabrus; species Anabrus simplex. The sequence goes on along the minus strand of NC_090268.1, from coordinate 355,069,230 downwards.
GTTACTTCTAACTTATGAATAAGATATTCTGAGTCCACCCAGCTTTCGCTCCCGTAAAGCAAAGTTGATCTGAAAACAGACCGATGTAAGGATAGTTTCGTCTGGGAGCTCACTTCCTTCTTACAGAATACTGCTGATCGCAACTGCGAGCTCACTTCATTAGCTTTACTACACCTTGATTCAATGTCACTTACTATATTACTATCCTGGGAGAACACACAACCTAACTACTTGAAATTATCGACCTGTTCTAGCTTTGTATCACCAATCTGACATTCAATATAAATTGATCATTAATATCGGACATGGTCTTGGCTAGTAAATGAGATGTTCTCTCTGTCCTTTCAAATTGTGGATATCGTTGAGTATGCTCCACTCAATTTTTTCGCGATGTTGACGTTTGTTTCCCCATTCTCTAATCGCCATATTATGCGTGACATTTTTTCAATATTAAACACTTTTCCTTTCTTGTACTATATCTTCACAATGATGTTCACCTGGACTATTTAACAGACAGACTTATTTGAAATCCACAATCTACTGAAAACAAAGTTTGAAAATAATCTTTACATTGTTGCCAGCAAGTCCCAAATACTTCGTCTTCTTCTTCTTAATCTGTTTACCCTCCAGGGTTAGTTTTTCCCTCGGACTCAGCGAGGGATCCCACCTCTACCACCTCAAGGGCAGTGTCCTGGAGCGTGAGACTTTTGGTCGGGGAATACAACTGGGAGAATTACCAGTACCTCGCCCAGTCGGCCTCACCTGCTATGCTGAACAGGGGCCTTGTCGGGGAATGGGAAGATTAGAAGGGATAGACAAGGAAGAGGGAAGGAAGCGGCCGTGGCCTTAAGCTAGGTACCATCCCGGCATTTGCCTGGGGGAGAAGTGGGAAACCACGGAAAACCACTTCGAGGATGGCTGAGGGGGGAATCGAACGCCCTTCTACTCAGTTGACCTCCCGAGGCTGAGTGAACTCCGTTCCAGCCCTCGTACCACTTTTCAAATTTCGTGGCAGAGCCGGGAATCAAACCCGGACTTCCGGGGTGGCAGCTAATCACACTAACCACTACACCACAGAGGCGGACTCCAAATACTTAACAAACAAAAATAAACACTGCGCGTTATATTTGATATTTTCTCCAGAAATGTGATAAAGATGCGTCGTTTTATGTTATATGTCGTAATAAGCGATGTCATACCGTACTAAGAGATTTTTAAAATACAGTGTTCACGTGGGATTTAGATCGGGCCGTTAGATTTCGCCGTTATATACAATACGCCGTTAAAAGCGATGTCGCAATAAACGGTTTCGACTGTATTTAGTACACTGCTTAGCCACCCAACCCTAAAATACTTAAGAGTCCCGCAATGGCATCTCAAAAACCTGCTCACATGTACGGTGGTTAGGGCAACACTGAGCCATTCTGCTACAACAGCACTTAGTTCTAAACTCAAAAAGGGAAATCTTACCTAAATGAACTCCTTCCGTGTACATGAAGCCCGAGAGGGCAACGATCGCCGTGAGGACGAAGGTCAACAGCATCTTGTACGTCTGAAGCGAGCCGGACGGCAATGTCAAGTGTCTGGAGAAAAAACCTCCACTCCCAAACTTATACTGGAAACCATTCATTCCTCCCCTCCCTCCAGAAGTTCTGCATCAGTAGTCTACAGATTATCACGATGTTTTCCCCTTCCTACGCGAAACCAATATATAGTTGTGTTTTGCATATTCCTGGAATATCCATTAAGCTTTGCTGATATCAGGAGCTGAAATCTTCTGATTTCATGGAGTTACATTCGCGTGTCATCGTTTCAGACTACTGCTGCTACAACAACAAGAACAGCAACAATAATAATAAAGTTCATAACGAAGTTCATACTGTTTAAAGAATGTATTTGAAATATATATTTGTCCGTAGTGTTGGATCAGATGTTAACTCAAAATTAGTAATCGACACCAACTATAATATACTAAGAAATTTGATAATGAATTTCGTCCTATTTAAAATGTGAAATGTAGAAAGTTTGAATAGTACTGGATTCGGAATATTTATGAAGAGAATAAATTAGCTGGTGTAAATTCTGGGATAACTTTGAGGCCTAAGTTAAGTGTGGGATGTCAGAACCTATCATTTGGAACTGAAGTGTGATATTGTCAAACTGAAATTGATTCAGGCAGAGTTTATATTGATGTTGAGCAAACGTTTCGTAACAGGGTGTATCTGGATATGATCCCCTGCTTATTGTTAAGTACTATGTCGAGATATCATCCAGGGATAACTGTGAAATCCTGTGGATTTTGTGTGGTTGTCATGTTCTAAGTGTTCAGGTAGAGCCATAAGTGCCACTTGTAGAATTTTTGGAAATTTGCCTGAAGAATTATTTATTTATGAAAAAGTGCTAGTTGAATTAATTTGATTCGGATCACAAGTATAAATGTAGATACATATGACAGCAGTCGTTCCATGATTCAGAGTAATGAATATCAAGAACGGAGTTACTTAGGCCTCAAGGTTCGAAGTGTTGAAAAATAGGAAAGACGATATAATTTCGAACGCTCTATTAGAATTTGTTTAGGGTAAAAATATCATTATCGAGTTATAATTTTTATTTGAGAATATCCTGGATAGCCTAAAATGTCTGAAAGGAAAGACAAGATACGCAGATTTATGGATATATGGTGTAAATGTATTTAGACGATGCGAGTTGTGAATTACTTTTTGAGTGTTAGAAACATTGTCAGTTACCACTACCGGTACAATATTTATTTATTTATTTATTTATTTATTTATTTATTTATTTATTTATTTATTTATTTATTTATTTATTTATTTATTTATTTATTTCTATGCTTGGTACACGAGCATATTTGATGTAATCTAATGATAGCTTACTTACGACTTGTTCAATTTGGATTCAAAGTCAATGCATCTCAAATTAAGGGTCCTTTCAACTTGTATGATGCCGTGCGAGATATTTGTTCGGTGGACAACCTTATATATAGTTCACTATTTCATCCACGGTTTCACTTAAAATATGTCTTTTCAGTTTTCATGTTGTATTTCGTGAAATGTTATTATAATGAGATTGTCTGAGAAAAAGACTCAAAGGCAAAAGTGCGAGGGAGCGAATGTATTCATCGCCCATTTTTGACAATGTTTCATCTGTTTGTTTGTTTGTTTGTTTGTTTGTTTGTTTGTTTGTTTGTTTGTTTGTGGTTTTCACCCTTTCATTTAATGTAAAATTGCACTAAATTCGTTGTAAATACTTTCCGCTTTGTTAAAAAAATCTTTCAAATGTTCAATACCGCATCTTTTTCAATAAATATGATTCGTTAAAGCCGTATTATTTTAAGTGGTGATGATTTCCTTCGAACCCTGTCGATCATTCAATGAAGTGACTACAACAGACGCTCCAGACTAAGAAGAAACAATGAGTAATTACTCACGATGCCGAGGTCCTGAAAAAACATCGACAAATTATGGGTGAAATAAATCCCTCCATAAAAAGCTGGCATAAAGAATGGTATTCCTTCACAAAAAAGGGCCAAATCATCAAGTGCGACATACTTTGCCCCGGCGAACCCACCAGGGTGGGTGAGGTGGTGGTGGTGATTATTGTTTTAAGAGGAAGTACAACTAGGCAACCATCCTTTATATAACACTAATCAGAGGGGAAAATGGAAGGGGTCCGACACTTCGAAAAATGAAGATATCGGCCAAAGGAAGAGAAGGGCCACGAAGGGCGTGAAAATGAAAGACCCCCTAGCCCTCGCAAACCTAATAGCGTCGGGGTCGGAAAAGAACAAGAGTTGACCAAGAGAGGTCGGATAGGATAGATGAAAGTGAGGAGCCTGGCACAAGTAAGTGGAAGCAATGCCAGGACTCAGCTAAGGGCCCCGTGGTCGCCAACCCACGCTCCAAAGTTCAGAGCCCCTGGGGCGACAGGGTGGGTGAGGAGCAGTGGAAAAAGAAAAGTCCTTTACAATACCCTACTGCAGGGCCTCTCAAACGCCTAAAATCTCACGCGTGCAGATAGAGGTGCAAGAGCTCCGTGCACTGTGAATCGCTGCCGCTCGGCATAGCTCGGGTCAACGCTTCGTCTCTCTGCTACTCGGCTAAGCTCGGCTCAACTCGCCTATACTCGGCTCAAGTAAGCCCGGATTTGTAGCACTACGGCGCAAGTGGGGCAGAGGGAGACAGGCGGAGCGAGCGAGACAGGCGCGAGGGAAGAGAGAGTAAGCGCTATTGCTCCAAATCGAGGAGTGGGGGGTCTGCACTCTGGTCAACCAAGCCAAGTCGTCTTTTGCACCGTGCACAGTGCATGCACCACGCGCATGCACCCTGAGAGGCCCTGCCCTACTGTATAAGAGAAAGTCGTATATTGCGAGAGGTTCAGCTACCACCGGCACCAATTAGGGGCAGGAGAGTACCAAACCGTCCGCCTCTGTGGTGTAGTGGTTAGTGTGATTAGCTGCCACCCCCGGAAGCCCGGGTTCGATTCCCGGTTCTGCCACGAAATTTGAAATACGAGGGCTGGAACGGGGTCCACTCAGCCTCGGGAGGTCAACTGAGTAGAGGTCGGTTCGATTCCCACCTCAGCCATCTTGGAAGTGGTTTTCCGTGGTTTCCCACATCTCCTCCAGGCAAATGCCGGGATGGTACCTAACTTAAGGCCACGGCCGCTTCCTTCCCTCTTCCTTGTCTATCCCTTCCAATCTTCCCATCCCCCCACAAGCCTCCTGTTCAGCATAGCAGGTGAGGCCGCCTGGGCGAGGTACTGGTCATTCTCCCCAGTTGTATCCCCCGACACAGAGTCTGAAGCTCCAGGACACTGCCCTTGAGGCGGTAGAGGTGGGATCCCTCGCTGAGTCTGAGGGGAAAAACCAACCCTGGAGGGTAAACAGATTAAGAAGAAGAAGAAATGTTGTTTAATCACAGAGAAGCGGTGATATCCACACATCCCCGGTTTATTAACATGCAGAAGAGTGTAGGTGCAAGATTACGGATTACGATGCGTATCTAACCAGCCAAGAAAAAACACACTTCAACATGTTTATAACATGGACTGAAAGTAAAATTTACAATAAACAGATTGAATTTTGTATTAATGTATTTGTTACCGGGTTGTCGTGGAACGCAGAGGTGAAAGAAGGTGTTGACGATAGTCAAAGATGAATTTACAATTTTAAAATAAAGGTTATATTTCTTTTCAGAAAATAAACTTTACAAACAATATATCAGGTACAGGTAGTCAGGTACAAAGTAGAAGAAACAGGGAAAACCCAGGAAAGACTAGTTACAATTTGAGCTTCACGCTCATAATTTACCACGGTCACCAACATCAAAATTGTTGCGATAGACAGGAATAAAGGAGAGAGATCTCCCAAAACACAATTTTTCAAGAGCACTTTGCTCCAACGGTTACAATTTACAGCCTTCCAAAGGCACCACTCAATGTTACACCAATATCTGATACATTACAAGAAAAGAGTTTACATGCTCTCCAAATTCGACCAAGGAGACTGCGCTCCCAACGCTTACGGCCTACTCAAGGCAACCATTAAATATTACAAGAAAGAAAAGAGCATCACTGCTCAATACAATTACACCTTTACACCTCTCTAGGCACAACCTGCAATTTACAATACCATATGAATTTTAGCTTACACAGGGGTATCTAGTACCCATTCTACTGGGCCTTTCGAGAAAAGAACAGGTTAAGTTACTGGCCAGAACTCAAAATGTATGGAGGCGTACACTTGCTCTCCTAAAAAAACGAAGGTAAAAACCCTACTTGGCTTGCAGCCCGACGATGCAGAGGCTAATCCCACACTACTGAGTTGACTAGAAGGACAAAGTAATTAAAGATTTACAAGAGAAAAAGTTACAAAATCTTAGTCACCTCAAGATTAATTTGAAGGGGAATTCGAGAGGGTAACGCACTCTCTACCCCCGATTTACAATTTTACATTAGAAAGAAGAAAATTTACATTTTAGAAAACAGGCGGTTACATGGTTAAAGATTAGAACCTTCCCCTAGGGTCAGCTTGCGGAGATGACTACTTAAATGGAAAAAACTGTTGGCCATTACCTTGGCTGATGTTCTGTCTGCCGAAGATTAAGGCCCCCGCCTACTGCCCTAACACACACACACTCAGAAATTCGATTATCAATAAGACAAGTTAGCTCGAAAAAGCTATAGCTTTTATACCCGAGGGGAAGCTTCGAGAAGGCTCTGGACTAAAATCCGGACACACCCTCTCATTTTTATTGGCGGATAAAATAGTTACAAGAAATGTTTGACTGGCTGAAAATAAATACATGACATTATGACTGGTTAGAAACCAACGCTGGCGGGATGAGTAAGAAGTGTTGCAAACCGTGAAGTACCAAAAATAATGAAAGTCCATTCAGTTGAGAAAACCTACAAACACAAAACTTCTTTAGATTTCTAGTTATTTCACTTTTCACCAGAGTGCATGACATCAGTTCTTTCATAGAGACATCTAAGGAGGAACGTCCGAATTTCTTGAACCCAGTGATACAACAAAACAACGAAATATAGTCAGTTTAGGAAACTTTAAAATAACATACTACTCTGTCATTTAGTATTGACATCTTCTGACCAATGTCCCAACTTCATGCACTAGTTGTTTCGAGTTTCGAATGATCGATAGCGTTCCTTAAGGCGCTTCATTTAAATGCACGGGATGAGGTGTACCTCCCGGTACACTATTAATAGTCACATTTTCCGATTCGAAACGCCTCTCTCATTCACATAAACCGATACGTACTTTCTAGCTCTGATTCATTGTCCCCATGAAAAGTATTACGTTTGTGTACATCTGCCATAGGCTATGGTTGCTCTTTTCAATTCTTGCATAATAATTCTGTATCTGTGGTGCAGTCTAATTTAAAATACTGCTTTAAAAGAAGTTTTGTCATGCTGGTTCAATGGGTTTCCTCGCTGAGCTCGGTAGTGGTAAATAAATTATCCTTACTTTAAAACAACTACCCTGCAACTGACGAGAGTGAAGGTGGTGGCGGTTTCTGGTTTGATGATGATGATGCTTGTTGTTTTAAGGGGCCTAACATCGAAGGTCATCGGCCCCGGTTACTGGTTTAAGAGTAAGTACAACATGGCAACCATCCTCTATATAACACAAATCAGAGAGAAAAAATTGAAGGAGGTACAACACTACGAGAAATTAAGATATTGGCCAAAGGAAGGTAGGGGCCACTAAGGGCGTGAAAATGAAAGACTATCTGCCTCTCTCTACCTAATAGCGTCGGGGTCGAAGAAGAACAAGGGTTGACCAAGCGTGGTCGGATGGGATAGATGAAAGTGAAGAGCCTGGCACAAGTAAGTGGAAGTAATGCCAGACCTCAGCTAAGGGCTCCGCGGTTGCCAACTCACGCTCCAAAGTTAAGAGCCCCTGGGGCCCTTTTTTAGTCGCCTCTTACGACAGGTAGGTGATACCGCCCCTACCCACAGGAGGATAACTGAAGAGAACTAAAGTTTAAGTTTCGTCTTCGCGACAGTCACTTTTTCCTGAACACTTTATCAGCCGCGTGGCAATTTCAGAGCATCACAAGCTGGATAAAGACTACATTTTATAATCTTTCTAGGTAATATGTTACTTCTTCTCTTCGGAATGCTGAGCAAACATAACCTTCAGACAGTCGCGGCATTTGATGTTTCCTGCTATGTACGCAACAACATTTTCAGAGTACTTGGTGAATGACTTGTAATTTGTAGCACAGCAATCACGATCAGTAGAGGTGTTGTCATCAGAAGGAACCGTAGTATACAGAGGCGTATCCAGGATTCCTTAAAGGAGGGTCTGGCTCCATGGCTAAATGGTTAGCGTACTGGCCTTTAGTCAGAGGAGTTCCGGGTTCGATTCCCGGCAGTGTCAGGAATTTTAGCCACCATTGGTTAATTTTGCTGGCACTGGGGCTGGGTGAAGGTGTTATCTTCATTATCATTTCATCCCATCACGACGCGTAAGCCGCCTACGGGCGCCAAATCAAAAGATATGCACCAGGCGAGCCGAATATATCCTCGGACACTCCCGGCACTGAAATCCATACGCCATTTCCTTAAAGGAGGGGGGGTCTTTTTTAAAACATACCACACCACAAAGCAAAACGAGTTTATATTTTGTTGGAAAGCGAGAAGAGAGAATCACACAAAGAGGCTGCATATCCCGTTCAACAAATCAAACTTTTATAGTGCCATACACTTTCATTAATATTAAAGCGTTTAGTGTTCTCGTTGTCATATGACTATCAAAATTGCACTAAGCATTCAGTATAAAACATTTTCATACATAAATACAATATGAAGGAAGAAAAAATTAGTGAGTTCCGAATATGTATTATAGATTACTGTTAACACGGAAAAAGTACCAAGCACGTAAAAAATCATGCAAGCCACCACTACAAACTACGTTATTTCACTGTTTTGTCATGTGTGCAGTTTGTTATGAATTAATAATAATGGCGTGTGACCTCTGAAGGGGCCTGAGGCAGGTCTTTCGAGTTGACGCCATATAGGCGACCTGCGCAACTGTGAGAATGGGGTCTTACCTGTGATGAATTCTAATGATGGGGGTGATGCGTCACCCCAAGTAAGCGTTCGTGAGTAGCAGAAACAGGTAAGCATTCTAGGGTTAATTCCGATGGCTCGGGGGCTGGGTGTGTGTGTCGTCTTCATCGGCAGCCCTGAAAATGGTTTTCCGTGGTTTCCCATTTTCACACCAGGCAAATGCTGGGGCTGTACCTTAATTAAGGCCACGGCCACTTCCTTCCAACTCCTAGCCCTTTCCTATCCCATCGTCGCCATAAGACCTATCTGTGTCGGTGCGACGTAACGCCCCCAGCAAAAATAATATTCTAATGATGAAGACGACACACACACCCAGCTCCCGAGCCATCGGAATTAACCCTACAATGCTTACCTGTTTCTGCTACTCACGAACGCTTACTTGGGGTGATGCTTCACCCCATTAGTTTCTTCCCTGTTTCTCAGGTATATGGACATATTTTATTCTATGCATTTGCATATAATTTACACAGAACCTATCGAGCAGTAGGATATGATGCGTGAAGTTAAATAGAAATCACGAATACAATCAATACACTAGAAAGTGTACTTTGTTTTAATCTACTAAAATCCACATCTGTAAAATTCTTAATACTTCAAATAGTATTAGGCACCATAAAAAAGGTACCATGCCCATACTCTAAGTATGGTAACTATAATACTATATAGCAAAGCATACTGAAACACAATATTGGGAAATAGCAGTCTGAAATTCAAGGGACAAAAGACACAAATGGCTATACTCCTTTCACAGTTTCCTTGCACGTAAGTCCTGCATTCTAAATGTACCTCTGGTAAACTGAACAAAAGTCACATTTTCATCAGTAAACGAATTATTTGTTACCACACATGACCATTCCTCCCCTTCAGAACTGTCCCAGGAATGTCAGTTTCACCGTCAGAATCCTCTGACGCGCTAATTTCAGTAGGATTATCAGAATCCACCTCAACATAATCTTCTGTCTCACTTTCCTGAAATTCACTGTCATTTTCACCTTCACTTTGTTTATCAACTATGGCGAGAACCTTATCAGTAAAGTTAGTGTCCGTCACACTAATTTCCATTATAAAAACGGCTATTACTTCTAATGCGGTGAACAATATATCGCATACGTAAACGCCTACCGGGGTGGCTTGTAACCCCACCACACGTCTCGATTCAGTTACACTCAGCGTATGCCTACGCAACATTTATGGTGTCACTCAGCTTGCCTTTATTAGAGACTACTGAGAAAGGAAGAGACCAATGCACAAGCGCAGCCACGCAAAACACAAGAACACGGTGGGGTGGCGCGTCACCCCGGTAAGCGTTCTAGGGTTAACCAATGAAGGTTAAAATCCCCGACCTTGCCGGGAATCGAACCCGGGACACCCTGGACAAAAGGCCAGCACGATAACCATTTAGTCATGGATACGGACATGAATTAATAATAATAATAATGATAATAATAATAATAATAATAATAATAATAATAATAATAATAATAATTGTTACGGAGATTTCCGTGGTAGGTAGAGGTGAAAGAAGGTGCGGGTGTGAATAGGTCTCCAACTACGGAATTAAAGTTAATGTAAAATTTAACAAGGTTATATTTTCTTTCCAAAATTCAGAAATAACAAGAATGGCAGGTACGGAGTAACAAGGCAACAAAGTACAATTACAGTATTTACAGGATTTGGGCTTCGAGCCCTGAAAACACAATTCTTGAGCAACTAGCCCAACTTTACGATATACAAATTTCACCAACGGGGCAGAAGACCCCAATCAAACCCTGGAGCACTTGCTCCAAATTACACAGTAAAGCCTCCTCGAGGCATACAACACTCACTTTTCAAAAAAAAAAAAAAAAAAAAAAAAGAGCCACTCGCTCTCAACTTTAAGCCTCTCCCAGGCCACACCAAACTCGACCTTCAAGCTGTCCTCAACGGACATAAACACAGGGGTAAAATACCCAATCTACTGAGGCCTATTAAGTGAGAAAAGGTTAATTATATGGCCTCTAAAATACCAACTTGAAAGGAGGCTCTCCGCACTCCTAATACACTTTATTTAAAACCTACTTGGCACTAGGCCATTAATGCAAGGGCTAATCCCATACTACAGAGGTGACTTCAGAAAAGAACAATTTACATTATATTAACGAAGAATAGGTTGAGAAAGATAAGTTCACCTCAAAACAATATGATTGGGAGCTCGAGAGGGTAAAGCACTCTCTATCCCGATATGCAGTTTAAAAGATGAAATAGATACAAGTTTCTTTACATTTTAAGGAAGGTTACATAATGGAAAAAGCTTCGGACCCGCCCCGAGAGTTAAACTGCTCAGCAAGCAAGAAAATAAGTAATTAATCGGCCATTACCTGGTTGTTGACCGCCGCCGAAGAAAGAGGCGCTTCCCGCCCCCTGCTATGTACTTTACACACTGAAAGATGGAACAGAAGTGGCCCAGAGACCCAAAATCAGCAGTTTATATACTCTCGCGGAAGGTTCTAGGCGTTAGGGGAATGAAAACACCCGCCCACAATCACTTTATTGGAGAATAAAGAGAAACCCCTACACAAGATGAAGAAGAAACACATTATTGGTGGAAAATTAAGTTAAGAAATTCGGGATTGGCTAGATTTAAAACAAGGGGAAAGAAAGGGTTAATATTGCCAACTTAAACAATGACTGAAAGAAATTTAGCAAGGAACAAACTTTTGAAATTAAATTTTCTCCAAAGAACAGTTCTTTTTCTTCGCACTAGGGTGCACTATTGTAGTTCTTCAGTAGTGTCCTCTAGAAGAGAAAGTTCACACTTCTTACTTCAAGCAAAACAAAAACACATCAAAAATGACACAGTTCTAAAACTCCAAAATTTACAGGTAGTGACATCTTCTGAGAAAGTAGAAAATTAATACCGTCAATAAAGTTCAGGTTTCCTCCAGCAGAGGAGTTTCAACTGGCGCACCTTTTGAATTAGCGGCGTGGAGGTGTACCGCCCGGTACAGACCTCCCCCCCCCCAAATGTTCCTCCAGGAGTGACACATGAAATTTGTTTGAAAACTAGGTCCAATTTTTGATGTAGATGTGGAGATTAATTGCAGAAGTATTTTTAAGATTTTCTTAATATGGTTTGATTCAGTTTCAAAATTTTTGTTGTTGCAGGTGAAGTAAAGTCTTTATGCTTGTAGAAGTTGAATTCAGAAGATAAACTTTAGTTTTTAAAGTTGAGAAAAAAAATTTCTAAATCCACCAGGTATTGCAGAAAATTCCAAGAGAAGGTAATAATGTCGAACTGGAATGTCCATGAAGTTGATGTAGACTAAGTTGAATGGCCAGATCGGCCGTTGCCGCTTGCGTCCAGGAGAGGCCGCTCGGACCCCTCAAGTACCCTGAGATACCGCTCGCCCGCACCATGAGGGGAGCAGTGCTGTTGAAACACGCCGCGCCCGCGGTGAAGATCTACAGGCTGCGGGCAAGTAGCAGGTCGTGCGCCGCACATCAGCCTTGGCCGGGAGGAGAGCTCCGGCTCGCCGTGCACATGTCGTCCTCGCTGGGGTCGAGGGGGCCCATCCTCAAGCCCAGTCGCGGCACAGCGCCGCGCGGCTGCGGGGGCACTGAAACATTAAAGCTAGGCGGCAGAATATTGTTGGACCATCATCTTTTTGAGGGCACAGACTTCGTGGAGAGGTTGAGGGGCCAGCGGCGTGCAGATATCCATGGCATTTAATATAAGCAAGCCACAGTGTGTATAGCAGGAGACGGGAGCGTGGTAATGGCCGTGGTAAGGACAGAATGGCAGTTTAACCGTGCGGGAGGGGTTTACCAAAACTTACATATGAAACAAAATATTATAGAAGGGGCAGAATGCCTTAAAAGTGAAAACTCAAAAAAAATATAACCTTCATATTCCTTTCAAATTATGTGAAGCAAGTTAACACAAAATTTACACTGGTTTCACCTGTGACAGGTGAACCCTAAATATCCTCTCGGTGGCTGGATTACTTAATAATAACGTAACCGGCGTCAGGAAATCGAGAATGACACATGGCCCATGAAATCTGGGGGCAAGCTTGCCCGCGGGAACAAAATTCTTGACCATAACTTGGTCACCTACCTTCAAAGGGGTGGGTCTCCGTCCACGATCATACCTTTCCCTAACCTTTTCATGAGAGACTTTAAGATTGGCTTTAGCCTTCTTCCAAAGATCTTTGATGTTGTCCGGATCTATTGTCTCGGGTAGAATGTCACTCAGAGACCAGAGGTTAGAGAGCGGCGTGTTGGGAACAAACTTGAACATCAAAGAGGCTGGAGTAAACTTATGTGATTCATGAACCGCCGAATTCAAAGCAAAAGCTAACCAATGCAAGGACGTGTCCCACCTGGAATGATCTTCATGATGATAGGCAATAAGCGCGGACCTGAGATTACGGTTAACCCGTTCAGCCAGCGATGGTTGAGGGTAATAAGCAGAAGTAGTTACATGAGAGATAGACAAGTCAAAACAGAATTTACGAAAAAGGTTTGATGTGAACGCCTTAGCATTATCAGACACAACATATTGGCACGGACCAAAAGAAGCAAAAATAGAATTTAGGCAAGTAATGGTGGACTGGGCGGTATCCAGCTTAGTCGGAAATAACCAGGAAAATCTGGTAAAACCATCTACGCACACAAAGATGAACTTGTTGGCATTTCCCTTTGATTGGGGGAAGGGTCCTACATAATCAATATACAGGCGTTCCATGGGGCGCGACGCTTGATGCGAAGACAGAAGGCCTACCTTGGTGGACATAGTGGGTTTACTAAGCAAACAAGGTTTACAAGCTTTTACTAGTTCACGGATTTCACCGTCCATACCCTTCCAGATGAACCTTTCACGAATCTTTTCACGAGTTTTAAAGATTCCAAGATGCCCCCCTAATGGGGTCTCATGATAGTACTTGAAGATCATAGGTACAAGAACAGCTGGAACGACAACTTTCATCATCTTATCCTGCCTCGAAGGGCAACATAGAACACCATTCCTCAGAACATAAGGGACCACACGTTCCCCAGAAGAAAGGGTTTCCATTATCGGAGCCAGCGTCGGATCTTCACGTTGGTATTTCTCGATATCCCTAAAAAGCATGGGGGCATCTGTTAAGATGGCATTAACATCAGATAACATGGACTCGGGAGGAGATGAACTATCGACCGGTTCATGGTTCTCAATGTCGTTGGAAAACATACGGCTGAGTCCATCAGCGACAACATTTTCGGTACCTCGGATATGCCTGACATCGAATTGGAAGGCAGAAATACGGATAGCCCAACGGGCTGCATACCCCCGAAGGGGGGTCGCGTGGTTTTATTATGAATCATTTGTGGGACCGCCGACCTTTCTGGGTCCTTTGTCCCATGCCAACTGGTTGGTGAGTTGCTTGTTTCAACTTGTTGTCCTCGTTCTTCCGTTGGTTCTTCTCTGCAGTTTTCGACTATGCCATCTTGTGGCATTGTAATATTTTCAGCCCTATCTTCCAGTATTTCAAGAGGGTAGGGCAGGTTCGAATTGGGAGTTTTATATCAAATTTGTTGGACGATGGGTGGTAGGGCATTTGCTTTGGAGACGATGGAGGTGCGTGGGAGTTTGTAGGCGTGCGACGGAGTTGTGTATCAGGAGCATACAGTATTTAAGGGGGAAAAGGTTTGGACGTGGGAGATGATGGCTTTATGTTGCAGTGGTGAGGAGAGTTAGGAGGCATTTGAGTAGCTCTATGGCAGGTGTGTTGAGTTGCGGTGGTAGGTTGTAGGCGGGAGGTGGTGGGATCTTTAGGCTGAGTAGTGATGGTTGTTGCTGTTGGGTAGCAGGTTGCTGGTGACGTAAGTGCTTATTTGCAATATGCTGGGCCTTGAGTGCCTTTTTCAGGAAGGGACACCCAGGATAGGATGCGGCATGGTTGCCCTTGCAGTTTGCGCATATGGCCTCCTTTCTAGGGACTGGGCAGGTGGAGTGATGATGGTGATCTCCACACCTATTACAGCGAACCTCGTTAGTACAGGTGGCAGCAGTGTGGTGCAGTTGGAGACAATTATAACACATGATTATACTAGAAGGCTTGTGGCGGGGTGAGGTCCTCTTCGGAGTGGGGGTGGCAATGTTTAAGGTTGCAGGAGGGGGTGCCTCCGGTTCTATGGCAGATGTGATTGGAGAATTTACAGTGCTTTCCGGATCAGTCTGGACATGCGTGGTAGCTGAAGAGTGGGAAATTTCAGGGTCAGTCTGGACGTGTGTGGTGGCTGAGGGGTAAGTGATTTTAGGGTCGGTTTGAGAGCAGGTGTCCGCAAGAGACGGAGGGGAATAGGTTTGAACGCCACAGTCCCAGACAGGAGGGTCTTCTATTGTGGTTTCTTCTTCTTTTTCTTCTTCTTATTCTTATTCTTCGTTGTCTGCATCTTTTTCTTTTTCTTCTTCTTCAACTATTGGAGCTTTATCTTCAGATTTGTGGTCAGGATGTGAATCAAGTGGGTGCAGTACCAATGGCTTGGGGACGTCCTTTAGCGAGAGAAGGATGTCTAAGATGAGGGTGAGATATTCCGGGAGTGGGGTGATCATTAGAATATGGTTGTCAGTCTCTTCTATTCCGGCTGTGTGGGTTTCAATGATATGCTTGATTGCGCCAAGGATTGTGATGCGATTCTGGGGCACATTTCCAATGACGTAAAGGGGGATGACAATTATCTTGATTTCAGGGGGAGGAGGGCTTGGAAGCTGCTTGCTATGATAGAAGAAAGGGTGTTCAAAACAGTCTTCCTCGTCAAACGAAGGATTATAGCTTGACTGGGGCTCTGGAATGGGAGAGAGAGCTGGGGACGGAAGTCTGTAAGAGGGCTGCGAGGCGGGGCTGCGAATAGGGGTAGAACGGGCGCGGGACGTGTTGCTCCTAGTTTGATAATTTCTAGGAGGGTCTGGAACAGGGGTCCAGCTACTCTATCCACCGGACTTGTTCCTCGATCTTGGCTTGTTGGGCATGGCGGGATTTTTCTTGGCTGGGATTTATTGGTTGAAGGCTGGGAGAGGTAAGGATGAAATACTGGAACGGTCAAACGCTGTAGCGGACCGGGCTGGGTATTTCAACTTGTTGCCTGTGTCGTGTCAGGCTAGTTTTTTATACGTGGATTACGCCACAGGCAAGGCACGAGCACAGGACACCAAGCTGTAAAGACAAATAAGCTCAGTGGTCACTAAGGTGACCGTTAACTGCAGTTGTCTTCCTTGCTGGGCGCAGCTAGCTAGCGCTAGCGGCGAGGCTGTCTTCGTGGCGGGCTTCTCCTCGGCTGTACGGGGCTAGCGTGTGCTAGCGGCGATGAGTTCCTCTTGATGGCGGTGGGCTGGATGTCTGGGTAACCAGTACCAGGCCTCGGGGCTAGTCTCTCCGACGTGCTCTCTAGCGTGGCTGCACGACGAGTGTTCGAGTGTTGTTGAGTGTGATCGTCGTAATCTAGTCTGCTGCTGCTGCTGCTGCTGCAGAGCTTTCATTCCCCGCCCGAAGGACGGGGCGGGCCCCCTAGATCGTGTCGCGATCTCTCGGGCCGGGAGATGTGGAGAGAACAGTGGGATGTTTGAAATGAAGAAGAGGGAAAAACGGTGTGAAAATTTGGATGACTGGCTATACGGATTGAGATTTATACAGGAGTGTCGAGAAGGAAGTTTCGTGGAAGTGTAAGGTGGTAAAGTGTTGAAGCGATGTGATAGAGGACAGTTGTGAGGTGTCGGAGATGTTCAAGGGTCGGTGGTGGTGGGAGGGAGATATTAGCAGAAGAAGGAGTTGGACGGACATAGATAGAGCGTTGGAAGGGAGGATGATCAGGCCGGGTATGGCGATGAGAGGTGGAGTGGTGATATCTAGGGCGGGGAGGTGAACGAGAGGGTTCGACGGGATGACGACGGCCGTAGAGAAGTGCTCCGCTGGAGATCAGGTGGGCGACGGCTGCTGCACTGGAAAGCTGAAGTCTGATTAAATACGTCGGACCGGTGGAGTTGTAGATACGGAATGCCCTCTTGACGGGTATGGCTTGAAGGCGAAGTTGTTCTTGAATGTCGGTTGCCGGGATGAGTGG
The DNA here is from genome assembly GCF_040414725.1 of Anabrus simplex. NCBI lineage: Eukaryota > Metazoa > Arthropoda > Insecta > Orthoptera > Tettigoniidae > Anabrus > Anabrus simplex. The sequence continues at coordinate 355,052,538 of NC_090268.1, read as the reverse complement.
GCTTACGCCGCGGACGACGCAACTGAAGACTTCGTTTGTGGCTGATGTGTCTGACGGTGTTGGAGGTTGATGAGCGGCTGCTGCTGTTACGACGGACAATGGTGGTGGTGATGTCGTGGTCGGCAAGGCAGATGTAGACAGCGTAGAAGGGCGGGTGAAGTAGCGGGGAGGAATACGTAATAGTCGAGGTGGATCAACAGGAGGTAGCGCGGGGAGAGGGGTGGATAGAAGCGGCGATGAATGGGACGACGTAACAGTTGTGATGGAAAGCGAGGAAAAGGTGTGAGCAGCGGTCGCAAAGGTAGTGGTAATGGTCGTGGTGGTGGTCGTCATGGTGGTTGGTGGTAGGGAGGCTGACATCCAACGAGGAGTCGGCCTATATGCTTTGTTGGCTCGGCGCGAGTGGAAAGTAAAGATGTGTAGCCACCCGGCCGATCAAAAATAACAGGAGTGTCTTCTGCGACGAGTTGTGGAGTTCACTTGAGGTTTACCCAGATTTGAGATCCTGGAGAGAAGATAACCAGAGCTAAATCTAGTCTACGGAAATATAAGATTAGTTACAATAAAATTGGCACTTATATGGCAGTGATGATTGTCGATATCCCTTCTACGTAGGTGAGGATTAGGCTGGAGTCCTGGGTTCCATTGGCGGTGGTAGAGGTTTAACACAATGGCTGCATCTTTATTATTTAGCAGGTCATGTTAACGAATGAGTCCCACCGTTGCCTACGAGATAACAAGGCCGGGAAGTGGACCGATAGAAATGCGGGTCGCAAGTAGTTTTACGAACGTCCGCTAGAGGTCTCGACATCTTGCTATGCTGCTCGCGCGAAATACATTCAATTAATAGTACATGTTGGTTTCTAAAGACGTAAAAATCTACAAGTAATGAAGTTAGGACCACCTAAACGTGATTTCGAGTGGTTGGATGTAAAGTAAGGCACATTTAAGTGGTATTTGGAATTATTTTAGGCGAAGTCAAGTGTGATAATTAATAAAAGTAATACATTAAAAATGACTTACCATGATCACTGCTCGTATCACTCACATTTTTAAGATCTTCCAACTTAAAAGGCTTTGTCCTGAAGTTCTTTTCCAAGTCACTCTCTCTCTTCGTATGTCCACGCCTTTTTTCGGCTGGGTGGCGCTCACCTCTTCGCATCCTCAGCCGGCCCAAGAATAAGCACATGGGCAGACGCCTAGTTGGCTGTCGCCTTCCCTCATATCATGTATACTTGTATCATCAAGGGCGTGGACCTAGGATACACCGACGACAACCTCTGCCTCCTACTCCGTCAATCTGGCATCCCAGTCTCTGATATTCTTCGCCTTCGTGACGGACCTACTGCTGCTCCAGATGCTCCACCTTCACCTGCGGTTTTGGCCTATCTCCCGGATGCCGATGCCACGGGAACCTTCATCATCAGCGGAGCGACCATCAATGGCAAGCTTCATGAGGTGGTTCCTACGCCCGCGTCTCTCATCCAGCAATCCCTCCATGATCTTCACCCTCTTCGTACTGTCGACATCCATCCACCCCGTACACTCCAACACTTTCCCCCGCTCCCCACCACCAGTACGTCCCAAATCACCACCACTACTACTCCTACCTTCACCACTTCTACTCCTCCTCTCCTGCATACCACTACCCTTACCACCACGACCAGCCATCCTTCCCCTATTATGTCTACTCCAACTACCTCTGTCCCCGCCTCCCTACTCCCTCCCCAGGATCCACCTGTCACCAACTTGGATGCCCCTACCACCTTCACAGCTGCCACCGCCACTACTCAGCCAGCTTCCCAAGGAGAGTCCGCCGCTGCCGCAGTTCTTCACCGGCCTCCGTCATCGAGCTGCGTCCTTTGTGGCTTCGACCCTACCATCACTGAACAGGACATATTGGGGGAACTCCACATGGTAGGCGTCCCGGCACTTCGAGTGTTTCGTATCTACAACAATGCTGGCCCAACGTTTATGGTACGCCTCCAACTCCCGTCAGATGAAGACGTCCACAAACTGATCACCTCTGGCGTCCGCATCCGTCGTCGGCACTACCGCGTGGAACATTCTCGCTCCCCACCCCGTACTGTGTGCTCCCCACCCATCAGTTCTCCTCGTCGCCCTCGACCGGACCCGCCACCCACCCCAATCACGCAACCGGTTTTCCTCCCTGCTCCCCAACCCCCACCTTTTCCGCCGCCCCTCCCGATCCTAGACCTTCTTCGTCTTCTTGCTACCTCCATTACCAACATCACAACTACCCTCTACTACCTCCTGTTACAACATTACCCTCGTGCTCCTTACTAAACTTTTCAACCGACCCACGAACTCATGTCCACCACCGATGATCCGGCGCCACAAGCGCCCTCAATGAGTGTTTTATCGAGTGCAATAAAGTGTAATTCACGCACGTTTCTTTTTCTCCGTGTTTATTTCTCTTCGATACGTCTCTCTGGTTTCTTTTCGTGCTCGCTACCGAAGTACCATGTAAGACAATTGAACAATCTCTACTAATTTACTCGTATTTTTAGTTGTGTCTAGTGTTACCATAGCAGCGCAAGAAGAGCTGCAGGACAATTCTGTTCATTATAGTTGCGCAGTGTAAGCAATGCTGCAGGACTTTCACAATTTTCTGTTTCAATTGTATCCTCCTGTGCTGGGACATTCTACATATTATTTTACGTATGTGCATAACATACCCACCAGTACTTGTTAATCTCACTCTCCCCTTTTTTCGCAAGGCCTAAGAGCTGCTAGTTCGGCTGATGGCCCGCCCGCCGCGCTTGCGGCGGGAATGAAATAACTTACGTTTGTTTTTGTTTGTTTGTTTTCCAAGTCATGAGCATCTGTAATTGATTGTATGAGCTTCATTGTCGAGTATTGGTTTTAAAAGTTTTGTAATATGAGTTGCAGTCAGTACTCTCTGATCACACTCGTCACATTTGAATGCCTCAATGGACTTTGGAACAACAGAAACGTGAAGTTTTTAAACTAAATTCGTATTTCCCAGATAACGTAATGAATGACGCGTAAAATTCAACATATTTTTCAGGAAGTAAACAAATTCTTTTGAGGGGTAGCGTAGTAAGTTTTTAAACTAAATTCGTATTTCCCAGACAACGTAATGAGTGACGCGTAAAATTCAACATGTTTTTCAGGAAGTAAACAAATTCTTTTGAGGGGTAGTGTAATACTCCACGATCTTTCATCCTAATGAGGCACATCAATGGACTGTCAGTAGCGGCCGAGGATATCTGTCCCAAGCATGATTGACAGTTGGAATTTTCTTCCGCAACTCGAACGAGATAACCACATATCATGGCCAAGGAAGACAACTCCAGAGTGACAGGTTTTTCTGAAAAGGCATGGTGTGATTCTTAATATCAATAGCATCTAAGATAATATAAAAATACCGGGCGAGTTGGCCGTGCAGTTAGGAGCGCGCAGCTGTGAGCTTGCATTGGGGAGATAGTGGGTTCGAATCCTACTGTCGGCAGCCCTGAAGATGGTTTCCCGTGGTTTTCCATTTTCACACCAGGCAAATGCTGTGGCTGTACCTTAATTAAGGCCACAGCCGATTCCTTCACACTCCTAGCCCTTTCCTATCCCATCGTCGTCATAAGACTATCTGTGTCGGTGCGACGTAAAACCAATAGCAAAAAAACTTCGATATATTTTAGGCCTATTAAAAATAGTACACCTGAAAGAAAATAGAATAATCGCGAATTGATTAGTTAGCTTACCTTCGAGCGTCTCATCAAGTAGGCCTATTTCCAGAACTGTTGCTGATCAGGATTACGATCATAGTGTACTCTGGGCTTGATAGCCATTTCATCTATGATAAGGGATCCTAACGTTTCCTCCACGCATGTCAAATTCATGGCTTCGTAATGGAGGTTTCCTTCAATGAGGTGGTGGTGGTGGTGTTGGTGATTATTGTTTTAAGGGGAAGTACAACTGGGCAACCGTCCTCTATATAACACTAATCTGAGGGAAAAAATGAACGGATCCGACACTTCAAAAAGTGAAGATATCGGCCAAAGGAAGACAAGGACCACGTGAAAATGAAAGGATCCCTAGGCCTGGGGAACCTAATACCGTGGGGGTTGAAAAAAACAAGAGTTGACCAAGAGGAGTCGGATAGGATAGATGAAAGTGAGGAGCCTAGCACAAGTAAGTGGAAGCAATGCCAGGATTCAGCTACGGTTCCCGTGGTCGCCAACCCACGCTCCAAAGTTCAGAGCCCCTGGGGCCCCTTTTAGTCGCCTCTTACGATAGGCTGGGGATAGCGTAGGTGTTATTGTACCGCCCCCACCCACAGGGGGATCTTTAATGAGGAGTGTTATTCTAGTTTTTTTCGATTCGAAAAGCCAACATAGGCTTAATTCGTGTCGTTTGATGCGGTAGTCGGAAGTAGTGAAGTGATGTAATGAATCTGTAACCCTTAATCTGAAGTCTCAATACTTAAAATGTAAATTACAGACTCTGGATGACGTCCCAGGCGACCAAAGGGAACCTAATTTGCCCCCTTACCCCGTCCGGATGTAGCAGTTATCCACTTCTCCTTTAAAACTGGATCGGCTGGAAATGATTGAAAACTCCAGTTATTCTCCTTTTTTTTTTACGAGTTGGACTTACAGTACGATATACCATATTTTATAGAGTATATGAAATTTAAATCGAGTTCATTTGAACACTATCAACAAGTGAAATCTATAAGTAAACGTATTAAAAACACTTTTCTCCATATGTTAATATACCACAGCACATAAAAACTATAGCACGATGTCGAGACATCTGGCGGCGGTACTACGAACCTGGTTGGGGACGGTTTTTATGCTCAGAACTAGCGCACACTACCCGGCCTTGTATATCTCGTAGGCAACGGTCCCACGTAGTATTAAGTAGAGATGACTTCATGGTACTCCTTATTTTCGTGCCTCGCCGCACTCAAAATAAGTTGAGTAATGACCACGTTGTTTCCATGAATTGCAAGTAGAAACTGAGGTTAAACTTTAGAAGGGGGACATTAAACATCAAACACAAATTATCTTTCTCATTACTGAATAAATATTCATCTTGCAGTATAAAATTAAGTGCACACTCCCACAGAAATATAACTTGCTAGCATATATACCCGTTCTTCGCACGGGAATTTGTAATCGATTTCAAGATTCCTTCATGAATTCATGCGAAGTTATGCCTGGGATGTTCTTCTACGAAAGCACCTAGCAGTAACATGAAGTACGATAAAACTGAACAAAGTAGGGATAGAATGGAGTAGATCACAGAGTTTATTGAACGATTCAGTTCGCTGGTCTGAAGTTGTGCGTAATTCTCCCTATTTCCCGGTTACAGATTGATGTTCATCCCAGTGGTACAGTGGCTCAAGACTCATGAAATAAATCGTTGACGATAACCTCTCTTATTATCTGTTCTATTGAAAAGAGTAAAATGGCTCTTTAAATAAACCATTTAACCCAACTTGAAATGACACGACTGCTTGTAAAACAGTCCATTAATGATAACTCCCTTATTATCCTCCTGTCGAAAAGGAGCACACGAGAAAAACATTTAGAAATTGGTTTCCATTAAGGCTGGTAGTTTTCCATTAAGGATGGTCATATATATTATTTGCTGGGGTAAAATCACTGTTTCGACTTCCTATAAACCCCCAAACCAATCTGGGATATAGAAATAAAATGGACCCTGGTACCTACCCAAGGGCAGAATTAAACTTTGGTAGAAATATATAGAGTAGTTTCCCAGTTATAAGAATTCAACAAACGGACGAACAGACAAATCGACAAAAGAAGCTAAAAGAGTCTGCTCGAACTTACAATGAAAAAAGGTCCGTTAATGATACCTCACTCATTAATCCTCGTATCGAAATGATGCACATGAGGAAAAGGTTTTAGAAATTGATTTCGATTAAGGCAGGTAGATTTCCATTAAGTTTGGTTGTGTATGTATTGTTTGAGTGCAAAATCACGGTTTCGGTTTCGAATAAACCCCCAGGCTTTCGGGGATTTAGAAACAATATTGCCCCTAAAACCTACCCAAGGCTAGGTGTATTCTAAATATGAAGTTTGGTTGAAATATATCCAGTAATTTTCAAGTTATAAGAACTCAGACAAACAAACAAACACCAAAGCTAAAATATACGCAGATGGTCATTATTACACCTGAAACGAATAACTGGATGAAAATTTCGCAGAAATAATCAACGAACAGAAACAGGGTCGTTACGATTTTATTTATATAGATAATAGTCAACTGGTGAACAGTTTTGCATAATACTGTTTGCTAAGTTGCTTCGCTAAAACTGTTCCTCTCAGTCGGCTTCCTTCCCCGCTGATCGCACCTGGCTTCAAGGTCGCTCTCCGCCTGGCCTTAGAAGCTTGGCTCCCTGATGTACAAAACTAGTTGAAATATAGTTCAAAATCTCGTAGAATTGAAGAGTGTAAGATTGTCAGCTTGTACAAATTCATAAGTGACAGATTCTTTTTTCTAAGAGAGTCTATTCTGTAAGCGAATTTGTTTTTAAGAGAATGAGCAGTGAACTGACATCAGCTTACATTATCTCGTATTCCTCCATAGTGTTAAGGGTTAAATGTATTCCTATTGGTTGGAAAAATACATCTCAATGTTTATTGGTTATTAACACGCGTTGGAAATCGTTCTAGTATAACCTTTCTCCTAAAATGTAGCTGTGCACATAGCGTGTAGGCTCGTCACGTCACAAGTCTTTGTTCTGGCTTATTACTCACCGCTAGAAAAATAAAAGTAGGCTATACGATTGCCTCCGTTTTGTAACATTGAGACTCGCCGGCAGAATTGATTCTCTCCTTCAAGTAATGTCACAGCTGTTCTCTCGGTTAAAATAACTATTGGAAATTAATAAATTATATCGAAGAAATGACATTTTCTTTTTTCTTTAAATAATGACCCTTTGGATGAGTGCAATATATACAGTAAGAAAGAAATATGACGCTGTCCCGGCACTCCAACTGTATTCCGTGACGACTTTTGTATTTGTGGGTTGAAAAATAACGCAAACTGATTAGATAATTCATGTATTTAGAGGATAAAACTACAGTTAAGTACGGAGAAGACTAAACTCGAGGTTAGTAGCTGCAAGTCTCTCTGTCCACCATACTACCAGCTGTTCAGTGTGAAATCACATTTGTTGCTCAGAGTTTGAATACACAACTTTTACTCCCTGTTTTAAATAGTACTAGTTATGACTATGGTGAAAATCTTACTGATCTGCGACGTGTGCCTGTAGATCTGCGCGGTATAACTCGGGTAGCCGCTGTACCTGGTGTTGGTGTTTGGTTTCCATCGATCACTTGGGGCATCATCTCGGCTTGTGCTGCAGTAGCTGGAGCCTGGAAGAACCGAACACGTCGTGGCCTAGCTGGAATTTCGGCAGGTTCGTCACAGGTCGGTGCCTGGTTTTCTGTGTTTGGCGGTGTCCCTGGAAATTGCTAATTGTGGTCGATGTGGTGCTTTATTAGTTCCCCTGGTGGTTGATATCATAATGTGGATCTCCAGTGCGGGCTGCAATGGTACCGGGAAGCCACTTGCCCAGGTTAGGGTTGCCAGATTGGAAGTAAACGGATTGTCCCGCTTCGAGTGTGCGGAACGTCAAGTCCATTTCTGCTTTCCGTTCTTGCAGACTCTAATGCGAACGTCTTCGGGTATCGCCTGGTTGAGACGTTCCCGGAGTTCTCGTCCCAGAAATAGTTGAGATGGAGATTGTCCAATGGCAGACTGCGACGCTTTTCGGAATTGACGAAGGAACTCGTTCAGGTTGGTCTCCAGAGATCCTTTTGTGGTCCTTATCGCGTAGAGGGCGTCCTTCACTGTTTGGACATACCGTTCGGCTTGGCCATTAGTTGATGGATGGCGCTGTAGGCTTGTGGTACTTCACACCACTGTTCTGCAGGAAGGCGTTGAATTATTCCGCAGTGAACTACCTACCGTTGTCCGAGACGACGGTAACTGCAGTGCCGTGCGCTGTAAACAGGTCGTCCGTCAGGGCGATTGTTGCTGCTGCTGTCGTGGAGGTCGTCGGCTTGACTTCGAGCCAGTTGCTGTAGGCGTCTACAACAATCAGAAGCATGGTGTCGGCTACTGGGCCTGCGTAGTCAATGTGGATGCGTTCCCATGGAGCCAGTGATGCTCGCGGAACTTGTGGGAGCGTGATCATGGGTTGCGCATCTGGTGCAGGACTTCGCGATCGCATCAATGCCAGAGTCGATGCCTGGCCAAAACATGAAAGAACGTGTCATTCCTTTCATTTTGACGATTCCGAAGTGATCTGCGTGCAGTTCGCTGAGGCATCTCGTAGTGCAGATGGGACTACTTCTCTGTGATCAAACATCAAGCAGTCGACGGTGAGTGTAAATTTTGTCCCGGGTGCCTGGAAGTCATGGTGAGTAAGATCTTGGCCTCCTTCCAGAAGTTTGGCAATTCTGCTAAGATTATGGCCCTTCTTCGCCTCTCGTTCGATTGCTTCGGATTTGACAGGTAACTGCTGCGTTTGGTGAACTGTAAATAAACATAAATCGTCGTAATACTCTGTCTCTTCCCTCTGGTGCGGGATTGAGCTTTGGATGTTGTTGACGGTCGATGGTAACGGCGCTCTGGAGCAGTAGTCAGCTTTGGCGTTTTGATTTGACGTTTTCAAAGACACGGTGTAGTTAAAGTGTGTGAGGTAGTCGGCATAATTGGCCATGCGTTTAATGCACAGGACTGGTAATGACTTCTCTGGGTGCAGGATCTGTGTCAGAGGTTTGTGATCTGTGATGAATATGAGTGGCGAGCGTACAGGTAGTTGAAAAACTTCTGTACTGCCCAGACAATGGCAAGCGCACATTTATCGATCTGGGGGTACCTCTGCTCCGTTGCTGTCACTGTTCGAATGGCATATGAAATAGGCCGTTCGTGTGCGTTGCTGAGGCGGTGTGACAGCACTGAGCCTAGAACGGTTTTGCTGGCGTATGTTGCCAACAAAAGCGGTAACGCTGGATCATAATGAATAAGAATCTGCGACAAGTTTAGAGGGTTCTTGATGTGCTAGTAGGTCCTGTCGCCCTCTGGTGTCCATACGATAAGATCTTTCAGCAACATGTCCCTGATTGGTCAATCTCTCGTTGACAGATTGTGGATGAAGGCGCAGTAATATGTCCTTTTTCCCAGACACAACTGGATATCTTCTGGAATCGTTGGTTTCCGCGCGTCTCGTACAACTCGGATGTGCGCGTCAGATTAATGGATGCCTCATGCATCGATCTTGTGGCTAAGAACTTCCAGGACAGTTTCAGCAAAGCTGCACTTGGCTCGGTTGAGCTTAAGACCGTGTTGGCCAAAACGCTCCAGTGTCACGTTGAGAGCCTCTATCACGTTTTCAAAACTATTGGCAAAAACAATGGTGTCAGCAATGAAACTTACAACATTTGGGAGGTTCTGCAGAACCGTGTCTATTCGCCGCTGACAGATGCCGGGGACATTGGCTGCTCCGTAGACAGCACGAGTTGCGCGTAACAGGCCATGGGTTGGAATGTTGAGCATGAGGGCATGGCCGAATTCATCGTCAACCTGGAGATGAGTGTACGCGCCTGTGGCGTCGAGGTGGCAGAAGAGGGTGGCGCCGCGCATTTGGTTGAACAGGTGCTCCACATTCGGAATCGGGCGTTCACGATGATGATCCGTGGGTTGAGAATAGGTTTGTAGTTACCCGTAATTGTCAACTTGCCGTTCTTCTTCACGACGACATGACTCGTTGACCCCCACTCTAAGTATTCTTGTCTCGTGTAGAAAACGGATTCTATTCTGGCATCGATTTCTCTGGCGTAGGCACCTCGCATGTCCACAGGAACTTCACGTGCTCGGGAGAAGATAGGGTTAGCGCCATCCTTCAGCTGCATATTCGCTTGTGGGCTGGAAAGATTCCCGGGGTTATCGCTGAATATGTCCTGTTACTTCTTGAGGACAGCGTCGAGTTCCTTTTGCTTGTCCAGGAACAGAGACTGCTTGACGGAGAGTTGATGGATCTGTCCTGGTCTTCCAAAAAGCTGTTCGAAATTGATCTCTCGTTGAAACTCAGGGATCCACTCTCGACCAAGGAGCGAATCAAATTCATCGTCCACGATGTAGGTTCGTAGAGATGGTGCCAATGATGGCCGTGACTGGTATCATGCCTGTGCAGCGGATACGGGCGGAAAAAGCAGCGGCCCAAAGTGGCTGGATAATAAGTCGTATTAAATGAAAATACCAAACTTTAATTAACAATGACAACTCGCAAAGCTTATTTTAAAACAATGCAGAAAGCTTTCACTCCTTTAAGTATATCAAATCACAACAACTCACAATTAAAGAAAATTATACCCGTATGCACTTTCAGAATTACAACAGGATAAGAATGAGGGAACCAGCCCTCGCTATCAGGTACATGTTCAGACACTTTTGTGAAGGGTTTCTCGTGCAAACTTCCCGAACATAAGCCGGGCATCGAACAGGAATAAAGTATAATAGATACTTTCTGAATATGAGAAAACACAATTAAAGTAGTAATATTGAGAGTAAGTAAGCGTGGCCTTTCGGTACCTTAACAAGAAGCAAGGCATATAGAAAATGCTTAGCAAATTACAATGCCCTTGAAAAACAACACTAACCTAACATCACTATCGAATATCTGGCGACCAGTGAGGTACATAATTAGTTACCAAATGTCTTTCCCAGAAGGGGGAAACATTTCAGCCATGAAAACACATTCTTTCTAACTCAATCGAACACGTCAACTTAAAAGGTTTAGTAAAGATAATATCGAAAGCACTAGACTCTTACCATTTCACATTCATAAATTTTCATAATTACCTCAGGCATCTTTCGAGGTTACAACATTTCAAGGGGACTGCACCAAAGTCTCTCTCTCTCTCTCTCTCTCTCTCTCTCTTACCTCCGCGCTAGCGTGCCGGGTTCGACGAGTCGCAAGGCGTGCCCAGAGAGTAACGCACTGCACCAGTGCCAACAGGAGAATCACTCGACGGCCAGGCAAAGCCACCGCAAGCAGCGCACCGGCCACGTGGACCGGAACCCCCTCTGGAGGAGAGGGGAGGAGCAGAGGGGCGCGAAGCGAGAGAGAGAGAGAGAGAGAGAGACCTCGCAAAGCAGGGGGGAGGGCACTTCAGAGCGAGATAAAATCTGCATTTCTCTGAAGACATGCGGGACGGGAGGCAACAAATTTATTCTTTAAGAGGGGCAAAGGATAGTAAGGCAAAATAAATACAAATACATCAAAATACACAATACATAACACAGCTTGCAAGCACATACAATAGGACGATGATGAAGAGAAGATAGGCCGGGGAGAATAACAGTTTTTACATGGCACAGATCCTCCCCGCCTTAAAGCCGACGTCGGAGAAAGATGGAAGCTAACTTCAAAAATAAAATATGAGTGCAATTCTTCTTAAAAGAGTTCCGTGCCTTTAGAAAATCTCCTGGTTTAAGTAGCACACATTTTTAGAATCACAAGTGGACTCGAAAGAAAGGTAATTCAGCCACACAGAAAGTTCATAGGCGGCACGCCAGGAAACTTGAAGAATAAAGTACAGCGACGAATTTCCCACTCGGTCCTTCACATAGCAAGGTCGTAGAAGCAGACCAACCAAGAAGAGTACTGCGCCATAAGATCAGATAGGCAAAATGGTAAAGGCTCCGAAGGTGTGATATGGTCCATGAGGAGCCGGAAACAGGTCACAGCGTGCAAGACGTACCAACAGCTCCACCGAGGGGCCCTCTCAGAGAGCTCGGCAACAGGATGCACCGAATGGCTGGAAAAATAACAGAGCCAACAGAAGTCTGTCTCTTTGCGCTTTTCAAAAAAGGACCGGGGCAGGTGGACAAAGCCAGGCCGCATAAGGACCCGGCAGTAGCGCGAAGGTAAGCCGGGAAGCAAACAAACGGAGGGAAAGTCGGAAGGGGCGTGAGGTAAAAGAAGTACAAGCACAGTTAATGAAGACATGCAGTTTAACAAGGCTAAACATCTTAAAATGCAACAAGATGCCATCCTTAACTAAGAAAACCCTCAACAAATAATTCGAAGCAAGGCGATCCGGGTGCAAAACGGCACCAAAAATTTAGGCAGGCTTGACTTGAGAGAGGTGCACCCTAAACACCCTATCCGCCACGGGGTCCCTAAGGAGCAATGTGACATGAGTCAAAAATTTAATAACAGTACAAGGCCCTCCAAAAGCGAGGAGAGAGCTTTCCCGAAGGTACAAAATTCTTCACAAAAACATTATCACCGACGGCCAGGCTGACGGATCCTCGCCCCTGATTGTAACGTTGCTGCTTCCTGAAGTTAAATACCTTAAGGTTAGCCATAGCACGTTTCCACGTAGCCCTAACAATAGGAGGGTCGATATTCTCCGGCAACATGTCATTTATATTCCACAAATTTGACAAGGGTGAGTTAGATATAAAACCAAACATGAGAGAAAAGGGGGACGACTTATGCGCCTCGTGAACAGCAGTATTGAAAGCATAAGTTAACCAAGGAACAGTCGTATCCCACCTCCAAATATCTTCGTGATGGAAGGCGATAAGCGCCGAGCGCAAATTACGGTTTACCCTCTCCGCATACGACGGCTGAGGATAGTAAGCAGAGGTTGTAACGTGAGAGATGGGGAGGCCGAAACAGAATATTTAAAAGAAATTGGACGTGAAAGCCCTCGCATTATCGGAGACTAAAACTTGACAAGGCCCAAACGTGGAAAAAATGCTTTTCAAACACATTACCGTGGTGTCAGCTGTGCAAGCTTAGTGGGAAACGTCCAGGTAAAGAGAGTAAAAGCGTCAACACACACAAGAATAAACCTATTACCATCCCCTTTCGATTTAGGGAGGGGCCCGACACACGCTCTAATAACACGCTCCATAGGGCGAGTGGCTTGAGAAGAAAATAGAAATCCGACCTTAGTATTCAGTGGTGGCTTACTATTATTACAAAGCTTGCAAGCTCTAACCAATTCGCGCACTTCACCATCCAATCCCTTACAAATGAAATTCTCGCGGATTTTCTCTCTTGTTTTAAACACCCCAAGGTGGCCCGCTAGGGAGGGCTCATGAAAATATTTGAAAATCATGGGCACGAGAACGGCAGGTACCACCACCTTCATCTTTTTATCATGGCGAGACGTACAACACAAGACCCCGTTCCGTAACTCGTAGGGAGCAACAGGTTTACCTAGCTCTAAATCTTGGATGGTGGGCCCCAACACGAGGTCTTCTCTTCGAATTTTCCCAATGTCATGTTACAATATGGGGGTATCGGACAGAAATGCCGCAGAAATCGGCAGGGAAAGGGACTCAACATCAAAGGGTTGATCATCTTGAACCACCTCGGGAGAGTACATAGGCTTAAAGAATCAGCCAAAATATTATCCGACCCCCGGATATGTCGCACTTCGAACTGAAAGGCGGAGATCCTGATCGCCCGCCGGGCCAAACGGCCTGTTCTTCGGGGTCGACCCAGAAGCCAGCTTAACGCCTGGTTGTCCGTTTCAAGTTGGAATTTAACGTGCTGCTCTAAATACATACGGAACTTCTCGAGGGCAAATAACACGGCTAAACCTTCAAGCTCGTACACCGAGTATTTCGACTCAAGAGCGGACAATGTTCTGGATGCATAGCCAATCGGGCGTCTGCCAAATTCCGACTCCTGCAACAACACCGCGGCAACAGCGGATGCAGAAGCATCGGTCTGCACTATAAACGGTTTAGAAAAATCGGGCATGGCAAGAATAGGCGCGTTAGAGGTGGCCAACTTAAGATCCTAAAAAGCGGCCTGCTGAGAGGTTCCCCAATCAAATTTAACCCCCTTCCGACGCAGGGAGTTAAGCGGGCCGGCACGCTTAGCGAAGTCTGGAATGAACTTCCGAAAAAATTTATCATTCCCACAAACCGTGCTACGCCTTTCACATCCTTAGGAGGAGCAAATTCGCGAATGGCCTGGGTGCGAGAATGACCCACCGAAACACCGTCAGGCGAAACCACATGCCCAAGGAAGGACATCTGGGGCTTCGCAAAAGAGACCTCAGAAAGCTTGACGGTGAGACCCTCCTTCCGGAGGCTCATCAGCACTTCGTTAAGGCTCAACAGGTGCTCCTCGAAAGTTTCGGAATAAACGACAAGGTCGTCGAGATAATGATCTAAGTAGTTAAATTTAATGGCCGAAAACAGCTTATCCAAAAGCCTAGAAAGGACGACGGCGCTAGTAGAGAACACAAAAGGGACGCGCAAAAATTCGTATAAATTCCAGTCGGTGGCAAATTCCGTCACATGTCGCGACTCAGGAGCCAAGGGGATCTGGTAGTAGGCTTGGGGGGTGATATATAAATATCATCGAAAATAGTGTCGAATCCATACTTTTCGGGGTCACTGAAATGAATAGCAACACTCCGGAATTTTTTAATGTCCAAGTTCAGCCCTCTTCGTGGTGGGGGGCGATGGGAGAGTGATATATAGAAATAATAGAAAATAGTGTCGAATACATAGTTTTCTGGGTCGCTGAGATGAATACTGACACTCCGGATTTTTAGTATCAGGAGACAAACCACATAGTGGTAAAACAACCCAGGAACCCTTAGGGTCAGTGGGGGGGCAAGGGAACTGAGGTATACAAATCATCGAAAGTAGTGTCAAATCCATACTTTTCGGGGTCGCTGAGATGAATAGTAACAGTCCGATTTTTTAAAACTCAAAGTTTAGCACCCTTTAGGGTGGGGGAGTGGGGAGTGAAATATAATAATAGTCGAATGTACTGCCGAATCCATAGTTTTACGGGTCGCTGTGATGAATAGTAACATTTCGGATTTTTAAAGTCTAACTTCAGCCCCCTTTGGTATAGGGGGTGAGAAAGGGTGAAAAAAATAAATTGTCATAAATGACCGACATAATGGACGTGTGTATGTTCCAGTATGACTTTAAAGTATGACTTACTACCTGGAAAACGTACTGTGGGAGTAAGACGGCCCTAGAACCACAAGGGAAGCTGGTGAAATATAATAATCCATATTAATAAATGGAAGTCAGTTTGGCGCGATCTACATATATACTGCACTATATATAAGGCATGAAAATGAAAACAGACGTGAATTAGTGAGACCATTCTAGGGATCTTAGAAATTTAAAACTTGGTACCAGACAAGCTGATGACTTCACGATCCCTAGAAAGATCACAAATTCTCAAAATTCTCTGAGGGGTACACGCTAGGAGTTTCAAATCTGCATAAGAACACAGTCGGTGATATTTATCCAGATCCTACAGGATTTATGGGCTTAAACTTTTCCTGAAAGTCCTGATTTTAACCCCCTCTCTCATATCAAGATGGTAGCACAATCTCCCAGACGAGATAGAAAATTGAAATTTGGCAAAATTGTAGCTTTTTGCATGCAACCGACGGAAAATTTACGAGATGTTTAAAAATTTTATTTTTTACCCCCGAAAAATATCGAAATATGGAGGCAATTTTAATGACGGTGCAGTCCTTCCTTTCGATGTATTTCGTGGCTAAACGGTAAGTCGTATCACAGAACGGATGGCACAATCTCCGTTCAATTTGGAGTGATCTACAACTTTAGTCCTATGACCTTTTGTCGTATCTCTATCCCTTATATATTAAATTTTTCTCTATTTCTGGATTTACCTAAATTTTTCACTTTGTACACGTATAATTGATGGTTTGATTCACTTGTAGGAAAGATGGGATCATAAAATTCTACACGAATATTGGCCCACCCAATAGCCATATGTGAGCCAAATTCTATGTTTGAAACTGTAGCATAAGTATCTGAAAAGTAATTCACTCTGTGAAAACCTTACACAAATTTCACCCTATTCAACGTTTCTAAAACATAGTAAATTGTGGTAGACAAGTGCACCTGTCGTTATCATCATAACTCCACAACTCGCACTTTACATTTGAAACAACTTCTGCGCACCTCCCTATGCTTTTCTCAGGTAACCCCAATTGACATGCAATTTAAAAATTATTATTCACTTCATGTACAGTAATTTACTTTAAGTTTCTTTATAGCCTGAATATATTCCTTTTCACCTACATGTGACACTGGGAGTGAAGAGTTTGTTTTCATGGGAGATTCCACCTCATAATTAAACTTGTAACTATTACTTACATATACCTTGCTGAAATATGTGGCAAAGACATCAGCTATTTGCTTAGCGCTTCGCAAAGGTTCAACATTTAAAGTCATAACCCCGGGGATTGATGTATTTTCCGTTTATTTTTAATAAAATTCCAAAATAATGATGGATGAATATTTATAAGTTCTTCGGAACTTCTTTGAAACGTTTTCTATCAATGATTTCGAAAGATTTCTCGTCTCTTTAAACATGATCTTATTGTATTCCGAATTCTTCATACGTTTCCGATAATATTCCTTTAATTTTACGGTTTCAATAATTTCCTTCGTAAAACAAGGTGGATACGTCTTCCCGGTTTTTATTTTCATTTTTGGAAGAGTTTTGTCCAATATCTTTTCAAAAACATTATAGAAGTATTTTTAATGTTTTTAGATGACCCCAGTTTACTCTTTCAAGCATTTTGTAAAGACTATGAAAGTCTGCCTTTGATTGTGCATAATTCTTTCTGGGTAATAAATTTTATTCGTTTTATGACGAGTTTCAAACTCCATAAAGAGGGAAGGATGATGAAAATCTTCACTAACCAACGGACATTTTTTGTAACGTTAACGTTAGTTATATTGGTCAATATTAATTCAAGTGTCCTTCCGTTATGGTTCTTAACACAGTTCATTGATTTAAGGTCGTGATAGGAGAGAAAGTTTGTTAGAACCCGGTAACAGGGACCTCCCTGCGTTAGGTCATATTGATTATCACTTATTGCTGGTAGGTTAATATCTCCAGCTATTATTATCCTATTAAATTGAATATCTGGACATTCATCAAATAGTTCGGAAAAAGACAAGTATATTTCCAGTTTAGAATTGGGCGGAAAATAAACTGTACTTACATAGTAAGTAAAGCCCCCTATGTACAATTTTATGACAATATATTCTATATTTTCTCTTATGAATTCAATTTTATTAACGGTTAAATAATCCTTCACGGCAATTAAAACTCCACCACCTGCTCTCGCAAACTTTCGATCCCATCTGTACACATTATATCTGTTATCAAAAAGCTCACCATCGTATACACTCTCCTTCAACCAGGTTTCTGTGAGGATGGCAATGTCATATTCAGCTGATTGTATGTTGTTATAAAATATATTTGTTTTTGTGTTTAGACCTCGCACATTTTGATAGTATATTGAAATATACTTGCTACTACACATACTGAAGAATAATTAAAAAGTAAAGTTGATAGACATCGTAAATTTTATGACAAAGTGTGCAGATCTTCAACTGATTTTACCGTATAAACATATCTATCATCCACTTGCTCTTTTCAACTTAATTGCACTTGACCTGTCAACCCACACATTAGCATATTTTTTTTCTTTCTTGATTTTTCTAGCTTCGGAGAACAACTTCCTTCTGAGTACTGTTAAACTATGGTTTACGTAAATAGGGTCTCAGAATGTGAATCCAATTTCTGCCGCGTTCAAATTCCTCTTTACCTTACGTCGTTCCATAAACTTGTCCTTATCAATATGTCTAACAAATTTTACTACTATTCCAGCATTTTTCTGGTGTTGAGACTTCTTTAGCCGATGACAGGTGTCGATCGTTTGATCGTGGATGTCCAGTTCCAGACTGCGACCCACCGTTTTAACAATATCGACTATGTTTTCATTCGCAACTTCCGGGATCCCATGAATTTCCACAGTGTTCCTTCTCCCATATTGTTCAAGATCATCGATCAGCATTGTTGCATCAGCTAACTGTTTTTTGAGAAGAGAGTTTTCATTCTTCAGTTCCGTTATTGTCCGTATTAAATTTTCGATCATCTGATTTTGTTTTTTAATCAGAAGAGCGTTCTCGTCTAGCTTCTCGTGAGCTAGATTTAATGATTTTCTCAAGTCACCTTCAATTATTTTTGTTTGTTGTAATTCCGTCATAGTGTCCCGAACAGATGTCAAACTCTTCACCTCACTGTTAATTACCATGAGGAGATTGAACATTTGTTCCAAGTTGGGAGTATCATTTGCAACACTTTCTTTGTCTGTGCACTTCGTTGTTAAGCATTTTTTACAATACCATTTCTGTTTAATAATTTTTGAGAGTTCACCTTCGTCCTTGAAGCCTACACAAGTACTATGGAACCAGTTGCTGCATAGCCCGCACTTTATTTTTCCAAGTGTATCCTGACGTAAGATGCTCTTAGAACATACAACGCACACAATCATATTCCTGCCCTCTGTGGATGCCACGTAATCCTACTTTGATATCCTAGCGCTACTGGTGAAAGGGATTGTTACTGCGAGCGCGCAGCAACATGGAGGAGGAGTTGGCAGTTCTGCACTCTAAAATCGTCTTTCACTTGTCACAATTAACAAACACTCGAAACGGCATTGACTGATTCTTAACAACAGTTTTAAATTGAATACTCTCATGGCTGACGGTGGGCGAATGGACTCTGCCATTGGCTGAAGATTAGAGCAATAAAATGTCGTTCCCATAATTCAAGACAGCGAGAAGTTATAGCCAACTTACGCCCGATGAAAAGACCTAAGATAATGAGGCAATGGCAAAGAGTAACGAAATGAAATAAATAAACATAACAATATGTCGCTGTCTTGAATTATGGGAGTGACGTTTCATGGGGCAAATCTTCAGGCAATGGCAGAGTCTATTCGTTCCACCGCCAGGCATGATTATATAGAAACACCGAAGATTTATAACATAACGTTGAAATACTTCAGACGTAGGTAAGCAGTAATTACGATTCGTTCGGAACACTAGAAATCATAGACAGCGCCACTTACGATTTAATATTAATAAGAAATAGAGGCCTAAAGCCGCGAGAAGAAATGGAGGTTAGAAGCCGCGATTTTTGTAGGTGAGCAGTAATTACGATTTCGAACACTACAAATCACAGACGGCGCCACTTACGATTTAATATTAATAAGAAATAGAGGCCTAAAGCCGCGAAATGGAGGTTAGAAGCCGCGCCACTTACAATTTAATATTATTGTAGAAGTAATTACGATTCCAAACACTACAAAAAATAGACAGCGCCCCTTACGATTTAATATTATTGTAGGTGAGCAGTAATTACGATTCCAAACACTACAAATCATAGACAGCGCCACTTACGATTTAATATTAATAAGAAATAGAGGCTTAAAGCCGCTTCGCGGCTTCTAACGTTTCCTTGTTCACAGACCAATGATTTTGTCACTACCGGGAGCTAACCTAGCCAGATGATTTAGTAATAATAATAAGAAGAAGAAATGGATGTTAGAGCAATGATTTTGTCACTCACCGGACCTAACGTATCAAGAGCAATGTAGCGAGACAGTTATTACGGAATTGCACACTTTAAAGCATAGATTGGGCTGTTCTTACTGACTGCAATAGTGGAACTCATGATTCATTATCAATAAGAAGCACAAATAATGGCATGTCTAAATGCTTCTGAGATAGCGGTATACTGTGGTCCAGGGAAGAAATACACACACAGGGAAAAATACACACACATAAAGAAGGACATAGAAAAAGAAACATTTATGGTGACATTGAACGTACCTTAATGGAGAGGAGGGTAGAGATCAGCAGCTGCCAGGAAGAAATTTTTACACAGCAGTGTCCACAACCAGCGACACCCATGTAAATAGTAAGTTGTTGTTTACCGTACCAACAAAAATATAATTAAACCTCGCGCGCAATGAGTGCCCAAAAAGAAGAAGAAAGGAAAATAATACTTAAACATTGCAATCAGTGCCCTCACCTTTATCGCCCGGCCAAGTTGGTACTTCGTGCAACGTACTGTAGTATTAGGAACTGTTACGTAGTATTAGGAATTAAGTTTAGTTGTTGGTACGTCATACTTGAAACTAATTCAAGTTGGTACCACAAAGTAATTGAACTGACCTACATCCCCAATGACAAATGAACATTAAACAGCGATTCTGCGCTGGTCGACCTTTCGCGAGTTATACCCTTATTTATAAGGTTAAGACGAGTCGCTCTCCACCGTAGCGCTTTCTCCACAGTTAAACTTTCACAAAATACGGAGTCGTACTAGCACACGTCCACTCACTCACTCATTGTTCATCTCTTCAGAACAAGGCTACTCCTTCACCGCTTTTATCTATTCGGCCTGCCTGTAAATATTACACGCCGTTATGTGTACCATGCTACTAGTAATAGTTGCACGTAACCAGCTATCATTAACACAAGCTACGTGTACGATGTTGTTTTCAAGAAGAAATATTAGCTCCTCGTGCTGGGCAGGTATGGATGATAATTTAGGTGAGTGCAATTAAATGATCGTGAGTTAGTCTGAAATACATTCACTAATGAGCTCTGCCTGCGGGGTGTCATCTCTCTCGGATAGGAGACTTTAGAGGTAGGGAGAGAGTCTGGTCCACAGCTGGCTGTAGTTATCACGGCACTCATCACACAAAGCAGAATACAAAGTAGAATATATTCTTCTTACCTTCGAATCTCCTGTGATGTTGCACCAGGTTTTCATGCACTCAAAATAAAACACTATAATACAAACTTACCATAATTGTCACTTTCTTTTGTTGTCTGCATCTAGCCGGATGAAGAGTATGTCCAGCTCCGCGGGTGTGTTTAAATAGTGGTTCTTCCCGTCTTTGTCCAATATCACTATTCGACTATCCTGTGACCAGGCCCGTCTTCCCACCGACTCACGCGCCTTGTTGAGCATTCCTTTCCTAGTGACAGTGAGACATTCCGTAAGGGCACGTTTAGCCCGCCAGACCGCACTACCTTCATGATAGCGAGAAATTTTCGTTATTATTGACCTCTTCCTTGTTTTTAAAATATCAGTCCATGATATCGGCGCAGTCAGGCAATATGAAGTTGCGGCGATAATTCTCGTGGAACTCCTCCGTCGTTGATCCATAACTGAAGATCTGGCTCTCGTTGTCAGGCTGAAACTAAAACTTAAATTAGAGGTTTGCTCCACTTGTATTACCTTACTAAGTTGTGCACTGTCATACTTAACTTGTCAAACACTCGATGCAATGATGTACAACATTGGATGTCCTATTTCTCTGGCACCATAGAATGATGTACCACATCTACTTCTCGTCAATCCTTGAATTAGATGTCCTACAGTTGCTCAACACGTCGTTAACTACACAAGTTTTCACTTAACTCACACCCTGTAGTAGTCTGTGTAGTACGTTTCACAAGTTCACTCGTTAAATTATGTTCTCTTCTCGACGGCTTAAATTGTTCCATATGAAATCGTGCAATAATTCTCGAATCCAAAGTCAAAATACGAACTCATCAGGATATTTTCAAGCCAAGTCCACAAGATTAGATAAAATGTACTCGAAGTTTCCAGACATATTCTTTCGGACGAAGATGTATCATTTATACTTCTTCCAAAGACAAGATTTGTCCCTTGACATCTTCTTCTTCAGAAAGTACTAGAATATAGACTCTTTTGCTCGTAAATAAAATTCTGATGATATTCAATCAATCAATACTGATCTGCATTTAGGGCAGTCGCCCAGGTGGCAGATTCCCTATCTGTTGCTTTCCTAGCCTTTTCCTAAATGATTTCAAAGAAATTGGAAATTTATTGAACATCTCCCTTGGTAAGTTATTCCAATCCCTAACTCCCCTTCCTATAAATGAATATTTGCCCCAGTTTGTCCTCTTGAATTCCAACTTTATCTTCATATTGTGATCTTTCCTACTTTTGTAAACGCCATTCAAACTTATTCGTCTACTAATGTCATTCCACGCCATCTCTCCGCTGACAGCTCGGAACATACCACTTAGTCGAGCAGCTCTTCTTCTTTCTCTCAATTCTTCCCAACCCAAACATTGCAACATTTTTGTAACGCTACTCTTTTGTCGGAAATCACCCAGAACAAATCGAGCTGCTTTTCTTTGGATTTTTTCCAGTTCTTGAATCAGGTAATCCTGGTGAGGGTCCCATACACTGGAACCATACTCTAGTTGGGGTCTTACCAGAGACTTATATGACTGTTCTTGACCTAACAGGAAGAATACTGTTTGCCCGCTCTCTCACACTGCACTAACTTAACTTAACATCACTCAACTGTTCGCTCCTTTACGTCGTAAAATGTTTATTTCTGAACCAACGAAAACGTAAAAAGTGACCTAATCTGCAGAATATGATTTCTATTGGTTGAAATTAATGCTTAAATGTGATTCATCCTTTCTTGCGAGGGTACGGATTATTCCAGAATTCTCTTACCCCTTCTCCAACTTACCGCTGCATTACGAGTGCACCGCTGTGACGTAGCTCAAGTGTCCTTGTCCGCTCGACCTGGTTCCGGCTCTCTGCTCGTAACGAAACGGCCTGTCTATCAGCAACTCTTCCTTTATTCCTATAAGGTACCATTTGGACAGGTACAATATATAAATGATATGAGTAAGGACGTGGAATCTCAGATGAGTCTTTTTTTAAATGATGTTATTCTGTCCAGAGTAATAAATAATATTACAAGATTGTGAGCAACTGCAAAATGACCTCAATAATGTTGTGAGATGGGCAGCAGGCAATGGTATGATGATAAACGGGGTTAAAAGTCATGTTGTGAGTTGTAAGCTTCACAAATAGGAAAAGCCCTCTCAGTTTTAATTACTGCATTGAAGGGGTGAAAGTTCCTTATGGGGAACACTGTAAGTACCGGTACCTGAGTGTTAATACAAGGAAAGTTCTTCATTGTGGTATCACATACATGGGGTTGTAAATAAAGGGTAAAGATCTCTGCAAATGTTTATGAGGGTGTTTGAGGGTTGTAGTAAGGATGTAAAGGAGAGGGCATATAAGTCTCTGGTAAGACCCCAACTAGAGTCTGGTTCAAGTATATGGGACCCTCGCCAGGATTACTTGATTCAAGAACGGGAAAATCCAAAAAAAGCAGCTCGACCTGTTCTGGGTGATTTCCGACGTAAGAGTAGCGTAACAAAAATGTTGCAAAATTTGGGCTGGAAAGAATTGAGAGAAAGGAGTCAAGTTGCTCAGCTGTGTTGTATGTTCCGAGCTGTCAGAGGAGATATGGCGTAGAATGACATTAGTAGACAAATAAGTTTGAGTGGTGTTTTTAAAAGTAGGAAAGATCAAAATATGAAGCTAAAGTTGGAATTCAAGTGGACAAATTGGGGCAATTATTCGTTTATGGGGATTGTAATAACTTACCAAGGGAGATGTTAAAAAAATTTCTAATTTCTTTGAAATCATTTAATAAATGTCTAGGAAAACAACAGATAGGGAATCTGCCACCTGAGCGCACTGCCTTAAATGCAGCTCAGTATTATAAATCCATTATTAATTCTCAGAGATCAGTGCAAACAGCAATTTCTCATGAGTTGAGAATGTGAATGAGAAATTTCTCATAGTTTTTCCCTGTTTATTCCTTGTATTTTGGTAAGATTAGGATTATGGTGTATAGTTTGTTTTATGTGCGTTGTTATATAAAAGTGATGTAAACAAGTGAAATCTGTATTCTCTGGGAAGCTTTGTATAAGTTGAAATGTGTTTAAATTATGTAGTAATAAATCAGCAAACTAACATCGATATGATATTTGTTTTTATTATTGATGCAGAGTAACCTCCCAGGACAATTAATTCACTCAACTAACAGGTTATGGGCCCAGAAGTACGTGAAAGTAAATACTGAGAATTTATAAACAGTCAAATAAGTTACAATTAAAATATAAAAGAAGTTGGTGCGGCGTAGACATCCTTTGTAGTTCAATATGGATGGCGAAAAAATTACAAGGTTCACAATTTTCGGTGTGAAAGACTATGACGAGTGGAAATACGATTGGAAACATTTCTAGAATAAAAAGGCTCGTTACAGCATATACAAACACCCCTTGAATAACTACTGCAACCCTTTGAAGTCGTAGAAGGTGACAATAAAGCAATCCGAAAAGAAAATGAAGTAAAAACAGCTGAGGTGTGGCAAACTGAGATGAAGTACAAACGGTTTGTTGTACATACACTAGCCAAATCCCAAATTCCCTTAGTAAGGAGTAAGCAAACTGTCAATGAGATATGGACATATTTAGAAACGAAGTTGAGAAGAAGATGCTGTTGCCCGAATGACTCTGAAGAAGAAGCTTGCGAATATGAAATTTAAGCCCAGTTCAGAAAAAAATGACGATTTCTGCGTGAAGTATGACTCTCTCCTTTTTCATCTGGCCAGGAGTGGGGACAAAATGGATGATGAAGGGAATGTTTGTCATTTACTAATGACTGCCAGAGGAATATGACAACATTGTGCCTGTGCTAGAAACTCAGGCGTCAGAAAATTTGACAGTGGATTATTGCCGAATTCAGTCCAGCAATTCACTGGACACTCCGACACACCAACAACCACAACTCCTCGTTCAGACCTCGGTGGGACACTAGCGACTGCCAACACCTCTGTCGTCCTCAGCCCAGCCACCGAACCACAACACACTGTCGCACACTGACTCCACCGCGGAATACAACACTGACTCCGAGTCCAGCACCAACACTGACTGAGTGTCCGCGGCTCACCTCCCTTTTTATAGCTCGAGTGATGTGACTTCAGTTACTCAGGCAGAAAATTACCAACAGTTTTTAAGTGGAGAAAATGAGGAAAGAGAGATGCGTGCATTCTTCATGAGTGTTTCAACCGAAGGTAGAAATGATACTGAAAATAATAGCTGGAGGATTTGGAAGAAGTCCGTATCTTGCTCTGATTGCTAATTCTTATTGTGAAGGAATGCCTCAATACTATGAAGATAAGAAGATGTACAGGTCAGGAATGACCTGTTGAATTGGTATGAAGCAGTAAATGAGGAAATGCAGGTATTGAACAAAAATGATACTTGGGATCTCGTAGAGTTACCAAAAGGTCAAAAGGCAGTTAATAGTAAAAGAGTGTTCTCAAGAAAGAAAAATGTTGATTGTAATGTGGATCTCTATAAAGTTAGGTTAGTTAAAAAAGATTTGTCACAGAGGAAAGGGCTTGGTTATTCTGAGACATATGCACCAGTTGTAAAGCTGGCTACACTCAGAAAATTATTGTGTGTGATAAATTCTAAGCAGTACTTTTCTCATCAACTTGATGTAAAGAATGCCTTTTGAAATGGAGTCTTAATAGAAACTATGTATATGTATCCACAAGAAAGAATAAAGGTCAAGGAAGGACTCTATTTTAAACTTAACAAAACATTGTATGAGCTCAAGCAAGCACCCGAAGAGTGGAATCCTAAGCTCAATGTATTTGTGAAATCCCTTGGATTTTTGTGATGTCAGACTGACAGATGTGTGTATGTAAGAGTGGAAGGAAATATAGTTGTACATTTGCTTTTGTATGTGGATAATTTTATAATTACTAGTAACATGCTTGAGGTGTTAATGGATGTGAAGCAAAAGTTGATGAGAGAATTTGAAATGAGTGATCTAGGAGAGCTAAGTTATTTTCTGGGAATTAAAATAGAGTGCGGGGAAAACATAATTTTTATATCTCAGAAAGAGTATTTGCAAAAGGTAATCAGTAAATTTGGAATACAATCAGCAAACCTCAGGAAAACCCCTTAGAAGTATAGCCTATCAGAGTGATAGATACTTCACAACCTAATGCGATAGGAATTAAACCCCAGTGGCGGCTCGTGGCTGTAAAGTATGGTGAAGAGCTATACCCGTTCGGTTTTGAGCGACAGATTTAGGAACTATGTGTTATTTTTGGTTATTTTGTAGTCATACCTCATAGCTGTGACTGGCGGAGGGTCCAGCACTTGACCAAAAGTGTATACAGACCGGAGCGCTGTGTACGATCACAGCGCGACTACTATGTGGCTGCCTTTGCTCTACAATGCAAAGTAGAGATAAAAACTGACCGGGAGATTAACAATTATGGAAGCGCGGCACCCTCGGGAAGAGCTGAACATTTTATCGTGTTTTCCTTTACAACGCACAGCTGTTTACTGACGCTAGAAACCGAAAAATATATAGTAGTAAATAAAATATATATTTACATTAATTGTTTTTCTTAATAATTGAACTCACCTACTTTTTGTACATCAATTCGATCCTCCGGTCCTTTAAAGCTGAAAACTTGTCGGTAATGTCTTCATAGAATGGTTGTTTGTTCATTAACTGCAAAAGTAGTTCTTTCTGAATAGCAATATTGCCCCAAAAAGAAAGTCTCGCCTCTGAAATTACATTTCTAAGGTATGTTTTTATACGCTTTAGGCAAGAAAAGCTACTTTCCACTGACGCAGTAGTAGATGAGATGGACAGAATAAGGGAGAACAAATTATAAGCGTCCGTAAAAATGTATTTATCTTCGTGAAGCATTTGGAACATCTTTTCAGTAGAACATGTCTGTATTTTTCATCGGTATACAAAATAGAGAGTTCGTTTCTTAAGCGATGCATCTTGGGAAATACAGATCCAAAGAAATTTTGCACGTTTTCAAGAGCGCTAGAAGGAAAGCACGTATTGTATTCTTCAAATTTTGTGTTATCGGCTAAGCAAACAAATTTAACTTTTTTATAATTGCGAAATCTCTCATCAATTTCCATCAAAATGTTATCCAAAATTTCAAAATATAAAACTCGATACATCTGAACACATTCGTCCTGAGTAAGGGTGCTATACTTTCGGGTTTGGCGCATATCCGTCATTTTACTGGCCTTTTCAAATATAATCAGGAAATGTTCAACGGTCCTCTTGTTTCTTAGAAGATCACATGTTGTTCTTATTTTTGATATACAATAGTTCACATCCAATGACTTCTTTTGCAAAATATCATAAAGAATATCAGTTAAACAAAACTGTCATGAAACCCTACTACCAGAAAAGTGAATTCAAACTGTTCATGTCGTGAAGAAAGCCTCTGGCAAGTAAAATACATTTGTCACCGGACAGTTCACTAGTAACTATATTTTCGAAAATTTCCTACAGCTTTTCCCAGTCATCCACATTTACACTCAATCATTTTGAGTTCGAGCTCCAGTGGACAGGAATCACGGTTGGAATGCGTGGCCCAGATACAGCAGAAATGGCGTAAGTTCTCTTCGCCGAGTGATGGAAAAAGGATGGTATTCCAGAAAATTATGAAAAAATATACGACACTTTCGTATTGTTTTACAACTCTGTTGTAAGACCTAATTTAATCGATGCGCCAAACAGTGTACAGATACTGCAAGAAGAGCTTACTCTTTCATCTTTCTCTGGAGTCCATTTAAATGGCCAGACATCACGCTAGCACCATCGTAACACTGTCCTACTAATTTGTGCTCGTTATCGAATGGTCCCGAAATTTTGCTCAATAAAGCTAACAAAGCATCTGGGGATCTGTTAGCACAAAATCATAGAAACCTAAGAAACGTTCCACTATAGCCCCGTCAGCATTAACAAACCTCACAATTACAGAACACTGAGACACCTGTGTGATATCTGTCGTATCGTCCACCTGAACAGGAAAAAATCATCACTCGTCAATTCTGCTTTTACGAAATCATCGATGTATTCTGAAATGCACTCGATTAACTCATTTTGAATACTCTTTGATTCGCCACTAAGCACACTTTTTATCTTAGAATACTTGTTTTGTATTTCTGCAGGGTTCCTTGATACCAGCAATGTTAACAATTCCTTAAAATTACCACGATTTATTGAATTTAATGTTTCGTCATGACCACGAAAAGCCAGTTTTTGCTTACCGGTACTTAAATAGAGCAGTGCATCAATTACCAACTGAAGGAAAAGCCTGTTAAACGTACATTTCCATTGAACTGTACAATATACAGTCTAGCATTTTCCTTCGGGGCATCAGAGATCGTATTTTAGTTTCTTTCCAAAATCTTCAAATATAGCTGGCATTTTATATGTTCTGCAGAGTCTGTGTGCTTATGTAAAGAACGTATTCTGTTCAAAAGGGCTGAAAATCCTTCTTTATTCCAAACGTTATTTTTATTGCTAAAAAGCAAGCAGGGCCAACAAAACAACTTCTGTAGAGTTGGAGAGGAGCACAACCATGGAAATTCCTTAAACCACGACCGTTTGAAATTAAGATTATAAGATTTAACGGAGTGTTTCACTTCTTTTGTAGCACAAATTTTCAGTGATTCAGTAGAGCAACCAAAACGTAGAACTTCATTCTGATCTTCGTTTCTCCAACTTGAATGATGTTTCTAATAAAATTCACACTATGGCATAAATAAGATACATGTTTAAATAAAACAGCACAACACTACGAATGAATCACGAGGCGTAAGTACTCGTACTTCACACAGGATGACGCAAGGCAGACGAAACATTCCGATCTTCCGGCAACTTCACTTGCACATTCCGCTATGAGGAAAGTACACGGGTGACGTCACGGTTGTCACGGCAACCGCCAAGGCCAAGCGGTACGAGGAAGCTCTTGGGAGGAATCTCTCGTCTTCACTCAATCTCACGCGCCGTTCTGTAGCCGACAGCCGGCGCTTTCGTGAGTTCCTCTGGTTCTCATCAAGTGATGCGAGCTCTTGGTGCTCCAAACACCGCACAAAAACATTTTCTTTCCGTAAAACCAACAAATGTCATACGAAAATATTTTTTAAAAAAAATCATTCTGTTAAAAAAAATGTTGAAGTTGCACTTCAACTACTTTACCTGAAAAGCCGCCCCTGTTAAAGCCTATCTTAAACTTACTGTAGCTTGCCTGATCACAAGGCCTGAATTGTGTGCAGGACCAAATTTTTACAGTCAGTACCAACAAAGTACGACTAAAGTTCAATGGGATGCTTTGAAAAGGATTGTGAGGTATATTCAGTGTACATTAAATTGGAGTCTATGGTATAAAATAAATTATGATGTAGAAATGCTTGGCTATGCAGATGCTGACTTTGCATGCAATCTGGATAGAAAATCTGTGTCAGGATTTATGTTTGAAGTACACTGGGATACTGTAGTGTGGGTCTCAAGGAAACAGAAAACTGTGTTTCTGTGAACAACTGAAGCGGCATGTATTGCACTGGCTTCGGCCTTAGCAGAACTACTTGGTTAAAATAACTACTCGAAGAGTTGACGATCGCAGTAAAATTTTCAGTTAGAATATATGAGGATAACCAATCCCAATCGTATACGATATCAGTTCGTTATCTGTTTGGGATGAAAAACTACTTAAACATGTAGATATAAAATACAACATTTTGAGGGACCTGCGCAACACGAAATGTAATGAGCTTATGAATATTCCATCTGAAAATCAGAGGCAGATATTTTCAAGAAGGGACTACCTTTTGAGTTATTCAGGAAGCACAGGGAGAACTTAGGTATGTGTGAAGTAAAAAGTAAGTAAACGAAATTGAGGAGGAGCGTTAGAAAGAGCAATTTCTCATTAGTTGTGGATTTGAATGGAGAACTTCTCCTTGAAGTTTTGGTAAGATTTACATTATGGTGTGTAGTTTTTTTTTGTGTGCGTTGTGGCGTAAAGCGAGTGGAATCTGTATTATCTGGGAAACTTTGTGTAAGTTGAAAAGCGTTTATGAATTCTTACATGGATCTTATAATTGCTTTTATTGTTGACGAATAGTAACCTTCGAGGACAGTTAACTCACTCGACTAGCAATCGCTCAATTAATTGAAGAATCCCACTTTTCACACAAAAAGTGCATCTTGTAAGTTTTTGTTTATAGTTGGGCCCACGAGAGTTGGAATCTGATGTTTAGCAAATACTTTAATATTCAAGTATTTGCGTTTAGCGTCACCGGCAAGAAAAAGTTGACTAACGCTGCTCGAAAATGGTCTGTTGCTATGGCAAAGATAACAGAGATGCCACGTTTAATAATAATAATAATAATAATAATAATAATAATAATAATAATAATAATAATAATAATAATAATAATAATAATATGTTTATTGCAGCCGAACTGGCCATTTAGTGTGTGAAGTACATGAATTTACAAATCTTATTTACAGGACTTATTCACTACAGAATTTCACCAGCGACTCTGTTCTCATCTTACAATTTAACACGTGGTGTCTCTCACATTGGTCACCGCACCTTGCGCATGTACAGTTCGTGCCGGCCTCGTGAAAATTCCGGATGTTGCACAGCTTATGGTGAAATCCGTGCACTGAGACTCTTGTCACTCTGTGGCGGAGTTCGTAACCTCCCTGCATCTATTCACGGCTTGCCATAGCGTCAGTAACGTACAATTCCTCCCATATCTTGCGTTTCTTCTCATGCAGTTCCCTCAGTAAGTCCTGGTAAGCTAACGTCGCTGATAGTAAGAGCTTCAGTCGTAGCTGTTCTATAAAGTAGGGCTCTCTGGTAAATTCATACACGAGCCGAGAGGGTGTGTATTTGGAGAGACAGAGCACCCTTTTCAAGTTTGTTGCCTTCAGCTTCTCTATCATTTCGAGGTTTGTCTTCTTCAGATGTGTCCAGATGTTTTCCAGTTCGTATGTTACGACAGGTTCAAGTTTGAGTTCTAAAAGTCATAGGACTGTTTTCAGAGAGAGTTTACCTATTGACTTGATGTCACTTGCGGCTCTCGTCGCGGCGCTAACTCTGTCGTTTATGTGACGTATGAATACGTTTCCCTGTGTCTGAAGGTTAGCTCCCAGATACGAGAATCTGGTGACTGACTTTAACGGTGTCTCGCCAGAGTAGAAAGTGGCGGGTCTTCCCCCTCTTCTGATGGTCATGGAAATTGTCCTCCCTTTATTCAATGCTTGGTCGTTTTCTTGTGCCCAGTCCACCAACTGGTTGAAGGTTTTCTGCAAGTCGCCCTCTGAGGTTGAGGTCAATGCCACGTCGTCCGCATACATTAGAAGGATTACTTTGGCGTGTTTTATTGTCTCGACGATGTCTGCTATAGCTACGGTTAAGAGTAAAGGGCTTAGTGGGTCTCCCTGCAGTACCCCAACAGTTTGTTGTATCAGACTCGGTGTATATATGCCATTATGTATTTCCACCCAATTATTAGTGAGGAGGTATCTGATGATTGGCAGCAGGTAATGTCTTGAACCTAAGGCGGCTTCCAGCTTCTTCATTAGAATGGATCTATTGATTCTGTCGCACGCCTTGGTGTAATCGCTGAAGATTGCATGAAGCTTTCCCACACGGTTTGCTAATGCCATTTCTATATCAGCTTGGAGACAGTGAATAGCTTGTGTAGTTGATCTCCCACATCTGAAACCAAACTGCGAATCGGGGTCTGATGAATAATATCTCGGATACGCTTACATAATAGTGTTGTAAGGATCTTGAGTAGGGTGTTCTCCAGCGCAATGCCCTTATACGCATTTGGTTCAGCCATGTTACCTTTTCCCTTGTACAACATTATCACCTTTGAGTGCTTCCACTTATTCGGTACAGTTCCTCATTTCAGGCACTCATTGAGGAGTGCTGTGAGGGGAGTCACTAGTGCAGGAAGCGTAGTTTTCAGGTGCTCGTTGTAAATGATTGTTTGATCAACATACTTTATTGTTCTTTGTATTCATAATTGTGTGGATTATTTCATCTTCTGTGAAAAATTTGATCTCCCGTGTAGGGGGTTGGGTCACTATGGGGCTTGCTGCCGGCGGGCGTGTGTCGTTAGCCTGAAGGATTGAGCTTAGATGTCTTTCCCAAACCTCCATTAGGATGTTCCCTGGGAATTCCGGGTGCTTCGGCTCAAGGATCATATAAGAGAAATAGATCCGTCACTCCTGTGTAATAAAGTTGGCTGAGAAAACAGGTCATGGAAGCTACAGTGGCCACTTTCTCTCTGCCAACATAAGGAAATAAATCCCACGATAGTACCTCGTAGTAAGCACGATGATGATAGTTGTTACTTTGTTAAAATTTTAATTGTGATAGAGATAATGATTGTATTTCGGTAGGAAAGTTGTATCTAAAGCTTCTTTCGTGTCTTTTACTTGAAAAGTAAATTGCAATTACCGTATTTGTATGTTGGCAATACTGTATCGTTGTTTCACCGTTCGCATTTTAATGTAAATTTACATCTATTAAGTGATAAATTCAACATTGATTACTGAAAATGTTAATGCAATTCATATAAAACCCCAAAACGCCCATACTTGCCCAAATCACGATCTAACATAACCTCATTCTTTCGTTCGTTCGTTGAACAATTCCCACGACTTTTATGTATGGGAATGGAAAACACGAGAAGGAAAAGATGAAGGTAAAACACAGCATAATGCACACAGTTTATATTTTGAATTTATTTATTCCAAACAGCAGGTAAGAAGCAAAATCACACAGACGTTTACTCGCAACAGTTAGGTAGTTCAATGTGAAGTATGTTCATGAACATAATACTATTTCTTCACACTAAGAACGCGCATAATTATAATTTCACACCATACTCTCAAAAAACTGGATCAAAAATCTCGTTCAATGCGAAAGAATCTCAACAAATTTTCATCTAACAAAGACTATTACATACCGTACGACTAAGGTACCTTCGCGCGCAACGATAACGGTGTTGTGTTATGAATTTGCTGTACCACGCAACTGAATGTGTAATGCCAACTTCTGCCTTCTAAATTAACCCTCTGAAAGAGAATTTTAGTTTTCATTAGTTGGCAGAGATCGATTGGCCCATCTCAGAACTGCTTCGGACGCTCCCTATGAAGTGTCACCCCCCTGCTTCGGCTGAAGAGCCTTGTACGGTCTCTGCCTTGCCGATGGCACATTTAAGTAAGTTATCACCACGTGGGTTGACTTGCTCTCACATTCGCTTTTGTGATATTATTCGGAGTGGTACTGTGTTAGTTGTTGCTGGTTTTTGTAATTATTTACTTTTTCCTGAATATTATTTTAGTTGTTAGTTTTTCTTTCTTGCAAGTTAATCAGTGGCTAGTTGTGCAGTTCTATTCTCTATTTAACATGGTCATTTTCGAGGTTATTGTCAGTTTAGTGATTATTTAATCTCATATTTATCGGCAATGACGTGTTCTGTCTTAAATGCTGGAATTATTAGCACGAGCTTAAGAATGGGTCAAAGTTTATTGAATTGCATTAGGACTTCATATTTGCCTAGCTGTTACCCACGACTTCACTCGCGAGGATTTGGTAAGTTGATAAAAATTAATTACTTCTTGGTATGCACAAAGATATTATCTGAAAATCCCTGAAGTATAAAAACTCACCGAAAAATTGCATTTCATTTACCCCAGAACCTCTTTGTAAACCACGTTTGTGGCATTTCCTTTTGGGGCCAAGATGACCAGGGTATTGGTAGAGCTACAACTGGAACGTGCGCCATGGAACTCTACATGTGAGAAACAGTCCTCTTTTTAAGTCGAAGTAAAAAGGGTTTCTTTATTTCTAAAGGAGAATTCCAAATACCGATTTTCACGTCTGTAACTTCTTAGTTTTTGAGATATAAGTATCCTCATAAAGAGAATTCAACTCCTCCTTCACCTATTTTCGATCTCCAGCTTAAGTTGATTTTCCGAACACAAGAAGTACGGTACGTGTTTAAAGGGGCTTACAAACAACAATTTTCACGTCTGCAACTTGTTAAGTTTATGGGCTATACTGTAGATATACTCATTTTTAAAACCTGTCCCAATCCTTGGCTGCGTGGTCAGAATTAAGGGCTTCGGTTCACAGGGTTCCGGGTTTGATTCCGGGCTGGGTCGGGGATTTTAATCGCCTGTGATTTATTCATCTGACTCGCGGTCAGCTTGTTTGTGTTTGTCCCAACACTCTCCTCTTCATATTCACTCAATACAACACATTACCAACCACAACAGGAATACGCAATAGTAATTACATCTCTGCACACGGGATTAGCGTCAGGAAGTGCATCCAGCCGTAAAACAGGGTCAAATTTACATGTGCGACACAGTTCGCACCCGCGACCCCGCAGGTCTGGGAAAAAGTGGTAGCAGAAAACACTCATTTTAAAAAAATCACCCGCTTTTTTATTATTTTACCCCGTTAAGTGGATTTTCCACAAAAAGTGTGTTCATTTATTTTTAAAAGAGATTCCAAGTACCAGTTCTAACGCTGTAACATCTTCAGTTTCTGAGATATGTATCCTTCCTGACTTCCTTTCACTTCATACCCCACCTCCCACCTCCCAACCCCTTAAGTGGATTTTCTGAAAATAAAAATGTGTGTTCTTTTATTTTTGAAGGAGATTCCAAATACCAATTTTCATGTCTGTAACATGTTAGGTTTTTCTGATATATTGTAGATAATCTCGCGACTGTAAAAATACTAGAGCTGACGTTGCCATGATTACGGCAGTTCATTTCTTCATCCGATTCCTAGAGCAGGGGTAGTGCGGTGCCAATATCTCCATAACAGTTGGTTTTAGGGACTTAAAACATTGTTTTCGGGCCCGTGGGGCTTACCGAGTTTTGTTCTTTGCGCAAAGGGGCTTAAATTGAGCTTTGTGTTGTCCTTGTACGACAAATTCGGTAGTTTTTGAGTCTATCCGTTACAAACAAATATACCAATTTTTCCTCTTTATAATAAGATGAAGTACTAGCTGTAGTAGCCGGCGTTGCCCATTGCTTCTGAATGTTTACCTTTCAGATGTGTATTACCAGTTAGTTATGTGTGAAGCGAACTTTTATAGAATTCCTTTTTGACTTGCAGATTGAAATGTTACGATCTATTATGTAGTTTTAGAATTATTTAGATGTGTTTGATTTCAAGTTTCAGATTATTTAATTTTCGAGTAAAACTTTGTCCTTATGGAAGCTCGAATCGACTGGGAATTATTTGCTACTGTCAAAAATTAATACGTGATAACTATATATATTTAGCCGTCGCACTATAGATACGATGCACAGGACTTCAACTGTTAATGAGACTGTACCCTCTCGCTCCCCCCCCCCCCCCAAGAGATAAAAAATCTGGATTGTCACCATTCATCTCAGTGACAGCGAAAACTGTAGATTCGACAATATTTTTGATTATTTTTATATCTCACTCCCCCTCATCCCCATCCCAAAAGGGGCTGAACATTAACTTTAGAAAAATCGGAGTGTTACTATTCATTTCAGCGACTACGAAAACTATGGATTCGATACTATTATAGATTATTTTTATAACCCATAAGGGTGCTAGGGGTATCTTACCCACACGCGTTTTGTCTCCTGATACTAAGTCATAAGTGTACAAAATTTGGTTGAAATCGCTCCAGTGATTTAGGAGAAGATGTAATACAAACAAACAAACAAACAAACAAACAAACAAACAAACAAACAAACAAACAAATAAACAAACAAACAAACAATGACATTTACATACATTACTTTTACACTTCACCCCCTTTCCATACCCGCCCAAAGGAGTCCTATGAGTGTCTTACACAACAGTATACTTTTCCCTGATACTAAGTCATATTTGTACCAATTTTGGTTGGCAGCTATGCCCAAACGTACATGCATAATCTCGCTGCTCTAGAATCCTGGAGCTGACGTTGCCATGGTTACGGCAGTACATATTTTTTTTAATCCGATTCCTAGAGCATGGGTAGTGTGGTGCCAATATCTCCATAACGGTTGGGTTTAGGGCCTTAAAACTCGATTTTCGGGCCCGTGTGACCTACCGAGTTTTGTTCTTTGAATCAAAGGACTTAAAATGAGCTTTGTCTCGTCCTTGTACGACAAAGTCGATTTTGCCTATAATAGCCTATTATGTTATATCTTTATATCTCCCCTCGTCGCCCCCATCGAATTGTTTTGAAAATAAAATACAGCCCATGTTACTCACTGGCAATGTAGCTTTCTACAGGTGAAGTAATTTTTAAAATCGGTTCAGTAGTTTTTGAGTCTATCCGTTACAAACAAATATACAAATTTTTCCTCTTTACAATATTAATATAGATTAGTCTGGTTCCATGGCTAAATGGTTAGCGTGCTGGCCTTTGTCCACAGGGGCCCCGGGTGCGATTCCCGGCAGGGTCGGGAATTTTAACTATGATTGATTAATATCTCTGGCCGCGTGGGGTGTGTTGTCTTCATCATCATTTCATCCTCATCATGACGCGCAGGTCGCCTACGGGAATCAAATAAAAAGAACTGTACCTGGCGAGCCGAACATGTCCTCGGACACTCCCGGCATTAAAAGCCATATGCCATTTCATTTCAGTATAGATTAAATACTCAAGTCTGTATGAAAGGGTGATATACCGCAGATGGAGGTAACTATGACAACGCAGCATACTTCGGAGTTACTGCTTTCGCCGCTCATATGTCAGACTCGAACTCTCTTGGACCTAACTATAGTAACGGTATAAATCAAATCATAAAGTGTTGCATTGGGCATTTAATAAATACGATGGAAATTAAACAACCGTAATTGCGAACAATTCACTATCGGTTCACAAATTGCATTAAGCAGAAGCAGACACAGCCTCATGCACAGAGTCTCAACTGCTGTACCAACGAGGAAACAAGACTGCTTCATGAAGCTGCTTCCCCTATCTCGCTCATTCATATCAACAAAAAATTGTACATTCCCGAACAATATTCTATTCGCCCTCACCGACGTTTTATTTTACATTAAATTGAAAGCAACCTTCAGTACTATACAAACAGCTGATAGCAAATCAAACTGCAGAAAAGAGGACAAGACCAACTACGATATTGTAGTCGGTCTTGAACAGGACTATGCCAAAAAAATCCAAGGGAATAATTTTAAAACTGCGAAAAAGGGAACGGAGGCGCGTTTGAATCCAGCCGGCCGTGAGTTAGACCCATAGTCGCTGCTGCGTAAAGGGCCCCATACACGCGCAGACTTAGTCGGAGGTAAGTCTGCACAAACCAGTCTCTTCAGACATGTCTCTGTGTGTATGGCCGATAAGTCTGCCGACAAAAAGTCTGCAGGCAAGTCTGTGACATTCTAGCGCTACTTGAATTCAGCCGGAGACTTTGCGACGAAAGCGCCATCTCAGAGTTGCGGCAGAAAATGTAAATGTGGTAACCTACAAATATGAAAACTGAAATTTATTTTTGCGCGTCTTTTTCGTGCAGAGCGCTAAATTGTGTCCAGATAACAACTGATCTTCTATACCGACTACCGGTATCTAATTAATTTCGATCCGCATACATTTTTCAACCATCCGAAGCCCATAATCTTAAACAGAAAACAGCTGAGCGTGACGTACCGTATTCAACTTCCTCGGTAAATAGTCATTTAGTCTGAGCGTGTGTGGGCAACTGCATACTTCCGACTTACCTCCCGGAGGTAAGTCCGTGCAGGTAAGTATTCCAGAAGTCTGCGCGTGTATGGGGCCCTTAAAAGATGGTTAGCTTGCTCATCAATCTCTATCTTTCACACCGTGGCACAGCCATCTACAGTTAAAGTCGGAAGGTACGCTTGGCAACGCTGTATCTATCTGTCAAGCGGAGGCCGAGAGAAAAGGGGGCGTGTCCGACTTTGAATTGACTTCATACATATTCTGCGCACTTAGACCAACATGATGGTTATGAAAAATATACACACTGTGAAAAATGATACTAAGAAACACACACATCAAGAAATGCATTCAGTTAAGTTAGAAATACACATTTTACATGCATAAAAACAAAACCCTTAAAGAACAGTACTCACAAACTCGATACATATGGAGTGTTGACAGCTTCCTCCGTTTAGTGATTTTATCACCACTGCTGGCATAACTCTTGTTCTTAATCTGTTTTCTATAATTATTCAACGTGACATTGGAAAATGCGGACAATAAAGAGTCTATTAGACTATTATTGTCATGCCCACAGTTACCATGTTCAAACCAGAACTGTTGATTTCCATCTCTTCCTAAAGCAGCTCTAGATAGAGAGAACTTCTTTGTGATTTCCACAATCCAGGTAGTCTCCCTTGTAGTCTTCAGACACCAGCAAGTTAAACATTCCTGTCACTGTTACACAGACACACGCAACACAATCTGATGGCACCACTATCCCACCTCTCTGAAGTTGTTCAAAATAAGGGTCAACTGTTTCATTGCACTGCAGGAGACCTAACATGTGTCACAGCGTATCCTTTTGGATATTGTCCTTACTGCATACCCAGAAATGTATATTACACCTGACATCTCAAAATGCCCATCAAAAATGTCACATGATAAAAGTGAGTCGAACTTTTTTTATCACTGACATATTGAGCCTAATATCATCTGTCTTGGTGGAATCGGACATGTCTAACTGGCTACAATCAAACTGCACTTTTCCATACCTAGATGAGTGCAAGCCCAGAACACTCTTAATCCTAACTTTCTTCTCACTTTCTATAACTTGAAGTGCAGTAACATTGTAATTACAACCACTAAGCTGTCTGTACTGACCAAACTTTCTTTCAAGATTGTCACTCTGAAACTTCCCTGACAGTAAATAATTTGGTTTCACAGTTTCAAATGAAAATTGGATAATTTTTAACAGGACAGTTGTGGTATGTTCTAAAGCTCTTGAAGTGTCAGTTGTTAAGTGACCATGAACCAAATTTAAATCCCCCAACTGCTTACCCACTCACAGAAATGTTGAAGAAATTGAATGTGGTCATCATCTAGTCCAGTAAAAGGCATTTGATTGTGGTTCCTCTTGCAAATTCCTTTCATTACACTTTTGACGTTTACAATACGCCACCAATTACTAATAATTTTTTTAAAAAATTGCTGTGGCATTAGAATCTAGTTGACTGGTTTTTAAAGCAGCTATGGTGATATCATGGAACAGATTATCAACAAGTAATACTTTCTGCCTATCAAAATTGTTGGGATACACCGTTTTATAATTAAGTTTAAAAGCTGTAGCAATCAGGTTG
Organism: Anabrus simplex; assembly: GCF_040414725.1. NCBI lineage: Eukaryota > Metazoa > Arthropoda > Insecta > Orthoptera > Tettigoniidae > Anabrus > Anabrus simplex. The sequence continues at coordinate 355,013,593 of NC_090268.1, read as the reverse complement.
GATACATGACTGTGGTACACATAAATGTTCCTTAAATCATTAAAGCACGCCTTACGGATAATCTGATCTACTTCAAAATCAGAGTAAATAAAAGTTTTGTTTCTGTCTTTCTGATTCAGCCAGTTATTCCTGATATTCTTAAATATATGTACAGGAACAAACATGAGAAATATCTGTAAATTTTTGTGTTGGGGACTTGGTACACAATATGGACTTTCACTTCCTAACAATGAACACATACTGCTAAACATATTCTTATTTATCCTATTGTTGTAACATATTATTCACATAACAATTAGTCCTGCATTCTGAACAAGTGTCAGGGCATTCATTGTCAGGTTAAATAAAACATCTCCGGACTGTGCTTTCACTGGGGTGAGAGAGATGACTTCCATAAAGGATCCAAATGCAGAATGCACCATGAAAGCTTATATTGTTCTTGCTTCTTGTAAAGGGCTATTCTTGGCTTGACCAATGAGTACCGGTACTCCGTTCTTGTACTCAAGAGAGGGATTCACATAAATTTCATCAAGACTTAAAACTACATATTTTTCAATGTCTGATAAATTCCTTGTCACTCGGTAAAGAAAGTTTCTGTTTTCCTTTTCCGAATTAGGTGACACTTGTATATTTGCTGCTAATTTTTCAAGGTACGGTACTTAAGGTGTGCTAGTATCAGTGTACCACTCTCACGCAAAGAACAATAAGCAGCATGAGACTGACAGTTCAACATAAAGACAAGACCAATGTACTTTTTGAGTAACTCTTCTTCCTTTTAGTACAAAGTTCGAATTGTTCCCTTAAGAAAACAAGGTTAGATGAGAAGTCTGTGCTTTCACTGCTAACCTCACAAAACTCTATGAGCTTGTTAAGCATTTTAAGTACATTACTTAGTACACATTCAGCACTAACACTACTAGCAGTGGCTCCTGTATAATTTAATAAATATTCATTTAGTTGAGACCACTTGGAGATTTTACGATCAGCTAAACATTTAATTTCTTTGACTGACACCTGATAACTATTAACATATACAGTCATATTCATATCCTGGTGAATTTTTAGTAAATTACATTCGGCAAATCATCCAGATTTAATCTGTATATGCAAAGAAATTCATTACAGATACTGATCTGCCACAATGACATGTCAATTTTGGTATGAAGAAGGGATTTTAAATGATTTAAGTCAGCCATTAAGTCATCTTGAAGCTTTGATTTCTCCAAATCTGTTTTCCTCTTGTTTTCCCTACTCTTAATTTCCAGTCTCCTATCTTCAGGATCTTTTCTTTTCACACTCTTTGACGACAAATATTTGGGCAAATTTGGGAAAATAGTTGGACATGCATTAGGAAGAAGCTCATTAGGTTTAGGTGGTTGTATAGTTATATTGCCTTTACTATCACAAAATGTTTCCCCTTTTGAAAAACTATCATCTGTGAAATGTTTTATACACACCATTGAATCCTTCCCAGGTTCCAATTATCCCTCTTAACTTGACAAATCCATTTTTGTTTTAATTCTTCATCTGAAGGAAACCTAAATAAAGTAACATAACCATCCTTTTTGATGTCAGTTGCTACGTCACATAGGAACACAACATTTTCTGGGCATCTGCAAATACACGAAACGTGTTATTAATAACCCAAATTCGGGCATGCCTTCACGTATTCTACGTATGTTATACGTAGGCCTACATATACTCGAACATATCCATTACAACACGAAGTACGCTACACATCAACATATTTACACAGATAGCTCCCGCTCTTTCGCCTTGGCCTCCACTGGATACTGCCAAACTTACATTTCACCGGCTTATTAAATGTAGATGGCTCTGCACCGTGGTATTTCCTAATCAAGAATGATAAGTTGGCGATTCTGGCAACCAGGTGCGGTTACCATGACAACAGTACCTCGCATGTGATTTTCATTTGTTTTTCAAGTTAAATGTTATGAACGTCTTATAAAAAGTCTTTGCTTTGGGCGGGACCGTTGGTCGTGTTCATGTTGGGTGACTGTTCGTGCCGGACGTCACAGATCCGGTACTAGTTTTAAACTTGAAGTTTTAATGAAATTCATCACTTATCATTTTAATTTAGAGCTTTTAATGAGTTACGTGAAATTTTAAAAGAAACAGTCACCATTTTAATTCAAAGTTACAATTTTAAAAGAAGCATTCAGCACCATTTTAAATACTAATAGCTCATCATCTTTCGACCATGCAAAGACGTAAGTAAGAACGATGATGTTTATTTATAATATAAACAAAGTAAAGTATATAACCTGAAATTGCCTTAAAAATATATTTGTTCTAAAAAAGATCCCGATTTTAAACATCACAAGTGTAATAGTGCAGTACTCAAACTGTTCAACAATCCATCGTTTCACCTTTTGTAATATTTTTTGGATTGCGTTAGTGTCACATAAATCTTAACCGTTTTGTGAGAAGAATAACGAAGTAGCCTGTAGAGGAGGGCAGAGCAGAACAGTCAGCTGTTCCGAAACATTACGAGCCTGCCGGCATACGGCAAGAACTTGACTGTAGCAAGCACGGGAAAACAATCAGCTGATCGTTAGGGGGGGAAGTTTAGCACGTGAGTTAGTTGAGTTACATGTGAATTCTTCCCTGTTTTATTGAAATTTTTAACGTTGGCCGCATGTTTACTCAGACTGAGTCGTTATCGACTGCATTATTAAGTGAAAAGTCCTCAGTTAGTAAAAAAAAAAAAATACTATGGGCGTGTATTCATGTGAGGCAGTAGGCTAAGAATATCGCTCTGCCGTGTTTTAATTTTGTAGTTAATTTGTGTTATGTCATATCCCTAGCATGGGCGCCCGCAGAATCTTTTCCAGTGGGGGAGGGGGCATATTAACAATTTTCTTGAATATAAAAACCAATATAACGTCAGCAACGTCAAGTTATTTACAGAAATTTCCGGTTATAACAGATGCTAGATGACTTTCAGTAAGTTCAGTTTATGAAATAATCTGGTATATTAAACAATTGAACATCAACCTTTTTAGAATTCCAGTGTGGGGGGGGGGGGCAAGCGCCCCTCTTGCAGGATCCCATGATCCCTAGTGTAAAATGAATTGAGTTAGTGCATTCATCGTTTATCAACCACGATGTGCATATAATTGAATTAAGCTTATCAGTGAGAGAAATCACCATGCTGAAAATTGCTGTGTGCCTGGCTGAAAAGCAAATTATAAACGAGGCGAGTACACTCCAGTATTTGTTTCCTTCTGATGAAGAAAGTTACATTACGGAAGAAGGCTATTCCTAGGGAGAGATTAATAGTTAATCAACACAGTTATGTGTATCAACTAATTTCCTGAAGACTAAATCCTGAGGAAAATAAGTGTCTCGTCCAGATGCTGAGTTAAAATTTCTTATGTCAAAAACATGGGTAATATTAGATATGTGTTTATGTAATCAGACGGCTTATTTGAATTCGTTGTATATGAAAATTCAAGTCCAGTTTATAAATTGTACTATTTTAGGTAGAAATATAATGTGAAATAAGACTGCTGAGATTTTTCCTATCAAATTTCATAACATAGACAATGGAACAGGGTTATTCCATGAAAATTGAATATGAAAATAATTGTGTAGGCATTATTTGCTGTTTAAAAATCTACAGTTTTGAAACAATAACTGAATTTTATGACAGTGACAGTAAATGTTTTGTTATTGTTGGAAGTTAGCTTACACGTAATCTTTATTGCAGGTATTGAATTGGTTGTACAGAAATAATTTACATTTGTAGTATATTGTATTGGTAAATTGGTTGCTTGTTTTCTATCTGTGTGTATGATATGAATGTTCCAGTTGACTAGAAAATTGATAGAAATCGCAAGAATATGTCTCAAAGTGTTAGCCTGTACTCACAGAAACGAACGGATATACGCGAGAAATAGAACATTACGGGGAAGGATATTCATTGTATGTCAGAACTAACAAATATTTATCATTAGTTTTTGGTTTTATAAGGTGTTATTCAGTTTCTTAAGTAATTTAAACGAGTGTGTTATTCAAGGGGAGCAGATGCGTATCGCCTCCAAGTCCCACCCAAAGCATGACATCATCAGATCTACAGTACGGCCTGTATATCACGAAGGCAGAGACACAGAACAATATATATCTATTATTAGAATGATTACAGGTACCATGATCTCGAATCCAACGAATCCTTTATTGGTTGAAGTTACGGAACCCCCGTTACATTTGAGATGTAAACACATATCTACAAAATATCTTCTGAAGAAAATGGCCAGATATCAACACTAGATCCTTCCCAAATTGAAATTATTATGGAAATGTATTATAAAGGAAATACCGGGCACTCCCAGACTAAACTATCTTTACATCGGTCTGTTTTCAGACCAACTTTGCTTTACGGGAGCGAAAGCTGGGTGGATTCAGGATATCTTAGAAGTAACAGGCATGGAAGTAGCGAGAATGATTGCTGGTACAAACAGGTTGGAGGAACGGCAGAATGGTACTCGGAATGAGGAGATAAAGGCTAATTTCGGAATGAACTCGATGGATGAAGATGTACGCATAAACCGGCTTCGGTGGTGGAGTCATGTGAGGCGAATTGAGGAGAATAGATTACCTAGGAGAATAATGGACTGTTATGGAGGGTAAGAGAAGTAGAGGGGACAAAGACGATGATGGTTAGACTCAGTTTCTAACGGTTTAAGGATAAGAGGTATAGAACTAAATGAGGCCACAGCACTAGTTGCAAATAGAGGATTGTGGTAACGTTTAATAAATTCACAGAGGCTTGCAGACTGAGCGCTGAAAGGCATAACAGTCTATAATGATAATGTAGGTATGTAGTAGTCTGGCCCCGCGGTGTAAGGGGCAACGCATCCGCCTGTCACCCGGCGGCCCCGGGTTCATTTTCTGGCCGGGTCACAGTTTTTTAACTGTAATGATTAATATACCTGGCCTGGGGACTGGGTGTTTATGACATCCTTAATCTTCCTTTCCTCACACACAACATTCCACACTACTGCTATTCCAATTACACGCAGGTTCATACAATATGATGCCAGTAGGGGCAAAAGACCCACACGAGTCGACGCCCCAAACAAATATAATTTTAAAAATAATGTATGTAGTACAAGCACGAACTCATCCTAAGTACTCTTAATGTTCCCTGCAAATATAAAAATACCTAATATTATACGCGCAAAGTTTGAAGTATTTCCGAGAATATAAACAGCCGGATAACCAACAGGTCATTCAAAATTACTTTATATAAGTACAAGCAATGTATCACATTTTATACAGACAGGTCAAAGCATGACACATCTGATCTTGGAGCCGCTTTTTACTCCCCTCATCTGGAATTATCAAAATTCATATTACCCCACACGGCGTATATATACACAACTGAAATATTTGCAGTTCGTCAAGTATTAATATATTTAAAAAACAAATGTCCAGCTCCATGGCTGAATGGTTAGCGTTCTGGCCTTTCGTCACAGGGGTCCCGGGTTTGGTTCCCGGCAGGGTAGGGAATTTTTCTGGGACAGGGGCTGGGTGTATGTGTCGTCTTCATTTCATCCTCATTATGATGTGCAGGTTGCCTGCGGGTGTCAAATCGAAAGACATGCACCTGGCGAGCCGAACACGTCCTCAGACACTCCTGGCACTAAAAGCCGTATGTCACTTCATTTATTTTCTTTTTTTTCATGTATAAAATATTCGGAAATCCAAAAAAGCATTCATATGTGCGGATTCTCTGTGTTATTAAGGCATTAGAAAACCTGGCCCAGGCAAATGCAGGGCTGTACCTTAATTAAACTGCTTCCTTCCAACTCCTAGGCCTTTCCTATCCCATCGTCAGTGCGATGTGAAAGCAAAATTGTAAAGAAAGAAAAGGAAAACCCGGCCAACGTAGAAAATTGGTATATAGAAAACCTAAGAAAATTACTTTATTATTTAACTATACAAAATCGTTCAGTAATATTCACGTGGATCCTGGGACAATTTGAAATAGCAGGAAATATCGTGCAGATAAACTAGCAAATGAGGAAGCTAATGGACAAGATCTATAATATATAGCAATCCCACAAAATGATGTCTGGACACAGTGCAAGAAATTTATCCGAGAAAAGTAGAATGAACAATGGCGCCAGTCGGCAAACCATAAAGGTAAACATTTATACAATATCCAAAATACAATTGTTAATAAACCATGGTTAGCAAAAGACAGTACACTAGACGTCATATAACTACTATAATAAGACTTCGTTTGAATAATGCCTATACAGCAGAACATCTATATCGTTTAAAGATTAAGGATAGGAACCTGTGTAATTTTGGTAATTATATCGGCGCTATAAATCATATATCGTTTCAATGTAATAAATATCAAGAGCGGCAACAAAATTTCATTTCTGTGTTAATATCAATAGGTAGGATTTCAACTTCCTCTAAGTGTTTCTTGTTTGGTATATCATCCAACAGTTCAGATAGCAGAATTGTTGACAAAAAGTTTTAAAGACTGTAATGTCATGATATACCATGAATGATCCTGAATCCCTTATATGCGATCTGGTCATGTTTGTGTGTTGTAGTAAGACGCCGTGATAGATCACACTGGTGTGAAGATGTAGAACCCTGTGTCCCTGTGATAAATAAATGTAACTAACAAATGTATACTTGTTACTAACCTAAAAGAATATAATAAATAAACAACTTCTCCCGTTAACTAGTTTGTACTTCCGTTTATTAGTTCTTTCAGTCGGTCACTACAGACCTGCATTTAGGGCAGTCATCCAGCTGGCAGATTCCCTATCTGTTTTCCTAGCTTTTTCTTATGGAAATGAAAATGTATTACAAAGAAAATACCAGCACTCCTATGGGCTTTAGTTCAATTTATATATTTACGACCTAATGTAGTACAAACACTAACTCATCCTAAGTACTCCATAACATTCCCTGCGAATATACAAATACCCAATATTATACGCACAAAGTATGAAGATTGAAGTATTTTTTTTTGTTAGTAATACTTAAATCAAACCAGTGACTGGACATTGTGCGTAGAATCTAAAAAAATACAAAGAAGACACGCGGAACTCTAACTGCGTGGAAGAGAGAACTTCGTGAGGCAACTAACAATTCAGTAACGTGAACGGAATCAAATGAATCGAATCTCACCATTACTCTCCATGATCTCTTTCACACATCACACACACTTTTATTGTTCTCCTCCTATTCCCAACCCCAATTTTGCTTCTGGAGTTGCAAACGCAGCAGTCTTTTTCCTTCTTCCCAGAGCAGCTTCCGAAGTCATCTCTCGCCATTTCCTCGCATCACCTGAAATGGTCCACCACTCAAGATTTTTTTTTTTTTTTTTGTGCGTTGCAGCCACTCGTCGCCTAATTAATTAATAATGTTTATAGTAAAATCCATGCATGACATTGGCTTAGTACCAGCAGGGATATTTTCTTTATAAATTATGTACAAATTCAGAATCGTTCTTGAAAATACGTTGAAGCATACTTTCTTCCAGTACTTGACTTTGCGTCTCTCATCCAAGTAGGCATATAGCATCATGTCTGATGTATCTGTTCCCCCCATGTGGTTAGTGGATGATGGTAGGTTCAGTTACATTACAAACATCACCATGACGGATGCGGTTACAGATTGAATCTCCTGCTTTACTGTGTGTTGATACTAGTAGAACAGGGAAATACTGTGATTTCTTCTCTCTAAAAGCAGCTGCAAGAACTAGACCTTGCTGAAAGTACTTTCTTTCCCCTACCTGGAACTTCTTTGAGAAGGCCCGTGGTAGAAATTTTTTATTGCGACAAATGGTTCCTGTTACAAAAGTCTGACCAAGTATGACCTAGGCAGTGCCATGTGACGTATGTATCTCCAACACAGGTAGAAATAATTCCAAGTAGCTCCGATTGTGAATGAATATTTTTATAAAACTTCACTGATATCGATATAGCACGTTATCAATATTTCCAGAGAGTAAAAACTTCAATCTTTCCGGTGGTATTACAGGGTGGCGCATGATAAGTCACCTGACTTGCTTCATGAATAACACATTTGTTGTTGACAAGATTTGTAATTTATTGATGTAGAAATAAAGAATACAGCTTGGAAATACAACCTAATGAATCATATGTTCAATATGACTGCCGTTTTGTTTTATAACTTCAAATCGCACACGTGCATTTGTGACGACTCTCCGACACAAATCTTCTGGAATGGCGTGGCATAACTCCACAATGATGGCCCTAAGTTGCACTGCATTTTCGGGTTTTCTGTGGTACACCTTCTCTTTAAGGAACCCCCAAAGGAAGAAGTCACATGGATTAATGTCCGGGCTGTGAGGCAGCCACATTCCTCCTCCTTCATAACGTTCTGGAAATCTGTTTGACAATACCCTAAGGCCAAGTCTTTCGTGTAGAAAATCAAGCACAACGTTGGCAGTATGGGGGCGTGCTCCATCGTGCATTAACCATTGTGTCTGCAATGGAAGACCTGTGGCCATGAGTTGAGGAAAGAACTGGTTTCGCAGCATGTCTAAATAGCGTTCACTGGTTACTGTAGCACCGAAGAAAAACGGACCGATGATTCCATGACTTGACATCGCGACCCACACGCACACTTTCTCCCCATAGATGTCTTTCATGTGGATTATTCGCGGAGGTTCACGTGCCCAAAATCAAACGTTCTGTTTGTTCACAACAGCGTTCACGTAAAAATAAGCTTCGTCCGAAAACCATGTGTTGTATAGCACTGCCTCTTCGTCTTGCTCGATTGCCCACCTTGCAAACTGTAGTCTCCGCTCCTTATCTCTCGCAGTAAGTTTATGCGCCACAGTCATCTTGTATGGATACAAACGAAGCTCGGATTGAATAATTCTTTGTACAGATTGGCGTGAAATTTCCAACTCGGCACTGGCTCTTCTTGTTGATTTACTCGGACTGCGAGTCAAAGCCACTCGAACTGCTTCAATGTTTTGCGGCGAACGCATGGTACGTGCATGTGGCCGCTTACACTCCAAAACAGATCCAGTACCTGCAAATTTGTGATGTACTCTGCGTATTGTCTGTGGGCTGGGAGCCCACCGTGTGCCGAAATGAGCACGAAACCTTTTCTGTGTCAATATAACACTGTTTGTCGCCGCGAAGAGTAACACAATCTTCGTCTTTTGTGAGACTGCCAACCGTCCTTTGTCCGCCATCGCGGCAAACTGAAATGGCGGACTCAAAACAAAAGCGATGAAGTTGTAACGATATCTGGAGTAATTTCCATGAACTGCACAAAGTTGAGCACACAATTTGAAAGCTATTGCCCCGATAGTATACTTGTAGGATCAAAATTCAATTGGGTGACTTATTGTGCGCCACTCTGTACTTGTGTTGCCATCATGCAGCAGGGATTGAAGATACAGGCAAAAGAAAAATGTGGCCGATAGATTGGCCCCCAGCAATTTTAGCAGCAGCTCGCATGGTCGATAGTTCGGGCGCCGAGCACTAGTAAGAGTTAAATACTTATGAACTAGAAATCTGGAACTTATCTTAATGAAGTCCTGTTATGTCTCCAACCAAGCATAGAATGCGATGTGTTTGAAAACCGTTGCTCTGTCATTGGCGTGAGTCCAACTGGGTATCCAGTCCGTTGACCTTTCGTTCTCCACGCCCCTGCCCTGGCTAAGTCAGTGACGCTGTATTATACTTTTAGGTGTTTTATTTTTAGTGCTCCCTGAATTGTTGTTGCTATTATTAACCCATTTATGCCCAAATTATTTTTTTCTTCTGATATTGATAACTTGTATATATAAACACTTAATATGACCCATTATTCATGTACAAATAAACAAAACCATATTTACTTGTCTAGAACCCATATAAACACATGGATCGTTAACGACCTGCTAAGCACTTGCTCGGGAAACAGGGAGTGAGAATATTCTGAACATCAATCTTAGCAACAATTTATTTCTACAGACTTACAGTTCACTTACCTTCAGAAATTAGTGTTATGACACAAAGAGCAATAGTTGTCAGTGTTCTGTTTAATTATAATATTTCGTACCCTCAACACGTAACTTCAGATTCCATAACTGACAGTGGAACTGAAACTCACTCATGGTAATTTACAAAACATCTGTCATGAAGGGGAACATTACACCTCGCACAGGCCTTCACTGTTTTATTATGACAAATCTTGCATCGGTGCCTAGGTCGTTGACTTATCAGCAGGTGCCCTCGATGGTCCTTCCTCTGGCGTTCCTTGATAACATTAAGCGATGTAAGTAGACCTCTTCCCTTAGGAGCTGTCCCATATTTGTAGAGAATTGCCTTGGTTGCTTCCTGACGGAAAGTTAGGGCATCAAAAGACATACCGTAGCTCCTGCTAAGAATCCAGGCATTGTTCATGCATAAATCGAGCAACCAATACAAAATAGGAATGTACCATTTTTTGCCACGAATTGAAATTCGCAAATCTGACACGTTATGGTTCACGAGATCAAGTCCACCCATGCTTTGGTTGTACTTACGGAAAACATTTGGCTGTTTGACTTTTATTTTCCCCTGTTGGCTGACTGAGTATCTTGTGACCTCTTGAATGGGAGCTACGCCGAACTGATTTGACATAATTTTCACTACGCCATTGTCTTTCCAAGACACAACTATCACACCGTGCTCTTTATCAAAACAAGATTCAAAGTAACCACCCTCTTTCTTTTCAATGACAGGCTTAGCAGAAATAGGGCACTTTAGCATTCTGTTGCTTCTGAGAGTTCCTGTAGCATGATGGCCTTTTTCAGAGATCCTACATAGAAGCTTAGCTGACGTGAAAAAGTTGTCGAAATAGAAAGAAAAAGCAGTTCCAGGAAATACTTCAGAAAGAATATTCACAAATGTCATCACTACTGCTTCACCTAATCCCACTCCTTTCTCCCTCTTTTCTCCTCCTTTATATCCTTGGTAAATGTCAGCCTGGAGACAGTAGCCTGTCCGCTGAGCGGCTACCCAGCCTTTGAAGCCGAAATAAATAGGTTTGCCGCGGATGAATTGCTTACACCCGTGGCGCCCGAAGTATGGTATCATGGACTCATCAATAGATACTTTGTCTTCATTGGGAGCATTTATAAGAAATGACTTGTTTAGATATCTATAAAATTCCTCAGTTTACCCATTTTGTCACCTGCCGGGAGATCCAAATTATCACAAATATGAAGAAATCTGAATATTTCCTCAAACCTATTCCTACGCATGCTGTTCTGAACAAGTTCGTTTCTAACATCATCTGAATTCTCCCAAAACATCCTTCTTCGTGGTAAGGGTACATACCCGCTCAGAAATAGTATGCCGAGATAAGAGTTCATCTCTTCCAACGATAATTGAAACTGTGGATTATTGGTGTAAGAGGCATAATCAACGGTATATTTCAATATTTGAAGAACTGTATTTTCATCGAGAAATGCTTCCAAGAAGTCTATAGGCTGTGATTGGATCGTGAAATTCCTTTTATCTGGATGACAAACATTGGACGAAGAAGAGGGTGGGAATTTCATATCACCTATTTTCCAATTGAAAGAGTAGGATTTGGCTGTCCCATTAGTACAATTTTTATCCAAGTCACTACCGTCAACCTGTTCATTTTCCGGCAGTGATTCAGGTTCATCACTGAATTCGGGAGCAAGTTCTGAATTGAAGTTACTGTTTATTGGTACCTGTATCACTAACTCTGCTGGAGCTTGAAGCTGAGCACGATTTAGTCTGTCAGGATCTGAACAATCTTCATCACCAGAGTCAGCATCTGTTTCTTCTCCATCTTCAGGCAGCCCAATAAAGATATCAACACCTGAGTCAGGGATATCTGAAGGATCAGCCGCTTCGAGCTCATCCAGTATTTCTGCAACTGTCAGTTGCTGTACTCTGCAATAAATTACAGAGCAATTAGGAATACTAAGACTAGTTATGTAATGTTTAAACTGAACATATGGTCATTATCGAGTGAATGGGAAAGTCAGTGATAGTTCTCGGGTAACTGCCTAGCGGATCGTTAGCGACCCACACTAGGTTCCATTGAAAATACAGAAAATTCTAAGCAAGTTACACGAATATCAAGTTATGTATGTATGTTATTGAAGTTTTAAATAGTAAATAATGCAATGAATAATCTGCCATTGAGAATAGTTATCAATTCTACTTACATTCTTCTCCCGCGTGCAGAGGGCTGACAATCCATCTTTCTTCTGTCGACTCCAGATCAAGAATAACGCCAACAATGAATCAAATTCCCGCCTAAACGTGTGACGAAATATATAATGGTTAACTTAATCGATCTTACAAGTGTCAACAATGTGATAGCTTAAAGTAGGATAGCATAATGTAATGGGTCGAAAACGACCCACCTGGACATAAATGGGTTAATATTATTATTATCGTCTTATTACCTGTCTTTTTAATATACAAACAATCTGAACCGTAGTTGAAGTGAAAAATTACAACAAAAAATTACGTGTATAATAAGCCTCCCATAAAATGCCTACTAAGAACTGCTGCATTGTTTTTGCTTTAAAGTGTCTTTCTTTAAATTGGATTTAAATTATGTAATTTGTGTTTGAACCAAAATAATGAGTAATAAATAAAACTTACCTCAAAGTTATTAATATTATTTCCTCTGCTGTCACGCACTTCCTCATATTTGTGTCCATCTTCTGCGTGGTAGAAGCAACCATCTTTAGCAATTCCAGATAAGAATCTTTGGACATTCTGTAAAATGCTATAAACTTTGTCTGATTCAATTGTTCTGTTGCTTCGAACAGTCTGCACTTGATATTTCTCTCTATATAAGGATGATTCCAATATTCCCTTCGTATTACTCTTCATTGTCTGCAGTATTCATAATAGTCAACTGTGTCTTCATGTGACGTACTACACGACATTTTGCCAAAACCACCTTCAAGAATAGGTACTAAACATGTTTCAATCACCACACCCAGTAGTACTATGTACTACGAAACTGTTGACTAATCCAGATTCAGTCATGTGCGGGCGGAGAATATCAATCGATTGCAAACTGGCCGCAGAATAATTTGATGTGCAACCGGTTTCAAACTCATGTTGCTAAACAGTCGACTTGTGCTGAGGGGCTTAGGTTCTTCAGGCTGTCAAAACTAATTTATGATCGAATAAAATTTATAAAAAACCGGGCGAGTTGGTCGTGCGGTTAGGGGCTTGCAGCTGTGAGCTTGCATCCGGGAGATGGGAGTTTAAACCCCACTGTCGGCTGTTCTGAAGATGGTTTTCTGTGGTTTTCCATTTTCACACCAGGCAAATACTGGGGTTGTGCCTTAAGGCCGCAGTCGCTTCCTTCACACTCCCAGCCCTTTCCTATCCCATTGTCACTATAAAACCTGTATGTGTTGGTGCGACGTAAGGCAGTTTGTAAAAAATATATATATATATAATACCTGAAAAAGAGACAGTCTATTCAAATGTTTTCTTTTCAGGTATTTTATAAATTTTATTTAACCATAAATTCGTTTTGACAAACTGAAGAACCTAAAAATTATAGAATATGTAAACAATTGAGAATCTGCCATCTGGGAGACAGCCCTAAATACTAATCGCTGGTGTTTGATTATTTATGTATTTAAATTGCTTATTTGATTGATTGATTGATTGATTGATTGATTGATTGATTGATTGATTATTTTGTACTCGTATGTATTTTAGTCTCTTTGTGGTAATGTTTCAGGTACAAAACTGGTTTCTGATTTGGGGAGAATTCTGGCACACTTCAGCCTCCAAGAACTGAAAGATGATGTCATACCAGAATTCAAATCTGTGACATGGAAGAAGGTTAAAGAAAAATTAATGGCAGAGAAGATGTCTTTGACAGTAAAATCTGCAACAATGATTTTAACATCTTCTCTTACTGTGAGTGCTTAATGTATTTTATACTTTCCATACCATGGTCAAATGAATACACTAGCATCAAAAGGTTTAAACTGACCTGTGAAAACTGCAGTTCTTGTTATATATTAGCCAGCAGATTAGTGATATTTCAAATGACATATTTTAAACTAGCTGACCCGACAGACGTCGTTCTGTCAAAAAATTAATGACAATAGAACGAACTCAAATTCAGTCTGTACTGCGCGCAAAAATCAGAATAATGCAAATGACTATATCATCAACATCAAATGAGTTAATTTTCTACTGTTACCAAAAGTTAGTAACAAACTACTGGAAAAATGTGTTTTCATTACCTGTAATATTAATATCTTGATTGTGAATAAGGAAATGCTCAAATAGGTCACAGCATATCACTACCCAGGAATAACCTTGATGGACTGTAATGTAGATGGGAACTGTTCAGCAGGTCTTACAAATCCCTCACAGAGCCATAATTATCCCCCATTGCAAATCAAGTAATTTGATAAATTGATGGCGTGAAGATGATATGGCAAAACTTACTCCTATTTCTTCGTAGGAAATAACTATCATAAAAAAAAACACCGATTCCAACCAGCATTATGAAGATATTTTTCATTGTAAAGCTTTAAGGTACACAATACTTTTGTTTGATTACCTGGCGCGTAAACAAAGTTGATTGTTTTTCAACACGGGAACAGGCAACATGCAATTGGCCATGCGAGAAACATGGGTTTTCAAGGTTAATGCCGCAAACACTCAATGACTGCCCCTGGGATTTATTTATGGTCATAGCAAAAGCGAGCCGCCCTGGAAACTGTAGTCGTTTAAATTCAAATGGTATGTCAGCCGGAACCATAGGGATGAGTGGTATCGAAGTCTTCTCCCCGTTAGAATGGTTGCTTCGATCACATTGTTCAGTAATGTTTTCACCGCTAGCCGTGTGCCATTACAAAGACGTGGTTGGTTGATATTTCGCAAAATTATGACCACTGATCCGACCTTTAATTGAAGAATTTGAGGCAGCAATCCTGGCAAATCCAGCGAGTTCAAAAGTTCGGGTGAATAGTTGACATCATCATCTTGGTTAGTAGCGGAATAAACTGATTTCTATATCCTCAATTCACCAGCAATTTCATTTTGAATTTTGAAATTTAATTCATTTACAAGTACATCCATGTTTTTGGCAGACAATATAGCTCGTTTGCTCAACCAAATATGATCTCTGTAATTTTGAGCAATGTTTGGGAACACCTCTTGAATGAGTTTGGTTTTGGATTCAGTAAACTGACAAAAGTTATCAGGAAAAGTAATGCAGCCAGTCAGAATGTCTGAAGGGAATTTGCCATTACAAATGTCAATTAGTTGTTTTGAAAATATCTCTCCAGGTGGATCATTTTGCAACTCGACACGCATATTCTGGCGTAAATTTAGTATCTTGACGTGTTTCCGCAATACTGTTGACTTTAAACATGCATTAAGTTCATCAGCTGGCGTTGACTGTGGAATCACTGGCAATGTTTGACGAAAATCTCCTGTTTAACAAAATCATCGCTCCACCAAATCGGTTTTGATTGTTCCGCAGATGGTTCGGTCTAATGCCTTCAAAGACTTTTTATGTGCCATGGTGCATTCATTCCACACAATCAATTTACATTGCTGCAAAACCTTTGCCATTGCAGTTTTTCGATATGTTGCAGGTCGGAGTTTCGTTGCTTAGCATATTCAACGGCAATTTTAGCGCTGAATGGGCTGTTCGACCGCCTTCCAACAATGTAGCTGCAATGCCTGATGAAGCAAGTGCGAGTGCAATTTCATTGTGTGAGAGAATTGTTGCTAAAATCAATAAAATTAAGAGAGTTTTTCCTCCAGTTCCATTTTTTACGACTTTCTTTTAGAGTATCAAATACATACTTTTGTTGTTGGTTCAGCAGTGGAAGATATATTTGAACTGATTCTCTTAAAGCATCGAGATTGTACTGTTCTTCGCGTTGCAACTCTTGATTAAAAGCATTGTGCATCGGGCGATTGGGCGCGGCCATGCCTAATTGAGATAATACTTTGTTTGACATCATCAAGCTCATGTTCTCAATTGATATCAACGCCTGACTGTACATTTCTTCACTGATTTGTAAAATTGGGTTTCCTGTTGTGATGCGCATTTGATTCAAGATATCATCACACATATCATCTTTGTATTTGATCCATAAATCAATTGGTTTTGATGGGCAGCATGTTGATATAATTATAGAAAACAATGTTCGTATTTGATGAGGTTGTGAAGAAATTACAGCTTCATTGAGAGTTTGATCCCAATGAGCGTCATTTTCTAACAGTTGCAAACGTAGACGGGCTTCTCTGTAAGAGCCACACAATTCATCATTAACAGTTCGTAAATGATGGAATGATGGGCCTCGAACATTGACTAATAGTAATCGCAAATAATATAAACACTCATCGTTGCTTGGATGGACTGAATAAATTCGACCAATTGCATCGGTGGAATATACATTTGGGTAACCTGAAACTGGTTTTCCTTGTCTCTGTCGAAATTTCTTTGGGGATTGATTCCAAGTATAATATTTTGGCGATTCGGAGTATAGCAGTGTTCGGGCAAAATCATCATTCTGACACAATTGAAAAAAAAAAACTGGTCGAAGTTATAGATGGTGATTCAGTAGCTCGTTGTAATGCGTTCTGAGCCGTGAAGTATTCTCTTTGACCATTTTCTAAGTGTATGGCTAAGTGAACAACAGTGGGAGAAGAAAAAAAGCGCCAAATTGCTTCATTACTGCTAACGTAGCGGCCCATTTGGTATTGGGTAACTTCATCATTGGAATTCTCTGCACTAACTCCATCACTTCCTTTGGTTACATATTTACAAATGTATTTGATAGATTTGACGGAATGGCAAGATTCAACAGTGATGTGCGCCTTGAATGTCTTTGATAGGATCGGTGAATATGGAACAATCCAACGATTATCAATTTCAGTGTATTGTTGATTCACTTTGACTATTGTTGATCCGTTGTCTGCAGTCGACTGGCAATGATACAGTGGATAACCTTCATTTCTGGTAATTGTTTCTGGTACTAATGCTCGTGGATAACGCTTCGAACATCCACCATACACGGTGAATTTTGATTAAGAGGCGTAACTATCTTATTTAAAAACATGCATTTGTATGGAAATCCAGGCTCATAGTGATTACAGTTGAGGAGCCATCTGAGAGTGAGATAGTGGCCCTGGTCCAGAACAGTGTTGCCAGCTTATATTTTTAAGATCCGCTAAATACTACTAAAAATCCGCTAAAATTCCGCCAAGAAATCCGATCTCAAATAATGGGCAATAATAATAATAATAATAATCTGAGGGAAATTCTCGGCCCCCGAAAAACAGAAGATGGATATAGACTGAGGTCACGCAAAGTGACAGAAGAGCTTTCCAACATTGCAGCAAACATCCGCAAAAGACGTCTGAAATTTTATGGGCACGTCCGCAGACTACCGGCAAGTAGACTGACACACAAACCGAGCTCGATAGCTGCAGTCGCTTAAGTGCATCCAGTATTCGGGAGATAGTAGGTTCAAACCCTACTGTCGGCAGCCCTGAAAATGGTTTCCCGTGGTTTCCCATTTTCACATCAGGCAAATGCTGGGGCTGTACCTTAATTAGGCCATGGCCATTTCCTTCCCACTCCTAGCCCTTCCCTATCCCATCGTCGCCATAGGACCTATCTGTGTCGGTGCGACGTAAAGCAACTAGCAAAAAAAAACTGACACACAAGATTCTCTCCTACATAGAACAGCTAAAAAATATTCTATGGGTAGTGGAAGTGAAGAAGGATCTGGAAAAAGCCCAGATGAACTCAAATGACACTGCGGACAGAAACCTCTACAGGAAAAAAAATTAATGGATGGATAGTGCAACCAGAGAACAAAGTGAAAAAGAAGACTGGAGCAAAGTGAACAGAAGAATGAAAAAGGATCCACGGGGAAAGAATTAGAGGTGTTTGGCAACTCAGAAAACAGAATCGTTAGAGTTTTGCGTGATCCATTGGCTCCATACACACATCATAATAATAATAATAGTAAATGTCTGTACTCGCCTGATCTGTGAGTTCCACTGGGATTAACCCCCTGCTTGCGAGCCAGCGAGCTAAAATTTGTAGGCGTTTTAAGGTCGGGTGCTAACTAGGTGAATCCCCTACCTCAAGGGCCACACACAGAACAGGCCAGTTCATTAAACGGTCTTCCTTCATAGCATAAATATAAATGCTACTCTCTCACAGCTTCATTATCTCTCGTCATTCATCAACTAAGAGATAAGTAACCTCTCCCCACGCATTGCAATTTTATGATACCACGATCTCATAACATCAAGTCAAAATAACATGTTTTCCTCATGTGACTGCTAGCTCCTGACAAGAAATATGGAGTAGCTCAGAGACAGATTGGAGTAAAATGTTTTTTAAAAAATTTAAAATGAATAAAACACTAAATTCCGCTATAATAAATCTAGAATTCCGCCAAAAAATCCGCTGTCCGCTAAATGGTATATTTCTCCGCCGACAGTCTTCTAATTCCGCCAAATTTAGCGGAAAATCCCCTAAGTTGGCAACACTGGTCCAGAAAGCCAAGAATAACAGCCGAGAGGATTCATCGTGCCGACCACGTGACACATTGTAATCTGCAGGCCTTTAGGTTGAGCAGTGGCTGCTTGGTAAGCTATGGCTCTTCAGAGCTGTTTGCGCCATGGGGTTTGGTTTGCTTGGTTTTATTATGTCTTTTGTTACCCTGCATAATTATTAGTGTTTATTGAGAATAATGAGACCCAAAAACATAAATCAGCCTCATACTGTTCTTTTTGTAATGAACTTCAACTCTACTTGGTGTGATTTGCAAGAAAGCAGTCTTTGTCCTCATTCATACAAAGTGCAACTTCACATGTGCTGCAAGTCCATTTGCTGCAGTGTAGATTGTTTCTTGTTACACAGTAAGAGGAATAATATGCCATCTGGTAGCCAAACTGCATGAAAAATAAACACACACTATATTATATTACCATATTCTACCTTCACAATTAAATTAGAATCTAGCGGGTTCCACCTTTTCAATACAAAATACAATGTTGTTGGATGGTATTTACAACATTATTTATTACAGAACATGTTTCGGTGTTCAATTTTTGACACCATCATCAGCTGCTCAGAAAGTGCGAAAAAACTTGGCAATCTAAACATTAAACAACATATTGTCATACGTAACTCCTTAATATACATATATACAAACAATAGAATATTGCACTAGTTAAATCCTAAAACATCTACAGTAAATTATGCTATATTAAAACTCTAATATGTAACAAGAGAATTCTTGTAAGTCATAAATATAAAATTTCTCGTCTGTTTGATGAGTTGTCTTCACATTCCTTAATGTCTGTGATTTTGTACTATCGTACTATCGAATTCAAATGTGAACTTAAGCTTGAGGATTTAAAATTGTATGCAGTCCATTTGATGTTAAAATGTTCACTTCATGTATATAATAACCACTTAGATGGATTAAAAGCTCGTTATATACAATATGATTGTTAAAACTGGGCCGTCTTCTTAAATTTATTAAGTACAAAAAACTTTGTATTTTTAATGCTGTATGCGTGGTTGGAACTGTAATTTCATTTGTCCTACAGTTGTTAGGCGGACATGTCTTCTCAGTTCAATAGAACCCTCTAAAGCTGTGTAATTCGCGTGACGGCTGCGGCGCGAGGAACCCGCTAGATTCTAATTTAATTGTGATCTCAGTTCAATACGGACGAAAAGATGAAGTTCCTTACGTTTAATATTCTACCTTCATAGTGGTTGTGAATTGAAACCACTTACATATAATCGTATTGATACTATAGGTCATTCCATGTTAAAACAGTATTGCTCTTATGGCCACAGGGTTGCGATATCGAACAGCTCTGCTCAACAGCATCTCGGGAAAACTGTGGCACATATATTGGTGAAATTGAGTATTTAAGTTCACAATAAAAGGGAGAAGAAAATAAGTTGCAAATTAAGCACAGTTTACTTTTGTTTCTTCCTCAGCCTCATACATAGAGTATATAAATTACTGTATTAATCTCAAAGAAGTAGACTGCACATGCGGGCTAATTAATCGCATAACACTCAACACAAGACAAGTATGCACTAATATAAGGACTAAAAACATATACATCACATAAAAAGACTACTTCTCTACAGCAATAATAAGCTGCCAGGATTCAGAGTAATGGATTACGCGTTACGTGTACCAGAACGACACAGAAGGAAAATGAAGGAAGGCAACAAAGTGATGGCTGTTCCCCCCACTGTGCTTCCTCCCTGAGAATGTATTTGACGTAGAAAAGCTTCAGTCATTATTTTAACAACGCATGGGGGAAAAAGTGCCTCTTCCTTTTTTCTTCCTTTCATAATACAACATAAAGTACATTATAATATTCCTTGTAGGTCGATAAGAGCAATACTGTTTTCTTAACATGGAATGATCTATAGCATTAAACACAGAGGAAAACTCCTGCTATTTGAATTTGTTCTACTGTTACTGTAAATAACTGTCACAACAGTGAAACTCACCTGAAATTATTATATTTAAAAAAAAAATAGCATGATTGCTTCATTACTTTATAAATGGTAGACATAAACAACCACCATATTTGTTTGTGGAGACTCATATTTAAAAAAATTAGTTTCACTACTATTGCTAGTGATCAGTGAATGCAGTGAGATGGCTATGGGCTATGAGGTGAAACCACTATACAAGCTGCGCAAAATCTGACACTCAAAGGGTGGTTAATCCTTGTGACCACTGTTCTTCAAAGAACACAGCATCAGACCAGCTGTTCCACCGAGTATGGACAGGTGAAGGAAAAGACTTTGCCTCCTTTGAATCGCCACACTGAGACTTGTATTTGTTTTGTTGTATTCAAAAATGCAGACTTCAAATCTGACACCACTCTGATCCAGCAATTACCAACTAAGCTAAGCTTATGTGCCCAGCACTGCACATGCTCAAGATGATCCCCTATAAGCACTTGCAGAGGGTCATATATGAAGCACTATCACTGACAAAGATTTTCATGGGATCATACAGTACATTGTAGGTTTGCAGTGCATCCAGGACAGCTCGGGAGCAGTTTGTAGCTTTTCCTAGTTCGAGATAATTCACTGCAGCAATAAACAGCTTCCTTTCCGATTCAGCTGGAACTTGAAAAATAATTACAAAAACACATCGCCCCATTCTATCGGTAGTTTTGTCACACAGTATGTTTTTCTTCCCAGTTACAGCTTCTGTTGTCAGTCTACAGTGATCAGAGGCAACTTCTAGAAAAATTAAATAATTTTTAAAATATCATAGACTTAACATTACAACAAAAGAATCTAGCAATAATTACAAATGCATAACACCCTATTCTGTCAGTAGTGGTGCTGCTTTTGTAACGAGGTTGCACTAATCCCAACATGGCGCGTGGTGATATTGAAAGAAGTATTGGTCCCTGGACCAAAAGTTGTCTCTTAGGGAGATTGCAAAGGTGGCAGTCTATGGGCCGCATTTACTAACACACCTAATCTAACCTGTCACGTCCATTTGCTTTGTCCAGATCATAACCTAACCTGTCACTTCCATTTGATTTGTTCGGATCACAACTTCCAGATCACTATCAACACAACAGTTCTGTTTGTTGTGTCCACTCACTGCAATGTTGTATTTGTGTGTGCCAGATCCAAAGTAATACCAGTTAGTTTTGGGTGGTTCAGATAGGTACATTTTAGTTACCTGGTAAATATTTCTCATGTAGTTTTCACACATGCCAGCTCTTCATTCTAAAACTTGGTAATCCATGCTTGTAACTCTTGGTTTTCGAGCTTTGCCAATGGATATTTGCTTTTGAAAACACTTTAGGTGTTCTTTTTGAGAAGTGATCTTTGGAAGTTTTCTGGCGTTTTGAGCTGTCCAATTGTTTCATAATAGATGTCTGTTTTGTTTGAGATTGAGATGGACCAGCAGCAGCGATTAGAATTTTCTCATTGCTTTAAGTGTTTTTTTTTTAAACTATTAACATATTACCTAAGCTCCATCTTTTTTCAAATTTCCAGATTCCCACGATATTTAAAGTATTGAAATGGTTTTTTATATTGCTTTTTTTAACAACCTGCATAATGAAGTGTGATAATTGCTTCCACTAACTTGCGCCAGGCTCCTCACTTTCATCTATCCTATCCGACCTTCCTTGGTCAACTCTTGTTCTTTTCCTACCCCAACGGTACTAGGTTGCGAGGCCTAGGAAGTCTTTTATTTTAACGCCTTTCGTGGCCCTTGTCTTCCTTTGGCTGATATCTTCATTTTTCGAAGTGTCGGATCCTTTCCATTTTTCCTCTCTGGTTAGTGTTGTGTAGAGGATGGTTGCCGATCTGTACTTCCTCTTAAAACAGTAATCACCACCACCACTTGTAGTATTTTTTATTACAGTCATGAGGAGGTGTTTTAAATTGGGTTTTATAGTTGTTTACACATAAACTCTGTTGCTATCTTCGTAGTTACGGCCAAAGAACTTCCCTAACCTCATAATCAAAACTTTTCTTACGTGACTAGTAACTAGAAGTTTTTTAAGAATTTACATATTCGTTGTAGTGTTTGTTTTCGTAATCTGTGGGTACTGTGACTGAATTCGTATGTGCTACTCTAGCTGATGAAGCATTTAACCATGTCGGCGTTCCAGTTTCAGTAATATTCAATCAAACAAATGCATAACTTCTGTCCCACAGTGTTAAAATACGTCCAGTAAACCCAGTACTCCATGCCCGATATGTGGACGCCATGACGTCATTTTTGGTCCATTAACCCACAAACTTCATGTGCTTTCATTTTATACATGTGATTTAGTTGTGTTACGTAACTGCATTTGGGTGTGTGTGACCATATTGCGCATTAGTAGATAAGTATTATTTTCATTGCCAACTAGAGACGAAATTAAACAAGGAGCAGCTTTGATAGTTGTTCGACATAATATTTGACAATAAAGATGTTGATTCCCATAGGGAACCTGAAATAATTGGTACGAATGAGTAAATTTATAATTCCAATATAGTTGGTCCGCTGTTGGACATTTTTCCAGCTAACTCATTCCTGGTTGCCAGCGTTTCGCCCCAGACGTTAAACAATTTCCACAAACCGAATGATTGCCAGTATAAGTGGTCTCCCTCTACCGAATGTCAATGGCCTCTTGGGAGGGCAGATGACCCTCTTGTCATTGGGGAGGGGAAGCTGCCTCTAAAGGCGGAAAAGCCACTAAAAGGCCAATTGCAGAGGATGCAGAAGGCAAGGATAAACCACTGCATTAAAGATCCATAGGATATCCCAAGAATAAGCATGCATGAAGGTATCTTTCCAAGTAAAAAAGTAGTACCTATAGTCCCCCAACTTGGATCTCCAGAGAAGAAATAAAGTTTGTATCATAGGAACCTGGAATGTTCAATCGCTTAAAAGGAAAATCTGATGAAGGAAATTGATATGCTTGAGAGTGACGTACTGGTACTAGGACTAAGTGAGATGGCAATGAGTCGAGATTCCTAGAGTGGTTACTATGGAATTATTTATTCAGGGGATGTAAAGGGAACTGGAGGTGTTGCTTTCGTATTAAAATGAAAACTAGCATATCAAGTCCAAAGCATATGGAGATTTAGCTAAAGAATTATCATGATTACACTAAAGACAGAGATGAAGGATACAGTATATTAATCCAGACTTACCTGCTCACGTCTGGACACTCAGTTGATGAAGTAGAAGATATACAGTATATGAACAGTTGGAGGAAGTATTAATAAAAGTTGATCGTTGGGGACTGGAATGCTGTAGTAGATGAGGGTAGAGTCAGAAACTGTGGAGGGAAAGTATGACCTTGGAAACAGGAATGAAAGAGATCACAGGCTAATTGAGTTCTGCAAAAGTCATATGTTGGTGATTGCAAATAGCTCAAAGGGATGCTACAGGTCCACCTAATAAACAAAGAACATCAACTCTGGGACCGTCAGATACCACAGTCACTCTTTGCCCTGCAACGACGCATCAACCGTGTCACAGGCTATTCCCCAGCGGAGCTATTCCTTGGTCGATAGCTAAACGGCACCGGATTTTGGTAGATTCGTTTACCATCCACTTCTGGTCAAGAGGATGCAGCAGCAGAACATCAAGGAGAAGCAAGCTTTGGCTGAGAAGAGATCCCTAACCAAGGCCAAGGCTCAAAATGTCGAAGAGACCCAGATCTTCCTACCAGGCCAACAAGTACTGTGATATAACCACCCAATCAGTAATAAGATTCGAGGGTTTCACGCAGGTCATGCACCTAAGTGGCTTGGTCCCATCGAGGTGGATATAAGCTGGGCCATGGGGTCTACTTACTAAAGACCAACCCTCCTGTCAAGGTCCACGAATCGGAGTTGGCGAGTCACCCAACCGCTGGGCATACAGGATAAGCCTGGGGGAGAGGCTACTAATGATACAGCACAATCTGGTCGTGAGGAGAACGCATTGACTATTATCGAGGAAGAGACTGGCAGCAAGGCAACCCCGACCCTCGACACTGTACAAGCTGGTCAGGAGGAGGAGAGCACATCCAGCGACATCGAGGAAGAAAGAAGATACAATCTATGACAAAGCTAAGTCGACGAGTGTGACAGTGTCGAAATTGTTTCAAGTTATGGGGTGATATTGATGCAAGTGTGATAAATTGATATAACTTGAAAACAATATTCTCTCATCCATGGGTAAATAATGCAAGTATCGAGCTCGAATTATTATTTTACTATTGTTGTTGTTATTATTATGACTTGTGATGTTCATCCACTTATTAGTATCATTATTAGTTTACGATCGCATTGTGAGGTTATGGAAAATTCTAAGTTCCCATGGAAGGAATTAGATATTTTTCACCAATAGAGCATGTCAAAAACAGATCAGATGCAAGGTTTTTCAGGCGTTTGCTCTATTAACCAGCATTTTATCTTAGGTCTGACACTAGACTCATCAGAGTGGGATGTGTCAGACCCTACTCACTGACGCTGGGGTGTATGAACTTGCATACACTCTCCTCCCTTCCACACTCCCCTATTCCTTCCCCTCCGAGTTCACTGCTGCCTCTGCAGCACAGTTACAACACCAGACTCAGAGCCAACAGAAGGGCAGCAACCAACACAACAGTAGATAACAAGTAACAACTTTCAACTACCATGTAAGTCCTCATCTGTTTCAATTTATATAATCCGAATTCTCTCCTTACGTTCTACTTCTTATTTCATTTTTTCCCTCTCATACAGAAAACATTATTTCAGTATCTACTGACATTTCCTGGCAAGGTTTCAGCCAATAGTATTACCTACCGGTGCTAAAGGCCACTTACAATTTTTCAACTGATGCTTCTGTCTCACTTCATGCTGACAAATTTCATCAGCGGCCTTGGACATATTGTATTTATGACAATCATGTTTATGCTTGTGTTCACGCCCTCATGTCGTTGGCTTTATATTATTACAACTTTGGTTTTCCACTAACATTTTAAATGAACTGTTTTAATGGAAGAAGTTTGTCTCTGACAAGATTATAGTTTAATCATTGACAGTGTTTCCATTAGCATCTTTATATATTGTATCATTTTTATGTCCTGAATTTTAATAACTGGCCAAACTTTTAGCTTCCACTTTTAATATTAGTTGTACTCTTCATGATTCTTTTTAGGCTGAAGATGCCCTTAATTGAGGGCGAAACTGTCCCATTTAACTGTGAGTTTATGTAACCACTATAAGTGAAAATATAAGTATTGAATAGGTGGATTAAATTAAAACACCTTTATTGTTGATGGCATCTCATACGTTAGCATAGGTCAAAGCATGTCTTTTCTACCCCGTCTTGTTGGGTTATCTTTCTGGGTGGGTAGTGTAGAGTTTTTGACTTGAGAAGATGGAAGGATTGGATTTCCAAGTCGCCTTTGTGGCATATAAAAGATATTTTAATAGATTCAAGATGTCTTTGTACATATCTCGCCTATCGAGAATGTGAATTGCTTATATAATTGAGATATTTAGTTTTCTTTAATCTTCTCTTGGTTTTGTTATTGCTTCGTTTTGTGCTCGCCATGGTAGGGTTAGAAAGGTTTCCCTCATTACATGTTTTTCTAATTTATTCGTGTGTTAACTTTGATTTTCCTTTACCGATTCACTATGTTTGTTTTGAGAACTGAAGGTGACACAGATTCATGTGTGTGTGTATGAGATTGTTTGCTGTGTGCCAGCCGATACCTTTCACTCATGTCGCTTCATTAACATACCGCTTGAGCTCATGTTGTATTATTTTATCGCGTGTTCTGTATATTTCATGTCCACCAAATATAGGTGTTGTATGAATACTAGCTAACTACGCGATTTGCCTGCTTCTGTGTGTTTTGGTGTTGGAGACACTCCGTCCCTTTAAGATGGACCACTGGTTCATACTGTCTGAGCTCGAGAGAGGTTGTTTATTTTGTTATGTGCTGTGTGTTGACGTTCTTATATGTCCCTTTGTTTGGCAACCTAACCTCTTGGTCTGTGCGTGAGCGTGGGTGGTATTGACGTTTGAGTCCGTGAAACCTTTTGTGTCTAATTTACTTATTTATTGTTCATTTCACATTGCTGTCATTGGCTTTCTTTACCTATTTTCTTGTTTAATATGTTATATTCTTTGCGGGTTGCCTTTCCATATTTTTGTTGTTTGGCGTGAAACCCTGGTAACTTCCCCTTTTCTCTTCGCATTTATTTTATGAGTATAAATGAGCTTGGTGCACCCTTCCCTCTTCTCCCATTTTAAGCTCTTTTACTTAATTATATTGTATTCTCGCTGGACGTGATTTTTTATTGTTGAGAGTTTTGTCTTATCTGGGGAATCACTGTTTAGACCAGATGTGCTACAAAGAAATGTTTTGTACCCACCTGAATTCATATTCTTCAATTAATTTAGATGCCAAGTCCTTATTCCAAACTTTTCGTCACGTCTTTTATGAAGGTAAGCGTATGTGAAGGTGCTGTAATAAAAGAGTCTGGTGTATTTTGATTTTGGACCACATATTATTAATATTAGCTATTTGATTTTTGGCCCCCTTGTTTTACCTATGCATCCTTTTTTATTTCTTCTCCATAATAAATTTAAGTTCTTGCCCTTATTACTGGTATATTTTTATTTCTTTGCGTCTCTTATATGTTTGTTGTCTGTTAGAGGCCTGGGTCCAGTTCCTGGCAGTTTTTTGCTAGTTTTGACCAAATCCACCGCACTGGGTCTTCGTCGTGTTCCTAGTGTCAGTTCACACCCCAGCGTCAGTGGGTAGGGTCTGACACATCCCACTCTGATGAGTCTAGTGTCAGACCTAAGACGAAACGCTGGTTAATAGAGCAAACATCTGAAAAGCCTTGCATCTGATCTGTTGTGAGATTGTCACGAAACCAGTGGCGTATCCTGGAATCTCCACTGAGGCATGCAACTAGTAACCATGCAGTTAACACAACGTATTAAGTAAATTTCAATTCTACTCACCCTAATTACATGTAGGTGAACTCGAGCCAAACACTTTTACTGTAAGTTTCTGGATTGAACGTGCGTACACAATTCTTGTTTTCTGTTTTTAAATTTACGAGGGTCCGCCTCTGTGGTGTAGTGGTTAGTGTAATTAGCTGCCACCCCCGGAGGCCCGGGTTCGATTCCCGGCTCTGCCACGAAATTTGAAAAGTGGTACGAGGGCTGGAACGGAGACCACTCAGCCTCGGGAGGTCAACTGAGTAGAGGTGGGTTCGATTCCCACCTCAGCCATCCTCGAAGTGGTTTTCCGTGGTTTCCCACTTCTCCTCCAGGCAAATGCCGGGATGGTACCTAACTTCAGGCCATGGCTTCCGTCCCTCTTCCTTGTCTATCCCTTCCAATCTTCCCATCCCCCGCAAGGCCCCTGTTCAACATAGCTACTGGTCATCCTCCCCAGTTGTATCCCCCGACCCAGAGTCTGAAGCTCCAGTACACTGCCCTTGAGGAGGTAGAGGAGGGATCCCTCACTGAGTCCGAGGGAAAAGCCAACCCTGGAGGGTAAGCAGATTAAGAAGAAGAAGAGGAAGAAATTTACGAGGGAAGGTTGAGGTCTCCCGGCTTTAACTATTTGAATCTTTTCATCAAACGAACTAAAATGGCTTTTCAAACTGATTTACAATTATATCCGTTTTAGACTCATCCATCGTTAATACCACATATGCGCAAGATATAATAAAACACCGAAAATACAATGAATTAACTCACTAGTTAGCCACAATTCACGCACTGGAGGTAAGTCACCCCAGTTGCATTGGTCAGTTTCGTCACGTTGGGTTCTCGCTGGGGGGTAATCTGTGGGTCCCGTTCGCTGTAAAGATGCCGACTTTCTCCAAGTTGCTAACAGATGGCAGAGGGTAGCACGGATATAGGGTGACAAATTCTGACCAAGTTTCAATTGCAGCGACATCGTTCGGAGGGTTTCAGAACTACGTCTGCCACCGAATGCAATTTTAAGATTGAATGCCTTTCTTCCTGAACTCGTCCATTCGCTGTCTCTTTCTTCCTAGAGTGGTGTAGACGGCGAGACTACACCAGCACCACACGTAGTCAAGCAACGGAACCAGTACAGTTGCGCGGACCTTTTGAACTTCTGAGAGATGAAGTCGTTAATATTCGACTTGAAACAACCTAAAATCGTACATCAGACAGTTCTTTGTGTTGTCATAACGCATGCAATGAATGCCTTGCATTCAAGGAGAATACGCCCCTGCACGAAACATTTGCTGTATATAGGATATTTATGTGAGGTTAGTTAATGTAAGAATCTGTATATAATTTATCATTACCTGTATTAATGATTTATAATCCACTACAAAATTGTGAAACACACTGTAATATCCAGAGTGGTACTGGGTAGACGAGAATGATGGTGAATATTCTGTACACTATATCTATGTTGTTAGGTACTCGAGAATTTACGAGAAGGTATTTTTTTGTAACGTATCTTTCTAGAAGCCTGGCCAGGACGCTAATACACCATGTCACAAGATTCACAGACTTTTTATTCACTAATTTTAATGTGTCCTTACCATATTTCCAATGATTTTATGTGTGACTGAACATGTCCCATAAGAGGACGAAACATGTATCACCAATATATAGTTTAATGTAGTCTTATTAATAAAGACAATTACAGTATTGTAAAGGTGGAATTATAAATCTAAATTTTCACAAGTTGATACTTTTTGACAATATGGGCTCAAATATAAAATTTATCACGTGCAACACTATTTGGTCTGCGATACGAAACCCTGTTGCTCTGGTGAGGTCCTTCCTAAGAGCTTTGGTGCCGGGCTGAGTGACTCAAATGGTTGAGGCACTGGCCTTCTGACCCCAGCTCAACAGGTTCGATCCTGGCTCAGTCCGGTGGTATTTGAAGGTGGTCAAATACAGCAGCCTCGTGTCGGTAGATTTACTGGCACGTATAAGTAGTTAACGGGACGTAAAGCAAATTTTATTATTGAGAGTTCTGGCTGTTGATGTCGGACGTTCGCAAGCATACACTTCACCTCACTTTAAGGAGAAATTATTATGAAAAAGTGAAGTTGTCACAGAAGAGTTCTGCAAAGAAAGGAATGTGTTGGTGGTGCTTGTTGCTATGCACACTAGTTGACCTGCATACGTATTCAAACGACACTTCCATTTGCTACAGGAACTGGGAACTTTTTCATAAGTTTCTGAACACTAACCCATACTTTCTCACTTAAGCCAATTTCAAGAATAGGTTCCCTGATGATCAGACATAAGTTCAAAGAGTGTTTAACTAATGGTTTATTTAGAGGGATGTAGTTAATTTTTATTGGTTGCGATGTTTCTTGTAGTGGCTGTGTACAATGGGATTACTGATAACCCACATCACAGTTTGGCATTTTATGATAAGGTGTAGCTTCTTTGACTTACGATACTTTTATTTCAAGTTCTTTATGCCATTGTAAGTGTTTGTGCAAAATATGTATCAAGATGATGATTCCAGAGTGTGATAAACACTCAAGCAGCACTCTTATGTACCATGTCCAATTAAATTTAATGCAGGGGAAATACAAGGAAAACAAACTTATATTACTAGTGTACACCCAGTTTTAACACTTGTTACCGAGCTTGATAGCTGCAGTCGCTTAATTGCGGCCAGTGTCCAGTATTCGGGAGATAGTAGGTTTGAACCCTACTATCGGCAGCCCTGAAAATGGTTTTCCGTGATTTTCCATTTTCACACCAGGCAAATGCTGGGGCTGTACCTTAAGGCCACGGCCGATTCCTTCCCACTCCTAGCCATTTCCTGTCCCATCGTCGCCATAAGACCTATCTGAGTCGGTGCGACGTAAAACAACTAGGAAAAAAAACACCTGTTAAGAACACTTCATCTTCTCTCTTTTCCTCGTTATCTCCCCTTAATCCGAATTTCATTAACTCCTAACATGTTCAGATGCATCCTCTTTGCTGACTCAGCCAGTTCTACTTTCTTTCATAAGCTCCATTAATATTAATTGTTCTCCATGAAATTCCATTTTGTTCGCCAAGTTGTTTCCAAGAAGTCCCCCACCTTTCAAATGGAAGTTGGACTACGTTACTCCCATAGGTCTGAGGCTTGATTGAAACATTCTGAGCGTGCTCAGTAAAAGTTCTGTGAAGCAGGATGCTACCCTACTTGCATATAGTCCCGGTGAGAATTTCTCTAACGGGTTAGGGACTCCGATGAATTGTATAGTCCTAGCCACCTGAGCACAAGAGGGCTAACGCTGAGAATGTCGGAGATGCCCACTCCCTTTCCATAGCGACTGGTATCCCCTCTTGTAGGACCATCTACAGTACTAGGCCACTGTCATTGCCTATGGTTCACAAACTAGGATGTGTATATAATACCTGGGGAGAATGGGATTATTAAAAGCAATCAAAGGCATTTATGTTGTCAATAAATGAGTAGGGCCTGAATTTAAAAAAAAATATGCATATGCAAATTCATATTTTGAAGGTTAGTGTATATTTTGAACGTAAGTGCATATACAGGTATGTTTTTCTTTCATGTTGTGATCGATTATCCAAGATTTCTGAACGAAATGAAATTATGTTGTACATCCACTGGCAACATGAGAAGCCTCTCCCGATCAAGGAAAGTGCTTTCAGTGACTCAATACAAGCAGGTAGATGGATAATGTGATAATTGATGGTAGAATGAGTTCTTGGTTCAATGTACTAATAGGTGTTAAAAACTGTCATATGTCTTTTATACGTTTTTAAAAAGTAATGAATGAGATGGCTGATAACATGGAGAAAATTTCTCATGCAGTTTCTTCTTCTTTCTAATGACTACAACAAACATTTTTTTTATGAAGTTAATAATTTTTTTGTTAAGTTTTAACTAAAATAATTGTTAAGTTGTCTTTTTTTTTGTGTTTTAGACTTTGGGAATTGAAGAGCTGACAAGAAAACTTTATGATATAATGCTAATCGGTAAGTAATGTTCTTTAGTAGCAATCATAGCAAATGCCAAACATTAACTATGGAAAAGTTATAGGACATGAAAGGTACTTTGATCATAGGTATGAGGTTTGTTGGCAATGGCTGTCCCAAATGTTGTTTTCTCCCTGGACATTTCCCAAATAATTACGAAGGTTGGAACATTAATAGTGGCAGCACTGCTGTAGACGCCATGCAATCGAACCTAATCAGGTCGCTAACATTAGTTACATACCTACCTTACCTCAGAGCCCATGGACTCTCCCTTCCCACATCACACACATGCGAACTGCAAGAGGAACAGAGTCTCGTGTTACCTGGCGGTCTAAGGTAGTGTTGTCACGATGTTTTCGAAACAGGAACAACGGAGTTGGATAAAGATTGAATGTGCCAGAGGTCATACAGCATGACATTGTCAAGGTCTTCAAGAAGCTTGCTAGGAATCTATTGCCTTACAGAACAGTGACACGTCCCTTCAACGAGGGACGCTAAACTGTTGCAGACAAGCGTCGGCTAGGTCGTCCTAGTGTCTGTGAAGAACTGCATGCTCTATCCGCGTTACTGGACACTGATCAACACCATATGAATCGTGAGGTGGCCCGAGACGCTGGATTAGTGCATATGACTATGCTTCATATTCTGAAGGAATGCCTGGGCATGAGAAAAATTGAATCATGGTGGGTTCCGCGTGATTTGATGGAAATGCAGAAATGGTTATGATACGACAACTGCTCGCAACTACTTGGAGCACTAAGAGTGTGAAGGAGATACTTTCTTACACTATCATTACGCTGGATGAGACATGGGCCAATTCATATGAGTAGGGCCCGGATTTAAAAAAAAAAATGCATGTGCAAATTCATATTTTGAAGGTTAGTGCATATTTTGAACGTAAGTGCATATACAGGTATGTTTTTCTTTCATGTTGTGATTGATTATCCAAGATTTCTGAACGAAATGAACAATCTAACAAACTATATAATTATGTTGTACATCCACTTGCAACATGAGAAGCCTCTCCCGATCAAGGAAAGTGCTTTCAGTGACTCACTACAAGCAGGTAGATGGATAATGGCCCTTTCCACAACAGCTATTTCCACCGGAACCTGTTCTCACAAGATGGGTAACTTGGTTGTCCGCAGTATCATTCTACCAAGAGAATTTTAATAAAGTAAAAGATGTAGTTAAAAGTATTGGTGATGGTCATACTGCGTGTGTTTGTGAAGTAAAGTCCACATTTGAATCTGAAACTGTATATAAAGATATGAGTTTCATCTATGTGCATTATTCATCACTTTAGATGGCGATTAAGGACCTAGAAACTCGCGGTGCACGCCGACACGAATCCCTTCAGTTAATTCAAAACACCATTCTTCTTCTTTAGCGTTTGTCCCGCCTGGTGGCAGGGTCCACTGTATGGATTCGTTGTCTCAATTTAATTCGGTCACGGACCACGTCAGGATGGAGTCTTACAGCTTTCAGGTCGTTGTGCACTGCATCGATCCATCGCTGTCTTGGTCGTCCCTTGGGCCTCTTTCCAGCGACTTCCAATGTATACGCTGACTTTGCCAGTGTATTGTCTTCTGCACGCAATACATGTCCAAACCAGCGCAGACGATTTTCCTGCATTTTCTTCTGGATTGGTGCAACGCCAAAGCGTTTCCTAATAATGTCATTTGAAATATGATCCAGTCTAGTGATGCCAGCTGTCCACCTAAGCATCTTTGTCTCCATGACGCTTAGTCGACGTTCTACCTCCTTCGTAGCAGGCCAACACTCTGTGCCGTAGAGAGCGACGGGACGGATAACAGTCCGGTAGATCTTAGATTTCAGATGGTCCTTCATCCGACGGTCGCAGGTGACGCCCGTTGTCATTCGCCACTTCAGCCAGGCTGCGTGTATCCTTGTGTTGACCTCATCAGTAAGTCTGCCATCGGCAGAGAGAGTGGAGCCCAGATATTTAAATTTCTCTACTCGTGGTAGATCTTCACCATCAACGTGGATGGTTCCAACTTCTCGAGGATCTAATGTCATGTACTCTGTCTTCTTTTTGTCGAGGCGCAGGCCGTATTGTGCTAGTCGGTTGTTCCACTCTTCTGTTTGGCGCTGGAGATCAGACTTATTCTCAGCAGCCAACATGACATCATCAGCATAGAGAAGTGTCCATGGTATTGGCTTGTGCAGATCGGATGTAACAGTGTCCATCACAAGAATGAACAGCAGTGGTGATAAGGCAGAGCCTTGATGTACTCCTACAGTGAGGCGGAAATCATCGGACGCTCCTGCGGCAGCTTGAACATAACTCCTTGGTTCTACGTAGAGCATCTGTACCCACTTAACAAGGTGCTCTGGAATGCTATGTTCTCGTAGCGCTAACCAGATTAGGTCATGTGGCACCCGATCGAAGGCCTTCTCAAGATCCAGAAAAGCGAGATGAAGAGGCTTATGTTTTTCATGGTGTTTCTCAACTAACAGCCGTGCAGCGTGGATTGCATCCGTTGTGCCACAGTTTTTCACGAATCCAGCTTGGTTCGTTGTAAGTTTAGCTATCTGGCGAATCCTTTTGTCGAGAATACGTTCGAAGATCTTCATCGTGTGGCTCAGAAGTCTGATTGGGCGATAATTAGAACAATCGGCAGGCCTTCCCTTCTTCTTGAAGATTGGTACGGTAATGCTCCGTCGCCAGTCTGATGGTATTTGACCTTCTTTGATGATCTGATTGAAAAGCTTTGTTAGCCATATTGCCGCATCCCACCGTTCAGAGCACCAGAACTCTGCTGGAAGGTCATCGGGGCTGGTGGCTTTTTCTGGTTTCATCTCCTTCAGAACAGCCTGAACTTCCGTGACGTCAATTTCCTTCACTGGGCCTTCAATAGCGGAGGTGGTTGGGATTGGTGGGTGGGGAAATTCCTCGGTTGAAAGTTTCTCAAAATAGCTCCGCCAGCGTTCTCGCGCTTTCTTCCAGTCGACCAGCAGGTCACCTTTTTTCGTCATTGATGCCATGGAAATTAATTCTTTAAATTGTGTCTCTTGGTGAAACTGGAGGAAAAGTTAAAAGGAAACTCAGTGCGGTGTTGGACTCAAACCCAGGACTGAAGAAGTTAAGCAACTATGAGGACGGTTTGAAAAGTTCTCGGAACCACCGCTAGATGTCAGTGCTAGAGCAACAAGGTTCCCGTGCAATAATCACATATCCTTTGTGAGTGAACACATGGCGTGTCAGTGCTCTAGCTGCAAGTGTGTGGTAGTGATGACTCTTTGTTGTTGTTGTTCCTGCGTAGTGACTTGTGACAATGGAAAAAAGTGAGATTCGAACAGTGATTAAATACTTTGTAAATAAAGGTATGAAAGCAAAGGAAATTCATGCCGACTTTCAGAACACACTGGGGGACTCTGCTTCTTCATTTTCAACTTTACCAAGTGGACCAGCGAGTTTAAATTTGGTCGGGAGAGCTTGGATGATGATCCGCGTAGTGGACGGCCAAAAAGTGTTACGACCCCAGAATTTATCGTAAAAGTGCATAAAATGGTCATGGAGGATCATCGACTGAAAGTGCGGGAGATTGCTGAAGCTGTAGGGATGTCTTCTGAATGGGTACATTATATTTTAACCGAAGAATTGGGTATGAAAAAATTATCCACAAGATGGGTGCCGTGGCTCTTGACATTGGACAATAAACGCACCAGACGGGAAATGTCTGAACAAAGTCTGGCCCGTTTTCAGTGCAACCAACAAGATTTTTGTGCCGGTTTGTGACTACAGATGAAACTTGGGTCCACTACTATACCCCAGAGACAAAACAGCAGTCAAAGCAGTGGAAACATGCTGATTCTCCACCACCAAAGAAAGCAAAGGCAGTGCGCTCGGCCGGAAAGGTGATGGCCTCAGTTTTCGGGGATGCAAAAGGCATTCTGCTGATAGATTATCTTCCTACTGGCCAGACAATTACGGGGCAATACTATGCAAACCTCCTAGACCAACTACAGGAAAAGATACGCGAAAGAAGGCCTGGTTTGGCAAGGAAAAAGGTCATCTTTCATCAGGACAATGCTCCACCGCACACAAGTGTTATTGCCATGGCTAAACTTCATGAACTGGGGTGCGAATTGTTGCCACATCCACCTTATTCACCTGATTTGGCACCATCAGACTTTCATCTATTCCCCAAGCTGAAAATTTTCCTCGGTGGACAGATTTTCTACAAGGGAAGAACTGACAGCCGAATTGGAGAGGTATTTTGCAGGCCTGGAGGAATCTCATTTTCGAGATGGGATCAAGGCATTGGAACATCGCTGGACCAAATGCATTAGTCTACATGGAGACTATGTTGAAAAGTAAAAGTAGTTTCACCGAGGTAAGATACTTAATTCTAGTACATTCCGAGAACTTTTCAAACCACCTACATACATAAGTGGAATCGGACAGTCTTTGCTAGAATAATTTTCCGAGCAGTCAGTGCCAGTGTACAAGTGTTGCCCAGTTACGTCCATCGCCGTAGAACAATCATTTTCAGTGTATAAATAAATTAATTCTGTCCAATAACAGGAAGTCGCTGGCCCCTGAAAAAAATTAATAACCTACTGGCATACATCATTTTGCAAGTAATTAAACTGTTTATCAATTTAGCACCGAGTTAAAATTAAATAATGCGTTTGCAAGTGTATTTTGTTTTATTTCTAGTGCATATTTTCAACATCTTTAGTGCATATTTGCATGCATATTTTTGGAGTTTTTAGTGCATATGAATCCGGACTCTACATATGAGCCACAACTTAAACGCTAATTGAACGAATGGCATCGTAACAGGTCACCACGAAGATCGAAAGTTCAACAGATCCCCAGCAGTGTGAAAGTTATTGTTATTCTCGTGTACGATTGTGATGGTGTTATCCTAACGCATTACGTTCCTCCGCAGCGGACCCTCAATGCGCAGTATTACTGTTCCTTTTTGTAACATAATCTGCGACCATCTTTGAGAAAGAAGTGGTGACACTTTCTGCAGAACCCATCAATCGTTGTGCACAACACTCGGCCGCATACAGCACAAGCTGTGGCTGATTTGTTTGGTCTATAGGGCTAGGAATTGCTGTACCATCCACCATACTCTCCAGACTTAAGCCCTTGTGACTTTGACTTGATTTCTAAAATGAAGGAACCATTTCGTAGCATTCGCTTCAGAATTGTTCCAGATTTGTCAGGCAGTAGACTGCTCCATTCGAACTAGAAACACAACAGGCACTACTAAAGGTACCCTACTTCCACATGGCTGGCAACGGGTTGTACACTATGCTGGTGACTACTCTGAATGGCAGTAAAACTTGGTAACATGTATTTCTTTTGTATCAGTTGTAATTAGTTACCGAGCTCGATAGCTGCAGTCGCTTAAGTGCAGCCAGTATTCAGGAGATAGTGGGTTCGAACCCCACTGTCGACAGCCCTGAAGATAGTTTTCCATGGTTTCACATTTTCACACCAGGCATACTGTACGCTGGGGCTGTACCTTAATTACGGCCACGGCTGTTTCCTTCCTATTCCTAGGCCTTTCCTATCCCATCATCGCCATAAGACCTATCTGTGTCGGTGCGACATAAAACAAATAGAGAAAAAAAAAAATAGTTGCCATTGTTACAGTTCCAAGCCTCATACATAGTACCTGTCACATGCACCAAGAAATATATTGGGTCGATGCATAAGTTTGTGTGGTTCTTATATTTTATTTTACTGTCACTGTCCCTCACTGTAACTCACAATCACTGTCTTTGTATTTTGTTAATAGCAACGGCAAGCCATCTTAGCTGATCACTATACACAGCAGCCGTTACGTTTTTCGGAAGAAGTTCCTGGTGAAGAATGCCATCTTTGTTCCACCAAACACACATGATTTTCCATGGATGAGCACTATCCTTGGCATGGGGAGTTGCTTTTTTTTGATGGGCTGAGCCACTCTTTCCTCTTTTTCATGTTGACATACAGGCAACATTTCTCATCACCGGTGACAATGTTTGAAAGGAATGCTTTGTGCCTATAACAAGCCAACTGGTGCCGGGCAAGCAATGATGAACAGATGTTTGCTCATTGATTTTTGTTACTGTCACTTAGCACAAGTGGTACCCATATACCCAATTTCTGTACCTTACCCATCAAATGGAAATGGAGTACAATAGTTGACTGATCATATTTAAAAACTTGCGCCATTTCCTGCGATGTTTGACGAGGATTCTCATGAAGCAACTCATTCCAGCTATTTTCATAAAAATCTGGTCTTCCAGAACGTGGATCATCAGACAAGTCAAACCGTCCTGCTCGAAAGTGGGAAAATTATTTTTGTGCTGTTCTTTCTGCATTTGCTTCATTCCCATACAGTTCACATTGTTCTCATAGCTCCTGCTGCACTGGATCCTCGGTTACAGTCAAAGAGTAAAATGTGTTGGAAATGTTCACTTTTGTCAACATTCCATATCAGTTTGTCTGAAATATACACAAATAATAGGTTCACAATCAAGAAAACATGTTTCACAACACACAAAATTCCAAACTCATTTAAAACAATGGAATAACGATAAGCAATCCCTTCACACCGCATTGTTGCTAACACAAGAGAATATCACATGAACTTATGCATCGACTCTATAATAGATTACCAAGTCATATATACACTCATTAGCTGATATACCCGCGCTTCGCTACGGAATTCTACATTGTATACAGAATTGTAGGTTTCACCTTGTGAGCAAGACTGTATTGCATAGCTCTTAACGTTACCCTAGAAACGCGATGGAGAAATCACAAACGTCTTTTCTCATACGAAGACTGCATTAGGGAATTTTCATTGTAATGATAGGCCCGCTTGCCTACCATCAGTCACAATCAGGTTGGGCAATTGCATTCTAATGGCAGACACTCACTCTCCACCTGCCTTTGTACATCATCAGAAAGACTGTCTTAGTGGTTTTCCCAACTGAAATGAATATAGTCTCAGTTTTAACAGTACTACGCTGCTGATCTAACAGTCAAAAGTTCCAAAGCTGGAATGACCGGGCCGCAGACAGCCATGATCGGTGAACATTTCTAGTCGTTTTTCGGGGGGGGAGTCGAATAGTACAGAGTCCCAGGGCAAAAACTATGCCCTTTTACTAATCTGTTTCCTATGAGTACCCGATGAGTCGGAAAATCTCAATTCACTACACTGGCGGTGGAAAAATCTATCTGGCTTGGAGGCAATTTTTTCCTGCAAACCAGAGAAGACACCCCGTCAAACCAGAGTAGAAACCCCCTCTTCACTGATAATTTTTAATAAAATGAATGTAGAATTTAATAAAAAGTGAAGAGGAAGAAACGGCTCTTTTCAGGGTTGAATTTTGAGTTATTTAGTGAATTGTGGTGCTATAATTTGGAATATGTCTAAATTGTAATTCTAGACCAGGTCATACTGCTGCTGCTACTACTACTACTACTACTACTACTACTACTACTACTACTACTACCTGAGCGTCTTACTTAAGAGTGCACACTGCTCATTCAAAACAGCGTGTCAGAGTAGGGATCGAATAGCTTGAATACTATGATGAACCAGCGAGTTACGTACCAGCAGTACGGTACCAGAAAATGTATGAACCAGAGGAATGTCGTGCTAAAGAAGAAAGTTTTCCAACTCCCCACCTATTTCCCACCAATATTCGCTCAAGCTGTTATACTAGGTACGCATCAGTAATCCCATTCATCGGAGTTGAGCGGCAACACAAGAGACAAAGAACATCACCACAAGCAATGGTCAATGCAGTGTTATTGTTGATCAGTGTTGCGCTTTCAATATTGTAGGCATTCACATACATTTGTTTTTTCCAACTCTGAAACCACTCTTATCATAGTCGGTACGGTAAAATTGAACAAAACATAAATGGTCGGAAATTGTATTCTCTATAACTTTTGTTATGTAGTACTTTTCGATAGGACCAATAACATAGGCATTTAAAAATTAAATTTTAGGTGCCTTCCCCTAAACTACCATTTCATACAGGGGAAATAAAATTGTCTAGAACTTAGACTGTAGTCTCTTATTCCCCGACTCTATATACCGACTTTCAATAAATTCTGTTAACCCATTTTCTCGTGGCTCGGTGTTGATATGGACTTAGCAACAAAAATACATATTCATGAATATCTGTGTCATCAAAGCCGGTACGGTAACAATGTATGACATAAATGATCGGAAATTTAATTCTATATAACTTTAGTTATGTAGTAGTTATCGATAGGACCAATAATAATATAAATATTTGAGAATTAAATTTTAGGCCTTCCCCTAAACTACCATTTCACTCAGCATGAGTAAAATGATTTTTAGCCTAGATTGTAGCGGCTCATCCCCCGACTTCACATACCGATTTTCATTTCATTCTCTTCAGCCATTTTCTCGTGATGCGTGTACATACATACATACAGACAGACAGACAGAAATTACGGAAAAGTAAAAAGTGCATTTCCTTGTTACTGTGGACATGACCGATACAGAAATACCATACCATTCAAATTCTGAGCAATGTACAGACAAAACTCTTATTTTATATATATATAATCATTAAATCCAGAACACCTTGAAAGACTAGAGATAGGAAGTTCCTATTCACAGGGCATGTGCATTGGTATGTTCTGAAGAAAGCATTTGAACAGTATCAGCCCTCAGGTTCAAGGTCCACATCGATGTCTCGGCGCACCACCATCGACTCGTAAAATGTGCCTGCGGCTCTCATTGTCGCTATAAACCCTATATATTAAAAGAAAATAGCATGATCCTTGGACCAATAAATCATTAAATGAATCAGTTAGGGCACATGAAGTGACAGCCCTTCAAATTACATGGAATGAGACAAATCAATGAAACTACACCAAAGAACTTCAGTGAGCAAAGACATCACATACGACAGTGTTAGACAAACAAAACACTTATGGAAGTGCTGCGAAGTAGCAGAAATAGTAGTTGTAAGGCAGTAAAGTATGTATTCTCTAAAATAAAATATTTCGGATTATTTCTTAATCAACTTCCGATTATTTTCAATTCTCAGTTCTCAATAAATAACTTTTTCCTTTTTACAGACTTTCAACATACACTCAGCTTCTCATTCTTCATAATATCCGCTACAATTTGATCTTTCCCTTTAGACCAACCCGCTTGTTATTCAGTATGTTCTAACAACAACGAATCATGGTAATAGTATCAAACTTCTCTACAAACACCACATATTAAAAGATGGCCCAATGAAATCTGCTGTGTACTTCAATTCTATAATTGTTACTTAAAATATGTTACTTGAGCTTTTTCCAAAAACTACGTCACATAAGAACAACTTCAATCAAATATTATATAAATTTTAGAACACACATGAATTCCTCGAACCAAGGACTTCAGCCAGATAATTCTGTATGTTTTAATGCTATTTTTATTTTTTAAAATTTAATAATACGTAATTGATACCCTAGTTGGAATGTGTTTCCTATCCTCAAATTGAGGAATGTAATAGTTTTTTACATTATGCAACAGAACCATATTATGTGAATTCAATATTGTACTACAACTAATATTTTCAATTTTTGTAATATGACTGCTTTTGTTCCTTTCCTCACATTCAACACTTTACACATCTTCCATTTACATAATACACCCAGGTTCCTCACATGTGGTGCAAGCATATTATTTTTTTTTTTAAAGGAAAGAATGACTGCTTATTTAGTTTAACTCCAGAGATGTATATTTTAGCTGTTTACATGTTAATTTCAATCAGATACCTGATTTTTGAGATGATACAATTGGCTGATGGTGCCTACTAAGAGAGGCGAAACATGTACCATTCTTTCTATTTATCAAGGATAAAATCCTAATTTTATGACTTTTATGTATTGAAAAGGTGGTCAAGTAATAAACATGTATTGTTTTAAATTTAATGTAATTACTTTCAATCCGGAACCATAATGATTTTTATCACATGCAATAAGTGGTATGTTCCGAGCTGTCAACGGAGAGATGACATGGAATGACATTAGTAGACGAATAAGGATGAGTGGTGTCTTTTAAAGTAGGAAAGATCACAATATGAAGATAAAGTTGGAATTTAAGAGGACAAATTGGAGCAAATATTTGTTTATAGGAAGGGAAGTTAGGGATTGGAATAACTTACCAAGGAAGATGTTCAATAAATTTCCAATTTCTTTGAAATCATTTAAGAAAATGCTAGGGAATCTGCCACCTGGACGACTGTCCTAAATGCAGATCAGTATTGATTTGATTTCATAAAATAATAGTTTTGTTTGTACATTGCTCAGAATTAAAAAAGAATGGTATTTCTGTATCGGTCATGTCTACAGTAACAAGGAAATGCATTTTTTAATTTAGTCATATCTGTATGTATGTGTAAGCCTCCCTGGCTCAGACGGCAGAACGTCGGCCTCTCACTGCTGGGTTCCATGGTTCAAATCCCGGTCACTCCATGTGAGTTTTGCGTTGGACAAAGCTGAGGCGGGACAGGTTTTTTCTCCGGGTACTCCGGTTTTCCCTGTCATCTTTCATTCCACCAATAGATATCTCCACACAGATTCTCACCATCACCCTGCCCAGAAATATGGTATCCTTAACAACTCTGATGACTACCAGGTTTTGTGAAGTGTCAGCTCTACAAGAGGAAATTAACACCTTTAGAACCACCTTTGAGAGCAACGGTTACAGCAGAGCTTTGATCTCAACGGTTCTGAAATTGACACATAATCGGATGTCTGTTAAGGAAAAAGATGTAAAAGGAACTGCTTACCTACCTTATATACATAACACGATGGATCGTATTGCTAAAATCTTACGTACGTACTATGTACGAACTGTTTTTGGAACATCAGTTAAGATTAGGCAACTCCTGCAACCAACTAAGGATAGTTTGCCTAAATTGCAACAACCTGGTATCTACAAAGTTCCTGTACTTGTGGCATGGTTAATATTGGGCAGACTTCGAGAACGGTATGTACCCGCATCAAAAAACATACTAGATGTATCAGACTCAACCAACCTGATAAATCAGCTCTTGCTGATCATGCCTTAACACCTGGTCATGATGTCTTGTTCCAAGAAGTGGATGTTTTTGCCCTTATAAAGCAAATCACCCAAGAATTATCAGGGAGGCGGTTGAAATACGTAAACACCCAGATCATTTCAACCGCGATACAGGCTACAACCTCAGTGAATCATGGCTACATATTATCAGAACCATTAGAAAGTAATGATTTACTTTTGCCATTCGTTGCCTCTAGCTGAGGCTAAAATGGTGTCCCTTTTACATCCTAGGGCACCATTTCAAGTTCCTTGTTGCTGTCTCCTAGCAACCTTTAATGTGTCGTTTCATTCCTCTGTTGTCTCCTGATGAAGAAAGGCAAGGTTCCTTTCGAAACTCGTAGAATGTGTTTTATAATTAATTACATGGCATAAGCCCAAAAATATACCTCATGAATACTCTCCACTATCATTTCATTTCATCTGTCAGTCATTAATCATTGCCCCAGAGGAGAGCGATAGGCTTCGGCAGCCGGCACAATTCCTATCCTCGTCGCAAGATGGGGGCCTCATTCATTCCATCCCTGACCCGGTCTTTGACT
The DNA here is from genome assembly GCF_040414725.1 of Anabrus simplex. Lineage (NCBI taxonomy): Eukaryota > Metazoa > Arthropoda > Insecta > Orthoptera > Tettigoniidae > Anabrus > Anabrus simplex. The sequence goes on along the minus strand of NC_090268.1, from coordinate 354,970,430 downwards.
GGAAAACAGGTTGTAGGTTTTCATCTGTATGTATGTACGTACGTATGGATATCACGAGAAAATGGCTGAGGAGAATTTAATTAGAATCGGTATATAAAGTAGGGGAATAAGGTGCTATAAACTAGGCTATAAATAATGTTATTCGCAGAGTGCGAAATGGTAGTTTAGGGGAAGGCCTACAATTCACTACTCAAAAATCTGTTTCTAGTGGTCCTATTGTAACTTTCGATGAATACCAAATTAAATATCTGAATGACTGAATAAATAAAATTATATAAATAAATAAATAAAATTACTCAAAAACGTAATCAAATTAATAAACATAATTAATCAAAATGTCCGTAGTATGGGCGCCAGAGTTCACCAGAATGGATCTCTCAAATTTAGCTAGAGCATGATAATTCTTTATATCCCAGGGCGTGTACATAATGCTGCGTACTGGTACATCTGCTTCAGGCCGTACCTAACCTTCTGAAAACGACTAAATAGGTAGGAACTGCACCTAGGTTCATCAATAACTCCACTGATTCTAAAATATCTAACTATATTCTCTATCAAATCCATGCATGAGCACCTCATCAACACACCAAAATACACTTATAATACACAAACAAAAGATTGCTGGAAGACTCCATATTTACAACAACAACAACAACAAAGAAAACAGTGGGAAAACGAAAGCGAGAACTATGCCACCATTTGCAGATAGTCCGTTGAACAATGCACATATATGTAGATAAATACCCTTCACTGTCTCTGTATCAACAAGACTTGCCGATTCTCATAATCGGCACTTATAATATCACACAGATACTGCACCTCAGAATACTGTGTTCGCTGATTTTAACACTTGTTGTAAAGAAATATACATTTGAGCAACACACGCTTGTCGATCCTAAATTATGGAAAGTTTGAGATAGCTTTCACCAAACATATAACAGGCCACCACACGTGCTACAACACCTAATGCATAAGCACTCCACAGTTTGTCGATCAGCCACTTTCAACGAACATAAACAAGACTACGTTTCACGAACGTTTGAAATCCATTCCATTGTAGCCGTGTCACTCGAATATCATATATCCAGCACTACTTCCTTCTCGTACAGTGTGTCAGTTGTCGTTCTCTTCCGCTGTGACGTCAAACTATATAAAGACCTCAGGTCTCACATGATACACCGAGATTGATCCTGGTCAGCCAATCATGGTAGATTCTCTTGTCAAGACCATGCCCTGAACTTCTATGTCCCAAGACATAAACAAATGCTGGGGTGTTTCACATGAGTCATAGAACTTTCCTAGTACAACATCAACAAGCTCATGTGATTCTGGGCTATTCACATGATTCATCAAACTTACCGACAAGTACATCTCATACGACACTGGGATGCCCGCATGAGTCATACAAATTACCAGAGTCCAATATAGCGATGTTTTCCCCACTCGTTCAAACCAAATTACTCATACTACATATATGGAGATCTAGCTTACAAATATAAATGACAAAATATACAAATAAAAGACTGATGATAATAATAATCGAATACTGACAATAACATCTCTCACTTCTACATATAGTGTGAGGGTGTGATATATGTACTATCACATTATTGATAAATACTACATAACAAAAGTTATATATCATTGAATTTCTCATAATTTATGTTTTATAATTTTTTACATATTTACACGAATAATCCTTGCATTTTTTAAATTGCTGCACGAAATTGGGGTGTGGTTTTTATTTGTGTCAAGGTTGGCAACATGCTTCTGGTTCACATAGTTTTCGATGTTGGATGTACAGTTATTGTTTGTGTAACTGTAGATGGAAGAAAACTGCCCTCAAATGTCATATTTAACCCTCTAGTACTATAGACAATGTTTGTCACATAACTACTATGGAGGGGTCTGTCAGACCTAAATTTTCTGTTAAATATAACACAATGATCAATCGTAGACAATCTCTTTTGTATTCTGAAAACTCTGTACATTTACACATTGTAACAACAAGGTAATTTAAATTGTTTAAAATAAAATTAAGTTTTGAAAACAATGTGAAAATAAAATCAGCAAAAAAGAACACTGCTTCCGGTTTTTTTCTTGATGATTTGCTTACGATCATTATTAAATAACAGTACATTTTTTTTTTACAAAAGTGTGGGAATTCAAAATATAATGTTCATTGTTTCACCTAAAATCGTTATTATGCATTTGCTGGTGTAAAATTTTTAGGAAAAAGAAACTCAAACAGAAAATCAATCTTATCGATATTTGGTTACCTTTGTCATAAGCATGTGTTATCAAGTGAATCAGTAAAGGAAACTATGAAAATTAATAACTAGATTCCCTTTATGCATTTTAAGAAAGAACAACATAGTTAATTTACTGTAGATGGTGTTCCACTCTCTATTCAGGGATACACTTGATACACACTATCTTAGAGCACCCCAAACAGTGTGCGACTCCACACCTATTACATGGATACCTTGTTTTCCTCTTTTCAAAGAGCTCTTGTTGTGGGATCTGAGGGTCTTCTTCTACCTGAAGTATCCTTTTGATGGCGAAACTCATTTCTCTTGGGCGGTGGCCAATACACTGTCGGCGTTGTATATGAGGACTGATGAGACTCTTTGCCATTGTTTTCATAAAATAAATTCTTTTCAACACTTGTGGCTTCCGATACGCCTGACGCAAGACGTAACAGTTAACACCACACCCGACATCCAAAAATCTGGAAAAAATTGCCAATGGCCATCTCCTTGTTCTACGACTTGATGTGTAGTTAGCACACTTTTGTTTGAGACTGTCTACTCCACCTTTAGTCTGGTTGTAAAATTCATTTATTTCAGATTTTTCTGTGTTTGTGTTGTTACATGCCGAGTGATGCATAGAAGATATTAATATTACAGCTCTGCATTTTTTTGGCTCAGAGGATACCAGTCATATATTCAGTAAATCCATAAATGATTGACTGCACTTCATGTGTTTTGCTCGCAAGAAACTGATGTGGGATTTCTTTCTTGTTTTGCTTCAATGTTCTAACATACATCAGACCTCTCTTTGAAAGCTCGGTCACTACTTCTATTGATGAATACCAGTTATCACCGGTGACATTCCTTCTAGTGTTCTCAATCGGTTTCACCAGCCTTACCACAGCTTGTGAAGGAATACTTAGGGACTTCTCAACTAAAAGCGTGTGTCCATCACTCCCTTTGCCAGTGTAAATATACGCGCGTCTGTCAAACACTGGATTTTTAGTCCATATTTAACCGGTTTGTTAGGCATAAACATTCTGAATCCACACCTTCCTCGAAATACCACAAGCATTTCGTTAACACAAACATATGCCCTCAATGAATAGCACTGCTGACTGTTGTCAATGAATTGTTGAAATATTCTTGATATTGCTGCACCCCTGTCGTCTTTCTTTCTCTCATAGTCATTGGGGTTGTCAATTCTCAAAGTAGAAACAGAAATCGTTCTTTCAATAGAGTGCATCTGAACACATCTCTACCAGTTCCGTCAGTTGCAAAGAAGCTGTGAACTGGCTCATTCCCAGATTTGAAGACAGCTTTGTAAACCAATAACCCAACGAAAGCTTTCAATATGATTATATCAAGATCATGAATATAACTCAAGCTTTTATTACCATAATTTGATCTCAGTTTATCTATTTTCACATTCGTCCACAGTAGGATTTCTTCGAGAATGTCTTGCGTAAACAGCAATCCCCATACTTCTAAAACATCCATTTTTTTTCTCCAAGGTCACAATCCAGGCAACTGGACGATTATATTATGTCGGTTTGTTCTGACGTTAACTGGTGGTTGTGTCTTTTGCCATTTGAAACATTTATTTTGTCCATAGAAATAAACTTCCCCTTGACCATCTTCAGTAGTTTCTTTTTCACATTCTCCATTTTCATCCCCAAGAGGCTCTTGTTCCAAGTCCATGTCATGATTACTAACCAACTTAAAATCTGGATCATCACTGTCATAAATGTCTTCATCTAAATACTCCTCTACCTTTTCGAAATCGGGATCTGTTATTATTTATAAGCTTCATGTCCGTATTGATTGGTATCACTATATAGAAATAATATGAATCACCACCTTATCAATACACTATTTTATTTACTACCAAACTGGTAAATAGGGTCAATACCGGTTTCGACCCCTAAGGGGTCATCCTCAGTTGACACATATAAATATCTATAAAAACATCACATATAATAGTTAAAGTTTAAAATTGATGTGTCGTTAGTATACTGGTAAGTACATATGCATGTATTATGGAATTTATAAGTTTGTTCTATTAGAGCTATTATGTAGATTTTCTGTTTCTTTGTAAACAGTATCAAAAGTATTGTATTGGATGTGGTTCATCCATTTGACAAAGTGCTAGTGGATTGAATATGTACATTTGCTGAGAGGTACATGCTATTCTATTTTACAATTTTTGTTTTACATAATATGGGGTAAAATTATTACATTTGCACATATATGGTGATATTAGGTACAATGTAGGGTGTTAAAGATGTACTATTTGAATTTTCAGTATCCTGATTACATTTCATGTAGTGGTTGTAAGGTTTACTGATTCACTTGTTTAGTTCAGTTAAATACATAATGACCTTGTTGGTTTGAATTCTTATGATTAAAATATTGGTATGTAATACCTAGTTAACATGAATCCTTAATATTAATATATAAGTTTGTAGCACCTCTTATTCCCGTTTTCAGTCTTAAAATAGAATTGTGTCTTGACACTTTATTTTGTTAGACATATAAAAGTCTTGTTAAAATAAAACTTTGGGGCTAAAACCGGTATGAAATACCTATTTAAAATACATTAGATAATGGTATTGATATGTGGTGCTATGTGCATATTCAAAAAATCTAAATGAAATATAAATATAAATTGGTGACAGTACAGTAGGTTGTTGTGTTGTAGTTAACGGCTGGTCCATTAAAAATATATATGTTTACTTGAATAGGATCGATCACATGCTGTACGCGTTACGAGTGAAATTGCATAATATATTATAGTAATAACTGGTAATTTTGTAGGATACTGCTGTTGTAGTTGGAAATCTTGAATATCATTGAGAAAATGTTCTCATCTTGTCGCGTGTCGAATACAGGTTGAGTAGGTCACCATTAAGAGATGAAGTGCATATTGGATGTCGTATATCTAAATTAGGTTGTACGTTGGTTATATCGTGGAGACGTGTTGTGAATTAATATATCTGTAAGTAGAAATAATATGTGTGTGAGATAATGTATCGAAAGAATGTAGTGGCAAGTATATATACTTGGATATATCTATAACCAGACATAATAATCATCTAACATACAACATATACAGAAAGCCTACCCATACATCAAATACAATAAAAACAGACTCCACCCACCCACACACTCACAAAAAAGCCGCATACTACAGCATGATACACAGGGCATATAACATTCCACTTTCAAAGAAAGATTTGAACAAAGAACTAAACATAATTCATGAAATAGCCAAACAAAATGGTTATAAAAGAGTAATGATAAACCATATCATCAACAAAGTAAAAAACCAACCAAAAACTAAGTTAACCAGAATCACCAAAGATAAAAAAGAATACGCACTATTCACTTACAACAATAACCATATACACCCCATAACCAACATTTTCAAAAAACAAGGCCTAAAAATAGCATACAAAACTACACGCAATAACACCAACATATTATACAATTCTAAATCAGTCAATAACATAAACAAATACAACCACTCAGGAGTGTACCGTCTAAAATGCAATGATTGCCAAGCCAGTTATGTAGGGCTTACTGGTAGAAGTTTTTCAATAAGATACAACGAACACGTAAATGCCGTTAGACATAGACACTTCTCAGCCATGGGACAACACATCAACGATCAGAAACATAACTTTACAGACATCAGTAATGATATGCAAATCCTCAAAATAAACCCAAAAAGCCCCTTGCTCAGTATACTAGAAGAATTCTATATAAACTTAGACAAATACGTTAATCCAAATTCCAACTTGAACGATAACATAGACAGAAATAATATTCTTTTTCATACAGTTATTCCCCTCCTGAAAGATTATTATTTAAAAAGAATAGATAAACAAAAATCCATAAATACAAATCTACCGCTCCAAGACCTCCCCTCCTTTAATCCCACTCCCGTTACAAGCGCTCCACCCATCCCTTCAAGCCTCCCCTCTACCGCCGTAAACTATAACCTCAGAGCAACACGCTACAGATCTCAACAGACAGCCATACAGAGCACACGATCCCAACAGCTAACGTAAGTAATACGATATATACTTGCCACTACATTCTTTCGATACATTATCTCACACACATATTATTTCTACTTACAGATATATTAATTCACAACACGTCTCCACGATATAACCAACGTACAACCTAATTTAGATATACGACATCCAATATGCACTTCATCTCTTAATGGTGACCTACTCAACCTGTATTCGACACGCGACAAGATGAGAACATTTTCTCAATGATATTCAAGATTTCCAACTACAACAGCAGTATCCTACAAAATTACCAGTTATTACTATAATATATTATGCAATTTCACTCGTAACGCGTACAGCATGTGATCGATCCTATTCAAGTAAACATATATATTTTTAATGGACCAGCCGTTAACTACAACACAACAACCTACTGTACTGTCACCAATTTATATTTATATTTCATTTAGATTTTTTGAATATGCACATAGCACCACATATCAATACCATTATCTAATGTATTTTAAATAGGTATTTCATACCGGTTTTAGCCCCAAAGTTTTATTTTAACAAGACTTTTATATGTCTAACAAAATAAAGTGTCAAGACACAATTCTATTTTAAGACTGAAAACGGGAATAAGAGGTGCTACAAACTTATATATTAATATTAAGGATTCATGTTAACTAGGTATTACATACCAATATTTTAATCATAAGAATTCAAACCAACAAGGTCATTATGTATTTAACTGAACTAAACAAGTGAATCAGTAAACCTTACAACCACTACATGAAATGTAATCAGGATACTGAAAATTCAAATAGTACATCTTTAACACCCTACATTGTACCTAATATCACCATATATGTGCAAATGTAATAATTTTACCCCATATTATGTAAAACAAAAATTGTAAAATAGAATAGCATGTACCTCTCAGCAAATGTACATATTCAATCCACTAGCACTTTGTCAAATGGATGAACCACATCCAATACAATACTTTTGATACTGTTTACAAAGAAACAGAAAATCTACATAATAGCTCTAATAGAACAAACTTATAAATTCCATAATACATGCATATGTACTTACCAGTATACTAACGACACATCAATTTTAAACTTTAACTATTATATGTGATGTTTTTATAGATATTTATATGTGTCAACTGAGGATGACCCCTTAGGGGTCGAAACCGGTATTGACCCTATTTACCAGTTTGGTAGTAAATAAAATAGTGTATTGATAAGGTGGTGATTCATATTATTTCTATATCGGGATCTGTAGTGCATAATACTCATTCCTTAGATGGCCCTGCCTTTTCAGTCATGATTGAATAGAGAAACTATACATCACACAATAATACGAGTAGTAGTCTCATGTAATAGTTAAAAAAAAGTGACTTAACCACTATGGTACGTCTGTGAGACTGCTCGCAACATTCAATAATTAATAACTGCTGAATAAACTGATGTCACCTTATGACTTTCATAGAGGTCAAGGCTCCCGCCAACTAGAAGGTAGACGGAAAGATCCATTTTTGCTCTCAGAGGGGTGAAGTGTGTAGCAGAAGAAAAAAGAGAGCGGTCTAGGAGACGGTTCATAGTAGTTAAGGGTTAAACTAAAAATAATTCGGACTTTTAATTCAAAACTGCCTTTACATTTTTAAAAAAATAGTTTTTAAAGAGTAATTTAAATTTGGATTTTCTCAGCTTCACGATAGAACGTGTCTTCTGGAACGTGCAGGGGTAGCTTTCCGCATTTTCACTTGGTTCAGTGTCCAGCTCCATGGCTAAATGGTTAGCGTGCTGGCCTTTGGTCATAGCGGTCCCGGGTTCGATTCCCGGCAGGGTCGGAAATTTTAACCGTCATTGGTTTATTTCACTGGGGCTGAGTATATGTTGTCTTCATCATCATTTCCTCATCACGGCGCGCAGGTCGCCTATGGGAGTCAAATCAAAAGACCCGCACCTGGCGAGCTGAACTTGTCCTCGGACACTCCCGGCACTTTTTTTTTTTTTTTCACTTGGTTCAGTGTGTGTACAGTGTGTTTCATAGTTGCTAAGTTTGAGTGAAATTGTAATTCGTTAGTATTCAGTGTTTTGAACACGTAGCAGGCAGTGTGGGGAGAAACAGAATCCGCGAACACTGGCAATGCAGACATTTGGCGAAAAAGCGTGACTCATAATTATAATCAATTCTTACGCACCGAACAATATTATCAATGCCGATGAAACAGCATTTTTTAAATTTATTTTTGTAATGCCAAGATCAAACAGACTTAAGGATTTAAAGGAGATGGGTGAACTGTACTGTGTTGCAATGCAGACGGGTGCCAGACTTCTTTCCCTCATAATAGGAAAGTTCGATAAGCCACAATGTTTCTGTGCAAGTACAAGTCATCTAAAAATGCATACAGTGCACTAATCCAACGGATAAAGCACTTGCACAGGGAAGCCAGCATAGATTTCTCCTCGTCTTTGAATTTATTTTCATTTCGTTGCGTGAGGTTATGTTTGCCAGTGAGTTTTCCATGTGCATTTTTTTAATACTATACACAGGATAGGGTGGCATGGAGAGCTGCATCAAACCAGTCTATGGACTGATGACTCAATACACACAATTGCGCCTTGTTGGATACATTTTGGAAATCCCCTTTTTTTTTCGCCCCGTATCATTTGAAAAGTTTAAACTGCGAATCAATGTTAATTGCAAGCAGTAACAGGTCTTAGAATATTTTGTGACATGGCAAGGGTTGGTATTTCTGAATTATAAGTTGGCAGTTAATTTGAAATCACGTAATTTGAAGTCACATTTTTGCGTCTCTACGACTTCAAATTAACGAGATTTTACTGTATCGCAAAACTAACAATCAAGTTCACAGGCATGTCTGTTTGAAGTGTTTACATTGAACGAAAAGAATTATCCAGCACTAGCTGTCTTACTCTCAGAGTAAAAAGAGATCACGTGTGATAAGTTTTCTAGACATGGAGTGTGACGAATTTGTAAGTAATTTAGGAGAGGATTCTAGTGATGCAAGAGACAGAGAATCTTCCGATCTACAGCGAATTGAGCCTATTGCAACTTCAGGTTAATGAAATACCTGTCACATAAGAAGGCCTACTTACTAATTTTCATGGCAAATATATTTTATACCAGTGATGATGCATTTTTATTAAAGTAGCTACTGTATGTCCGTCATATTCATATTTGTGTAAAGACCCCATGGAACTCTAGGAGTGATATGAAATGTTTGTGCCTACGTTACTCTTTCACTGGAAGGAATTTTAGTTCATTTCCTTTTTTCAAAATTATCCTTCCTAAAATTAGGGTGCGGGGATTATTTGCATAAATACGGTATTTGTGAATTTTGGTTTTTGTTGCTAAGTCCATTTCATTGCCAAGCCACGAGAAAATGGGTGAATGGAATTTAGTGAAAATGTGTATGTATAGTCAGGGAATAAAGCATTTGTCTAGGCTATAAATAACGTTATTTGCACTGGACGAAATAATGTTTAGGGGAATGTGCCTAAAATGTAATTTTTATATTGCTATGTTATTGGTCATATCAAAATGTACTACATAGCAAATGTTATAGAGAATGTAATAATTTGTCTTATCCGGATTTACCATGCTGACTGCAGTAATAGAATTCATGAATTTAGACTTTGTTGCTTAGTCCATATCAACAGTGAGCATTGCCAACATGGAAATATCATTCAGTCATGTTGACTAACGATGTTTCTTGTCATGATTGTCTTAAGGTTTAGAACCGCGTATTCACTGATCCATGTCGACAAGGAAAATTAGATGATTATAAAAATGAGAAAATAATCGTAAAGGAATAATCAATTGAAGAAAAAGACAAGAGGGAGTCGTGAAAGAAGGAAAAACTCCCATCACACTACTTCCTAACATCACAGAGTAGGCCGATGACCTAGATGTTAGGCCCCTTTAAGCAACGAGCATCAACGTCACAGAGTCGAAAGAAAACTGAATGTGAAGGTCTACAATGTCGAAAGCTCACAAAATTAATCAACAATAACATTACATTGACCGTTGTTTGTTGTAATGTGCTTTGCGTCTTCTGCCATTCATCTCTGATATATGGGACTGCTGCGTCCCGAGTAAAACAGCCTGCCATAATATTGGTGGAAAGTAGCTGGGGAGTTATTAACTTTCTTTTTTAGCATGCCATTCTTGTGGTTCATACATTTTCTGATAACTACTGGTACGTAACACTGGATCATCTTAGTATTCAAACTATTCAATCCCTACTCTGAGGCGCTGATTGGAATGAGCAGTGTGCAAACTTACAGGAATACAGCAGAGGAATGTTCACGGCTGTCTACTGCCTGCTCGTTCCATAGCGAAGCACGTGCACGTCGGCTAGTCAGATATATGTACAAAGCATTTAAAATGTGGTCAGGATGATCTTCATGGCAACTCTCCATAGTTAGTTATTGGCTCTTGGACTTGAACTTCCACACTACTGCCACTGGTATTCCCCTTATTTTTAAAGTATGGAAGAAAAGAGTTGAGTTTATAAACAATATTCTAAATACTGTATAGGCTTTTGGGCTTATGCCGTGTCAAGAAATTAAGGTGAAATTCTTTACGTTTCGCAGAGAACTGTGCTCTGCGTCATCAGAAGAAAATCTCGACTGTCCATGAGAAAGGCTTCTTAAACAGTTCATGTCTATATGTACGGGCCGTGAAAGCATCAATAGCAATATTCTAAGTAAATTTTGTCATGGGCAATTTTCTTGTAAAACCAATGTGAGAAATACACCAAGTTTTATGTTTCAGGCTCCCTCTGAAGCCCCCCTCCAGGTGAATTTTTTTGAACAGATTATAGCTTAATTGCCCTTAAATATAAAGTTTCATGAAAATCCACCTACCTGTTTTATTGTGATCCTGTAACAGGCAAAAATTAACTTAATTTGTCATAGGCCATTATTCGTTATAGCCAATGTAAATCCAAGTATTAAGTTCAATATTCAAAAAGTACAGACAGAAACTAACACACACACACACACATATATATATTACAGTAGGATCACATAATAGGATAAGCACAAGGACAGATCAGAAGAGGAAGCAATAGAAAAGGAGACTGGAACAAAAGTGAAAATACAAAAGGACACAGAGGATCTGCATCTGTGTTTTCCTTCTAACCTGCCTTCCGTGGTCAGGTGTATCAGGCTATATTTGTCATTTCTGAAGATGAGACCCAAATTGGCTGCTTTCCTGCATCACCAAAAAAAAAAGTGGGCATTATTTTTTCAATTTACCTGAAACTACAATCTCTAACCTTAATTTTTTTTTCCAACAGCAGTGCACAGAATCTGAAAGTCCTTTGTTTACCAAAGCTGCATGGATGTCATTTCCATTTTTATGTGAATGCAGAGTTGTATGTTTAATTCATCGCCTCGCCCCCTCCCCCTGTGGGTACCTGGGGTGTCTTATCCCCACGCGGTTTGTCAGAAGAAATCCGGAGTGCCACTACTCATCTCAGCGACCCCGAAAAGTATGGATTCGACTCTATTTTAGGTCATTTCGATATATCACTCCCCGATCGCCCCCCACCCCAAAGGAGGCTGAACTTGGACCTTTAAAAACTTTGGATTGTCACTATTAATCTTAGCGACCCCGAAAAGTAGGGATTCGACACTATTTTCGATGATATTTGTATCTCGCCCCTAACGCTTCCTGGGGTGCCTTACACCCACACGGTTTTTCTCCTGATACTAAAAATCCGGAGTGCCACTATTCACCTTGGCGACCCCGAAAACTATGTATTCGACACTATTTTCGATTAATTTTATATATCACTCCCCCTGCCCCCACCCCAAAGGGGGTTGAACTTGGACTTTTAAAATATTCAGTTTGTCACTATTCATTTCATGACCACGAAAAGTATGGATTCGGCACTATTTTCGAATATTTTATGTCACCCCCTCGCCCACCCTCCCCAAGATACCCCCACGCAGTTTGTCAAAAGAAATCCGGAGTGTCACTATTCATCTCAGCGACCCCGAAAAGGATGAATTCAACACTATTCTCGGTCATTTTGATATATCACTCGCCCCCACCCCAAAGGGGGCTGAACTTGGACTTTGAAAAATCCGGAATGTCACTATTAATCTTAGCGACCTCGAAAAGTATGGATTTGACACTACTTTCGATAATTTTCTTTATCACTCCTCCCTCGCCCCCACCCCAAAGGGGGCTGGACTTGGACTTTAAAAAATTCCGGAATGTCACTATTCATCTCAGCGACCATAAAAAGTATGGATTCAACACTATTTTCGAATATTTTATACGTCTCCGCCCCTATGGGTACATGGGGTGTCTTACCCCCACGCGGTTTGTCTCCTGATACTAAGACATAAGTGTACCAAGTTTGGTGTAAATCTCTCCAGTGGTTTAGGAGGAGATGTAATACATACATACATACATACATACATACATACATACATACATACATACGACATTTATATAATTACAATTATTAAATGTGCTGATGTAGGTAAACCTTGTGTAAATGTGTAATGCATCGCGACACCGTTCGGGCTGCGCCATGTTGAGTATCTAACCTCTTTCATGCGAGGTGTTCGGAAGTTTGAGGCACGATTAGTAGCTTGTACTGTCACGTGTAATTTTGTGAATACAGAACAAGATTTAAAATAAAGTGACATTACATTGTAAGATGAAAGTTGTTTGTTGGTTTGGAGTTTTTGAGTTTGTGAAGTATGATTGTAAGTATTCTGTCTTGATTCAGCCAATCCCAAGCTGCCGTTCATATCGATTTATGTAGATTGAGTGCAATCTCGAAACCTGGCTGCCAACTGTATTGTCTACAATACATCAACACGTGGTTAAGCTACCTGGCTCGGCGTGCAGTGTAGGTTTAATAGTCTTCAGTGTAGATATAATTTTATTTACATCTGGGTGTTGGTTAGTATCTAGTTCGTCTGTGTACCATACCTCAGTATAGTTCGTGAAAGACAAGTGGCAAGAATGTGACTCGGCAAAACTTGGCACCGTGGTCTCGATCAGCCATAACATCCTTCCTATGCCAGTCATTAGCCGCGAATAATTTGTTTTTTTTATTCCTAATAATAATGTACCTATTCTTGTCCTAGTGTCAGATATTGTTAGGAAGTGCGTACACTGTTTTAGTGAGAGTGAAGTTGATACTATTTTGAAGCTGTTACAGTTTGGGATTTTCTTGTCTCTTTTTTTTTTCCTTCCACATATTTGTCAACATTAGTTAGGATATCTATAGCACATTCATTGATTCAAATTTTCAAGCCATGTTATATCACAATATTTCAAAGAAATAACGCTTAAACCTGAATGTGTATAATCAGCACGTCCTGCTGGAACGTAGCAAAACAAGAAGTGAAGAGCACGAAGAAACTCTGCATATCCCACTGGCTTTCTTTTACTGGCGTTTTATATGAATTGTGCACAGTACACAAGCCACAAGGTCCAATGTTCACCAAAAGAGGAGCATCTGGATATCATTTAACAAATGACCGATATCCTGAAGGAACTTTTTATTAACATTTGGACCATCCATTGAAATTTGTAACAGTTTTTTAGATTGAGTCCTTGCAGTGCTTGCAAAAAAAAAAAATTAATCCTAGGAGGTAGTGACCAAGAAATACAGAATCAAAATAAGAAGTGCATACCTCATTAGTATCAGGATTGAAACAATGAACTACAAGATCATTTGGCCCATCTAAGAAACTTCATTCAGTGACTCGTCAAAACCAACGGTTAAATGTGTGCACTTACTACACATCTCAAGAACTTGTTTATGAAAATAGGGAGCCAAACCATGAGTGATAGTATATGGAACTTTCGTTCTGTGCAGTTGAACTTTTGATTTCAGAGTCCGAAAACATTACTGGGAACAAACGTACACTAGCTTCACTGGCACGTAAAGAATGGTGTTGCATGACAGTATGCATGCGCCATGTAATCTCAGCTTTGGTTATTTGCTCTCTTGAAAGATCATTCTGTAGACATCTCGCCTCTGGTGAACCTTCTTTAATGGAAGAAGAAGAAGAAGAAGAAGAAGCAGCAGTGGAGTCATATGTGATAGTTCGTTGTGGTAGCTGTGGTAGGCAAAGGATAATTTGTGTTTGCAGCCAGGCTATTAAGGTCGTTTTGTTGTTGAAAGAATTAGAAGAAAAGAAGTGGAGGGTGATGGCAGAAGTTCGACAGTCGTTGGTGGCTATAGACAAGGAAATTTCTTCGCTGAAATAGTAATGGTAATCAATTTCTTTTTTTAAATCTTAAAGTGAATTTAATTAGACTGAATTCAACCTCCAAGTTTTGAAATTTAATATCCACATTAATTGCTCATTTATTTTTTGGATGTTAAGCTTTCAAAATGTATTTTAATATTACTGTCATAGCTGGAAACTTCCTTTATTATTTTATTTTTTGTCGTGTTTCAGGAAAAAACTAGTTTTTATGTTTGGAAAACAGAGAATTTCAAATCTGGATTTGATGGACACCCTGTTTAAAGATGATGCTTTAATTGTTTTTCTTTTAGAGAGTCCATGCGAACTGTCAGAACTCGCCGCAAACTGCAACACTATGTTTTTATTCTTCATTCGGTCCCACACTGTTGTCACACCCACACCAAACTCTGATGCTAAATTTGAGACTACTGTCGGATTTTTTATTATGGACACTCGAGTTTAGGCTTTAATTACAAACGAACCAATAGGCCTAATGCAATACGAGTTATACCAATATTTTCCTTGTTTAATTTTACATTAGCGTATATAAGACACATTGTTTTCGACGTTCATTAAATATTTTTTATTTGTGGTTATAATAAATATTGCCCGGGTTTTTGGCTTCTTCTCTAAGAAGCGCTCACTTAGGAATATATACAAGGAAAACTACTTGCCTGATGGTAATGAAATGTTGGTATGTTATAACCACATGTATTTATAGTGTAATACTCAAGTTGCAATTATTTTCAACCACCCCAAAAAAAGTTCTTATTTTTCTAAAGCAACTCCTCCTCAGCCCAGGATAAACGTACAACAGCAAACTTGGGCTTGTTTTGAAGCACTCACTCATGGTTATCAGAAACTACAACAACTGTAACCGTACAGTATGGTACCGAATTTATGAAGAGTAATATTGAAAGGAGGTTTTGTGTATGCCGGACCGTGCGATTAACAGCAGGCCGGGTGGTGAAAACGGGCGCAGTGTTGCCGCGTTCAGTAGTAATCGCGCGCGCAACGAACACAGTATACTCGCCCCGGGCAGTTGTGCAACGGAATGCCCATGACCTTCGTTTATCCGCAAGCTACTTTCAGTTGTCCTATGTTCTGCATGTTGGCCACGTCACTTCAAGATGCCTCCGAGACCGCCGTTATCAGAGGGTGAACTTGCGATGATTTTGAGTGTTATTTGTTTCTTTCAATGTGAGGGGAAAAAAGTAGGGAACAAGAGGTTCCCTGTGCACAAGAAGGTGGCAGATTGTCTTGGATTATCGCTGTTGTCAGTGAAGAGAGTAGGAGCCACTTCAAAGGAGAATGATGGAAATACGTCGTCCAGTTCAAGAAAGAAGCAGTGTGTGAGACCGGGGCATTCGAAGATCCATATCGATGATTTTACTTTGGGCACAATACGAAGAAATATGCACGATTTTTATATGAATAAGATATTTCCCACAATTAGAAGCCTCCGCATGAAACTGTTAGAAAATATGCCGGATTTTCCTTATATGTCAATTTCTACGCTTTTGAAAGTAGTTCGAAGCTTGGGATTCCGATTGAAAAAACTAAACAGGAAACCAGTGCTAATGGAATTTGTGACAGTTGATGCATCCCGACATACCTACCTTAGACGAATTAGAGACTTAAGAGCACAGGGCTACAAGATCTTTACAGACGAGTCGCGGTGCGGACAGAACCATACTATGAAATATGGGTGGCAAGAAAACGTGGTTGAAGCTTTAGAAAACAATTTTTACAACTATAATCTGTACAGAGGATACATTCAGCAAATTTATGGATGGCGTGGAGGGTTCAAAACACCGTCTGGAGCTGGGAAATGCATCATAATTTTACACATCGGAAGTGAAGGAGGATTTCTTGACGGTGCAGAACTTTGTTTTATTGGCAAGAAAGGCAGTGGTGATTACCACTATGAGATGAACTCGACTCATTATGAAGAATGGTTCACGAAAGTCCTGAGTTTATTGCCTCAAAGGTCGGCTGTCGTTATAGATCAAGCTCCATATCATACGATGGTCGATCCTTCATCTAAAGATCCGAACATGTCATGGCTGAAACCTGAAATTATATCCTGGATAACATCAAGAATATTTCACTACCACCTGGAGTTGACGATTATAACAAATTAACGAAATCAGAGCTGACTGTCCTTGCCAGGCCTTATTTTCAAACACCGGTAAAGAAGCTGGAACAACTGACTAAACGACTTAGACCAGATGTACAGCTTGTTTGGTTACCAGTGGCCCATTGCGAGCTTAATCCAATCGAGCTCATTTTGGCTTACGTAAAAGGGGAAATAGCAAAAACAAATATGGCTAACACATTAGAAAATGGTAGAGGTATGGAAGCAATTAACGCTTTATGCCGAGAAGCCTTACGTACCGTCACCCCTGAACTCTGGAAACAATGCATTAAACACGCTAAGAAAATTGAAGACCACTACTGGAAGAAAGATGAACTGTCTGAAAACGTCACTTATTTCGAGCCAGTCATAATCAACATGAATGACAGCAGCACCGATTCATCGGAACACAGTGATTTTTCAGACGAAGAAAATTGATAGAATTAAATATTGTATATATATGTAAATAATAATGCAAATAACTCTTGTAAAATTTGTACAGTGTGATATTTCTAAATCAGGAAGTCAACCATTTTTAAACCTGCCTTTGAAGGTCCAAAGCCCTTATGAGAAAAGGTGATGGGAAGTGGAATTTATAAGAGGAAATAAAATTAAAGGTTGAAAGTAAACGAAAAGCTGTGTTCGTTGCGCGCATGATTACTACTGAACGCGGCAACACTGCGGCCGTTTTCACCACCCGGCCTGCTGTTAATCGCACGGTTCGGCATACACAAAACCTCCTTTCAATATTACTCTTCATAAATTCGGTACTAAACTGTACAGTTACAGTTGTAGTAGTTTCTGATAACCATGAGTGAGTGCTTCAAAACAAGCCCATGTTTGCTGTTGTACGTTTATCCTGGGCTGAGAAAGAGTTGCTTTAGAAAAATGATAAGAACTTTTTTTTGGGGTGGTTGAAAATAATTGCAACTTGAGTATTACACTATAAATACATGTGGTTATAACATACCAACATTTCATTACCATCAGACAAGTAGTTTTCCTTGTATATATTCCTAAGTGAGCGCTTCCTAGAGAAGAAGCCAAAAACCCGGGCAATATTTATTATAACCACAAATGAAAAATATTTAATGAACGTCGAAAACAATGTGTCTTATATACGCTAATGTAGAATTAAACAAGGAAAATATTGGTATAACTCGTATTGCAATAGGCCTATTGGTTTGTTTTTAATTAAAGCCTAAACTCAAGTGTCCATAATAAAAAATCCGACAGTAGTTCACCTTTCTTTAACCGTTGGATTATATTAACTTTATTTTGTATGGTTAAAACTAACTTTTTTTTTTACTGTAGATTTCGATCTCATCATTTCTCGGCTGTTAGAACGGAAAATAAATGTTCAAATTTATCAGTCACTCTCACATTTCCTAGCACTACAGTACGGAATGTAGCCTACCTGTCTACTAATAGTGTAGGTTGACTATGATGGACCGCTAGGCTGGTTTCCGATTCTTGCGCATTGTGAAATATTGACGATTCAGTAGCCTGTGGTGAAAATATTTAACCTTGACAGAAAACGATATGAAAGGTCTACGTACAGTACTCAGAGATGTTACATGCTACCAGATAAGTTGTAGGTATCATTCTGAAGTAGAAATGACCAGCATACTATACTCTACGCTCCGAGGGCTGGGAGAGGGCACATTACAGTACATTATTCGTCAACAATGGAATAGATAATAAAGTTTATGTATTTGAATAGCATCCCTCTTCTTTCGTAACAGTTAAACGTTAATTGTACACAACATAAAAATACGTAGTAAAAAAATGTATGAAGTCATGTCTCCAATGCAGATTGCCAGTCTATGCGCGTGTACGTACAATAGTTATTGTACGTTATGATCGTGGACTCAAGAGTCAGGGAGTCATTGTACAGTCGTTCCAAAACAGAATACGGTATCAAGATATCCTGACGTCAAGAGCCGAGGCTGAGTGGCTCAGACAGGTGAGGCAATGGCCTTGTGACCCCAACTTGGCAGGTTCAATCCTAGCTCAGTCCGGTGATATTTAAAGGTGCTCAAATACGTCAGCTTCGTGTTGGTAGATTTACTGGGACGTAAAAAAACTCCTGCAAGACAAAATTTCGGCACCTCAGCATCTCCAAAAACCGTCAAAGTGGTTAATGGGACATAAACCAATAACATTATTGTTATTATTGACATCAAGAGTACATTCATTCAGTTTTCGAGCGACTGTACATTGCTTTTTTTAAAAATCGAGATTTTTTTTGCGGCGGATATTCCGCAGAACGGATAATCGAGGTTTTACTGTACTAATAAACTACCACATCACTTATTAAATCAGAAGTAATACATCAGAAGGTCTGGTAACACGTCAAGTTCCACTGGTAGCATTGTTAATATTCAACATAAGCAAAGAATTGCCATCACTTCTCCCTCTCATACTAAATGTGTAATTTCCTTACCATTTGCCAACAGCGTTACAATTACTATGACGCCATGGCACTGACTATAACTTAGCCATGACATTGTAGTATTTAAACTGCAATGAAATAATTCCAACCCTCCATAGTGCTGAATTCCAAAAATCAAAATGCTTCATAATTATCACCTTAAGTTATGCTGAGTTCCATTTTTTGAGGTTCTCATGTGACAGTAGCATTGGAAGATTTTGTCACTAAAAATGACTGCCTTAGCAGTTAATGTTGTAAAATGGCACTGCTTGCGATTTTGTGAGAATTCTGAAGAACAACTGAAACCGTTCAATCCACAGGACAAGCTTAATATATATCCCAATGAATTTACTGCAAAGCTCAAACAGTGATTTCATGAAGTTATTGCAGAAGCTGCTCTGCATGTTCCTTGGAAATGCCACAGTTGAAAAAGGATTCTCTGTCAATAAAGGACTTTTGTTAGGAAACCTACCCCACAATTATAAAAAAAACGCTGCAACACATTAAGAGAGACACACTGAAGCAGTTTACAGTAGGTTCCGACAAGTCCTCACACTGATTATTCACTGCACCATCACAAGGCAAGACTAACTACCAGCCCCTTGGCCGTCAGTTCGATGTGTATACCGTTCTTATAAGAAATAAATTGACAAGGGGGTACAATGTATCAGGTAAATAATATTATATCAGTCTTGGGACTAGTTTCAGCCTCGTGGCCATCTTCAGCCAAATTAAAATTAAACAGATTATGTGATAACTAAAGCATATGTATACCAGACAGACAGTGTTGCAGGAATAATTATAACATTAAAATACATATAATAACAAAAATTATGGTTATGATCTTCTTGTCATAATATGTCGTCTTCAAGTTGACTTAGGACCTCAGGCAAAGAAGTAAATCTGGAAATAATAGCCAGAATTAGGAATTAATGAACATACAGAAAAGAAATTAAAAAGGAGAAAAAAAATATTTGAGACTCACCTCTTTAGAGAAATGTACAGTATATCCAATGTCTGACGTAGAACAAACACTTGCTGGAGGAAGCAGGCAGGTCGTGTAAACAAAGGAGTAGGTAGGGAGGGGGGAGGAGAAAAGGAGAGAGAAAGGGTGTCTAAGGTGGGGCTGAAGGATGCAGAAAGAAAGACTGCTGCTGAGACAGGAATTTAAAGAGATTGTAAAGAAAGAATTATTTTCATCTGAGACACGATTACTAAAAATAGAAATCAAAAAGTCAAATAAAATGTTTGATTTCTCTGAAATTTCATTTAGATTGAAGTTACGATTGAAACTGTTCCAGATGGATAGAACAATTTTTTGTAATATTGAGCAGATAACCATTTTAAAAAATATATATATATAACTTTGAGAATTTTCATGTCTTGGTTGATATTAGTGAACTTATGGTTAGTATCACCCATGTGCTGTCCCATGGCCAAAAATTATTATATTTCAGAGCATTAACCTTGTATGGAAGCTCCTACCTGTTTGACAGGCATAAGATGCGTTACAATTATTACGATTTATATTTATAGACTCAATTGTCAATTCGACAGATTGTCTAGAAATATCAAACTTCCGGAAATGTTCTTGCAACACACTAAATGGAACGTACCCGAACCTACAAGGAACGATCAATCGATCGGCCACTTGATTGGAGTACTTCAGTGTAGATTAAACTTGAATATTTGACTACAATAAATAAAAAATGAAAGAAGAAATTACATAATTCCTAAAGCTTCCATATGTATTAGGATGGTAGTGGGACATATCCAATTTACGAATATTACAGAGTTTTCTAGTTTTCGACTGAACCAATTTTGTGGTTATACGAATTTACAGTACGTATTGCACCCGCCCCCTCCCTGAATGGTACCGGCATGGAATCTACAGGGTCGCACATGGGTCAAGAAGAATGAAATAAATAGGCGCTAAACTAAAGTAAACTTAACGGCGTACAAGGGAGGAGAAGCGGGGCATACATAACTAACATGAGAACACATTCGAATTAAATTATTTAACTCACAAACCGGTTTATTCAACCTTAATGATGATGGGAAATGATGCATTAAATAACACAAATGAATTACATTAAAATTTTAAAATGTTTGTTGTGGCTTGTTCCGTGAACATCTGTTCGTCAGCCTTGATAGAAATGAGTACGTTTATCGCGAAGCGATGTATCGTGACATATAGCGAATGGAAATTTTATCATAACACTGAGGCTATATTATCACTAACACATAAAACTAACATGCATCCGACAACACGTCTGAGCAATCCCTATTCTAATGAAGACCTAGATTTCCCAAAGAAATGACGTAAAAGAAAAAATACACACACATGATACAACACCTGGGTTCGAACCGACCCTCGCTATTATAGACATCGCCAAGCTGATGGACAGAACCACCACTGACCTTATGTACAACCACACATGACATAAAGAACACATACATGATATGCAACAAAATACGTAAAAGGCACTTTGATCTTTCTTCTGACGCTGTAGGCCTCCTATGCCTACGTTGAGCATCGAACTGACAACCTCTTGCGATGAAGGCAGGGCCCTGTAATCCCTATCTGTATTATACTCGAACAATTAACAATGATTCATTGGCAGACATTATCATTATCGGCCGGGTCGCTTGTTAATTACTACACTGCTCTGGCGTGTTAGGTAAATCATATATTTTGCCATTCAAAGAAGCCAACTTCTCTTTAACAGCAATGTCCCTCCTTCCTCAGCTTACGGGACATCCGAACAAAAAAAAGAAAGGAAACACAACTGGGGCAAGGTCAGACAAAATGCTCCCCATTCCACACGCGGTCGACAACCCACCATTAGCAGGCGTAACATTCCCTTTTCAAAAGGAAACAGTAACACTTCACACGGAAGTACTTCTACAATAAACTGCGGTCTCAAAGACTCGCGCGAATCACCTTGAATTCAACACATATTTACCCAACAGTATCACGTCATTTCCACAACGCGACTCCGGTATTACAATGGTAATCTTTGCCCGATTGTTGTTATTATTATTATTATTATTATTATTATTATTATTATTCCTGCCGTCCTACATGGCTTACCCGCTACATTACTTATACATGGTCATCGTGCGGAATCTATTAGCAATTACAACACAATTAAGTACTCGCGCGGCAATTAACATCTGATTACTGACTGCTAATTAATCGATGGTCAGCACATGGCTACTTTATCGTCACACGGCAATACATTCATTAATTAATTAATATTCACGCGGATTGATATTTGACACACGCATTATAATCACTTCCTGGTAAATTTAATCACATAATCAATTTAATCTTATCACTTCCTATCTAAGTATCTCAAAGGGTGGGGTTTTCTTTTGGCTGTGTCAGTTCGGCCGCTGAGCCTCGTAGTTACGTGCCTTACACACTGTAGTACTTACCATTTTACTTGCCATTCACTTATCAAATTAATGATTACTCTAATTAATAACTACTCTTACTGCACTCCCCTAAACTGATTACTCCTGGTCTTCTGACGCCAATAAACAAACAGAATCTCCCAAGAAAGAAATAATTGAATAAATCTCTATCCCATGAAAGGCTAGAGTATTATATTTCCCTAAATTATATACAATCAATTACTCAGACCTGTCGCCGGGTTCCTAAACTAAGAATTAATAACTACGCGCCCATTTCGGCGCTCTATTTCAACAGGACTACATCTTTAATCTCATATAGCGTCAGTTTACAATAAATATTCCCATCCCCTCTATGCATGCCAGGTATTGGAACTTTGTACTCATCTCTTTCACATGATAACACCTTCGTCAACTCAGGAGGTCCATCCTGAGCTTACTCCTCCTCCATGGGCACCACGGTGATTACTTTCATTTCCATTCCATCTTGAAGTTGAAGATCCATTGTTCGATGCTGGTGGAGCCGCTGGCAGTTAATCCTGTACACACACAACGTCACTGTTTAATTCACACTCCGGTTAACAGCGTTCAATGTGAACGTCCGGTCACGATCTCGTAAGCGACTACGTAGTCCGCGGTTCAGTACCGAATCTCGTCTATCTCTCGGTTTTCCTATTCAGTCTGCTGTTACGTAAGATTATTATACTATAGTAATGATAATAATATTACTTTACACATCACGGTTTTCTAAAAAGTTAACACTGGCGTCACAGAGATCAAAACTATACACTGTTTATGCGAATTGTATTATTTCACTTAAAATGGGAGTTAACTTCACTTGAACAAAGAACTAACGAGGGCTTAACCGAGCATAGCTTCGCCGTCGATGAGCCGCTAACCCCGAATGATGCTCGTCCCTTACTGCAGTAGTTTTTACAAGGGAGCGATACCCCTTCCACTAATTTGCGTAGCGCCTATTCCCGGCGTACTCGAGGTATAATAGTACGGTTAATCGGTGACCCGTATTTAGTTGATGCGATTGAGACATAACCACTCGCTTATCCTTCGGTGAATCTCCTTAAATTAATTAAAATCTGTCCTGCTTCCCCCACCCTGCGTGGTGAACTCCCTTTCTCGAGGAGGTGTCGTGAGAATAAACAGATGGCGCAGTACTTTTCCACGCAGAAACCACACAGTATTCTTTCTTCTTCTGAAAGTTATCAAGGAAGAGGACATTAAACACTCTAAATAAATGTCCCAGTGACATTTATCCCTTTTAAATCGGGAGATGACCCCATAATTCGAGTTTCATTAATTTTCTGGATCATAGGTAATTAAGTTGGCTAGTCCGAGTCCAAGATGGCTCCTATATTTCGTTTCGAAAAAGTTGGTTTCCCCTCATTTTGTGAGTCTTGAGGAGGGATGACTTCTCTCGAGTGATGTCACGGGGAATCCCCATTCATAAGCCCTCCCGGGTCTAAGTTGGCTTGGCTTCATCTGTGGGGCCCCGCTACACAAAGGATAATACTGCGCAATAAGTTGTAGACAAAGGAATCTCGTAGAATAATTTTTAAAATACACAATTTATCCATCTCAATGGTATGAATATTAATTAGTTTTGGTATTACCTCTATCAATGATATGAATATTAATCAGTTTCAGCATTCTTTCCCTAAAATAGCATTGCGTGCGTAATTACGAAGATCAATATCAACCAAAGGTCCTTGGATCATGCCCCTGTCGGGTTCAGTATTTACAGGAAAATCATATGTTAGGTGTAGGGTCTACTTAGCGTTTAATAAAAGATCATTAAAATTTATTAAATATAATAATTGAAGGTTTTACAGGGGTTAGGTTAGGTGTAAGATAGCATACTGCAACCTGCGACAACGGTGTTTTTCTATTCAACTTGCCCCAAGTATGGGCGATAAATTTAATGCAACCTTAGGTGGTATCGCAGCCCTAATTCTTACCAAGTTCCACATTGGACTGATAAAAGTATAGGTATAACCATCGCGCTGTACTTCCATTCAACTCACCTCATGTCGTGCTACTAAATTAATATGATGTTGCCCGCGCAATATTCCCACTAATTGGTACTAATTAACTATCCAAAATTGGGGATGGATATACAGATTAAGCGCGGTGGTTGCATGTCAATATTAAGTCAATATCTCAGGGTAAAAACATTTATACATATTCAAAAATACTATTTAATTTCGCAAGTTCCGTTGAAGAGGGTGTATATTTCAATAAGTCACTCATTTTTCTCCAAAATCCTACCGTAGAATCAATATGAGCCTCTGAATATCAGGATTTCCGAAATACCAGTCTAAATATATCCTTACAACTAATCTTCCTATCTCTACTTTTGAAAATAAACGCTTGAATAATCTTAAAACTAATTTATTAGCATGCCAATACTATAACAAAATAATGACCATCTCTGGTAATAGAGGAAAATAAATTCGAATATCACATATTATCTTTCTTGACAGCTCAACTTAATGAATTAACATAATTAAAATTGGGCAGGTATCTTTAATTCATTTGGGCAAGTATTATTTTGCTGCGTGACCACATTTCATCATTTTATTTCATCATGGGGACAATTAGGATTTACTCTTTATTAAAGGAGGGAGTGGTCTTTCTTTCCTTTAGGTCTATTTGCAGTATTCTTTGGGATTGGTTTGGGAATTGCGTCTTTGACTTGTTTATGGCATGAGATAAGTAACTCTTTCCAATTATGGCTTCAAAATGCCATCTTAAGTATCTAAAAGAAATTAATCCTAACCATTAATATTAATTCCAACATCCTTATATATTAAAAATATGTGCCAAAATAAAATCAAATATCTTCATTTACGAGTGTCATCTCCATGTTCTTCAATCATCATAACCTGCCAGAATCGTACAGATCAATTAAATATTATGTGTATTTTCAATTAAAATGACTCTTTCTACTGCCTACCAATTTTACCATTTTCAGGTTAACGCATGCTCCAATACTGTATATTCACTATGCGAGACAAATATATTACTAGGCGACTGTATCTCTTTCCCATATACACTTCAAATACATGTAAATTACGCTTAACTTATCTCCATATTTAATTTAAGTTCGACCAACCTCTTTACTACACTTAATATTCACATATCTAGGCCTTAATTCCACTGCTTGCCTCATTTTCAATCACAATATAACTGTGGCTAAGCATAAATTCGCACCTATTTCCTTCAATCATTTACTTACACAATACCTATTCAACATCTCAAATCTCCAACAACATATTATCATTCATGCTTCTAATTACTGCGATTCCTCCGCATTCAATCAATATCTCTAATCAACTTCTTCATAATGACTACTACGTCGCAGTAAAACACTTCTTTTACCTTAATATCTTTTCATAACATCGCAAGCTGCTACTATTTATTCCAACTCATCGTAAATATGGACGATATTGGCCTAGTTATTCAATCTGGTCATTGGGTAGCCTAGGTTTATTATTATTACACTGCACTTTCATATCTTAGCCTTGCCTAGCTTAATATACGACGTACTCTTAAACATATTGGTTCAAAAACATCCTTATTCACTTCCCGATACTGCTCACATTAA
The DNA here is from genome assembly GCF_040414725.1 of Anabrus simplex. NCBI lineage: Eukaryota > Metazoa > Arthropoda > Insecta > Orthoptera > Tettigoniidae > Anabrus > Anabrus simplex. The sequence goes on along the minus strand of NC_090268.1, from coordinate 354,944,276 downwards.
CCTCAGATCAAACTTATGAGCACGGCAGTATATTACTACACATAAATAATACGTATCTGTGGTTATTTTCTCCGGCATATGCCTTAGAATTCACATATTGGCACAAACAGGTCATATCTTTGGTACTTCAGCATTCCTACAATTATACTACACTAAATGAAATACTTTATAGTTAAATTTCTTAAAATGTTACTTATCTCAAGCCATTTTAGGTCTGACGTTGCTTTCTTCTTCCTCCTCACGACATCTCGGAACGTCTAGCCTTGCACTGGATTACGTCATGCTGGATCTCTAGGTCGCCAGGCTTGAGCTTACGATGATCTGGTCAGCCTTTCTCCATCGCTTTACGCTCGCTCCATTTCGTATCCAATTTCCATGCAACGAAAAGATATTAATTTAACAGAATACATCTTAATTCTCCGTATATATAGCTCTTCCAAGGACTTTGTCTAATTGTATTTATATTTCTTATCCTCTCTAGATAAAGCTCAGAATTAATTATATTCTTATAAATTGGTTCTTTCTTGGTAAAATCTGTTGCCTGAATAATGTTTTTTTGAATCTTATAGATGGGTTACACGGATTATTTGAGGAAATCTGGCCGTTTACTAAGTCAGTTTAGGCCTTATTTACGATTGCCGTATTCCGACGCCTCTTCTTCGGCACAGTATTTGAAATGTATTATACGTGCTTCCCTGCCGTTTTTACGTATTTTTCAGTAGTTTGTTTCTAGATTCTTCCTCCATATGGACTCTGATATGGTTGTATTGATTATAATAGTTGTTCTTCTGGTTAGGTAATTGCAATTCACAGTTCGTTTCTGATGAAATCTTATTGCCAAGGTAGATAATAATAGAACGTTTTTCCAATATTTTTTTTTACGTACAGTGGTTCATTTCTCATAGTTTCCTTTCCATCTTGCCAGGCACTGCCTCCTAGCTGCGGTCAACTTGTCACAAAAAGTTATTCCGTGCATTCTTAACGCTTGAATCTGATCTGCGCCATTTTTCTTCCGATCTATCTTCATGTCAACTGACGTCAATTGTAACGTAATGGTACAATACATACGACAAAGAACCTAACTATAAATTAACTGAGTCTGAAACTAAAAAGAGATGGCTTCAAATATCACACTTCATTGAACATTCAAACCTGTTTCTTCACCATTCCATCCGTTATTGCACTTTCACCATACACCACACACTTTGTGAAGAATATGAGCTGATTTAATGTTTCGTGCATTCAAGATCTGAACATTTTAATCATTCACTACAAGATGACCACAGCCAAGAAACCCAGGACCTCATCACATCATTTGGTTGGAAACTATAGCAGTAACCCTCCACCCCCCTTACAGTTCTGATTTGGCAAGAAGTTATTTCTGTCATTTCCTTTACTGAAGTTCCTTGGTGGCAAGTAGTGTTGGCTACTGAATGCATGATTCGAAGCAGTGTATAGATTCGTTCGAGTGAATCGATTCACAGGAACGGCGAGCTCACGGCACACGATTCAGCTTACTCCCAGCGGACAGTGCTGAGTGGCGCACTCGCTGGACGTTGATGGGGAGCCGAACTTCCGCTGCAGCGAGACAGTGAATCATGGCACATCGAAAGAATCGTGAACGAGCACGGCTCAGTGAGACACAAGATACACACGGCTCCTTATCGGCACACTGGACACTGGCGGAGAGCTGAGCTTCCGCTGCAGCGAGACATACAGTGAGCCATGGCACACCGAAAGAATCGTGAATGAGCACAGCTCGGTGAGACACAAGATACACACGGCTCCTTATCGGCACACTGGACACTGGCGGAGAGCCGAGCTTCCGCTGCAGCGAGACATACAGTGAGCCATGGCACACTAAAAGAATCGTATGCTATAATGGACTCTCGAGCTCAGCTCATTTGAAAATAGTACTGATTTGCATTCACTGTCCTCTTCTTACAGGGAGGTTTAAATAATAGATGTATTCATTTGCAGTGTTAAAAAGGTAGTCAAAACATAATTCTGAAGTAGCTAGTAAGTAGATAGGCTATTAGGTTATACTATTTATTAGTTTAATAATCTTAGTATTATAACTTAGTTGACATTTGACAATTAAACTTGACTCTAGCCTGCCCTATGACTCAGTCATGCTCATGACCACTCAAAAGTACCTGTTTTATATTGGGAAGAACGGTTCAGTATTCTCTCAGTTCATATGTCACATCGTTGCACAAGACTTCAATCATATGTGGACAGTAAGTGAGCTGACTGATGCAATAACTTAACCAGCACTCGGGTAGCCTATACAAAATATGACGATTTAAAAAAATCCTCAGCTGATAGAAAAATACATATTTTAAAAAATGACTGAGCGAGTTGAATGTGCAGTTAGTATCACGTAGCTATGCGCTTGCATTCGGGGGATGGTGGTTTCGAATCCCACCATCGGCAGCCGTTAAGATGCTTTTCCGTAGTTTCCCCATTTTCACACCAGGAATTGCTGGGACTGTACCTTAATTAAGGCCATGGCTGCTAGCTTCCTAATCCTAGACCTTTCCCATCCTGTGTCGCCGAACACCTTCGATGTATTAGAGTGACTAGCATTTTTTTCTAAGAAAGGAGTTCATAGTATGAAGACCAGATAGTAGCTGCGAGCATTGAATGCTGTTGCTGCTGTGTTACCAGTACATACTACATAGATGCAGTAGGAGCGGTGACTAATGCGCCGTGAATCGAATCACTGTATCGATTCAGTAACATGAACGGAATCAAATTAATCGAATGTCCCATTACTAGTGGCAAAGGTTTTGATAGTGATGATGAGCTCAAGACATGGCTTTCATCACAGTCATCATTCTATGATGCCCCGTTATGGCAAGTTATGGCAAAAATAGTGGTGACTCTGTGGAGTGGTAGTTTATAAAATGTATAGAATCCGAAGAAAAGAGAATGTTTTCAAAATTATGTTGTGTTTCTTTTAAAAAATGATGGTACCTACAAAACTTGTCTCATAATTGGACGTTGTTATGCATCAACCGGCTAAGCTCCAATTTTTTAAAATGTGATTTCGATGCCACCTATTGCATAGGACAATGAAGTACATGTACACAGGTTTTTGGCACCTTTTCTTTAAAATTGGCCTAAATAATGTAGAAAAACATAATCGCCATCATCCAAATCCAAGATTTGTATTTTGCAACAAACCGCTATAAGTACAGATCTTTGTAAACGCCAAGCTTAGTTCTGCATCAAATGGGTAAGTGGCATATTCCCATTCTTACGTTGTGTATGCATAACTGACAATCAAGGAATAGGTTATTACTGTATTTTCAGGAGTTTTGTTTCAGTTGTTGCTTAACACAGTGATCTAAATCTTGTATCCAGTATTGTGTCAATGCATTATATTGTTACTGGCATATTTTCTATACATACACTTTATTCAGAGTGACAAAGAGAGCCCAGAAAATTAGATATGATTATAAATCAGCCTGCGGTAAACAAGACTTCTACTGAAAACGAAACTTCACACTCATTGGGGGTATTATAATATCATTATGATATGAACGCTTTCTTTTTTCACAAACTTTCTCTTCTCAGATTAGAAATGCAAATCGGCAAATTACAGAGCCAGGGATAACTAGTATAAGACATTTAAGTATAACCTTATGGAATTATCTTCATTTGAAAATAACCCCAGTAATTTCTCCCCCAAACAAACTGATTCAGGTCCGGTCATTTTATTAGTTACACACCAAGAAGAAGCAGAAGGGTTCACAGTGTAATGAGTAAGGACATGCACCATTCAGGTGACAAAATAGATTCAGCAGTTACGTCCTTTGGTATGCAAAGAACTCTCTTCTGTGTATCCCTAACAATGTTGTATTTTATAAGCATGTGTTATGGCTTTACATCTGTGGAATCTATGATGGTACCTCAGATCATTTTGTTATGTATTAGTAGGTCTGGCAGGTCATGGTACAGGAAATAGGCTCTTGTCTCTGCAAGAGCGTACTGTAAATGAAAATATTGAGGTAAGAAAAGACATTTAATATTGTGGTATGATTCTTGCAGAGGCCAGATTAGAAACATTAAGCTTGTCGTAATGTTGAAAGCCATATTGTAATCACATCCAACTTTAGAAACAATAAAAAATAAAGTTTCTTGTTCCTGGTCATGGTTTTCTGCCAAACGGCGATGGTTTTGGAGGCATTGAATGTGCATTAAAGGTGCAGTCAAGATTGTATACTCCTCAAGACTATATTGTAGTAATGAAAAACTGCCACATGAAAAATTAACTGTTATAGTATATTAAGAGTACAAATTATTTCATGTTGTATTGCATGGTTCACTCTTGTCCGTATTGACTTACATTCAGTTTCTATAAAACACTTTTCCTGCCTTGTCAATACTTTGCATTTTATTATAATTATCTACCGTACATGTTTCGAGAGTTACTACTCTATTCGAAACGGACTTTCAACCTATTAGGTCGTGTTATGTATATTTAGTACGTGTTGAAGAGATGTTTAGCACAGAACAAAAATGGTCAACTGGACACCAGTGGGATCCGAACCCACAACCTCCCGATTTTGCGTCGGTTGCTCTGCCCCATGATGATGATGATGATGATGATGATGATGATGATGGTGGTGATGGTGAGCTCAAGACATGGCTTTCATCACAGTCATCATTCTGTGATGCCCCGTTAGAGTAACCGACACGAAATCTGGAGGTTGTGGGTTCGGATCCCACTGGTGTCCTGTTGGTCATTTTTGTTATGTACTTAACATAGTTCAATACGGACAAAAATGAAATTCTTAGATTTAAATACTTAACATCTCTTCAACACGTACTAAATGTACGTAACACGACCTTATAGGTTGAAAGTCTTTTTCGATTGCAATGCAGTTGTGAAAATTCAATATTCAGTTTCTGCTCTCTTCCTCAGCGGTGCTTCTTCACTCGTTCGACCCCTATTGAACTGTTCAATCCACTGGTAAATACTTCGCTGTGGCAAAACATTGTCCCCGTATTGTGCTGAAAGTCTTCTATGAATTTCCGCTCCTGGTACACCCTCAGACCACAAAAAAACTGGATTGCGGAACGCTGTGCTTCCTTGGTGCAAACAGAGTGGCACGGCCATTTTTAAGTTTCAACAGCACAAGCTCTACTGATCTGATAATGCTGAAACCTACCACAGATGTAGACAACGGTGCCATCTAGTCGCTGGTGAACACACAACGCCATAGAGCCAACCTGAAAACAATTAGAGCAAAATTTCAGATACTTATTGACTTGCCTATGTATTTTGACTAAGTGTTATTTTGAATTTTGGTTCATAATAATGTACATAGTTCACTTTTATGCACGCATTATGAATCTAAACATGAAATATTACTGTGAGTATAATTATCAAGTTTGTCAGAAAGAGTAAGTAATGTTGATTTTTTCCTCTCCAAACTACATCTAAAGGTTCCCAGAGTGCCCAGTTTAGTTCTCTGCATTAGAGAATTAAGTCCACATAAGAAAAATTATGATTTTGTTTGATGCTTCTTGTGGTAGTGCTTTTTGGATAGTAAAGATATATAGTTTTAAACTTGACATTCCTTTTTGTTTCAGATGTTGCTTTTCATAGTAAGCAAAAATTTTGGGTTACTTGTAAACTGATTGGCAACCCTGAAAGGCAAATACCGTTAAAATCTATCGAGAGAAACTTGACTCAGGCATGTCGCCGTAACGATTTGGAATGTGTAAGTAACCAATCCGTTGTAGAGCAAAAGATTTCAAACTGAATAAGAAAATAAAGAACAAGGTCATCAACTATGCTCACAAAGAAGGGCTAATCATCATAGTAGGTTTTCTGCTCCCATATCTGTGATGTGTGTCTCTGTTACAGCCTTGGCTCAGTAAGATGCTCCACATTTTGGATGGATTTTTGGCAATACAAAGTAGAAAAGTGACTTTCCTAGGCTAAGATGTGAAGCACGCATACACATAGATAAGCATGACACAATACTCCGTCAAGTATTTTTACTGTTGAAATTCTTCCGTATATTACATGCCTCTTAATGTACTGAGATACTCTTAAGACTGCATACAGGTCGTTCAAGTTCAGGGCAAACTCAGGCCTCTTCAATTGAAAAAAGATGTAATAAAAATTTTAAAGAGACATTTTACATGTACAGATAGTCCATTCACATTCTTTTCAACCAGGACTGAAAGAAGTGCGATTACCCTGACCTATTGATGGAAATTTTCTGAATTTTCTTTTGTGCAGTATTTACAAATGAACTTCAGTTTGCAACTATAATGTCAAATTTTGATAAATCTATTGGAAAATACTAATCACCCATCTTTCACCAGAGCAGGAATTGAATGACCAATTACGGAGCACATATAAACATTCTTTATTGCACACTGTATTACTTCTTTTGATAGTAATCTTCATTTTGTTAGTTACTAATTGTGTGGGAAATAGGCCTACTTTATGAAAAGTTATGGATATCTGCTTACTACAACACATTTGCCACTACTCAGAATCACAGTCACTGTCTTTTCTAGAACTGATCTTGCTGACTCATTTTGCAAACTTTTATTGAAGATGTGGGACCTGGGGTTGCTGTTCCTGGAAAAAGGAGCCACAGAAACAGATTTCATTGTTCTCTCATTCGTCAGTCTACTTCTTTCCTTCGTTTTGATGAGGCTGAATGCTTTCCTGTCTTGTTTACACGCAGATGCATTTGCTGTAATACTTAGAATACTTATGGCAATGATGCATAATTTTCTTCTGTTGCTTGAACTTTTCCATTTCATGTTAAGAACTTCATCTTTGGTCCATACTGAATAGAGATTAACATACAGTAGAGTGCAATGGATCCACCTATTTTAAAATTTAAAATTACCAGATCCATAATAGACTATATCTTAACAGACTTCGAATTCAGGAAATCTGTTAGGAATGTACGAGTTTTCCGGGGATTTTTCGATGATACAGACCACTATCTGATCTGTAGTGAACTAAGTATCTCTAGGCCTACGGTAGAGAAAGTGAAATCTGTCTGCAAACGAATAAGGGTAGAAAATCTCCAGGACGAGGAAATTAGACGGAAGTACATGGATATGATTAGTGAGAAGTTTCGAACAGTAGACATTAAGCAGGTTCAGGATATAGAAAGTGAATGGGTGGCATATAGGGATGCTGTAGTAGAAACAGCCAGGGAATGCCTTGGAACAGCTGTGTGTAAAGACGGGAAAAGGCGAACATCTTGGTGGAATGATGAAGTGAGAGCAGCTTGTAAACGTAAAAAGAAGGCTTATAAGAAATGGCTCCAAACAAGGGCCAAGGCAGATAGGGAGTTGTATGTAGATGAAAGAAACAGAGCGAAACAAATAATTGTTGAATCCAAAAAGAAGTCATGGGAAGATTTTGGTAACAACCTGGAAAGGCTAGGTCAAGCAGCAGGGAAACCTTTCTGGACAGTAATAAAGAATCTTAGGAAGGGAGGGAAAAAGGAAATGAACAGTGTTTTCAGTAATTCAGGTGAACTCATAATAGATCCCAGGGAATCACTGGAGAGGTGGAGGGAATATTTTGAACATCTTCTCAATGTAAAAGGAAATCATCCTGGTGGTGTTGTGAACAGCGAAGCTCAAGGGGAGGAGGAAAATGATGTTGGTGAAATTATGCTTGAGGAAGTGGAAAGGATGGTAAATAAACTCCATTGTCATAAAGCAGCAGGAATAGATGAAATTAGACCTGAAATGGTGAAGTATAGTGGGAAGGCAGGGATGAAATGGCTTCATAGAGTAGTAAAATTAGCGTGGAGTGTTGGTAAGGTACCTTCAGATTGGGCAAAAGCAGTAATTGCCCCTATCTATAAGCAAGGGAACAGGAAGGATTGCAACAACTATCGAGGTATCTCACTGATTAGTATACCAGGCAAAGTATTCACTGGCATCTTGGAAGGGAGGGTGCGATCAGTCGTTGAAAGGAAGTTGGATGAAAACCAGTGTGGTTTCAGACCACAGGGAGGCTGTCAGGATCAGATTTTCAGTATGCGCCAGGTAATTGAAAAATGCTACGAGAGGAATAGGCAGTTGTGTTTATGTTTCGTAGATCTAGAGAAAGCATATGACAGGGTACCGAGGGAAAAGATGTTCGCCATACTGGGGGACTATGGAATTAAAGGCAGATTATTAAAAGCAATCAAAGGCATTTATGTTGACAATTGGGCTTCAGTGAGAATTGATGGCAGAATGAGTTCTTGGTTCAGGGTACTTACAGGGGTTAGACAAGGCTGTAATCTTTCACCTTTGCTGTTTGTAGTTTACATGGATCATCTGCTGAAAGGTATAAAATGGCAGGGAGGGATTCAGATAGGTGGAAATGTAGTAAGCAGTCTGGCCTATGCTGACGACTTGGTCTTAATGGCAGATTGTGCCGAAAGCCTACAGTCTAATATCGTGGAACTTGAAAATAGGTGCAATGAGTATGGTATGAAAATTAGCCTCTCGAAGACTAAATTGATGTCAGTAGGTAAGAAATTCAACAGAATTGAATGTCAGATTGATGATACAAAGCTAGAACAGGTCGATATTTTCAAGTATTTAGGTTGTGTGTTCTCCCAGGATGGTAATATAGTAAGTGAGATTGAATCAAGGTGCCGTAAAGCTAATGCAGTGAGCTCGCAGCTGCGATCGACTGTATTCTGTAAGAAGGAAGTCAGCTCCCAGACAAAACTATCTTTACATCGGTCTGTTTTCAGACCAACTTTGCTTTACGGGAGCGAAAGCTGGGTGGACTCAGGATATCTTATTCATAAGTTAGAAGTAACAGACATGAAAGTAGCAAGAATGATTGCTGGTACAAACAGGTGGGAACAATGGCAGGAGGGCACTCGGAATGAAGAAATAAAGGCTAATTTAGGAATGAACTCGATGGATGAAGCTGTACGCATAAACCGGCTTCGGTGGTGGGGTCATGTGAGGCGAATGGAGGAGGATAGGTTACCTAGGAGAATAATGGACTCTGCTATGGAGGGTAAGAGAAGTAGAGGTAGACCAAGACGACGATGGTTAGACTCGGTTTCTAACGATTTAAAGATAAGAGGTATAGAACTAAATGAGGCCACAACACTAGTTGCAAATCGAGGATTGTGGCGACGTTTAGTAAATTCACAGAGGCTTGCAGACTGAACGCTGAAAGGCATAACAGTCTATAATGATAATGTATGTATGTATGTATATTATTTGGTACCAGTTTCAATGTCTCAGATGTCATCAGCAGCCAAAATTGGGCAGGTAAACAAAGATATACACAATGTTAAAATACAATCTATAGACCCTAATGGTTAAAATATCAATGGTTAGATAAAATACAATGTGTGATAATTAGAGCAAGTAAAAATATGTTTTTTTTTACCAAAATATGAGATTATATGAAGTTGTTGGTGCCGGTTTTAATTTGGATGCTTGAAAGTTAATTGGTAGGAATTCATTCCAACATTCAATATAATAAAAGTATTAGATTAATACTTTTACAGTAAAAATTCAAATAATAAGTTTCTTTTAAGACTATGTTTATTTAATCAGCTCCCAGTAAATTACAAAATGTAAGGAAGTAAATTATAATTTATAATTATTTGCAATAAGTATGTAATTTTGGAATTGATCAAAAGCCGAAACCTTGAAGACGACAAAGTTTGCATACATACAATAACAATATTCTATTTGTTGCAATATACAACAAACAATTTCGCTAAATTTTGAGGAAGAAAACTGTAACGTCTGTCAATATAATTTTGTATGATGAGAAGCTTCGTTCAACATCACAAGATGTAATGGGAGTATATTTGAAGCATGCTACATCAATTTACTACAATGTTTGCAGGAATGATGTTTGTCATACCTTCAATAACTTGACTTATTTCTCTGAGTACCTGGTAAGACTTCTTTTTATCCAGCACTGATTCAAATTTTTCTGACACAATTCTCCTGTTGGGTCCAGGAATATCTGCAACAGCCTCCCTCAGGTCTTCCAATTTCTAAATGGCAGACATTAGTGTCAAACTGTTGCATTCCAGCTTCTCTGTGACCTGTGGTATCATGCTGAAATGAGTAAGATATAAGCAATATCGCCCTTAATGCCATCACTTCTGAACCCCTTCTATGCCAGAGCCACACAGTGTGCTGAATTGGCCTCAAAACTGTTTACCACCTGCAAAGAAATAACTAAAATGAGATTGCAACGCACTAGAAAATTAAATTTAAATAAAACATTACCAGTATTTAAAAAAGCACTAAAATCCCCTCAAAATTTTTGGTTTTCAAATATCATAAAAGAAGGCTTTCTCGATGGGAATGCTCATTTCGGTTCACTTTTAAATACTTAATTTTTGATATTTTAAAATATTTTTTAATATTTGATATTATTTGCACATATCTGTTACAAAGGGAACAAGATCTAATAGTTAATACAGCAAAACAAAAAAGAAATACACATTTAATATAATTTTTTTAAATTGTAAGACAGAACAACACTAAAATTAATTTTAAATGTTTACAACTTTTAATCATCATCATCATCATCATCTTCCTTCCAAGTATTGGGCCATGTGACCCGTTACGGTCTTGCATTTTACTTTTTGCAAGACTTGAAAGCAATCAAATGTCCTTCCGACGGGTTGCTAGCCTGAAGGAAGTACAACTTTTAATATTAATTTAAAAGAACACATTAGAAATATATATTTATATAATTTAATTTTTTTGTATTCATTGTTTATGTGCCTACCAAAATAATTACTAAAAGATAATAAATACTTACGGAGAGATTCATTTGTGAAACGTGCTATTGTTTCATTGTTGACACTGTCGAGCATTTTACAGCTCAGGAGATGTGGCCTACCAGTTTGAGTGGATGTTGATTTACCAACAATAAGGTTAGCACCAAACCGCCCAGTTTCATCTGTCGTCTTGTCCACCATTATCCATATAGGATTGTCGCCAATATCATCCTTGATCTTTTGAACAGTCTGGAAATTCATTTAATTAATCAATGTGAAGTTACTTGGGATGCCACCTTGTGGCGGGAATTAATATTGGCTTAGTGCAAAATATATTGAACAATAAAATAATAATCGTAGAATAGTATTGGATTAATATAATTTAAAGTGGAAATATTACTGTGGAAGTATGGTTTTACTATAATTTTTTCACTTACCTTGTTGAAAATCACATCCACATATTTCTGCCTTAATGTTGATTCTGAACGAATTGCAAAAACTCTGAGTTTAGGGGTCTCTGTTTTCGTAATTGGGATGTTTGATGATATTAGCGCCTCACATAAATCCTCAGTAAATTGGTTTTCTTATTCTGCTGACTTTTGATTAGTGAGCAAGGTCTGTTTGGAAGTCCTTTGTCTCAGATTTTTTTCATGCATTGCGCTTTTTTGATGCTTCTGTAGATGGAATTTTGTTTTATCACTCACCTAAATACATTTTACAAGTTTAATGTCAATAATGTAAGCCACATATGGTTATATTTTTCAATATTAATGCTTCAATAAATGAAATATATAAAGCTTCCCTTTTTGTTACAATAGGTGCAGCAGACAACTGTCCCATTACTTCTGTAGCACTTAAATTCCGATAGTCAAACTTTCGTTCCACTTTTCGACATCTTCACAACCACAGTTCACGACTCGATAACCACACTATCAATGCAGAAAGTAAATGTAAGCCAGGCATCAACAGTGGATGCGCAAGTGGCTCACACTGTTACCAACCTAGCAGCCGGAAACATATTAAAGCTTGTAAAGTGTGTACCACAGTGAATCAAGTTTCCTTTTAATTTTCTTATATAAGTAACAGCATTGTAATTTGCTTCAATACGTATATTGTTTTTAAGTATATTATGCCATCCAGTTTGACACATGCATCTGTATTCAAAACAATGAATTGATTCTTCAGTTTCCATGAAACTCTTCAATATGACCCAGCATATAAAGCTGCTTTTACTTGCACACAAAATCATGTCATTTTCAAGTTATACGCAATCAAGGAAAACACTGTTTGACATTAAATGAATTTCAGTATGTTTATTTAAAGAAACAGGATTAAAGAGTATTACATTTTCAATGTGCTTTCAGCTGCTGGGATCTGAATTGAAACAGGGTACGCTGTTTTTAATTATACTATGTCATGCGATTTTATACGCAAAACTGTATTCAAAATAGATAACATTAATATTTAACTGTAACATAAGTTTTAATATGACATGGTATATAAAGTTTTATTGACATATATACGAAATTGTTATCCGTGTTAACAGATATAATAAGTATCAATTCTACATTTCGTAAATAATTAATATCATTGGATTTAATACTAAATTTATACAAATTAACTTCATTTTGTAATTTATTTTCTTATTTCTTTATTTATTGCTTATAAAATCAAGAATGAAAAGAGACACCTTTTCTGTTCCTAATTTATTTGAATAACTACTTAATGTATAATTATACAGAATTGCATAAATGCCAGAATATGAATAAATATGAAAATGTTCGTAAAATATGAAGATTTTAACAAAACATTATGAAATATGAAATTTTTTATTGGTGGATTTGTATTGCTGACTGCATAAAACATAAAGGTATCTGGTTCCCACTTGAATATTCTTTATGTGTAGAATGTGAAATTTCATATATTTACTTGCTCTAGTGATAATGCTTGAGGAGAGAGTCATTCTGAAGATATTTTCACAAGTTCAGAACTTGTTAGTCATTTGTAAAACAGAAGGTGAAAACCTTTACAAATATTTGAGTAAGTCTGTCACTTTGTGGAGCTTAACTCTTAGAATACCAGAGAGCGCAAAAGCGTTCCTTGGCGAGCAAGCGAAAATTTTCGGGAACGCAATGGCACTCCTTACGCAAGCAGTTTTATATTTGCTTGTAGTTCTCAGTTTTGGACAGATAGCAGCACAATACAGGTGATCTAGACTCTTTGGAACTTGTAGTTTCTAAATCTACCACAACTATCATGGCAATCGCTGTATTTACAGAGATATGATTTTTTCAAAGCGACCTATATTCTGTACACCATAAAAGTTTGTGAGTGGGAAAGTGGACTCTGCCGTGCGCGATGTGTTACAAAACGATGCCGATTTAGCTGAATATATTAACAGAGTCTGTGCCGATGACAATTATATTGAGTCTGATGATGATGTAGCTATATCAGGGTCATGTAATAATGATGTTGGTGATGTTATTTCAGAGACAGGAAGTGAGTGTAGCAATAACATTCCACAGTACAATAAACCTCGTGGTATTGTCATTAGTGAAAGTGACAGTGATGCTGATTTGGAAAGTGATGGAAATGTAGACAGTGTAGGCCGTGATGCAGGCAGTAATAACAATGCCTATATGCATAATACAGTGTTCAGTGAAGTTTCAGTTGAAAGTGATGCTCGGTTCGAGCCCTCCCCGCTGTATCTCGAAACACCCGGTCCTAAACATGTCCCTCCCACTGATGCAGAGCCTGTGCAGTATTTTGACCTGTTCTTTACTGTATGTATATATTTTGAATTTAATTGTGAAGGAAACGAACAGGTACGCAAATCAGTTCCTCTCTTCTCTAAAGCCAATGTCGCCCCATTCAACAGCTCGACAATGGAGACCTGTTACTGTCACAGAAATAAAAGCCTTTGTGGCAGTATTATTGAAAATGGGTATTACAAGAAGGCCAAGTATACTTTCATACTGGTCGACTAATTCAAGACAGATTCCTTGGTTCGGTACCATGTTTTCCCGCAATAGATTTCAGTTAATTCTGAAATTTTTCCACCTTATTGACAATAGTATCATCTTTCCACCTGGCCACCCTAAATATGATCCATGTGCAAGATTTCAGCCAATTGTTGACCATGCCAATAGACTGTTCCGGTTTTACTACACACCTCGTCAGCAATTAAGTGTAGATGAATCGTTAGTGGGCATAAAGTGCCATTCATCTCTGATGCAGTACCTCCCAAATAAGAAGCTTCATAAGTGGGGCATTAAGTTTTGGATGATTTGTGACTGTCATCAATTACTGCCTGGGGTTTTATTGCTACAGAGAGGAAAAAAACAAAGAGAAAATTAAGAAGTTTGGCTTGGGACAAGTAGTAGTTCATACATTACTGACTATGGGAAACTATTTGAAGAAAGGCTATCATGTTTTCACTGACAGTTTTTTTACCAGTATTCCTTTGGCCAAGTACCTATTTGAAAATGGTACTTACCTAACAGGCACCCTCAGGCGCAACAGAAAAGATATTCCGCAGGGACTGAAAGGAAAATTTGATGTAGGTCAAGAGAAGTATTTCCGGAGTAATGAGATTCTTGTTGCTGGGTACTGGGGAAAAAAAATATCGTAGAAAATCCAGTGCTTCTTTTGTATACATCCTGCACAGCACTAAAACAACAGTCAAGAGGCGTCGAGGACAGCAGGTTGAAGTAAGAAAGCGAGCTGTAGTTCTCGAATATAACAAATCAATGGGGGGAGTTGACGCATCTGACATGATGCTGTACACATATTTTGACGAGTGCTGAACACTAAAATATTGGAAGAAGGTGGTATTTTGTATCTTTGCACGAATGGTGCTGAATTCATACTTGATTTATAAACAGAATACTTCTAGCAAAGTTATGACGCGGCTCAAGTTCACTTCCTCCGTAATAGAATCAATAGAAAAGGAATGGATCCAGGAGAAGAGCCTAATAAACAATGCCTTACCCAAACTGAATCCACTTAGGGAAGGTGAACTTTTGGTGAAATTAGATGGCAGGTTATTGAAAAGATGCGTTGTGTGCAACAAAAAGGATGGACGGCCAGTAAAAAGATCACGAACTGCCTGTTCCAAGTGTATGAAGGGTCTTCATGGCATCTGCATAGGGTATCACAAGTGTTAAAAGTGAACCAGCATGAAATGTGTACATTTGTATAGTGAAATAAAATATTTTTTAAATTAGAAACTTTAGTGCTTAGGATATTGAAATTTTGCAGTTGGTCAACCAAGAGCATGTATTTGCAGACAATAATATTTTTCAGTGCATAATTTTAATTTTGATTTGTGTTTCTTAATCTCTATTTTGACTTTTCAATTTTCATTTTGGTAATTATTAAACTAATAATTTTTTTATATTTTATAGCATTAATATAACATAGCTTGTGAATTTAAAAACATGTAAAGCAATTCCTTTTCTATGATAAGTAAAAATTTTGAAGGCATATCTTCAATAATAATCAAGTTATAATGATTTTACTGAAACATAACAATTTTTTTAAAAAAATAAGCCTGGTATCCTTCGTGTATACCTCCTATAAGCGACTGGTACTAAAAGGGTTAGTCTTAAGTGTGGCTTTATTAGCCACAGGATAAATTTTTAAAATGTTGACATATGATTGCTGTTCCTCCGTAGAGCATTGACGTTAAGATGAAAATACGTAGCCTTAAGGCCTGTTTTCACATGTAGGACTGTGCTTCGGCTGTGCTTCGACCGTGCTACGGCGGTGTCGCCTACTCTGTCTTTTCACATGTAGGACTGTGCTGTAGTCATGTGGTCCTTGTTCATTGCATCTGTGCTCACAGGTTGGAGACATGGATCCGAACGAAGAAGACGTACCGTAGTTATTGCCTGCGCAGCGTACATTGTTTTACAACAAAAGAAGAAGAAAAATAAGAATTATAAAGGCATTCATGTTGTTGAACTAAAATTATCACTTGTTCGTCCATTTTTAAGGAAGACAACTGCGCCACACCTACTACTGCAAACTATCACACAATGTACTGTATCTCAACCAACGAGCACAGTACTCAGACAGCGCATTGCGCACTCTATGTTATTCTGTGCTCGTTGGTCACTGGATCACGTACGACCGAGTGCTTCCGATTACCACCGAAATAAGACGGAAGTCCGGCTTGGCGACACTAGGGCGACCGTTTCTAATTTTCACATGTGGTACTGTGCTGAGACCAGGCGACGACTGTGTGGGCCGTAATCGCTCTGCTTGGCGATCCATGACAGCACGGTACCAACACGGTAGGGACACAGTCCTACATGTGAAAATACTCAACTGCTGTTCAATGTAAATGGAATGGTTTATACTGTTTGGCGATTGCGGACGACACAGCACGGTCGAAGCACAGTCGCAGCACAGTCCTACATGTGAAAACAGGCCTTTAGTGGTAACTCATGACACCAGTCTTCATGACGTGAAGTGCTGAGCCATAATGTGATTGAGCAAGTGGATCTTGTTACAAGTATGGATATTAAAGTTGTCAAATGACAAAAGGTTCCTAATCCAATACAGGATCTGAAGTACAAAAAAGATAAACCAAATTAGAATAAGATACTGGGAAAAAGGCAAGAAAGTAAATCTTCATTGAAGGACTCGCCTCCATCGGCCTGCTGTATATTATACGAAGTCTAGAGAGGAACTGAGGGATCGGACTTTCTTAAAGCAAGGACAAGGTTGAGGGGGGGGGTCAGGAGGGAAGGGGAAGAGGGGTAATGGATGGAGCGGAGTCAGGCGGGCGTGGTAGGGGAGGATAACGCGACACAGTATTGTGTGTGATATGAAAGAACAAGATCCACTTGCTCAATCACATTATGACTCAGCACTTCACGTCATGAAGACTGGTGTCATGAGTTACCACTAAGGCTACGTATTTTCATCTTAACGTCACTATTGAACACTGTAATGAGGACATCAAATAAGATTTTGGGTTTTTCAGAGATGTCATTCAAGTTCAAGTTAGGATTAAATTATTGGTCTAAATGTATATAGCAGTTTTCCGTGGCATCGAGCAAGGGGCCTTTACTCAACATATCGAGTATCATTATGTCTTGATCTATGTCATTAAATTTGTGCTTATAGTCATGTATGTGCTGACCCACTGCAGAAAACCTGTTATACTTGATTGCATTAATGTGCTCTGCATACCTAATCTTAAAACTCCGACCAATTTTTCCTATATATGAGCTGTTGCAGTCATTGCACCAAAATCTGTATACACCTGACTTTGCAAAAGGGTTAGATTTGTTGATTAAGTTGGAATTGTGCAGAATATCAGTGTTTCTGTTATTCGTTCTGAAAGAGATATTGACGGTGTGTTTCTTAAATATATTAGTGACGCTGTAAATGTTTTTGTTAAAAGTGATGGTTGAAAATACAGTAAATTGGGTTTAATTTTGTTTTGTGTTAAATTTGATTTTTTATGATTTCTGAACTTACTGATTATGTTTTCAATGAACGCCTCATTGAAACTGTTGAATCTAGCGATCGAACGTATAATATTTAGTTCCTTGTTCAGGTCTGCTTTTAACATGGGGACTTAAAAAGCGCGATCAACCAAGCTGTTGTATGTGGCGCATTTATGAGAATGGGGATGTTCTGAATCTTGTTTTATCCTTGTTGCTGTATGGGTGGGTTTCCTGTAAATTTTGTATGAGAATGAAGAGGGGAGCCTAGTAATCGTTATATCCAAGAAGTTGATAGAGCTGTTAATTTCCGATTCTAATTTGAATTATGTGAGGATCTATGTTATTAAGGTTTATAAGGGTATTCGGTGCGTCGATAGAGCGTTCATCGATGATGATAAAAGTATCATCTACATGTCTGGCCCACAACTTAATGTTATTAAACTTTTCATTGTTTTCAATTGTCGCATGCTCCAGAAAATTCAAGTATATTTCTGCCAGAATGCGAGAGGTCGGTGACCCCTTAGCCAGGCCATTCTGCTTGTAAACGATATTTTCGAAAGTGAAGTAGTTATCAATTAACAATTTCAAAACGGACATGAAATCAGAGATTTCTAATTTGCTTAAATAAATGTTAGTATTTAGATTCTTTCCAGTGATAAAAAAAAGTTTGCTCGTTTTAATGCTCGGTTACATGTTGACAATGTCGAAAGAGTGCAATGTGTGGTATGGTTGAAGGTCAAAGCTGTCTAGTTTCTTCATTAATTCTAAAGTGTTCTTAATAGGTTTATCAGAAGAAAATGTGTAGTGTTTTTTGAGAAATGGTTGGATAAAATGACCAAGCTTATATGAGGCTTGGCCTATAGTTTATTGTAGGGCATATGGGGACACCTGTCTTATGGATCTTCAGCAGTGCTTTTGCAGTGGGTAAGCCTGGATTCATATTTATAAGCTTTGGTTTTCCTCTTTCAGTTCAAAGAAAGGACGTGTTTCTTAAGCGTCTGTTTTAGTTGCCGCTGAATTTGTTCAGTTGGGTCCTTGCCGATTACCGAAAAAGAGCTATCTAGTTACAAGTAACTAATCTCATTTTGTTCCGTATTGAAGATACAATAAGTAAAATCTTTCAAGATTAAAAATATTGTGTCCACCTATTCAATACAAATATATATTTTTAATGGTTAAATTCTACATGAATTAAACACACCAGTTAGGGACATGTTTCGCCCTAGTTATGGGCATCTTCAGCCTATATTAAACTTAAGGTCAAGAATTAAAACTGGAACTTATAGTAAACTAACTTAATACTAAATACAATTGGTGTATGCTATTTACATAGTTTACAATATGTACAATATGAGCATTAACTTTGCCAGAATTTATGAACTGAATTAACTTATTTTATTATGACTAGACTTCCAATTGTGGATTGGATTGATATGAACAATGAATTAACTTATTTTATAATGACTAGACTTCCAATTATGGATTGGATTGATCACAGCATGAATTAGGGTTTCTCAAATTGTATTGACTAGTATTTATCACTGCGTGAGTTGGCATTTCTTCAGCTGATATGGTCGCCTGAGTCGTAAGAATTTTAACATACCGGAACCTTGGTTAAAGTCGTTCATGTTAGGGTTTGAAACAGTTTGAATATTCCTTTAGAAAGAAGCATGGTTATGTTTTAAGATTAAAGCCTGTAAGTAGGATACATATTGTTGATTTCATTCATTGCTTATCGGATAAAAATATTTGGAAAATTCCGTCGTTCTTGTTGATGAATTTCCCATTGGTGCATATTCAATCTGGGAGGAATATGAGTTGTCTGTAACTGGATAAGAGAAAAAAACGGGGAATTAGAATGATGAATGTGGAACCCAATACGGTAATAAATGTAGAGTGAGTATTTATCGTATGAATTTACTTGTCTTGTCAACGTTAGCTGGGACCAATTGTTCCGGTTGTGTCTGAACGGCTAAGCTTGCTGCTCCTAGTGTAATATTGATGCTGTAGCGGAGGGGTGGAGCGTGGTGGGGAAGGGGGCGAGAGTTTCAAATCGTACGTCTGTATTGTTGCTTGAGAGGCATTACTTGAATTGGATTCGGTGGGTCTGGCATTAGGTGTGGCTATTGGAGCTACGATAAGCACTCACTCTACATTTATTACCATATTGGGTTCCTCATTCATCATTCTAATTCCCCGTTTTTTCTCTTATCCAGTTATAGAAAACTCATATTCCTCCCAGAATGAATATGCACCAATGGGAAGTTTATCAACAAGAACGACTGAATTTTCCAAATATTTTTATCCGATAAGCAATGAATGAAATCAACAATATGTATCCTACTTACACGTTTTAATCTTAAAACATAACCATGCTTCTTTTTAAGGGAATATTCAAACTGTTTCAAACCCTAACATGAACGACTTTAACCAAGGTTCCGGTATGTTAAAATTCTTACGACTCAGGCGACCATATCAGCTGAAGAAACGCCAACTCACGCAGTGATAAATTCTAGTCAATACAATTTGAGAAACCCTAATTCACGCTGTGATCAATCCAATCCACAATTGGAAGTCTAGTCATTATAAAATAAGTTAATTCATTGTTCACATCAATCTAATCCACAATTGGAAGTCTAGTCATAATAAAATAAGTTAATTCAGTTCATAAATTCTGGCAAAGTTAATGCACATATTGTACATATAGTAAACTATGTAAATAGCATAAGACAATTGTATTTAGTATTAAATTAGTTTACTACAAGTTCCAATGTTATAGTTTTAATTCTTGACCTTAAGTTTAATATATGCTGAAGATGCCCATAACTAGGGCGAAACATGTCCCTAACTGGTGTGTTTAATTCATGTAGAATTTAACCATTAAAAATATATATTTGTATTGAATAGGTGGACACAATATTTTTAATCTTGAAAGATTTTACAAAGAGCTATCTTTCAAAAAGTTTGTTTTTTCAATGTAATCCATTTTTTCCATAATAACAGTGGTGTTCCCCTTGTCTGCCTTAGTAATAATTAGATTACCAGTATCCTTAATCTTCTTCCTAAGTTTAATGATATTTGCTTTTTTCACAAATTGTTCGTAAAATTTATTGAAGCCAGGAGAAGTGAAAATTTCATTTAATTGTCTTGTAACGTCCAGGCTTAATTCATCTTGTGAGTCCTGCGGCATTTTATTAATAGCGACCTCTGTTTCAATAAGTTTAGAAGCGATGTTGAAACAGAAGTCGCTATTAATAAAATGCCGCAGGACTCACAAGATGAATTAAGGCTGGACGTTAAAAGACAATTAAATAAAATTTTCACTTCTCCTGGCTTCAATAAATTTTACGAACAATTTGTGAAAAAAGCAAATATCATTAAACTTAGGAAGAAGATTAAGGATACCGGTAATCTAATTATTACTAAGGCAGACAAGGGGAACACCACTGTTATTAAGGAAAAAACGAATTACATTGAAAATCAAAAGACTTTTTTAAAGATAGCTCTTTTTCTGTAATCGGCAAGGAACCAACTGAACAAATTCAGCGGCACCTAAAACAGACTCTTAAGAACATGTCCTTTCTTTTAACTGAAAGAGAAAAACTAAAGCTTATCAATATGAATCCAGGCTTACCCACTGCGAAAGCATTGCCGAAGATCCATAAGACCAGTGTCCCCATACGCCCTATAATAAATTATAGGCCAAGCCCCTTATATATAAGCTTGATCAATTTATCCAACAATTTCTCAAAAAACACTATACATTTTCTTCTGATAAATCTATTAAGAACACTTTAGAATTAATGAAGAAACTAGACAGCTTTGACCTTCAACCATACCACACATTGCATTCTTTCGACATTGTCAACATGTAACCGAGCATTAAAACGAGTATACTTTTTTCTATCATTGGAAAGAATCTAAATACTAACATTTATTTAAGCAAACTAGAAATCTCTGATTTCATGTCCATTTCGAAATTGTTAATTGATAAGAACTACTTCACTTTCGACAATGTCGTTTACAAGAAAAATGGCTTGGCTATGGGGTCACTGGCATTTTGGCAGAAATGTACTTGGATTTTCTGGAGCATACAACAATTGAAAACGATGAAAAGTTTAATAATATTAAGTTGTGGGCTAGATATGTAGGGTTTCTTTTGTTTGTTTCTATTTGCTTTACGTCGCTCCGACACAGATAGGTCTTATGGCGACAATGGGATAGGAAAGGCCTAGGAATTGGAAGTAAGTGGCCGTGGCCTTAATTAAGGTACAGCCCCGGCATTTGCCTGGTGTGTGATACGTTTATCATCATCGATGAACGCTCTATCGATGCACCGAATACCCTTATAAACCTTAACGTAGATCCTCACATCAAATTCACAATAGAATCGGAAATTAACAGCTCTATCAACTTCTTAGATTTAATGATTACTAGGCTCCCCTCTTCAATCTCATACAAAATTCATAGGAAACCCACCCACACACCAACAACAATAAATCAAGACTCAGTACATCCCCATTCTCATAAATGCGCCACATACAACAGCTTGGTTGATCGCACGTTTAAAGTCCCCATGTTAAAAGCAGACCTGAACAAGGAACTATATATTATATGTTCGATCGCTAGATTAAACAGTTTCGATGAGGTAAGTTCAGACATCGTCCTAAATCAAATTTAATAAGACAAATCTAAACTCAATTTATTTTCGGCCTTTACTTTTAACAACAATACTTGCCTTGCTATTTGCTTTACGTCGCACCGACAAAGATATGTCTTACGGCGACAATGGAAAGGAAAGGCCTGGGAATTAGAAAGAAGCGGCTGTGGCCTTAATTAAGGTAAACCCCTAGCATTTGCCTGGTATGAATATGGGAAACCACGGAAAACCATCTTCAGGGCTGCCGACAGTGGGGCTCGAACCCACTATCTCCCGATTACTGGATACTGAACATTAAAACAAGAATAATAGTTAGCACCACCTTTCCAATACTTATCTTTCTTTATATTTAGGAAATAAACATTACAACAAGCGTTGTAAGATGGGACATGTTTCGCTTAACAGTCGTAAGCATCATCAGGCGAAAATAAATCTTAGCCTGAAGTTAGGTCAGGGCCCTGAACCTAGTGTCCTTAACATATATGGCACCCTAAGAATCAACATTTATATTTAGAAAATGAAAATAGGCTTAAAACTAGTGTGAAAAAACATAGAATGTTACAACATGGCTAAGAGAAAAAACACAATCGAGTTGAGACAGAGGATAAGAACAGAAAGTACAATACAGAGCTGGTAGTGAAATTATTAAAATCATTAGGATATCATTGTTACCAGTCAGTCAATCAGAATGTTCAAACTTAAAAACAAGAGTGAAAATATATGAGTGTTCATCATGGCTGAGTTAGAAAAAACACGTAATAGTGTTACAACAAAATTCATAACTATAAGTAAACGTAATAGTGTTGCCAGAGGTTAAAAACATAAGGTACAACACAGAGCTGGCAGTGTAATAATCAAACTCATGGCTGCCAGTCAGTTAATAAGAATGTTCATACATAACAAAACATGATGGTTATATTCTTTTTAGTGAAGAAATAATTAAATCCCACTCTTGTATAGATACGTAAGAAATGGCGAGAGAAATCATATATTGTAGCAGACATGGAGTAGTAACACTTCAAACAGGATTGAGAACGCCTGAAGCCGCTTCATTTTTGCTGGGAGTTCAAGACCAAAACGGGAAAAAATAAGAATTTTGAATTTCTCTTCTCTGAGCCAAGGCCTAGTCTTTGCCCTGTTCTTAGCGTTTGGCTTATTCAACTTTTGCTGTATCTTACATATTTGACGCAAATATTTTAATAATAACGTTGCATTTATACATAGTTTTCTCATATAAATGCCTCTTAAGTTCTTCTTTCTTTACTTCTACATAATTCTCAACCGTAATTGAGACAATTACGCCTACACATACTAATAATAGTAATAAATAGAATAATAATAATTTGCGCGCAGCACGATCACAAAGACGTTTTACTAACAACAGTTTTGCCGGTGTGGTTTCAGTCAAGGATTCTAAATAGGCCATCAGTTTGTCCAGCTGCATTGTTGCCTCTCTGTGAGTCATTGTTTCTTCTGATGGAGCGCTGGTTTCATTTTCGAATTCACCATCAATGAATTAATAGTGTGTTGCATTCAGAAGAGCGTGGGTTCGAATCCCACCTCGGCCATCCTGGGAATAGTTTTCCACGGTTTCCAATTCTCAATTCCAGGGGAACGCTGGGACAGTACCTTTTGATAGACCGTGGCCGAATTACTTCCAATTCTTGACCTTAACCCGCCAGTGGTCGCTATATGAGCAAAATGCTCACGGTCATTGAAAATCATCTGTTCTTTTATACAGCCTGTAGTTTCGAATTTGAGCCCTGTTGTACTTTCGCACTGCAGTTTTGAGAGAAGGATGGATGCATTGAAACGCACATCTCTGACCTTGAGAGGGGACAGTGAGGGAGGAATTATCAGCGACCATCAACGGTGAGCATTTTGCTTCACGTGCGACCAGTCATGTTGGCGCTATTTTCTGTATGTGTGATAGTTTCGCTGTTGTTGAATGTTGTTTCATAGTTGAAACAGTTCTTTCAACTTATTGTATTAATGTGTTGCATAATTAGTGTGTGACGATGGCTTCAAGTCGTGACATTTTAGCTTAGTTTGATGAAATTCGTAGAGATCAACTTGAGGGCTAGAACAGGGACATGGTCAGTGAAAGTGAACAAGTGAACATAAAATGGATACTGAACAGTCCGAAACGGAAGAATGTGCTGATGAAACCGTACCTGGAGAGCAATCTGTAGCTCGCAAATAACATATGTTGGAGGTAAATGAGAATTTCATGTTTAGTGACAATGTTTTTACACCCGTCCTGTGATCAGGAAAGGTCAGCTTAGATAACTTACTTTGGCTTGTCAGCGGTGCTCTCTAAAATATTTGCACAAGTTCTTCTTTTCTTCAACAGAGTATCCACAAATTATCTTAAACTCGGGGTTCAAATGGGATCAGGAATACAACTGGGAGTGATATCATCACGAAAGACTAATAAGTTAAATAAATATAGAATATTCTAATATCCTATTTTTAAAACAAAATAATAAGCCACCAGATCTTATAAATAAAGTTGTAGGGGGTCCGCTGTCTGTAATTTCGTTTATTTTGCCAATTTTTCAGATATTTATCCGTTCTAGGTCAACTCAAGACCGAATCGGTGGTTTTTACTTTTCGTGTCTGTTTGTTTGTTTGTTTGTTCCACCTTCACGGCAAAACGGGTGTCTTCCTTTGAGGAAATATTCTAAGCTATGCAAGTGTATAACTTTCGACCCCGGAAAATATCGAAATATGGATGTAATTTTAATGACGGTGCACACCTTCGTTTCGGGATGATTGGTGGCTAATCTGTAAGTCTTATCACAAATCAGAAAGCACAATCGCCTTTCAGTTTGGAGAGATCTACAACTTTGGTCCTATGACTTTTTATCGTATTTCTATTCCTTATACGTTAAATAGAGCTGTATTTCTTGATTTCAAGTTAATTTTGTACTTTCACACGTATATGTTAACATTAATTTGGCACACTTATAGGAAAGATAGAATCATGACATTCGGCACGCAAATTGGCATGACCAGTGGCAATGTGATAGCCAAATTTGATGATTCTATCTGTCACATGAGTATCACAAATATAAAGTAGTATGCAAAAACTGTACAAAATTTCACACCCAATGATTCTAACTTAATCTAAACCATAAATATAGGAGATACGAGAAGATGTCATGGGACCAACCATGTAGAACACTGAAAGAGGCGTCTTATGGTGAGGTCCATTTGCAGATATGTCGCAGAGTTTCAAAGCAGTAACTCTCAAAATAAAGGTCTGCGCTTCTAGAGTGTCTGTACATTGACTATTTTGGCGACATTTCTGTACAGTTATCCGTTTCAGGTGTAATAATGACCATCTGCATATTTTTAGCTTTGGTGTCTGTTTTTCTGTTTGTCTGTTTGTCTATAACTTGGAAACTACTGGATATATTTCCACCAAAATTCATATTTAGAATCCACCTGTCCTTGGGTAGGTTTCAGGGCAAATATTGTTTCTAAATCCATGAAATGACTGGAGGGTTTGTACGAAACCGAAACCGTGATTTTGCACTCCCTCAAAATATACACAACCAAACTTAATAGAAATCTACCTGCCTTAATGGAAATTAATTTTTAAGCCTTTTTTCTCATGTGCATCATTTCGATAAGAGGATTTATAAGGGAGATATCCTTAACCGGACTTAACTTAAGAACGGGCGCGTGTTGAGCGTATTTCTTACAACTTGAAAACTATTGAAGATATTTGAACCAAACTTTATATTTAGCATCCACCTTTCCAAAGGTAGATTTTAAAGGTCAATAACATTTCCTGTTCCTGGAATGGACTGGCGGTTTATAGGGAACCGAAATAGTGAATTTACTCTTCCACAATATATAGAATACATGACCAACCTGACTGGAAATCGACCAAATTTGTTGGAAATCCATTTCTAAAACTATTTTCATGTGTATTTTTTCGACAGAAAGATTAATAAGGGAGATATCATGAATGGTCGGTTTTGCAGGGTAAGTCCAGCAGACATAGACCAAACGGTGTTGTACGTGGAGCAGTTTCCTTATCTATATAAGTAAAATCCTAACTGTGTGCCTGTACGTTGACTATTTTGGTGAAATGTTCGCACAGCTACGCGTTTAAGGGGTAATAATAACAACCATCTGCATAATTTTTTGGTTTAGTTTCCTGAAAGTCCTAATGTTAACCCTCCTCGCCCAAAATCCACATTGCGGCATAATCTGCCAGGCGAACAAGAAAACAGAAATTTGGCATAATTATACATTTTAGCCTGTAACGGACAGAACATTTCCAAGACCTTTAGATTTTTCACTTTTCCCCCGAAGAATTCGAAATATGGAGGCAATTTTAATTATGGTGCAGATCTTCGCGAAGTCCTATCACATAAGGGAATGCACAATCTCCATTCAGTTTGGAGTGATCTACAACCTTGGTCTTATGACTTTTTGTTGTATGTGTATCCCTTTTACGTTTGATTTTTGTCTATTTCTCGACGTTAAAGTAAATTTGGACTTTTCACATGCATAATTCATACTTTCAATCACTTATAAGAAAGATAGAATCATCAAACCCTACACGAAAATTGGCCCACCCAGTAGCCATATGTGAGCCAAATGCTATGTATGTAGCTGTCACATAATTATCTGAAAAGTAATGCAATGTGAGATAATCTTACAAAAATTTTACCCTATTCAACATTTCCAACTCAATCGGACCCATGAATAGATCAGATATCATACAACCAGCCATTTAGGCCGCTAAATTTGACGTCTTATGGTACAATCCTTTGTCGATATGACGTCCGTTTTGCAGCATTCAATTTGTAAATGAAGGTCTGCAATATTTTAAGCATGCACATACAGTACTTTCTTATGTCGATCTATAAATATTCACTGATGTCGTCTTGTAGCGATCGAGAATGGGTGTGTCTGCTATTGTAATCAGTACTCCCCACACTGACTTTGACTGGCAGTAGGAATGGGGTCCTTCTCCAATTCCTGTGTAACTGGCATTAATAGGGCAGGCCTACCATTGTAATGAATAATTCACTTCTCGATTTGACTTGCAGAAGGCAAGGGAGCATGTGGTTTTGTTCAAAACTCCCCTTAACCGATTGTGTTTGGCTGTAGGCAAGCGTTCCCGCAGTTATAAACAGATGTACCCATCTAAAATGTGACTGGTATTAGGCATACTGGCCTGCTATTTTGATGGAAACTCACCAACTTAGTGTGACCGGCAGTAAGCTGGCTGGCAGTTGGAAAAGGGGCCTCTCATTATAATAACTGCACAACTCAATTTTGACTGGTTGTAGGGAAGTTTCCTGCCATTATAATAAAAACTCCTCAATTTGTAATATGTCTGGAAGTAGGAAAGGGGGACTGCCATTGTAACGGAAACTCCCCAAATCGATTGTGACCGCGCAGTAGGCAACGGGGCCTGCAATTATGTAAACTTCCCAACTCGATTGTGAATGGCAATAGGCAAGTGAGCCTGTCGTTATCATCACAAATCCGTAACAAGCACTTTACATTAGAAACAACGTATGGGGACCTCTCTATGCTGTTTCTCGGATAACGCTAAGAGACATGCTATTTTAAAACAATCTTATTTACTGCATGTACAGTATTTACGTCAATATTCGTATACAAGGCAGAATACCGTAGCGAAGCATGGGTACATTTGCTAGTTCTTATACAGAAGGTGAAAATACACCATATTTATTATATAGAAATTGATGAGGAGGACAAATTCTTACATGTGTTCATCAGGAACATTATAATGTTTTACCTGCACTAAAACTTCTAGCCAATCACGTTCCTCAACTGGATTCATTCCTTAAAAAATATACCTTCCTAAAAAATTGTATTCTATTTATCTTGTGTAACTTCTATTATTCATAGTACGAACTCAGATAAATAATATCCAACCTGTCTTCAACTTATAAATATATAATGTACATACAATTCTGAGTTTTTAGGTAGATGTTCCTAGCCTGAACATCCATCAGGTTTACGGTATTCCCTTTATGTTACCGTTAATGTACCTGACTTTCAATCTATTCTCCTTTTTCAAGAAAACATCATCCTTCGGACTTTATATTCATTACATTTCTGGTTAGGTTTACGAAGTTAATTAAACCAGTTCTTATTTTCGTTTTCAAGTGTTTGAGAACACTGAGATAACTGAGATCATTAAAATCCTTGGAATTATTGATACCGGTATCGTTGAGATTATTGCTGCTCTTTTTCTCTAAAATTAATTATTCCTACACTTGAATACCTCTATCAAGCTGAGATGATTGAAAATTCCTTCTAGGTTTGATGTTTTGGTTTTAAAAAATATTAAAATATATTATTGTTAATTTGAAAGAGATTTTCATAGTTATATATAGTACATATATTTGGACTGCGAAAATTCAAGACTGTAATAACAGCACTAATAGTAGACTGCATCAAAATTATGTGAAGACATAAACGAAATAGGCTTCTGCCCATACTTCTGTTGCTTGAAATAAACCCGCAAGAAATGTTCTGAAAGCCTAAAAGTACATGAAATACCAATATAGATATGATAATCTTAGTCACATAATTGACAATCAGCTTCCCTCATTTGCTTAGCTACATTGATAAACTTAATTTAGGAATCTCATTTTAAAGATTCTATTTTATCACTTCATGCAGAACACTGAAAGAGAAATACATTGTAAACTGCCAATATCCTGTACCGCCGTCATGTATTTGTGAAAAATTGGGACATTATAAAGTATTTGCACACAGAAAGTTCACAGGCTGTGACATACAATATCAACATAGTACCATGTAAGCAATACTTTTCATATTTTTTGCCCGTATTGATGGATATAACTCACTTTAAACAATCTTAGTGTGTAACTTGATGTTTTATTTCACCTAATCAATACATATATTTTATACGAATAAGACTAGTTTCAACCGTATGACTCGGTCATCTTCAGCTATTCATTTAAACAAGTTATTCATTCATTCGTTCATTCATTATTTATTTATTTATTTATTTATTTATTTATTTATTTATTTACCATAAACCTTTACAGTATCTATGGAAGGCCAGGGGAAAAGGACAAGCCCCTCTACACGTTGTGCCTCTTGACCTTTGAAATAATTACCTAAATCCTAAAGTGAAACAGTCATATACCCTATTTACAGGTAAAGTAACAAAGTATAGCCTAATATATACATATTTCTCATTTATACAACCTTCCACTCCCTTGTTCATTCTTCCACATATTCACATGCATTTCTCACCGTATGTGTTTCCTAACATAACATTTAACTATATTTACATTTCTACATTTAATGTTGGCGGGTAGATCGTTCCAAAGCCGTGCTGAACGAGCAAAGAAACCTAGCTTGTAGGACTCAGTTTGCGCAAAGGGGGGTAAAAGACCCACCCCTTTGCCTCTACGGACGGAGCTGTAAGAAAAGGAGAGTCGAGGGAATGGTAAAAGGTGAATGTCGCTTTGTTTACACAAGGAGGCGATTGACGGGAGGGAAGACAGGCAACTGTTCTTGTTAATTAGTCGTTCAGCGTGACGTTGGATTCCTTCTAGTTTGTGAAGGTTAGCTGCAGTGGTAGGGTGCCAGGCAGGTAGACCATACGTTGGTATAGGTCTCACTAGTGTCAGGTAAGCCGTCCGTAGAGCATTCGACTTGTACCCACGGGGGCTTCTGTGCATAAAACTGAGCACCCTGGCAGCTTTGCATCTCACTCCCTCTGTTTGTGTGTTCCATTTTAGTTGTTCAGAAATGGTTATTCCTAACAAATGCATAGTTTTAACTCGCTTAATATGTACATTATTAATGTTATATATACATTCTTCTGGGTGTCGAGACCTACTTAACCTAATGTATTTATATTTGTCAGCATTAATGCTGAGACCGTTGACGTAACACCACACCGCTATAGTGTCCAAGTCAGACTGTAACTTCAGACAATCATCTGCACATTGTATATCCCTGTACATTACAGTGTCATCAGCGTACTGAGCTATGGTTGAGGTCACACATTTAGGTAAATCAGAGACAAATGCATCAAATAATAAAGGTCCGATGACGGTGCCTTGACATACTCCTGAAGTTACTTTAACGGTTGATGATCGAACTTCATCAAACACAACACGTTGTGTTCGACCCTCGAGAAATGACCGCAACCATGCCGGTACACTTCCCCTAACATTCATCTGTCTTAATTTTAACAAAAGTCGTTCATGAGGGATTTGATCAAAAGCTCTAGCCCAGTCCAAAGCCATGCAGTCAACCTGAACAATTTTAGATTTCTCCAGAGAGAACTGCCACTCATCAATAACCTTTGTTAATAAAGTATTACAGGATCTTCCTGGAAGAAAACTGTGCTGGCTTTCACTTAGCAGATTACCTTCGCGGAAGTATTCCCGTATATTAGAGGCTACTAGTCGTTCCATACATTTACATACGTGGGATGTGAGAGACACTGGCCGATAGTTGTCAATGAGTGCTTTGTCCCCTTTCTTGAAAATCGGAACTACATCAGCACACTTCCAATCTTGGGGTAGTGATCCACAGTGAAGCGACAGGTTGAATAGTTCGCAGAGAGATGGTGCCAGTGACTCAGCGCAGTCACGGAGTATATGGCTGGGTATTTCATCAGGGTCGCTCACCGCGTGGGGTCGAATCCTCTTCAAACTTGCTAGTATCTCAAGTTCTGAGAAATAGAGGCTGGTGAGAGGGAGGGGTGGTACGGGTGTGTTGGTTATGTACATGTCCCCAGCTGATTGTGCCTGGGAGAAATTCCCTTTAAATTTCCCACTGAAGGCTGAGGCAATGTCTGCGGGCATGGAGATGGATTTACCGTTAGCTTGAAAGGAGCTTGGTGCAGCGCTGCCACAGTTCCTTTTTAGTAGCTTCCACAGCTCTTTGGTATCTGAGCAAGCCTTGTGAATATACTGATCGTAAGCCTTCTTGATCCTATTCTTAGTGTCTTTGCGTGCGGATTTGTACTTTTCCCACGCTTGTTCAGTTTGGCACTGTTTCCACTTTTTTAAATAGATTGTTCTGTTTCCTTATTAACTTCAAAAGTTCTTTCTTAATCCACGGGCCTTTTTTCTCTCTTTTTGAAGTTGCTTTTCGGTACAGTTTGGTCAACACACCAGAAAAATGTATTTTTCCAGGCGAGCCACAAAGTCTACGTCACAGGTTGATAAGGAGGTTGGAGGTGATTCAGTAGTAAGATGGAGAGGGATTTCCAGTCAGCTTTCCTGAAGTTATATTGAGGCCTGAATTTGTGTTTGACAGGTTTTCTGCAATCTACGGTTGCTTGAATGGCGTGGTGATCACTGAAGCCGGGTATGACTTCAACTCGAGATACTGAGGAGGGATGATTGGTGAAAAATAGATCTAATATAGAACGGGATGTTTTGGTGATACGTGTTGCTGCTAAAACAAGCTGTTCTAGAAAGAGATTGTAGAACGCTGTTAGGAATGTGTCTGCCAGTGGATTTCCAGGGATGGGAGCGGAATCACGGGTCCATATTATGTCCAGTTTAAAGTCACCTGTGAGGTAGACGGCATTGTACTTGTGCTGAATGAGTTGCATACGTCTTAGAGATTCCAGTAATCCTTCATTTATACAGGGCTTGGATTTCGGAGCCCGATATATGCTACTTATCAAGAATTTGTTGCCCCTACATGTCACCTCCACCCATAGAGCTTCACTGTCAGCTTCCAAGTATCCAAGTCGGATTAGTTGTAATTCCGGTCGTATAGCCAGGAGAACACCCCCTCCAGATGTCCAGGTTCTATCTTTCCTGAATAACAAGTATGGTTGTGGAAATACTTCACCATTATAAGTAGCACTGCTCAACCACGTTTCGCAGACACGATTGATCGTACAATACTTGCCAGTGATGTTCTTATCTCCTACTGTCTCCTATAACCCATTACACTACGGGCATTAAATGAGAGAATGGTGATGTTTTGGGGGCCCTGTACACTGGTAACCGAGTCATTACTATTTACAGAGTTATTTACATAATTTACTTTGTCTGGAACTTAGAAGAACAAGTCCGATGGTAGCGGGAGACAACACTTCCAGCACTGCCAAGATGAAAAGCCACATTTAATGTTATGGTAATCAGATGGAGAGATTTTGGCGCAGGTCTTATGCGTGGACATTTCACACGACACACACTTCACGTACAGCTGATTGATGCGACATTCTATGTTACTCACATTTCTCTTCGGAGGTCCTGGATTTGTTTCTACATCTCCACACGCAGCTATGGTCAGGAGAATGAGTTGAAATGTTGAAGAGGGTGGTCTGGCAACCCAGCGCCTCGCTTGAAGCGCACTGCCAGTACCAGCGGTCACGTACACATTTTCACTGGCACACCATCTTAAGCACGATACTTCACAATTTTTCACAATTAGCAAGTTCTCTTGGAGGATTGAACTGCTAGCACACTCACTGAACACCACACCATTAAAGATCACTTTGTTATTTCCACACGTGACGCGTTTAACCACTAGTAAACAAGAAAATACGGAGCACTTGGAACACATTAAAATTAAAAATTAAATAATTGAAAAAGAGGTTCAACCTATTCAATACATAAAAGAAAGAAATGTAGTGATTACATTCTTATTTAATAGTAACTATAAATGGGACCGGTTTTGACCCTAGTCCAGGTCATTGTCAGCCGTAAAAACATATAAAACAATGCATATGAAAAAGATTAAGTGAACTCTGGATCGGTATAAGATGAAACATAAATTAACGATGGGGGTAGAAATTGTGAGTCACTTAAAAGAAAACAGTACGTAATATTAAGAATGGTAGTATGGCACACGCAATGATAGGCGAAGTCTCACAATGTTTATGAATATTGGAGAACGGTCAAATGGGTCAATTTCCACACTCTGTCAGGCACAAAGTCACAACACTATCAAATAATATATGAAGATCATAAATAACTTGAAGTCGCAGATGAATAGATTTGTAGAAGCAAACCGCCAGCTCCCGGTGATCAGCGCGGCACATTCAAGGTCATGCGCTGCGGTCTCGAACGCAGCGCATGACCTTGAATGTGCCGCGCTGATCACCGGGAGCTGGCGGTTTGCTTCTACAAATCTATTCATCTGCGACTTCAAGTTATTTATGATCTTCATATATTATTTGATAGTGTTGTGACTTTGTGCCTGACAGAGTGTGGAAATTGACCCATTTGACCATTCTCCAATATTCATAAACATTGTGAGACTTCGCCTATCATTGCGTGTGCCATACTACCATTCTTAATATTACGTACTGTTTTCTTTTAAGTGACTCACAATTTCTACCCCCATCGTTAATTTATGTTTCATCTTATACCGATCCAGAGTTCACTTAATCTTTTTCTTTTTCATATGCATTGTTTTACATGTTTTTACGGCTGACGATGACCTGGACTAGGGTCAAAACCGGTCCTATTTATAGTTACTATTAAATAAGAATGTAATCACTACATTTCTTTCTTTTATGTATTGAATAGGTTGAACCTCTTTTTCAATTATTTATTTTTAACGTTAATACTTTCAATACGGAACAATGAAATTTTTCTTTAAATAAACACTTGGAACACATGTCGACCCGCCATCTTGGACCCTTTAAATAAAATGATACAATCATTAAATAAAATGGGGTTTGTAAACCCTGAGCTAAAAGTATAAATACATTGTAAAATACTTCAGTCCACATTAAAATTTTTGAATTTTCACTTGACACTAGTCTTCTGAAATAATGAAAATAGACTAGTTCAAAACTTGATATGAATGTTCCAGTTGTGTACAGGTTGCATCATACAAACTAACAATGTTTTAAAATATTCAAAAGATTATGTACAAATTACTGGCAAAATTGATTGATCATTTTGGCTACTTAGTTGTTTTATGAACTACATACATCAAATTTATACTATAGATCATCAGTAGACAGTGATATACATGTTACTCTCATGGGTCTCACTGTGTTCCAGATGAAATAATGTCTTCATGGCCTAATTTAAACTACTTGTTTTGAATATCTTAACAACCATTATCAGGTTGGAGTCAACATGTAGTCTTCTGTTGTTGAACTTATGAACCAAAAAGACGTCATGACTTGATTAAACAGAGATGAGGACCAAGTAATAAGTCAATGCCGTTGTTGTTTTGCGTTCAGAAGACTGATAAGTGTTAACCCACTGAACTGCAATTTTTCTTGAAAATAAATATGCACTTTTGCTACAGCAAGTTAACACACTGAAACACAGTTCACATTCTAACAATAGTTCAACACAGTATGGTAGATCTTAAAACACTCGTCTACATGCACTGCCACCTTACACTTATCACACTCATAATCGGATTCACCGCTGTTATTTCTCTTGGGATTTTTTCCTCTGCGGTCATAGCAGAACTTGCACCTTCTGGATGGAGATGCCTTGCTTGCTGTTGCTGTTATTTTGACAGGGAAGTGACTGCAATGTTTTCCTTGTAACCTCATTGGTGTACTTCCTGCACTGGGCTGGACTCTGGTTGGATAATCAGGCAGAAAAATATCCTCCAAAATTTGCTCTGCAACATCAACCCTGAATCTGGAAAAGCTGGGCTTCCTTTTTCCAGGATTCAGCATGTGATGAATGAATTTCCAGTTTGGACGTACAGTTCCAATGGCATTGGTATTTTTCATTATCAGGTCCCTGAAAAGATTAGGTGAACAATACCAATTGTCCACATGAATAGTACTGCATAATCCTAGCAATTCGTCACACATTTCAAGAACAATTGCCTCACTACACAGTAGTCTTCTGGCATCACCTGTCCCATCTACGTACTGAGGTTCTTTACCAACATATATACGAAACTTCCCGCAATAGCTAGTGTCAGAGCAGCAGACTTTATAGAATTTTATACCGAAACGTGCTCTTTTTGTAGGGTTGAATTGAACGAATGCCAAACGCCCCCTGATCTTCATTAGACTTTCATCAATACTTATTCTTTTTCCAGCTTATCACGCTGGGTTTCTGGAGAATATGGGGCAAAATGCAAATATCTAGATATGATACTGAAACGTCCATGAGACATGATTTCTGAAAATATTGGCGTTTCTCTAACCCTTCTCTTAGTCCAGTATTCTTGAACCAAAGACTTTTGAGCCTGAGACATCAATATAAATAACGCAAAATGAGCCTTTATTTCATCCTTTGTTACAGGAAACCAGTTCTATTTATATATATATATAATTCGCTGGGGCCATCAAGGACCACGTTAAGTCTTGTTGCATTTGACACTGAACTTTGCCTTCTTTAGAGCCCAAATTTCCCTCATTCTTTGTGAGCGGGCCTGCTTACGCTCCTCTGTCCAAGGGGCACCGTGTCTTCTCTTCGGTTGCTCGTCTCGGTTTAGCCCGTTCGTCAATATTTTCTTGCGGAAGAGATCTCTGTTAAGGGCGTCTTCAGCTGAGATATGTAGCATTTGCAGGTCTTCTTTGGTATTTCTAAACCAGGGAATTGTGGTTTTGGGGTTTGAATCAAAAAAGTGAAAGATTTCTTTAGTTAACTTTCTTCCGTCCATTCTTTTCAGATGACCGTAAAATCGTGCCCGTCTTTTTCAGATTGTGTCGGTAATTTTCTCTATTTTGCTATAGACTTCCTTGTTGGATCTCTTTTGATGGATTCCATTTCTGTACTTTGATTCCAAGATTCCTCTCACAATTTTGCGTTCTCTTTTCTCCAGTTCTTCAAGGAGTCCTTTGTTGGCATTTAGAGACAGGGTTTTGGCTGCATATAGAACTATTGGCTTCAGAACTGTTTCATAGTGACGTATCTTGGTGTTTTGGGAAAGGCATTTTTTTGTTGTAGATTGTGCGGGATATTTGGTAGGCTATTTCCAGTTTGCGTACTCGCTCCTGAAGTGCTTCTTTGTCCAGTCCATTTTTCATGATGATCTCACCCAGGTATTTGAATTTGTCTACTCAGGTGATGTCCCCATATTTTGTATGGAGTTTTGGTGGAGCCTCTTTGATGTTAGTCATTACTTCTGTTTTCTCAAACGATATCTGCAAACCAGTTTGTTCGGCAATTTCCTTTAAAATTTCAGCTTGAGCTCTAGCGGTTTCTATGTCGTTTGAGAGAACAGCAATATCATCGGCAAATGCTAAGCAGTCTGTTGCGATCCCTTTGGATTTGGTTCCTATTCTCAATGGACTGTAGTTTGTTTCCTGTAATCTCACCCACCAGGTTCTGATGATCTTTCCAAGAACACAGTTGAAGAGTATCGGGGATAGCCCATCACCTTGTCAGACTCCTGTTTTGATGTCAAAGGAATGCGAGAGACATCCGTGGAACTTCACCTTGGATTTTGTATCGGTCAGGGTGGCTCTAATTAATGCCAGCAGTTTCAAATCAACTCCAAATTCAGTTAAGATGTTTAGCAGGACTTCCCGGTCAATGGAGTCGTACGCTTTCTTAAAGTCCACAAAGACAGACACATACTGCTTGGACCTTAGTGTACAATATCTGATGATCGTTTTGAGATTTTGGATCTGTTCAGCTGTTGAGCGACCTTTTCTGAACCCTCCGTGGTATTCACCTATTTGATCGACTTGTGCTTCCAAATGCTCCAGGATGGCAAGTGATAGAATTTTGTAAGTCACGGGCAGCAAAGATATTCCTCTGTAGTTGTTGATGTTCTTCATGCTGCCTTTTTTGTGTAATGGATGGATCAAAGCTATTTTCCAATCTTCGGGTAGGATCTCCATGTTCCAAATTTCGTCTATTTGCTTTTGCAAGATATCAAGTGATTCCTCTGGGGCATATTTCCATAGTTCTGCTACTACTGAGTCTTCCCCCGGCGCTTTGTTATTTTTGAGACGGGAAATGTGGCGCTTGATTTCATCTCTGTCGGGTGGTCTGGAATCTGGGTACCTGAGTAAGGGTTCCTTGGTCTCAATGGCGCTTTGTGGTTTAGAGCAATTAAGTAAATTCTTGAAGTAATCTGCCAGAATGCTGCAATTTTCTTCATTTGACGTTGCCAGTATGCCGTCCTTTCGCTCAAAGCATAGAGATGGTGGTTTATAGCCAGTGAGTTTGCGTTTGAAGGCTCTGTAGTACTCTCTGCTTTCATTCTTCCTAAAGTTTTGTTCTATCTTTTCAATGAGAGATTTTTTGTATTTACGTTTCTCAGTTCTGAACACCCTAGCTGCTTGGGCACGTTGGGTTTTGTAGGTTTCCCAATCATTTTCTGATTTCGTAGAGTAGTACTGTTTCCACGCATTGAGTCTTTCTTGGAGGACTGATTCGCAGGTACCATTCCACCAGGTATGCTTTTTGCTTCTCTTGATTTCTGCAACGTCTTAGGCGGCCTCAACAAGGAGACTTTTGGCGTTGTTAAAGTCACAGTCATTTGGTCTAGCCTTCTCCTGGAACTCCTCGACCCTTTGCCGAAGTTTATCACTGTCGAAGCGTGTGATCTGTTTGGTTGTCTTCCTTGTGTTTGCGGGAATTGGTTTGAATTTGATAAGAGACATATAATGATCTGAGGCCACATTGATGCCTTTCTTTACCTTGACATTCATAATCTCAGGGCTGTTTCTCCTGGAGATTGCAACATGATCAATTTGGAACTCTCCGAGAGCTTGGACGGGAGAACGCCAAGTCATTTGCTTTCTGGGTAGATGGCGAAAGTGCGTCGACAGGACCTGCAGGTTGTGATTTTCGCAAATGGACACCAGTCTTTTGCCGTTGGGATTGGTTCTTTTGTGAGCAGGATAATTTCCTATAACTTTCTTGTACTTCTGTTCACGACCTAGTTGGGCATTGAAGTCACCCAAAAGAAGCTTGACATGGTGTTTGGGGATTTTGTTTAATTTTTCATCCAGTAGGTCCCAGAAATTATCAACTTCGTCTGGATCAGACTTGTTGTTATCGTTTGTAGGAGCATGTGCGTTAACTAGGGCGTAGGTTTTGTTTGCGCATTTAATTGTGTGTATAGACAATCTGTCATTCACAGGTTTGAAATTTGCAACCGATTTTAGGATCTTGGTTCTAACAGCAAATGCAGTTCCAAGCATCACAG
This sequence comes from Anabrus simplex, assembly GCF_040414725.1. Lineage (NCBI taxonomy): Eukaryota > Metazoa > Arthropoda > Insecta > Orthoptera > Tettigoniidae > Anabrus > Anabrus simplex. The sequence continues at coordinate 354,906,279 of NC_090268.1, read as the reverse complement.
CTCCATTGAGGATTCCTCTTTGTGCTTTGCTCTTGAAAAATCGGTAGCCTTTGGATTCAAAAATCTCTTCATCTGGGTACCTTGTTTCCTGTAGGACCATTATGGATATCTGATTATCGTGAAGAGCTTTGGTGAGGGTTTTCAGCTTGCCAGTTTGTGTAAGTGAATTTATGTTGAAAGTTGCTAGAAAGGTTTTAGATTTTAGCCTGAGTTTTTGACTCTTCGAGGTACACCGAGACGCTCCGACTCGTCTCTTGCATGATGTCTATTTATCATGTTTTTTTTTTTAAAGTGACTTTGAATATCGCGAAGACATTTTGCCGCATTAGCGTTAGTTCAATTCTTAGGCAAGTTCCCAGAATTCGTCAGTCAAAAACTCACCTAGCACTTCAGCCTTCCCTGGATTCTCGCCTAATCTTCTTCCTACCGCAGAGTTCAGTTCTCCATCTATAACACACCACATATTATTTGGTACATTGTCTGTTTGTGCCCACCTCAAGTCTTCTAGGTTATGCACACGCCCAGCTACATCCCAGTCTACATTTTCTTCAATAATGTCATCTAATTCTTCGGAACTACTAATGCTAACGTCACTCGAAGGTAATTCAGTACCACTTTCCTCGGAAAAACCGTCACTGACATTGGTTTCCTCCAAAAAACGTAATATTCGGGCTTCATCAGACTCGGCCATGACCTTCACTCAAGCTTTACGCAGCAATTTACTAGATTATATTTAGACTCTATGGCGGTGAAATATGTAGCTGGAGGGCAAAGATAGCTGAAATACGATTACCAACATCTTGTAGACATGTTGGAATTGCAAAGAAATATCGATATGTATTCGTGGAAACCTCAACAAAGCAATAGAGAGGGAGGACGAAAATTTCCGGCATTGCATTTGTGGGAACCCGCAGACAATGACGGAAATTTCCGTCATTGCAAGGCAATGGGTTAACTAATTTGTTGAATGCATTTCTCACAGAGATGGCCTATGCATGATTGAGGCAGTTGTGGCCTACATAGAACAACAAGATGAGTCCACAGCACACAATTTGCTTTGGAAGTCAGTGGCACAACACAGCAACAAGCAGGAGGGGTAATAAGCTCAAACAATATGGGATTTATTTCTAAAGAAAGGTGTTTTTGTTTGTTTGGTTTTGGGGGGGGGGTCTGCTCTATAAAGTACTGTACATACAGTTCCCATTTGTATCAGACAAGTTGAATTAAACATTTTCATTACATTAGTAGCAATAATTTTATCTCTCCTTACCTGAAACCACAATTTGCTACACATTGTCTTATCTAAATGTTTTTGTCTTCGAGGTACCCTTGGTCGCAGTGTTATCTTCATCTTTTTCAGTTCACACATTAACTCCACTGTCTTGAATCACATCAGCAGAACTACACATACTGTAGACTCTTCTTCATGGATAAGCAGGTTTGTACTGTAATATTGTTGTGGTTTGGCACATGTATGGCAGTATGCTTATTATAGGCTGTATGGCACCCAGATTTATCATCGATTGGTAAGGCTTAGCCTCACATAAAAATGTTTTGCTACGAGTTTCCTCTTGTTTAATCTAGTGATACAAAAGTTGGCTATTTTTGCATATCTTAAATTACAAAGGTATCGTATTTCATTTGAGTAATTTATTACCTGTTAGACTTTTTTTCTTTTTTAGATTATACGAGTATTGCCCCGTGATGATTTGATATGGCTGATGATCATAGAGAAGAGGATTGTTAAAAATCAAGGAATTGTATTGCAGAAACCTGTGTATGCTGCTTATTACTGGGGAGAGAGATATTTGTTTCTCGCAAATCACAAACCTTTGATAATTAAGGTAAGAACATTCCAGATTATTTAGTGGTATTCCCCGTGTTCTCTTTTCTTTATTTTTAAAATTATTTCTCTTGATAAATCTCAAGGAAAATTTGAAATAAACTTTTTTTTTCCATAGCCCAGACAGTTATTGGCCTCTCTCTGGTGAATAATATTGAGAATTTTCCCTGACAAAAGCAGAGGTTATATATGGGCCCTCTGGTTTCACCATTCAGTTTACTGTATTTCCTAAAGTTTTATACTTCCCCCTGGCTTTTCGAGTCAAAGAAAATGAAAAACTTAAGCTTGCATATATGATCCTCAATGTAATTCATCAGAGAAGAACGATGATATCACTTGCAAAAATTTATGAATAGTTTTCTGTTCGACCCCTGCAATGAAAACACAAATCAGTCGTGCAGTACGTCTGTATTTCGTTGTTAAGAAATATCCGCCTCCGTAGCATACTGCAGCTCCGATGACGTCGCTCAAATATGTAGTTACAGTGATTAAACTTTTTAGAGTCCACCTATTCAATACAGTAATAATGTTGTCTAGATGTAATTACAATATTCTAAATTTATTCGGGACTAGTATCAACGCATTTTTGCGTCATCCTCAGCTGTACAAAAAACTTGGAAAACAGGCAATTATATAAATCCCATGATAAATATTAACCTATTTACATAAGATAAAAACCCTATGACGTCTACATTAAAACATCACATGATAAAACCTTTGAATTGTAATGTTTAACTATTCTTTCTTTTCGATCAAGTTGAAAACTTGCGAGTCAAATGTACTGGATATTGAGTAACAATTGTCAAGTTGATTCAAGTCCTTATGGACATACAATACTGAGTTCAAAATATTTTGTTTGCAATCTACAATAATAAAATAGCTTGTATTTTAAAACATTTTGTACATTAATTCAATTATAGTTCTTAAACTGTGTTTCTCACTAGGGGCCTTCTGAAAATAAACATGAATAAAATCAGCTGAATAAGATTTGAGTTTGACGATATTCTTCTATGTCTAAAAGCCTTTGAGGTGGAATCACATAAAAAGATCCTTAAGATGTAAACAGGAACTGCGTTTCCCAGTTCAAATGTGGAACCTGTGAATAATAAATGCTGATAGTAATTCTAAGTGGAAAGTTATAAGGCCCTACTCAACAGTATAAGTTTTTATAAGACTCACCCCAAACGTACGTAGATTGAACGTAGTGCAAATGAAGTGCAATGAGCAGCGAGCGACTTGGGTCAGGTAAGCATATCTGGACAGCAACAAGGAGGGGCGATAGGGGTAGGCAGAAGAAGGGAATATGGAGGGGATCCGAGATGTAATTACAATATTCTAAATTTATTCAGGACTAGTTTCAACACATTTTTGCATCATCCTCAGCTGTACAAAGAACTTGGAAAACAGGCAATTATATAATTCTCATGATAAACATTAACCTATTTACATAAGATAAAAACCCTATGACGTCTACATTAAAACACCACCACATGGTAAAACCTTTGAATTGTAATGTTTAACTATTCTTTCTTTCTGAGCAAGTTGAAAACTTGCGAGTCAAATATACTGGATATTGAGTAAGAATTATCAAGATGATTCATGTCCTTGTGGTCATACGGTACTGGTGGTTTGGCACGCTTTTTACAGGACGGCTTTATTCGGAAGGAGTGGCTTCCGCTACACATACATCAACTGGGAATATCAGAGACCATCTCCAGAAACCATTTGGGAATGGATTCACACTGGGGACTCTCTAGTCAGGAACAAAACTATTTTTAAAAGGTTCAATTCAAAAAGACAGGACCTCGAATGTTAGCAATGGCAATGAAGATTACGTCATTTGGGATGACGACAACACTGGTTGTAGAGAAGTTGGCGGCACAAGATGACGATAATTCAAATGAAAGCACTGATTAGGTTTATTCTGTGATAGGCCTACTGCTCAACTGACAGAGACAAATTACTGGCCCTTAAGTTCTTTTGTATTCAACCTAATATTGCATTATGCGATAAATAAACTGTATGTCCAATCCTTATCCCTTTTCTCTACAGGGTTGAGTATGAAGTGAAATGAATCTCCGTAGTGAGTCTTGCGACCGGAGGCAGTTCCTGACTTCAACTCATCAGAGGAGCTAATGAGGTGAAACGAATGAAGTGATATGAGTGACTAAAACTGACTATATTTACTGTATTTGTAGGCCTAAAAGTAATGTGTTCACCATTAGTTTCTTTATTTTTTTAAATTATGAAATTCTGCCTTCCAATGAAGGTAGCCAGTAAGACTCAGAATAGTCACAAATTTGTTAAGGAATAATGTAGAACACATACATGTAGGCCTACAGTTCATAGTTGTTTATTCCCAGAAGTCGCTAGACAAAATGGAAATACAATAATTCCATAAAAATTGGCAGTGGGCTTGAATAAATTAATGGAAAATTTAAAATTTACCTTTCGAGAAACAGACATACCATTCACAAATACAGTGAAATTAATAATAAATTATAATTGTGAGAAAACTGGATTAAAAGGAATAGATCTGACTGGAATAAAATAATGATTTTTGAGTTTTATGTTCAGGCTCTAGAAAAAAATGAATGAGTTGATTGTACGGTATGTTCACATTTAATATTTTATCAGAATTTTAACTTATCAAAATTATCACAGCTCCACCTCTCATGTAGATACAAACCCTGTGGATACCCACAATGCCAGGCTAAGTAGTTCAGACAGTAAAGTGCTGGCCTTTTGTGCCCAACTGGGTGGGTTCGATCCTGTCTCAGTCTGGTGGTATTTGGAGGTGCTCCAATATGTCAGCCTTGGGTTGGCAGACTTACTGGCACGTAAAAACTCCTATGGAACAAAATTCCGGCACCTTGATGACTCTGCAAGACGTAAAAGGCATCTCCTCCTTCAATATTGATGAAGATCTCAACAGTCTCAACCAAAGTGAGAGAAAACTTCTTTCCGTTAGACATCTGGGCAAGAGGAAGCAAACTACTGTACTGGACTATTTCAGAAAGTGAAGATTAATATGTTTAATCTCATGGTTCTCATGCTCTATTTTTCACAAATCACTTTAAAATAATGTTAGGTCTCTGTTCCTTCAATATAAAACTGCAAGTCAGTCATACCTATTTCTCTTCTCCTTGCTGCAGGTTGTGCTCCCAATGGTCCACTAAGGAATTTGTTACGTCTGCTATTTTGTAAATATTTTCTGGTATTCTTATGTTAATTTGAGCTTTTAGTATTATGTTAATTTATTATTTCATGACATTACATTAGTTAAAGACATAAATGTATTATTATTTCTTGTGATATATAGCCTATTTTCTTTGAACCTCCTTTTAAGGAAAACCCCTTTTTTAAGGAAGAGCTATCAAATCCCCGTGAGATTCGTTAAAAAGGGGTTCTACTGTACATAAGTAGAAGCAGTGAAACAGTATGGGATGAAATTCAGGGAGAATGAAAGTTTCTGGAGACAAGAAATAAAAACCAGCCAACTGTGGAATAGGAAACTGATCTCTTCGAAACTGGCATTAGGCACTTGCAGGAGAAAATGAAAAATTTCAAATACTTTGGAAGTATAACAGAGGAAAGTGATGGACACGACAAAGAGGTCTGTGAATGGGGAACACAGGTATATACGAGGTGTGTTTTTTTTATGTGAGGGCTGTTTTGTTGTAGACACTAGTAGTTCGCATGAGCATGTGCGTCATGTGCCAGCATGCCTCGGGAACAACGGTGTTCAGTACTACATACGGCATGTCACAAAAACTATTTAGGAATACTGTATTGCTTCCTCTTCCTTTTGGTGGATATATCAACTGTCTTTGTCGACTGTTTCCTTTCCGTCAAGGAGCTTGAAAAATCATGAATTTTAGCGCTATGACAACGATTCTTGGCGGGAAGTCGTAAAGTGTAGCTCTCTAATTGGAGTATTTCTTTGCTTTCGAAAAAAAGTTATGTCTCAGGTGATGGTTTTCTATGTTCTGTGTGTATTGAAGTGAGAGTCCTATTTTGAAGGCCTTATTTGTACCCAGGGTCTTCAGCTCCTCACACACAATTTCTTCTTTGTCCATACCCGATTTGCTCACGTAAGTCTTGATTATTTTTCTGTTGTTGGTGTTCTGTGAGACGCGCCCAATGTTTAGCCATGCCTTCCTTTCTCCAGCTTGTATTTCATCAATCTCTCCACCATTATCTCCATCCTTTGTTCCTATTATCTCTTGTGATCTACGTTTTTGGTATCCCCTCTTTCTTACTTCTTTGAATCCTTCATTGTCTTTAGTACATACCTCCGACATATCACATCGTGATCTTGCTTCCTCCTTTCTGTGCTGTATTTTTTCCATATGTTCCGGTATTTGTTCATTTTCCTTTCTTTGAGTTGCTCTTGTGTATGTTGTGTGGGTCACCTCCGGTACGATTATTGTTTCTTCTGGTCGTCGGGCCATCCTCTTGATAACCGATCTTTGATTTTCCAGAGGGAATTTCTTTTGTATTTTTGTTAGAGTATCTGTCATTTTTGTCTAGCTTATCGTTTACTTCTTTCCTTAAAGATTCCAGTTCACCTAGCAAGTGGCCATGCGGTTAGGGTTGCTCATCTGTGAGCTTGAATTCGGGAAATAGTGGGTTCGAACCCCACTGTCGGCGGCCCTGAAGATGGTTTTCCGTGGTTTCCCATTTTCACACCAGGCAAATGCTGGGGCCGTACCTTAATGAAGGCCACTCCCGCTCCTTCCAAATCTCCCACCCTTCCATCGCCGAAAACCTTCGATGTGTTAGTGCAACGTTAAACAAATGGCAAAAAAATATATATTCCAGTTCTTTCTTCATAGACTTCTCTGCTTTGTACTGTAGGAACTCTTATTCACAGTTGTAGCATAGCCACATTAGTCTAGACTTTTTTCTTGTTTGTAGTTTTCAGCGCATTGAATTGCCCTTGTTGTAGTTCTGTATATGCCAGGTGATGCCATTTCTGGCAAATTCCATCGCATGCTACAGCTGCCTCACCTACTTTCCTTTCACAGATAGGACAGAGGTCCGTGGACTGTGGTTTTCTTTGCTCATCTGTATGTGTTGGCTGTTTGTCTCGGGTATATTATCAGATTGCAATTTATTATTCTGCTGGATTTTGCTGTTAGATGCCATTATTTGTTCACTAGTATTGATGTTTCCCTAGACAGCTCGAATGTTATGACTTAGTTGGATATTCCTTGGTCTCGGGTACTTTCAGTATGGAAAAGATCTTGCATCCTTGATGCTACGCTTTATGGCTGATAGACATCGTTAATTGTCACGTGTAGTTATAAACTCTAAGATAGTCAACGGAGTTCTTTATATTATGATTACTCCTTGTAAACCCACCCGTAGCTTCCCTTGAATAGGTTTCCCAGAATATCATGGGATCAAGCAATTTCCGTGCTTTTAGTTGCAATATTTCGTGAGAAACACTGCAACAGTGTTCCACATGTCTCACCTATTCCAGTAACGCTGCCTCAACATCCGGGAACTTGCCCTGTTTTGGGCCAAAAAATTGCCGCTGGCTGCTTTCTGCAATTTCTCACTTGTTTTTCGTGAACAGAAAACTCATGATTTGCTGCTCTGTTATTTTCTACCGCGAATTTCACCACTTTTAGCTTGAATGAAGCCGTGTAACTGTTAACTTCTCCCATGACAAATATTTACTAACAAGCTTCACGTCGTTGAGTTCAGACAGTGGCCCTTTCTGTTTGTTACTGCAGACACATATTCTTGTGACAAGCCCACAAACTGGATGTATGGCTCTTAATCGGCACAAAAGTTTACGTGAATATTCGTCACAAAAAATTAGAGGTGCCGCTGATATGCAAATAAATACGGTAGTACTTCTTTAAATGTGTTTTGTTTTCAGGTAATAGCACAAGCCTTGGATTACGATAATGGAATTATACTAAAACTGCGAGGTCAATCCCTTGAATCTCTCTTTCGAATGCTGAAGAATAAGGAATCTCAAGCTGCTTCTTTGGGTACATTTCTGGAAAGCCGTTTCGAACCAGGTATGCCTGAACTTAATTTAAAATATTTGACTTCATATTTATGATTTCTGTTATAAATCTCTTCATCTAGAGTAGAAGTCCATTATTATTGTTTTACAAATAAAAAGTCTTACATAATCCTCCTCAATACAAAACAACCATCTATATTAGATGGGATGATATCTATAGATGTTTCAGCCTATCTAAAGGTCATCTTCAGTAGAAGCTCAAATATTACATTTATGCAAACAAATAAAAACACTGGTGAAATGTGTGGAATTAAAATACAATTATCAAGATTGACATATTAAAAACATCTTCTCGTCTAAAAAATACAGTTTGGTTGACATACAACTTGCTAATCCTTTTTAAGAAGTGGAACACTGTGTTGCACAGCGTAGTGAGACCATCAATAAAGGGAATAATAAGTGTGCATCAAGATGGGGAAAGAGAGAAGGAATTGATGAAACAAAAAAACAAAAATATTGCATGGAAAGAAGAGGCTCAATCAACTTGTACCGGCCTGTACTGTCAATGAGCCAGTACAACTTAAAGTAGACTAGGAAGCACCAAACATCCCCAAAAACACAACATAAAAGGGAAATAGACATTAAACTTACCTTAAGCAGGACAGGGTGTCACAAATTACCCGTGAATCAATGGATGTCCTGGTACGGTACCACATTGCCAAGATTTAACCATAGAAAAAAAAACACCTATTTTATAAAGGTTAAATAATTTTGATTCCGAAGAGAAATTTAAATTAACATCACAATTAGAATTATCGTCCTCTTATGAGTAGAAAAATTTTAGAACAAGAGTTCAATTAACAGATTAGAAAAATTAAATTAATCTAAATCTCAGCCAGCCGATCAAAGTAAAAAGAAGAAAGCAAAGTTAAAATTATTACAATTACAGTAAGTTAAGAATACATCTATGAGATCTGAATAACATCATGCTTTTTCTCATTCAATTCGAAAAGTACCTTCAAATGGCAAGATTTCTTTTCTCTTAATTTAGTTACACTTAGTCAGGATTAGGTTTCGTCCAGGGGGCTTCCGTAAGGGAATCAAAATTCTTACAAGACAGAATTGACATCAATCTCATAAACTAACAATAGTCATCAACACCACGATCGCCATGGTAACGTACATACAGTTAAAGAAAAAGGTATCGACCAATCCCGAAATCAAAACACAACAATAGTAGCTCACATGGGAAAAACAAAAGAATCTAGTAGATCGAAAAACACACAATTACCAGTCAAAATAAAATTTAAGTTGGAGCAGAAAGTTGACACTAAGAAGGGGATCAAACCAAAATTTTAAAACCCTTGCAAAACCTCGCATGGCTGTCAAACCGCTCATAAACGTGACTCCATTAAGTCGCACATTAGGACAATAGTGCTTGCCCCAAAAATAAAAATAAAATAATAATGATAATAATATCCTTCCAACATCATACATTGCTGCAACCCAATTAATATAATAATATTATAACTCAAGACCTTTTAGGAGATTTAAGTTAAAATTACATTTCCAAACACGATTCCACACATGAACTCTGACAACTCTACCACCACACACTCACAATAGATGTGCCTAGCTAAAAAAACCAAATTCACACCAAATCACAGAGTCTGAGGACGATGAAAAAGAACAAAGCACAAGAATCCTCTGAGGGTGAAAACACCCTCGAACCAATGCTATCGTCCTGAATCTATGATCCAGCCCAAAGCGACATGGACCCAGAACACATCCCTCTGCCGTGGTTGCAGAACAGGGAGTCATAACTACCGCGTGCTTACAAGGAGTCGTTGGCAGCTCAAAGATGAAGCCGTGCACTGATTGGCCAGAGGCAGCACCAACAAGGACAGACTGGCTGCTGTAGAGAGCAGCACAAAGCAGGAACGAATGAGCACTTCACGTGCCGAGTTGAAGAGATACATCATGAAGTATTAGAAAAATAGGAACTTGGCGCTCAAGGCGAAATAGATATTATAATCAAACATGTGACACTAAAGTTATATAGAAAATAATAGAAGACGACAAATTGGAAATAAATTCCCAGTAACACAGATTTCTGTGGCGAGTTTGCCACGTCTAAAATGTTAATAGAGAGGGCCCCAAAAATGTAAGCTCGGTTACAAACTTACTCGTTTAAAGGCTGTTGTCTCAAATGGTGCGACCTTGTTGGTCTCGTCACATCGACACTAAGCTTGTGTGTAGCTTACAGCAATGAAGTCCAAGAAATCATAACGGCAAAAAATCTACTCGCTATAATGGATTAACGTTAGATCCTTTTTTGTAAAAGAGGGGAGGGGAAGATGCAGTTCTAAATTGGTATGAAACTGGAATCAGTTAGTTCAAAAATCACATTTTCATGGATGATATCCACACTACGGGTTACTCGGTTATTTTTCAAATTGTGAATGCATATGTTTAATTTCATTCTGAAAAATTGTATCACTCCAGAGGCTTCTGTGGGAAACATTTCAGTTTTCTTATTCAAACAGCGTCACCTAACCTAAGTACAATGGAATCTTCTTTGCGCATTCTCAATTACCACATTTTCTTGTTCAACACTATTTTCTCAAGCCCCAGTCCCAATGCTACTAAATACATGCTGATATATCCCCTTAATACGTTTTTCTATTCTCGCTGACGACGACCAAGATTTTTGTTGTACTATTTGTTAGGGAACCTGGTTTTTCATTATTTAAATACAAAATTCGCTATCTGGAAAACATGATGTGATATTGCTTCCTATCTCTGATAGTTTATGACAGTGTAGATGATTTTAGTTGGTTTTGACGATATAGAACTCGTCTGAGCTATGACGCAACACAGAAGTAATAGCTGACGCTTCTCCCTCTCTCTTTCCCCCTCCCTTTTTGCTCAAGTCTTATCTTGTCTTATTGTTCTTCTTTGAGTTTTTTTTGGATTTCTCACAGGCTTGTCCAATCGCTATATTATTCATTGAATTACTGGTAGACTAAATTTTGTCATTTGTTTCTGTTTTAAATTAGAAACTTAGGTTAGTGTTGTATGTAGAACCATCACGTAGGCAACGACAGTACTTACGAATTACGTCCATTTTCCTTGTAGATCTTCACTTAATCCAGTCACTATGTTCCTTGAATTATTAATACATACAGTAGATGGAAGTTTTCTGTTCAGTTCAATATTTTAAGAAAATTTGAATATTAGGAGCTCACATAATCTATTAGCTTAATTTCCGTATTGATTGCTACTACAATCACATGTAAGACATTACACCATTGATGTTTTTGAAACCAATTTAATGTGTGTCAGCTGAGGATGGCCCCATAGGGGTCGAAACTGGTACTGAATTTACTGCATTATAGTAAATAAATATTGTATTGATAAGGTGGAGGCTTCTAAATTATTTTTATATTAAGATCTCAGATGGAAAGCCACTTCTGGAGAAAGAAGACAAAGCAGGCAGATATGAAATGGGAGACCTAATTTTGAGGTCAGAGGTTGACAGAGCTGTGAGACCAAAGTAAGAACAAGGCACCTGGAATTGATGACATTCCCTCTGAATTAGTGACTGCCTTACGAGAAACCAGCATGGCAAGGTTATTCCATCTAGTGTGTAAGATGTATGAGACAGGAGAAGTGCCATCCCTTTTTCGACAGAATGTTCTTATACCTATTCCCAAGAAAGCTGGTGCTGACAAGTGTGAAAACTACCACACCATTAGTTTAGTATCTCATGCCTGCAAAATTTTAGCACGTGTTATTTACAGAAGAATGGGAAGACAAGTTGAAGCTGAGTTGGGAGAAGTTCAATTTGGCTTCAGAAGAAATGTAGGAACATGTGAAGCAATCCTGATTTTACGTCTGATCTCAGAGGATCGAATTAAGGACAAGCCCACTTATATGGCGTTCGTAGATCTAGAAAAGGCATTCGATAATGTTAATTGGACCAAGCTATTTGAGATTCTGAAGGTGATTGGGGTCAGATACAGAGAACGAAGAATTATCTACAATCTGTATAAAAATCAGTTTGCAGTGAAAAGAATCGAGGGCTGTGAAGAAAAAAAAAGGCAGCAATCCAGAAAGGAGTGAGGCAAGGCTGCAGTTTGCTCCCCCCTCCCTTTCAATGTTTATATGAACAGGCGGTAAAGGAAATCAAAGAGTGATTTGGGAAGGGAATCACAATCCAAGGAGAGAAGATCAAAACCTTGAGATTTGCCGATGATATTATTTTATCTGAGACTGCAGAAGATCTCGAAGTTGCTGATTAATATGGATGAAGGCTTGGATAAGAGTATAAGCTTAATATAAATAAGTTCAAAACAAAAGTAATGGAATGCAGTCGACCGAAGGCAGGTGATGTAGGAAATATTATACAGTATTACGAAATGAAGTCTTAAAGGAAATAGATTAATATTGTTAGTTGGGTAGTAAAATAACTAACAATGGCAGAAGTACGGAAGACATAAAATGCAGACCAGCACAAGCAAGGAAGATCTTTCTTAAGAAAAGAAATTTGCTCACTTCAAATATTGATAGGAATTAGAAGGATGTTTCTGAAGACTTTCATCTGGAGCGTGGCACTATAGGGGGAGTGAAACGTGGGCGATAACTAGCTCAGAAAGAAAGAGAATAGAAGGTTTTGAAATGTGGTGTTACAGAAGAATGCTAAAGATAAGATGGATAGATCGAATCACGAATGAAGAGATACTGAATCGAATTGGTAAGAGGAGATCAATTTGGCTCAATTTGACGAGTGGAAGAGAGAATGATAGGACACATCTTAAGACGCCCAGGACTTGTTCAGTTGGCTTTTGAAGAAAGTGTAGGCGGTAAGAACAATAGGGGTAGACCAAGATGTGAATATGACAAGCAGATTAGAGCAGATGTAGGATGCAATAGTTACGTAGAAATCCACTAACCTACTGCGCAGGCGTAGCAGGGGGAGAGGTGATACTCCTACGTGGCGCGTCCCAGGTGGCGGATGGGGGGGGTCCTAACCGGCTTGCCAGCGGACTTGAGGGAAATAAAATATCTCTCACAGACCTAACACACTACTCCCCGTGGGTGGGGGACGCAGATGAAGAATACACCCACGGTATCCCCTGCCTGTCGTGTGAGGCGACTAAAAGGGGAGACCAAGGGATGATTGAATTAGAACCATGAAACTACTTTTGATTCATACCATCACGCGGGGAACACCATAGGTTGCCTGTAATTGCGAATAGTACCACTATATTAGGTACGAAATAGGTTTGTGATTAGTAGAAGTATAGAGCCTGGCCTGGTGGCTTTCCAGTACCCGTGCGTCGTACCCATGTGAGCAACACTGCAGGTCTGGGCGTTGCCTGTGAGTTGTACCACTATATGAGTGACTCCGTGGGTCTGCGTTGCCTGTGATAAGTACCCACTATGTGAGAAACACCACGGGGCCCGTGGGACCGGCATCCGTGACTAGTACACCTAGGTGAGGAAACTCATCGGTTTGTGTTGGCTGTAAGTGGCGCCATTGTGTGCGAAACACCATAGGTCTGCGTTACCTGTACGAAGTACAATACTTGTGAGTAGTACCATCTTGTGTGGAACACCGTGAGTCTTCGCTACTTTTGATTAGTACCCCAACATGACAAATACCATGGTTCTACTTTACTCGCGACATGTTCCATTCTGCGGTTCCTTAGTCGTGGATTTTGCACCCCTATAGACATCAAGCATCAATGCACTTTATAAGTGGTCCCTTGGTCAGTAATACTATTATTCACGATCTTTTTTTGTGTCAGATCCACTGTTTTTGTTTGTTTGTTTTTTTTGTTTTTTTGTAGGATTCATGTCCATTCATTCTTCATGACATTTTTTATTTCATTTTGGTCAGTGGATCAATTTGACTTTTTGTTATTTCATTTCGTACCATTAGGGGCCGATGACCTCGATGTTAGGCCCCTTTAAACAACAAGCAGCATCATCATCATGTTACGTAGAAATGAAAAGGTTAGCACAGGATAGGTTGGCATGGAGAAATAGGCTAGCAAATAAGTGATTGTTTTGTTCTTGTCAGTGTCAGAATATTTTTTCGCTAGATCTGGTGAACTTTTATATGACATTGTATTCACGAGCATCTCATTGGTATGGTGCAAGTTTACTCACCTGATTGCTTTTGCTTGTGTATTTCAGTGATGTATTAAAAGTGTACATCGTGTGTTGTTAGGACCTATTTTATTGTGTTTTTCATAATGAGTGAGAAGAAAGTATGACAGATAACAAACATTGACAAGTTGAAATATATTCAAGACATGGATTGTAAATCCTCACATGAAATGTGTGGATATAGTGCAAAAGTGGAACATTCCTCAGTCTACACTGAACACGATTCTCGGCAAAGGGAAGGAAATAGAAAATGCATTTGAAGAAAGGTTGAGCGGAAAAGGAAATGTGTGTGGGAAGGGCTGTTTCCTGAAATGGAAAGCATGTGATGGAGGTGGTTTGAACACAGGCCTGTAGTTCAGCAGTACAGTTGGGCATCATTGATTTTAAAGCTTCGAATGGTTGGATTGCAAGGTTCAAGAATGGTGTACAGATGCATGCAAGATAAGGCTGCTAGCGTGTATATTGACCCTGGAGAAGCAGTGAAAAGTACAACACTTCCTCAGCTTCTCAAAAAGTTCATTCCTCGTGATATTTTCAATGTGGACAAAACAGGCTTGTTTCTTCAACTCTTACCTGACAAAATTCTGGAAATTAAAGGAAGAAAATGTCATGGAGGAAACTTGAGTAAAGACAGACTGACCTCTGTTGAGCTACAATGAAAGTGGAATGGAAAGGTTGGTTCCATGGTAATAGGAAAAGCGAGGAGTCCACGCTACTTTAAAAATGAGGGGTCCAGATGCAAAACCGGCAATTTCCACTTTTGGGGGAAAATTAGTTACGGTTGGATTATCATTCTTTGAGGTGTTTTTGATCTGTTTATAAACTTGTTTGGTTGCAAATTCAGCTATATAGGGGTTAATTGCAAACTTGGCAATCTCTCCTTGCGGCGTCGAGGTGCAGAACCGGCTATCTCCATGGCTCAACGTGACTCAGCAGTACCATGCTTCCCTCGAACATTGTGATGACATGTTCGTGACATTAGCGCTCCTACAGCCATAAGCGGCAACAGTTAGCAGCTGAAGTACAGTCGAGTTGACGGTCTAGAATAAGTTCTGTGGATTGTTATGATTTAGGAAGTGACTTGTGAAGTTTGTTGGGACACTGACGACATCTTGCCCCTTTTGTATGCTTTATTTTTTAAATTTTCCTTTTATAATTGCTGTTGGGCATGTTTCAGTTATTGAAATATCGCATTAGGTAAGAAATAACTGGATTCGTATTTTGAGCATGAAAGTATAGTGGAGTATCGCATTTAAGCAGTTTTGTAAAAAAGTTAATTTTCTCTCAGAAAAGCTTAAAACAGGATAGTGCAGAATAAACAAACAAGCTGAAGAAACCTCTGACAACGGCCAGTTTATTATACTGCCTGCTTTAATTTCTTGTACGGTATGATCAAATCTGGTGAATGTCGATAACTGTTCAAATCAAGTTTATATCATTGCAGCAAGATATCGCCATCATGTCTCTTTAGTGCATGGGATCTGTATTCCATAATAACTCTGACTCCAGTTTAGCTTTCAAAAACTTCATGGTTATCAGAATTCCTAAAAATTAATACTATAATTCATCAACATCAGTTGGTAGCTTTGTTTCTCTTTTTATGAGTTCCTTTTTCTCCCTTCCTCATGAAGTATTTGTGCCTTTTTATTAGTACAGTCCATTTTTTAATGCTGTCATGAAAAATATCTGAATTCCATGAGATGCACCTATAAACCCCAGGGTCACAACAGCAATTTATGAACTGTTTGATTCATGTCTTTTGGTGGATTTTTTACCTGTTATTTTCATCATTCTTCCTAACACCATTTTCTTCATCAGTAATTTATCACTCTTTTCTGTTTCATCTGCTTTTATCGCAGTCTCTTCTTTTGATTTTGACAGATTAACTACATTCTTTACTTTCTCACTCTGTATCATATGAATCACTTGCACAACATGTTTGTCAAATATTTTTCTGTTGGATATTTTTATATAACCCGTTAGGAACAGTAGTCATGTAAAACATAGACTTAACCTAATGATCTACTGTGATAAAAGTGAAGGTAAATTCCCAGCAACTGCTGTATATGCATAGGATAGGGTAACAAATGTTTTGTACAACACAGCTACCAAGAGCAGTCAACAAAGACCTAAATGAAAGAAAAATGTATTCTCCTAGGGAAGAATTGGTTACTGGTAAGTGACCAGCACAACATACATGTGATAAACAAACCTGATAACAAGTAGTATTATTAATTTGTACAGATACTGTTTTCACCTAATAATAAACTTTGAGGTCTCTAGTGCACCCACTTGGTAGGCTGAAGGTTAAACACTCATAATAAATGGTTCATAAGTAACAGTTTAAACAGTATAGTAGCAAAATGAACAGTTAGAAGCAAACTTAATCACTGAAAAGTCAACTACGGTAAACTCCTGGTTATTCCGACTATTGAAGGGATAAAAGCACGAAAAGCCAAAAATATGGATTATCCAATTAATGAAAATTCATGAAGTAACTTGACTTTCTCTGTACACATTGTACCTTGATGATAAAGTCTTGCCTTTTTTAACCTTTGTAGTAGTGCAACTTCTCTCTCTTTAATTAAAGACCTTTTTAAACCTTCACATTTTTAAAGGTCCATTGCTATCACTGTTTCTCTCAAAATCCTCCAGCTTTCCTTAAAATTGCAAGCTGTTTGTACTTTTTCATAACCTGCCACCAACTTAACAGCTGACTTTTATTTCTGTCTATAATTTTACCATTTTTTTGTTTTATTGTTAGGACAGGTTTTTAAAAAAATCTGCTATGATGAGGTAAAACTGAAGGCGATACTGGTTGAAAACAGATTTTTTTCTTTTTCATTTTTTTCATTTTCAGAGAGACGCTAGACCAATATCAATGGATACGGTACTCTGTCACTTAGCGCAGAATTTATTGCTATCATAAAAGTTACATTTCCTAACCAAATGTGACTACTGAATCTAGATGACTGAAAAGCATGCTTACCTTACTCAATGTCCAGCTCCATAGCTAAATGGTTAGCGTGCTGGCCTTTGGTCACAGGGGTCCCGGGTTCGATACCCGGCAGGGTCGCGAATTTTAACCATAATTGGTTAATTTCGCTGGCATGGGGGCTGGGTTATGTTTCATCTTTATCATCATCATTTCGTCCTCATCACGACGTGTAAGTCGCCTACGGGTGTCAAGTCAAAAGACCTGCATCTGGTGAGCTGAACTTGTCCTCGGACACTACCAGCACTAAAAGCCATACACAGGTTTTTTTTTTAACCTCAATATGACTATGCTTCCCCTTTATCCTATATACCACACAGCCACTTCCTATACACTACTGGATCTAATCATTACAAACACTACTTATAGAATGCAAACTCATGGCCAAACAGCCATCTCCTGGAGTTTCCCAGCATGACTATATGCAACATACTTAATGAAATGCCCCAAAAGTGAGCCTAAATTCATTCCCTATCAAGACTTAAAAAACTAAACGAAGAGCCGTTCATTGAGGGCGCACTCAGGACACCGTGGCAACAACGTACGGCTGGTATATGACATTGACGAACTAAATAACCCTGCTTAACGAACTACTTTTAGGATTGTATGACAAACATGCTCCCATACGGACAGCACTAGTAAAACTAAAACCATCGCCTTGATTGACAGAAGACATTACAGACTATGAATCTCGTGTGTCTGATGTTTTTAATTCAGTATATATGTCGTACCGGGGATGACCCAGTGCTGGGTGAAAACATGTCTGTCTGTGTAAAGTTTCGTCTTAATTGGACGTAAAATAGTATAGTATTGACTAAGAGGATATCAACATAATTTTGTACAATCTTGTAAGGAGAAAGAGAAAAAGACAGAAGACATACGGGCAAATGTGGAAGAAAGAAATGCAGCTTACAAATATTACATAAAAAATCCAACTGTAGACGGTTTCAAAAAGTATAGAAAATTGCATAACATACAGCTCAGACCATCAGGAATGCTAAGATACGCCATACACATGACATCCTAAAAAATTATAATTCTGCCAATGTATAGAAAATGCTTCGCAACATTGATTTTACAAAAACAACACTGACTTGCCATTAGACAAATTAAATATTTCTGCTCACAACCTTCACATACAGAACTAAAACGGAAACAACCGACAGACTATATGCGAAAAGAAAACACGGTGGAGAATACTTTCATTTTTCACTTTTAACTCTTAATGACGCAGAAATACGATCCATGAAATAGTCAGAGGCTACCGGATTTGATGGAATAAATTTGACATTAATTAACCTCTTAACAGACCAATTATTTACAAAATTGTGATCATTTTTTACCTAATTTTTTAATTGTTAAAATGGGCTATTTATTGAAAACTAATGACAGTGATAACAATGAAAATACATTTTTCGAACTTAACAATGAAATATAAGCCACCGAAAAGTTCCTGTTTTAAAATCCCGAGTATACTCGTGATACTTTTTACGGATTCTAAAATAAATAACACAGCACTAAACAGATGGCATGTAATACAACATGACACTCAATATTGTTCAAATGTTTGTGGCTGTGTGAAATGCCTTAAAACAAGGATCAACACACAATGCTACATCGCACTCCTTACACATGTACTTGGATTCCCTCCGCGCCTTCTTCCCTCTAGCATCGCGCACACTGCTACACATCCTGCACATCCTTGTTGGGTTTTGCTTCTTATCCGTCGGAGGAATCACCGAAGGAAAATGGCAGCCAATAAGTCGCATTGGGGTTGCTTTTGTTGAAGGACGACCTGCTGCTTTCGGAGAAAATTCCTCTCTATGATGTTGTGCAATCATTTTCTCAACGACAGCCACACAAAAGTCAAGAGCATTCGTCCTTCCTCCATGTTTTTTGAAGAGGACGAAAGCATTCCATACTGCTAGTTCCAAAAGGTGAAAAAATATCTTCTTATAAAACTTTTTTTCCTCTCTTCCGTGGCAGGGGGTTAGTAGCAGTGTGGTGATCTACTTTATCAACACCCCCCATTGTTTTGTTATACGCGAACACAGATTTAGGTTTCACAACTTCCTTTTTCCGTACTCCGCGTCTTTCCATTTCTGCATTATGGATGGTAGATAGGATGCAGACATCTCTCTTGTCTTTCCATTTTATTGCAGTCAGTTTACCTCGCTGGAATGCTGCAATCTCGCCCTTCTTGAGTTTCGTGCTCCGGAAATTTGGAGGTATATCTGCTCTATTGGGGCGCACAGTGCCTAACATATCTGTACGATTGGTAATGAGAATGTCGGCCAGTTGGGGAGAACTGTAATAGTTATCCACAGTTAGACAGTACCCCTTATTCAGCAGGGGTTTCATCAGTGTCATAACTTGTGATGACATGGGTAGATGTTTGTAGTCATCATCAAATTTAGAGCCCTTGCCCGTGTATATGATCAGGGACCAAACATCACCTGTAGCTGACTCACACAGCATGAATGTTTTGATACCGAATTTGGCTCTCTTGAGAGGCAGATATTGGACCCAGCCCAGTCGTCCTTTATTCAGCAGCAAGCTTTCGTCAATTGTCACATCCCTTTCCAGGGTACACACAGTTCTGAATTTAATAGACATGTGATTCAGGATAGGCCATATTTTGTTTAGTTTAGGTTGTGGATGATTTTCTGCAACATATGTACTGTTGTCCGAAAAATGTAGGTACCTCTTCAAGTTATGAAATCTTCAAAAGGGAAGAAGTTCTGTTCAAAAATTTAGATGTTGGCTTTTCAGGCGTTTGCTCTATTAACCAGCATTTCGTCTTAGGTCTGACACTAGACTCGTCAGAGTGGGATGTGTCAGACCCTTCCGTAAGGAAGAAGTTGACGAAATATGGGTGTAGCTAATATAGGTGCCTTGGACCAATACATTTGATATGTAGGTTTCTTTACAATGCTTTGCAGTATTGTCAGCGCGATAAAAATATACATTTCATCAATTGTTGTGTCCTCCATTCCGGAGCATTAGTCTGTCTTGCATATCTGTTAGACTCGGTCACCAAAATATCCATAAAATCATCATCAATGAACTGACTAATATAGTGCATAACATCCTCACAACACGGCTGGAAACGTATTTCAGGATTAGCCTTGAAAGGAAAACGTGGTGGGGCAGGTGGTATTGTTCCGGAAGTATCAATTTCACACCACTGTCTGGTACTTGCAATATCACAATCAGATGAACTAGAACTACCACTTTCTTCTTCTGAACTGTCCTCAAACTCTTCTTCACTCTCCATTTTCACCTAACAAAGTACACTTAGATAGCAAGAAATACGGGAAAGCCGCGAAAACGAACTGCCTGAGTCACCGACATCCACTACGGTTGAGTCAGAGACATCTGTTGGCAAAAATAGGACTCTAAAGTAATAATTTCATAAACATCTGGCAGAAATATTGAGAAACAACAAGAAATGAGTATATTCCTGCTTTTAAATTAGGTTCAATGAGCGACATTCCCGAGTATACTCGGGATTTTATTTTATATAAATATATAAAACCCCGAGTACACTCGGGCTTTCATGTTAAGAGGTTAAAAGACACTCTAAAATTGCTCTCCCAAAAATTACGCATATAATAAATAGTTCACTCGTGACAGAAATATTTTCCAATATGTGGAAAAGTGCCATAATACTACCGAAAAAAAAAAAAAAAAAACCGATAATCCAACAAAACCTGAAGACTTTCAACCCATTTACATACTTACTTGTCTTAGTACAATATTAGACAAGCTTGTTCGCAACCAGATAACAACTTACCTTAAACAGCACAGCATTACAAATGGCATTCAAGTAGAAATGGACAACAGGCATATGACTATCCTTGTTCTTTTAGACCTAAGTAAAGCATTTGACTGTGTGGACAGGGAAATATTATTAGCTA
This sequence comes from Anabrus simplex, assembly GCF_040414725.1. NCBI lineage: Eukaryota > Metazoa > Arthropoda > Insecta > Orthoptera > Tettigoniidae > Anabrus > Anabrus simplex. The sequence continues at coordinate 354,885,358 of NC_090268.1, read as the reverse complement.
AAAACTACAAGCACAAATATTTTCTTCAAGCACACTGACGTGGCTGCACTCGTATTTAATCAAGCGACAGCCGTGCGTGTCAATAGGTATGAAAGTATCACTGACAACAAACTGAAGTTGGCGTAGTTCAGGGCACTGTTCTAGCACCAATACTATTTTCACTGTATTTAAATGATGTACCAGAACATATAAAAACTTGTTAAATACCATTTCTACGCAAATGACATCCAATTATATATACATATACAAACCTGAAAGATGTCAACCTAGACATTAAAAAACTAAATGATGACCTGAAAAATATAAAAGACTAGACTAAAAATAATTCTCTTAAAGTCAATCCATTCAAATTGGAAGCAATCATAATAGGATCCAAAAATAATCATGCCAAACTCAAAAATGTTAAAATTCCTCCAATCCTGTTCCACACAACACCAAATTGTTATAGATATGGTTGATACGAAACAAAAAAGACTATTCTGTTTACTCTGTGAATAATTTCATTGTCTTTTCTGTTAGTCGAGATGGCCTGTTACATCATTATGTTTAAATAAATAAATGGATGTGTGATTTGTTCGCCCTATAATTTGTGGAATCTCCTTCATCTGGCGACCGTGGCAGGACTCAAACCTGCAATCTTCGGATTTGTCAGCCTTTTGGAGGTTAGATGTTATAGGTATTAGTGAAGTAGAATCTGTGAAGTTTAAAGAGGATTCGGTTACTGATACCATTTTGTTTTTCAATGAAGAAGATAGATATGAGGCGCAGTTACCTTGGAAGGAAGGGCACGCTGATCTGCTGGATAATAAAGCTTTGGCAGAGAGGAGGCTTAAAGGTGTAACAAAACATCTTCTCTCTAGTGGGCACCTGGAGAATTATGCAGTATTCCAGGACTGGTTACAGTCAGGCATTATCGAGACAGTTCCTGAATGTAAGGATAAAGGACATTTCTTACCGCACCGGGCTGTAATTAAGCCTAGTAGCCAGACTACATAAATCCGAACAGTTTTTGATGCTGCAGCTAAGGATCGTAATGGGAATTTGTTGAATGATTGCCTAGAAAAGGAGCCAAAGTTAATTGAGCTAATTCCAAAGTTATTCAGTTCAGGAAGCATGCCTTTGGTATAAGTGCTGACATTAAGAGGGCATTTCTGCAGATTAGGCTATCGCCCAGTGATAGGGATTTCTTAAAGTTCCTATGGTGCAGCAATGTTCATGCTCAGGAAATGATATGTTTCAGACACCGTCGTGTAGTGTTTGAAATTTCATCAAGTCCCTTTCTGTTAGCAGCTACCATCACTCATCTGAATCAGGCTCCAAAAGAACTGAGAAAGACGGCTGATATTCTGAAGCAGGCGTTTTATGTGGATAACTGTATAACCAGCCTCGAATCTGAGGAGTCTGTTAGTAAGTTTGTGAAGAAAGCCACTCAGCTGATGGCCTCTGGAAAATTTGAGCTTAGAGACTTGGGTATCATCATCATCATCATCATCATCATCATTTCCCTTTCTCCAGCTATAGCCGAGTAGGGGCAAATATGGTTCCTCTCCACTTTCTTCGGTCTTTCCACCACTCCTCCTCCAACACTGTGTCCCAGTCCAGGTTTCTTTCTATAGTGCTGCGTTGGATGGTATCCTTCCATCTCAATCGTGGTCGTCCACGGCCTCTCCTTCCTTGGATTTGCATTTCCATCACCTTGTTTGGCATTCTTTCGTCGCTCATTTGCTTTATGTGCCCAAACCATCTTAGTCGGCTCTTCTCTATTCTATCATTAAATTTTTTCACTCCAATTTCTTCCCGGATTTTCTCATTCCTTATTTTGTCTCTTCTACTCTTCTGTATCATACTCCTCAAGAATTTCATTTCGGCTGCCTGTATTTGACTCTCATCCTTCTTTGTCATTGTCCAAGTTTCTGCTCCGTAAGTTGTTATGGGTACGTAATACATCTTGTACATAGTATCCTTTGCTTCCGTTGGCACATCTTTGTCCCATAACATGTTTCTTACACTATGATAGAAACAACTTCCAGCTTGAATCCTTTTACTAATCTCAGCATCCAGTCAAGCATTCTCCATTAATTCACTCCCCAGGTATTTAAACGTTTCCACTACTTCCAGGGGCTTGTCTGCAAGTCTAATCTGACCTTTCCCTTCTTTCTCCCCTCTAGTCATAACAAGAGTTTTACTCTTTTCTACACTTATTTTCAATCCACATTCTTCGATCTTCCCATTCACCACATTCAACTGTTCTTGAACTTTCCTGTCGCCTTCTCCCCAAATCACAATATCATCTGCAAATAACATAATGTTCATTTCTCTTCCTCCATATGCTGCTTTTGCTGCTCTCATGATGTCATCCATCACTATTGTAAACAGGATTGGTGATAGAACACTTCCCTGTCTCAGCCCACTAGTTATTTTGAACCAACTTGTCCTGCCAACTTGTGTTTGCACGCAACTACAGCATTCCTTATACAATGCCATGATCATTTTTATTAATCCCTGTCCAATTCCTTTTTGCACCAGACTGTCCCAAACTTTCGTCAATGTCAATGTCAATGAATGTCATCACCTCCCGTACTCCCAATGCTTTTCCATTAGTTGTCTCATAATGAAAATGGGCTCTATTGTCGACCTTCCACTTCTGAAACCAAACTGATTTTCCTGCATCTGATTCTCAACCCACAACCTTATTCTACTTTCCAGTATCCTTTCCATTATCTTAGCAACATGGGATATTAGAGTAATTCCCCTGTAGTTCTTCAAAACTTTCTTATAACCTTTCTTGAAAATTGGGATGATTATTCCTTTTTGCCAATCGTGAGGGACCTCCTTATTCTCCCAGACATTCCTGAGAACCCGATATGTCCCCTGCAGGCTTACAGCTCCAGCTGCCTCTATCATCTCCACTGAAATTTCATCTATTCCAGCAGTTTTTCCATTCTTCATCTTTCCTACTGCCATTTCAATTTCATTCATTGTAATTTCTTTATCCATTTCTTCGTCAACTAATTGCCTTTCCTGGTCGTCCATTGAATGACTGTCATCCGTTCTTATGTTCAGCAGCTTCTGAAAATACTCTCTCCATCTATTTCTTATTTCTTCTGGCTTTGTTAAAATTATGCCACCTTCATCCTTCACAAATCTGGTGTTTACTTGATCTCTCTTTTTGTTTCTTAAGATACCACACAGTAATTTCTTGCTGCCCTGCGTATCATCTCTCAATTTCTGTGTGAATAAGGCCCAGCTTTTCCTCTTTTCTTCCTCCACTACTTTCTTGGCCAAATTCTTTGCCTCCACATATTTTCTTCTACTTTCTTCAGTCTTAGATGTTTTCCATGCTTTCCATGCCATTTTCTTTTCCTTCACTTTAATCTTTACCCTATCATTCCACCAGTGTGTTTCTTTGTCTTTCACATTTCCTGATGTTCTACCACACACCTTTTCTGCACATCCAACCAGTGCTTCCTTAAATCTTTTCCATTCCTCTTCAGCATTCCCCACCTCTGTCCTGGGTACCAAGGGTATTATTTCCCTTTGAAATTCTTCTTGTATGCTTTTCTCCTTCAACTTCCATACTTTAATTCTTTTCTCTCTTTTTAATTGGGGTTTTTCAATCTTTCCAACTTTCAATTTTCCTATCACAACTCTTATGATCTCCACCAAAGGCTTCTTCAGGCATGGCTGTTACATCTACAAGGTTCTTCCGGTGTTCTTTCTCTATGATTATATAATCAATCATGGTCTTTGTTCGTCTGTCTCCCCAGCCATACCTTGTAATCTTCTGACTGTTCTTCTTCCTAAACCAGGTGTTCCAACAATCATTTGATACCTCATGCAAAAATCCACCAACAACTCGCCTTCTGGATTTACATTTCCATATCCAAAGGGCCCTACAACATCTTCCTTTCCTTGTCTTTCCATTCCAACTTGTGCATTTAGATCTCCCATCAATAGTACTTCCTTATCTTCTATCTGTCTCTCCACTTCCTCTAAGAAGTCCTCTAGATGTTCATCTATGCAACCAGTTTGTGGGGCATACAACTGAAATAGATCTTTCACGCCATTTTCAAACTGGAGTCTCATCATCATCATCATCATCATCCTATCGCTGACGTACTTTGTATATTCCAGATATTTTTGGATTTCTCTTCTAAATATGATGGCCACTCCATTTTTTGCTTCAGGTCCTCCACTGTAATACAGCCTGTATCCTTCTCTCAGAGGGATCTCCCCTGTACCCCTCTTCTTGGTCTCGCACAGTCCAAGTATGGCTATATCTTTTTCTATCGTGAAGTCAACGAGTTCTTCTGTCTTTCCCGTCAGTGTCAGTACATTTACTGTTGCAATTTTGATGTAGTTTGGTGCTGGTTGCCCATTTTTCACAGTTCCCCCAGCACCTGACGAGCTGCGCGTCGCTTTTAGCAGGGGACGCCCTAACCTTTTCCGAGGCACCATATCTGCTTTGTCCATATAGGCTATTGTTACGATGGGCTTGCCACATCCAAAGGCATTTTATACCTACTGCCAGGTTCAAAATTAGGCCGCCCTTAACATGGAGACAGGCGCCTTCCGTAGCCGCTCCTCTGGAGTACAGACGCTACGGGTATGCCCCTTCCGCCATCTCCACCGTACCGAAGTCCACCTTCTCCGCCGTAGATGCCGTTGAGGTCTTCATTTTTTAATGTTAAAAACTTCATAATTGGTCCGTATTGAAAAAAGATTTACAATTAAGAGATGAAAGTATATGATTTTCCACCTGTTCAATACAAATTCAAATGTGATATACATTGAAATGTCACATTTTATTCATAAATATTAGGGACCGGTTTCGGCATATTTATCCCATCAGCCTAAAGTTAGATAAACAAGGACACAAGTAAATTACATACATGTCAGTACACAAATAAACTTTCTACCATATTGGCAATTCATAATAGTGTTGATATGTACAAAATTTTGAATGTATAAAAACTCCTATATACCTCTTATAAAATTTATGATAAAGGTAAAATTGATCTATTTACAGTTCTATGATATCTGTGATGTTTTTTGTTACAATTGTGTGTAAAATAATAAAAGATGTCTTTTATAATACTTCTGTCTAAACAGCTTATACACCTAATAAAATTTGGGGTATTGACATTCCTATAGTATTAAAAGTTTTAGACTTTCTATCATGTGAGAATACTCATGTAAATAAAATAATAAGTGTCCAGTATTGTTATATTATAAAAGAGCACAGCTATTAGTTATTTAATGTTTGTTAAAAATAGTTCCTCATTGGAATATAGGCAGTAAGCCAAATTAAATTGGTCGGCTTTAAGAATCAAATAAATCTTGTTTGAAATATAGCGGTAGCTTAGTTGTCAGGTTGCAAGATTGTTTTAAGTTTCTAAATCTCAGAAGTAAAAAGAACATGTGAGTGGCTGAGACCGTAGTTTGACGAGTATGAGTTCACAAGACACTATGTCATCAGGTGGTCAAATGCACTTTTAGAGGGATCTCATGCACCACATAACCAGCACATGTCACATCGCTCGCTAGTATCCCGCGTTAGTTCTTCTTTAGCCTTCTGGAAGTGATTTCTGGCAATCCTCTGAACCCGATCTTTGCTGACATGCAATACATTCAAGAATGTCTTTTGGCAGACCTGAATGTGAAACTGTTCTGTATTAGCAAGTTTTATATACCTTCCCCAACAAGAGCAATATTTTCGGTCATCTAAATACACTCTATTCACAGCACAAAACTGTATGAAAGACTAACACAGTTCAAGAACAACTCAGAGTGGAAAGACTGGCATAAAACGCGGGTAAACTGTAGCGTGAGTCACGTGCTGAAATTATCCATTCCTATTGGTTGATTGTATATGGACCGGGCGAGTTGGCCGTGCGCGTAGAGGCACGCGGTTGTGAGCTTGCATCCGGGAGATAGTAGGTTCGAATCCCACTATCGGCAGCCCTGAAGATGGTTTTCCGTGGTTTCCCATTTTCACACCAGGCAAATGCTGGGGCTGTACCTTAATTAAGGCCACGGCCGCTTCCTTCCAACTCCTAGGCCTTCCCTATCCCATCATCGCCATAAGACCTGTCTGTGTTGGTGCGACGTAAAGCCCATAGCAAAAAAAAAAAAAAAAAAAAAGGATTGTATATGGCGAGTTTTGGAATGACAAGCGGCGTGGATAAGGCGAGTTATGGAACAATAGCCTAAGTTTGGTGACAATTTCTATGGGAAAAGGCGAGTTTTGGTGCTTAATTTTGTGATAGAACTGTCACAAACATCAAAACATCACCAAGAAGGCAATGCTACCTCTAACTCATTTTTTTTTTTAAATGGATAAGACGAGTTTTGGAACGGACCGCCTCACTTGTAATAATAATAATAATAATAATAATAATAATAATAATAATAATAATATTGGTTCTAGGAAATAACTGCATATTTTAATTTTGAAATCACAGTCACATACCATAATGGCCCAAACATGCAGTCTATCATACAACACCAGTCATGCGAAAAGGTCAGCGGTGTTCAGAAGGAAATCTCTGCAAGCAGTTTTAAATTTCATTCAAGTCTTACAGTTCCTAACATCAGCTGGAAGTGTATTACAAAGTCACGACCCAGTCACAACGAAGGATTTATTGTACTTAGAAGAGGTTAGAAAATTAAATTTCAAAGACATGTATAAAGGTGCATCTAGAGTTCAATATACTGACATCAGTATATGTAACTTTCGCCGCTCTTTGGGTTTCAGGCAGGAAAGAGCTTTGTAGCTAGGAGTTTCGTGAGAATCGTAACTCAAGTTGAAAGCAAACTGAAGAGTTCAATGGTCGTTGCAAGTTTCATAGTTTGATCACTAGTTGCATCGATGAGGACCATGTCGCAACAGTCGAGTATTGGTAGTATGAGTCTCAATAAGTTTTTTCCTCACGTTTTGAGTCAATATGTCCTTAGGCCGTTTTAGTGGGTGTAGCATCGCGTACATCTTTCTGCACGTACATATATGTGCAGACCAGTCAAGATTTTTAGTCAGTCATACCAAGGTTCTTCACTGATATACTAAATAGAATTACAGTTGCATTTAAAGTCACTGGAGGAATAATGTGGCTTTTAGACAGGAAACTCAATCCCTGTATATCGATTATAATAACTTGGGTCTTTTTGGGGTTGAGAAGGAGAGCGTCATCACAGAGTTGCTGAGTTGTTGCAGGTTGGTGCTTACATCTCGTATCATTTTCAATATATCTTTAATACCAGCTTGACAGTAAATTTTTAGTTCATCTGCATAAAGGTGATATCTATGGAAGGGAAAGAAAGTTCTGAATCCATCTGTTATTCTCCAGATTTGGTCAAAGGTAAACTTACAGATCTTAGGTGTTTGTGATGTTCTGGTTAGTTTCAAAGGAAAAAACTCAATAGTTACCATTACTAATCATGAAAAATGATGAACCTAGCCTGTTTGGTTGCAGTTGATTTGACTTCTCTAATATTTCGGTTTCCAAAAATAATTTAGATTCAGTGCTATTGGCTCTACGTCGCACCGACACAGATAGGTCTTATGGCGACGATGGGACAGGAAACGGCTAGGAGTGGGAAGGAAGCAGCCGTGGCCTTAATTAAGGTACAGCCCCAGCATTTGCCTGGTGTGAAAATGGGAAACCACTGAAAACCATCTTCAGGACTGCCGACAGTGGGGTTCGAACCCACTATCTCCCGAATACTGGATACTGGCCGAACTTAAGCGACTGCAGCTACCGAGCTCGGTTAGATTCAGTGCAGTGATGTCCCAACTCAAATGAAGTTCTTAGAAAACATTCTCTCTAAACAAGTAGTCCTGTTCAAGGTGAAACTTGTACACATTGTAATCGCAGAGAACACAAACCTATATTTAAGAGTTACAGACCAGTGCCATTTGTTATTCAATCAAAAGTAGAAGCAGCCTTATGGAATATGGTGGAGGAAGAAATATTGGTATCTACAGAGCAATCAATTGTTCCAGTCTTAAAAGGGAATGGAGAAATAAGAATATGAAGTTATTAGAAAATATTCTCTCTAGACAAGTAGTCCTGTTCAAGGGGAAACTTGTACACATTACAAAGTAACTCTTAATAAATGGTCATTAAACTGGATATTTAACCCCCTGCTGTACATCAGTGAAATGTTAGCTAAGTTGTTGGGTAGTCAGTGGTTTGCAAAGATTGATCTTGAAAAGGCCTATCTACAGATACAAGTTCATGAAGAATCATTGAAGATTTTGACCTTGAATACAGTGAAGGGGCTTTTCAGGGTAATGAGATTACCTTTTGGCGTATAATGAGCACCAGCGTATTTCTAGCAGTTGATGGAAACCTTACTTAATAGTATTCCAGGCGTGGGTTTTTGTTTTTGTTTTTTTTTTTTTTTTTTGTTTTTTTTTTTTACGTCACACCGACACAGATAAGTCTTATGTTGACGATGGGACAGGAAAGGCCCAGGAATGGGAAGGAAGCGGCCGTGGCCTTAATTAAGGTACAGCCCCAGCATTTGCTTGGTGTGAAAATGGGAAACCATGGAAAACCTTCTTCATGGCTGCCCACATGGAGTTCGAACCCAGTATCTCCCGGATGCGAGCTCACAGCTTTGCGCTCCTAACCGCACAGCCAACTCGCCCGGTCGTTGTGTATTTGGATGATACTCTCATCAAGGGAGCTTCAGGAAAACAACATTGGCATTCTTGGTGTTGAGAAGGTGGCAGTTGTGGGCTTATGGTGAATCTGAAGAATTGTGAATTTGCAATCAAATCAGTTGAATATCTTGGTTTCAGAAAAAATTCAAATGGTACACACCCCACAGAAGAAAAGGTAAAAGCTGCCACAAAAATCGTTCGGAATTAGTCTTTGTTTAGGTCCACAGAACTTGTACGATAGATTCTTGCCGAGGTAGTGGAACCTCAAGTCACATTTAACTGAGTCAGCACTGGAAAGTATGAAAAAAACATATGGTGCAATGTAGGTGCTGTATTTTCTCATCAACTGGCGGATGGATCAGAGGAACCTATCACATTTAGCTCAAGAAATATGCAACCATGTGAATGAAATTATTCACAATAGGATAAAGAAGCATTAGCAATTATGTTCGGCGAGAACAAATTTCACCACTATATTGGGGGACGCTTTACGACTATTATAAAAAAAGCGGTCACCTCCGTGCAGGCCATGAGGGCCCTTGGAGGAGTGGAAGGTAAAGGCTTCCCCCATTGTTAACCTCAGCACGTGATGGGGTAGAGTGGTTGGCTCTACACTCGGCCGCCTTTGCTCCCAGGAATTAACCTGGTACTCATTTTTTGTGTAGGCTGAATGAACCTCAGAGCCATATGCACCTCCGGAAGTGGAAATCTCATTTCTTAAATTTTACGACTTCCTAACGGGGAAAGTCATAAATGAGATTACTAACGGGGATTCAAATCCACGTCCTTCTGGGCGAACCGAGCACGCCTTTACCGCCTCGGCCAGACAGCCCCTTTTACGACTATTATCAGCTTGTGAAAATTTAAATTTATAATTCCACCTTTACAATACTGTAACAGTCTTTATTGTAAAGACTACATTAGACTAATAGTTGATACTTTTTGACAATACGGGCTCTAATATGAAATTTAATAGTGCAATTATGACAGATCACTAAGCACTGCTAGGTTTACTACAAAACAGAACGTCATTACCAGATGTGTTGTCTCCAAGAATCCTGCGTTGGGCTTTGACTTTAGGAAACTTGACTCGGTTTGAGTATCGTCCTGGATCAAAGCATCAAAATGCAGATGCTTGCAGTAGATGACCATTGCCAGATTTAGGATCAGCTCTCCCTAAAACAGCAGGTGTCTGTTCGAGGAAGCTCCACCAGACTCTCCACTAACAGGCACATGGATAGCGAAAGCTACAAAGAATGACTTGCTTGGAATTACTTCTTGGAACAGTCGGCAGCGCTGAAGATGGTTTTCCGTGGTGTCCCATTTTCACACCAGGCCACGGCCGCTTCCTTCCAACTCCTAGGCCTTTCCTATCACATCATCGCCATAAGACCTATCTGTGTCGGTGCGACGTAAAACCACTAGCAAAAAAAAAGTAATGGATCTGCCTGTGAATCAGTCATCAGAGTTTACGGCGCTGAAATCTTGACAGGCAGCCCTATCAGTACATGGAGTTTGCTTCCTTTCGGATAATCGGGTTGTAGTTCTGAAGAAATGCAGGACTGAGATACATGAACTTTTTCATAAGGTTCACCAAGGGATCTCTAAAACCACAACCTTCGCACTGTTACGTTCGATGGCCTGATATGGATCAGAATATTGAGTTTATGATAGGAAATTGCCCACAGTGTGTGAAAGGATGGAGTGAACTTCCAAAGGCCAAACTTATTCCTTGGGAAAGAACTTCAAAGCCTTGGTCCTGATTACTTCCGGACTTCTGTGGATCAACAAATGAGCATACCTTTTTGATCTTAGTGGATTTTTACTTGAAGTGGCCAGAGGTTCGTGAAACAGAGGGGATGACAGTTTCCACAATAATAGATTTCCTATGAAATGCATTTTCCACTCATGGAGTTCCCAATGTTTTAGTGTCTGATAATGGCACAGCATTTAAATCACATGAATTACAAACATTCCTTGAAATGCATGGAATAAAATATACTGCCCCGTATCACCCAGCAAGTAACGTTCTGGCAGAAAGAATGGTACAGACAGTGAAGGGCCAGTTAAAAGTTCATCTAATTTGAAATGGGAATTGACCATCTGCACTACACCATCTGCAGTAACTAGTCTCACACCTGCCGAGATGCTGTTGTCATTGTTTGAGGACGATTTTGGATAAACTTCACCCAGACTCGACAACAACTGCTGAAGTGGAGAAGCCAATATCAGCGAAAGAAAAGACAAATCAAGACCTGAGATGCATTGAAATAGGAGATTCAGTATATTTCCACGATTATGGCAATAGAAATAACTGGTTACCAGGCAAACATTTTTTTACTCTAATACAATATACAATTCGAATGTTTGTCCAACCCTTGTCCCATTTCCCTACGGGGTCGGGTATAAGGCGAGATGAATCTGTCGTGGCGGGTTTTTGACAGGATGCCCTTCCTGACGTCAACCTCATCAGAGGAGTTAATGAGATGAAATGAATGATGTGATATATGATAGTAGGGAGAGGGTGAAACCCAGTGCCGGCACATAGCCTACTCCTGTCAAATAGCACCAAGGGGTCTGCTCAAGGCTTAACGTCTCCATATGGGCACTGCGGAGAGGTTTGGAATTTAATCCAGGCTTTTGGCATATAATCTAGTGATTAGAAATTGTATACCACCACCTCCCCTACCCTGCCGTCCAACATTCTGATGGTGAAATTTTTTTTCCACCAACGGGACTCGAACCGGCTAACCTCGGTGTCATACCCTTTAGACTTCAGCGCCTTAACGATCATGGCCACCAGGCGAGCAATATACAATTCGAATGAAGGAACTGAAATTCGTAGACATACAAACCAACTCAGGAGCAAGAAAGAAACCACAAATTCTGCAGATGAGAGCGAGGTGGAAGAGATTATGCTGAAACAAGTTTGACCTATTTCAAGAGACTATGCTACAAGAAAAGATGATGAGGTGGCTGGCTGTATCTCCACCACCACAAGTAGAAGAGCAGGCAGTTGGTTGTGAAGAGGTGGCCCTCATCGTCCCAGTGTCTTACAGCAGAACAGGGAATGACTCTGCTGGAGTGACAAGTCTGATGTTCCAATTGACAGTGCAGACCTCCTAGTTGACTCGGAGACTTACGAGATAACCAGAACGAAGAAAGGGGAAAGAAATGTCCAAGAAGATCATAGGAGCCTTAACACGAACCGCTACCTAGAGGGCCAAGACTATGAGTTCCAAGAGAAGAATTAAAACCGTGCGAGGTAGAGTAGGAGATTCTCTGCTTGTCTAAGAATGCTGAATTGCATGTATGAATTTGGTTAGTAAATATACAAGTACTTACTGCTAAGTTATAACATTTTATGATAAGGAAAAATGAAACTGGTGTGTATGTTACATTATTTCATACCATGTCAGATTTTTCATTACTTTAATTTACAGAGCTTCCCAAAGAGAGCAGTAATGGCATTGATTACACAACCTTACTCACAAGGAAGCAATATACAAAGGACTTCTTTGGTGATGACCCACCACAGATTTCAAAGTTGATAGTCACGGTAAGTATGTTTATTAATGGTTATGAATTTCATGTTTTTGGTCCGTATTGAACTGAGAATAATATATAAGTAATAATAATAATAATAATAACAACGTAAACGTTTCCACCTCTTCAATACTAAAATATTCAACCCTCTACCCTTCCAGCCTTTGAAATGTGGCACCGGCTTGAGACATCACAGGGTCGCTGACTGGGTACTACCCACAGAGATATCTTCGGATATTATAAACTAACCTTAAATTTATTATGCAGGAAGGATAAAGAGAAGAAAATAAAAATTAAATAAAAATCTGAATGAGAACCTTTATAAATACAAATTTATTTAAAGAATAAACTTTGGCAAAGCAAATACCCCTATACAAATCAACAAAATCTTCGGACCAAATATTTTACATCATACTTGACATCACTCGACTCATGTAAATTATGTTTAAATTTCATTACCATTTATTATAAGGCACTCATCACGCCATCATTTGTTACGAATTTCGACAATGTAAATTACCAAATAATATTTATAACCTTTGTCAACTCCGACTATAAAGTATCAACAGCATGACTCATAAAATTCAAATCTTCTTCCAAACACATTAATTTTTGATTACTATTACCTCTCATTTATTTTTACCAACTCTACTCCAATACCTCCAATTTTAATTCAATTCCATTCCACTCATATTTGGTTACCACCATATTTCAAATTTATCAATAATTTTAAAAAAATTATTATAATAATTTACCATCATAACCTTCGTTAATTCGTCAGAGTGACCTTTGAAACGTTAATATACAACCAAAACTTCTTCCATTCATTCTTTGAATAAATAAATTCGTATTTACTCTCCATACCTTCAAATTACTTCATCACTATATTATAAACCTTGTAATTACAATTACTAATTATCAAATTATTTACTTGATTACAACCCTCCATTCTGAAATGTATGAGGCTATGTAAATTCGTTAAGCCCAACATCCGCCGTGTAATTCATGAACTCATCATTTTAATTAATTAAATTCATTATAATTCACTAAATTCGTGGTTATCATGTCATAATTGTTACCTCTAAGATCATAAAATTATCTAATTACATTTTGTAAGATCTGGTAATTTAACCCAATTTTTGATAAATCATTAAATTATTTATCTCAAATTTTATATAAAATAATCCCTATTATTATTTGAGTCCGAAACTATTTTACTTATTCTTTCTCAATACCATCCTCCACTCGCATAAATGCTGATAATATGGAACGCACGCGCGAAATCGAAAGTAACCCTGACATAAATAAATTAAATTAATTCACTGATTCATTTAAAATTATAAATACCCCGCATATACATAATCAGCTGTTTTATCATACACAAAACATATGCCTACTCTGTAGCAAGAAACCTACACTACAATGGTAATACTCAACTTAACCTACACTGATTCTACAAACAATGGGATAGAACCTCATTGTCACAAGTATAAACAACCAACGTGAACTGAATTCAACATCGCAAGAAATATTACAACTGCAAACCAGAATTTGCATTGCTCACACACTGAAGAACATATAACATGAACAAAAACACAACATAATTCCAATCATATAGTCACAGGGAAAATCATTATTCACTGACTCGGCTGGGCATCGAACTCCGACCATCAGTATGGCATCATTACAGTGACCTATCATTATACTCGCCACAATGAACTGTCACGAAGTATATCTATTATTATTTAATTTTAATGTGCTGTCCTAAGTTCCACAAAACAGAATTATCTTACGAATAACTGTAATATTTTTACTTGTAAGACCCTGGCAAGGCTGTCTGATTTCCTCTAATACACAGCATGCCGACCTGGGCAACTACACTTATCTCAAGTGCCTTACTCATTTCGTTAACGCGGCATTTCAATCCGTCCGCACTCAATATTTCTCTCTCTCTCCGCTCTAATGAACTCATATGTTTCCTCCAAAATCATCTTTCGTATCCTTGCTTTCTGTGCGAACAGTAACTAATTATATATATAACACTCTCAATGCATCTTATTTGTTCCATATCTCACGTATATAATTCTACATTTCTCACTCAACATTATCAGAAACGCGTATATCACTATGCCGGTATTTATTCATATATGGCGTTACACAATCTCATTGGTTCGACCCCTGCGGTTGGCATTTTGTGTCTTAGAGGCCCTACTTCAACACTGGCTAACTACATCTCGGATAAATTATACGATGAAACCTATTCCCTACAGCACATTTCTCATTCACTGGTTACCAATACACGTTACTTACTGATGACATGCATTTCAAATCCCACTGTAATGTGCCAGAATAACCAAGGTTCGAATCTTTGGTCAATGAAATTTTTCTCGACGAACTTTTTGTCATGCGACATGCCAGGTTAATCTATCTACTCCCTTTGACTAATACCTTACTGATGCCTCCTAAATCACATTACAGTGGAACCTCGATTATCCGTTCCCGGAAAATACGTTTTCCCGGAATATGCGTTCAAATTACGCGGTCCCGCGAACATCGTAATTAAATCACGTTGTAAAAGTCCCGCATTATCCGTTCCTCGAAGAAACGATTTCCCGGATCAACCGTCCAGAAATTCCAGTCCCATCAATGCTAAATCCTCTATCAATCGTTTTTTAATAAACTGTATCTCACGAAAGGACAGCTATGGAATATTTATGGATCACTGCGATAATTAAAGCAAGTAAGGCCTACTGTACCGGTACTGGAAAAGCAGTCGGCGGTGAACTTGCATAAGGGACCATCTTAGCATCGCATTCGGGTGGTATTGTTTAGAGAATCTCGGAAAATCATAAACCAGGGAGTGGCCACAACAATTGCAAGGAGACACGGCGCATTTCGACAGCTCTGCTTGAAGACAGAACGAGTTTCGTCAAATGTTCGCACTTATAAAACGTCTATATTATGTCCAGGGTTAGATGTTTATATTTTGACATTTTTTCGATCGTACTGCCGAATAGGTTTTCGGCACTTTCCTCAGGGCACTGCAGAGTAACTGGGCTTTCAGGCAGGAATCGAAACTGCTCCTTCTTAACGCAAATTCAGTATTTTTGATATTATCGTACATAATTATGTTAGCGAGACCAAAACGGACGTTGCACCTTACATTTTAAAAAAAGAAAGCCATGGGAGGTCTTGGGATTGCCTATTACTGTTTAGGTTCTAATGTAAGACTGGGAATTTTACGTTTTCGTGTTAAAATACCAAAAACCGCAGTCGTTTTATTTGCGCACGTTACATTTTAAATGGTTGGTATCATTTCAAACTCGTACTGACATGAGCAGTGAGCGCGCTTTCCAGATGACCTCAAGGTCACGAATAACCGTAATTTCTGAAGTTTTGATATTTCTTTTATCTTTCCAATTTGATTGGATTTGTGACGCGCATAATTGAATTTAATGCATTCGAGAACTTTTAAGAATCGATACATACATTCGAAACCATGTTTTCGAGTTGAACATAACCTTTAAAAGTCGATGTAGGCCTAATTTGCGCGGTACGAGATTTCCAGAAACTGACTACGAACAGTATACCGGAGACCAAATTAAATGAAAGATTAAGAAATGAACGGATTTCGCCATCATTTTGGGTGCTTTTGTATCTAATGAGCTTTATTTTATTAGATGAGAGAATTAAAAACTACTTTTGGTCGATTGTCGTTTGGCTTGGCGTTGTTAGATTTATCGAAGAGTTTGGCTAGCGTAATCAAAGTTGCTGAACTGAAAGACGTTTTCACGGGAAAATGACGAAGATTCTCCTATAAAGTTGAATATAAAGTATCGAGATTTTGAACTCGCGTACCGGTAATTAATGCACTTTCGCGGTCTAACATGCCCGCCTCTCATCCAGAGGGCCCGGGTTCGATTGCGACCAGGTCAGGCAATTTTACCTGGATGTAAGTCTGGTTCCAGGTCCACTCAGCCTATGTGATTACCTTTAATTTTGGAGCTATCTAATGGTGAGATGGCGACCCCGATCTACAAAGGCAGGAATATCGGCCGAGAGGATTCGTCGCACTGACCATGCGCTCCTCGTAATCTGCAGGCCTTCGGGCTGAGCAGCGGTCGCTTGGCAGAAAGTCCCACTGGGGCTGTAGTTTGGTTTGGTTTAAGAGTTTTTGTAAGATTATAATTATACATATTTCATTTTTGTGATGTTTAGCCAAATTGTTGATGGTTTTCATTCATTCCCGGATTTTCCGTTTTCCCGTATTGTACGTTTCATTTTCATGGTCCCTCGGAAAACGGAGAATCGAGGTTTCACTGTAAATATTCACACACACACATGCTAGTATTTATCAGAAGATCGCGCACTAAGGAAAACCATATTTCACACACGTAATAGAAGATCATTATTTACACACACATATTATTTCCTCATTCGCGAAGACCATTTTGAACACACGCTATAATATCATAATATTTACTCCCCCTAGGCATCAGTATAAACTTATGACCTAAAAAATCTAACTATCCTTGCTACAGTACTTAAAAAGAAAATGAACGAATAATCGTGCATTAATTTATTTACAAGTTAACAGCTAATCATGCACATGCCAGATATAATGAATCAGGGTACTTATCGATTCGGCGACGCTCCATACTCAGCTCCACGGCTTCATGGTTTCAGGTCGGCCCCATGATGTACTTAAGCCATCATACAGGCGGCCTCAGTACCTGAACCGATACCTTTCTTCATAACCATGGTCTTCATTCTTGTGGCTTTAATGAATTCACACGACTTCACTTCTTAATACACTAAAATACATATAAACACAGATATAATTAAATTATTATAGCACATAAACACTTATTTACACTGGTAGTGAATACTTTGTCTCTGCTCTTTTCCGCAAGTTTAACACGTGGCACTGCAAAGCGTCCTTGCATCGATCTCGCTCCGGTCTTATTTTTTCAGTTAATATTGTAAAAATCGCCTTCCTGAGTTTAACCAGATTTTCGGTCGTTATTTAGTTGAAATACATAGTCTATCGGACCCGTAGTATCCTATCGACAACTAGTTAGTGGACTAGGAAATGCTGAAGATTAGGATTCCTCGTTAACCACATATGCGTTACGTCCGACACGTTCAAATTTCCGTAGCAGAGTGAGTCTCCTGAGCAGCACGCGTCTTCTTCATGCACGCCAGCTCCTGGATATGGAGCTCGGGGAACCCCATCAACAATGATGTAACATCCCGTCAACGTATGCCTGCATTCATTTATTCCAATAAATTATTGCAAATATGCCATCTTTAATTCTTGTTCTCAAAATAGTTTAATATTGTTTTTCACATTATCCCTTGGCGGATTTAATTAATTTTGGAGGTCATTCGTACGGCACCCATCTTTAATTTACCCCCATCATTCCAAACTTGCCACGCTGCTATTGGCTGCCTGAAAGTGCTGCCAACTTAAAACTGGTGACCTTGATCACACACCTCACGAAATATTCCAGTACTTCCCATTTCATCATCAAATGACCCTGACACGTGGAACTTATCTTTAAACCTGGGCAAGCGAAATGGCACCACACATCCGGACTATAATGAAACTGTGGTTCATTCCCTTATACATTTCTGTAATTTATAATATTTTAAAGACAATGCTATGAGCCAATTGGGCTCAATATATTCACAAAATTATAAATTACACGGTACTAGTTTCGACCCATCTAGGGGTCATCAGCCGTATTGAAGCAAAGATCTTTGTGAATATATTTTAGTATTGAAAAGGTGGAAACGTTTATGTTGTTATTATTATTACTTACATATTACTGTAAGTATGTTTATATCGTAGCTTCATATCCGTATTGATGATTCATACAAATGCAAAGAGGAGAACAACTCCACCTAATCAATACTTGTTTTTTTTAATTATTATTATTATTATTATTATTATTATTATTAAAAATACAGAACCGGTTTCGACCCTAGCGGGTCATCATCAGCTGGACATACATATACACATAATGCATTGTACAATTGCAAACATTACCATATCTAGAAAGGAATATCATGTGATGGTAACATGTCAGGTTGTACTCATGAGTAGGGCATTCGTCAAATTGGAAGTTAAGTATATGTTATCATGTTAACTTAAAACTAACATAAGTATACATAAAATAGAAACAACATATGCTTAAAACACTATCATGCTTGTGAATGTTCGAGTTTATGGCTTGCACTGTTTCTTAATTCTTCAGTTTGACTGCTGTCATTAAGTCTACTTGTCCACAACTGTGCATTATATTAAAAACTCAATGGCGTAAATTGTAATACGAGTTACATTTTAAAATACCAATATCTCATTTTCAAAATATTTTTTGTACCGAGCTCGATAGCTGCAGTTGCTTAATTGTGGCCCGTATCCAGTATTCGGGGGATAGTAGGTTCGAACCCCACTGTCGGCAGCCCTGAAAATAGTTTTCCGTGGTTTCCCATTTTCATACCAGGCAAATGTACCTTAATTAAGGCCACGGCCGTGGTTCTCGGCTGATTCCTTCCCCGACCTAGCCCTCTCCTGTCCCATAGTCGCCATAAGACATATCTGTGTCGGTGCGACGTAAAGCCAATAGCATAAAAATATTTTTGTCACCATATGTACACGAAGGATAAGAAACACTTTGCATCTCTAAAAGGTAAAATATTGACGTAGTGTGGATTCACTGAGGCTTGGACGGAAGTGTAGAAATTGCAGCTTACCGTATATAAAATCCAGTTGTTTACATTTAAAAAATGAGTCATAATGTCCTTTGCATTGATGTTGTGTTGCATTAAACCAGAGTGGAGGCTCGTCCTTTTTTGTAGTTGTGTGATATTGTAAGAATTATCTGTGAAAGATAAGAATAAGATGTGAGTGATACTGATATGTTGAAGGAATGTCTTAGGTCATGTGAGAGAATCTATACGTGTACTTACTGCTATTGTGGTCTTGAGGTTGTATATGGTTTGGGAGCACGTTGTGTACTACTTCGTGTTCGTCTCGGGCTAATGCCGTTTGCTGTGAGGGGAAGGGGCGGGAGGAGTGGCTGTTGAGGGGGTAGGGGTGGAGTCTGGCGCGTCTTCCGGTGGTTCTCTGGCGTGTGTCAAGTTTTGTTTATTGATTCTCTTGAGATAAGCATTTTTTAGGGATGAATGACTGTACATGAATGAATATACAACCTCAAGACCACAATAGCAGTAAGTACACGTATAGATTCTCTCACATGACTTAAGACATTCCTTCAACATATTAGTATCACTCCCATCTTAATCTTTCACAGATAATTCTTACAATATCACATGACTACAAAAAGGAGCCTCCACTCTGGTTTATTGCAACACAACATCAATGCAAACGACATTATGACTCATTTTTTAATGTAAACAACCGGATTTTATATACGGCAAGCTGCAATTTCTACACTTCCGTCCAAGCCTCAACTGAATCCACACTACGTCAATATTTTGCCTTTTAGAGATGCAAAGTGTTTCTTATCCTTCGTGTACAAATGGTGACAAAAATATTTTTAAAATGAGATATTGGTATTTTAAAATGTAACTCACATTACAGTTTAAGCCATTGAGTTTTTAATATAATGCACAGTTGTGGACAACTAGACTTAATGATAGCAGTCAAACTGAAGAATTAAGAAACAGTGCAAGCCATAAACTCGAACATTCACAAGCATGAAAGTGTTTTCATTTTGTAAGTTTTAAGTTCAGGAATATTCACTTTTCTTACATGCGTATTCGTGCATGATAATATATACTTCCAATTCGACGAATGCCCTACTCATGAGTACAACCTAACATGTTACCGTCACATGATATTCCTTTCTAAATATGGTAATGTTTGCAATTGTACGATTTGTTATATGTACAGTATATGTATGTCCAGCTGAGGATGACCCACTACGGTCAAAACCGGTCCTGTATTTTTAATAATAATAATAATAATAATAATAATAATAATAAACAAGTATTGATTAGGTGGAGTTCTTCTCCTCTTTGCATTAAGTATGTCTATAACCAATGTCCTGCAGGATGTTGAGATGTGGGCAACATTTCACAATGTTGCATATAAAATTTATCAGTCATGATCGAGACAGCGTACAGTGCAGACATGTCAGTGGAAACGAGGAGTGAGAGATGGGAATAACGGCACATAGGATAAGGATAAGGATAGAATGTTAGAAAGGAGCAAGGTGGTGCTGGAGGAAGTGTTGAGCGGAAGGAGAGAGAGATAAAAGCAGCACTAAGGGGCTGCTCGAAATCATGATGTGCGCTGTGGTGATAGCAACGCTATTGGAGGTGAGAGGAATTGGAAAAAATAGTGTGTGCTAAAGGAAGCAAGTAAGGTAGAAGAAATTAAAGAAATGTTGCAGGAAGACCGAACCACACAAATAAGAGAGATGAAGGACCTAAAAATTTTTATAAAAGAAGTTGGTGGTGTAAACGATAAGATAGCGGACTTAGAAGAGAAAGTGGGAGGTTTGAGGGAGAAGGTGGTTGAATTGGAAGAGGAATTGGCAGAAATGAAGATATGAACAAGGCTGGTGATGCAGGAGTTAACAAAGAAGAATGTTTTTGTGTATGGAGTACCTGAGGATAAAAAAGAATCGAAAGTGGAGGTGGTGCTGAATGTGGTAGATATAATTGCAAATAAGATGGAAATGAACTTCTCAGAAGTGGACATTGATGATTTGTATCGAGCAGAAAGGAACAGTGGGAATAGGCCGGTGAAAATGAGATTGATTTCAACTCTGATGGTGGATATATTATTAACCCTGACAGTAACACGTCTATAAATATCGCTTTAGTTACACCACACGTCTCGAAGACGTGCCACTCAAAGCCTATTATTTAAAGTTACATTAAAGTTACCAGACGGAATGAACAAGGAATAGAGGTGGTGGAGGGGATAACTCTCCCCTCCTTATGAGCACTAGATGGCATTAATTCGCACAACACATCAGAAAATCGTATGGTGTAATTGTCAGGGTTAAGAAATGCAGTGAATCTGAAAGGCTTAAACATATATTTGAAGGCAGAGATAGAGAAGGGTGAGAGGAAGCAGACAGAAATTTTAAAGCGGCATATGTGGAAGGCGAGAGCACAGGACCTGCGAACGAAGATAGTAGGGAAGTATTTGGTTACAGCAGACAGGAAATGGTCACAAATTTGGACCCTGGAGAAACTACTGAAGATGGAAATGGGTGGAGAGGAAAGGAGTTGCAGTGACCGAGCACAAGACGTCGTCAGCGGTGATAATGGAGACAGAAAAGACGGCAGTGTCAGCACTCGGCTGTTGGTGAATGCAGATACTTTGGTGAGTCAAAGCAGCACAGGTGTTAATGAAACGAGAAGAGAGAGACACTAGCTGATCAGAGTGAGGAGAGAAGAGGAGGTGAAGGAGAGGGAAGAGACATAATTAGACAGGGAAGTGATCCAGCCTCCCTGATGAAGGGGAATACACATAGGAGTGTGGAGAAACGACAGGCGTTGAATAAGGGAAGATCGATAAGTCTGAAAGAATTATTGGGGGGGGGGGGGGGAAAGGGTTCCAGCTCGGAGAAGGGGAAGGAGGGAGGGGACAAGGAAGATAGGAGGGCTCACGGGAGAATCACGAGAAGCAAGAGAGGCTGTGGAGAAACACATAAGCCGAGAGAGGGGCGGGGGGAGAAAATAACGATATATTTCGATAGGGATGCTGAACATTGAGGGGTTAGTGGGGAAGTTGGAGAAACAGAGAAATTGTGGAATTAGTAAATTTTTTTGAGAATTGCCCTAGTGGAGTCTTGATTAGGGCAAGGTGTAGAAATTAAATGGGACGGATATAGAGTAGTAAATGTGATAAGTACGGGGAAAAAAATAGGGAAGATGGAGAGGAACCCAGGGGGAATACTGGTTTTAGTAAGAAACGAGGTAACCGGGAGAGTGGAGAGACTCCAGAGTGAGGTAAATGGGGTAGTATGGTTTAGAACAGTGGCGGTTTCTGGTATAGCGCAATGGAGCAATGAACCTCCATTTTATATCAAGTTGTACTCAACTACTTAATATTCATAACTCCCTTGTCAATCTCGAAGCTCTTGCTTAGCCCATCTATCGGTAATATACTAGTACTGGCTTTCAATTCATGTGAACTGCGCACGTCCCGTGGCTGGATACTTGTCTGAAATGAACCCCCTTGAAAGGCAATCTTTCCGTCCGTATCTGGACGAAGGGAGTGGCGAGGTGCGGGGGGACATCGGCCGGCACGTAGACAAGACCAGGATATCGCAGAAACAGATATCCGTGGTTTACGCATGCGCAATATGCCACTCTCTCAAGTCGTGTTGTCGGGGGTGTTGGAGTAAGTATGTGCCTGCCATCTGTTGCCCTTACAGGAATTCAACTACGTAGCAGAAAGTAGTGTACATAATTAGCGCTAGTGTTGAAGAGCATCATTACTACCAGCAGTCACATTAAACTGCCAAATTCCAATTGATGCCTTTTCCCAAATACTGTACATCAATACTTACTAAACATCTATTCATTTGCCTTCTTTGGAATAATTACTTTTTGGAGAGAAAATTAACTTA
This sequence comes from Anabrus simplex, assembly GCF_040414725.1. Taxonomy (NCBI): domain Eukaryota; kingdom Metazoa; phylum Arthropoda; class Insecta; order Orthoptera; family Tettigoniidae; genus Anabrus; species Anabrus simplex. Next base: position 354,862,525 of record NC_090268.1, on the reverse strand, counting down.
AAAATCACCAAGGCAAAGAGTAGCGGGAATGTAATACCAATAAAAATGCTAATTGCCTAGCCATAGAAGTTCTTAAAATTATGTTACCAACATTGTGAACAGTGTGAACATACATCCCTAAAGTTTACTCGTGTTTTTCAAGTCTGATGTTTACAAATTTTTACAACAGTTACCATAATTCGTAATATTACTGTACGCTGTGCAAGCGTGAGTGGCACTGTTGTGCCGTTCAAAAACTTAATTTTTAGGACATAAGAAGTTACAATATTTTGTCCGTGTGTGTATTTTTGTGCACTGTAGTTGCGTCCATAATCTTTGTTCCAGGGAAAGGCAAGAAGCTACATAATGAGTTTGAACAGTGATATGATACTTAAGAAGACAAACTTTTCTTATCTCTCTCTCTCTCTTGAGCGTAAACTTAAGATTAAAATTAATGATGCCGGATGTCCAATGCCTGATCTTGATATAACGAGGCATCCTAAAAGTATAATAATAATAATAATAATAATGGCGTGTTGTCTCTGGGGAGACCTGGTGCAGGTCTTTTGATTTGACTCCCGGAGGTGACCTGCGCGTCATAATGAGGATGAAATGATGATGAAGACTACACATGCACCCAGTCCGGGTGCCAGGGAAGTTAGCCAATCATGGTTAAAATTCCCGACCTTGCCAGGAATCGAACCCGGGACCCCTGTGACCAAAGGCCAGCACGCTAACCATTTAGCCATGGAGCTGGACATCCTAAAAGTAAAAGTAATGAAATCGTGCATAAATTCAGAATTGATATATATATAAATGAATCGAGTGGATCTGTGGGTGTGAAATTAGTAACATGTTGATTTGTTTTCCTTTTTTTATGAATCATGAGTGATGAAGGTGAAGCGACTTGGACCAAAGTCAGAGTGGTACATTTAGGACATTTGTCCCAAAAAAGTAAAGAAACACAAAAGTTCTAAATCTCATATGCTTGCCCAGTTACAATTCGATCTCCTGGGAAGACACGATAACCGTCAGTAATTTGACTGTGCTTACAGGCAGTCTGTGGAAAGAGACAACGATCAAGTACGGAAAAATCGTTATGTGCTGTGTAAAGTTCTGTGGCGCATTTGAGATGGCACTTCGCGGGCATGAAGAAATAAGTGAATCATCGAATCCTGGCATGTTTCGAGGCCTCGTTAATTTTAGTTCTGAAATTGACATTGCATTAAGAGATCATCTGTCCAAAGCTACTGTTTTCAAAGGCACCTCGAAAGACATTCAGAATGATTCACTTTCGCGCATGTATGAAATCTGTCGTGAGAAAAGAAAAAAAAATAAATCACCACAGTGCACTTCATTTCGGTAATCGCAGATGAGAACACCGATATATCAACTACAGCACAATTTGTTATCGTTCTTCCCGACGGTAAGCCAATTGAAAGATTCTGGGGTTTCCTCTCACCCTCTAGTCATGGTGCTAAGAGTGTTTAAAATTTTCTTTGAGCGAAGTTGTGGATAGTCCAGATAAGTTGATTTCACAAGGTTACGATGGGGCAAATGTAATGAGTGGTCACCATTCAGGGTGCAAGTTCTCATCAGGGAAGATTTTAGGCATGCACATTATGTTCACCGTTAGGCCCATTCTTTGAACTCAGTCATGGCACAGGTGACAGGGGGGAGAGGGGATATTGAAGGGGGATTTTTCCTTCTGTTGAACCCCCAGTGACGAAAGTCAGGCGCCGCCACTGGTTTAGAATTAAAATTGGTAGAGGGGATCATGAGGCAATTTGTCTGGCCCTCCTATACAATCATCCAAAAGAATCAGTATATGTGAATAAATATTTTTTGAGGGATTGATTGAGGAAATAAACACGATTAAAGGGTTGTATGAAGAACACAGAATGATTTTAATGGTTGATTGGAATGCTAGAGTTGGCAATAGAGTACCGGATTATAGGAGAGATGATACAGAAGTTAGTGGGTGCCGAAGGAGGAGTAAAGATAAATGTTTAAATGGGGAAAGGATGCTGGAGTTTCGTGCACTAGAAGAATTATATATTTTAAACAGGTGGATGAAGGCAGATTATAATGGGGAATAGACATACATAACAAATGGGGGGAGCGTAGTGGATATAGGAATAAGTTCGAAGTTAGCTTTAAGGAGAGTGAAGTTTTGAAGTGTTAGGATGTGGAGTGACAGAACACATACCAATAAAGATAAAATTGAGAAGTGAGGTAGAGGGAGAGAAGAGGGATGTGAGAAAAAGAAAGGGAGGGTATAAGGCTGAAGGGTGGAAGTAGGTTTGGAATGATAGGAGAGAGAAACTGAGGTTGGAGCTTAGGGAGAGGGGAGAAATATTAAGGGTGGGAATTGGAAGGAAATGACATAGATGGGATGTTAGAATTAATAGAACTCCTAGTGCGGAGTGTGGGGAGGAAAGTTAAGAGAAGGGAAGGTGGAAAAAAGAATAGAGAGACTGGCTGGTTTGATGAGGACTGTAGTAGGAAAAGAGAGGCTGTAATGAGAGCCCTAGCAGAGTATAGGAAGTTAGGGGAACAAGGGAAGAGAGAGGAATATCGTAAATTAAGAAGAGAATACAAAGTGGTATTAAAAAAAAAGAGGGTGGAAGCAGAAAGAATAAATGAATATTGTAGGGAAAATAGAATAGAGAAGAATTGGGAGTCTATAAATAAGATAAGGAGAACGAAACCAATGGAGAAGGGGTAGCGTTTATTTAAACATCGAACATCACAGGCTTTTCGCTCAAACTACATGTTCCCAAAACCAATAAACTGAACAATTTTAACCTGAATGCGAACACAAACACTGATGTGTGGCCTCTCCCACATGAGAGATGCCACCTCTGTATACTTATTGTGTGACCCCTCGCACGGGAGGAAAACCAGACTTCTTGTCAGACATCACCCACCTTAACAAACTGACACTAATGTGCAGCCTCTTACATGGGCGGATAGCCAGACCAGATGTAAGCCCGCCCCTATATCTAACTTAACTGTATAATCTAACTTGTGACTCCTCACACAGGCGGAAAACCAGTCCACATGCAAGGGCCACCCCTACAACTACTGCCCGGTCGTGTTATCCCCCCGTGGTGAGAAAATGAGCCACCCTCCCAAGGATAACACGCCAAGCCCTTTCTCGTGGGGTCCATAAGGAAGACCCCACCTACCCTAGCAGCTGTCAAATTCTCATTTCTCACCATTCCATATTCCAGCAGAACAATGTAAGCGGAAATCCTGCTCCCCATGTGCCCCCCCTCCCGCTCTTCTATCTCGACATTTTCCCTGCTGCATTTGCTGACACTCTACCCCATTCCTTTGAGATAGGCCCGCCCTATCCCGTGCTCCCTCGGTTATGTACTGCCCCCAACCTCCCGCCCTCTAACCCTACTTAATTACTAATTGACAACCACATTACTAAAAGAAGTCTAGCCTTCCATCCCTCTCTTTACATCTTGAGTTAGCCCCTAGGGCCATGTGCATTCTCATTAATTGATCACACACGACTTACAGTCGACACATACCTTCTTACAATGCACTATATTACAAAATCTCAACTTCCTAGTCTTTTACATTCATGACCACTTATAAGACCGCACACTGTCTTAGCTTTTACACAACCTTATAAGTGTATGTACTTCCTTTTTTTAACTTTAATTCACGTATTCTCCTTACTGCACATAAATACCTGTTTAATTCCCCTCCTTCCCATTCTTTGGCCACCTGCCCTAAGACTTTTTTTTTCATCCCCTTGTTCTAATAGCTTCCGCTTGTTGGCACTTAAAAGTTTATTTCTTACCTGCCCCGTGTCTTTACAATTACTTATTAAGTGTAGATCATTACACTTTATCCCACATAATATGTATAGTGCCTTATCCTTACCCTTTATCCACCCCTTATTATATAACCCCATAGTCACTACAGTAAACCTCCTTTCTTCAATCTATCTACGGAACCAGTAAAATATAGCCCGACTTTATTATTTAAAAATGTCAAAAACATATCAGATGTAAGGCTTTTCAGGCGTTTGCTCTATTAACCAGCATTTCGTCTTAGGTCTGACACTAAACTCATCAGACTGGGATGTGTCAAACCCCTCCATGGGAAGTTAGAATTTTCCATTCGGAATTGCTAGGCGGGCAATAATTCCATTGTGGAGATTTATCTCCCGTATGCAGTTATCAGACTGTGCCTCTTATAAGGGCTTCTGATAAGTTCACCTGCATACACCCCAGTGTCAGTGGGTAGGGTGTCGGTAGATTTACTGGCACGTAAAAGAACTCATCATCATCATCATCATCATTTCCCTTTATCCAGCTGTAGCCGGGTAGGGGCAAATATGGTTCCTCTCCACTTTCTTCGGTCTCTCCACCACTCCTCCTCCAACACTGTGTCCCAGTCCAGGTTTCTTTCTATAATGCTGTGTTGGATGGTACCCTTCCATCTCAATCGTGGTCATCCACGGCCTCTCCTTCCTTGGATTTGCATTTCCATCACCTTTTTTGGCATTTTTTCGTCGCTCATTTGCTTTATGTGCCCAAACCATCTTAGTCGGCTCTTCTCTATTCTATCATTAATTTTTTCCACTCCAATTTCTTCCCGGATTTTCTCATTCCTTATTTTGTCTCTTCTACTCTTCTGTATCATACTCCTCAAGAATTTCATTTCGGCTGCCTGTATTCGACTCTCATCCTTCTTTGTCATTGTCCAAGTTTCTGCTCCGTAAGTTGTTATGGGTACGTAATACATCTTGTACATAGTATCCTTTGCTTCCATTGGCACATCTTTGTCCCATAACATATTTCTTACACTATGATAGAAACAACTTCCAGCTTGAATCCTTTTACTAATCTCAGCATCCAGTCGAGCATTCTCCATTAATTCACTCCCCAGGTATTTAAACGTTTCCACTACTTCCAAGGGCTTGTCTGCAAGTCTAATCTGACCTTTCCCTTCTTTCTCCCCTCTAGTCATAACAAGAGCTTTACTCTTTTCTACACTTATTTTCAATCCACATTCTTCAATCTTCCCATTCACCACATTCAACTGTTCTTGAACCTTCCTGTTGTCTTCTCCCCAAATCACAATATCATTTGCAAATAACATCATGTTCATTTCTCTTCCTCCATATGCTGCTTTTGCCGTTCTCATGATGTCATCCATTACTATTGTAAACAGGATTGGTGATAGAACACTTCCCTGTCTCAGCCCACTAGTTATTTTGAACCAACTTGTCCTGCCAACTTGTGTTTGCACGAAACTACAACATTCCTTATACAATGCCATGATCATTTTTATTAATCCCTGTCCAATTCCTTTTTGCACCAGACTGTCCCAAACTTTCGTCCTAGGGACACTGTCATATGCCTTTTCAATATCAATGAATGTCATCACCATATCATTCCCGTACTCCCAATGCTTTTCCATTAGTTGTCTCATAAATTGCAACAATTAATGTACTGACACTGACGGGAAAGACAGAAGAACTGGTAAAAGAATTCCTGCGGGACTAAATTCCGGCACCTCGACGTCTCCGAAAACTGTCAATGAAGTTAGTGGGACGTAAAACAAATAACATTATTATTAATAATGTATGAGACATACCGATCTGTATTGTATATGGTAGTTTCATGTATTTCAGTGCATTTTTGTTTATTCTTACTTCATAATTTTAATGAGTTGAATGTATTTCAGGGAGTTGTGTCGGTGACAGTTTCTGGTATTTTCTCTTCATGTTATGGCCAAAAAACATAAAAACGTTATCTCCATGTCTTCAGAGATACCTATAAAATTAAATTTCCGTTCATTTTACAGTCTAATAAAGGAAATTATTGTGCAAATCACCTCAGCAAATAAATTTTATTTCGCGTTATTGAAATTTTGAGATATAAAGAATACCGTTTTTGAGCATGTATAGCACGTAATTGAATCACGTGTATCTACGGGCTTTTACTGAATACATTATGTTTAACAGTACTTAAAAATATACAAAGAAACTCTATTTTAGGGCATCACTTTCATTATAACACTTATTGTAGTAACTTTTTACAAGACAGGATACAGTACATACAGTAGTGAAACAAGAAACATAGCTCCGTTAACACGATTGGAAAAAAATCGGTTAGTCTCTTCTGTTTGTTGCGGTTAACCTTTCCTCCCTTCATGTTGAAACTTCTCGTCATTTCGTAAATAGAGCTTGTCATCTGCGACTTCTGGGCTTGCTTTCGTGTATGAACGGTAATTAACTGACATTGCAAGAGACTATCCTCATTTTTTTCCGTATTACATTTAATGGAAATCAAAGTTTTATTGTTCTCCTTTTAATTAACTGACACCCGAGAAATGGCGAGGATTTGCCGATCACTAGAAGTTTGAGTTTTTCAGTTCCCGTCTTATTAGTTTCCAGCTTGACTGTAACCCTTCCTTGCTAACTGTTGCTCACAAACCACAAATGCCGTATTGCACAGTTAATGTTGCACAAAATTCGAGTTAGAGTATTTTTTGCTTCAAGGGAGGAAATGTTTGCTTCGAGAAATTTGTATAACTGAATTTTGAGAATGGAGAAATAAATACAGGTGAAGAATAAGAGGAATGGCCAGAAAATCTAAGTTCGATATACTGAAAATTTGAGTAATGGAGGTTCGACTGTGTTATTATTCGTATGTGTCATTTTCTTGTAACCATTTTAATGGTTTTTATTTTAGTTTGAGTTTAAATTTAATGGCCAATTCACATTGTAACTGTTGATATGTATGCCTTTTATCCTGTCCTTTATTCACTTAGACTGTGGCACAATATATGTGATGAAATCCAAGGAAAAAAAATCTTATTTTTGATTTCTAAATGTTGGCAGCTGAAATATGGGCGCACTTGACAGTTAAATATGCGACTGCTCAAGAGTTTATCCTACGGACACTGCTATCAGTAATGCACTAATAAATTATTAAGCACTGTAAGGAAGTAATGACGTTAGCAACTATTATGCACAGTTCAACATTCAACTCAGCTTGAATTGAGTATCGTTCACTTCAACCCAGAATTTAAGGAAATAATAAAGTTAGCAGATATTATGCACAGTTGTACATTTAACACAGTTTGAATTGAGTATCGTTCAGAATTAATCACTTGTATCAAAGCACACGAGTGTATGTTGCCTAATAGGCAATCACTTGCAGTTATGGTAGTGGAAAAGTTTAAACACTTTCATGATCACTTCTACTTAATAAAGAGCTGACTGAGCTTTAAGAAAATTCCACAGTTAATAATATAATGCAGTAGTGTGTCACTTGGAAATTTATAACACTTGTTGAGAGACTAAGTTCCACAATTATAAAGTGGTAAGAAACTAAGTTCTACAACTATAAAAACTTATCCTATATTGAATTTTCCACACGCATACAAATTCTAAGTTTCAATCGACTGTCAGAACCTAAGTCCACTCTAAGACTTGTTACATATCGGAGTTTCAACACGCGCACAATTTATAAGTTCCAATCGACTGTTGTAATCTAAGTCCATTGTAAAGACTTGTCATATTCGAAGTTTCTACTCGCGCACAGATTCTAAGTTCAAATAAACTGTCAGAATCTAAGTCCACTGTAAAGACTTGTAGAATTCGAATATAAATTTTGATCAGCACTTTGTCTCGACGAACAGGGTAATGGTGTAGCGTGGTGAGTCAGACTGGTCTCCCCCTCCCCTCTAAACCATTTCTCCTCTCCAAGTAGTTCTTGAAAATAGTTTACCCACTGCTCATACTCGATACTTGGTTTCTCCAATCTCCTTCCACCCTTGTTAATTTGGTTTTATTCTCTCCCACACTTTCTCAGTTTGGTTCATCCTACACTCCTTATTTATAGCTTCTGTTTGTTCTTTCATCCATAATTTCTTCCCCTCTGTAATTTCCATTTTGTAACCTTTCCTTAAATTACAGAAAGCTTCTCTTTCTGCATTCCCACGGGTGGCCCAGATTGGTTGCGCAGTAGATGTTAGTTTTCCCTCGTCCTGCTCGTGATGTCATCACAGGAGCACCGTGACTGTGTAGCATACAACTGCACGTGTATCTCATTTCATTGTTTATATATGTCTGTCTTATAAAGAAAGGATTTCCACGTAATAACTATACGTAATTTCTTTCCGTATATTGCTGTTGGTTTATATAGTGGCCTACTGTATTTTGCGTAGTGTGTGTGTCGTAGTTCGTTTCTGTGAGATCTCTGTTAAGTTGCTGTGTTTCGTGCAGTGAGGTGCACTTATTTTCTTTTCGTTAGTTGCGTGAACAGTGTAATAGTAGCTGGAGTGAAATTTGTGTGTTCATTGTACAGTATCATTGCGATAGAAAACTGTGCCCTTAATGATTCACCGACCGAGCTCGATAGCTGCAGTCGCTTAAGTGCGGCCAGTATCCAGTATTCGGGAGATAGTGGGTTCGAACCCCACTGTCGGTAGCCCTGAAGATGGTTTTCCGTGGTTTCCCATTTTCACACCAGGCAAATGCTGGGGCTGTACCTTAATTAAGGCCACGGACGCTTCCTTCCCATTCCTAGGCCTTTCCTGTCCCATCGTCGCCATAAGACCTATCTGTTGGTGCGACGTAAAGCAAATAGCAAAAAAAAAAAAAAAAAAAGAAAAAAGATTCACCGCAATCTACAGCGACACCTGATTGTTCAGCAGAGGGATTTCGGTACCTCGCCGGCTACATCGCCGACCGTGAAAGAAAATATGACAGGTCAATGCGAAGTCCCACTGGGGAAATGCTTTCCATTTCTTCTGGTACAGCCTCTGTGGGATGGATAGAAATGTTACCTCGGGGAGGTCTACTCATTCCATCGTTAGAATGGTAAACCAAACAAAAGAATTTGAGTTAATTTTCAGGACACTCGCGGACGTGCTGAACTGTAACGCATACCTAATATTATACGCAAAGTGTGTCATATAATTAGCAGTAAATTACCCGTTGTACCACCAGAAATATTAAAAATGTATGTTAGAACGAGAATATTTATACGCATATAACAAATGAACATTCGGACAAGAACTGAAAAATCCATAGCAGCTCATCGGCGAAAGGCACGACAGTGGATTTCATCTTCAAAAGCTACCACTTCATGACATCTAATCTCACAGGTAGGACTGTGTTCTAATGAAGTGTTTTTCCTGTTCTTTCTTATTGTTCAATTTTTAAAAAGTGACTATCTATGCGGAGCCTCCGTGGCTCAGACGGCAGCGCGTCTGCTTCTCGCCACTGGATACCGTGGTTGAAATCCCGGTCACTCCATGTGAGATTTGTGCTGGTTAAAGCGGAGACGGGACAGATTTTCCTCCGGGTATTCCGGTTTTCCCTGTCATCTTTCATTCCAGCAACACTCTCCATTATCATTTCATAGCATTTATCAGTCATTAATAAATCACTTTGGGAGTGGCGACCCCATTGTAATAATAGCCTATATATGGTTCATTCATTACATCCCTGACCCTGTCAAAGACTCGAAAACAGGTTGTAGGTTTTCCAGGACTATCTATGCATGGTTTCAAACATGAACTTACTTCTGCTGCTGTTATAATATGTGTTAAGCTTTAAACTCGATACCTGCGGAAGTGAGTCAGTATATCGTATGTTACCATACGGAATTTCTGCTGTAAAGATTTAATATGACAAAGATTTCATATCTCTAAATATTTATGTTTACAGATTTGGAAGCGCGTAACCTTCCTCAAACTAAATAAAGGAACTTGGAAATGTTAATAAATTTCAAGCGCTGGTCAGTGTGCTGTCACGTTACATTTACGCCTTATTCGTAATGGAAATAATGAAAAGTTACTATGCTGTACATGCTATTTTAACGCACCCATAACCCTTCTTCATAATTCCTCACAATCCTTAGTGTACCATCCTTCCTCCTCTCTCTTCCTTCTACTCCTGACTCTATCTGACCTACCCTTTTGATTGGGTATGTAATCAATTCCATTGCTCTATCTATGTTGTTTTCCTCCAATGCAACCCCCAACCATACATTACTAAATTTAACTCCTCTTTTATTCATCATCATCATTTCCCTTTGTCCAGCTGTAGCCGGGTAGGGGAAAATATGGTTCCTCTCCGCTTTCTTCGGTCCTTCCACCACTCCTCCTCCAACACTGTGTCCCAGTCCAGGTTTCTTTCTATAATATTGTGTTGGATTGTATCCTTCCAACTCAATCGTAGTCGTCCACGGCCTCTCCTTCCTTGCATTTTCATTTCCATCACCTTTTTTGGCATTCTTTCATCACTCATTCGCTTTACGTGCCCAAACCATCTTAATCGGCTCCTCTCTATTCTATCATTCATTTTTTCACACTAATTTCTTCCCGGATATTCTCATTCCTTATTTTGTCTCTTCTACTCTTCTGTATCATACTTCTCAAGAACTTCATTTCGGATGCCTGTATTCAACTCTCATCTTTCTTTGTCATTGTCCAGGTTTCTGCTCCATAAGTTGTTATGGGTACGTAATACTTTGCTTCCAATGGCACATCTTTGTCCCATAACATGTTTCTTACACTATGATAGAAACAACTTCCAGCTTACTAATCTCAGCACCCAGTTGAGCATTCTCCATTAATTCACTCCCCATGTATTTGAATGTTTCCACTACTTCCAGGGGCTTGTCTGCAAGTCTAATCTGACCTTTCCCTTCTTTTACTCTTTTCTACACTTATTTTCAATCCACATTCTTCGATCTTCCCATTCACCACATTCAGCTGTTCTTAAACCTTCCTGTCGTCTTCTCCCCAAATCACAATATCATCTGCAAATAATATGTTCATTTCTCTTCCTCCATATGCTGCTTTTTCTGTTCTCATGATGTCAGCCATTACTATTGTAAACAGGATTGGTGATAGAACACTTCCCTGTCTCAGCCCAGTAGTTATTTTGAACCAACTTGTCCTGCCAACTTATGTTTGCACGCAACAACATTCCTTGTACATTGCCATGATCATTTTTATTATGGAATCCAATTCCCGCTTTGCTTTCTCCGACCATTTATATTTAACGCACCCTCTCCCCATTTCTTCACCCTTCTTTATCTCTCTCTCCTTATCTTCCCCTGCCCTGCTTTCTATCAACAACCATACCGTAAAGTGATGTGATTGAACCCAGTCTCCTACCTCCATCCTTATGATTTCCTCTTAACATTTCTTCTGAGCTGATTACTATATTAATTACACTTCCTCCCTGCGCTGTAACTTGCGTCAGCTTCCCATTCCTGTCAACCTCGTGCCACCCGTTCAGAATATTTAAGTTTCCCACTGCACACATTTCTAAAAGTTTGTGTCCATAGTTATTTATTACCGTATTTTAATTTCTTCTACTTTTCCTCATTACTCTCCCGTCTTCTTTACTATACACTGGACTCTGCACCCCTATCCTCGTGTTCCAATCCCCAAATGGCAACATACCGTCGTCTTCAAACTTCCCTCTTAAAATACTAATTTCCTATTTCAAGCCACATCTCTAAGAGTCGAAGCTTTCCACTACTTCTTTAACCTTTTTATTACTTTATTTACCTTATAGCCCCTCAATATTGACAAACCCTATCTTCCAGTTTTGCTGTAACTTATTCCCCCCCCTCTACATTTCCTCACTTAATCTTGCTTCTCGTTACCATAGCCCTCTCACTTTCTAACTCTATTCCATCTTTTCTTAACATTTTTTGACCCTCTCTTTTTCCTCAGAACCTTTATTCCTTTTACCCCACAAGTCCTTTAGACTCATACTTCTCCCTTTACTCATACTTTCTCTTCCTTTCTGTTCGTCTCTCGAACCACCACCTGCAATATTCACTTGTCCACTGCACTCTGCACTTGAAATTTCTTGAGATAGCCCCTCACCCAGCACTTCTCGGATCCTCATTTCTGTTTCCGCACTATTCTGTCCACTTTTCCCTATGTTGCTCTCCTTTCTTACCTCCACTGTTTCCACCACTCGCTCTGCCTCTTTCCTTCCACCTTGTCTCTTCATCACGTCCTCCTCCCTCTTGGCATTCTCGTTCGTAGCTTACAGTTTTGACACAGGCCACACTCGAACCCATCTTCCATTTGAAACCACCAGCTGTTGCCCCCTTATGTGAGCTTTCAGTCCCTGGCGTCTGGCCCTCCCTAAATGCCTCTTCATAGTTTTCAGATTCTCATTTCCTTCTCTACCCATATCTCTCCTTACCCAAATGTTGTGCCCTTGTAAATTGCTAGCGTTCCTTAACACTATTTCTGCCATTTCTAGACTGATTGGTCTACGGCCTTTCGCTTTACCCACTCTTTCTACATCATCTATGTCCACTTCACCAAAATTTATTTTCATCTTCTTCTGTATAACCTCAACCACTTTGCATATTACGTCCACCTTGTTTTCTTTCGTATCTTCCTGAACACCGTACAAAAATATACATTTCTTCATCCTCTCCTGATTGCTAACTTCCGCTTCTTTCTTCAACTTTAGCACCTCCTCTTCTAGATTTTTCCTTTTAATCTTAGCTGCCTTAATTCTTTCTCATTGCTACACGTTTTGGTCATACTTTCATCAACCTTTTCTGGAAGCCTTTGCCTCACATTCCGAATCTCCTTCGATTGTTCTCTCATAATTTCCTTGATCCCATGGGCAGGTTTCTTTTATCACCTCTTTCACAATCTCCTTAATCACCTCCAAGTCTTCCCAGCTGAATTTGCCACTGGTACTTGGGCCAGGGTTCAATTCCACCCCCACCCCCAATGACCAGAAGCACAGCTAACACCGCCACCACCAAAACCACCTCTCCCATCTTTCCAAGATCTTCCTTCTTCTCTAAACAGTTCTTTGCATTCTTCCCCAGCCTCCACTGCCACCTCCCAATCGCGGCCCGATACTGCTCGACTCCCCCCATGCTTCATGGCACGCACTACGCAGCATGTTCTCACTCTCCGCTTGCTCAGGCTAGACTGCAGAAGGGGGTAAGTATAAGGGAGGAAAAGTGGGTGGAATATTTAAAGAGATTTTTGGGAGGGGAAGATAACTGGTATAGAGAAATCGGGAAAACATTTATAGGAAGAAAATTAGAAGTAGGAAATCAGATATTAGATGAGGAGATAACAGGGCAGGAAGTAATTAGGGTATTAAGTAATGCAAGACCCAAGGCAGTGGGGGGTGTGAATGGCATTACCAACAGTGTGTGGAGGAAAGTAGGAGCCAACGAAGTGATGTTGAGGGGGATGGTAAAATTCTTTAACAGATTGTTTGAAACTGCTAAATATCCGAGTGAATGGAGAAAGGCGGTATTATGCCCAATTTATAAGAATAGAGGAGTTAGAAGCGATCCGAATACTTATAGAGGGATAACATTCCTAAATGCCGTGTCAAGGATATCAGAGTTTTAGAACGGATTTAGGAAAGAAAGAAATACGGTTGATAATGTGTGTATACTGGACCCATTAATTACGAAATATGTGAGGATTGCAGGGCTCAAATAATACGTAGCGGTGGTTGATTTAGAAAAAGCTTTTGATACAGTGAGCAGAGATGCGCTATTCATGTGATTAAGGGAGATAGGGTTATTGAAGAAACTGAGAGGGGCAATTGAAATAATGTATGAGAAGGTATTTGTGATTATCAGATTACAAGGGAGGAGGGTTGAGTAATTGTATTGAGTCGAAGATAGGTGTGAAACAAGGATGTAAGCTATCCCCGATATTATTTATATTATTTTTTAAATAAGATATTAGACAGCTATGGAGGGGAGAGATGGCAATGTCCATGGATAAGGAAGAGGGAAGTGCCGGGTTTGTTATTCGCAGATAATTCATTGATTCTAGCATTGACAAGGGGTTTTCAAAGAGGGTTAGATGAGGTAGTAGATTATACCAAAAAGAACAGTGTAGGAGGGATCCGGAAGCTGGTAAAGCCTACTCACTTCTTGTCAGGGTTGAGGAGGTGATGGATGATGTTGGAATTCAGAAGTGTCATGTCTAGTATGTAGAAGTATATTTTTTGGTATCCTTTTACATACTTCCTCATCAAGGGGAATGATGCGAATCTCTGGTCATGAGAATCAACGCCACCCATTCCACAGTTGTAGTCAACAACAAGATTGGGTCTGAACTACTTGCCATCATACTTCACCACTTCAGGGTAATCTGGCCTGCTATGTTGTGTAGAGAGCATGTGCACCACCTTCTTGTCTACCCATTTCACAGCCAAAACCCCATTACTGAAAATGAAGGTTAGTGCCCCCTTTCTCTGCTTTGTGCTGCTGAGTTCCTTGGACATGAACTTCCTATTTGGTCTCGTATCAACAGCATAAGTCTTATTATCCAGTAGATTTCTGAATAATGTTGGTGAACTGTACCAGTTGTCCGTGTACAGTGTTCTCCAGCAACCCAAAAGCTCTATACACATTTCCATAACTACTTTTTCACTTGAAAGTAATCCCACTGTAGGTACTTCACTGCCGTTCTCCTTCCCAGTATAAATTCTGAAATTCCAACAGTACCCGTTATCAGATGCACACATCTTGCATATTTTGATGCCAAACCTGGCTCTCTTTGATGGGTTATATTGTATGTATGAAAGCCTACCCATGAATTTCACCAGACTTTCATCTATAGACACTTTTTCTCCAAGCACATACAGTAGACCTTTTGAAATCTATCTAAAAGTAAATCAAGCACAGGCTTTACTTTCCTAAGTTTATCACCAGCAGTTTCACGGGCATCACTAGATAAGTAGAGGAATTTATTTATAGATTTGAACCTCTTGGAAGGCATGGTTCCTGCAAAAATTGGAGTCTCCATAACCCTGTGCTTAGACCAATTGTCTTGGTGTGAGAGCTTCTTGTTTTTTGTGATGTTACGGTACACAGAGCAAAATGGACCTTCATTTCATCCACATATACAGGAAACCAGCGTTCCTTTTCATATGACATTACCCTATTTATATCCTCAGGAGCTGATACAAGACATATACTTGCATAAGCATTTGTCTCTTTGGTTAGATGTTCCCGAAAGTCTGCTGTAAAAAATTCATTCACCAGTTGCAATGCATGAAACTCTGGAGTATTACTTACGTGCTCCCAGTTCCATTCCCTATCACGTAAAATATGATTAGAAGCCGTTGGTGTGGCATTGGATGTAGGCCTAAAATTCAGTGACACATTTGACAGCAAAACAGTACTTTGTTCACCCCTGCCAGCGCTCACGTCACTATCACACGAACTGCTTTCTCTCCCACTAAATTCTTCTTCGCTTATTTCTATATCAATGTCACTCTCTTCTAAAAATTCCCTTATAATCACTTCATCACTCAAGTTGGAGGCAGCCATGATTTTGCCTACAATGAGGTTGCTTAGATAGATACAAGGTCTTATTTCCATGGAATAACTGCAAAGAAATATTTATTGAATGCATCAATGGAATGAAACAGTGCTTCCATCTGTCAAGAGGTTACCTTACTAATATCAAATCCTTTCAAAAAGGAAACCAGCTTGGAGCGGATCCGGAAATAAACATTACATGCAGGCGGAGAGATCGTCTTTGTACCGGAGTGCGGTCGAGAGCCAGGATGGAGAGATCCGTCAAAGTACGTCGAATGGTTAATAGTGTGTTTTTTACAGGTATGTTATAGAGTAATACATTGAACATGTGTGGTCGACATATTGAAAAGCGTCAGGCTGAGAGGCACAGACGCTGACATGCTGACCCCAACTTGGCAGGTACGATCCTGGCTCAGTTCAGTGGTATTTGAAGGTGCTCAAATACGTCAGCCTCGTGTTGGTGGATTTACTGGCGTGTAAAAGAACTCCTGCGGAACAAAATTCCGGCACCTCTGAAAACCGTAAAAGTGGAGTGAGGCGTAAAGCAAATAACATTATTATGTATTATACTGAAAAGCTTTTAAGTTACAATACTTGGCGAACGAAATGGAATTCTATGGGGAGCTATCAATATTAATGGGGCTTATGGAAGAAAGAAGGTAGAACTGGCTGAGTCAGCAAAGAGGATGCATCTGGATGTGCTAGGAGTAAGTGATATTCGGGTAAGGGGAGATAATGAGGAAGAGATAGGAGATTATAAAGTGTACTTGACGGGTGTTAGAAAGGGAAGGGCAGAGTCTGGGGTAGGGCTCTTTATCAGGAATACCATTGCACACAACATAGTTTCTGTTAGGCACGTAAATGAGCGAATGATGTGGGTAGATTTGTCAGTGAGAGGAATTAGGACAAGAATTATGTCCGTGTATTCACCATGTGAGGGTGCAGATGAGGATGAAGTTGACAAGTTTTATGAAGCATTGAGTGACATCGTGGTCAGGGTGAACAGCAAGGATAGAATAGTGCTAATGGGCGATTTCAATGCGAGAGTTGGGAATAGAACTGAAGGATACAAAAGGGTGATTGGTAAATGTGGGGAAGATATGGAAGCTAATGGGAATGGGAAGAGTTTGCTGGACTTTTGTGCTAGTATGGGTTTAGCTGTTACGAATACATTCTTCAAGCATAAGGCTATTCACCGCTACACGTGGGAGGCTAGGGGCACCAGATCCATAATAGACTATATCTTAACGGACTTTGAATTCAGGAAATCTGTTAGGAATGTACGAGTTTTTTGCGGATTTTTCGATGATACAGACCACTACCTGATCTGTAGTGAACTAAGTATCTCTAGGCCTAGGGTAGAGAAAGTGAAATCTGTCTGCAAACGAATAAGAGTAGAAAATCTCCAGGACGAGGAAATTAGAAGTACATGGATATGATTAGTGAGAAGTTTCGAACAGTAGACAGTAAGCAGGTTCAGGATATAGAAAGTGAATGGGTGGCATACAGGGATGCTGTAGTAGAAACAGCAAGGGAATGCCTAGGAACAACTGTGTGTAAAGATGGGAAAAGGCGAACATCTTGGTGGAATGATGAAGTGAGAGCAGCCTGTGTCCGCCTCTGTGGTGTAGTGGTTAGCGTGATTAGCTGCCACCCCCGGAGGTCCGGGTTCGATTCCCGGCTCTGCCACGAAATTTAAAAAGTGGTACGAGGGCTGGAACGGGGTCCACTCAGCCTCAGGAGGTCAACTGAGTAGAGGTGGGTTCGATTCCCACCTCAGCCATCCTGGAAGTGGTTTTCCGTGGTTTCCCACTTCTCCTCCAGGCGAATGCCGGGATGGTACCTAACATAAGGCCACGGCCGCTTCCTTCCCTGTTCCTTGCCTATCCCTTCCAATCTTCCCATCCCTCCACAAGGCCCCTGTTCAGCATAGCAGGTGAGGCCGCCTGGGCGAGGTACTGGTCATATTCCCCAGTTGTATCCCACGACCAAGAGTCTGAAGCTCCAGGACACTGCCCTTGAGGCGGTAGAGGTGGGATCCCTCGCTAAGTCCGAGGGAAAAACCGAACCTGGAGGGTAAACAGATGATGATGATGATGATGATGAGAGCAGCCTGTAAACGTAAAAAGAAGGCTTATCAGAAATGGCTCCAAACAAGGGCCGAGGCAGACAGGGATTTGTACGTAGATGAAAGAAACAGAGCGAAACAAATAGTTGTTGAATCCAAAAAGAAGTCATGGGAAGATTTTGGTAATAACCTGGAAAGGCTAGGTCAAGCAGCTGGGAAACCTTTCTTTTTTTTTGCTAGGAGCTTTACGTTGCACCGACACAGATAGGTCTTATGGCGACGATGGGATAGGAAAGGCCTAGAAGTTGGAAGGAAGCGGCCGTGGCCTTAATTAAGGTACAGCCCCAGCATTTGCCTGGTGTGAAAATGGGAAACCACGGAAAACCATCTTCAGGGCTGCCGATAGTGGGATTCGAACCTACTATCTCCCGGATGCAAGCTCACAGCCGCGCGCCTCTACGCGCACGGCCAACTCGCCCGGTAGGAAACCATTCTGGACAGTAATAAAGAATCTTAGGAAGGGAGGGAAAAAGGAAATGAACAGTGTTTTGAGTAATTCAGGTGAACTCATAATAGATCCCAGGGAATCACTGGAGAGGTGGAGGGAATATTTTGAACATCTTCTCAATGTAAAAGAAAATCATCCGGGTGGTGTTGCAAATAGCCAAGCTCATGGGGAGGAGGAAAATGATGTTGGTGAAATTATGCTTGAGGAAGTGGAAAGGATAGTAAATAAACTCCATTGTCATAAGGCAGCGGGAATAGATGAAATTAGACCTGAAATGGTTAAGTATAGTGGGAAGGCTGGGATGAAATGGCTTCATAGAGTAGTAAAATTAGCGTGGAGTGTTGGTAAGGTACCTTCAGATTCGACAAAAGCAGTAATTTCACCTATCTATAAGCAAGGGAACAGGAAGGATTGCAACAACTATCGAGGTATCTCATTGATTAGTATACCAGGCAAAGTATTCACTGGCATCTTGGAAGGGAGGGTGCGATCAGTCGTTGAGAGGAAGTTGGATGAAAACCAGTGTGGTTTCAAACCACAGAGAGGCTGTCAGGATCAGATTTTCAGTATGCGCCAGGTAATTGAAAAATGCTACAAGAGGAATAGGAAATTGTGTTTATGTTTCGTAGATCTAGAGAAAGCATATGACAGGGTACCGAGGGAAAAGATGTTCGCCATACTGGGGGACTATGGAATTAAAGGTAGATTATTAAAATCAATCAAAGGCATTTATGTTTACAATTGGGCTTCAGTGAGAATTGATGGTAGAATGAGTTCTTGGTTCAGGGTACTTACAGGAGTTAGACAAGGTTGTAATCTTTCACCTTTGCTGTTCGTAGTTTACATGGATCATCTGCTGAAAGGTATAAAATGGCAGGGAGGGATTCAGTTAGGTGGAAATGTAGTAAGCAGTTTGGCCTATGCTGACGACTTGGTCTTAATGGCAGACTGTCCCGAAAGCCTGCAGTCTAATATCTTGGAACTTGAAAATAGGTGCAATGAGTATGGTATGAAAATTAGCCTCTCGAAGAATAAATTGATGTCAGTAGGTAAGAAATTCAACAGAATTGAATGTCAGATTGGTGATACAAAGCTAGAACAGGTTGATAATTTCAAGTATTTAGGGTGTGTGTTCTCCCAGGATGGTAATATAGTAAGCGAGATTGAATCAAGGTGTAGTAAAGCTAATGCAGTGAGCTCGCAGTTGCGATCAGCAGTATTCTGTAAGAAGGAAGTCAGCTCCCAGACGAAACTATCTTTAAATCGGTCTGTTTTCAGACCAACTTTGCTTTACGGGAGCGAAAGCTGGGTGGACTCAGGATATCTTATTCATAAGTTAGAAGTAAC
This sequence comes from Anabrus simplex, assembly GCF_040414725.1. Taxonomy (NCBI): domain Eukaryota; kingdom Metazoa; phylum Arthropoda; class Insecta; order Orthoptera; family Tettigoniidae; genus Anabrus; species Anabrus simplex. The sequence goes on along the minus strand of NC_090268.1, from coordinate 354,843,285 downwards.
AGACATGAAAGTAGCAAGAATGATTGTTGGTACAAACAGGTAGGAACAATGGCAGGAGGGTACTCGGAATGAGGACATAAAGGCTAATTTAGGAATGAACTCGATGGATGAAGCTGTACGCATAAACCGGCTTCGGTGGTGGGGTCGTGTGAGGCGAATGGAGGAGGATAGGTTACCTAGGAGAATAATGGACTCTGTTATGGAGGGTAAGAGAAGTAGAGGGAGGCCAAGACGATGATGGTTAGACTCGGTTTCTAACGATTTAAAGATAAGAGGTATAGAACTAAATGAGGCCACAACACTAGTTGCAAAATCGAGGATTGTGGCGATGTTTAGTGAATTCTCAGAGGCTTGCAGACTGAACGCTGAAAGGCATAACAGTCTATAATGATAATGTATGTATGTACATGATTAGCCAGAAAGACTGAGAGCTTGTGTCGGTGATAATAGTGGGTATTTGAAAGGCGATGGATGCCTTTTTTGTGATACGTATGCTATTGTTTTTGATTTTCTTGTAATTTAGTTGTTTTTCCTCAAACTCTTGAAGTTTCTGAAAATGCCAAAGAATACCAATAAAGTTCCTATTGACAGTGATCCAAAACTGAAGGAAAAATAAATAAATAAATAAATAAATAAATAAATAAATGAATGACTTGGTACAAGAATATGCAGCTAATGCTCTTAAAGATAAAATGCATATGAAACATTTTGACTATTGATGGGTTTCTACCTGGTGGAATAGAAGTGACGTCATAATATGGGTATTGACGTTTTCAGTGTGCGAAGGCCCCAGTCAATGAATGTTTCATTCCATATACCAAAGCATCTCATCATTGTGACCAGCAGCTTGAGAGTTGTCCCTCTCTTCCTATAATGCCTGTTTTAATTTTTTTATTTTTTTTTATTTTTTTCTCAAACGTACTAGATACAGAACATAAAAAAATTGAGGTAGCTTTCCAGACCACCCGAAACATATATAACCTAAGGTGCTTTTCTCTAAATACCAAAATTTATCATTATAACACTGTTGTCAAGCCAGTATCTCTCTATGCATCAGAATGCCTTATCCTCTCTCAGAAAATGTGCGCTCGCTAAATTAGAGCAAAAAGTGAGAGAAAGATTTTCTGCTACATTCTTGGCCCAAACTAGAAAAACGGAATGTACACAAGAAAATCCAGGCAAGAAATATGCTCTGTCGTATTTTTTATTATGGACACTCGAGTTTAGGCCTATTGCAATGCGAGTTATATCAATATTTTCCTTGTTTAATTCTACATTAGCTTATATAAGACACATTGTTTTTGACGTTCATTAAATATTTTTTATTTGTAGTTGTATTAAAAATTGCCCGGGTTTTTGGCTTCTTCTCTAGGAAGCGCTCACTTTGGAATATATACAAGGAAAACTACGTGTCTGATGGTAATGAAATTTTTATATGTTATAACCACATGTATTTGTGGTGTTATACTCAAAGTACATTTTTTTTCAACCATCCCAGAAAAAGTTTTTATCATTTCTCTAAAGCAACTCTTTCTCAGCCCAGGACAGATGTACAGCAGCAAACTTGGGCTTGTTTTGAAGCACTCAGTTATGGTTATCAGAAACTACTACAACTGTAACCGTACAGTGTGGTACCGAATTTATGAAGAGTAATATTGAAAGGAGGTTTTTGTACGCCGGACTGTGCGATTAACAGCAGGCCGGCTGGTGAAATCGGACGCAGTGTTGCCGCGTTCAGTAGTAATCACGCGCGACGAACACAGCTTTTTGTTTACTTTCAACCTTTAGTATAGTTTCCTCTTATAAATTCCACTTCCCATCGCCTTTTCTCATAAGGGCTTTGGACCTTCAATGGCAGGTTTAAAAATGGTTGACTTCCTAATTTAGAAATATCATACTGTACAATTTTTACAAGAGTTATTTGCATTATTATTTACATATATTTACAATATTTAATTCTATCAATTTTTTTCGTCTGAAAAATCACTGTGTTCCGATGAATCTGTGCTGCTGTCATTCATGTTGATTATGACTGGCTCGAAATAAAGGACATTTTCAGACAGTCCGTCTTTTTCCCAGTAGAGGTCTTCAATTTCCTTAGTGTGTTTAATATATTTTTTCCAGAGTTCAGGAGTCACGGTACGTAAGGCTTCTCGGCATAAAGCGTTAATTGCTTCCGTACCTCTACCGTTTTCTAATGTGTTAGCCATATTTGTTTTTGCTACTTTCCCTTTTACGTAAGCCCAAATGAGCTTGATTGGATTAAGCTTGCAATGGGCCACTGGTAACCAAACAATCTGTACATCTGGTCGAAGTCGTTTAGTCAGCTGTGAGCTCGCATCCGGGAGATAGTGGGTTCGAATCCCACTGTTGGCAGCCCTAAAGATGGTTTTCCGTGGTTTCCCATTTTCACACCAGGCAAATGCTGGGGCTGTACCTTAAGGCCACGGCCGCTTCCTTCCCATGCCTAGGCCGTTCCTGTCCCATCGTCGCCATAAATACTATCTGTGTCAGTGTGACGTAAAGCAACTAGCATAGTAGTAGAAAATAAGCCCTGGTAAGGACAATCAGCTTTGATTTATTTAATTTGTTATAATCGTCAACCCCAGGTGATAGTGAAATATTCTTTGATGTTTTTTGTTTTGTTAATTGCTTTACGTCGCACCAACACAGTAGATCTTACGGCGACTATGGGACAGGAAAGGCCTACGAATGGGAAGGAAGCGACCGTGGGCTTAATTAAGGTACATCCTCAGCATTTGCCTGGTGTGAAAATGGGAAACCACGGAAAACCATTTTCAGGGCTGCCGACAGTGGGGTTCAAACCCACTATCTCCTGGATGTTCTTTGATGTTATCCAAGATATAATTTCAGGTTTCAGCCATGACATGTTCGGTTTTTTAGATGAAGGATCGACCATCGTATGATATGGAGCTTGATCTATAACAACAGCCGACCTTTAAGGCAATAAACTCAGGACTTTTGTGAACCATTCTTCACAATGAGTCGAGTTCATCTCATTGCGGTAATCATCACTTCCGTTCTTGCCAATAAAACGAAGTTCTGCACCGTCAAAAATCCTCCTTCACTTCCGGTGTTAAAAATTATGATGCGTTTCCCAGCTCCAGGCGGTGTTTTGAACCCTCCACGCCATCCATAAATTTGCTGAATGTACCCTCTGTACAGATTATAGTTGTCAAAGTTGTTTTCTAAAGCTTCAACCACGTTTTCTTGCCACCCATATTTAACAGTATGGTTCTGTCCACACCAGGTCTCGTCTATAAAGATCATCTTGTAGCCCTGTGCTCTTAAGTCTCTAATTCGTCTAAGGTTGGTATGTCAGGATGCAGCAACTGTCAGAGATTCAGTTGGCACTGGTTACCTTTTTATTTTTTTGAATCTGAATCCCAAGCTTTGAACTACTTTCAAAAGTGTACAAATTGACATATCAGAAAAATCCGCCATATTTTCTAACAGTTTCATACGGAGGCTTTTAATTGTGGGAAATATCTTATTCATATAAAAATCGTGCATATTTCTTCGTATTGTGCACAAAGTAAAATCATCAAGATGGATTTTCGGACGCATCGGTCTCGCACACTACTCCTTTCTTGACCTGGATGACGTATTTCCATCATTCTCCTTTGAAGCGGCTCTTACTATCTTCACTGACGACAGCGATAATCCAAGGCAATCTGCCACCTTCTGGTACACAGGGAACTTCTTGTCCCCTACATTTTCCCCCTCACAATGAAAGAAACAAATAGCACTCAACATCATTGCAAGTTGAAAGTAAACGAAAAGCTGTGTTTGTTGCGCGCGTGATTACTACTGAACGCGGCAACACTGCTCCCAATTTCACCCGCCGGCCTGCTGTTAATCGCACAGTCCAGCGTACACAAAACCTCCCTTCAATATTACTGTTCATAAATTCGGTACCTCATTGTACGGTTACTGTTGTTGTAGTTTCTGATAACCATGACTGAGTGCTTCAAAACAAGCCCAAGTTTGCTGTTGTACGTCTATCCTGGGCTGAGAAAGAGTTGCTTTCGAAAGATAAGAACTTTTTTCGGGGTGGTTAAAGAAAATTGTAACTGAATATTACACTACAAATACATGTGGTTATAACATATAAAAATTTCATTACCATCAGACAAGTAGTTTTCCTAAGTGAGCGCTTCCTACAGAAGAAGCCAAAAATGTGGGCAATTTTTATTACAACCACAAATAAAAAATATTTAATGAACGTCAAAAACAATGTGCCTTAAAGAAGCTAATGTAGAATTAAACAAGAAAAATATTGGTATGACTTGCTTTGCAATATGCCTATTGATTCGTTTGTAATTAAAGCCTAAACTCGAGTGTCCATAATAAAAAATCCGACAGTTGAGAAGGTCACTGACACAATGCACAAACGCAGAGTTTGTTTCTACGGTCACCTATGACGGATAAGACAGAACGCATTTTTACAATTTTGACTCAAAACCAAAAACTACATTTCCCCGGTATGTTAACGTCAAGAAAGACCTCAAAGAAATGTGCCTATGACAAGATGACGCACACAAATGAGACCTTTTCAGAACAAGCATCATTAGTTTTGGGATTTTCTAGAATGTGAGGTGGACAACTGGTGCATAGTAGTCGGATGAACGCAGTGCTTGACACAGTGAGCTAATGAAAACCTACTGGGTCAGTCGAAAACTGAGTAAACGCCAGTATACAGTATCTCATTGATCAGCAGAGAATAACAGGCCATTTATGATCGTTGCAACTGCCAAGCAAACGGCAACTTCCTGCGTTGACCATGCTGCTGCATCGTATTTTCTTTTTCAGGAGTGTTAGGAAATGATTGTGTTTCATATAAAGTGGCAAGTTTTTTTATATAAGCCATCTATCCTATTATTGCTGCAGGCCAGAGTGCTGCTACCAGTGATTGGCAATGGAGATGTCCTATGATTTAATTACTTAAATGGACCTCATGTGACAAACTTTATAGAGGAATAACTCATAATACAAAAATGAGTCACGTTAAAACCCTTGTATTCTGTTTTCCCATATGGCTGTGAGAATGGACCCACAAGGGTTTGTGACCCCAAAAAAACCCACCACCATCCGTACCTGTGCTTCTGAAATGTGGTGTTGGTGTAGGATGGTACATGTGCCTTGGACAGCAAAAAGAACCAATGCATTCACACTTCAGGAGCTAAAGATTTTAAAACACCTTCTTGCATCAATGAAAAAATAATCCTATTCTTTGGGCACATTGTGAGAAGACTTGGAGAAAATCTAGAGAAGTTCATCATGGAAGGAAAGTTTGGGGCAGTTGACCCCAGGCAAGGACTGCAATTAGATAGACGAGGCAAGTGAAGATTATCACCAATTTGTCTTTCCAGTGTGTCCTGAGGAAAGACAAGTTCCTTCCATAATGGTGATGTTACAGTACAAATGTGATAAGCAGATACAAAACCAGTCAGATCCTGACACTCAGTAAATACACTGATCAGCCAGAACATCCATATAAACCCGTCCAGGCAATAACAGAGTCACCTGACGAGGAATGACTGCTTGTCAGACACGCACGGTGCATGTATCAGTGAGCATGCTGTCCGTGTGTAGAATGGGGAAGGTGCGCGATCTGAGTTTGACTGAGGGCAGATTGTGATGGCTTGGAGGCTCGGCACGAGCATTTCGGAAACTGAACGACTTGTCGGACCTTCGAGGAGTGCTGTGGTGAGTGTCTTCAGCAAGTGGCGAAACCACTTTCAAACATCTAGGGGTTGGGCGGCCACCCCTCATTACAGATGTCAGACGTCGTAGGCTGGGCAGACTGATAAACAGGACAGGCGGCGAACTGTGGCAGAACTAACATCAAACTTTAATGCTGGGCAGAGTGCAAGTGGTCTGAACACACAGTGCACCCTACACTCCTAAGGATGGACCTCCATAGCCGACGACTCATGCATGTGCCAATGTTAACACCCCGACATCGGCAACTACGACTGAAATGGGCACGTGACCATAGTCGCTGGATGTTGGCACAGTGGCAGGGCGTTGCATGGTCTGATGAATCCCGATACCTTTTTCATCATGCCGACGGGAGGGTGCGAATCAGTCATCGTCCAGGGGAATAGCTCCTTAACACCTGTACTGCAGGACAGAGACAAGGTGGCGGCGGCTCAGTTATGCTATGTTGAACATTCTCGTGGGCATCCGTGGGTCCATTGGAGTTTGTGCAAGGCACCATGATGGCCAAGAAGTATCATACACTGGTTGCAGGCCACGTACACCCCTTCATGATGATCATGTTTCCCAAGAGCCGTGGCATTTTTCAGCAGGATAATGTGCCATGCCACAAGGCCAGGAGTGTGATGAAGTGGTTCGAGGAACACAGTGGCGAGTTGCAATTGATGTGCTGGCCCCCCAACTCGCCAGATCTTAACCCGATTGAACCCATCCGAAATGTGATTGAACGTGGTGTCAGTGCTCATCACCCCCCTCCCTGGAATCTACGGGAATTAGGTGACTTGTGTGTGCAGATGTGGTGCCAGCTCACTCCAGCGACCTACCAAGGTGGCATTGCTTCCATGCTAAGAAGCATCACTACTGTTATCCGTGCCAAAGGTGGACATACCAGCTGTTAGGTGGGTGGTCATAATGTTCTGGCTGATCAGTGTAAATTAGTGATGATCATTGTGAGGACATTCAGGCATTACAAATCCTGTTGTGGCAACCCATAATTGAAGAAATCGTTGGTTCATTCAATAAATATATAACCTGCAGCATTTTAAGCACCAAAAACCTTGATAATTCAAGGCAGATCACTAATTAAAGAGACTGAAAAGATTCAGTCTAATAGCTGGTGCTCATGGCACAATACCTGCCTTGTTCATAGAATTCTGTAAGAAGTTATGGTTGCCTATGAACAGCATTGAAAGAATAGTTACCACCACCATACATGGATCTGTACACATTCTGAGATCTCATTTGTTTGGACCTCCATAAGTTAAAAATTCCATTTTACCGCTATATTTCTATATGATAGAACATTCTGAATCCTGATACACTTTGTCCATTGTGGCAGGAAGATTCTGCTAAGGAATCCTGGTTGGCAAGATGTAAAACAAATAAATTATGACTTCAGTGTGAATAGAAGAGGAAAGAGTAGAAATCCAAAGTAGATCTTACGATACCACCTCAGAGGAAGCTGTTCTGTTGGACGTCCAGCTAAGAGACTGATAGAGACCATAATAGGCCACTTGGCCTAATACCTGTTTGGATGATATCTTCAGTGTAACTTCTTCAGCCATGACATTAGAGCTGTCACCAGTGGAAATGGCCTCTTTTGAGTATTTCCCAGTCGCATCCTGAGAGGTTGAGAGGACATTTTTCAATTTAGAAATACTTTGACTGAAATGATGCAGAAAATTATACCAGAAAACCTTGAAAATTACACAGTAGCAAACTGTAATGTAGCTGGAGAATAAGTTGTTTCAAAGTATTTTCATTCTATCTTCACAGCAATAAGACCTCACTCACTGACGCGCTCCTGAGTCACAGACATGAACTCGCCCAAATCATCCCGAGTGAGATCGAGTGCTTTCTGTTCTTGACTGATCGATTTTTAATAAATGCTAGGAAGAGAACTCAAGTTCAACTATCGAGTATTCCTTCATTTATAAAAATAATAGTTGTTTACTTTTCCATCCCATCTCATTCACAAGACAGCGATAGTCGCCAACTCGAGTTGGCATAGTTTTCTAATACGAGTTACTTGAGTTGACGAAGTATTCGAGTCATCATTTGCTACATGATGGCAAAGATACGAGATGTCCTGAGTAGCCCCAAGTTCAGCCGAGTGCTTTCTGTTCTTTGATAGATTCCTAACCTAAACAAGAAACCAGTTACATTATTAACTTTATTTTTACAAATTATTAAGCCTTTTTCCTTTAGCTTTAGTGCAATGTTAGCTTTCTTTACAAAGGATTGAGACTATTATTTGGTTTACGTTTGAAAAGAGCTCAGTATTCTGTTTCCTTATTTATTAATGTTTTCTTCAGCTGCCAGGCAGTGCTAATTTAACAAGTATGGATTTATTGTAGAAAATACATTACTGTACCACTACGAATACAATTGTCTTTCTTTTCATGCCTCGAATGTGTAACCCAGGGTAGATTCAAGTAAACTCTGCGCACACAGAAAGCACTCGGGTTCCCTCACCTCTTTTACAAGACATAACGATGGCCTTGGTATCTCTTCTCGCTCTTCCTGCCTGACTCGTCAACTCGAGTTTCCTTACATGCTTCTTTCACGAGATATTGCTATTGTCTCGCTCTCCCTGCCCTACCCGGTCGACTTGTCAGCTCGAGTCCAAACTCAAATTGGTAATGTATCCAAACATGAGTGGCTGGAGTTGACGAAGTATTAGATTTGTCCCATCGCTACAGGAGATAATTAACATTTTTATTTAGTACAAGTATATACAAATTGTGATAGTGTCTATTAACCCTTATCCCTCGAATTCAAGTTCTCTGAGTTTTCTCAACTACTTGTATTTTAAATGTAAATTTTTATCTTATATGACCTGTATTCATCTTTCTCGATTTTGGAGATAGTACTTGCTTTTAAATGATGTAGTTAGGCTATACACGTGTACAGCAAGCTATACTGGAGCAAATAAAAGCAATATGTGGAATTTAAGACAAATTATTTGACATTTTTATTATTGTTATCGCATACCGATTGGTTTCGTTAATAACTTCAGTGTACAAATTATCACTAAAAATAAATTGAAAAAGTCTATCCAGTCTCTGGTTTCATACCTTGCGGTAGTTTGTAAGCTGAAACCACTGTAAACGGCGATTTCTTGAAATCTGGATCTGTTGGTTGACAATTGTGCCAGGCATCAGCATCAGGTACGTGTTGGGTTACGGTACACAAACCGATCGTCAGTTCACTTTTAGGCACCGTGAAATGCTATTAGATATATTCATTAGGAGCAGAGGTGCGAAAATACTGTGGTTTCGTGTGTTGCCTGATATATACAACATATATATGACTAGAAGAGCACATGGCGACCATGTTTGTTTACTATCGCTCAATCTTTTGTGTGCGTGAGTGGACAGCTGACAGCTACACTGCCATCTAAATAATAGATTTTTGACCGACTGTCAAATAGTATCCGGATTCTACAAAGTTCCACGTGGAACCTAAAGATGGCAGTACAGTATACCATCGTGTATTTTGTCGGCTAAGACACAGCAGATGAGCGGTGGGCGATAAAACGTCATGTCAGGTCTCCCCCGACATGCGACCAGAACGGGAATATTGCAATGTCAGGCTTCACCCGACAGACGAGTGGTAAGGGTTAAGCTGCCTAAAACAGGATTTGTATGCCTAAATGTCCTCAAGTTAATCATCACTAATTAATTTACTGAGTGTTGGGACCCCACTGGCTTTGTATCTGCTTATCACATTTGTGCTGTAACATCAGTATTCTGGAAGGAACTTATCTTTCCTCAGGACACACTGGAAAGACATATTGGTGTTAATCTTCACTTGCCTCATCTATCTGATTGCAGTCCTTGCCTGTGGTCTACTGCCCCAACCTTTCCTTCCATGATGAACTTCTCTAGATGTGTCCAAAGAACAGGATTATCTTTTCATTGATGCAGTATCCAGTATTCGGGAGATAATAGGTTTGAACCCCACTGTCGGCAGCCCTGAAAATGGTTTTCCGTGGTTTCCCATTTTCACACTAGGCAAATGCTGGGGCTGTACCTTAAGGCCACGGCCGCTTCCTTCCCACTCCTAGCCCTTCCCTCTCCCATCGTCGCCATAAGACCTATTTGTGTCGGTGCGACATAAAGCAACTAGCAAAAAAAAAAATTTCATTGATGCAAGAAGAAGGGTGTTTTAAAATCTTTAGCTCCTGAAGTGTGAACGCATTGGTTCTTTTTGCTGTCCAAGGCACATATACTATTCTACACAAACATCACATTTCAGAAGCATAGGTAAAGGTGTTTTTTTTTTCGCTATAAAGTAATTAAACCATTGACCATGCTGGATGTCATATGATAGCTTATATTCACAGAGATACAATTTTAACTTGAACGTGTACATATAATGCTTGATAATCTCAGCAACAAAAATGTTGACAATTATCTTTTAATAGTTTGTTCATTATTATGAAATACATCCTTATGTGTATTGTACCCGGGTGGCTACATTTAAACTTTCCCTACTTAATGGTCTCTATATGGAAAACAAGCAATTACATGAACAGAAAACACATTGGGAACATTGCCAAGGACATGGGAAAGAGAAATAATGAACATGCAATTCCAACTAAACACTTTGAATGTCTTGCCGTATTGTAGTACAGTATGCCTAGTTTTTGTGGATGCAACATCCATCACATTACAAAACGTGCTCAGAATGGTGCCTGTCTATGTCCAGGAGAGTCTCAAAATGTAAGACAGCTTGCTGCACAAAACATGTCCATTGTATGCTTAATACCTGTCTTGATATGCTTATCTTCAGATTGGCAAAAATGTGAACGTTCTCCTAATAAATCCTGTCTTTCGGGTATCAGTGTACCATGCAGTCTTGTAGCCCATAATCTGGAAATCATTCACTCTGAATTTGGTATGTATGCTATAAATAGTTTCCTGTCTAGAGTGATTTAAGTAGGGAAAATTTAATTACTCTCTAACTATCCAGTATGTTCTTCCCATAAAATGTATTGTGTTTCTGTGAAAAAGAACTTAGATATTTAAGACAATACAAGAATGACAAAAGATTTTCGTTTTTACAGGATAATGAGAAGACATGGCACGGAATTAAATCAGTTCCCAAGATGGAAAAAGCAAAAGTGGAGACTAGCGTGGTTTTTAAATCAAACAATGTCCTACAGATGATGCAAGGAATGGTTCATATAGGAGCTATTAAGCTTCCTTTACCTCCTTTCATAACAAAAGTTACTACTCAAGCTCAGACGACAGTAAATGCCTCTTAGAACTGAATTTTAACAGTATGACTTGATCATGTTCATTTTTTAATTGCTGCATACTTATGATTTTTTATTGGACACCAATATGCATCACTGGCAACTTGCCAAAACCTCAGTTGGTAGGGTCCAGTGTAATTTAATCGGAACACCTCAATAACTTTTTTGCACTTATTCATCTATTACATACCTTTAATCTTTCTTAATCCTTCATAATATGTCCTACTTTCTGTTTTATAAGTGGCATTACACAATTAGGCATAGATTCCACAAGCTTTGAACACACATGTTTAAATTCATAGTCACAATTACCACACCCCAAATAGAAACACTCTCATGCGTATTTTTCTGGAACAGTCAATATTTTTAGTCTTTTTCCAAACAGCTCTCATGTTGTCTATAGGATTAATATCAGGGAAATTCCCTGCCCATTCTAGCACCAGAATATTATCACTGACGAGGAGCTGAGTCTTGCTGGAAAAAAGTTCCATCACCATCTGGAAACCTTTTCTGTAGGTCACAAAGAACTCTCCTTCCTAGTATTATCGACTGGCACTAGGGGTCCTGGACCTTCATGCATTAAACGCCTCCAAAGTATCATTTTCACAGGGTGTTTTATAGTCTTTTGCAAATGTGCTGAATTTATTGGCTTCTTTGCTGGTCACACATTAAACGTCTGCTCTTGCATTTCAAAGTGACCATCAGTGAAAATAAACTCCTTTTTTTTTTTTTCAATTCTGATAACTGCATGTCCTCAAGAGAAGTTTCCTGTGCATTTCTCCTGTTTGAAAGCATTTCTTTGGAAGTTTTCATCTACTAGAAGTCTGCGACAAACATTAGTCAAGTTCAGATTCTTTGCCTTAGGTTTAATTTGCTTCTCCTGGACAAAAAGTAGTCATCAGTTGGTGTAGTTTTCTGTTTCTTACAACAGTTTCCCTTTTTCCAGTCTGTTTTGTGCCAGCGGATAATTTTAGTTGCAGTGCCTACACGACACAAAATTTAATAGCTCTCTCTCTATTCTATTCTTAGAAATACTCTGCGGTAATGCTACAATTGCACAATTGCGGTAATGCTACTGTATACAGTACTTTGAAGACAAATTATAAATCTTGCTAGGTAACCTTAAAATTCCTCGAAGTATAACATGCCAATAAATGGGCTTTTAACTTAAAACGATTCCCACACAGAGCAGTTAAGCTAAAATTCAATCTAAGATTAAACCCTTTGTGGTCCACTGTTACCAACCATGGAAAAAATTGACAAAGAACCTTGTTCCAATTAAGTCGTATTGTACTGAGCGTTCTTCTTTAATACTGGGAGAGGGAGCGAAAAGTTACCGCACTATGCAGGTGACGTCGGGGGAACAGATTGCCCAGAATGTATTGCTAGACTCGCCGTTAAATAAGCTCATACTGCATGGATGGGCATTTGGTTTTGTTATGTAGGCCTAAATTATTAGTTCAGAGTTCAAATGAATGAAGTTGAAAACTAGACTGTCATCAAAGCAGCTGTTGAAAATGATGTTCATCATTCTCGTTGGTAACTTTGCATCTGTGTAAAAAAAATTATGAAGAATTCGTATAACTGCCTTTGAAATTTCATATATCAGCCTCTGATTTCATTCTCCAGGGGCTTCAAGACTATGCTTTCTGTTTTAAAGTTCCCCACTAATAAAAATCACAAGCGCACACCGAAGACTGTGATTAATTATTCACTCATCGAACACGTGTTCTAATATATGTATTGTCTGATGAGCTGTATGGACAGTGATGTTATCCTGTTGGAAGCAGGCATACTGCTCCCCCCCAATCAACAACCTTCCAAAAAATGGCTGCATTGTGTTTTTCACAAAGTTTTGTGTTAGCTGTATCAAACAAAAATGGGACCAATTATTCTGTGTGCAGTAATACTACACCAAACACAGACTAGCTGATCGTGAAGAGGAATTTCATGCACTACATGAGGATTGTCAGTGTCTCAATACCTTGAATTCTTAGAATTCACATACCCATTAAGCTTTGTCTGACGTAATTACAAGAAAAGGACTGACAGTACCATCGTGGACAGTTTGTAGCATCCACCCACAGAAATTGACACAAGCAGCTGGATCTCACTGTGTTAAATGAGGAACTACTGACACATTGTACGGATGAATGCACGCACAACAAGAATTCCACTTGTGAACTAAATGTTCATTCCCTATGCTTACCGCTAACCATACTCACTGCGCTGCCTGACCACACACTGTATCCCCGCCACTCGGGAACAAAGCAAGCATTTTCTTCAGCCCACCTGTGCGGCAGCACCAGCTAAAGTGGTGGTAAATTTTTGCTCCCTCTCCATGCGGAAGAGAAATCTTAGAGGTAATATGGATGTGAAGTCTTTTGGTGTTTTGACCTGGTTATCCAATTCACCTGTAACTTTTTATGAACACTGTACCTGACATTTATGAAGACTGTACCTGACTTTTTTAACTGCCTTTTTTGTAACTTTTTTGAAAACTGTACTTGACATAAAGATACTTGTCTTGTTTTTCAATACTGCTTCTGTTTTATCTACACTATATTTCTGTTAAATATTGCACCCGTAAGGTGAATAGCCAGATTAATAAATTAATTAAATTATCAATTTCTACATATGAAAACTGCAGATGGCAAATTCAGTGGAGATATTTCACAACTTTGCAACAAAGAGACCTCACAGAGAGAAGATACATCCCCCCTCAACTTGCTTGAAAGCACGTCCCAGGAAGGCCAGGGGTAATAAACCGCCTCCAATATAAGTTAATGAGCCGACAGTGGGACACCCTCAGCAAAACTTTCCCATGAGAAAGGGGACGTTGGAATTTGCCACACCTTAATAAAAGACAAAGATAGCCCATGAGACGGAGTAGTATCTGATATCCCTTTCTGAAAGTGGTTGGGTCCTTCTTCAAACACGTCGTTACAGCTGTAGGCAGTTTTTGGCCAATCAGAAAATTACAAATTTTAAGCGCCCTGCCGTAGCAGAAATATTATTTAGTTGTTTGCGATCTGGAGAAGAGAATTAAAGGAGAAATACTGTGCTCTAATCTGGGACTAATTTATAACGATTTTTCTGTGCAGTTAAGTGATTTTATTTTATAATTAATGCATTATTGGCATCTACGTTGTAAGTTTGTGAAGAATGGATTCGGCCGCAAGACAGAGTCCCTTGGTGGAGAGTGTCAAAATTCATCAGTGTAAACAATCCCAGTGACGCTTGGTAAGTTGTAGGAAAATAATGAACGATTCTTATAATCTTGTGGAACGTAAACCGCACAGATTTCGGAAGTCACAAGAGATGATTCAATGATTAATTAACCTGCGGACACTTAGAAAATCGACGTGAGGTTACGATATCACTACACCAATCCCTCCCTAAGAGTTACTTAGGCGTTGTGGTCCCCAAAATTTACAAAATGAGCGGTGGAGGCCGGCGGAGCATTCAGTCTTAGTTCATTTTTAATGCAACTAGTCAGTCTACACTCAGTCTACAAGCGAGTCTTCAGTCAAGATCGTGTCAAACGTCACGGGCCGCAGAGAGCAAAGCTTTGAAGTGTATTTTAAACCGCCGCTGTGTATTCTGACGTCGCGAATATTTAGCGAGATATAATGTGATGTGGATTTTATAGAACTGTGAAGTTGCTACGAAGTGTTGTAGGTGTTGAACTGTCCGGATACTTAGAACTCTCAGAATGTCTTAGAATCTCCAATGTTATTTTCTCATCAGTCGACATTCAGTTGTTAAATTCACGGCACACTTAGATGAACTTTGCTAAGTCCACGGTGATAGCGATCGAAACCTTTATTTCACATCGGAATATAAGCTCATGTGCAGTTGTGATAATAGATTTATCAATAGGAGTTGCAAATTCATATATATCGCAATAAGTAGAAATTCATATCAGAGCTCGGGAAACTTACAAACTCACAAGGACAAGTTATGCAGGGAGTTTTGTAATCAGTAAAGTCGCTGAGCTAACCCAGCGTTTGACGATGTTTCATTAAAGACTATACCAGCTTTGACAATAGAGTAACTAATTCGGCTGACTAGTTTGTGTAATTTCAAGGGCAGCCACCTGTTAATAAAATATCAGGTTCTTCTTCATACCTCAAAGAAATTTCCTGTTCGGCAGAATTACTTCCTTTGCAATACAGCATTTCACAGTATTGTTTCCACCTCTCTATTGCTTTGTTCTTATCAGTAATAAGGTTGCCATCTTCATCTTCAATCACCCATGTGCGTGGTTTGAACTCATGGGTAATGCTGTTGACTTTTTTTAAAAGATCACGTGTTTGATTCAGCCTATGATGTTGGTCTATTTCATCACAAATACTGGTGAGATACCATGTCTTGTCAGTTCTGCAATTGCGCTGTATTTTGCAGCAAAGTTCACTGTATGCTTCTTCGTCTTGCTTGGATTGAATGCCACGTTTCTTCAGTGTGCTCCGCTCTTCTATCAGCAGTAGAGTGGTGTTCGATATCCAGGGGTGCTTAGCTTGGGAAGAATGAATAAATGGTTCAGGGAGAGAAGAGTTAATGATTGACTTGAGGTTATCCCATGTTTGGGAGGCTGATCCTTCCTCCTGTACTTGCTGGAGTTTTGGCCTTATTCTTTTTCCAAAATCTTGGAGAGCCTTTTTGTCAGTAACGCGAACTTGTGTCACTCTCTTCTTCTTGGTCAGTTTCAGTTTGATCCGCATTTTCATGGATAGCATAATGTGGTCACTACCACAGTCTGCTCCAGGATAGGTTTTACAATCCAGTACAGAAGTCCGCCATCGTTGCCTCACCAAAATGAAATCGATCTGATTTGAACCCTGTCGCCAGGAGAAATCCATGTGTATCGACGCCGTGGATGATGTTGGAAGAGAGTATTGCAGATAGACAGGTTATTGCCAACACAAAACTCCAGTAGACTCTCACCACGCTCATTTCTCACACCTAGACCGTGCCTTCCAACCACATGTCCCAAATAATTATCTTCAATAGTCTCGCCTATCTTCGCATTAAAATCACCCTTAATGACTAATATTTCCTTCTGAGGAATCTTTCTGATGGTGTGTTCCAGCAACTCGTAGAATTCATCGATTTCATCATCCAGTGCAAGTGCAGTAGGAGCATAAACCTGAATGAAGTTGATCCTACACGGAGAAGCATTCATCTTGGAGATGATTCTGTCAGAGACAGGCTCATATCCAATGACAGCACTGGCTAGTATTTTAGGAATCACTACAGCGACACCATTCCGACTGAGATCCTCGCTTCCAGAAAATATATATGGTGTTATCCGAGTGAGTGACAAAGTGGCCACAACCTTTCCAGTGTGTCTCGCTGAGTCCAAGTATGTCCAGATCATGTAGGCTCATTGCTCTTTCAACGATAGCCAGTTTTCCTGTCTGTAAGAGGAAGGTTGCAATCTTTCTAACTACGCGCAAAGTTGGTTTGGATTGATTTGCACGTTCAGATGCTCTTCTCAACCATATCCCCCCTCCCCCGGAGATCCGACTGAGAGACTTACTCCGGACACTGATTTATGATTGAGTAAAGCCATGAGGTTGTCTTGGGAAAATTAACAGTGGTGGTTTCCCGTTGCCTTCCACCGACCCCCAATTCCACTCTGCTCACCGACCCAGCTTACCGCTGGGGTTGTTACCCAACCTTCCACTGGCTTAACAGGGGCACCACGTGTAGGTAGGAAATCGAGAATTGAGATGAGAGAGGCTAAGAGAACAATTGAATACTGTGATATAAAATTCTGGCAATTCGTTTTTTGTTATCTCGTCCAGCCTGTGTAGATCCGGGTTAAGTGAATTTATGCTCTGTTTTATGCTGTCTATATGGGTGACACTTATTCACTTGACATTAAGTGGTTCCAGGGAAGTCTAGAGGATCCTCTAATGATTCTAGTAACTTCCATACATTGCTTCCAGCGTCTAACTTGGCTAATTTCTTCTTCAGGTTTAAATTGAAGTGGGAATTCATCTCTATATCACAATCTTACATGACAAATTGAACTTCCCCGGAACCTCCTAATATCAAGTGAATAATTGTCACCCATATAGACAGCATAAAACAGCAGAAATTCACTCAACCCAGATGTACATAGGCTGGACTGTATAACAAAAAAGCGAATTGCCGGAATTTTAAGAATTTTATATCACAGCATTCAATTGTAACATAATTTTAATTTATCTCATGTATCATCACAGTAATGCATTTTAAAATGTGTTAGATGTTTTAGGCATATGTATATAATTCTATAATTTGCACTTAAGGCTGATGGCACATAGGTGCCGAAACTAGTACCATTTGACATGTGATTGAATCACAATAAAATATTGTATTGATTAGGTGGACCTATAGGTGGACCTTGAAAGAATTTTAATTTTGTGCAATCCCACTTCAATACGGAACACAATGAAATGCATAACTATTAGTGAAATGGCCTACTGGGCAAAGAGAAAGGCCTATCAATATATGGGCCTTAAAAAAATTAAAGTTGCCAAATTAGGCAAAGATATCAATTTCCTGAAGCAGTGTATTACACACGATTTAACACCTAACTTTTTGAAAGGAACAATTAAAAAACATCGTTATGCACCACATTTGATCAAAACTCAATAACAAACAAACAAAATGTGGCTGAAAAACGAAATTTGTTTCTTACATAAGAAAAAATCCTTCTCGAATAATAAATTGTACGAAACTCAAATTGACAACAAATTGTTTGATATTCTTTCACAAAAACAACTTACTTTAGATAGAAAATTAAACACTTTGAAAAAGGAAAAGCATAAGTTTCCACTTGAAAACCAACCCAGAGAAATCAATTTGACAAAAAACATAATCAAGAAATTTCATCCCCCTCTGGTTAACCTTTCCAATGTAAACCTTAATAAGGAAATCAAAAGGCCCAAACCAAAACTGGTCTAACATGAATAAAATGAATATAATTAACATGATTATAGAATCAGAAGCTACAATAAATAAAATGCCTTTAGAGAAACACGACAAAATTAGGTTTGAAATAAAAAGGAAACTAGATAAGATGGGCACAGCTAAAAACGGAAGCAGAAAAACCATTTCCACTAACTCTAATGATGACAATTCCATTTCTGAACACAAACAAATCATAGAACTTAAAAGGAAAATAAAACATAATGACTTAATAATCACAAAGGCAGATGAAGGTAAAGCCACTGTCGTAATGAATGAAACCGATTATGTATCTAAAACTAAAGAATTTTTCAATAACAATACATTTAAAATAATTTAGAAAGGCCCTACCCAAAAAAATCCAGACAACTAAAACAAACCTTAAAAGAACTTATTTCTTTTTACAGACCATGAAAAATCTAAGCTAGTAACCATGAATCCAAGCCTTCCTACAGTTAAAGCCCTTCCAAAAATTCACAAACCTAATATTCGTATCCGACACATTATCAACTATAGACCCAGCCCACTCTATAAAGCATCCCAATTCATTCAAAGTCTCCTAACCCAAAATTATCACTTTCTCTCCAATAAATCCATTAAAAATACTACCGAACTGATTGAGAAATTAAGGCATTTAACCTACAACCTAACCACTCCCTCCACTCCTTTCACATAGAAAATCTGTATCCGTGCATACCAATTTCTAAACTTCCAAAAATCATTGAAAACAATTTAAGTAAATACAGTTCTCTCAGTAAATTAGAAGTACAAGATTTCATTCAGCTTCTAAAACTGATCATCAACAATAACTTCTTTGTTTTCTACAAAATTATCTATCAACAGAATGGCCTGGTGATGGGATCACCTGAGACATTCCTAACTGTCTGACTAACTTTTGAAACATATAAAAACTGCTTTTAACTTGAAAAATATGAAATATCTGCATTTAAAATGGAAAATCTGAAAATTAATATTCATTAAATAAAATACACACTCGTCGGACCTTGTACTCTCACTTACTTCTTACCTGCTTACTTACACATATGTTATTTGAAGGGCGCCAGCTGCCACTCAGTGCAGCAATAATAGAATGAGACTCTTGACTATCTCTAGAGTGTGGGGTAATAAGCTTACTTTTTACAACATACCATATAAGTTCTGGGAAAAGGAGATTGGCGTTCGGTTTCCCCATTAATTTTGAGGTTAAGATATTTTACTGTCATTGAAATAAAACTATGAATTCGTTTGATAGAACAAAATATATTCTTTAAATAATATATAAAAAGTAGTGAGTCTTAAAGAAACTAGGCATGAATTTGAATTCTTCTTGACCGGACATTTAACAATTTATACGAAATATTTCCCTCACTGATTCACTTGACTGTACCTTCAATACTTTGAGTGTAATTACGACGTATTCCTTTGATCTGGTGTTTACTGTAGATGTGTCACGCCTAACTTGGTGCTACATCCTTGTTACTGCTTCTTCTCCATATTATCTGACTTCTTTGTAAGTCAATATGGTATCCCTCCCTTGCGTCCGTGTCTTCAACTAAGTGACGGACCAACCTTTGGCCTCACTCTCTCAATGACCAATGATTAATGGCTCACTGAGTCTTCTCCATCTCTCGTTCACACTCGTTGACTGACCGACTGAGGCCTCTTCATTGTTAATAAACTTAACCATGATAGGTTAATATTGTGTTATTCTTTGATCTAACCACTGATGAAGGGAATGGTTGAGATTTCCCGAAACATGTATGGTTTAATTAATAATGTTTCTTTCATTTAATGAGTGTATTGATCAAGGCGGATTTAAATAAACTATTATAAATAGTTATATTATACATTGAGGCCTCTTAATCTCGTAGACTTCTTCACTGTTCAGCTTCCGTTTAACTAATGACTGTTCACTTATCCATTTTGACTTCTTCACTGTACTGCTTCCGTTTAAGTAATGATTGACGCTACAATATGCGCCCACCTTTTATAGACGTTGGTTGACACAGCTACGTAATCTCCAGAAATAACAATGACATACTCCCACAACGCGGCAAATATTACATATAGTTGTGAAACCGCCGCCGGCTCGCTGGGTTTCGCAAAGAAAGTGAGCTCAGTGCTAACTAAATACGATGACGTAGCAATGACTTGGCAGAATCGCCAGTAGTGCAAAATATAACGTCCTATCCAACATCTGATATATAACAATTCTCACTGTACATGTATTGAGTGTTATTTTACACACACGTGTATATATGCATACATCTAAGTACAATCCTGCAAGCGACAAGCATTGTAAAATTGAATTGAATGGGAATTATAACAAAATAATAGTAATCTCCCAGATAAAATAATAATATGGACATAATAATAATAATATCACAGATGCAATAATAATAATAATAAAATACAGATATTACCTTGTAACGGGATTTGAACCGTTACACACCTTCTTCAGGAATTTTGACTAATATTTATGTAGATAACTTAGAACACACAAAAATCAACAATAACAACTTTCCAAATATTCTCATATGGGCCAGATATGTGGACAACACATTCGTCATTATGGATAAATTAATCAAGAACGCGGACTCCACTCTTCGAGATTTGAATAGTATTGACCCATACATTAAATTCACACTAGAGTCAGAAATCAATAAGACAATCAGTTTTCTAGATCTAACCGTTATCAGAAATCTCTCTGGTCTGTCTTACAAAATATACAGGAAACATACACAAACTGCTAACACAATCCACAAAGATTCCATACATTCCCTAATGCACAAATGTGCAGCATATAATAGCATGGTCTATCGAGCTTTTGCCATACTCATGACAAAGAAAGATCTTAATAATGAACTTAACACCATAAGGGCAATTGCCAAGTTCAATGGGTACAACAGGCCGTTTATAGAACAAATAATCTACAAATATAGGTACCGGCCTAAAACCAATCTCATAAAAGAAAAAGAAAAAGCTCCTATTTCAACCACCTTCACTTACAATGACGTCCACAAAATCACCAACCTTTTCCGGAAACATGTGAGAAGTTTATTCAAACTGAGAATAGAACGTCCGAAATTTTACACAACTCTGCATCAATGAATACCCCCAATATTTATTCCAAATCTGGAATATACAGAGGAAAATCTAATGAATGCAGCAGTTCTTATGTGGGTCAAACAGGACGTAACATTATAATTAGATATTCAGAACATGTCATCGCGATAAAGCACAACAAGTTCTCCGCCATGGGTCAATATATGCATGACATTTACCGACATCGAACAAGATATGGAAGTTCTTCAAACATAAAATAAGGGACCCATTATAAATATTATTGAAAGTTGTTACATTAACTGTGATCAGTACTTCAACCCCAATTAAAATTTAAATGAAATTTATGAGAAACCTAATATCCTTTTCTGTCTTTCATTCAAATGGCTTAAAAACATCAAACTGTCGAAAAACAATTCGATTTTCCAAGCAATCCGCAATACACACTCCTATCAATTACCCCCACTACCCCATCCTTCCGCCCCGCCTTAGTTCCATTCCCCCGCAGGTGCCCCTTCTTCTTCCTTCCCCTCGCCTCCTTTACCGCTGCCTACCTTAGCTATCACACACACCATCTGGCTCCGTCTGTGTAACATACACGTTCAACATGCTCTTCAAGGTGAGTCAATCGTCATTTAATGATTCTTGTAACTTCCATACATTGCTTCCAATGTCTAACTTGGCTAATTTCATCTTCAGGTTTAAATTGAAGTGAGAATTCATCTCTATTTATACGAGGGCTGGGGCATAAGTCATTGCAACTATTTTTTTCCTCGCAAGTGCACGGTGCTACAATACAATGATCATATGTCTTGGAAAATATGACACACACAGTACATGGACACAGCACGAGATGGCGATGTATTGGACAGGTATCACTCACAGGGCGATGATACTGTAGTAGTGAGTCAGGCTCCGTGCAGAATGGATGTGACAAGGCAACTTCAGGGATGGGAAGTACTGGAACACCCGCCATATTCGCCGGGCCTGTCTCCATGTGATTTTGACCTCATCCCCAAAGAGAGAGAGACAACTATTGCATGGGATGTGGTTTGGGACACGAGAGGACATTGTCAACACTGCAAAACATGAGATTGCGAAATTCACAAATGCGAGGTGACTGGTATCTGACGTCTCCACATCACTGTCAATGTGCTGTATACAATCTAGAGGACTACTTTGAAGATTTACTGTTTGGTTTCTGTACACTCTGAGAAAAAACATTACGTAGCACAAGGATTTCATGGCTAACAGTTTCCTCACTTTATATCCTACACCCGGTAAACCTGCTCGACATTATTCATACATTACACAGCACTTTATGCTCGCCACTCCAATCTGTATATTTCCATTTGTCTGATAGATCCCGCATTTGTGAGAAAAAAATTAGTTGCCATGACGATCTTACATGACAAATTGAATTTCCCTGGAACCTTCTAATATCAAGTGAATAATTGTCACCCATATAGACAGCATGAAACAGCACAAATTCACTCAACCCAGATGTACACAGGCTGGACTATATAACAAAAAACGAATTGCCAGAATTTTATATCACAGCATTCAATTGTAACATAATTTTAACTTATCTCATGTATAATCACAGTAATGTGTTTTAGATGTTTTAGGCATATGTATATAATTGTATAATTTGCACTTAAAGGCTGATGGGCACATAGATGCCGAAACTAGTACCATTTGACATGTGATTGAATCACAATAAAATGTTATTGTATTGAACAGGTGGACCTTGAAAGAATTTTAATTTACTGTAATCCCACTTCAATACAGAACACAAGTTCTGGGGAGGTGTTAAAGACAATGGGGTGGTACATAGTGCCTTATTTAAAATTTCTCTTTGACTATGACATAAATAATAGTATAATACCAGAGGAATGGAAAGAATCTATAATAATACCAATAAGGGAAAGGGTAATAAAAGGAAACCAGAGAACTACAGACCAATCAGCCTGACCAGTATAGTTTGTAAAATACTGGAGAGTTTAATATCAAAGTACATCAGAAGGATATAATAAAAAGTGGTTCATGAGGAGCCAGTATGGATTTAGCAAGAAATTTTCTTGTGAGGCACAACTAGTGGGATTTCAGCAGGACATATCAGATCAGTTAGATTCAGGAGGCCAGTTAGATTGCATAGCCATAGATCTTTCCAAAGCCTTTGATAGAGTGGAACATGGAATTATATTAAAGAAATTGGAGGGAATAGGATTGGACGTAAGGGTTACACGTTGGATAAAAACACTTCTAAATTCAAGGGTTCAGAAACTCAAAGTAGGAAATAATGTATCGCAGGAAGAGAAAGTTTGGAAGGGAATAGCGCAGGGTAGTATAATCGATCCGTTACTTTTCCTAAAATACGTAAATGGTTTAGAGAATAATATAACATCAAAAATAAGATTGTATGCAGATGACATAATTGTTTATAGGGAAATAAATGACATTGAGGATTGTTCAGAATTACAAAGGGACCTAGAGTGGGTTGAAGAGAATAATATGAAGGTTAATGGAGGCAAATCAACTGTTACAACATTTACAGACAGGAGTTTTAAAACTGAATTTGAATATACTTTGGATGAGGTAGTTATCCCAAAGGGTGCATTTGAAAGTAATTTGCACTGGAAGGGTCATGTGGATGACAGTGTTGGGAAAGCATACAGATCGTTACATGTCACAATGAGGCTACTTAAAGGATACAACAAAGAATTAAAAGAGAAAAGTTACTTAACCTGAATCCGCCCAGCGTGCCATATATGGCACGGCAAACTACACAGTCTTCTTGGACTCTTATTATTGTAACCGCGCGCACTGTATCCAACGCTAATAGTTACAATTTTATTCTCAAAAAATTCAATCTTGGGCGGATCCAGGTTAAGTACGGTCCGTTCATTATTGGAATATGCAAATAGTGTCTGGGATCCTCACCAAGAATACCTAATAAAAGAAATAGTGTGCAGAGGAAAGCAGCAAGATTTGTAAAAGGGGATTTCAGGAGAAATAGTAGTGTATCAGAAATGTTAAAGGAACTTGGGTGGAAAATTTTAAGTAAGAGAAGGGAGGAAACTAGACTTGCAGGATTATATAGAGCCTATACAGGAGAAGCACGGGGAGATATCCGTGAGAGGCTTCAGTTGGAAAATAATTATATCGGCAGGACTGACCACAAATATAAAATTAGAAGGAATTTTAACAGAAGCGAATGGGGTAAATTTTCATTCATTGCGAAGGGTGTGAAGGAGTGGAACAGTTTACCAGGGGTAGTGTTTGATCCTTTTCCAAAATCTGTACAGATATTCAAGAAGAGAATAAACAGCAACAGAGAAAATAAATGAAATGTTAGAGGGCATTCGACTAGTGCGGGTTAATGTAATGTGGCTACTCCAACCACTATTCTTATACCTTCATCTCTTTCACACAATATACATAACATTTGTTTGACCACCAGTTGCTTTTTAAGAATAAAACAAAATTCGGTAGAGCATACCTCTTATCTCAAGGCGAGGTGATAAAAAATCTTCACATTTTAAAACAAAATTGCATTCCTCCCGTAACTTTAAATAATATTGTTATACCTTATTGTGAAACAGTTTCTAACCTTGGTGTTATTATAACAGAAACTCTAAACTGGTCAGCGCAAGTTAAGAATATCTGCAAAACGGTTTATTGTGGCTTGCACCCCTTAAAACGGTAACTTGTTCGGTCATTATTATTTCCCATTTTTGACTACTGTGATGTAATTCTTACGGATATAACAAATGAATTAAGCTTGAAACTACAACGCACTCAAAATGCTTGTCTTAGATATGCTATGGATTTACGGTATGACGCTCGAGTTTCTCCCTACTATAAACAGTTATCTTGGTTACGACTAGACAGGCGTAAACTACATGCAAATACTCTTGTGTACCAGGTACTTTCGGAAGACATCCCTGCTTATCTCTCCAGTAATTTTCGTCACCTTGGTTCTTTACATCTCCATGATACTCGCTCTGTGTCCCTCCTAGAAATACCTGTCCACCGAACAACCACATACCATCGATCATTTACTATCACCGCTTCGGGATGGTGGAATGCTCTTCCCAAAGACATCAAGGATGCTGCATCAAAAAGTATATTTAAAACCTCCTACCAGCAGTTCCTCGTTAAGTGCTTCCAGCAAGGTACAGTACCTGTATGAGTGGAACGAGTGATTGTGTGTGAAAATGATATGAGATTATTGCACAATAAATTAAATATTGGTTTAATATGATAATTTAAATTAAATTAAAAACATCCATGTTGTATTTACGAAGTAGGAGTAGCCTAAAAATAGCTAGTAGTAAGTACAGTCTTTTAACTTAGATCTAGTCATGCAAGGATACATTCAGCTAAATTTCATTTAATATTTTTATTAAGCTTACTAGTATTTTTTACATTCGTATTTCTTTTGTTGTGTATTGAATTCTTTTTCAAACCTGTATTATGTAGGCAGTTACTTTTTCTTTCTTCTTTGCGTGTATATATTCATATTTTTGTCTTAAAAATTAGTGTTATTTGTAGTTCTTGGTATTTTAAATTAATCAATGTCATTATATGGAATAATAATATGTGTGTGGTTAAGTGTAAGAAAGGGCCAAGAGCCCTAACTTCGCCACAGAAAATAAAGGCTTTATCTATCTATCTAAACTCACATCTGGCAATATACAGGGATATGGATCAGGACAATATTAGATTACGGTTGCATTTCCACAATTGAGGATTGTACTTGGAAACAGAATCGCTTATTATAATTAAAATAAAACTGAGTTTATGACTATAATTTGTCACAATGAACATTGACGTATTTCAATTTAACAAGAACCGGGTGAGTTGGCCGTGCGCGTAGAGGCGCACGGCTGTGAGCTTGCATCCGGGAGATCGTGGGTTCGAGCCCCACTGTCGGCAGCCCTGAAAATGGTTTTCCATGGTTTCCCATTTTCACACCAGGCAAATGCTGGGGCTGTATCTTAATTAAAGCCGTGGCCGCTTCCTTCCAACTCCTAGGCCTTTCCCATCCCATCGTCGCCATAAGACCTATCTGTGTTGGTGCGACGTGAAGCAAGTAGCTTGTGAGATCTGCTGTTACAATCAGAGAAAATTTAATCTAAACAAAGAAAGCTATTGGCATGAACTTGAAGTGAAATATGATATCGCCGCTGATTTCATTCTTCTTCATGTTATTAATGCATAACATGTCTGATGCTTTAATTACCTGATGTCTGCTCACACCGCTGTTGAACTTGAAATTCCTGGAAAAACCAATGAGCTGAAGTCGGGAGCCGTCTGCTGTTATCTTCTTCTGTAACTGGGAGTTGACCTACATTCCCCATACGAGTGTAGTAAGCTCCAATGTAGTTACGTTTACTCAATAGATTGTAATGAATTGGAAAATATTATTGGAACACCTTGTGAAGTCCATCCTCACAAGTAAATGATGTTTCACTATCAGCATAGTACCAGTCTCTACTTGGATACAACCACCACTCGTAGACCTCTTCGATGATTCCAAAACCTCTTCAAACACACCTCTTAGCTTTGACCACCACACTAAGACGACTGACCATCACTCTTCCTTCACTTCTTCCATCCATCTGATAGCTCACACCACCGTTGCATCGACTTTTATAACCTTGTGATGACCCCTCCTCTCCCTACTCTCTGGTCATCCCTTCCACCTCAACATACCGTAGCTGGCGAATACAGACACTTGGTCAAAATCACGTGCCCACGCACTGATGTCATCAGTCATGAGTCGTATAAGCTTGCCTACGCGGACTACGGATGACTACCTTGCATGTGTCAGCGAGAAACCTACTTGCTCAATACATTCTTGGTTAAACATAGCCTCGATTGCAAAATACTATGCCAGCTCATCTAGCCAAAGTTACAAGCCGCAGCATGACTATTTAAAACCAACAAATCTCACTTATTAATATACAGAATAATTACAAACAAATTTCACTTAACCTATGATTAAATACAATAATATGCATGATACCTAATTATTACAGTCTAAATGATGAGAAACAGAATATCAAATCTAATGAATCGAGTTAATAATAATAAATACTGAATGGAATCTGTAACCCTGTAGTACGGTTACAGAACGCCTCCCTCATGAAATAATCGATTAAATGAATCGATTGATTCATGAAATATATACATAATCATCTGAAATCAAGTACACTATAGATACATGTATAAAAATGCCGTTTACAAATTGGATACATAGTATTATCCATCTGGATGTTCATTGTTACACATGTAAAACATAGATCAAATATCATTTTCACTTTGATTATACAGTATTATTTACATACAGAGATTACATTTCTTTTCCACTTCGGTCGTTTCAAACGTTCATTTAGTGTCCAAAAGTAATTCTCAGACATTTCATTATATACACTTTCTCCAAGCACTGGAGTTTATTGCACTGCCGTGCTTCACTTAATATCACAACACACGCCAATTTCACTGAAGTCCTGTTCGCAATGCCAGCTTCATAAAACATGGTGAATTAACATAGTAATGAGAATCAACAAACTCACATGATATATTTCTTAAGATTTCTGATATTGTATGTGCCTACGATCTTTCCTTCCTTGTCTTCTAATGAATAAGCACATTTCCCAATCCGTTTCACTATGGTGAAGTATCCCTGATATAACAAGAAAAAGAAAATTGACCAGCCTCAGCTGATGACGGCAGGGGCACCCTGAGTAAAACCTTGTCACCAAGCTCAAATTCATCCAATTTAGTCTTGTGACACGTTAACCAGTCGGTACCTAAAATAACGGCATAAACTAAATTGGCTACAACTAAATTGGCTACAACTAAACATGACTGGAAAATACATTCTCCACTTATGTTAATGGGGACAGCTATTTGTTTATTCACCCTCTGAGACTTGTTTCCAACAGCTGTTACGAAGAATGCATTCCTTACTGGAATTTCCGCCACATACTTCTCTCTCGAAACTTATTCATACAGCTTGGAATTTACGCATGACTTCTCACGACCAGAGTCCAACAAAATCTTAACTTTCCTGCCCCATATCAGCAGTTCAATCATCGGTGTAACAGTAACACTACTTAAATTATCCTCATTACATAATATTAGATCACTTAACAAATCTTACCTTATATCAAAATTTAAATTACACTTATAAAATTTATTTTCTACAATTACGTCGTCACTTAAAACATTTGAATTATTGCTACTTAGGTCACAATCATGTTCACTTACAACTATAGGCTGGTCGACATTAATTGACTTATCTACCTTATACGTGAACTCGCCATTTACGGACTGTCTCGGTGACCTGTTTATACAGCCCGTTGCACGTTTAAATTACTAGGTTCGGTTACAACGTGTTGGTTACACACCTCATTGGGCCTCCCCTGTTGCCTATTACCTCTAGCTACATTACTATTATTATTATGGCCTGTATTCTCCCGCCTCCCAGTTTCTGGTTGATTTCCATAATCACGCCTCCCAGTCCTGAAATGTTCCAAACTATTTTGATAATTTCTCTCCCTGTGGAAATTATTATTATTAGGTCTCTCCTGATATTCTCTTCTGTAGTTACGATTATTTATAGGCCTGTCCTGATTATTAGATTGGTTACCCCTTGCTTCCACATTCCTATTTTGTGTCCTCCTATATTTCAGGCTACTACCTAAAGCATCAAAACTTTCCAACAAAATTTCCATTTCCTTAATAGTCTCCACTCTTTCCATACAAACAGCTTCTCTTATTCTATCAGGATAGTGCTTTGCCATAAGTCTAACGATATCAGCCTCAGGTCCAATGCATTCTAAATTTCTCCACACCAAAACATGAGCCAAAAAATATTCTGTCATTCTAACACCCTCGTAAGAATTATACCTGCCAAACATTACTATTACTCTCTCTCTCTATCTCTCTCTCTCTGAACACCTTTCCAAAATTTAGTTATGAATTTCTCCTTAACCCTTTCGCACTCAGCACGCCGATCTATTGGCGCGCGTGGTTATGGTGAGAAAGCTCACGGCGCCATACATCGGCTCTGTCCTATTTAGGGATTTTGGTCATTTGCGTGGCTGTTAAATCGTAACAGTTGATCGTGACGGTACCTTAAAGCGTTGAATTTGCGTTTTACTCTACAGACATATCCACCAGCCCTACAAAATATTTTTATTTTCGACAAATTAAATCTGTTGACCGTGAATGTTTATGTTGTGGTTATTTGAAGTTGTTATTGTGTGGATCTGTTTTGGTTGCCTTATGAATACAGCAATTTGATTTTGATATGAGTTTAGTTTAGAGTATGTTTTGTTTCGTTGGTATATCGTGTGTTTGTTATACTTTGCGAACTATAATTTTACTCCTTTTCTTAACTCCGTTGTTGCACGTGCTTGCGTCATCTTTTTATCGTAATGGCTAGGCCATATTCAAGGCTGAATGAGGCCGATATCCTTGAATTTTCAGATGATTTAGACAGTAATAATGACCTTCTTTGCCGAAAGTCATTCCCATTATGTGGCAAATGACACAGTCACAGCTGCTCACCGTGCATCGGACCGCGAGGAC
Organism: Anabrus simplex; assembly: GCF_040414725.1. Taxonomy (NCBI): domain Eukaryota; kingdom Metazoa; phylum Arthropoda; class Insecta; order Orthoptera; family Tettigoniidae; genus Anabrus; species Anabrus simplex. The sequence goes on along the minus strand of NC_090268.1, from coordinate 354,813,650 downwards.
CTGACATCGATGACCGTTCCATGTACAGTGAATAACTCTTTTGACATGCTTCATGAGTGAATTGCAGTACACACACCATATTTATATCAAATTATTTAGAATTAAATATTCTTTCTTTCACATCTAAGTGTAAAGAAGGAAGACGCAATAATGTCTGATTTTTTAGTCATTGAAAACTAACAATCATTTTTTTAAATTTATTTTCAAAATGTAATAATTTTTTTATTTTACCAATAACAATACGTCCTAGGTAAATTCATTTCCGAAATGCTCAGTTTCCTGTATTAGTGTGATTTAATTTATTTTAATGTGTGTTAAAACTGTTTACGTGTTGATTTTTTGTAATTTGGTTTGAAAAATGACAGAAATTAGTCTGAGTGTCTTCGAGCAAACCCCTGCATGTAGGCTGAGTGCCAAAGGGTTAAATTCAGTTAGACTAGACATCGAGCTTTTATATACCTGAAACCAAGACTTAGTCTCTCCTACGAAAGCATTAGATAAGATCTCCAATACAGTTTCCCAGCTAATAATGTTGTCCCTTAATTGAACAGCAAATGTCTTCTCTGCTACTCTCATAAATTCCATCGGGTTGAATTCTTTCCCAGAAAACTTAGGTATATCATGATCTCTAGTGATTTTAAACCATTATTTACAATTATTTCACGTACATTTCTACTATCGCGCATTTCTTGCTGGAGTACTCTCTGGCAACTCCGAATTTTTTCTTCCAATGTTTCCTCAACCTTTTCTTCAATTTTTCTTAATTTCTCCTGTAACTTTTCTTCCGATTCTCTCACCTTCTGTGATAATGATTTCTGCTCACTCCCTAGATCCCCTACTTCTCCAAGTTTCCTTTTGCACATGTTCTACCCTACTAATACATTTCTTAGTTTCTTGCCCCACTGTATTGGTTATCTTTTCAAACCTTTCTTCCACTAACTCATTGATTTCCCCCTTATTCGACTCGATCTTGGTGCCTAATTCATCAATCTTATGCCCTTGTTTGATGCACGTCTCACTAACTTGCTCAATTTCCGTATGGAGATTGCTCCGACACAGTTCCATCTAAGCTCTGATGTCACTACACTCCCTATTTACCTTACTTTCTAAATTATTAATTTGCTTACTCATTTCTAACACCGTATGATCTATCTTATTACTAACATCATCAATCTTCTTATTAATACTATTTACGGCATTACTCTTGGGTTCCAATTTTCCCACTCATAATATTATTCTGAGATTTAATTTTCTCACTAATGACCGCTTCAATTTTCTCACTCCTAATATTATTCTGAGATTCAATTTTCTCACTAATGATATTATTCTGCTCAGTCATTTTGGACATCAACAAATTGAATAAACCAAGGTCAATCTCCCCTTTACTTTGATCTTGCGTGACAGCGTTTTCCTCAGTTTCTACTATTTTCTGGCTTTCAGCAGGTCCCACCTTAGTCACCAACTTCCTATTCATGTTACCACCTTGGATTTCCTTGGAACCGAGCTCGATAGCTGCAGTCGCTTAAGTGTGGCCAGTATCCAGTAATCGGGAGATAGTGGGTTCGGACCCCACTGTCGGCAGCCCTGAAGATGGTTTTCCGTGGTTTCCCATTTTCACACCAGGCAAATGCTGGGGCTGTACATTGATTAAGGCCACGGCCGCTTCCTTCACATTCCTAGGTCTATCCTATCCCATCGTCGCCATAAGACCTATCTGTGTCGGTACGACGTAAAAAAAAAACAATAAAAAATTTCCTTGGACACAATAACATCAACCTCATCACCTGACTGCATATTGCTATCCTTGTCCATCTTCAGTTTCCTACTTATTTTTCGCGATCTCAAAGCTATTTCCCCTTGCACTTCCTCTAACATTACCCCTTAAATACAAAATTCAACAAAATGACCTTCCTAACATTACTCGGTGAATTTAACATGTGCATACTCATTAAAAGAACTGATCCATGTATGTTGCAGGCGACACGTTATGGCTACTCCAACCACTATTCTTATACCTTCATCTCTTTCACACAATATACATAACATTTGTTTGAGTGCCAGTTGCTTTTTAAGGAAAAAAATAACAAAATTCGGTAGAGCATGCTGAACCATACAGTTCATGGACCAATAGTATGGATTTTATTATTAGATATTGGGATTACCTAAGACCACCAAGGAAGTCATTGTCTTATAGTTTATTTCATAAAAGATTCCAGAAGAAGCGTTCGCGTGGGGAGAGAGCTAGAGCCTCATTATGAAAATTTCTAGAGCCTCATTCAAGGGATTTATGTCCCAAGCCAAGCCTCTTAATGAAGATTGGGGACGCTCCCCGGATCCCGGCAAACTAACTTTCGGAGGGAAGAAGGAATTAAATTAATATCTTTGGTTACGAAAGAGATGCATCGGATCTGATACAAGAATTGCAACCTGCATAATTTATGCTAAATTTTGATATGCAATATGGCTGTAATCATAAATGCATTCGTTAAGTAGGGTACTTGACGTGCTTTGTGCGGGAAAACTTCGAGTCGCGGGCGCACGTATCCTACACGCGATCAAGCTGCGTGGCTACGCCAACCTGATTATAAATGCAGAGCCGCCTGGCACGTCAGCCTCATTCTCTGACCGTAAGGCTGCTTGAACGAAGTCGTCATGCTGCGAGTCGGCACCTAGAACAACGTTTTATCTTCGAGCTGCACATACAACTAGCACTACTGAATCTGCAAGAAAGTAAGTAATTAACCTGCATATTCAGCTGAATTCTTGATATTACCTGTGTTGATCGGCTATGGTGAGGTGAGGTACTGCCTATAATAGACTGATGAACTAGTAGCTTCATATTTCTGTGAGGTCAAGTTGTAACTGACGTAATGCTAGAATAAATGTAGGCTCAGGGTAGTTCTGATACTACGACATGTTGTCCGAGTGAAAGAATAAAATAACAGTGTTACTATGAGTGATGAAGAAACTATAGTGTACCAGGTTTAAAATTCAGAACAAGACTTGGTCAATGTAACGTGTGAGGCACGATATTAGTGGAAACAGGCATCGAGTCTGGACAGTCTGTAATAAGTAAATTTGTTTTCAGTTACCCCTGCATCAAGCCGGTACGAGCTACCACATCATCATTGCGAGGAAGCCACAACGGGAGCTGAAGCCGGCACGACATCGGGGATCGACACAGGAACGTTGGGCGTACCTGATCAGCACGACATCGAAGGGGACATCTTCCAACCATCTAAGGAGCAGCAAGAAGGATTCACGCAAGATAGTATGGCTCCAGTCGTTCACCAGTATCTGCTGCAAGCGTCGCAGTTTGTCATGATGTGGTAAATTCAGTGGTCCACAGGAAGGGCCGCTCCGTCATGTCATCAATCATATAAGGTCAGAGCTTTCCAATTCTGTTTCAAGCATGTCATTTAAATTTAGATAGGAACAGGGGGGCCGTCAGCCAACAGGTTAGTTTATGGTAGGAAAATTCTTGGTAATAAAGAGCTAGGCCTCAAGCTCGAACCCCGTACATTAGGGTAGGTAGTAGGTTGTATATTCCTTGTTGGTGTGATTATATTTCATTTCGATAGTATTATAATAGTGTACGTGTAATCTTCATGGGTCAGGTCGAACTCCCTTGGTCATGTTAGATAAGTCTGACAGGCAGGCTCTGTTTATTGTGTAGCGTTTAGGTATGTGTCTCGGCAGACGTAGGTTGTGTATTTGAGATCAGGATTTACCCCGTAACTCACCTAGCTTTACTGACAGGGTGAGCGAGTCCGTATGTTTGAGAGATGTGGGCATTATGCATGTAGCTGACTGTATGAATTGATATGAGAGAGCCCCAGCACAGATTGAGAGTGGATTAGATGCATTTGAGATGCCTTATTATGGCTATGTGATTATAGCTTTCTGAATTGTGCCTTTGTATTATCAAGGATGAGCCCATTGGAGGCGGAAATGAGATATATTGTATTGCTGGTGATATTGAGATGAGGGCGTGTAGCCCATGTGTATTTAAAAGAGCGCTTTAGCAGACAGATTATGTGAGGTACTTTGAAAAGCGAAGTTTCTTAGCACTCAGCTACAAGTCAGTCAGCTGAGCTCATAAATTGTGTGGACCACTGCCTGTCGAGTGCACTGCTGGTGAGGGTTGTTGTGCCTGACGTCACAGTCTTGAAACTCGGTTATATTGCTGTCTGCAGCTTGTCGAGTGTGTAGAGGGGAGAGGACGACCTTGATGTTTTGACGCAGGGAGAGATTTTAGTTCTGTTTGTTCTGCTTTATTTAACGCTTGCCCGTTTGATCTTGACCCCTGGACAAGTTGGTTGTGTTCCTTTTTATATTGTTTGTATTTGAATATTCAACGCCTTGCGCTTCATGGGACCAGGGATCGATACCGGGTCAGGGCACTGTACGTTATATGTTTATATTTGTTTGCACCGGGGTTCGATGGTACGAGGCATAGTAGAATTTTATGGAAATTACTGTTAGATGTGTATTTCAGCAGATATCCATTTTTTTTCTTGATTTCATTACTTACACAATTGTAACATGCTTGTTACAGTAAAGCTGTTTCGTGAAAGCAGTGAACTGGTAGTCATCGGCTCAACATTATCGTTACCCCAGTCACAATTGAAAGCTCTTATATTTGTAAATAGCATTTTTATGTAATAAATCCCTGATTGTAAAACTTTGAATGCAGCGATGTTTTCTGTTAGATTTTTTTTTTTTTTGTAGGATTTTTCTCTTACCCTGCATCATATCGTATCCACCTAAGTTATCTTTTATGCCCTCATTTTTCACCCGGATGCCCTGACTCATGTTCTACTGAGCTGCGGATTGTGGATACGCCTGTAAGGTAAGACATGTGGCGTACATACATTTTTTCTTGGATGTAAGGGTCACTATGATGTTCTTGGTTCGAATTCGGCATTAGCCTGACGGGAATCAAAAACATTATAGGGCACAATACCTCTTATCTCCATTATCTCAAGGTGTGAGGTGATAAACTTGCATATCTGGCAATACACAGGGGTTTGGATCAGGACAATATTAGATTACGGTTGCATTTCCACAATTGAGGATTGTGCTTGGAAATAGAATCACTTATTATAATTAAAATAAAACTGAGTTTATGACTATAATTTGTCACAATGAACAAGCATTGACGTATTTTAATTTAACAAAATATATATATATTGAACCCATGACCTTTGTGCCCTCAGAACATTATGCATAAATTAACAATTAAATTAAAAGTTGGATTCTTGATAGCATGGATTTGACACGTGACGAGGGGGTGATTACCTTCGGTCCCACGCTCTGGGATACGTGACGTCAGCCACACGTGTCGACGGCGGAAGAATCTCAAGTCATTTTTGTGAACTATTTCAAAGCGCGTGTACATGGCGTGACCCAAGCCAAGTCAAAAAAATATAGTGCCTATCAAAGGGGGTCAATCATCTCACAAATCGAACCCGTATAAATTTTAAATGTCCATGAACACTACCGCCAGAAATGTAGCAAGCATGTAGTCACTTTCAAAACTCTTGAAATTACGGTTTAGTTAAGTCAGAAAATTTATAGAAATTTCCTTGGCGGCAAAGGGAGATATCCGAAGAGAGGGTGTAACTGCTATAAATATGAAGGGACGCCATGACGAAGTCTCCTTCTCCGGCATTTGTGATACAAAGCGGACGAAAAATTGTTGAGCTGCTCTGCGAAATCAAACCAACGAAAGTAGACTGAGTTCAACTGCAGATTTTAGCCATTGTGGCTAGGTCTTGTCTCCATGAGGAGATAGTTTTCTTGAGTGAAATAATTGTACCAGATCGGACGGTCAAAGTACTGAATAAATTCTAATGTGATTAAGTAATTCGTGTGCGGAAATAATTATAGTCCATCGTGTGCGCTCAGCAAACAAGTGAAGGGTATTTTCTTTTTTTTTTTTAATGCTTTATTCCAGGAAACCTGAAGAAACATAATGATCTGTACAGCCATGAATGTAAAAATGGCTAAATAAAATGCCAGGGTCGCAGGTGAGCCCTATGACGAACAATGGTGTGACTACATGAGGTGGGTGACTTTCCATCTTACTACCTCTTATATCTTGTCTCATGATCTCTAAAAGTGTATTTGAATGGGGATATACGATGCAGTGGTCACCCCTACTAAGTTTTGTAAATGTGAGAGTACGACTAAAAGAGTCATTTGTTTTATTTTCCACTTGGATAAAAAATTTGAAATCTTGCGAGGGCCGTATAATGTTGTAAAAAGTTATTGAATAGGGTTTCGAAGTTATATCACGTCCAATGTAGATCGTCATCCGTGTGAGTGCACTGCCTATATTTTGTGATGTCAAATTAAGATGTTCATTCGACGTAAATTTTTCCTGGCTGCAATTTGACGTTAATAATGTAGAAATCCATGGTCACTCATTTTCAATCGAGTTGAAGCGCGCTGTCGGGTGAGAACCTAGGGTGATGAATTTGGTCACGGAGAGAAACGTTTTTCTAGGCCCATTTTAAACTGTGTCTGACTGACAATAAAAGATCTAGTAGAATGTTTCAGTCATTTTCTCGTAAATATCAGGTTATTAAATACGATATCCTTTATGCGAAGTTATTCATGATTAATGCATTGTGCGATATTAGACGTCGAGATTTCTATTGAGGATTTTATTCCAGTTCTTTGTCGATGATAATTGTGGAGCTGGGAAACAGAGGTTAGTTTTGTTGATATGAGATTTGTGAATCAGGTTGGACCTGTCATTGAAGCCGGGACATGGAAGCCCGAGGAATGTTTTATGAGTTCAGATGAGATGTGCGAATCAGGTTAGAGTCCTGTCATTGAAGCCGGGACTTGATAGCCCGAGGAATATTTTATAATGTTGGGAATGGAAAGAAATAGAAATCCATAGCGGTATTAATTGGCGACGCGTATAATTAGTGTGGGCATCTTGAAGCTTAATCTGTGCATTTTGTTGGTTAGAATATCGTATTTGTTTAATTATGTCGGCAGACTTTAAAGGGTGAGCATTTTGAAAAGCCAGTCAACTGGAATAAACCAGGTGTTTCATGTTACTGCCAAGCGAACTTGGGGACGAGAGGCCTCAGCTCTGATAACGGGACAGGCGTGGAATTGAGACTGTACTGTATTCTCGGCCGGGGAAAACGTTAAAATGCTGGATTTAGTTGAAATTCATAGCCGGTAATGATCTGAGTATTGTGAAATACTGTAAAATTTGTTTAATTTGGGACGTAATGAACATTTGAAATCACGAACTTTGAGTATAAGGAACAGAGTAACCAAATTCAGGGTTGTCCAAAATATAGAGCGATGGTTGTGATGATCGGTTTGTCTGTGAGGGGTGTGCAAAATTCATAAATGGTATGACGAGATATGACATCGTAATTTTATGGCGAGTTGTTTGGTTTGTACGTAGATTATTTGGATATCCAAGTGTTAATAACGGTTAGGACTAGATTAGATTTTAAAGTGTGAAATCATGAGACAAGATATATAACTGGACACGAATTATGTAACAATTCTTTTCCAGCCAGATAAATATCACTAGATTGAATTCACATCACAACTGCGTAGGAATTTGTGAAGAAACCAGAGTCCGCGGAGATAAAATTTACTGTTCTTTAACATTTCGTTAAATCATTTAAATTTTTTTAATTATTAAATTCAGTGAAACCGCATTTGAAATAACTTTAATCAAGCGAATAACTTGGAGATGCATTCTGGAAAGTTTAGTTTTCTGGGGGAATATTTAAATATAAAGTAACGATTAAGGGGACATATCCGAAGGAAATGGATTTTACTGCCACAAAGTTTGTGAGCATTGCTATTGTTGTAATTATTGAACTTTGATTGATTGAGCAGTGAATGTGCTGGGGATAGTAAAGTGGAAATTTGGTCATCAACCGATGTAACTTAATTGTGTTTAGCCTTCAGCCTAGAAACTTGGATGGTCATGGGTCATCAACCTCAGTGACTTAGATTAGGGCCATATGCCATTGTAGCCTCATTTCCTTGCGGTAATCATCCACAATGACTTTAAAGTAACTTAGAAGATTAGATGTCGGTCCTTGACATAGACGCAGGTCACATCGATTCAATTAAGGGTCCATGCCGTAGAACCACTGTGTGGCACACACCAATTGGACTGCCTTAATTATACTCAGAGTCCAGAGTTCGTGTTACAAGGGCTGGACCATAACGAATCACTATGATGGTACATGTGGTCTCTCATGGAAGCCGAATTTAAGGATTTCCAGACTTTCCATTCTTAAATGATTAATAATTGAGACAATGGTTTCTAGTATGAATGCCCGTCAGGCAGTTACGTTAAAGTCTCACACCAGTGTTTTGACATTTATGTAAAAATGATGGTGGTGTCCAGTGGACACAATTGACTATGATGCCGTTGACATATCAGATTGCTTCAGAATTTTCCTGAATAAATAGGAATATTTTAAATAGGTCTTTCATTCCAGTAGATAGATTAGAATTGCTGAACCCTACCTTTACCTCAGCAAGTGACGAAGAACCCGACACGACCCAAGAGACAGATCTCATGAACTTTGCTGATAGGTAAGAAAGGTAGGTATCCCTCAATATGGACCAAAGGGTTCAATATATATTGTGAAATTTGCTGTTACGATCAAAGAGAAAATTTAATCTAAACAAAGAAAGCTATTGGCATGAACTTGAAGTGAAATATGATATCGCCGCTGATTTCATTCTTCTTCATGTTATTAATGCATAACATGTCTGATGCTTTAATTACCTGATGTCTGCTCACACCGCTGTTGAACTTGAAATTCCTGGAAAAACCAATGAGCTGAAGTCGGGAGCCGCCTGCTGTTATCTTCTTATGTAACTGGGAGTTGACCTACATTCCCCATACGAGTGTAGTAAGCTCCAATGTAGTTACGTTTACTCAATAGATTGTAATGAATTGGAAAATATTATTGAAACCCCTTGTGAAGTCCATCCTCACAAGTAAATGATGTTTCACTATCAGCATAGTACCTGTCTCTACTTGGATACAACCACCACTCGTAGACCTCTTCGATGATTCCAAAACCTCTTCAAGCACACCTCTTAGTTCTGACCACCACTCTAAGACCACTGACCATCACTCTTCCTTCACTTCTTCCATCCATTTGATAGCTCACACCACCGTTGCATCGACTTTTATAACCTTGATGACCACTCCTCTCCCTACTCTCTGGTCATCCCTTCCACCTCAACATACCGTAGCTGGCGAATACAGACACTTGGTCGAAATCACGTGCCCACGCACTGATGTCATCAGTCATGAGTCGTATAAGCTTGCCTAAGAAAGAAGTATAAATAACCACCTAATCGATACTCTATTAAGTATCGATTAGGTGGTTATTTATACTTACTTCTTGATTAAACATCGATACGGTCATGAAATGGACAACTTGTAATAAGCTTGCCTACGCGGACTACGGATGACTACCTTGCATGTGTCGGCGGGAAACCTACTTTCTCAATACATTCTTGGTTAAACATAGCCTCGATTGCAAAATACTATGCCAGCTCATCTGGCCAGAGTTACAAGCCACAGCATGACTATTTGAAACCAACAAATCTCGCTTATTAATATACAGAATAATTACAAACAAAATTCACTTAACCTATGATTAAATACAATAATATGCGTGATACCTAATTATTACAGTCTGAATGACGAGAAACAATATAAAATCTAATGAATCGGGTTAATAATAATAATAAATACTGAATGGAATCTGTAACGCTGTAGTACGGTTACAGTAAATAAAAAATGTGTGTGAATAAATTAATTCCATCCCCTGGTCTAAGGAGTTTGGACTGCCTGTAGGGGTGAAGTACAGTGGGGACTTTGAGGGCCCTGGGACCGCTACGGTAGCTGTGAAGGCCCTTTAGGAACTCTGAAAAGTGGTGGCAAAAGGGGCTCTGGTTAAGACGCAGCAGGTCGTTATGCTACTTAGCTTCCAGAATGGGTAAAAAAAAAAAAGTAAATAAAGGCAATGTAAATTTTAATCTTATACCAGTTGTATAGTATAATTTGAAGTAATTCCACATACTGTATATCAGTTGACTATATTTGTAAGTAGTACAGGGGATATAAGTAGAATAATGTAAACAATATAAATTTATTAAGGATGAGCTGTGTGTTTAATAGAGAAATTGTTAGCGTAAATTATGTAATATTTTATTATAGGAAAATTTTCTTCTCTTGTTAATTTAATATTTCGTGCTTGACAATAATGTATTTTAGTGTACCATTTGCCACCGAGGTAGACACCTCATTTGCAAATAGAGATTTTGATGAAATTCATAACTATAAGTAAAAAGAAAACAAATACTGCAAAATAAATAGAATAGTCACCACTACAAATGTATGTAGATTAAGATAGAATCATGCAAATGAACCAACCTTTGATTGTATGTTAATGTAAATTAATGCTGCAAGATCTAATTTAACAAGGTGAGAACCTGCCACCAGTAACAATGCTGTGTTACATTTGATTTATGTAGGTTCAGTGTAACAAGCAGTGATGAAACTCTGGTAGGAGAGTTCATTTGAGTTTTGATAGAACAGAGGTATTTTGCCTGTTATTTGTGATGTTTTGTCCAGTAGCCATCACAGTGAACAAACTCAGATTGTATCATGGCTGATTAATTATTTTGTGACATTTATTTTAATTTAAGAGTAAAGACTGCCATTATGGGCAGCTTTCAGCCACTTTGAGATTATAGTGTGTCAAGGTTTATAAAAATTATAAATAAAGTAAGGTCTTAACTGGAAAACAGTGTTCATGGTTTTAAAAATTTGTTTTAACATTTTTTGTTTTTAGGTAACTTTTGAAGGTCATGAGTCGAGAGTGTATAGTCACGTAAATATGTGAGTTGTCTCGACTAATACTAAATATTTTTATTGGTTGATTATTTAATTTCATTTGATCTTCAATCATTGTTATATGCCAATTTGAGACTTGAGTTTATGATTGTTTGAGTCTTGCCTTGATTGCTAGAAGTTTTGCATTAGCGTCCTTTCGACGAAATCTATTTGATTAGTTGCTTAATTTAAGCAAATCCTGGAGTTCTTTTCTTAGTTAATCCCAATAAATCCAGTTATTTTGTTATTTATTTTCATTGAATCCAGTTTATTGCAATTCAAGTTAAAATTTTATTTGCTTAATTCCATTTTTTTTAAATAAATTCTATTCATTTAATTTAAATCAGTCTTGGGTAATGTTATTTGTAGCTAGCTTGACCCGTAGTTATTCATTTCCTCGCCCCATTTGGCCCTAGCACGAGGAAATCCTGGGACGGTCCACACCCGAGGTAAGAGTCTACGTGAGCGGTGAGTATTTTTATTTTTCATCAGCAGCCGAGGCAACAGTCTACAAGAGGATCACTGCCACACATGCCTTGAAGGGCACAATATATTATAATAAATATGAAAATCACTCATTTCTCCTGTCATTTTCCTCTGAAATACCCATGTTAAGCTCAAAAAAGAACAAATGAGTTGAAAGTACTACCAGAATGTATTGTAGCTTTTGAAAAATACACAAATCGCAAAATTTCAGGTCTTAGCTGCTTTTGAACAGCATTGTGGTAGTGTGTTGAAAAATTCTGTGAAGCGAATTTTGTGCTGTGTTCCTTAAAGAATATGTCCACAACACCTTCCTTCCTCCAAGAGTACGTCTTAGATATGCTTATGCCAGTGACTTGGTCATTGTCACCCAACATCACATTTTGCGCCTTGTTGGAAAACAACACGTTTTTAAAACTATACTAGTTAATGCTTTGAAATTTTCATGGCAACTTACCAGAGGTGCTTTTTATCTCTCTACAGTAGTGATGGGCAGTTTGAGACGGGGTCTTGAGATTTCTCAAAACTTGTGCAAGCACTTTCTCGCAAGAAATTTTGAGAGGTCTCGAGTGCGTTGTCCCCGCAGTGTGTTGAAGGTCTACAGTTAGACAGAGCTGAATGTTGTTTTTGTCAAGTATATGAATAGACAACCATTGGCCTTCTCTGTTCCGTAAATACGTGTCGACAAGCGATTAAGGCGTTCATTTCTACCGAGGTCTCTTTTAGCGCAGTATTATATAATTATAAAGGATACACATTCTGACATTGTATGCAGCCGTAAGTACACAAATGAGTAGGATAAGTACTGTACAGAAATTGATGGCTACTGTAGGTGTAAATCGTTATCGGTCATAATTTATCAGATTCCACATATCGCTCATAATTTATCAGACTCGTCCACATTCAATATCCATTTGACTAGTGCTTGTGTGATGAAGGAAATGATTTCTTGCAATGTTAGGGAATATTCACGTCATAATTAGGTACTTCAGTATATAAGACGGTGTAATTGTGTCTAATTGTATGCGACAACTTTAAGACAATGTCCGAAATGCAAGATATGTCTTAGACATGGGATTATTTTGAAAAGATGCCACATAGTGCAGTTCACTGTGTTGTTTGTTCAAAAGAAGTAAAATACATCAGCAGAAATACTTCTAGGATGATCCGGCACTTAACAACACATCACTGAAGGGGAGTCGTCACAGAGAGCACCTCCGGTCCGGTCTGCATCATAAGAAGCTACCCCATCGATAACAAGGTATCCAGGTAGTTGTACATCCTATCTACAATTGGGAACGTGCATCATTTTCAAAAATTTTTTTTTTGAAAAGTACACCAACGAAATAGTACGTAAACGTATTACATTGTGGTATGTTGCCTTGTTTTCTACCATTAAAAAAATATTTAGTAGTGCCTTTCCGCAAGGCGAGTGAAACGGCCTCTGACGTAAGCGGCGCGCTGTGACGTCACGATTCAGTACCGCATGGAGCTCTACCAGCCGTTGTGCATCAGCCGTTGCTAAAAGCCGATTGTTTATTATTCATGATCGCGAATAACTTCGAAATGACAGAAGAAACGTTCAAAACAGCACAGTCAGACAATCTACCATGTGTAGATGTCATCATTCTTGAAAAATGTGACTTTTGTGGCCGCAGAAATTCGCGGATAACAAGGAAGTTTGTAAGTGGCGTCTTTTATATACGTGCAATGTACTGTAACCCATAGTATTAGGATAACAACGAACCTGGATAGATATCACATCACTTTCAACATTTCCTTCTAGACTGATTCCCCTATTAAAGAATAACATTACATTTTCGGGCTTTCAGCATTAGTAAAGTAAGAAATCGGATTTCAGCACTAACATAAACATATAGATAGCATTATAGTACTAGTCCGCTTCTGTGGTGTAGTGGTTAATGTGTGTCACTCCCGGAGGCCCGGTTTCGATTCCCGGCTCTGCCACGAAAGTTGAAAACAAATAGTACGAGGGCTGGAACGGGCTCTACTCAGCCTCGGGAGGTCAACTGAGTAGAACGGTTTCGAATCCCACCTCAGCCATCCTCGAAGTGGTTTTTCGTATTTTCCTACTTCTCCTCCAGGCACCTAAGGCCACGGCCGTTTCCTTCCCTCTTCCTTGTCTATCCCTTCCGATCCTCCCATCCTCCAACAAGGCCCCTGTTGAGCATAACAGGTGAGGCCGCCTGGGCGAGGTAATGGCCCTCCTCATCAGTTGCATCACCATACTCAAAGTCTCACGTTCCAGGACACTGTCCTTGAAGTGGTAGAGGTGAAATCCCTCGCTGAGTCCGAGAGAAAACCAACCCTGAAGGATAAACTGATTACGAAAGAAAGAAAGAAAGAAAGAAGGAAAGAAAGAAAGATCATAGTACTATAGGGCTATAATCTATCATTCCCCCCCCAAAAAAAAATATTTATGGTTGGGACAACTGGCCTACCCACTTCCGGGGCCTATGAAAGAGAATTAAATATCTTTGTGGAGGGAAAAAATTAAACATGATAAAGATAAATATGACTTCATCTAGTTTTCACAAGTCGGGCTGAGTGGTTCAGACGGTTGAGGTGCTGGCCTTCTGACCCCAACTTGGCAGGTTCGATCCTGGTTCAGTCCGGTGGTAGTTGAAGATGCTCAAATACGTCAGCCTCGTGTCGGTAGATTTACTGGCACGTAAAGGAACTCCTGCAGGACTAAATTCCTGCACATCGGCGTCTCCCAAAAATCATAGAAGTAGTTAGCGAGGCGTGAAGACAATAACATTAATTACATTTGGCTTTTAACAAGCTGAGCATATCAGGAAAGAAAAGTGTCCTGGTGACATTTTAGTCGCTCAATACAGGAATGTCTTTGGGTGCTGTGACTTTTACTTTTTTTTTTTTGCTGTTTGCTTTACGTCACACCGTCACATATAGGTCTTATGGCGACGATGGGACAGGAAAGGCCTAGGAATGGGAACAAAGTGGCCGTGGCCTTAGGTACAGCCTCAGCATTTGCCTGGTGTGAAAATGGGAAACCACGCAAAACCATCTTCAGGGCTGCCGGCAGTGGGGTTCAAAACCCACTATCTCCCGGATGCGAGCTCACAGCTGCGCTCTCCTAACCGCACGGCCAACTCGCGCGGTATTTTTACCCTTCGGTTTATTGACTTGGCTTGTATAACCTAAAACTTTGGCTAAGTAGGATAATATTTTAAACACCTACATCACTATTTTCACCTGTGTGCAATTATGTTATTTATTTCATTAATATTATGATAATTATTATAATTGAGCATTGTTAACTTATAAGACCCCCAACAGACAAGCATTGGTTTTGTGTAGAGTTATACGTTTGTTAAATTCACGTTGTTTCCTTTCATGATGTACACGCCTATTCTTTGTTACATTATAGAGTATTTAGATATAGCCTAAATTTCTTTACCAATTAAGCTCTTCAATAAAGACATACATAACTGTCCCATGCCAAGATATATTGGTAGACTTAGAGCTGTCAAAATGGTCCATAACCCCTTTGATTTATTATCTTGACATGGATCACCCAAAACATAGGTTAGGTTTGGAGAATACTTTAATAATCAGCATTATTTAATGCACTGTTTATTACTTTCATATTCCAAGATGTAATTGAAGCATTTAAATAAAGCATAATACATTAAAATTTAAAGTTTTACCACTAGAACAGCTGGCATGGAAAAGTGATTTGAAAATTCAAACAAATTCATCTTACGTTAAAATCTTCAAAAAAATAAACTGTAGACTTTTCCGATATATCACCAGCATTTCTCCGGCTCGCCAAAATCAATTTCTGCCTAGTTTTAGCGTCTTTGGAACGTTTGGTATGGTATGGTATGCGATGTGCTATTGCACATCGGAACTCTACACCATTTATAAGTTTTCTGCCTCACTGTCTGCGCAGGATTCATTTTAAGTCTAAAATATACCACTCAGATTATTATCCAATGTATAGACCTCGAATTTAACCATACCAGACACTAACATAAAGTAGAAATACGCGAAGTGTATCCTGCTTCTCACAGCACACTATGTGTTATTTCGTCTGCTAATTCAGTCAACCTGTACGATGACGTCAGACCAATGAGATCGCGTACTTGCGTGACGTGACATTTTCGTAGATTTTTATCATGTTTGGAGTTATTATTTGTACATTCTGATCACATTTTTGAATTCTGCATGAAATTTTGAATCAGATTAGCATATTTTTAATTAAAACCCCGGATCATGCATGTTCCCTATTATTCACAAATTATACAAGGTTCTTAAGCTAAGATGTCCACCTCAAATAACTCTTGAACCATTGATAATGCCATTCTGTTTATACTTTCGTTAATGGTATTAAGGGGCTCATAGTTGAACATGCAGTACTTAAGACAAAATTTATCAGCACACACGCTTCCATATGAGAACTTTATTTCACGCAATAACAGCTGATTATACACTATCGAGCTTACGCTCTTTACTGGGACGTAGCACAGGAGAATCGGTCTCGAGATTCGAGCTACAGCATTGGCCATAGGTTTGAGCAATTTGCTGGTAAGCTCCCAGTTCCTAACACACGACCTTGACTTCAAAACACTCCTTTGTAGGCACTGTTCTGCATATTTGTTAGGCTACCTTAGTTTGAGATTTATTACTGCCTCGTCAAAAAACAATAAAAGTGTATCTGAGACCCTATCAAAATCCTTCTGTGATCCCAACACCCCAGCGAACAAAATTTTCCACCCAACATACAATGTAGTCAACATGCGCCACAGTCACTTTCTACAATCTCATCTTCTGGGGTTGTCAGTTCCTCGTGCTCATAATCTGTTTTGCTCCCCACACTCGAATCATGTGAAAAATGGCTGCTACTCCTTTAATCTTGCCCTAAAAGTGCATTTTCGATTTCACTACTTGACAGTAGACATGACCCAACCATAGCTCACGATACTCCCCTGAACAAACATAATATTCGTCTCGAGCTTTGATATTTCTTACACGAAGTTTACATTTCTTACAAATGGCAGAAAAGATGAGGAATTAACCCAATCGCTTCAGGTTTAATGGTCCCGTGTGCTTGCTTAGAAATCAGATTTAAATTACCTACAACTCAAGTAAGTCATCCATTCAGAACTACTGTACACTGCTCTGAAATAAACATAAACAGAACAGCCACCAGAATTTTTATGTAGAGTTTTACTCGCCAAAAAAATGTCAGAACAAAGATTTTGTTTGATAAATCTTAAAACATTTGGGTATATGTAGAGGCACTTCACACTTTTTGGGATCTCAACTCGTTTATCTTTGCTCCATCATAATTGGATGCGAGGCTTACGAACCTGAGACATCAGAATGCAGAGGGCAAAGTAGACCCTAATTTCATCCTCATTAGTGTCAAAACCACTTGTCATTGTCTATTCTTTATTTCCTATCTGATTCAGTTTATTTTTCCGTAGTGTAAATAATATTACATCAGTCTTATTTATTTGACATATTGTATTGAAGATGCAATTGCACTTCAATACGGAACAAAAATTAAATTTATAGTATAAATAGTTCCCGCACAATACGGGAAAGCCATGGGTCCATAAACTCCAAAAGAGACAATCCGATACAGAATCATCTTATCACTCGGTTCTCCTGACACCACTGAAAAGACTGTAAACTGATGAGTAATTAGTTGGTTATCACCATTACTAACCCCCACACAGCCACTATGTTTTGCTTTCACATGCGGAGCTTTACTGTCGTAGATGAAAGTATAGACACCCGAGTTAATACGTTAATAAAAAGTTTATCCTTTGTCCCACATAGAAACAAGTTACACCAAAATTTAACTTATTTTATTCTATGTTTAATTATGTGGAGTAGAAATTTTTATCATACCCAGTTAAAATTTTGACATAGATTGAACAAAAAAGTGCTGGTGTTTTTTCCGTTTCTAATGGAACACTAAGTTTGAAAATTCGTAACTTTAAAGTATTGATCTGATCGTTATCAAACTTTAATACGCCTTAAAGTAACTTATTGTTGATCTGTATACCAAGTGTTTATTTCATATGACATTTGTGGAAAAGGTTGTGATACATTTCGTGAAACAACATTTTCTCATTACTGGGTGACCATAGCCATAAAAATTTTGGCTTATTATGAACCCCATGAGAATACTATAATCTATCAGCTTCAAAATTTTTTCCATAGTGTGATATGCCTCAACAAGGATCCTGAAAGGTAGCATGTATCAGCAACAACATACACTAAGAATGAACATAGAACCTGTTAAACAAGCTACAGAACCCCAGTCTACTACGTTCCCCGCAAAATTGTGGCCCAACAATGCACCTTGATTGTATCTATACAACAGTTGGACATAATGCTGACATGTGTTGTGTTATGTTTAGTCCTCAGCCCGAAGGCTGGTTGGATCCTAAACAGTTCCGCCATCAGCTGTCATAGATGGCGTAGGCATCGCTGAAGAGGCGTACTAGGGAAATGAGGAGTGATGTAGTTTCCCATTGCTTTCCTCACCGAGCCAGAAGTTGCTATTACATATCAGTCTGCCAAGCCCACTGAAATGCATGCACCAACTGACCCCATGAGCAATATTTTCACACCATTCATAGCAGGGTCTGGCTGCAGAAGGAATGGCATTACTAGCATCACTCATACCTCAGTCACTTTCATTTTGTCATAGCCAAGGATAAAGCTGAAACAGATCAATGAAAGTAACAAAATTGCTCTAGCCCATACCAGAAGACTTAGTGCAGTGTAAACACTAGGTCCTGCCAGCAAAGGCACAAATGCTGACATACTGCATAGATATTTGAACTTGACCCCAAAACCTCAGTGATCCTTTATTCTATTTTCAACCTCAGCTATACAATTTTTATAATAAGTGGCATTCAAGGGACTCCAGCATGTCAAAGCCCTTCATTGTACCATATGTATATATGTATCTTGTTTGACTTAATGTTGGCAACAGTACAGATTTTTTAATGGAACTCCAAGTCAAAGCCCTATAATTGTACCATATATATATATATATATATATATATATCTTAACAGTAGTATTATATTAGAATAAGGCATTCTTGTTAAATTAGTTTTTAGTAATGTTTTGTGCACAATCGTTATTAAGCAGGTTCACCAATAGCTGATGATGACCTATTTATGGGTTGAAACCAGTACTGTTTTAATGTAGATAATTTTAAACATTTTGTAAATAAAGTATTGATTAGGTGGAAAACTCATCCTTCGTACTTGTGCCCATGAGAATGTCAGGCTAAAATTAAAACTGCTTTTTGCCTGCATGTAATTGTTGATTTTATAATGATTTATATTTGAGTGGTTCTGAGAGCAAAAAGCAGCGTATCGGCCAAGCGGTGTTGTTCAGTTGGCCTGTCTGCCGCGCCAACTAAACTCTCTCACTGCTCTGTATCAGCTTTGAGTCATGTAGAGCTACATCGCAATGAATGTGTTGTGGGGTGAAAAGGTGCAATAAGGAATATGCTAGGTGATGAATAGTGGTATCCTCCCCCTACCAATCACCCAGAACTTTAAATACAAGACGTTGCAAAAGCTGAATGTATCCCACCATTACTATTGATACCTTGAAGAGAGGATACACTTCTAATAACTTCAATGACCTTGACAGTAATCAAACCCAGGACCCTTGTATCCGAAAACCAACACGCTCATTGTTCAATTACAGAGTCTGAAGAAGAGTACAGCAGGGAACGCTCAAATGATATTCAACCCGGCAACATCGCTAGGATTTCCAGGGCCAAGTGCATTGTTCTCACCGGGCGGTAGGCTGCTTTCTTCTCACACAACCACCCAATTAAATATAAATCAATATAAAATCAACAGTTTCATGCAGGAGAAAGCAGTTTTAATGTTAGTCTGACATTCTCACGATCTTGATAACAAGCCGAAAGTTTTACGGCTATATTCACCCAGTAACGAGAAAATGTTTAACAAAATGTACAACAACCTTTTTCACAAATATCAGATGAAATAAGAACGTGGTATACAGTTCAAAAATAAGTTATTTGAAGACGTATTAAAGTTTGGTAACAATCATATCAATACTTTAAAGTTATGAATTTTCAAAGTGAGCACACTGTTGGAAATGGAAAAAATATTGGCACTTTTTTGTTCAACCTGCATTAAAATTTTAACTTGGTACGATAAAAAATTTACTCCACATAATTAAACTTAAAATAAAATTAACTAAATTTTGGTGTAGCTTGCTTCTATGTGGGACAAAGAATAAAAGTTTTATTAACGTATAAACTCAGGTGTCTATACTTTTTTTCCACAATAGGTACGATTTCACAGTCACTCGTATCAGATGAAGTGTCACTTTCACGTAAAAATCTCTTCTTCAGTATTATCTACACCAGCACTGTCCATTACTGTCTAAAACCCTTTCAATTAACTCAGCAATAGCATTGCTGTCACTAGCCTTTACTACACCTGGAGCCATGGCTAGGAACCTGACTGACACCTGATGAAATGTTTGTGCTTTCAGAGGCTACAAATGGGCAATAAATTATGGTACAATTTTTAGGAGGAGAGCTGTTAACAAGCCACATTCTTATTCTATTTATAGACGCTCACAAAAGGGAAATCCTTGCAGGTATAGTCAAAATATAAGCTAGTACATACAACTCGGCACAGCGCATGAATGTCTCATCATTTGAGTTGAAGGCCCGGTCGATGTTCGTGTGAACGTTACGTCAAATGAGTCGAGTGAGTTAAGAATCCATAGGTTTCAAATTATCCTCGGTAGGTGGCACGAACCATAACTTCACAACTATTGTACCTCAGCAAAGCATAATTATCAATAGATTAATGTACATTTGTCAGGAATCGGCATAGTTAGTAAAATTATGGCTTATAGAATCCGCTAATTTTAAAAGCTTCCATTATATCTCAATAGATGACACGTGTGAGCAGTTTTTGCATAGTAATGCGCCTTGAGTAACATTCTACAGTCTGCCGCCATAAGGAAAATGAGATGCTCGCGTACCGATGAATGGTCTGCTCAGGATACCCTGCGTAGGAACTTGAGTATACTTGCATCATATTTCCATAATGTCCGCCTCCGTAGCGTGACGGTTAGTTTTATTAGCTGCCGTCCTCGGGGGCCCAGTTTCGATTCCTGGTACTGCCAGAAATTTAATAATGGCAAGAGGGCTGGTATATGGTTGAAATTGTACGTGCAGTTCACCTCCATTAGGGGTGTACCTGAAGAGAGCTGCACCACCTTGGGATGAGGGCACAAGTTTTTTATATTTCCATAATGGGAGGCTGTACCCAAGTATGAGTAAGACAGTCAGCCAATTTCTATCTCAACAACAGTACGGCAGACACATAATTAGGGCCTAGATGTTAATGACATAAAGATGCTATTAATATGTAAGCATTTATGACTTTTAAAAATATTAAAATATGACAATAAATGTGACTTCAAAAATGTTTGGTAACATTTTTGAAATCTTCAAAATCTTGCTGCTTTTTAAATTAGCCTAATATGATATTGAAAATATACTTCTAAAAATCTAGCACATTCAATAATAATGATAATAAATAAGTAATAATAATATTAATTTATATTATTATTTACATTTTATGGCCTTCATTGGACCACTCTAGCCAACTTTATACAAAGAATTTTTTAGTTTCCTGTCAGCCCAGTACTTCTTTATTCTCTCTGATCTTATCCTTCTTTCTTCATCGAAAATTACTCTTCGTATTGTCTGTTTGTTGATTCTGATTTGCAGTCTGGTTTGTTTGTCTGTGAGTTTCTTGATTTTGTCGGTTTTGTTTCTTAGGTTTTCCACTGTAATTTGTAGTTGATCCTTGATTTCTGTAATCCACTTAATGTTGCACTTACTATTCCATAATTTTTCTATTATTCTCCTGATGATCCTGTTCTCTATTATTAATATTTTGAATTTATTTCATTACGGAACACTATCCAAAGGTAAATTTCGACTCTCCATAGAATGAAATAAATGTCACACTTTGATGAGCAACCAGAAAGAATTACAATAGCAAATTATGTTTTAATGTTTTCAAATAGGAACGCTCTTCTATTTTCATGCAACATTGACTTGTAATGGGGAAAAGACCGCTCGGCATCACAGGACGTTATTGGGGCATATTTGAAATACGTCAAATGATTAGCGTTCAATTGAGGCTCACCTTTCTGTCTCTTTCTGTATAGCTTACCCTCCAAACTCAAATATATATTTCTAAGAAAGATAATTGTAAGAAATTACAGACAACAATTAGGAGATGTTAAAAATTCTTCTTTGAGGCGACTGCAAGCGGGTATGCAAAAAAAGAATGAAAAGATTAAAATATGACAAAAATACGAAAATCGTGGGGAAATATGACCATAATATTAAAAATTACTGGAAAATGATAAACATTTAAAAAGCCTAAATGTCTTTATGACCCGTGAAAATTGCATAATTTTAGTCGCCGTAGATACGTTGTATTTTCTATGGAAAGAATATAAAGAAAAAAATATGGTATGTCATAACCATCTGTTGATAATTAGGAGCGTATTTCAATTCAATTCACAAAAGCTGTATTGTGCCCAATGAACTATGACTGCTATGACAAGCAAAACGAGTAGAACTACTAGGGTCATCACTCTTTGAATTTAATTGTGCTACCATTGTATGGCGCCAGTGTAGGTTAAAATGACTAACCATACTACATCTCACTATTAAGCTGTTCTTGTATTTAACTAAACAGAATTCTGTACAGTACATTAAATGTTTAAATGCCAAATTTATGAACTTTCTCTTCAAGAAGATATAATCAACATTTATCACCACCCCTAGTTTTCACTGAAAGCCTTTAACAAAGGAGTACACTAGAAAATGGAAATAAGTACGGCTGGTTCAGAACTACTTCAAAGGCTAGAACAAGATATTCTGCTTCCAAAAATGTGTTGACATTCCTAAGAATTGTATATTATGAGAATTTGTTCTGTTCTAACAGTATTGGTAACCAAAAGTCTGTTGTGGCACTGTTTAATCGGTTAAATTTGGTTTTACAACAGTTTAAGCTACTGTATAAAAGTCCGGAGAAGTTAAGTTAAAGTTAACGAGTGGGTCACTTTCTTATCTCTACATGCTGGTATGATATTATATGCCAACCTGATGCCTATGTCATTGAGAAGTACTCTCCTTTCCCATAAGCAAGTGGTTTTTAGGGATGGGACAAATGGTTACTTTCCAATATCATGTTCTTGTGTATCCGTTACACGGTGGTATTAGATTGGAGTATTAGGATATATAAGTAACATAATACAAGTTGCAGGTCAACTATTGGAAGGAACGTTCCTTATACCTGTTGTCTCATATAGCCCCTAACCGCACCTTAGTAAGTACAGTACTTATATAGCAATACTATATCCTTATCTTGCTTTCTTCTCTCCCACTGTCCCTTTTGCCAGCTCGTCACTCACATTCTTAACTATTCCTTGCAATGACCCACTTACATTCCGAGAACCAATACTTCGAAAATTTCATGTATAAAAAGCGCTGTGGCTGCTATGTGTATTCGTAGATGTCCAAGGATCTGTGGTTAAACAGACATTAGGACCATACTTTATAAAATATGTTGTATGTCCGGCGCTCCCTTTCTCGCTCCGTCAGCCAGCTGCACGCGCGCCTGTGTATCATTCTGCTAGCTTCGACGCGCAGCCCTCAGTGCGCGTGCCTGACCATCGAGAGTACTATAAATAGGAGCTCCCTGCCAGCTCACTTGCCCACTTGCCCGGTGTCCAGCTCCAGAATACACCCTACGTCGAGCACGGAGGCTACTCCTCTTGAAAATGTGCTTCGACCAGGTGGACTGAATTTCTGGCAGTACGAGGTTTCACCTCTGGTCACCGTTCCCTTACCTGTTTCCGCTGCCTATGTTCCGTAATTCTTTTACAAGCCATTTCCATTCCCTAATTTATGCAAGATCCCTTAGTTTCGCTAGGTGGAATTTCTTCAATCAATTGAACTTGCTTTTTAGGAATTCAGGCACTTCAACAAACAAGGACTCTCAAAGACATTCATGTTAGTGTGCCAGATAGTTCTCGACTATCAACGTGTCAATTCACAAAGACTATCTTTTCAAGATAGGAGTGTATATAAAGACTGTAAACCTGTACATATTGTATAAAGACAGACTTTTCTCAAGATTCAATATTCCTTTTTGCTTCAAAATAAATTTCAGTTATTTGTGTAAATATCATAAAGTGAAGCAATAAAAGTTGTGTTTTGTAAACTTCAACCTTGGTTACAACACAACTCTATGGCGACGAGGTAAAAAGCACCAACCTACAATTCTTCGACACCAGTTGCCAACTCTATCGCGACGAGGTAAAACAGCAACAAACTACACGTCATCAGCCCCAATCGCCAACTCTATAGCAACGAGGTAAACACGGCACTACAATTCAACAGGCCCAGTTGTCAACTCTACGGCGACGTGCTAAACAACAACGACACTCCAACCAGTTCTGACACACAGCTTACCTTACTCTTTCTTGCACGCATCTCGCAATGGCTACTGCGGAACAACTCGCTACGGTCTTCCAAGCCTTACAGCAGCAACAACAACAGTTTATGCAACAACAACAGGCAGCATTAATTCAGGCTATTCAAGCTATTTCTGTCTCTACACAGCCATCAGCTATTCCTCCGTTCTCTGCTTTTGATCCGGCTAAGGAAGAATGGTCAGTTTATTTAGCCCGTTTACAACAGCATTTCATCTGCCATTCTGTCACAGATGATCAACGCCGCCGCGCACTATTTCTTAGTTCGGTTGGCAATGCTACGTGTGAATTACTACGTAAATTAAGTCCGGAAGAACACTTATCTGAGGTACCCTTCACGCAGCTCTTGGCCCGTCTCACGGAACACTATGCCAAAGCTCCTCATATAGTGGCTGCTCGCTATAAATTTTTTCAGAGCAGAAAGCAACCCCATCAGACACATACTGAATGGATAACTGAACTGCGTGGTCTAGCTAAACCCTGCCAGTTCATCTGCTCCAAGGACGGTTGTGGTTCATCCTACACTGATTCTCTCATTCGGGACATGATACTTTTACATACTCCTGAAGACAAAATACGTTTTGACGCTGTCAAGCAGAGTAACCCTTCTTTAGAAGACGTCCAGCGTATTGCTACGGTTTATGAGCTTACTACCAAGACTGCCGCAGCCATAGCTTCTCCACACGAAGTTGCACAAGTCTCGCCTCAGGCCCGCAAGTCCTCTGCTACAGTGAACCGTACGGCTAAGGCGCTCTCCACCAAGCATTCTCGCCAGGTTCCCTCTCGTAATGCTACACGGAAGCCCAATTCTAAAAGCACCTCGAAACTCCTGCCTTCCTGCCGAGGTTGTTTCAAGCATCATGAACGTCGTGACTGTCGTTTTTTCAAAGCTACTTGTGAACGATGTAATAAACTTGGACACATTAAGACTGTCTGTCAAAGTTCGCTCCGCCCTGCTAAGACTACTGCAGCACGCCGGAAGCATATACAGCCCCGCCAAGACATGGAAGTTGATCAGATCAATCTTATTCTTCCCACAAAGGATTCTCACAAAATCATCATTCCTCTCTCATTCTCTGATCGATCTGTCGATTTTCAATTAGATACTGGATCACCTGTCTCTATTATTAACCTGACTACCTACCACAACTTAGGTTCACCTTCCTGCTCTCCGGCTGACATCCAGCTCGTGACATTTAACAAGAAGAAAATTGACATCAAAGGTCAAATCAAACTTCAGGCTAGTTATAAAGGAATTCAGAAGGCCATTCCTCTTCTCGTAGTTAACAACTACACTGCATCAAACATTATGGGCATGGATCTATTTAACTTATTTGGTTTCCAGATACATGACAACATTAACGTCGTATCTACATTGCATCCTACTTCTGACGTTACCGCTCTCCTAGCACAGTTTCCTGAAGTCTTCGACTCTCAGCTCGGAACAGCAAAAGACTATACAGCTCACATACAGCTGAAATCCGGAGCTAAGCCTCGCTTCCTCAAAGCACGTCCAGTACCCCTAGCACTTCAAGACCAGGTCACGAAAGAATTAGAAAGATGGATACAAACTGGCATTGTTGTACCAGTTACTTCTAGTCAATGGGCTACTCCACTCGTGGTAATCAAGAAACCTGATGGTAATGTTCGACTTTGTGGCGATTTTCGATCTACAGTCAACGCACAACTCGACGCAGATATCTTTCCTATTCCACGTCCAGAAGACTTATTCCGTCGTCTCTCTGGTGGACAATTCTTCTCTCGAGTTGATCTTAAAGAAGCATATCTCCAGCTACTTTTAGACGAAGAATCTAAGAAATTTCTCACACTCAACACTCCTCTCGGACTACTCCAGCTCCAGCGGCTCCCATTCGGTGTTTCATCCTCAGCGGCTATTTTTCAGCGCTATTTGGCTCAACTCACCGCCTCCATTCCCGGTTGTGCTAAATACCTGGATGATATTATTGTTACTGGAAAAGATCATCAGGAACATCTAACCAATCTACGCCTCCTTCTCCAGAAATTGAAAGACAATGGCTTACGAGCGAATCTCGCTAAATGTACCTTCTTTCAGCCTCAAGTTCACTACCTAGGACATATACTTGCTAAGAATGGAATTCGTCCTAGTACACAGAATGTCTCAGCGATAGTAAACATGCCAGCACCTCAGAACCTCAAGCAGCTTCCGTCCTTCATAGGCAAAGCGAACTATTATAATAAGTTCATTCCACGCTTCGCTACAGTGGCAGCTCCATTAAACGCTCTACGTAAAAAAGGTGTTAAGTTTCAGTGGACTCCGCAATGCCAACAGGCATGGAAAACAATCAACAACGCCTTAATTCAAGCTATACAACTCACTCATTTTCAGCCAGACAAGATCATCACGCTAGCTACTGACGCTTCAGACTACGGTGTCGGTGCCGTTCTCTCCCAGAAAGATAGTCATGGACAAGAACGCCCCATCGCCTTCGCTTCGAAAACACTTAATGACCATCAACGTCGATACTCACAGATAGAGAAAGAAGCTTTAGCCATCATCTTTGGTATTCGCCGTTTCAATGAATATCTCTATGGCAACCATTTCCTGATCATTACCGATCATAAGCCTCTCGTACACTTATTCCATCCTGGTAATAAGATCCCAGAGAATTCCCTCAGAAAGCTTCAAAGATGGTCCATGTTCCTTTCTGATTATTCCTATCAGATTGTATATCGAGCCACATCCCAGCATTGTAATGCTGATGCCCTCTCCCGCTTACCCATTGGTCCTGATACTGCCTTCGATTCTCAAGAATCTGAATGTCTTCAGTTGGACATAGAACTTGAAGATACTGTATCCAGTTTTCCTATTGATGCTACCTGCATAGCTAAAGCTACGGATAAGGACAGTACACTTGCTACTGTACGTACTTACATCCGCAACGGTTGGCCTCTTCAGAGCACACTTCCTGCCCACCTGGCACCTTATCATCGTATGCAGCATCGTCTCACGACTCGTGCCGGAGTTGTATTACTAGAAGCAGGCACCATCTTCCGAGTGGTTATCCCACTTCGCCTACAGAAACAAGTTCTCGAATTATTACACCAAAGCCATTGGGGTATCTCCAGAACAAAGCAACTCGCCCGTCAACACTGCTACTGGCCCGGTATTGATGCCGCCATCGAAAAGCTAATACGTCATTGTGAGCAATGTCAAACTAATCAGAACGCCCCGTCTTCTGATCTTGCTTCATGGCCTCCTGCTACTACTCCATGGGAACGAGTTCACATCGATTTCGCAGGTCCTTTCCTCAATTCCATGTGGTTAATAGTCATCGATTCACTGTCAAACTTTCCATATGTAGTGGATATGCATTCGACTACTACAACCGAAGCTACCATTCGTGCTCTCCAGAAAATCTTTACTACAGAAGGTTTACCGCAAGTACTCATTTCGGACAACGGACCTCAATTTACAGCTACTGCTTTTCAGAACTTTTGTACACATAATGGCATTCGTCATATCCTAGCACCACCTTTTCACCCTCAATCTAATGGTGAAGCTGAACGCTTCGTACAAACATTTAAAAGAAGTATGAAGAAAGCTGTCTCTTCAGGCTTAACTAAAGACCAAGCCTTGCTCCAACTCTTAAACAACTACAGAACTCTACCCGGCGCTGATAATATCACTCCTGCACAGAAGCTTCATGGACGACCTCACAGAACTTTACTTTCTCTGTTACAGCCTCTTCCGACCCAGCATAAGACCTCACCAACGAAGTTCTCCCTCAACGCCAAGGTCTACACCAGGATATTCAAATCCAACCCACTCTGGATACCTGGAGTCATCTGCAGATCTTTGGGTCATCGTCTATACGAGATACAGACTACGGAGAAACGTATCTGCCGCCATCAAGATCAGATACGTCTGCGCTACCGCCCCTGTCCAGCTATTGATGCTATTGCTAAACCTGATAAATCTATTGCTGAACGCGCTTTAGATCATTTAATAACAATGGGTTCCTTTCAGGACGAGACAGCGCCACTCCGCCCAGTTCCAGCTCCGGACAATACAACAGAAACATCAGCAGCTCCGCCCCAGCATCGCAGTCGCCGCCAGCGCCGCCGCTGTTTCACGCCGTACCGGCGTATTTAGGAGGGGAGGGTGTTGTATGTCCGGCGCTCCCTTTCTCGCTCCGTCAGCCAGCTGCACGCGCGCCTGTGTATCATTCTGCTAGCTTCGACGCGCAGCCCTCAGTGCGCGTGCCTGACCATCGAGAGTACTATAAATAGGAGCTCCCTGCCAGCTCACTTGCCCACTTGCCCGGTGTCCAGCTCCAGAATACACCCTACGTCGAGCACGGAGGCTACTCCTCTTGAAAATGTGCTTCGACCAGGTGGACTGAATTTCTGGCAGTACGAGGTTTCACCTCTGGTCACCGTTCCCTTACCTGTTTCCGCTGCCTATGTTCCGTAATTCTTTTACAAGCCATTTCCATTCCCTAATTTATGCAAGATCCCTTAGTTTCGCTAGGTGGAATTTCTTCAATCAATTGAACTTGCTTTTTAGGAATTCAGGCACTTCAACAAACAAGGACTCTCAAAGACATTCATGTTAGTGTGCCAGATAGTTCTCGACTATCAACGTGTCAATTCACAAAGACTATCTTTTCAAGATAGGAGTGTATATAAAGACTGTAAACCTGTACATATTGTATAAAGACAGACTTTTCTCAAGATTCAATATTCCTTTTTGCTTCAAAATAAATTTCAGTTATTTGTGTAAATATCATAAAGTGAAGCAATAAAAGTTGTGTTTTGTAAACTTCAACCTTGGTTACAACAAAATATGTAGATGAACGAGTGCCATACACTTCAGATGCCACCGGAATGGGTCATGAGGAAATAGCCCTACCAGGCAAGACGTAAGCAGAGTTTAATCCAGGCTCATCTTACGGTGACGATGGGATAGGACAGGACTAGGACGGAAGCAACCATGGCCTTAACTGAGGAACAGTCCCAGCATTTGCTTGATGTGAAAATGGGAAGCCATCTTGTGGACTGCCAGCAGTGGGGTTCGAATCCACTATCTCCTGAATATAAGCTAACAGCTATGTAACACAAACCGTGTACCCAACTCACTTTATAAATCCAGTATAAAAGGCTCCAAAATCGTTTTGTCATTTACAGAAGGTTGTGGATATGTGGCAAACAACAGTGTAAGTGGCTTGTCCAGCGTCTTCTTTTCTTCTGTATTTATCACTCCTTCTCTTTTGTACTGGTAAAAATTATGATAGCAGCTTTCGCTGCACTGCCTCACAGGTTGCAATTGATGACGAAATTTCAGGACGCACAGATTCACGTGATGGGACTTGCGATAGGTTTTCAGGACCTGACATTTGAGTACCATGTACATTATCAGAACTATGTGAACTGGTAGAATTTTAAATTTTTTTAATATTATTAATATTGTTATTGGGTACCTTATTTCAGCGCATTTCCTGTAATTGAGTTTTTGTCCACATAAATCGTATCGGATGTGATACATCCACTCACTCATTGTCCAGAACACGGAGTGAAACTCGAGATTCAAGGTGGGAAGACCACGCGTAACTTTTCCGAGGAACTACGCTACTGTAAGTATTACCACCAGTACGCCTAATACAAAGCACTTCAAATAACTAAAGCATATCTGTAACCGACTAGCAAGTAACAGGATAGGAATATCAGTACTGTCACTAAACTGTTACATAAGTATTGCTCACACCTGTGCAGGAGTGCACGCTTAAAGTGAGCTGCTATGCTTCCTAATACCTGTTAGCCAATTAGAAACTCCCTACCCTTCCCTTGGTTACGCTGAGACAGTTACTTTCGTATTAGGGTCTCCAGAGGAACATAATATATCTGGAACAGCTTACTGTTATGGATTAGGATACCGTATCATGTTACGATATATAACTCCCATCTTTAGTGGTTGTACCTCTGTCTAGACTGTCACAACACGTTCTCCCCTTCCCTTCTCTTCCTATTCTTTCGCCATGCATCTCCTTGGGAAAAATGCCCTAGAAACTTCAGGTAAGTCCACTATCTAGCTTTGTTCTTTATTTTACAGCAATATTGGTCATTGTTAAACTGGATAACACTTTTAAAGTAGCTTGCTTACATCACTTTCAAAATACATACAGGAGATTAAACACAGATCTGAAATAAAGGGAAATTTTTATAATCAGCAGATGTCTGTTGCTTTTGAAAGTTTGCAAAGAGATTTGGCAGATTTCCAAGCTTGAAAGTCTCTTCTCGATTTCCTTTGCTCTTAAGAAGAATCGACACTTCAAATAATGAAATCCTTTTGTTTTGGCAGGCTGAAAAATTCCTAACACTGGGTATTTTATTGTATCCTGATCTACAAGCTGGAACGAAACAGAATGGCATTATTTAACAAATGCTTATAACTAGGGCCCGGATAATTGTGTATTTACATGTCCTATGTACTCAATGCACCGTTAAGAGTAAAATGCGCCTCATCAGTCTACAGAATATTCCCTGGCCACTTCATGTGTGACAAAACTAAAGGTCAAACTTATGACATTGTGGAATATCTAAGGGTTCAATTGGTGCACAGTATGAATCTTGCAAGGATACTAGCATAAATGCACTGCAATATCTTGTGAACCATTGACCAGGAGAGAGACAATTCACATAATAAGAGCTTGAGCACTGCCTGCAGAATTTAAGGCATGTGCTGCATGGTCAGCTACAGCAACAACTTCAACAAATTCCCTGGGGATGGGCAGCCGATCTCTCCTTGTCTTGACACCCAATTTACTAAGATATGATATTTGTGATCTACCATCACACGACAAACTGCCAAAAATGAGTTTTAACGGATGTACAGTATACCGGGTGGTTATAACTAAACTGCCGGTATTCAGTGCGGGCTGTGATGATCGCAAGAGTCTGAAACATTGTAGATATGCTAATTGACCAATGTGCTCATGAAAAATGTGAAAATAATCTGTTCCTTTTTTTTTTGCCACCAGGTGAAAATATGACACTGTAAACAGTCAGAGTACATGTAAATCTGACGTCAGTCTGTTCTTCTGGTGTCATTGAACAACCGTTGTATTAGTTCTCTGCTTGGTGGCGCAGATTAATGATTCATTTTGCAAAGTGAATGTTTGTTGATAAGTAAGAAGACTGGACTTTTCCATCTGAAACGCAGTGGCTATTGAGAAGAAAAGTCAAGTTGTTTTGCCAGAATGGCATGAATAGCAACGCTGCACTGCAAAAAAATTGCCAACAGAAACAGCTGAGAAGAGGTCTGGTGTCAATTAATGGGCTAAAGAACATGATGAAGGAATTTGAGGAAACAGATTAATTGGGTATTAAGCCAGGGAGAGATCGGCAGCCCATCCTCATGGATTTTGCTGATGAACTTGCTGCTGTTGTGGCTGACCATGCAGCAAATGCCTCAAATTCTGTACGCAGTGCTCAAGCTCTATTATGTGAATTGTCTCTTCCCTGGTCAACAGTTCACAAGATTTTGCTAGTATCCTTGTAAGATTCATACTGTGAACCAATTGAACCCCTAGATATTCCACAAAGTCATAAGTTTGCCCTTTAGTTTTGGCACACATGAAAGTGGATAACAAGTGACCAGGGAATATTCCATGGACTAATGGGGCGCATTTTACTCTCAAACGGTGCAGTGAATACACAGAACTGATGCATATGGGCTTCGACTCGTCCACATGTGCAGGAACAACCATTGCACTCGGCTTACATGACTGTTTGGTGTAGTTTCACCAAGTTCCTTCATTCATGGTGGGTTGTTTTTTTTTTTTTTAGGAGATGATACCTTGCAGGCCTGTTAGGTGTCCAGTGACATTTGCACATTATAGTGACCTCTTTGTGCAAAACGTGATTCCAGCTTTGCAAGAACACATCTATGATCGCACCATTATTTTCATGCAAGATGGGACAACACTACATGTCGCTCACCAGTTGAAATATTTGCTGTGAGAAACCTGCAATTTCCACATGTATGGCCTTCAAGATCCCCCCCTCCGATTTAAACTGTGACTTCTGGTTGTGAGGATATTTGAAAGATTGTATCTGTCAGGGACTTATCCAGTCTTTGCCTGATCTAAAGGCTAGTAATCACTTGACAGTATGGTTATGGAGCTTGGTGCATAGTAGCCTATAGTATATGACAGTACATAAGTAACTGTTAATGTAACTACCAGTCATTTTTGCGAGAAACAATCAGATATATTTTGCTGTCGCTCACTGGAACGAAAGGGGCATGTCACTTCTTAGCCAACTGTATTCATAGCTTCCATAAACTGAGTGGTGACTTCGGATGTTGCAGCGAAACATTTTGAATTATTCAAGAGTGTTAAAATTTTATGGTGGCTAGGCGGAATTACATTATCCTGATCATTACTGCTACCTCAAACATTAACAAATGTTGATCTTCTTTCCTTATATTTAATGTGCACATTATTGAAACGAGTTCGTAGGCTAAGAATAAAAGCTGAATGTACAATTTCTTAGTTAAAAGCTGAATGTCGGTTTGGCAACGTTCACGATTGTCTATTTAATTGTACCAAGAAACATCAATGCTAACCTACTTACTTCTAGCTTAAAATCCAAATAAAGTATGGTTTGACAATGATTTACTTTTAACTATGCGCATTTCTTGCATTTGTAGCAGAGGAACAACTTAAAAAGACTCTATGGATATCATTGGTGGTTTGTTTTAAGTAAAATATTATTACGCAAGGTGCTAAAATAGAGTTTGTTGTGAACAAAATTTGTGTTAATTGGGGAGACCTTCTATAACGAGTTTCCAATTTGTAACGGCTTATTTGAAGTTTGTATTTTAAATCTTTTAAAATCAAAAATAGTCTACTCAGATCCAGTTAATACTTAAAGAGAGGAAATAAGATGACAGAATGATTTATCTTCTTCTTTTTTTGCTATTTGTTTAACATCGCACTAACACATGGAAGGGTGGGAGATTTGAAAGGTAGCAGCCGTGGCCTGCATTCAGGTACAGCCCCAGCATTTGCCTCGTTTGAAAATGGGAAACCACAGAAAACCATCTTCAGGGCTGCCGACAATGGGGTTCGAACCCAGTAGCTCCCGAATGTAAGCTCACAGCTGCGCAACCCTAACCGCACGGCCACTTGCTCGGTACAGAATGAATTAGTTCTGATTTGGGTCTAGAAGGGGTATCGAAATTAATACTTTTTCAGTGAGGTATGAAATATTTTTTTTAACTTTTCTTCACATTATTTCTTAAAACTCTCCCGGAGGGCCACAAAATATGGCTTCGCGGACCGCCATTTGGAAACCCTTGTTCTATAAGGAAGAATACCGTAGAATGGGGTGAAGTGGGATAGTTGTTTTGTAAATTTTCTTTTCACATTTCCAACTATTCTTTATGAAGATTTAGATATAAAATCATCTAGCAAGAGGGGGTGAAGGTGGGACAGGCATTTATTTATGCTTTATTCCTTTTCTAGTTCATTTTTTTATACAGGGAAATGATTAACATAATAGAATAAGTAGAAAATTATTTATTGTGGAGTACCTTTCACAAATTTTTAGTGTAGAACAATTAAGGTGTTAAATTCAGAGCCTTTTCTGAAAAGAAGATAATTTTAATACACTATCGTAACATAAAACAAAAGTCCTACAGATTCATATAAAGTTTCACTGTACTGTAGAGAGGGCAGAAAATAACACAGCAGTTATTTTGGAATTGTTTTGGACTCTGAACTGATCTTTAAATGAACAGTACGCCGGAACTACCTTCTCCGAATTGCCTGTACTCCAGCGAGATTGGTCTAGTAACATCCTGTTCTGAAACAGCAGTGTTTTGTATCGCCTGCGCTCCAGCAATATTGGTCGGATGAACCAAAGCAGGAGAATAGAGAATATTCAGAAACACATTAAGAGAAGCAACAGAAGTATTATGTGGAAGGACCAGTAAGAAGACCAGCGTCTTGGTAGGTGTGCTAGGTACCAACTGATGAGCCCAGCCTAGCACACGGGGGCGAAACGCTGGCAACCAGGAATGAGTTAGGTGGAAAATTTATAATGTCCAATAACGGACCATTTATATTGGTATTGACAGAGTGTTCGAAGAGGCATGGTGGAAGGACAGATTGAAGTGGAGGGCATTAGCACACTACCAGTGGTGAGTCCTGACTTCTGGTTTAGGGGATGTAACCGAAAAAAAAAAAAGAAAAAATTGGAAACATCAACGCAAACAGACTGTCATTCCAAACACACTTTTCAAGAGAAAACAACAAACAGGGCCAACAAAAAAGTTTATTTAAAATCTCACATCCACCAATCCAATGGTCTGTTTCATAAATATTTCTGTTGAAATGATGAACACACGACTTAAGTTGTGTAGTTACATTCAGAGTTGTATGCGGTTGTCTTTCATTTATAATTCTGCTTTTCTCCTTAAAAGAAAGCATACTAACTGTTCCTCTTAATAATCGTTCGATTACACAATGGTTACAATAATTCAATTCGGATTGCACGGTAGAAACGCGTGACCCTGGCGCTCCTATATACATGTCTGATGAACCACTCTCTGATCGGTGCGATTTTATTTTAAAATCACATCATTACCACATTTTCTTTGTTTGATATTTACACTACAAGCACACAAAACTAAATTACTTATAATACTACAACACACATTTGTCATATATCACCATTTATAGAACAAGAAAAGAACCACTCACAAACAAGAACTCCAGTATTTCACGAAATAACAAATAAATCCCGACCACGCGCGAAAACTTACAGGATTCCAGCTTGCACCGCCCTCTTGACGTATCAACAACCAACAAGGGTTCAGTTCTCATGCTGCCATCTGGAGTAGTTTGGCAACCATCCACGCTCGTTACTTCCATCTCTGAGTATCGATAACTGTGCACTGTGCGTTTGAATTGTATATAAATAACCTCCATGAAAGTAAGAGCAACAGGGAACTGATGATTTTTGCATATGGCCTCCAGAGTTTACTAATGAATGAAACTATAGCTTCTTTGGAGAATTTTTCTAGTGTTTTGTATTTTTGTAAGGCACTCAACCACCATAGAATTGAGAATTCTTGTGTACTTCAAAAACCAAATCCTTTCTTGGCCAGAAGGTTAGGTATTTTGCTACCATTTACCCTTGTATGCAAGGGGACGTTTTGGAAAATATTTGTCTTACATCGTTTGTTGGGATTGTTGATTTGGAATGAGCAAGAAAGGAAGACTTAATGGTTTGAGTGGTATTTCTAGTAATTTGTAGATGTAGTTCCAATTTCTGCTTGAAAACAGATGAAACAGATGCACCCTCTTTTCCATCTGCACTAGAGGATTATCATTTATGTACAGTGTTGTCAGGATCCTTAAAACTACAATGACTACCTACTCAGAGAGGTAGCATATTTTACTACTGACAATATTTAAAGTTATTTACATGTGCTCTCACATGCAAGTTTTCCACTTCACACAATTTGTACTCACAGATATGGTCGAACATACAACCCTCCGGCGTCTCGAACTCTTGCTGCCCAGCACAGCCTCCCCCAGCAGTTCCCTTCACAACTAGCCGCACTTTGTGTAATCAAGACCAACTTACTCCTTGCAGATGCACTAACTTGCTACCATCTCCTGACTCACTCCAGATTTGCCAGATTCACTCATTATATTGGTCAGTAAGTAAGAGACATTGCACCAGCTCATAGGTGTTTGACTTTGGTCAGATAAGGAAAGGAGATAGGCTTAATGAATTGTAAAAGAAGTATACTGAGCAGCACGAAAAACGCAACACCCAATAAATGATGTGTAATTATTTAATCAGAGTGAAACACTTCAACCAATTTTTTATGACAGGGGATGTTATTGGCGTTGCTTTGCGAGCAAACAATAATAATTTTGTGGGGCTATTTCTGGCTGACCCTCCGATGAGGGTGGGCGGCATCTGGCATGTGTAGGTAACTGCGTGTTATTGTGGTGGAGGATAGTGTGGTGTGTGAGTTGCAGGGATGTTGGGGACAGCACAAACACCCAGTCCCAAGCCAAGAGAATTAACCATTTAAGGTTAAATCTCCGACCTGGCCAGAAATCGAACCCGGTACCTTCTGGACCAAAGGCCAGCATGCTAACCATTTAGCCATGGAGCCGAACGAGAAAACAATGAAGTGTTGATTGTTTATTGCACTAGCCTTAATTATTTTTTTCTGCGCATCCTGGAAAACACATCGCTGGATATGAGCCAATAATGTTTTCTCGCTCTTGTAGCGCTTATTGTTGTGCCTTTAATTGTTCCCCTTTCAATCACCCGTGTTTGTAGGATCTTTCCGTGATTGTTTTAATCAGCTTTCTGGAGTAAACATGCCATTAAGCCCTGAACAAGCTGAGATAGCTGTTGCTTTGGTAGAAGATGGTCCCAGCATGCATTATGTTGCAGAAGTGTTTAGGACTATACCTTCCACAATTTCCAGAACCGTACGAAGGTACAGGGAAACTGGAGGCTTTGCAAAGAGACCAGATCAGACCCAAGAAGAGCAACATCGGAGAGAGATGACCGCTTCTTACAACTTCAAGTTCTCCGCAACCGTCACACCAACACCGCTGAAGCACGAAATCGACTCCACCAGGTTCAAGGGGTCAGTGTGAGAGAACCACTCGAAGAAGACTGGAAAAAGTCAATCTTAAGTCCAAAAGACCTGCTACAGGTCCAGAACACACCAGAGAGCATCGCATAGCTCGACTACGTTTTGCAAGGGAACATCTTGGCTGGACAGTAGAACAATGGGATCAAGTGGTGTTCACCGATGAGTCACTATTTGACCTCCGATCACCTGACGGAAGAGAGTGTCTGGAGAAAGCCAGGGGAGAGGTATTCCCCTTGAACTCTCTCATTCAGGATGCCTTTTCAGGGTGGTTCTGTGATGGCATCTATACAGTTGCAACGACGGATTTGGTCTTTGTGAAGAATGGGAGCCTTACCGCACATCGGTATGCGGAGGGAATCCTTCTGGAGTATGTTGTGCCTTCCACTCCATTTATTGGTGATGATTTTATATTAATGCACGACAACGCACGCTCACCTGTTGTGAGAATTGTGTAAGAGTTATTAGATGAAACAGGGATTCGTGCTCTGACTTGGCCTGCTCGAAGCCCTGATTTGAATCCTATTAAGCCTATTTGGGACCAGCTGGGGAGAAGAGCCCATCAGCACTATCCAGAGACCCTACAGGACCTACGGAATGCCCTCCTGGAAGAATGGGAGATAATTCCTCAACAGGACATTAGTGCATTTATCAGGAGCACGCCTGAAAGGTTGAATGCTGTCATTGGTGCAAGAGGTGGCAATACACGCTTTTGAAGATGCGAACAGAGGTCCTCGAGATCATCTCCGAGGTTTGTGAAGTGAAAGTGCATAACACCAGAACAGAAGTGCATTACTTTTATGAGCTTACTCAATATTTCCTTGAAATGTGCATATCTGGCTTAATTTGTTCAATTTGTTTATAATCGTCTTTTCATTGTCAGACACTTAGATGGGACCGTATCACAATATTCTATCATAAGATAGTGGATTAGTGTCACAAAAGTCTCATAAATTTAAAATAATTTCAGTTTTGAAAGAAATTGAAGTGTTGCATTTTTCATGCAGCTCAGTGTATATTACACTCCTGCACCTTCTTTTCCTTCTACACTAGATGATTATTATTTATATATTGTGGTGTGAAAATGGGAAAATGTAAAATAAACTCTTGAATTTACTTTATTAGAGTTATACTGTTATAAAAATTGTGCAGGTTTTTTCAAAAAGCAGGCCACTGAAAATATTCCATTCTTCATATGGGTGGAATGTTGTGAAATTATTTGAGGTAAAAATTAAAAAGCACTTCATTTCAATTGTATTTTAATTCATAAAAAGAAGGAACACATATTTCAATTCAAACACAATATAGGGCATATTATAGAGATATTATAATACTTAGAATTAATTTAGTAATCATGTGAAGCTATGTAGGATTTGCATACCATTCCAATACTTCAACAATGTAACTGTGAATCCATGCAATAATGGATTAACAATAAATACAGCAATTACTTGACTTGTAACTAAAATAGAGTATCAGTTTTGATTGAGTACTCTCTTACACAGTTGTATCTATGTTCAACAATATTCATCCAAAGATATGTGGCATGGCCTTCATAGAGGATAGAGAATCAGTATCACAGGTGTTCACTTTGCAAAACAAGACATGAATTAAAAAGAGTTAAAATTGATTATTAGAATTATTATCCCAAATTGCATATATCGTCCCAATTTTCAATATACATGCTCATATGGTAATTATCTTTTAAAATGTTGGATTCCAAGATAAAAAAAGGAAGTGAGGCCAGGCAATCATGATTAAGTCAGAATTGGACTCGTGAGAGTATGATAACCATTACTAAGTACTAACATTTTCCAGTATACATTCACAAATAATTATATTGTCAATTCCACTCTCTTCATAACTTAACTTAGTCTTAATGTTCACATCTCTCACAATACCGTCAGCTTTCATAGACTTGATCTAGATTCACCAACCATCAATCCAGACAGACATTGCAGACAATTTCAATTATTAAAAATATGGGATGATTAAAAAATGAATACGGTATCATTGAAAATAAACCAAAGTTAACAGAACAGTTTTTGCCACAAGGGTATTCAATTCAAACTATACAACTGCCAAACATATCAAAACAAAGATCCTTAATCTTGGGATTTAAGAATGATTGTCTATAGGATTCAAAAATAACACAAACTAAGTTTTCATGGTAGTTCCGAGTTTACCAATATTAGTGTTGCAGGTCACTTCACTTCACTTCACTTCACATCACTCGGCCACTTCCTTTACAAAGTTTCTAGAATCACTTCCCCAACAAAGAAATTGCACTTTGTTACTAATTTTAACATTTTGCACATCTATGTTGTGCATTGTGATACCTCACAGTGTGCAGGATTTATTGTATAGAGGTAAAATATTAACATGTAGTTATGATAGGTAAAAATATCACACAATGTTCTGTAATGATTTTACATTCAGGATGGGATGAATGGGATAATCTGATGACAGAATGAGATACACACACACAAAATATGTCTGTCAGTCCAGTATCCAGCAAGTGCTGCATGGATTAAAATATTTGGGGGACAGATAGGAGGGGCCTATGATTACTGTGACACTGTAGTATGTATAGTATGTACATCAATATGATTGAAAAAAGATCATTATTCTATATTTAATTGTTCCCTCAGCCATGCATTCACAGTGCAATGGGTCACATTCTTAACCTTCAACAGATTACAATACATGACATGAAAGACGTAGACCCTCTTCTTAAGTGATTCAGAACATATAATTCCAACATATACACTCATATGTACTAAGACTAGAACAATACTTTAAAAATATACCACAACAAATGTTAAAAAGTCTTTTCCATGCAACCATAACTCCAATTCAGTAAAAAAAATATTTAAAAAATGTTGCAGAATACAAATCTATAGTTTAAGAATATATGTTGGGATTAATTTGGATACTGAAATAATATCCTCCGAGAAATGAGTGCTAAAATTTTTTAACTCTGATTGATAGAGAAACTCCCATCAAAAAGTAAAATAAAACTTTCCATTAAAAACATTAATGCAATAAAAATATAACTTAAGCTCGTATTGTAATCTGTGCTGGATTAACTTGTACTGTATACTATCATCTCTCCAACTCAGGGAACAAAACATGCTTTTCTAGGCCTTAATACACGGTTATCACAAAGTTAAGGGTATGAAGGTGAGCTCAGATAAAAGTGTCTTCAGATTCACCACATTACAAAACTGGCACCTTCAGATTTTTGACTACTGTACTTAGATGTA
The DNA here is from genome assembly GCF_040414725.1 of Anabrus simplex. NCBI lineage: Eukaryota > Metazoa > Arthropoda > Insecta > Orthoptera > Tettigoniidae > Anabrus > Anabrus simplex. The sequence goes on along the minus strand of NC_090268.1, from coordinate 354,773,718 downwards.
CATGATATTATGAGTATCATATTTGGATTGGGAATGTATGATGATGACAATGAAAATGATGACAACATTTTGAGTTAAAATCACATGTCAGATCCTGATGGTTAGGTTTATTAGGGTGACATCTATAAGGTATGGTCACATAATTACCTTACACTACTCCAAGCCAAACCACATTCCATATTCAGCTATGGAGTAGTCCCTAGGGAATACATTACAATCAACCTAAACTCACACTTAGTTCGTGCACACGGAGTTCAAGAATTCCACCAGATAACTGGTACTCTTGTATCACATTTTATCAGGTTATAGGCAAGGGCTGCTCTTAGCAGTTCTCAACCTTAGTTCCATGATTGGCTGACTGAGGCCATTATTTCCTTGTTTCACAGAATTGGAGGTAGGAATGTTCCTGAATCATCAAGGTTAGGGTCCAAGGAGGCCACCAGATCGGTGATGGCCGTCCCAGAACGATTACTTCCACTACTTGCACTGCTTATACCATTGAGTTTAGGCTTGTTACTGCTTGATGCACTACAACTGTCCCCCTGTTCTGCCTGATGTGGTTCCAGAAGTTTAGACACACACTTCTTGCCCCGATAGAGACGATAAAGTGAATACTGCTGCTGCTGCTGCTGAGCTGCTGCAGTGGACTCTGCCTCCAATACACGACGTTGTTGCTGCTGTTGACTGCTAGCCATTTCGGACGGTGATCTTCTTAGCTCTGGTTGCTGCACAGCAGCAGAGGAAGAAGATGACTGGAGCCATTCATGCCGCAGTGCTTCATCAGGAGTCATTCTTTTCTTTGCATCCCACCTTGAACAATGGCCACAATTTAGTTAGTATTATGCAAGATATCTCACCAAAACATCACAGAAAAGTATTAATTCAGTCAAATTATGAATAAAAATTAATACTGTATAAGTTATAGCACATGTGCCAAACATTCTGAATGTAGGCTTAACTTTCCCCACACATTCTTGCTAGTTCAGAAGACATGTTCTCCACCTCAGAAAGAAATAACATAGAAATAGCATTAGAGGATAGCTCCCTTGAAACTCATTCATGAACAATGAGCTTTTTTTATTTACTTATCCAGTGTTCTCCCCAGAAATTTTTGTCAGCCAGGTGGCAGGAATGAGTAACCGGACGGGGTAAACTTCGTAAAAAATAAAATGTCAATGTATTCCCCTCTGGGCATTAACTGTAATATCAGGCAGCAAACATTAACCGTATAATTGAACTATTTTAGTGTTATTATCACGAACAAGACATAAGACATAACAGAGTATTTTTTAACTTCTAGTGTTCTACAGCTTGTTCATAATCATGTACCACCGGGGCTTACCACTCAGTTGCTGTGGAGTGCCATATGGACTTGAAACGTCACGCGGAATCGAGTGCTCGAATGCAATTGTACACTACTCCAGACAATACTCGCACATGACACTATGCGACAGTCAAGCTAAACATTTAATCTCCGATCTAATTGATGCAATTATGCTGGCAATAATGAAGATTATCATTTAAATAAACTGTTTTACAGTATTTACGTTTTAATTTGGAACATCCAAGGACTCAAATATGCATTAATATTACATAACTAGCCCATATCTAGGTTATCTTAGCCAGGCAGTCTGTAAAAACGACAGGGCGGTGCACCCATCAAAAAGGTCCTAGGGAGAACACTGCTTATGGCTTTTAGATGCCTTCGCTGGTATGTTGACAGTGCACTACATCTTCTAGTATGGGCTAGAATAAATTTGTTACTTTCATTAACCTGTCTCAGTCTCATCCTTGGGCTTTGAAGATATGAAAGTGACTGAGGTATGAGCGATGCTATGGTAAAATTCAACTCAAGAGCTGAGGAAAAGTATCCTTCCACGTGTGAGCAAGTCCCGTTTCCCCTTCCATATTGGTTCTCCTTTTCTGCAACAACTGGCTTATTATTGACACTGAACATTGATCTGAGAGGCAAAAGAAGCAAGGTCTATTTTTATTTCATTATACAATTTGTGTGAGGCACATGGGAACTTACAACGAAAAATATGACGACATGAGTATAAGATTCCGCTCTCGTGGAACGACTGTCAGTGGCAGTTTCTCACAGTTCAGATTAGTATACGAATTTACGAAGGGTATAACACTATTGTTTTTACAACAGGGTTCTCTTCTACAGTACTACAGCGGCCAAAGTCGGATGTTTATTTGAGCCTGACATCCCAACTTTAGCACTAAGCGCCCACACTCGTAAGTTCCTCTTCTGCTTTGCATCATCTTTAGCAAGCTTTTGACATATTTTTCATAGGTTCTTAATGTCCCATAACCGTAACGAATAAATACTTGAGAATTTTAACATTTCTTTACACTAAAGGTGGGTCTTGCCCTAATGTAAATTATGTTAAATCTAATATAAAATTACATTGCTCTTATGGAATAATTTTTTGGACTTGAAACTTCCTTGTATTGAATGCGGAATTATGCTAAATCGCGGTGATACTGAATTATTATAATAAATCATTTGTGATGTATGTTTACTTTCTGGCATTTCAATCTTACTTTTAACAAATCACTATATAGGGTGTAACAATGAAGTGCAGACAAACTTTCATATTTCGCACATGTAGAAGAAGAAAATATGTTATATGGACATACCTAAAATGCTAACACAATGCTAACGGAGGACATTTTGAACATTTCATGTAAGATTCATGTGGTATGCTGGTACATTCTGTTCCTGTGTGTTTCCCATGATCAATGTATTATGTAGAGTTGTAGAAAATCAGCTCTAAAATAGAAATAAAGTATTTCCAGACCCATATCCATAAAACACAACTTCTTCTTTTACGTGTGAGGAATTTGTCCTGAAAGTTTGATCATACCATAATATTACATCTTGTATACTGGGGTCTTTGTTTAAAATTAAAAATCAGAAGGAAGCACTAGAAAAAAAAAACTATTTCAGAGCACTCAACTCCAAATTTTAGTTCTCAATTACTCAATATTAATCATAATAGTTTGAAAAATATAATTGACATGACAAATTAAGGTGCACAGAAGTGTCAAAAAAAGTATATTAACAACTTTACTTACTGGAGACACTGGGCAATGAAATCCACAAAGAGGGTATCGTTGCATCGAATTGCTAGGGCTAGGTCTTTAGAACCAGGTTTCCTCTTCCGTCCCTTGCTGTTAGTTATGCATCTAGGATTTCCCTTGGAGTCTGCAAAAATAAGTTAAAAAAAAAGTTTTAGAAGATCCATGATGCAAACAAGAAACATGATTTCATAAACAGAAATTGATGCAAGCATGATTAAGCAATAATATACTTCTGTACATCTCAAGAGCACAGTTATAGCATACGTTTTACATTTATTACTCTATAATTAGAATACCATTGATCTTATATTAACACTAGCAGTTACCCGCGACATCGCTTGCGTGGATTTCGTAATTTTATCAAAGTAATCATTCCTCGGAACTGAACTAAGACATTATCTGAAAATCCCTAGTATAAAAACTCACCGAAAAACTGAGTTTCATTTACCTCAGAAACTCTGTGTAAACCGCATTTGTGGTATTGCCTTTTGGGACTAAGAGGACATTGCGACAATGAACTGTACATGTGAGAAAGAATCTTCTCTCAAGTCGAAAAAAAAAAAGTTTCTTTGTTTTAAAGGAGATTCCATATACCTACTTCCAAATCAGTAACATCTTCAGTTTTTGAGAAGTAAGTATCCCCATAAAAATAATTCAACCACTTTATCAGTCCTTCCCCCACCCCACAAACAAGACACAAAATACAGGTTTCTTTATTTTTAAAGCAGATTCTAAATACTAATCTTCACTCTGCAACATCTTCAGTTTTTTTAGATATACCGCATTTACTCGCGTATTAGACCCCCTTTTTTCCCACTTTTACAGCCAAAAATAGTAACGGGGGGTCCAATATGCAATAACCTCAAAATTTTGTGCAGCGAACACATGACTTCTAGGCTATAAAGAGCTATAAATTGTACTTGTAACCATTCTATTCTATTACTGTATTTAACAAACTTAGAATGTATTTGTTGTTGTTGTTGTTGTTCAATCTTCCTGCAACAGCTGCAGGTTGCCCAAAGACAAAGAGTACCTTAACAGCAATATATGGATATTGTATGATGTTATGTGTAGGCAATCGAGTGAGGCATGTCAAATATTTGTTTGAGGTCCGCAAGCATGGTTCTTGAAGATCATGATGGACTTCTTGAGTATGGTAATCGCGATGTTATATATGAAATCTCTATTCAGCCCAAACGTATTGCAGAAGTTGCCAAAAAATGTAGGTATAGTTCCTTGAGTACCTAACATCAAGCCAATTACACAGATGGATGAGAGCTTGTACTTTCGCTTATAGAAGTCCACCGTTTCTTCATAAATTTTTCTTTTTTCTGCATCGACCTCTTCTGGCTGGTTTTCGCTGGTCTCAAATCTAACTGTTAGATCAATGATGAAACCTTCTGAACAGGATGGCTTAAAAGCAATAATGTCAATGCATCGGTTGCTTCCTCTGTTGGAGAGACCCTGTACTTCTTCATAGACATTATAACCTTGTCCTCTCAAAGCGTTAGCTATCACTGATCTGGCTACATTGTGGCGTGAGGTGCGTAGTAATTCACCATGTGGACAGGCTCCCAGGACATGTGAAAGAGCTTCGAACTCTCTGTGGCAACGCCGACAGAGGCTGTTGCCCTGGGATCTGCCAGGTACAGTACACACAGCAGAAACATTGGGATTCATTTTTATTGCATCACGCCATTCACTGCAAGACAATCCTTTATGATCACGAATCCATGTATTCGCTGGAGTACACTGTTTAAACAGGACTACACCTTTGCCTTTATGCTCTTTCTTGCTCCAGTTGTCAAAAGCTCTTCTCAATTCGAGTCGAACTTTCTTTGTATCTACAGAACCATGCCTTTTGTCTCCAATAGAGTCTGTTTCTGCTGCATTCAATGCGGCAAGGCTCGTGCTGATTTCTTGACGTAAGTTTCTCGTTGAGTGTAAAAAAATGTTATTGGAAGATTTCAAAATTCTGCATGCATTAATATGTCGCAGGTATATCTCCCATGATACACAAAATAAACCCAGGCCTTTAAATTTCATTTCAGCATATATCATATCATTCGGGGCATCCATGGGAAGTTGCAAAATTTCCTAATAGGTGAGGGGGTCTAATACACGAGTAAATACGGTAATTATCCTCATAAAAAATAATTCAACTCTTTCTTCACTTTGTTTCACCCCTGCTAAGAGCCTTTCCCAAAAACAAAAAAACATGTTCCTGTACTTTCTGTACCAAGTTTCCTGTCTGTAACATGTTAAGTTTTGACATATACCACAGAATATAACCGGACTCATTTACAAAAATTCACCCACCTTTTTAATTCTTTACAACCCATTAAGTTGATTTTCCAAAAACAAAAATGTGCGTGTTTCTTTGTTTTTAAAGGATATTCCAAATACCAGTTTTCACGTCCATAACATCGTCTGTAACATCTTCAGTTCTTGAGATATAAGTATCCTCATACAAAAAATGTGACTAATTTTTAAATTTCATTCACCCCCTCCCCCCCCCCAACTCTTAAGTGGATTTTCCAAAAACAAAACAATACGTGTTTGAAAGAAGATTCCAAATACACATTTTCATGTCTATAACATCTTCAGTTTTTGAGGTATAAATATCAAAGACGAAATTCTAAAAAAAAAAATTAAAAAAAGGTACAAATATCCTCATAAAAAGAATTCAACTCCTTTTTCATCCCCGCATTGATCCCCCCCCAATAGCATGTTTCTTTATTCTTAAAGGAGATACCAAATAACAATTTTTGTGTCTTTAACCTTCAGTTTTTGAGATATATCCCCATAAAAAGAATTCTAATTTTTCACTCCTTTTACCCTCCTCCCTTTAAGTGAATTTTTGGGCGTGAGTGACAATAGACAACTTCGGCAGTTACTGTACAGTGAACTCAGTTCTGGCATGAGGACTTGGGGTGCCCCTTTGAAACGCTACAAAGATCAGCTCAAAAAAGACCATGAAGAGCACAAACATCAACCCCAGTACTTGGTACACACTTGCCGAGGATCGCCTTCGCTAGCATGCAACCACTTCCACTGCTGTCCAGCAATTTGAAACAGAGCATTGAAGACTGCAAACAGAGGCTCGTCTTAGAAGAAAACTCAGACAAACCCAACCACATCCACCTCCCTCTCACAGGTGTACCAAATGTGGTCCTGTGTTTTACGCAAGGATTGTCCCATTGAGTCATCAGTGTCATCTACACAAAGTGGACTAAACATGAACTGCAGGTGAAAAACGTATACTCGGATACGAGTAACAGCCGATGACGAGTCAATCCTGTTATTTGCCAATGCTTGCAGGAGAACACAACACTTTCTCTTTCGGCTTACACTCAGGTGCGTTCCTTAGAACAGGCCCATTTGCACTCTCGCATATATGATAATGTTTTTCCCTCGATTAATACAATATTGGTGATACAGATAATATGTTGAAAAGTAAACAACCACTCTCCAGTTGAAATAAATGTCCTACCTCCCGGAGCAGATGCCCTGCCAAATCAAAATGCATGGACACCATTATTTGAGAATAGTTCCTGCCTAACCTCTGCTTTGATCTGATAATTGGTCATGACTTAATGAAGATGCATCTTCTTTCCAGTTTGACTTCAGAGGTTCCAGAGCCCCTCTCCTTATTTGTGATCTAGCAACAAAGTAAAACCTGTTGTACTCTTTTCTAACTTATCGCCTGATTGTAAGCCTATTCTGATAGTAATTTGAAATTCACTGCTCCTGAGATTGGAAACTATTGAGAGAAGGGTAACAGAGTAGTGAATCACCATGGACCAGAGGTACATGCTGATAACAAATCACTAACATTGCATGGTAGTCGATCATTCTCTGGCTATCAGTAAGTTTACCCTTTGGATGCCTACCTACTGCTAAAAATCAACAAAGGTGCCATAGATATGAAGCTTTAAGCACTTTTCATTTACGTAGTGCTTACCATCAGGCACCCATCCCTGACCATGGTGGCCTCTTTATTGCTTTCGAGGCTTGTGGGAAATTGTACCAGTTCACCAGAATTCCTTTTAGTGTAACAAATGGAGTAGTAGCATTCCACTGATGAGATTGTTCAAGATGAAGGTGTTAAAAATACCTTTGCTTACCTACAGGGAGCTATTAAAAATTATTTAAAATAGTACAGTACAGTACAGTATATGCTTGGTCCACCTTGTCATTACACTTTTATCATTGAATCATTTATTCATACCAGAATTTAGACAAGTCAATACAGGAACAAATACAAATACCTATTATGGTTAAGTTTATCAACATCACCTAGATGATGTCACCGTTTGTGGGATAAACCAAGGTGGACCAAGCATATACTGTACTGTACTATTTTAAATAATTTTTAATAGCTCCCTGTAGGTAAGCAAAGGTATTTTTAACACCTTCATCTTGAACAATCTCATCAGTGGAATGCTACTACTCCATTTGTTACACTAAAAGGAATTCTGGTGAACTGGTACAATTTCCCACAAGCCTCGAAAGCAATAAAGAGGCCACCATGGTCAGGGATGGGTGCCTGATGGTAAGCACTACGTAAATGAAAAGTGCTTAAAGCTTCATATCTATGGCACCTTTGTTGATTTTTAGCAGTAGGTAGGCATCCAAAGGGTAAACTTACTGATAGCCAGAGAATGATCGACTACCATGCAATGTTAGTGATTTGTTATCAGCATGTACCTCTGGTCCATGGTGATTCACTACTCTGTTACCCTTCTCTCAATAGTTTCCAATCTCAGAAATTTAACATCCGTCTTTGAATTGTACACAATATAGTTTTCAAGATATATCAGCATGCTATTTATGTCCAGTTATAATTGTATAAAGGAATGGAAAAAATTCAAAGGAACAATGAGAATGAAAAGAAAAATAAAGAAACTGGGTATGTACAGTAATGGTAGAAATCAAATACTGTATAAACACGACGTGAACCTTAACAAAATGCCATTTGTAACCAGGTTTATGTTTATACAGTATTTGATTTCTACCATTACTGTACATACCCAGTTTCTTTATTTTTCTTTTCATTCCCATTGTTCCTTTGAATTTTTTCCATTCCTTTATACAATTATAACTGGACATAAATAGCATGCTGATATATCTTGAAAACTATATTGTGTACAATTCAAAGAAGGATGTTAAATTTCTATAATAATGCCCTATATATTTGTTTTGTTTAGATATATTTTATAATTTCAATCATCCCCACCCCTGCCATTTCCTTTTCATAAAAAGTATAATTATAGGTCACAACTATAATATGAACATCTAATTGTTGTGATGGCATATTCTTATATAAACATAAACCAAAAAAAAAAGTTGAGTATGAAAGTTTATCCAGGTGAGAAGAAAACCAATTAGACGAGAAATTTCTATACATACCAAAGAAAAGCCTCCTCCGGGAAGCATTCATGATAACGTCTTCTGGCGGGGTTCCCAAAACCTCCATTATGCATGCCAATTGTTCTACCTCATTTTCTCCGGGGAATAATGGATAACCTGTATACAGTTCTGCCAGGATACAGCCTATAACATAACAAGAACACTAGTTAAATACTGAAAAGGTACACAGTTTAATCAAAAACAAAATACAACTGCAGTTAAAAAGCAGACAAAGAAAAGAAACACTCCAAAAAAGACGTGCTCCTGATACGATTCAGTACTGATGAACCATAGTTGTTAAAAGGTATAACTTTATTTTTAATACAGCAATATAGAAAAATACGCCAGAAGAATACAAGAACAGGTACCTGGAGCAACAGGAAAAAAAAAAAAAGAAACAAACAAGCACAACTCTACATTTTGCCACCTTAATACAGTAGAACCTCGATAATTCAAAATCCCGCCTAATTCGAAGAAGCTCTCGTTCCCGGAAACATGAGGTATGGTTTTGCATGCTATTTAAATTTTTTCATTCAAAATACGGATAATTCGTACCTCTAAGAACAATGTCGGTCCAGTTACCAAAATTCAGACGTTTCATTCAAAACTTCCTTTACATTTTAAAAAAATAGTATTTTACAGAGTCAATTTAAAATTTATCCACATCATGATAGAATGCGTCTTCCGGAACTTGCAGGGGTAGCTTTCCGCACTTTCACTCACTTCTGTGTGCTTCATATTTGCTAAGTTTGAGTGAAATTGTAATTCTTTTTTATTCTGCATTTTAAGAAACGCCACGATATCACGTAGCAGGCAGTGTGCAGAATCCGCAAACACCGGTGATACCGACAGTTGGAAAAAAGCTTGTACAGACATACCAACTTTCAAAAGTGAAAAATCAGGAGAAATTTCGTAGCGAATCGCGACGTATTACGACACATCACTGATGGCAGAACATGTACAAATTCATTATAATTCAATACATTAACAATTCTATTTGCCCATATATATTTTTTCCATCATTTACATGTGAATACTAAATACTGGACATACCTGAACTGTAGGAACATGTGACTTCTCATCCTTCAACACGTCATCACATTACAACTAATTGTTGTTCAGCACACCAGTAGCTGACTTAGCCTTCTTCAGAAACTCGGAACTAAATTTTTGTTCAAAGCACTTGCCTTGCTGAACTGATTTCAAGGTCAAAATTTCTCCAAAGTTTGTTCAGACAGCAAGGATCTGAACTGTGTCTTTGTCTTTGTGACTCTGCTGAAAATCCTTTCACATTCTGCATTGCTATGTGGAATTGATAAAATAGCAAGCATCACCTTAGAGAATCGGTCATATTTAAGTACACCATCAGCTGATTTCATCTGACCTACCAATGCCCATTGAACATCAATTCTTCCTTTTGCCAGGTCTCTTTCTTCGAGCTGAAAGTTACAGAACTGGGAGTGCAGAATATCAGTTTCTTTATCCAAATGTTCCGTTTCACTAGTCAAAATGTTCGGACACTTGTTTATGAAAAATCTAAGGCTAGAAAATGATGCCATACTTATAGAAGAAATATTTGCAAATTCTGCATTAATTAAAACTTCATCTTTGAATAAAAATTTGTGTACCATGTAGTCACACGATGAAGAGAAACACTTTCTAACAGACTTAAAGAATATGAACTTTTCCTCAGACTTCACTAAAACAAACGGAGAGTTCCCTATCATCAGATCACAATCATCCTTTTGATTTGCTGGAGTATGGTAATCTACATCAAGGAGAGAGGAGGATCTTTTAATAACGTCTGGTTTCACAAACCTTGTCATCATATTCTTCAATAGTTCCTCCAAAACTGACCTCAATAAGTGGATGTGCGTTATACTTGACTAAAGAGCTACGTTTGGATTCTCAAAAATATCCATTAAACTTGAGAGAAAAAAGCAAAAAGAGTTATGTAAATTTGATTAAAGGAACATGAAAAGTCGTTCTTCACGTGACAATGAATAGCTGTTAGTGTCATAAGTAGTTTAATTTTTTAATGTAACTGATGACTGGGTTTTCCTTTTAACTGAGGAGTGAGGTGAAATGTTATGACAAACCTTAACGTTTTCAGACAAACAAGACACATCTGCACTTAAACTGTGCTTAGGAATTTTGTAAGTCTTCGAAGTTCCCATCTGAGAATCCTTACTCACAATTTCGCTCCAGAATAATGTAACTACCCACTGAAGCAAAATCCTATCTAAACACCTTAGTGATAACCATCGAGTAGGCCCATGCTTCAGAATTTTCCTGATCCCTGTGTTGTGTAAAGTCTGAAATTCTCTGAACTTTTCTTTCCTCTTTGCGCACCTTTCTAGATAATAAAATATATCAATTATACTTTCATCTACATTTACGGGCAAGCATGCTGCACCCTTCTCGGCAGCAAGAATAATTAGGTGACAAGAGCAGCCTACGATGATTATGTTACTATTTTCCCGCTTCAAACATCCTGCCACACCATTCTTTAATCCTACCATTACTGGAGCATTATCAGCACCAAGAGCTAGGCAGTTTTAATGGAATGCAGAATTCCTGAAAAGTTGAGAGCGAAATTTTGGCAATGTTAGCCCCAGTAGCATCCCATTCTAAATTAGGCACAGAGAGTAGACAACTCTGAATTTCATTGAGTTCAGGCCTAAAAAATGTTACAACAATGGGATATCTTAAAGTCGCTTTTATTGCTACCATCAGTAGCAACAGAAAATGCATTCACCTGCAAATGTGATACAATTTTCGCCCTTTCTTCCATGCACATTTCTGTAATGACAGCCGCTGTTTTCGTTCTAGCACACCCATATCGTTTAGCGATTTCCGAATCATGAAAGATTTTGCGAGACAAAGGACGCACGTGATCGGCACAATTTACAGGCAGGTTATGTTCTACTATAAATGACGTAAATAACGCCTCGGCATTCGTCACAGGATTTACATTTTGGTTTTTACATGAAAAGTTCAGTTTCTGGTTTCTTTCTACACACTGGACACTCTCCTTATGTTTCTTCGTTTGCATATGCTTGAGTATATCGCATTTCCCGCCATGTGCAACTGCAAAATCACACCTACATATAGTACAGAATGTGAACGTTGGTCCCTTTCTGGATTCACTCAAACACGGAAACTCTTCCCTATAAGCACTTTTAAACACTGCATCATTTTTTTTTACATTTTGGCCAAAACAAATAGTAAGGCACAACACGAGCACTTCTGCAGGTGTTGCCCCGGGGAGAACGACTATGGTGAGCTACTTCTGAGGTTAGGTTACTCCAAAGAGAACGTTACTCGCTTGCAAAGAGAATGACTGTATTATAGACCAAAGAGCAGCACATGACTGGCCACCGTGCCCCGTACTGCCATCTGGTATCATTATTAGAACTACTGTCGACCAGCCATACTCAGCCATATATCGATAGGAGGAGGAAATCCGCGGGAGTTCAAAATAATACGAAAATTACGGATATTGCTCTGAAAATCGGGAGATCGGGCCCGGCGATCGGGAGATCGGGAGGAACGATGAAAAATCGGGAGTCTCCCGCTCAAATCGGGAGACTTGGCACGTCTGCTTGTATAACCAATATGCACACATCGAACAATATTGGCAATGCCGACAAAACAGCATTTTTTTTATGCCGAGCCTAAACGAACTTATGGTTTTAAAGGAGATAAGTGCCACCCGGGAAGTTGTACAGGGTGGGGTCGTTGTACCGAGTTGAAATGCACATGGAAGCGAGAGATTTCCTCCCCTTGTCGTAGGAAAGATCAATAAGCCACGATGTTTTAAGGGTGTTGGGCAAGTACAAGACATCTAAAAATGCAAACAGTACAGTAGTCCAAAAAATAAAGCATTTGCACAAAGGAGCCAGCATAATTTGTCCTCGTCTTTGAATCGTGTGGTTTTTCCCTTTCGTTGCGTGAGGTTATGTTTGCCAGGGATTTATCCAAGTGCATATTTGAATACTGTAAATGCACCTTGTTGGACACATTACCCATTTCGGAAAGAGTTTTCTTCCACGGTATTTGGAAGGTTTAAATTATGAATCAAAGTGACTGCTTGTATTAATGGGTCTTAGAAAACTTCGTGACACGGCAAGGGTTGGCATTTCTTATTACGAGAGAAGGGCCATAGCGGGAAATCGTACAAGGATAGACTTACTGTACTATGTCGTAATGCAGACGGAAGCGAAAGACTTTCTCCCCTCGTCAGAGGAAATTTCGATAAGCCACGATGTTTTAAGGGCATTGGGTACTTTCCGTGCAAGCACAGGGCATCTAAAATGCATACAAGTACAGCAATCCAATGAACAAAGCACTTGCATAGGGGAGCCACCATATATTTCTCCTCGTCTTTTATTCAAGCTTTTTTGTTTTTCTTTCGTTGCGTGAGGTTATATTTGCCAGTGAGTTAACCAAGTATATTATTTGTTGGGTACCTTTTGGAAATAATTTCTTCCATGGCATTTGAAAGGTTTAAACTGTGAATCAAAGTTAATTGCATGCAGTAATGGGTCTTAGAATATTTTGTGACACAGCAAGAGTTGGCATTTCTGAAATACGAGTTGGCACTTAATTCAAAATCAAGTTATTCGAAGTCCGATTTTTGCACCCCTACGACTTTGAATTAATGAGGTTTTACTGCAGACAGGTCCTCCCCTCAGTTCTTCCAGATTTTCTTCTGGAATATAGGAATAGACTAATAAATGTTCTTTCCACTCTGATGAAGTAATAGAGATGACACTGAGCCCCTTTCAATACCTAAGAAGGAACAATCCTCCACCACAATAGAAGAAATTTTAAAAGAATAATCAACGTAGAAATGTAAAGATGTATTGATATTCCTATCATGGTTAATATGGAAATGCCAAAAGTGTATAAAATGTATGGAGGCAAAGAAAATGTTTAAGGGGCTTTCAAAATAAAAAGTATATGTGTCAAAATATACAAAAATATTTGACAATGTTCAGAATAATAAAACTAACATGCATACACCTATATCACATTTAAAACATATGCCATAAGGAGACTTGCCACCGATAAAGACTGTCTAATAACATAACAAGACAGTCACCATGATAAAAGTGCAAGTATTCTGTAATCCTGGAAAGATTAAAAATGAACTGAAAGGTAAGTGCCTATAAAACTTCAGTGCTTGTCTTGCTGATGCAACGGTAACACAGTTTAATTCTTAAACAAGTCTCAAAGTTGAAATTCTTTCGTATCAAAGATAGACGCTAATTGCCCGATTGCTAGTTGCTCACAAGAGATATTAAATTGCCAGTTACCCAAGAAAGTGCTTTACTTCCTAAATCTACTGACACTGGCATGAGGTACCCACATTTCAAAACTGTTAAATACTGTTATCTTGTTGGAGGTCAGCAACTTCACTAACAGAGTGACTCAGTCCAACTCCCATAACTTGACCAGAGAATTGTAAAACATACAATTACTGCTGATATAATTGTGTTAACATAAAGTCCATTACCTAGACTCCACATGTCAATAGCTGTTCCATACGGTAGGCCCAAGATAACTTCCGGTGATCGGTAGAACCTTGACTGGATGTACGTGTAGACCCGCTGGTGGGAATAACAAGAACTTCCAAAATCAATCACCTTGATTGAACTACTTCCTCGTTGTTTCAAAAGAACATTTTCCTGTGGACAGAAACATATTAAGATGACAATAATGAAATTTACCATAACAAAAATAATGAAGAGATTCTTTTCATAATATACCACACTTTGAGAAAGTAAATACTGTAAAACAAGGTAACTTCAGCCACTTTCTTGTATATTTTTAAAATTAAAATGTGAAATATTCCCTCTAATTTCTGAAAAATTTAATATAAGTTCTGCCATGTTTGTTCTTCATTTTTAAATATGAACATAATTTGAATTGTTATTCAGTAATGAATTATGATTACTGAAAGAGTGGCCAGAGTTACCCCATGCTTTGGGGTAAGTTCGACCGCCAAAAAATAACTCAAGAAATGAAGTTTTCTCCGATGTAGTGTTACTTCGGCCACCGTGAATGTTTTTAAAAGCCCACAGAATGCCCAGTATCAACAATCACCAACAAATTAAAATGATTTGTAGTGAAACACATGTATAGTGGTCAAATTCACATTTTCCCCAAAGAAGAAACTATTTTATTTAACCCAAGCGTACAAGCATTTTACCTGATATTACAAATTACATGTTGTGTTGCATAAATATTTGTAATGGTACAAAAGATAATAAATAAAAGGTAAGAAAATCATAAAGCCCAATTGAATGGAGAGAAAAGGAGGTCGGAAAAGAAGCAATCTTTTAGACTGTCCTCATAATACACTGTCTTCTAAATTAGAAAATATCTGGGCCGTCAATCAAGTTCTTAAATGTGTATCGTTCATGTCAACTGATATCTATCTATTTATCACTGAAAATGGGAACCGTCTTTCCTGTCCCTTTTGGGATAAACTTCCCCGTTTATTGTTATTGTGCCTTTATTAATCTCTTCTAAAGCATTCTTGAAGTAAACAGGATTGTGATTACTAGAGTCCGGAAGTTGAAGAATCAGATAGAGATAAATATGTTTTCGTGCATTTAAGAAGTGTAGAGAAAATTTTTATTTTGCCTTTTTTGGCTATTTTGGCTTCCGTTGCCTATTTTAAGATTTAAAGCCTTCTTTTGCCTTTTTTAATCGTTATGCAATATTTTTCTGTGATTTACACATTTTAAAAAGCATATAATGAATTTCTATACATCGAAGACAAAAAAGTTGCACAAATTAAATTACATATTGCCGTCACAAATATCTATTTAGAATATTGTTCCCTCTAAATCGTTTATTTGTTTTCAGGCATTCGAAAGCATATTTTCTCAACCCATTCATTTAACCTCTGTAAATTGCAGAACCTTCATTAGTGAAAGGAATGCACAAGCATAATGAATACCAGGAAAGAGAGAGAATGAGGGAAGTATGTCTAGTCTCCTTCCTCACACCCCTTTTGCTGTGACAATGCGTAATTACCTGGTATTCCCAGTTTTGAAATGATAAGATAATGCAGAGGAAGGGAGGAAATCACTTCTGTCTAACAGATCAAATATAAAAGAGGCTGTTAGTCTACTGTTGAACTTGTTAAAGGCAACTCGGGTGTTCGCGCTGACTTGTTTATCATGCCAAAATTTTCATCGTTGCGTGGTAAATTACATGTTCGCGAATTCGGTTCAGATACACTTTCTACTGATGGAGCTATACTCTTTTGTAAAATCTGTGAAAAATCTATTAATCACGAAAAAAAGTACTTTAGCCTATAACTCAACATTTTGCAACAACAAAACATAAGTCTGGGTTAAATATTATTGGCCCAAAGATCAATTTAATATCAACAGCAGTTACAACATCCAGCAGGTAATCTCAGTTTTCCCTGGATCTATGTAAAGCTTTCTTGGACTCCGGAATTCCATTCTGGAAACTGGAAAATCAATCCCTCAGGACGTTTCTGCAGAAGTACACTAAAGAAGAAGTTCCGTAAGAATCCACATTGAGAAAAACGTATTTGAATATCTCCTTTGAAGAGACCCTGCAGAGGATTCGGAGCAGAGTTGCAGAAAAGAAGATCTGGATCTCCATTGATGAAACTACGGATGCAATGGGACGTTACATGGCCAACGTCATCATTGGAACTATGGAAGCAAAGCAAACTGACCATCATCAGTATTTCTTTTGACGACAGAAGAGATGGAGAGAGCAAATGGTTCCGCAGTGGCACAGTTGTTCAGAAATTCATTAATGTTACTCTGGCTGGATGGAATATGGCATGATGATGTCCTACTTTTTGTCACAGATGTGGCACCTTACATGAAAAAAGCAGCTACAGCCTTGAAAGTTCTCTTTCCTAAAATGCTCCACCTCACATGTCTAGCCCATGGACTGCACAGAATTGCTGAAGAGATACGAAGTTTGTATCCTCACGTGGATAAGTTAGTTTCGAATACCTAGAAAATCTTCCAACAATCACCGTCCCGAATCTGGGTTTATAAGGACGTGGCACCAGAGCTCCCTTTACCTCCACAGCCACTTCTCACCAGATGGGGAACCTGGAACTCAGCAGTCATATATTACAGCAACAATTTGGATAAGATATGTGAGGTACTTCATGCCATATCAGTAGAAGGAGTTGCTTCAGTTTGCGAGGTAAAAAAGTTGTTGGACCATGAAGAGCTCAGCAATGATCTGGCATTTATAAGAGCACATTATAGTGTGATACAGGAAGCAATCTTGAAGTTGGAGAAAAGAGATAATTCGCTGGTATCATCTATGGCGATCTTCGAAGATGCAGTAAATCAACTGCTGCAAGCACCAGGAGAAAAAGGAAGCAGTGTTAGTGAAAGGTGGAAACGTGTTCTGAGTGCTAATGTGGACAATGAAAAAATGAAGGACATTCGTGATGTTCTGAAAGGTGAAAATTCTGTTTTCACTGGCATGTGTCCTTCCGAAATAGCTTGTTTCAAATTTGTGCCAATCACTTCAGTGGAAGTAGAACGTTCCTTTTCCATGATGAAAAACATTCTTTCTGACAAGCGTCTGTCTATGACAGTTGATACTTGTTGTTGCCTGTAACCAAGGAAAGTAAGAGTAAGTACTCTAACTATGTGATAAATTGATAATAAAGAAATGAATGAGTTTTTAAAATACATATTTTCATTAATAATGAGTGAGATTCCTCTTTGCTTTCACTCCTAATAAATGCCTATTTTAATTACAGTACTGCCTATTTTCAGTATTTCAAGTGCCTTTTTGCCTGCCTATTTTAACCAAAAATATATGCCTAACTTCCGGGCTCTAGTAATTACAATACCCGCGGCCATGTAATGTTTTCCTGTATGTTCTTGGCATGAACGAAGTTACCCCGGAAGAGGACAACTTTTATCACAAAACTATTCCCTGAAAAACCTATTTGAATAAAATGCATCAAATTGTGTTGATCAGTTACCAGATGTACTTACATTTTGACCCCATAAACCACTGGATGTAGAATCAAATGCTGGAGCTAGAGAACAGTTTGTTTTCTGCTGTTACCAAACAAGACAATAGTCGGGGCTGCGAAAAAATTTGTTTCAGTCAACAATGAAGCCGCCAATGTTCTTTGGACTTTTTTTTTGCTACTTGCTTTACGTCGCATCGACACAGATAGGTCTTATGGCGACGATGGGACAGGGAAGGGCTAGGAGTGGGAAGGAAGCGGCCGTGGCCTTAATTAAGGTACAGCCCCAGCATTTTCCTGGTGTGAAAATGGGAAACCACGGAAAACCATCTTCAGGGCTGCCGACAGTGGGATTCGAACCTACTATCTCCCGCCGCACTTAAGCGACTGGAGCTATCGAGTTTGGTGTTCTTTGGACTACCGAGTGTTGATAGAGCATTCTATTGTATGTGCATTTTAGTTGTTGCAAGTGGTTCATCTTTTTCAGTATAGGAGGCAGGAGAAAAGAAGTGTTGCTCTTCGTCATTGGCCGAAGTTACCCCACTTTACAGTACTGTAAATCTGAAATTTTGCACAATCATATTAGAAGTATAATTTCCATGAGTGTAAATTTCTCTGAGGATTTAGCAATATACTGTTTTCTAAGGGTTCCCGTCCAACAGAAGTGGAAATGTCGCAGTGAGGCGTTCATATGAACATGCACAAAAATGGCTGAACGATCCAAACCACTCGGGTAAAACTGGATTGTGTCCATTAGAACCGGCATTGTTCATTTGTGAACACACGAATACCTGTGAACTGCAAAATATCCAGATTGGTTTGGACAAAGAGCTGTGTTTTGTCATGGATGCTGATGAGTTGATGCTTTTGGTAAAAGACAGGAAGTATTTATGGGACCCAATGGGAGCCTAATTATCACATGTAGAATTTGCAGAAGTTAGATGGTTGGAGAAATCTATGAACCTTGTAAGTTAATTTGAGGTATTTTATTCACTCTAGCAGCACTTCTATCTGCCTATCTGGTTACTATTTACTTTTGAGGGTTGTTTACAAATTAAGTTTCAAACTGTCTCTTACACATCTTACATCATAGACTGTAGTAGTGCCTTAAGTTCCATTTTAAAATCTGAAGTATCAATAACTGTAATTCTATGAATTGGGGCACAGCTCTTCTATTTTCCCATCTGACCACTTCCTTCCTATGCCCAGTGATGGAAAAAACACAAAATACAAGTAATTGGGTTCAATTACAGTTACCTGATAGAAAATGTACCCAATTACAATTACTAATTACTTTTTCAAAAAGTAATCAGTAAAATTACAATTACTACAAAGAATGCGAGTCTTTGGGAATCACTGACATTTTTTCACATGGGGATGGAATGATACCAAAGTTTGCAAGGAAAAATGAATTATTCCATTTTGTGTTATTTAGCTTAGCTTAGTGTCCATCACTAGGCAAGACGAATCAGACTTTCAAAATGATTGCTCCCAAACAAAATTTGCAAGTCACTTTTGTGTTTGAATATTTTATATATATATATATTTATTTTTTTTACAATTTGCTTTATGTCGCAATGACACAGAAAGGTCTCATGGCGACGATGGGATAGGAAAGGCCTAGGAGTGGGAAGGAAGTGGCCATGGCATTAAGGTAAAGCCCCAGAATTCATTTGCCAGGTGTGAAAATTGAAAACCACGTAAAACCATCTTCATGGCTGCCGACAGTGGGGTTCGAACCCATTATCTCCCGGATGCAAGCTCACTACTGCGCGGTCCTAACCACATAGCCAACTCACCTGGTTGTTTGGATTATTTTCAGGCTAACTAATTAAAAATATTTATTTAAATAGGGGAATGGAACTGCCTTAACACCTTCACTGTCACATATTTATTTTGGCTCCATTCTCGACCACATAAATCCTGTGGGTAGGGGCAGAAGAACAACATCTACGGTATCCCCTGCCTCTTGTTAGAGGTGACTAAAAGGGAGACCAAGGACTCTCAACTTGGGAGCATGGGTTGGCAAGAACGGTTCCGCTAGGCGAGTCTGGCACGGCTTCCACTTATTTGTGTCAGTGTCCTCGGTCAACTACCATTCTTTCCCGACCCCGACGCAATTGGGTTTTCGAGGCATAGGGAGTCTTTTCTTTTTCACGCCTTTTGTGGCCCTTCCCTTTCTTTTGCTGATACCTTCACTTTCCATCCATGTTCCTTCTGATTAAGTGTTAGTAGAGGATGGTTGCCCATTTGTACTTCCTCTTTAACAATAATCACCACCACTACTATCTTGACCCTGCAGAACACGATTATATAAATCTCAGCCAATAACCACGACAACCTGCCAGTAAATGAACGAGTGCATGACGCATCCTGGAATTATACACTTGGCATGACGCCTTGCTAGTGATGGGACTCCGAAGTTGCTATGTTCTCAATGCAACTCATCTTCCTACAGGGAATCAAACCTACATCCTTCCGCGTAAACAGAGCACATCCTTACTGCCTCCGCCAGTCAGTCCCTAAACCTTATAGTAACTGCAATAATTCAAATTTTTGTTACGAACGGGTCAAAAACCAAGGATTTTATGTGACATTTTGCATCACAAAAGAGCTTGAATCAAACAATCTAGTCTTATCACATAATTGGGCATACTGTTTTAATGTTACTTCTACCTTTTATTATTATGACACTTAAACCCTTTAAAATAAAAGAACACTATCAATGACAATGAAGAACCACCTGAAAATGTCACTATATTCAAACCTTTGTCATACATGGATACATATTTAAATGTGATTTGAATTAGTTCAAAGTTGATTTGGTATGAAGATTTAAGAGCTTCAATTTGGTTGGCTGTATGGCCGGCAAAATTTTGAACTTACATAACCAATGTAATGGTTGTTTCACATTTTTCGATTATAAAGTAAAATGGCAATTTTTACAAAATGAATTGCCAGATTTATTTTCCAAGGTATTAAAAAATGAACATTTATTTTATGAAAAAGAATTTTATACCAATACAGTGGAACCTCGATTATCCATTCCCGGAAACTACGTTTTCCCAGATTATACGTTCAAATTACATGGTCCCACGAACATCCTAATTAAATCACATTGTAAAAATCCTGCATTATCCATTCCTTGAAGAAATGATTTCTCAGATCAACCGTCCAGAAATTTTAGTCCCATTAACGCTAAATCCTTGATCAAGCATTTTTCAAGAAACTGTATCTCATGACAGGTTGGCCACAGCATACTTATGGATCTTAGCGTTAACACCCCGTCTTGGCGATAATTAGAGCACGATCTGTACAGGAAAAGCGATCGGCAGTGAACTTGCATAAGGGACCATCTTAGCGTCGCATTTGGGTGGTACTGTATAGAGAATTCTCCGAAATCATAAAAGCAGAGAGTGGCCACAACAATTGGAAGGAGACAGAGCACATTTCAACAGCTCTACTTGAAGACGGAAAGGGTTTTGTCAAATGTTCGTACTTGCAAAACGTCCACATTATATCCAGGGTTAGATGTTTATACTTTTACTTTTTTTTTTCTATTGTATCACCGAACAGCTTTTCGGCACTCCCCTCAGAGCACTGTATAGTCACTGGGCTTTCAGGCAGAAATCAAAACTGTTCCTTCTTAACACAAATCTAGTATTTTAATATTATCCTATACCCTATGATTACGTTATCAAGACCAGAACAGATGTTGGACTTAACATAGATAAAGCCATGGGAGGCTTTGGGATTGCCTATTACTGTTTTGCTCCAAATATAAAACCGCAGTCATTTTATTTGCGCATGTTACATTTGAACAGTTTGTTTCGTTTCCAACTCATACTGACTTGTGCAGTGAGCGTGCTTTCCAGCTGAGCTCACGGTCACGAAAATCCACAATTTCTGAAATTAGGATGATATATTTTCTCTTTCCAATTTGATTGTGATTAGTGATGGGCAGAATTGAATATAATGCATTCAAGAACATTTGAGAATCGATACTTACATTGAAAACCATATTCTCGAGTTCAACATAACCTTCAAAAATTCAATGTAGGCCTAATTTACGCGACACAAGATTTCCAGAAACTGACTATGAACAGTATTCAATATACTGTAATGGAAACCAAATTACAATGGAAGATTAAGAAAAGAAGGGATTTCACCATCATGTTGGGCGCTGTTTTATCTCATCATCATTTCTTCGCTCCAGCAAGCTGGGTGCGGTTGTGTACGAGCCCCCTCCAGTTTGTTCTATCCATCCACAGATGCTGCTCATATATGCGACACCAGTTCACATCTCTAATTTCAAGGTCCTTTATTATCTGTTTTTCCCAAACATCACGAGGTCTTCCTCTTGGTCTCTTCCCAGGAACATTGTGGTCAAAGTTGTATCTAATGTGCTTTATTTTATTAGATTATAGAATGAAAAACTATTTGTGATCAATTGTTGCTTGGCTTGGCGTTATTCGATTCTTCAAAAAGTTTGATCAAAGTTGCTGAACTGAAAGAAGTTTTCACGGGAAACTGACAAAGCATCCCTGGTAAAACTGAATATAAAGTATCAAGAGTTTTAACTTGCGTACCGGTAATTAATGTTGGAAGCCGGTCTCGCAGTCTAACTTGCCTGCCTCTCCCCCGGAGGGCCTGGGTTCAATTCCCCGGCCAGGTCAGGCATTTCTACCTGGATATAAGGGCTGGTTCCAGGTCCACTCAGCCTCTGTGATTACCTTTAATTCAGGAGCTGTCTAATGGTGAGATGGTGACCCCGGTCTAGAGAGCCAGAAATAACGGCCGAGTGAATTTGTCACAATGATCATGCGTCACCTTGTAATCTGCAGGCCTTCTGGCTGAACAGCAGTCGCTTAGCAGGCAAAGGCCCATTGGGGCTCTAGTTTGGTTTGGTGTAGGGGTGTTTGTAAGATTATAATTACACAGATTTCATTTCTGTGATGTTTAGCAAAATTGTTGGATGGTTTTCATTCATTCCTGGATTTTCCATTTTCCTGTGTTGTACTTTTTTTTTTTTTTTTTTTTTTTTTTTTTTTTTTTTTTTTTTTTTTTTGTGGTCCCTCCAAAAATGGAGACATGAGGTTCCACTGTATATCTCCATTAATTCAAAACAGCTAAAATAACACACAGAAGTTGTAACACACAATGTAAGGTGTACCTTGCATTTATCACAATGCTTAACACTAACAAACTCTACTTATAGTGAAAGAAAGCTAATACTGTTCAATTTATGCATCCTTCATAATACTCCCCTTGTGGGTGGGGGCAGTAGAAAACAACCACAGTAGCCATGCTTGTCGTAAGAGACAACTAGAAGGGAAAAAACACCCACAGTAGCCCTGCCTT
Organism: Anabrus simplex; assembly: GCF_040414725.1. Lineage (NCBI taxonomy): Eukaryota > Metazoa > Arthropoda > Insecta > Orthoptera > Tettigoniidae > Anabrus > Anabrus simplex. The sequence goes on along the minus strand of NC_090268.1, from coordinate 354,750,845 downwards.
TCGTAAGAGGTGACTAATAGAGGCCCAACTTGGGAGTGTGGGTTGGCAACCATAGGACCCTTTAGCCAAGTACTAGCATTGCTTCCACTTACTTGTGCCAGGCTCCTCACTTTCATCTGTCCTTCCCGATCACCTTTGGTCAACTCTTACTCTTTTCCTACCCCGACGCTATTACGTTCCGAGGGTTAGGGAGTCTTTAATTTTAATGCCCTTCATGGCCTTTGTATTTCTTTGGCCGACACCTTCATTTCTGAAGTGTCGAATCCCTTCCATTTTTTTCTCTCTGATTATAGGCAATGGTTGCCTAGTTGTACTTCCTCTTAAAACATTAAACACCACCACCTCACCATCATTCATAATAATCTCATTCTGCCTCAATGCAACTTGAAACAACAATCGCTACTCAGCGCTTTATTATATTGTTTCTATAATATCAAGATATCAACCAAGGCTAGCACACAATATTTCTTTTTAATTAGAATATAATAAGATTGCTCCTCATGCATATTTGAAAAGGATAATGGACTACTAGTACTGCCATGAAAGCAGACTATTCAGCTAAACTATTGAACTATTCCAGAAAATTAACCTTAATTGCATAACATGAAAGTGAATTTGTAGTATCTACTACTAAGACTATAATATATAAATATCAGCCAAACTTACCGGCTTGAGATCACAGTGAATGATGTTCTCCTTATGCAGCAGTCTAAGACAATGCACCAGAGAATTAGCAAAGCGTCGGATGAGGCTCAGACTGAAACCCTGATAATTGTTCTTCTTGATGAGTTCATACAAATTCAGACTGTGGAACAAAGAGTAACCATTTCAAAAACAAATTTAAATGCAGAACAGGTAGGTGAACCAGGGAAAAATGAAAATGTTTGAATTCCAGGGCAAAGTAATCCTGCGCCATGCACTGGACACAAACTCTTCATTCTTCTTGGAAGACAAAAGCTACATATATATTTATTTAAGTAAAATTTACGATTCCACCTATTCAATACAATATACTTTTACAATGCATTTTTTTTACATTACAGTTTGGTACCAGTTTCGACCCTGTTCAGGGTGATCATCAGCCATAAACATTCAATTATACAATTCAGCGAAAGGTCCTAAAACAATACATTTTTTAACATGACAATTTAGTTGCTTTTGAGGAAATGTATTGCTTTAGGATCTTTCAACTGAATTGTATAATTGAATGTTTTTTTTACAACTTGTTTTACTTTGCACCGACACAGATAGGTCTTATGGCAACGATGGGACAGGAAAGGGCTAGGAGTGGGAATGAAGTGGCCATGGCCTTAATTAGGATACAGCCGCAGCATTTGCCTGGTGTGAACATGGGAAACCATGGAAAACCATCTTCAAGGCTGCCGACAGTGGGGTTCGAACCCACTATCTCCCGAATACTGGATACTGGCCGCACTTAAGCGACTGCAGCTATCGAGCTCGGAAATTGAATGTTTATGGCTGATGATGACCCCGAACAGGGTCGAAACTGGTACTAAATAAATATTAAACTGTAATGTAAAAAACTGCATTGTATATTGTATTGAATAGGAGGAATCATAAATTTTACTTACATAAATCCTATATATGTAATCTCAGTTCAATACAGACCAATCGAAATGAAGTTTCCATCCCTTAAAGACAAGAAGCTAGGAATGAGAATAGGGACACACAAAAAGGATTGCACAATGACAGTTTAATGTGAGCAGAAGAACCAACAGAAAGAAAAGACAAGGACAAACTGCACATTTTCACAAACTGCCATCGTTATAGATAAAATGTCTCCTCATAATCTATAAAGTATCACAATTTCATAAGAATTTTTAAAAGCAAAAATATGTACAAAAAATTACTTTCAAAGGCAATTCTGAATAAAAGATAGGTTATCCTTTCTCTAAAAACAAGTTCATGACTTTGTATGCACATTTTCCCCAATCAATAAGAAATGGAATGAAAATATGCAAAACTGTATATGAATACCAATATTTATTTGATCAGAAGATAATCACCAAAACAATGAAAAATTTTCCAGTCAAATTTGATCAGAAGATAATCACTACAAGATTTGGGTTTCTTTTTGTCTCTATTGCCATTAATGAAAACTAGTATGTAACGTCTGCTATAATATGCTACACTTTAAGCAATAAATAATTTTATTCATGCTGAGTGAATTGGCATTTTAGAGAAAGGTCTAAATTTTTAACTCTCAAAAATCTATGTTATTACTCGTTCTATTGAAAAATACTACATAACAAAAGTTATATAGGATAACTTTCCGATTATTTATGTCAACGCCGAGCCGCAAGAAAATGGATCAACAGACTTTCATTAAAACTAGTGTGTAAAATCAGAAAATAAGGCACTGCAGTCTATGCTATAAATAATTTTATTCATGCCGGGTGATATGGTAGATTAGGCGAAGGCCTAAAATGTAATTCTCAAATAACTAAGTTATTAGCGGTCCTATCCATAAATACTACATAATAAAAGTTATGGAGAATACAATTTTTGATCATTTGTGCCTTACATAGTTTTACCTTAATATGTATGATAACAGCATTCATAAACGCCGAGCATCGCTAACAGGGAAATATTGTTCAATCGTTTTAACTGGCTATGTTGGTGGTTTCTGTTGTGATTGTTTTAAGGTGAAAAACCACGTGATCATTAGTCCATAATCAACATGGAAAATTGTGAAGATGATTATCCAAATGAGAAAAAATCGTAATGAGACAAGAGGGAGACATGAAAGGGGGAAGGACTCACTTAGCAGTAGATGCCCTAACATCACAGAGTGGGAAGGAAATTAAATGTGAAGGCCTACAATATTGAAAGCCCATAAAATTGTTCCACAGTGACATTCCATTGACTATTGTTTGTCATAAAAATATTCTCAATGTTGGAAGGAAAAGTTCTGGGGAATAAGGGAAGGAGAAGACCAAGGAAGAAGTATCTGAATTCCATGATGGACAGACTGAATTTCAAGAAATATACCGACTTGAAACACTCAACAAAGAAGAGACAAATGTGGTTGCAGTGACAAGACCTCTCCTATAGGATATGAATGAATGAATGAATTCAATTACTACTGTTTGTTATGATGTGCTTTGTCTCTTCTGCTGCCACTTATCTCCAGTAGATGGAATTACTGCTGCATCCCGAGCAGAACAACCTGCGTGAATATTGGCAGGAAGAATTCATCTGATTCATACATGTTCTGTAAACTTCTGTTACATGACACACTGGTTCATCATAGTATTCCAGGTACTCAATCCCTGCTCTGAGGTGCTGACAGAAATGAGGAGTGTGCACACTTAACGGAAAATGGCAGGGCAGTGTTTACAGCTGTTTGTGACCGGGTCATTCCAGTTCTGGAATTTGGGAGTGTTAGAATGACAGCATAGTGCTGTTCATAAAAAGTGAGAAGCTGTGCCATTTTCCATTTGATCAAGAATTTCATATGATAGCATTGCTTTTAACTGCAACATTCCAGTCTGTTAATATTGTATTCTGACAAGAATACGGATGACAATGTAATGACCTACATGGAGTTCAGTTTAATATTTGTCTGTGTCTATTACGAAAAAATGGGTGGGTGGATTTTAATGAAACTTGGTATTTCAGCTTAGAATAAGGTCAGGTAGGATCTTTGCTATAAGTTGTCCTAACAATTTCAGCAGGAGGTGCTTCAGAAGGGACCTAAAACATAAAATCTGATGTATCTCTATTATGGTTGGTTTTATACACAAATAGGTCATGGCAAATTTTTGTTTATAGGCAATATTGTGCTTCCAATACAATAAAAGAATAAGGGAAATGTCAGTGGCAATCATGTGAAAGTTTAAGTCCAAGTGCCAGTAATTAGCTCTATAGCCTGTAAAGAGAGTTGCTACGGAAATCGTTCCAGTGACATTTTAAAGGCTTTGTGCATCTGTCAGTACATTTTTAATATTAACCTGATACTAGGCACTGTTTTGTACCAAAAGGAAGAGATCAAATCAAGATCAGAAAGAAAAAACTGTGAAGTGCCACAGAGAGCAAGGATGCTAGCACGTAAAGACAAGTCGCTAACAGGGAGAGGTATGCCTGCATATGTGCCTCAAAAACTGGGGAACAGTATGAAGGGTGGACAAAAGTGTCATCATGCTCTATAGTGATTCTCCCATCAACTTCAGGCAAGTTACTACAGCTAGTCCATTGTAAACTACTTACCTCATCAACTCAAAACTGATGCACAGATGATTTCGGAAATAGAAATACTCTAACATGTGGATTACATTATGGCTTCCATCCTTATCCTTTTTACGGAGATGGTCCAAGATGCGTACTTCAATGAGAGCTTGATGATGAAATCTTTTCTTGTTCCTATGCGGTGTCAGAAAGAAATTCATGTAGCACATACACCAGACAGCACACAAATACATACATTATTTAACACTCATGTTACAAATTATTATTATTATTATTATTATTATTATTAAATATCCAAAGCAGTTTGGAACCCTACTTTACATAGTATACTAAGGTTATAGTTAAAATGCATATTCAATTTTACGATGAAAATGAAAGCTATGCATTTCACTCCTGTAATGCGTCTAGCGCAGCAGCATTCTCACATCTAGCATCCAACTATAACCATGTACCTAATCGGCAGAAAATGAAGTGGATGAAGTTAATAATAATAATAATAATAATAATAATAATAATAATAATAATAATAATAAGCATGGCTTCTTAAACAAATGATACAGGGGTTTTGATCATTCATTGCAATAATTTAAATGAGAGTTCAAGTCATGCCGCCTTCTTTCAAGTGCAACACATTCAAACAGTAGGTGGTCCACTGTTTGTGAGGATCTACGTAGACACACATGTAGCCATCAGGACAATTGTTACAAATTAAGGAAGAGATAAAATTAAGTGTAGGCCCTACATCTACTGTGCAGATAATTTTCAAGGTATGTAAATTATGAACAGTAATTAATTAAGGCCTAAACTCCACACAAGTCGCTCTGTATTTCATCTAGATCCGACACTTGCTCAACACTGGCTAAACCCATATTAAGTTTATGAATCATCATTAATTCTAAAGATTCTTCAATGCTAATGTCATTATGTAGTGTAGGATTAACAATATAAAAGAATGACTTTACTACAGTTAATATAAACATGCTGTGCAGATAAAGGGTTGAACTCCACATGTGGCTAATGATTTGTTTTCATTATTCTTTAAATTACAAGAATGGAGAATAGTAATATGAGCCAACTTTATTGGAATTCACAGTTCTTTCCGTTTGATAATGTCTAGGGAAAGGTTAGAATGCAAACGTGTTTAACCCTCAGCACTCATGTGGCGGGCCATGCCCAACAACGAGAATATCCCGCATAGATACTATGCCGGACAATGCCTGACATGATATTCTTCTCTATGTAACTCCGTTTTCGGGTTACGGACGCATGAATTACAGGTACAGTAAGCTACTGCCATCCTTCCACGATAATTTGAAGCCATGTATAGCTATAATCTCTTTGAAATCTGGCTTTATGCACATTCTTTGTAGACCATGTGAGTTTGTAAACAGACGTTGTTTAGCAACATGGCATCGTTCGAGCACAATGAGAAGGAAATATCCAGACTTATAGGTGAAAGTGACGTTGATTTCAGCGATAGTGAGAGTGATTTTCAATTAAGTGGGGAGGAAGATATTGCGGAACGAGATTGTGTTGGTGAGTTGAGTGATGAAGATCCTGATAATGAGAAAATTATGCTAAATGGCAGTGCTGGTACCTCTACTGATGGCTGGAGGAAATACCGTGACACTGACTTGGACTTCAGGTGCGTCACGTTATAAGCCACCGCAGGGAACTAAACCTAAGAGTGAACTTGACTTTTTCCAGTTTTTCATGACTGAGGAGTTATTGTCGGAAACTGCGCGAGACAAACTGGTATACTAGTGTAAACATTCAAATCGTTACGCCCCTCAGACGTGAGTCTATTAGGAGGTCATGGATAGAATTTACTCTTCCTAAATTCAAAGCATTTTTAGGCATAATCCTAAATATGGCAATGAACAGTAAGCCTGAGTTACGACATGAAACTGTGTTTTTCAGCAAACTTGTAGAAAAAAGCCTGGATTACATCTCGGCGAGTGCTTTGAGAAGTTCCACACAATGTACTATTACAGACAAAAAGTGACTGTCTGAGATAATTTCAGGCTTGAAAATGCTTAAAATTGCACCTGAATACAGTATTGTACTTGTATTATATTTATTTTGTGTTTGCCTTAGTTGATTTTTATAAATATGCTGTTAATATGTTTGTGCTGTCTCTTACCCCTCTGCAAGCAGATTCTTAAATGGAGCTGGAGAGGCAGGAGTGTTCATAAAAGAAGGAGGGCTAAGGACTAAACCAGGCGCAACTATCTTTTACCCACACAACAGTTCCTACACTGAGATTTGCATAAATATTAGCAATCTGAACTATCGGAACCCCTAAAATTGATGCAACTCGCCGGCATAACTGTAGAGCGGCTAGATGATACTTGTGCCTTGTTCAAATAAGTTTGCATTTTAACCTGTTAGTACCTAAAAATACTTTCCCTAATAATGACCATATAAGCCAACTTTGTTGAATTCTGATTTCTTTCGTTTTAATAATGACCCCTGAAGAAAATCGAGCAAGAGCTACGAGTGATGTGGCTGCGAGTATTACACGAAACTCCACAGCTATCCCCCTTGTTTACAAAAGTTTCTGTGCATTTCTAAGTGCATACAAAGTAACACAGGAACAACATCCAGAGAACGATAACAGTGACATCAACATGACCGACCACAAATAAGTGACATAATTTGATTTATCGTACTGTAACAGACGAGGATGGAGAAAACCTGTGTTGTAGCTTCCTAATTTGTTTATTTAGAGATATTTAGTCCTTGAAAATATTAAAAAAGAATAAATGATTCAGTTCGTATTCTGAATAAATATTTTTATCTAATAATGTGCATACGATTTATATGGTTTTTGTTGAGTTTCCTGTTCACATGTATTGTTTGTTTGTTTTTCTCTCAAATTTTCCATTTGTATTCAGAACACATACAGCAAGTGAGTTTGCAAAGACATTTTTACTGAAAATGAAAATTCACTAATTACAACTGTTATGGGTACTTGGTTATCATGCCACGTGGAAAAGTTTTCAGATAACACACCATGGTAATAGGAGAAGAAAAAATTTGTAAGACTAAGGTAGAGCAGAATAACAAAACGGCAACAGAGGGAAAACAAAGTTTCTTGTGTTCTCAAATTTGGACACACACAAAGTTAGTAATTGGGAAAGAGGGAGTAACAGGGACACGACTCCCTTAATCCCTGTTTGTACGATTAAGTAGGGTTGGGAACAACATAATAATATCAGAGCCAGGTCTAATTACATATTTTGCTAGTTTCTGTTAAACTTAAATTCTATGCAAATACCGGTATACACGTGTATCATTGTATCGCTAATATAAAATGTATTGAATCAAAAGCAAATTCTGTAGTTAACATTTTGAGATGCAGCATTTTCTTTCAACAGATCGATGTAAAAATGCTTTAGAACCCTGAAACTTCCTCTCCACACTAAGTTTCCATTAGCACATTCAACCTAAATGCACTATTGGGTAAAACTCAGCACTTACTATCTTTTACGGTTTTTTTAGAATAGGTGTCAGAACTGTCCTACAAACATGACACTGGCATTTTTGAGCCCCTTCAAATACCACCACACTGAGCCAGGATCATACCTTCCAATTGGGGCTCAGAAGCCCAGCATTTCTACCATCTGACCTGTTCAGCCTGGCTACAACAAAAATGCAGCAGAAATTTTACTCAGTTACTTACCTAATGATCTTAATTGCTATATGTTGGTTAGTCTTATGATCCAATGCCCGGATAACTTGCCCAAAGCTGCCCTTGCCAATCACCTCCAAAATCTCATACCTGTAAGATATGTGATCGTGGAGAACCTGCAAGAGAAATCATAAATGTTCTTGTGAATCAGCAGTTTACATGCAATGAATTTCAATGAGATAGCAATCACATTAAATTATACAGTTCCTTTCCCACTGCATAAAATGTACTGTGTAAAGACAAAACAGAAACCTATAAAATGTGGAGCCAATAAAAAGTTCTAAACGCTTTAATCATACCTTCCTTATAGACTGTTATGCCTTTCAGCATTCAGTCTGCAAGTCTCTATGAATTTACTAAATGCCACTACAATCCTCTATTTATAACTAGAGCTGTGGGTATTACTCCAGTCCAGTCAACAACATATTTCTAATGTTATAAGTGAAAATTAATGAAATCTTACTTGGAGTGTGTCTCAGAAAAGGGATGTGTTAATTTCAATGTCTAGGAACCCACCATCCCGCCCCAAGAAGTATATTTACTTTAAAACCTAATGAAGAATATTACACACCATTTTCATTTTTGACGTAGCTACTTGCATTCCTATTGGCCAATGTAAAGGGCACATGATCTCGTTCCCGTCAATAATGTTAATCATAATCCATTACCAACCCCAGCACAATAAAAGCGCAAAGAAATGTAACAGGCCTAGGCCTGCTTTGCGGCTTCTAACCTGGGGGCTTACGCCCCCAAACCCCTTTTGCTTGTCCCTATATCACAGGTCTTGTCCATATCCTATCCTAACCGTCCGCGTGGCAAGAACCACTCCAGACCAATGGTCTTGTCCAGATCCTATCCTAACGTCTGCACACCAAGACACTCAATCATGAGTTCCTAAGTACAGAAGTTGGCAGCACTGAGCACCACTTGACAACATCCTTCCTGAGAAGGCCATGAGCATGTAAACAAACTACAGTCATTACAAGTGTGTGAAAGTCTTGTCAACCGAACTGGAGTAATGATGTACTGTGGCCTTGTTTAGTTCTATACCTCTTAACTTTGAATTGTCTAACCACTGTCATCTTGGTCTCCCTCTACACCTCTTACCCTCCATAACAGAGTCCATTATTCTTCTGGGTAACCTATCCTCCTCCATTTGTCTCACATGACCCACCTCCAAAGCTGGTTTATGCGTAAAGCTTCATCCATCGAGTTCATTCCTAGCTTAGCCTTTATCTCCTCCTCATTCCGAATACCCTCATGCCACTGTTTCCACCTACTTGTACCAGCAATCATTCTCACTACTTTCATGTCTGTTACTTCCAACTTATGAATGAGATATCCTGAGCCCACCCAGCTTTCACTCCCGTACAGCAAATTTGGTCTGAAAACAGACCGATGTAAAGATAGTTTCATCCGGAAGCTGACTTCCTTCTTACAGAATACTCTTGATCGCAACTGCAAGCTAACTGCATTAGCTTTACTCCACCTTGATTCAATATCACTTACAATACTACCACCCTGGGAGAACACATCCTAAATACTTGAAATTATCTACCTGTTCCAGCTTAGTATACCCAATCCGACATTCAATTCCCTTGAATTTCTTACCTACTGACAGCAATGATAGGATAGTGCTAATGGGCGATTTCAATGCGAGTTGGAAATAGAACTGAAGGATACGAAAGGGTGATTGGTAAATGTGGGGAAGATATGGAAGCTAATAGGAATGGGAAGCGTTTGCTGGACACCTGTGCTAGTATGGGTTTAGCAGTTATGAATACATTCTTCAAGCAGATCCATAACAGACTATATGTTAACCGACTTTGAACAAGCTATTCAACTTTACCTTATTGTAGCTGCCATTATCATCATCATAGCCTCCATTCTGTGATCCAACTTCATCTCCATGGATCTTACAGGCATCTAACCCAAGGTACCAGATCTCAGGATAGTTTTCAACTTCAGTTCTTTCATACTCAGTCAGTCTGTTGCTATAGTACTTCAGAGCTTCTGCAATACCAAACAAAAATATAAGTGTGTCATTCAAGATTCATCAACACAGGAAATGCAGTTACCGTACTTACTTTCACTTAATTACTCACCTCATAAAATCAAAATTTAGGTAATACCATACATAATCTAAATTATACATTTTAAGAGAGCCTATACCCTCTTCTTCCACAGCATCATGGAAATGACATGGAATATGATTATATTTGTGTACTGCACTGTTGTATCATAAATATAGGCCTAATGACATAATTGTATAATTTAACACAGGAGTGTTTTCTTAGATAACCTCCGAAATCCGTCAAAAGTAGTTAGTGGGACGTTAAAACAATAACATTACATTATTATTACTAGCTGATGTACCTGTGCTTCGCTAAGGAATTCTACATTGTACACAGAATTCTAGGTTAGGTAGTGTACACGTTGTGAGCAAGATTGTATTAAATTGCATAGCTCTTAACGTTACCCTAGAAACGCGACGGGAAGTAACCAAACGCATTTCTCATATGAAGACTGGGTTAGGAAATTTTCAGTGTAATGGTAGGCCTGCTTGCCTACCATCAGTCACAATTAGGTTGGGGATTTTTCATTATAATGGCAGACACTCGCTCTCCACTGCCTTTTTGCATCCTCAGAAAGTCTTAGTGGTTTTTCCATCTGAAATGGACATACATTACAATGACGTCAGTAGGAATGGCGCGATTAAAATCAATGCTTTCATAGTAAATACTCGATCAAATGAAAAACCACACATTTTCTCACTTTTAACGAGCAGTACCGCGCTGCCGATTTAACAGTCCAAAGTTCCAGAGCTGGAATGACCAAGCCGCAGACAGTCGTGATCCGTGAACACTCTTCGTCTTTTTCCGGCGGGGGCGGGGATCGAATAGTGGCGAGTCCCAGGAATACCCGATGAGTCGGAAAATCTCAATTCACTACAATGGCGGCGGAAATATATATCTGACTTGGAGGCAAATTTTTCCTCCAATCCAGAGGAGAACCCCCCCCCCCCTCCTGCACTGCTAATTTGGAATAAAACGAATGTAGAATTTAATAAAAGTGAAGGGGAAGAAGAAGTTTTTCTTAAGAAGCGGCTCTTTTCAGGGTTGAATTTTGAGTTACCGGTACGCAGCAGCAGTATCAGAAAATGTATGAATCAGAGGAATGGCATGCTAAAGAAGACAGTTTTCTAACTGCCAGCAATTTCCCGCGAATATTCAGTCAGGCTGGTTATACTCGGTACGCAGCTGTAATCCCATCAATCGGAGTTGAGTGGCAGCATAAGAGACAAAGAACATCAAACAATGGTCAATGTTATTGTTGATCAATGTTATGCGCTTTCGATACCGTAGGCCTTCACATTTAGTTTTCTTCAGACTCTCAAATACCACTCTTATCATAGTCGGTACGGTAAAATTGAATAAAACATAAATGATCGGAAATTGTATTCTCTATAACTTTTGTTATGTAGTACTTTTCGATAGGTCCAATAACATAAGTATCGGTACCGGTATTTAAAAATTACAGTTTAGGGCCTTCCCCTAAACTTCAATTTCATCCAGGGTGAATAAAATTGTTTATAGCTTAGACTGTAGTTTCTTATTCCCCGACTCTATGTACCGATTTACATTAAATCCTGTTAACCCATTTTCTCGTGGCTTGGCTTTGATATGGACTTATCAACAAAAATTCAAATTCATGAATATCTGTTAATCATAGCCGGTACGGTAAAAGTGTATAAAACATAAATAATAGGAAATTTAATTCTATATATAACTTTAGTTATGCAGTATTTATCGATAGGACCACTAATAATATAAATATTTGAGAATTACATTTTAGACCTTCCCCTAAACTACCATTTCACTCAGCGTGAATAAAATTATTTATAGCCTAGACTGTAGTGGCTCATCCCCCGACTTTACATACCGATTTTCATTAAATTCTCTTCAGCCGTTTTCTCGTGATGCATGTACATACAAATAGACAGACAGAAATTACGGAAAAAAGTAAAAAAAGTGCATTTCATTGTTACTGTGGACATGACCATTTCTTTTTAAATTCTGAGCAATGTACAGAAAAACTCTTATTTTATAATTATATATTATTATTATTATTATTATTATTATTATTGTCTTTGATAACAAAGTAATTTTACGACGCATGCCCCTCGAAGCAATTCACGCCACAGGACGAAAAGAATATTGATTTGTATCACTCCAATATTTTAGAACTCTACTCAAATGACGCAGGCGGAATTGTCCTGAAATAGTTAAGCACCTTGCAAATATAAAGTGAAGATCAAGTCCAGCTCGTATACTACGTACGGTACGTACCTATAAACGACATACCGGTGTGTAAACTTCCAAATAACTGGATACGAAGAAGGATCTTTTTCTCTGCAAGTATGACCAGTGGTTTAGTTGGACCGGAACGGGCCGGAACGCCGACCGGAACGGGCCGGAACGCCGTTCCGGAAAATATTTTGCCGCTTTAGAATGACGTAACATTTTTACATTCAGTAAGAATATCTTACAATCTATACATAGCGCTGAAACGTCATGGGTGTACAATGAGATCCACGCCGAAAAGAGAAATAGGGTGCTGGTTGCAAGATCAAGCGGACTTATTTTCATAAGCAGCCTTGGACCCCCTGTGCATATATTTAACCCACAACCATATGTCAAGTCATGGCTACGAAAGGGGAAACGTTCAGCTGATGAAACAATTTGTCGGAAACATGAGGCCGCTGATTTTGACATCTAATACGAGTCCATTTGGAAATTGCTGAATTAATAAGATGAGTTCCTGTAAATATTTTGTTCCAACTACATCACTGAGTATGACCATTATCATTTAAGTACAGTATTACCAGCGCTTTGATCATTATTAAGACACGAGACTGCGAACTCCTCTTCGTGCCGAAAATTTGGAATATTCGGAGGAAATAAATGCTGTATATTTCGATTTCAGTATGTATTCCAGGTATCAAAGGTCCTCGTTAAATCGAACTAACGTTTTGATGAGGACTATTAAAATAATTACTGTACATTTATGGTGATACTGACTGTTTTGGGACACCATAGTCCGTAGACGGTTCACCAATTCTCGTAGACTGAGAATGTCGGCTAGAGAATGGCGAAGGACCACGAAGAGCGGGAAGCTCCTGGCCTCGCAAACTCAATACCGTCGTTTTTACTAACTTAGAGACGTTTGTTTGCGAAGAAAGTAGCAATGCGAGTCTGAACTAGGGCCCTGCATCCGTCGCACATAATGCACATTTTTTTTTTTTTTTTTTTTTTTTTTTTTTTTTTTTTTTTTTTTTTTTTTTTGCTAATTGCTTTACGTCGCACCGAGACAGATAGGTCTTGTGGTGACGATGGGACAGGGAAGGGCTAGGAGTGGCAAGGAAGCGGCCGTGGCCTTAATTAAGGTACAGCCCCAGCATTTGCCTGGTGTGAAAATGGGAAACCACGGAAAACCATTTTCAGGGCTGCCGACAGTGGGGTTCGAACCTACTATCTCCCAAATACTGGACACTGGCCGCACTTAAGCGACTGCAGCTATCGAGCTCGGTAATGCACATATCAGTGCATTACTAAATCATATATTTTGTTACAATGTGTAAAGGTTTATTATTTATTAATTCATTTTTAATAACCGCATAACAATAAGAAATAGAAATAAAAACCTTGAACGAAAATCTGACGAATACACCAAGTCACTAAGCCTACTTCTTTCCTACCAGCACGAAAAGAAAATCAATGAGCACTAACACTGTTCTGAATGCAGTTTATTTATGTGGAATAAATTGGCGTTTTTTTACAAGTTGCTTTACGTCGCACCGACACAGATAGGTCTTATGCCGACGATGGGACAGGAAAAGGCTAGGAGTGGGAAGGAAGCGGACGTGGCGTTAATTAAGGTACAGTCCCAGCATTTGCCTGGTGTGAAAATGGGGAAACCACGTAAAACCATCTTCAGGGCTGCCGACGGGGTTCGAACCCACTGTCTTCCGAATAAAGGATACTGGCCGCACTTAAGCGACTGCAGCTACCGAGGTCCGTAATAAAATATCATTGAATACGCTAATAATTCTTAGGGACCCTTCTCCATCCATTTGTATAGTACAACTAATTACAAATGTTTTCATTCGGGCATTCTTCAAAAAATGAATCAATAAATTCATGTTAATTTAAAATATTATTTCAATACTGTTCCAGAAAACTAAATATGAGGCTGTATCTTCACGGTAACCCTCGTCCAGGGGCAGCTATGTTTTGAATTGTTACGTACGGCCTATACGATTTTATGTAGATTTTCATCTAAAATGCATTCCGGCTAAACTTGCTCTTCAGTGTAATAGAAACTCTTGAACATTCCTTTCTTGTTTAAATAGCTCCCTATTACCTGAAAAAATTCAAAATGTTAGTGCAGTGATTAATCTGTTTCCGAATTGGTATGGTGCTTATCTCACGAAAGTTTCCCGGCGAATCTGCAGTTTTAGGAACTATTATAATAATAGGCTATAAGTTGCAATGTATTTTTTAAATTAGTTTTCATTTTGTACTACCTTCAGCTTCCATTATGTTTACATCAGAATGGCAGCAAAATCTGGTAGCAGTCTCTTCATCGACCCTTATAACTCGAGGTGTGACTTCCATCTTTTTCCTTACAAACCTATATCAGTATATACAATCTCGTCAAATAAACAGTAGGCCTACACATTACCTTACCAATACATAAATTGCATATCACCGTTCATTTGTAATTCTTTTTTCAATTCACAAATATGTCGGTTCTTTTTAAGTAGGTAGACTAACAAGAATGCCCTGAAAGTCTAGGTCGCTAATACGCCTACATGCAAATTACTATATTGTAGTTACTACAGCAGTGGAAGAGACAGAGCATGTGGTTGCGCAGTTTGAATCACGTAGTTATCAGCATGGATTCGGAAGGTAGGGTTCGAACCCCGCTGCTGGCAGCCCTGAAGATGGTTTTCACACCATGCAAATTCCAGGGCTGAATCTTAATTAAGGCTCGCTTCCTCACCACTTCTAGCCCTTTCTTACCTCATCCTCACCATAAGACCTATCCTACCGGACAAGTGGCTACGTGGTTTACGTCACGTAGCTAAAAGCTTGTCTTCGGGAGATGATGGGTTCGAATCCCACTGTTGGTAGCCCTGAATAAGGTTTTCCGTCGTTTCCCATTCTCACACCAGGCAAATGCCGGGGCTGTACCTTAATAATTAGTGCCACAGTCGCTTCCTTTCCACTCCTGTCCATTTCCTATCTCATCGTCGCCATAACACCTATTTGTGTCGGTGGGACGTAAATTAAAATAATAATAATAATAATAATAATAATAATAATAATAATAATAACAACAATGGTATGCATGTTGAGTATTCAGCCAAAAGGCTGGTTTGGTCCTCAACAGCTCCACCATCATCTGCCATAGATGGCCTAGGCGTCACTGAAGAGGCGTACTAGGTAAATGACTAGTAGTTTCCCGTTGCTTTCCTCATTGACCCCCTGTGGGTGGGGGCGGTAGAATAACACCCACGGTATCCCCTGCCTGTCGTAAGAGGCGACTAAAAGGGGCCTCAGGGGCTCTTCCCCCTGTGGGTGGGGGTGGTAGAATAACACCCACGGTATCCCCTGCCTGTCGTAAGAGGCGACTAAAAGGGGCCCCAGGGGCTCTGAACTTTGGAGCGTGGGCTGGTGACCACGGGGCCCTCAGCTGAGTCCTGGCATTGCTTCCACTTACTTGTGCCAGGCTCCTCACTGTCATCTATCCTATCCTACCTCTCTTGGTCAACTCTTGTTCTTTTCCGACCCCGATGCTATTAGGTTTGCGAGGGCTAGGGAGTCTTTCATTTTCACGCCCTTCGTGGCCCTTGTCTTTCTTTGGCCGACATCTTCATTTTTCGAAGTGTCGGACCCCTTCCATATTTTCCCTCTGATTAGTGTTATATAGAGGATGGTTGCCTAGTTGTACTTCCTCTTAAAACAATAATCATCACCACCACCACCACTTTCCTCATTGAGCCAGAAGTTGCTGTTACATATCAGTCTGCCAAGCCCACTGAAATGCATGCACCAACCGACCTTATGAGCGACATTTTCACACCATTTGTAACATGGACTGGCTGACTGAGGAATAATAATAATAATAATAATAATAATAATAATAATAATAATAATAATAATAATAATAATAATAATAATAATAATGGAAGAGGAGTAAATATAGAAATATACAATCTCAAGTCTTACCTGCTGCAGATAGTGGCAAGCGGTGTCCGTGAGCATTCACTCGAGGTTGACTAGGACTGCTGTCCAACGCGTTATTGTTGTTGTTGCCACTGCTACTGTTGTTGTTGAGCACAGGAAAGCACGGCGAGACGGGGGTGGGCGCCGCAGTGGAACTAGCTCGCGAAGACTCTTGCTGCGACGGCTGTTGTTGATGGTGATGAAGGTTTAGTCGAGACACACTCTTCACATGCCCCGAACTGCTTAGCGCCGGCAGCTTCTGACCCTGTGGGGCATAACCGTAGTGATGCCGTGAGATGAGAGTCTTCACAGACATGATAGTTTTTGTTCAGAAATCGGTTATCACACACTGCATACAATCAGATAAATTAACAGTCTGAAACACTGGTATTAAAATAATGTCAGTACACTTAAGCATTTTCCATCACGCTCAAATACTGCATGTTTCAACGAACACGAGATAGAAAAAAGGTTTCGTTAGCCAAATTACACTGCAAGAACCGCGCCGATTAGTTAGCTCACTTGATTGTTCATGCACATACTGAAGAAGAAAAAATCTTGCATTAATTCACGAGGGCACACCTAGAAAAGAACCACAGAATTCACTGACTCGATCTCATTCTAGGAACTACGGCCGACCTTTCATCACCAACTCCACTGCACAATATGATCAACAAATCACACGGTCTAACAGTTTTTATTTACACGCCCCTCCTTCTCCCCTCCTCTTATTGACGAGTATTGAGGAAGATGATCAGAACTGCTATACCCATGTATTCGCCATATGCTATATCCACCTAAACAACAGACCTGGGAATTTCTCGGAATGACAGTATTCCTGTTTTGCTTTAATTTTTAAATCAGAAAGTGGCGAACCGTTACGAAACTGATCAGTAACAAACAATGGATATCTCTCAGCGGAGTAACACGCACAGTACGTTCGCTGCACTCGACCGCTTCTCAGCTACTGAGCACTGAGCAGAGCAGCAGTGTGTGGCGGGCGAGGGCCACTGGACTCCACACAGTCACTGCTGTTATTGTCTTATTACTCATTCGCTCTCAAGTGCACGGCAGGCGGTGGGGTCGGGTCCCGTTACCAGTTTCTTGGTTCCGTGAGTTAGAGCAATAGTAGGCGTGGGTGGATAAAACAGAGGGCTCTGAGCATTAGCGCACTAGAACATGTCAATGCTAACTACTGAACCAGGCCACGATTAGCACGTCTTCCCACAACTTCTACAGAACATTGCAGACGTTACGGTGAAAGTGACCTCACCTTTATAAAGGTGCTAATATTTTCTAGCAGTTTAGAATGCATTTCCTTTCGAACGGTGCTGAATAGAAATGAGCCGTTTTTACTTTTCTCGCTCTCTCGTTGGGTAGGCAAGTTTCACAGTGCGTTCCATTGCAGAATAATTCCACTAAAAATCATTGGGATTTTCATCCTAGTTCGTACGCTGAACTCTTCCCTTTGATCTCACCTTTACCACTGAGTACTGACACTATATTTGCGTCTGTATTGATGGTATTTTTAAACCTCTTTACTTAAAAGGACAAATTTAAAAAATATATATCCCTTTACTGACTGTGGAGGAGTGGGAGGTAAAGGCACTATGTGAGAATGGGTGGTTAGCCCTATGGCCGGCCACCATTTGCCTCAGTAATTAACCTGACTTGGCTGGAAGCTAGTGAGTAGCGACATTGCTGCTGAGTTACCACGCCAGCTTTGTGGCTGATTATAATCACTTCATTTCTCCTTCACAGAATGGTTTCCTACAAAGTGTTGTGGATCAAAA
This sequence comes from Anabrus simplex, assembly GCF_040414725.1. Taxonomy (NCBI): domain Eukaryota; kingdom Metazoa; phylum Arthropoda; class Insecta; order Orthoptera; family Tettigoniidae; genus Anabrus; species Anabrus simplex. Next base: position 354,732,858 of record NC_090268.1, on the reverse strand, counting down.
TCACAATATAATGCAATAAAATAGGTACTGTAATGACTTTGGTACAGTCTCAACAGTTGCCTGGTGTGAAAATGAGAATCCACGGAAAACCACTCTTTAGGTCTGCCGACATACTGAGACATATTTCTGACAATGAAGCACCTAACTGATGGCTGCAACATACACAGACTTCCGAAGGCAAACCACGGCTTCACGATTCAAACTGCGTCAGCCACGTTGCTCGATATATTTTCATGAAATGAAATGGTGTATGGCTTTTACTGCCGGGAGTGTCCGAGGACAAGTTCGGCTCGCCAGATGCAGTCTTTTGATTTGACACCCATAGGCAACCTGCACGTCGTGATGAGGATGAAATGATGATGAATACGACACATACACCCAGCACCCGTGCCAGCGTAATTAACCAATTATGGTTAAAATTTCCGACCCTGCCGGGAATAGAACCCGGGGGCCCTGTGACCATAGGCCTGCACGCTAACCATTTAGCCGTGGAGTCGGACATTATATATATTTTCATAAATTAACACAACGCATAAACCGAATGAATGGCACTCGAGGCATGAAGCACGTAATCCAAGATCGCAGCTGCTTTTTATATTTTGAAAAGATCTCAAGACAGAGTAAAATGATATGAAGGATGTCAAGATATCCATTAATTTACGTATTGGAAATAATATTCCATTAGAAATAGTCTGTCCCAATAAGTGCATGGAACGAGGGTGGAGGAGGCCAGTCATAACTCATTCAGGGTAACACAGAAGGATGCTAAGGACTGGGGTCGACCTAGTAAACTCCTGTTTTTTAGTCTTCTCACAGAGCGTGTTTTCTAGCATGCCCAACTGGCAAATACAAATACGGAGGTCTAATTTTAAAACATTGTCAGTATCTAGTTTGTAGTTTACAACCGGGAAAACACATTATTCTTTTGAACGACTTGAAATTGGGAGAAACAATTGGAATAGAGGACAACGGGTATTCCTTGCCCTAATGTCAACTTATCCGCTGATGACGCCACGGATAAGCACCGGAGCGCTAAGTGCTGTTCTCTTTTCTGGGTCGTCTGACAATGGCTTTTAGTTCTATGTTGAGGAACTTCCGGAACAGGCTCTTAGAAATACTGCCATTACTTAGGATGATTTGGTCGTAGGTGTGAATGGGTTCGTGATTCATCTCCTCCGTGCTATGATATGACAAGGCAACTTTACGACAAAAGTGTAAAAGTCTGAGATTTCTAATCCGAGTCAATGTGTTCTGATATTTTGGAAATAGAAAGTTACGTCCCCAAGGTACAGCTTCTACGTTACACTATAAGGTCACTTGCTTTAAGAAAAGACACCTTCTCCAACACTGCTAAGATTTCCCTCATATTCGAGATCTGAATGATATTCTGCAATATACTGAAGACAAGGTTAAAGGTAGGAACAAGCAGGCGATGCATGGACATTTTCTTTTAGATAACATACCGTTCCCTCTTTGACTCATAAGGCGGTGAGACCGTTAAAAATAAATTGTAAGAACCCTGTATTGCGGAAGTGTACTAACAGGATAAGGATAGAGTGGAGGAAACCGTTAAAGTAGATTAAAGGACTGGTATTTTACGGAAGGAAAATGTGCCTTCATGATAAGGAGTGAGATTGTGTATTGTTTGGCCTACAGCCAATTATGTCACCCCAGTGATGAAGGAGTAGGGCCCCTGTCTCTTGCCTGAACGTGTCGGGTTCAGTTCCCGCCCTGTCCAAGAATTACATCCCTGGATTGATGGCTGAAACAGCCTCATGAGTTCAGCTAAGGACTTGTCTAATAGACACAGTGGACCTGGTATTTTCAAAATCACCAGTCTAAAGTGGCTAATGTAGTTCTAATTTGTTAAAGGTGATAAAAACACATGAACCGCCATGTCTTGTCCGTACGTATAAGAAGTCTAGTATGAAGTTTGGTGACGATTAGGCAATATTGTAGTTCGAACTGCCGATTTGAGTTTTCAGTTTCCCAGCTAAGGAACATCAAAAATATCGAAAGTGACACGTAGTTCTATATGGTTATTTTGCTATTGGTTTTACGTGCCGGCTCCGCGGTAGCGAGCCTGTCTCTTATCGGAAGGCTCCAGATTCGATTCCCAACCAAGTCAGGGACTTTTACCTGGATATGAGGCCTGGTTCGAGATCCACTCAGTATACGTGAGGGCAATTGAAAACCTATCTGACGGTGAAAGAGCGACTCCACTGTAGAAAGCCAACAATAACGGCCAAAATGACTAGTCGCCCTGACCACGCAACAGCTCGTAATCTACAGGCGTTTGGGCTGACCAATGTAGAAGCCGCTTGGTAAGCCAAGGCCCGCCAGGCCATCGCCATTGCAGTGCCATTGGGGTGTGGGGTATTAGTTTTACGTCGCACAGGCTCAGACAAGTCTTATAGTGAAGGCGGGATAGGACAGTACTAGGATTAGGAAGAAAGTGACCTTGGCCCCCAGCATTTGCCTGGTGTGAAAATGAGAAACCACGGAAAACCATCCTCAGGACTGCCGACAGTGGAGTTCGAATCCACCATTCCCGAATGCAAGCTTACAGCTGCGTGGCTCGAACCAATTATTATTATTATTATTATTATTATTATTATTATTATTATTATTATTATTATTATTATTATTATTTACGATGAGGCCTGCTAGGGACCACATGTCAATTTCAGTTCTTCCTTCCTTGTTGCTTCCTCTTCCGTTCTTTCCAGTATTCCTTCATCATTGCACTATGCTTTATTCCTCTCTCATCAGACCACTGTCCGGCTCCATGGCTAAATGGTTAGCGTGCTGGCCTTTGGTCAGAGGGGTCCCGGGTTCGATTCCCGGCAGGGGGGGGGGAATTTTAACCACCATTGGTCAATTTCGCTGGCACGGGGGTTGAGTGTATGTGTCGACTTCATCATCATTTCATCCTTATCACGACGCGCAGGTCGCCTACAGGAGTCAAATAAAGAATTGCACCTGGCGAGCCGAACATGTCCTCGGACACTCCCGGCACTAAAAGCCATACGCCATTTCATTTCATCAGACCACTTTGAACCGAGTTTCCTTACAATTCTTTCTTAGAATCCTTCCATTCTTAAAATTTCCTTTTTTTAAATCTCTCTTTGTATAGTTACCTCTTCTCTTATTTTATTAACCGTCAACTTTGCAAAACTACAAAAGCCACCGAATAGAGAAAGTTTATTTCTTCTCCTTTTCCTTCTTCCTCCATGAATGTCAAACAGGAGCGTGATAGATTAGTAACATCATCAATGATTTCTCACCAAGATGGCTATAGTTCAAATCTCGGCCAAGCACGAGCGACTTTTTTAAATGCAATGTCACAACCGTGTGGTTAGACTTCCGCATAAATTTGTAGACCTCATGTCTGATTATCACAAGATTAATTGGTAGTCAAGTAAAACTGCAAGATTCCGTAATTTCTGCATCAAACATACTGCGGGAGGAAGCGATATCATTCAGAAAACTCTAGAAATCATGTCTTATGGTGACGGCGGGATAGGACAGGACTAAGACTGGGAAGAAAGTGACCTTGGCCCCCAGCATTTTCCTGGTGCGAAAATGAGAAACCACGGAAAACCATCCTCAGGACTGACGACAGTGGGGTTCGAATCCACCATTCCCGAATGCAAGCTTACAGCTACGTGACTCGAACCAATATTATTATTATTATTATTATTATTATTATTATTATTATTATTATTATTATTATTATTATTTACTATGAGGCCTGCTAGGGACAGTTTTTCGGTATCCCCTCTACCACGAGCTATAATATCACGTGGCTGAGGGGCACGCCGCCATCAGCTTGGGATAAAACTACTCATTCATGGGCATGTTGTGTAACGATATCTGCGTCAGAGTGTAGAAGACAAAAAGAAAGCAGGATGTCTTTCCTATGGATCTTACAGCAAATTGAATACCTTCTGATGACAATGTTTTATTAATATCCTATCAGAAGGGAAACTCGTAAACAAATGTATCTGACATCGGGTCGCTTAAGGATGACGTTATCCTGCAGGTGAGATTTTAATAATGTTTTTATTCCTTACGAGCCATTGTAATTTCCAGGCAACATGCTATCATTTTATTAATTTAAACTTTATTTAAAAATTTGTTCTTCTGTGGACCACTGCAACTTTGCAGTAACAGTATGGTTTTCAAGAAATGCACATACAGTATTTGTTTGTGCTTTGGTTCTCATTAACAATTAGAAGCTCCATTGCCCCAAAGTTTTCGTTTCTTAAAGAAAAACGTAGGTCATAGAGGGTTAAGTTTTCACATCGATGTTCATAAAAAATGAAAAAGAAAAAAAAAAAAGGAGCTAAAGTTACGTGAGAAGGTGACACAAGGTTCTACTCCTTGATAATACTGTACAATTTTATGCAGGGCTGTGTGTTCTTGATCATGACATACTCAACGAGATCGTTTTGTCAGTACATTATTCAAATTACTTTCTTCCACAAAAAACTTTCCATGCCAAACAAAGGATTCCATTATGTATATACGTGCGTTTATTCGAGTATCACGTAAAAACGACAGGTCATTTCTTTGATGAAACTCTGTATATATTTTACCTTAGATGCTGAGTTAACTGGCATTACGATATTCAGAGGGGAAGGCGGGTGGGGACTAAGGATGATTGAAATGGTTCCTTGCTATTTTGAAAACGGTCAGGTTAATTTAGAAAGGTGCTGAACAAAACCTGCTTTAAATTTAATTTTGAACATTTTATGTCATGACAACTTTATTGGTAGAGGCAATCCTGACAGAGATATTCACTAATTCAAATGTTTATTGCCCGATGGCTGACCTTGAAATACTGTTGTCATGGGGGTAGTGGTGGTTGTAACCGTACCGGTAACTGTCTTTTCAAGGTGCATAACTGCGTGATCATCCACCCCTTTTAATCACGAAGATAAGTACTAAAATTAGAAGAAACACGTGAAGGAACAAGCACTCGAAGAATGAACGAAAAAGGAATCACAAATGGGCCTGGGGGGATAGCTCTGTGGGTTGGGTGGTAGAATAACCTTCACGGTATCCCATACATGTCGTAAAAGGCGACTAAAAGGGGCTCCACGGGCTCTGAAGTTAAGAGCGTGTGTTGGCGACCGGTCCTTAGCTTCTACTTACCTGTGCCAGGCTCCTCACTTTCATCCATCTTATCCGATCTCCCTTGGTCAACTCTTGTTCTTTTCCGACCCCGGCGGTATCAGGTTTGCGAGACCTAGGGAGTCTTTCATTTTCACACCCTTCGTGGCCCTTATCTTTCTATGGCCGATACGTTAATTATTCGAAGTGCCGGACCCATTCCATTTTTCTCTCTGATTAGTGTTAATAGAGGATGCTTGCCCTCCTATACTTCCTCTTAAAACAATAATCACCACCTTGGGTGGTGGGGAGAAATTCCTGGGCATGGATGACCTAATGTCATTGAGCCGGAAGAAAACATGTGATGGTCTACAATGGCCGAAGCTCCCTAAAACTGATGAACTATAACATAACAGTGCCTGATTGAAATTAGTTGAGGTGTGCTCTGTCCTTTCTGCTGCCACACATCTCCACTAGAGGTCAGTACTGCTGTTGTACAAAAACAGCCTGTCGACGACCAGTGCAGTACAACAGCTACTATAGTAGAGTATATTATAATAAACAAAATGTAACTCAGCATAAAACCGCGATCAGTTACATCGCACTATCAATTTAAATCGATAAGCCTGATAATGTTACTGTTAATTGTGGACGAATTAACAAGTCTAACAGCTCATACCAAATTTATCAAGCTACAATGTGGACAGTTAAACAACGACAACGGAGACAAATTCCTGTTCACCATACAGTCCCTCTACCTACACAGTAAGTACAAGAAGGTAATAAGCTGAGCGAGATGGCCATGTGGTTAGGGTCGCATAACTGTGAACTTGCATTCGGGAGATGATGGGTTCCAATCATACCGTCGGCAGCCCGGAAGATGGTTTCTGTGGTTTCCCATTTTCACACCAGGCAAATACTGGGACTGTACCTTAGCCCTTTCCCTCCTTGCGTCGCCGAAACCTTCGATATATTAGTGCGACGTTAAATCACTAACAACAACAGTAATAAATGACCAATGATGTCAAAAAAACCTTTAAACGAATTACAGTAATAGCACCTGGTTACAATATGGTTAAAATATGATCGCTGATCAAATATTCAGGCCACTTCCGTGTCTTTGTGTCCCAAATCTAAACAAGAACTCTCAATATTGTCCTTTATGAGTAAGAAAGTACGATATGCTGTTATCTATCAACTGATAGTATACACCGACTTCTAAAGAACAGTTGGTTTTGTGACACGTGATACAAAATTGAACTAACTGGACTGTTTATTTCCAAATTGTCCGCTCTGTTTAATGCAAGCTGAAAATATTGTTCCTGGTTTTACGTCCCACTAACTAACTTTATTGGTTTCGGAGACGCCGAGGTGCCGCAATTTTACCCCGCAGAAGTTCTTTTACGTGTCTCTAAGTCTACAAACACGAGGCTAGCGTATCTGAACACCTTCAAATGCCATCAGACTGAGCCGGGATCGAACCCGCCAACTTGGGCACAGAGCAACTGAGCCCGTCTCCTAAGATTTACTCGGTGAGCTAGTCATAATCGTGAAACACTGTTTTTTGTACATAGTTAATTAGTTGGTGCAAATAAAACGCGTTCATCTCAATGAAAAGCTTTTCCACTATATGGTCGATAACAATGTTAAAGATCGATTCAACGCCATTCACGTAGTCTTGTTATAATCACCAGAATGTGGCTACTGCAGCCGAGAGCTGACTTTGTAGGGCACACCATCCGATGAGGGTGGATTGCGTCTGCTGTGAGAAACTAACGTATCAATGGAGTGGAGCATGAGAATTACAAGAGCATCTACAAACAGTGCGTTTACTTGCAGGGTTCAAATCGTACTGAAAATGCCATGTAAACGAGGACTCAGTCCGGATTGAGTATAAAGGTCGATACAATAAAATCTGTGATCGAATCGTACTCAGCTCGAGTCGAGTTCCATGTTTGTTCTGTCGAAAATAATTTTCATCGTCGAATCAGTGCTATTCAGTTTAATTTAAAATCGATAGCCGATTGAATTATAAACGACAAAGAAACATAAATATTTTATATAAGTTATCCATGTACTGTAAGTTACATATCAGTAAAACAGGTGTGTAGAGCGAGTCGTATAGTTAAAATCTAATTTTCAGCATAAACTGTTTAATGTAACTTTAAAACAGAACTGTCGATATATTTCTGTATCATTTATTTACGTCGATCTTACTTGCCGGATCCAATGCGATACTCAATACTTCACGTAAACGGGGATCGTATTTAGTACGTGAGGTGAACTCACATCTATTTCAATTCCCATGTAAACGTAGGAACTCAATCCTTGAACTATAGGAATTAACCAAAAACGGTTAAAAATCCAATGACTCGGCTAGAGATCGAACGCGGAACCTTGCGAACCGGAAATCAGAACGGTGACAATTCCGCTCCGGCGTCAGCCATAATTAAGCCTATGTAATTCAGACAAATTTTAAGAGCATTGTTTACCAGTACTTTAACTCATGGTTGCGAAAGCTATCCGGTGTATGTAAGGTGTGACACAGAGGGAAGTAAAAGTTTTATTGTTCCAGGAGCTTATACTCCCTTCGGTGACAATTAACAAATTAATCATAAGAATATGAAATGTATGTTTTTCCTTCTGCTTGCTCCTGATTATTGTTACGATGTCAATGGCGAGTGGCAATATCAGAAGACAATGGTACAAGAAATAACGGGACGGGCAAGTTTTGGCTTGTATTCCGTCCGAGCTGCAGGTGAACTTCCAATCTCCGTTCTTGGTCCCGAAACACATGACGACCTTGAATCGCATGTACCACAGAAAGGAAGTCTCATCAGGGTTGAACATTCATTCTCTTCCTAATTCGTACTTCTTCGAGATGCCGAAAAACCTCCGAATACTTACTCTTTCAGCAAGCAAATGTGATAACCAACATTTTGTTGTGTTTATGACATTCTTTGTCCAATGAAACATATTGAGAAGAGCAGCTGGTTGGACGCAGCGTTGCCGCTGTTCCTCCGTTTCCTGCTGTAAGTCAATGACACCCAAGCAAGCTGGCTAGCAGCTGCCTTTGTCCAAGCGACCAGCGGGTGGGTGGTGATGTTGGCATGGATGGGAACACGTGTGGGTGGATCTCTTCAATGAAGTTATTAGGAGACCCTAAAAGGATGATTTTTCACAATAAAATACATACAGATCGAACGGTTACCAAGGAGACTATCAAACAGCTTTGTGCAATTCAAGGCCAAAACCAGGTAAAAATGGCCACAGAAGAAAAAAAGGTCATTCCGATTATTATGATTATTATTATTATTATCATCCAAGCCAATTCAAGCTATTTGGATAATAATTTGCTTTACGTCGCACCGACACATATACTGTAGGTCTTATAGCGACGATGAGATAGGAAAGTGCTAGGAGTGGAAAGTGATGTTATGTTATACGGTATATTAGTATTCAAAATGGCATAATATAAGAAGAGCGGGTTTTTATATGCCTTGCACACCTCTATATATTGTAAATATAGACCAGGTGATAAAACAAACAACTTCGAAAGGGTATATAATATTTAAATATTATACAGTCTTCTAGAATTTGTATTATGAAGATATATAGCTCCATCTGTAATCAGTCTCTCTCGAATATGCCTCTACGTATGCTTAGTCATCATTTGGTACAAATAAAGACGTGTTACAAAATGTACTGGAGATCAACTTCCAACCACAACTACCCAGTGATTACTTTCAGAATGTGAAGACAATGTTTACCTCATAGTCAGGAAACACATAAGCCTATAGCGTATTTTTTTCCTTTTTAGTTAAACTTTGATAGGCTTACGATTGTGAAATTAGGACTTCACCCTAGTTTTAAATGTACACAGTTTCTTCTTCTAACGCTTTTCCCACACCTGTGGGATCGCGAGTGCGAACTTCGTCGCACATGTGGATTTGGCCTTTACAGCCGAATGTCCTTCGTAACGCTAATCCTATATGAAGGGATGTAATCACTATTGCGTGTTCGTGTGGTGGTTGGTAATGTGGTGAGTTATCTGAATATGAAGAGGAGAGTGTTGGAACAGACACAAATACCGAATCCCCGAGCCAGAAGAATCTGAAACGATTCCCGGCCGGGAATCGAACCCGAGACCCTCTGAAGCGAAGGGCAGTACGGTGACCATTCAGCCAACGAGTCGGACGTATGTATTTATGTATATAGGCCTATGTATGTTTCAGTTGCGAGAGTTTGATTCAAATCCTAAGCGGAAATTTCATGCACTTTCCTTGTTAGCCAGCTGAAAAAATACCTCCTGGAGAATTTCATTCACAGTAGATTTTTCGATGGAAATCACGGCCTTCTAAGTGCCCTATTAACTACATCATTTGCAATTTCTTTATAACGGGTCTGCAAAGTGCCGTATACCCCATTAATCAATGAGGTTTCTTTTTTTTTTTTCAAGTTGCATTATGTCGCACCGACACGGATAGGTCTTATGGCGACCATGGGGCAGGAAAGGGCTAGGAATGGGAAGGGAACGGCCGTGATCTTAATTAGGGTACATCTCCAGCATTTGCCTGGTGTGAAAATGGGAAACCACGGAAAACCATTTTCAGGGCGGCCGACAGTGGGGTTCGAACTCCCTATCTCCCGAATACTGGATACTGCGAGGTAATTGTAACTAATGTGTTTCGAAATCACGTCAAATACACTCTTTATCGTTGAGTGTCAAAGTGTGTGTATATCTTTCGTGTGATCATTTCATTAATCGTAAATCAGTTGTGTTGAAAGTCAGGGAAAGGAACTGCAGAGAGAAAATTCACGTGTAATGCGATCCGAAAGGCTCACACCCACAAGGTTATGAAATTGAAATGTCACCAATGATAAATTCATTGGAGTGGTTTGCTTATAAGCGAACAGTTGGGCAATTGTATGATTAATAACCAAGTTCTGAACATAAATATATACAATCTGATTTAAACAAAAAGAGTACTGAATAATATTCAACGCAGATGATGTGCCTCCAGTTAGCAATCTGAGGCTAATGATCCCCCTTATATAGCGTCTACAGTGAATACAATAGTTTGATTTTCTTAATTACATTAAGAAGTACCGGTGAATAACATATTTTTAAGGAAAATGCACTACGAAGGCTTTCATATTGCTGCCTTACATTGAATCACAAAAGAGATTTTTCTTTTTTCTTTTTAAGACTTCCTCTCAGCAAGTAAATTGTCACTAAGAATATGAACTGCACAGGAATATTTTGAGATTCTTCCTGGAATATTTGTTCCTAGCTTAGATTAAACATTGCTGTACAGGAGTAGAACAGGGAAGGAAGAGACCGTAGGAATTAAGGCACAGCCTCAGCATTTGCCTCGTTTAAAATGGGAAACTTCGAGAAACCATGACCTGGACGGACTAACTGGACCCAGGACTTAATCTTCAATAAAATGGACTTTGAAAGATGTTCAGGTAAGATAATATGATTTTAATGATAATTAACCATTGGTTAATGACTCAGAAAGAATGTTGTATGAACAGCTGCAAATATCCTGAAAGTAGTAATTAAGAAATTATTTTCATTATTAAGTGATTAGTTTTACGTTTCGCTACCTCTAGAGTTTTCAGAGGTGTCGGAGTGCAAAAATTATATCCCTCAGGAGTTTCTTTTACATGCCGTTAAATCTACTGACTACTGACGTATCTGCACACCTTCACATACCATCGGGATCGAAATTACTTTCATAATAACTATATTTTAGAAATGGTTTAATCTATTCAGTAAATATGCATTCGATCGCCAATTGATTATTACGCATCTATTGCATTGCCCCTGCGACTATCTTAAGGCTTATTCATGGATTCATTGCAAATACAACGATATGGTCAAAATGTGTCTACATTCCTATCACTTAAAATTAAGTTTCATTGTGCTATATGATTTCAAATAATTTAAGAGAACTAACGCTCGGAAGAGACGTAAAAATGTTCAATATGTTTTCGAACGTGCGACTATGTATGGACTAAGGGAAAGCAAAAGAGGGATAATATTATTAAAGGTATACTTTTGCTCTCCTATCACACGGCACGGGATAATAACAAAAACTAGTAAAAGAGACTTGTACAAATGTCTGCATGCGAACACAAAGCGAACGAACTACAGCACGCAACTATAGAGCTAATTATTATAAATTAAGTTTCCCTTTGATCACCAGCATTATTAAGACTTTTCACTTTTTGTGCGTGTGTGTCTCTCATTATTGCTGGAACTTCAGGATTTCATAAACAAGTGCAATCTTACAACGACAAATCCATTAATGGATCCACATCATTAACAAAATTAGGCATTGTTTTATATCCTGGAACGACAGGATATGGATAACAATCTCCAAAAGTTCTTGGAATATCTGAGCTCCTCTAAGTACGGCGTAAATGTTAATGCCCTCTTTAGTACACGCGTGTATATAACTATGTGAATTCTGAAGGGAATTACATAACACTCGAGATCAAGGGATTACGAATTTATAGTATGGTGGAGGGATTTATTCGCTGTTGCGTGTACCTGTGATGGTTGTTCGAGTGAAGTGCTGTATATAAATGAAGATGTGTGTTAAGACGATGACACTCAACCCCGAAGCTAGAGAAATTGACCAAAAGCAGCTAAAATTCCCGACCCGGTCACGAATCGAACACAACACCCTATGAACCGAAGGCTACGACGATGACTAATCAACCAAGAAGCCGGAAGAAAAAACTGTCTTCATCTTATCTCGGGTATTTTTGTGGTCGCCGGAGCCACCTAGTTCAATTTGGATTTCGGTTGGGGGGTTTAAGACTGGATTCCCTCTCTAACACAACGCGTTTTTCAGATGAAAATTCCAAGTTGGGTTCAAACATAATACGAAAAGCTTTACTCTCCGTGGTGAAGAAGATAATTGCGATTTGCAGGTCTCATTTTCAGAAAGAATTGCTACTACCTCTCCAATATTTCAATGGAGATATTGAGAACTTTCATTTGCACGATGAGGCAAAAATTAGAACAATTATTCACGACAAAATCTCTCATCGAGACGATTTAACAAGATTACACAGATTCAAATGCAGCCCTAATAAAGGAAGGGAACGATTTTTTTTTTCTTTACGTCGCACCGACACAGATAGGTTCCTTGGCGACGATGGGATAGGAAAGGCTTAGGAATGGGAAGGAAGTGGCCGTGGCCTTAATGAAGGTACAGTCCCAGCATTTGTCTGGTGTGAAAATGGGAAACCACGGAAAACCATCGTCAGGGCTGCCGACAGTGGGGTTCGAACCCACTATCTCCCGATTACTGGATACTGGTCGCACTTAAGCGACTGCAGCTATCGAGCTCTATGATTAAAATATTAAGCAGGTCAATCGAAGCTAAAAGTCCTAAGACCTCAATATCGTAAACTCTTTCCCTCGGGCCATACAGATTTACTTTCTCCCGTCAATTACATTTAATAATTAATTATCTGAAGGCCTGCGGCCTCCGTTAAGACTAAGATGGCTCTTATAAAGATATAGGATACTCTTGGACTTTCCTTAACTATAGGATCGTGACACCCATCCAACTTCGCATTGGTGCCAATATTATTAACCTAAGAGAGAATTTGGGCGTTATACTACGAGTTGACTTTGCAATCTTTTAGATCAATACTAATCAGAGAGGTGTTCATTCCGTCTGCACTATATCGTTTATTACATGCCTTTCTATAAATTATCCGCGGACCACTAGTCGTCAAAATGAAGAGGACGTTTTGAAATAAAGTGCACAGGCGTTGCACGAGTCAACTATTGTCTACTTAGTAGTCTAATATAATTCCGTTGAATATATTCTTGGTTTAACTATTTCTGACAGTGTATTCACCGAATCAAGATAGTGGAGGTAAACATTTCCAAGGGATAGCCAAGTTCCCATCAAACGACTTGTGTACATTGTTGTTACTGCAGTGTATCAACAACCGATAAGAATTGGACAGTGTTCCAACCTCTTGATTATTCTGTTCGGTTTCTTTTCTTTCTGGTTCGCTTACTAGTTAGCTAGGCCTCCCCCACGTTAAACAAATTTGTGTACCGTACGACCACGAAAGCCTAATCTTCCACTCCTCCAGGGCCTTCGTGGCCTGTTCGGAGATTCCTTTGCTCTTTATTTGTAATAGTTCATACAGGTCTTGTGGTGACGATGGGACAGGACTGGGAATGAAATAACTGTGGCCCCAGCATTTACCTGGTGTGAAAATGCTAGTTGCTTTACGTCGCACCGACACAGATAGGTCTTATGGCGACGATGGGACAGGGAAGGGCTAGGAGTGGGAAGGAAGCGGCCGTGGCCTTAATTAAGGTACAGCCCCAGCATTTGCCTGGTGTGAAAATGAGTAACCACGGAAAACCATCTTCAGGGTTTACCATCTCCCGAATGCAAGCTAACAATTATACGGCCCGAACCGCGCAGCCAACTAGCTCGGTAGCTTTTAAATTTACTTAGTGATGGCAAGCCTATCTACGGCAGGAAATCAATCCTTCAAGGCTCAGAATGTGTGAGACCTGTAGTATGTTGAGAACAAGGGTTTCTAGTAGACAAGTCCAACATTCTTTCGACATACTTGTGTCAGGCTCCCAGGGTATCATTCTTTTTTCACATACCGCGGGCAACTCGTGTTGTCTTCCAGAAATATTGTTTTATTGCTACTGGTTTAACGTCGCAAAGTAGCAGCTGTGTCATTAATTAAGGCACAGTCCCAGCATTTTCCTGATGCGATAATGAGAAATCACGGTTACCGACAGTGGAATTCGAACCCATCATCTCTCGAAATTAAGCTCGCAGGTACCAGACTCAAATCGCGTAGCCAAGTCTCTCGATAAAGATTATTTAAAGACGAGCTATGAAGTGTAGGTACAATAATATATTGTCGAAATGCAGTGGCTTATTCTCTCCGTTCCCAAAGACACACTTGGCTGAGCATAACATGCAATGTAAAAATGCATCCTTTACACTGTAGTCTCGAGTAAGTTCACAGTTCTGTTTCCCAGGTCATTAACCTTCACCTACGTTGAGCAGAAGGCCACTCATGTCAGCTGATCTCACGCAATGACCTACAGTATGTGTATTTCCAGAATTTTGGCTGGCATTCTTTTACGGGTAATACTGTTTGATTAATTGCTTTGCTCTCTAACACTGGGAATATTCTCAAGGCTGACGATACTCTTGTATTTTTCCTCCTTAATATGAAAACCATCATCATCAGACTGTACCCACGTATCGGTATGTAAAGAAAAACGGGAGCAAGTTTAGAGTTTTCCGAGACTATTGATATAAAGATCATAGCACAACTCAACTGTTACGTGGAATCCAAACTACAAAGATGCGACTTTTCATTTCATTTCATTTCATTTCATTTCATTTCATTCACTGGCCGGGTTTAGAACCTCGATCGCCATCGTGAGAAGCCCACTGACAATATTACTCAGCTATCACCCCCCCCCCCCTCCTTTAATGGCGGTTACTCTTTGTGAGTCTGCCTACATTCATTACCGTGACCCTCTACTCATAAATGCGTGCCTCAGAATTCGAGGATGTCGACAGGTTGTGGCGGTGGTGATCTTCGTTTTAAGAGAAAGTACAACCAGGAAACCATCCTCGATGTAGACAGATTTTCAGGCTTCGAAGAGAAGCGTTCAGTACTGAGGCTGTTATTTACAGCTTGAGCATTGTATATTTTAGCCACAGAATTCCAGTTTCGAGATGGTAATACCGCGAATAGTCTCGGTAAAAAGCCAGACATTTGATGGGCACCACCTTAACAATATTCTGCCGTACTTCGAAACTTTTGACTTCTTCCATCTATCAATCTTTGTGTCCTCATATGGGACTAATTAATGAAAATACGTTAACAGGAAGGAAAACCACATCAGTAAATATTTGTTTTATCTTAACCTAAAATGTGTATACAATTAAACATCGTTTTAATTACCACCTAGTTATCCATAACTCTCCAATTCTCTTCTCCGAGTGTACTTTTATTTTTTTTGCTAGTGGCTTTACGTCGAACCGACACAGACAGGTCTTATGGGGACGAGAGTGTACTTTCTAAACACCATAAAATATATAGAAATCAGAAGCAAGGAAATAACATAACGTGCAGCATACTCGAACCAAGACCAACTTGCTCGAACTTATTTCCAGACTGAGGTCGATTGGAATGTTCGATCGATTACCTAATCGAATGGAGACATTGTTATATGGTTGTTATGATGCTCTTAATTTCTTTATTGTAGTAAGCTATTTTTATCTTAACTAAGAATGCATGTACGTAACCTCATAAAATGAGTTTCCTGTTAAGCAATAATTTATATTAAGATAAAGGTTATAAATTTCATAATACAGCACACGTAGTTCCTTACGTATGGTATAGGATCTTCAAAATGTTTTGCTGTATGATCTCGAAGGTTTTCTAATCTCCAGGGCTTAACCGACTTAAT
The DNA here is from genome assembly GCF_040414725.1 of Anabrus simplex. Lineage (NCBI taxonomy): Eukaryota > Metazoa > Arthropoda > Insecta > Orthoptera > Tettigoniidae > Anabrus > Anabrus simplex. Next base: position 354,717,239 of record NC_090268.1, on the reverse strand, counting down.
CTTCATTTCCACTTCACTTCCGCAACTCAGAATTAACGCAATTACGAAAATGCGTTTCCATAGCTATGGAGCAGCACAGATACGAAAAAGTAGTAAAAGTTTAACAAATAGATAATTCCAATTGTCAGGAAAGTTCGGCAACAGTCATGAACGAAAGACACTAATTTCTTTAGTGCAATAGTTAACTTAATGACCGAGCGAGCTGGCCGTGAGGTTATGGGCGCGCAGCTGTGAGCTTGCATCCGGGAGATAGTGGGTTCGAGCCCCACTGTCGGCAGCCCTGAAGAGGGTTATCCTTGTTTTCCCATTGCCACACCAGGCCACAGCCGCTTCCTTCCCGCACCTAGGCCTTTCCCATCCCATCCCATCCCATCGTCACCATAAGACCGATCTGTGTCGGTGTGACGTAAAACAAATTGAAAAAAAAAAAAAAAGTAACTTAATGCTCAGACCACCTGTCAGTCACCAGTTTTAATTCTATTTCTCCTAATAAACATACAACTTGCGGCAGACATACCACCTGTTAGCAGTCTTCTTCTTCTACTGGTTTATGCAACCCACCACTGCTCCACAACCGTTTACCTGAGTAGTCGGCGCATGGACACGCTCTTACCATTGGAAGTTTGATGATATTTTAAAAAAACAAAGCCATCTCCCGGACAGGCCATGCATGTCCTTGAGTAAGTGGAAGGTAAAGACTTCCATCCGTAACCTCTGCACTAAGTGGAATGCAATGGTTATGCTTGTTAAAAAGAGGTATATACTGGTGAGTCTATAACCAAACCCCATGGTACTACAGCCCTGAAGGGCCTTGGCCTATCAAGCGACCGCTGCTCTGCTCGAAGGCCTGCAGATCACGCACGACGAATCCTCTCGGCCGTTATTCTTGGCTTCTAGACCGGGGCCGCTATCTCTCCGTCAGATAGTTCCTCAATCTAATCACGTAGGCTGAGTGGACCTCTAGCCAGCCCTCAAAACCAGGTAAAAATCCCTGATCTGGCCGGGAATCGAACCCGGGGCCTCCGGGTAAGAGGCACGCACGCTACCCCTACACCAAAGGGTCGGCTAACTCTATTCCTTTGTCCCTGAGAATTAACCTGGTACTTGTTTCGATTGTAGGTAGAGTGAATCTCAGGTCTATGTGCCTCTCCAGAAATAGAAATCTCCTTTCTAAATTTTCCAGCTTCCTTCCGGAAAATCGAACCCACGGTCTCCAGTGTAAACCGAACGCGCCTTTACTGCATCAGCTGAGCAGCCTGCTGATATTTGATCGTTTTTTAAATACGAGAGCCTCCTGTTAGCAGATTTACCGGCAATTTACATCTCCGCGATCTAGAGATGTTTATGATGTTGATGATGATGATAATAATAATAATAATAATAATAATAATAATGTAAATTAAATCTTATCTTCTTCCGATCCTGATGAAATTTTCTTTGAAAGGCCTAGGATGTCATTTTATTTTCCTACCTTAAATAGTTCTCTTCTTTTAGACGTTTTCATTACAAAACGATCCAAATCTCCAATGGTCTGCAATTTCTATTTCCTAACACATTTACCTTTCCTTTACCATTTCTTGACCTTTGAGTGGACGTCTAATAACAGCCTATACTGTATACGAGGCCTCACACTGACCACACGAAAAGTAAAGCCCTTTTGAATTTCATTCTGATACAGATTCTATACTAAAACTGGGTTGGGTGGTGGTTTGTAACGTACTGGCGCCTGAATTTAAATCCGAGTTTCCTGATTAACTACAGAATAACACGACTTCTACACAGCAGGTACATGTGATATGTGACGTGCATGCACAAGTTGATCATATCTACAGGAAGAATGTTACGTTACTACTCTTTCTTCCAATAAAGGAAGAACGGTGGCTCAGAATGATTGGTTTTCTTCAAGACTCCACTGAGCGGATTAACATAAAACGAACGATATTATTTCTTGGAAGGAACATTGTGCACGGGAAACCCTAGGCACTTATTACAAAATCGATTCCTTGAATAAACATTCTACCTCTTTGCTATTTGCTTTACGTCGCACCGACACAGATATGTCTTACGGCAACGATGGGATGGGAAAGGCCTAGGAATTGGAAGGAAGCGGCCGTGGCCTTAATTAAGGTATAGCCCCGGCATTTGCCTGGTGTGAAAATGGGAAACCACGGAAAACCATCTTCAGGGCTGCCGACAGTGGGGGTCGAACCCACTATCTCCCGATTACTGGATACTGGCCGCAATTAAGCGACTGCAGCTATCGAGCTCGGTCTCTCTACCTCTTTGAGATGCATCTATAATCGATAGCTTTTCTCTCATATTTAACTAGGGTCTCCCCTTAGAGAAATACAATTGCAGGCGAATATATAGGCCCTACAACCCATTTGTTGTACGTACATCATAAAATGTATTATTATTATTATTATTATTATTATTATTATTATTATTATTATTATTATTATTATTATTATTATTATTATTATTATTATTACATAGCGTCAGCAACCAAATGCAGGTATTTTGATTAGATGGTATATAGGCTGCAACATTCCGTTTTATTCTACTAGAGGGTGTTTGCTACGCGGATTTCATCACGTAGCTGTGATTTGGCATTCAGGAAATAGTGGGTTCGAAATCAACTGTCGGCAGCCCTAAAGATGATTTTCCGTGGTTTGCCATGTTTACATGGCATGTTTACATGTACCTTCATTAAGAACATGGTGTCGTTCCCTTCCTATTCCTAGCCCTGTTCTATTCCATCGTCGCTATAAGACCTATCTGTGTAGGTACGACATAAAACAAAATAACTCTATTAGGCGATCTATTGACGACTCTAATTGATACTTTGTTGTCACATGTATATATAGGCCTACATAACGTGTGAGTTAATTTGTCTAATTAAAACCAAAAATTAAATACTAACTACTCTTTGCCTCGCAGTTCGAAAACAAGTGAACGTAACGTACATGGGAAATTATTCAGCCAAACCGGTAAATTAATGAAGATAATTGTTCTCCAATTTCTTTTATTACCAACACTTTTCTGTCCATGGAGGGCCTATTTTTAAAAAATAAAAGAAATTAAAACTAAAAATGTTTTCAAGGATATTTTTCTGCAATAAAATGAATCACATAATCAATATCAAAGTGACTTGCAGTTTATAACGTGCTTCTTATTCTTAAGAGCCCAGGCAACGTTGTAAGTTCATAGTGGAGGGCATTGTACGGACATAACCTGCTTCCTTTGCAAAACCCCATCCACATTTGAAAAAAGAAAGTAATCAATAAAACTGTATCTGACCTTATAAAGTAACGAATGGCAGACTGGGGAAATTGACCTATCTAAGTCATTTGATAAGGTTGAACATGGGAGACTACTGGCAAAAATGAGTGCAATTGGACTAGAAAAAAGAGTGACTGAATGGGGGCTACATTTCTAGAAATTGGAATTCAGAGAATTAGAGTAGGCGAAGCTTTATCTGACCCTGTAATAATTAAGCGGGAATTCCTCAAGGCAGTATTATTGGACCTTTATGTTTTCTTATATATACCGGTATCAATGATATGTGTAAAGAAGTGGAATCAGATATAAGGCTTTTTGGAGATGATGTTATTCTATACAGAGTAATAAATAAGTTACAAGATTGTGAGCAACTGCAAAATGACCTCGATAATCTTGTGAGATGGACAGTAGGCAATGGTATGATGATAAACGGGGTTAAAAGTCAGGTTGTGAGTTTCACAAATAGGAAAAGTCCTCTCAGTTTTAATTACTGTGTTGATGGGTTGAAAGTTCCTTTTGGGGATCATTGTATGTACCTCCGTTTGCAAACAGCGTGAATCTTCTTGGCTCTATATTCAACCTACTGAAGAATTTGACTGTTTTACATATCTGCATATGTATAATTCCATTATATGCACCATTATTTGTACCATACAGTTCCGTTCATACCACGGCTATGGGCAGACCAATACTTCTTTGAGCCACTGTAACTAATTATTTACATGAGCACAGCTTAATGGCACTAGGCGCCAAGCAAGTGGCTGTGCGGTTTGGGTCACGTAGCTATCAGCTTGCATTCCGAAGAAAGTGGGTTCGAATCCCATTCTCGGCAGCCCTGAAGATGGTTCTCCGTGATTTCCCATTTTCATACCGGGGCCGATGACCTTCGATGTTAGGCCCCTTTAAACAACAAGCATCATCATCATTATCATCAACAACCATTTTCATACCAGACAAATGCTGCCTTAATTAAGGCCACAGTCGTTTTCTTCCCACTCCTAGCTCTCCTCTCATCTATCCCATCGTCGCCATAAGACCTAAGTGTGTCGGTACGACGTAAGGCAGATTGTAGAAAAAAAGAAAAAAAATTGCACTGGGGTAAGTTTTCAAGGGTGTGTGAGTAGAAAGATATAGGTATTGTATGCTATTGTTATCGAATTACTGTTTGTTAACTGTTATTTTAAAAACCAAAATGCCAGTATAACATTAAGATGTTTTCATTGTGCTTAGCAATTTCTTTCAAAATGTATCAAACCACCTTAAAAATAAACCATAAGCACGTCAGTACATTCGAGAATAACAAACTCTCATGGTCCACTGGATATCACTTAAGTCACTGCAAAGTGAGCAAATGGAAGTCAGACTTTATCACGTTAAGAACACAAATGATGATATCTCGGCCATCGTTCGACCGAAACAAATAATTATTCACGTACAGGTCTGTACTTGTTTTGGAATGCAACTATGAAGCCATTTGTTTATTTAGCTTAATGTGATAATGTTAGTAGCAACCCTATATTCTAAGTCTGGGTTCTCTCTGGCTCAGGCACAACATTATTCATTATTTTACATCTAATATTATGGATTTTTTTATATTCGGAGTACATGCTGATTATCATAATGACCTTTACATGCCCGTCTGAGCCACTCAGCCTGGCTACAGAGGATGTTCAACATGTAAAAGTTTAGGAATTAAACGGTGCATTCAATATATGTCCAATCAAAAGGGGTGTCCAAAGTTACACTGTATATACCACTTTTACAAATGGTGTGTAGAGAAGGAAGTAAACAGGAAGGAATTTTCATATGATTTATGTGGATATTTAGAATTAACCAATTTTTGTTTGTTTGTTTGGCGTCAAGCATTTCAAGAAGACCTTAGAGTCAAAATCTCTCGAGAATAACATGTAAAAGCTGTCTCAAACGGCCGGCAACCCTGAAGAGCTCTTTTTGTCCAATGTGCTTTGCGCAGGAATACATAATGATTACTATCCTTTTTTACCCAAACGATACAGGACAAACTAGTCGTTCATTTCCTGGAAGTAAATTCTTATTGTGTCTACACCCACGAGAGAGTAAAATTTTACTGAACGATTTAAAACTGCGACGATCATTTTCTGCACGTCTTAATTTGACTCTTCAGTCAGCACATAATTTAATTCTGAGAGTTAAATCAACATATCTTTTAAACTGTCTGTATAAGAGCCTGATTTGTTTGAAATCCAACACCGTAATTATTCATATGTGGCAAAATATAAATTTCCGCATGGTCTACGGTATTTCTGTTATTTGCGCTGTTCATGAGAAATTCGGAGAAATGCTAAATCATTAAGAGAAACTGACTAATTTAAGAAAGTCGACGTGTATGACAGCAGAATAATACGGTCACCTATCCACTTAACAGTAGCATAGATGTTGTAATGGTTGTCCCTTGCTAACAAGGCTTGGCCATCTCTACCCGGCTTCATTCCATCTCATTTATCATACCCTCCATCTAGACTGCAGTAAATGTAGGTAGTGCATTACGAAATAAGGACTTTCCTATCTCAACTTAACGATGCTGTTGACTAGTTGGCGGCCAATTCTCTCAAGAATGTTGTTAATGTGCTATTTATGAATGCGCTAAGGGCGCGATCCCATTGCGTGATGCTTCATCTGCACGCAGGCCCCACTTCGTCATAAGTTTACTGTCACTGTGCACACAGACTACAGCTTGGCAGAAGCTTACTGTCATTCTAATTTTACTTTATACGCATGTTGGTGAATCCCGGTACGTAGAACATCTCAGAACTGAAGTTACAAAATTTGAGAAAGCTAACACAGTATACAAAGAGTAGCTGAATTCCCCGCCCAATGGATGTAGTCCTTTTAATGTGGAAAACATTTTTTAGCAGACAAAGTAGGAGTCCCCATACTACGAAAAGCGTAAAATCAAGCAACTTCCTCGATTGTGCCAAGTTGAAGGGCTAAAGGGCCCGGAAAAGTTTCTAATTGTGATTCTTGGATAGCTCTATCAAACTAAAAAAATAATAATAATCGAAAATCACTTCCGGCCTAAATGCAGTTCCAGAAAAACAGCCTAAAATCGCTTGCTTCTTTAATTGTTTTCTTTTTATTCAAATTCTAGCCAAATAAACTTATTTACATAATTATTTCTCTAATGTGTTCCTTGGTTCAATGACCTGACGGCCTTTTTGATTTTTTGAAAAATGTCCACATCGAATCTAGTTATAAGGGCTTAAGTGAAACTCTGTATTGACTGTCATTAACGCTCGTAGTGGTGCTTAAGTGAAATAATGCAATGACTCACATTAACGCTCGTAGTGGTAGAAAAAGGCAAACTGCTAATCTAATCGACCGGATAACGATGATTAAGAAAAGGTATGTAAATTTTAGGAATAAATAAATAATATATTTTCATACTTTATTTATTTATTTTATTTTAATTTTTTAGCCAACATAAGGACTACTTAGGCTTATGGAGGTTTTTCTTATTTTTGTCAGCCCATTACTGTTTCATCCTTTCTGAACGTAATTTTCTTTCTACTTCTGGAATCACTCTTCCTATTCTCTGCTTGTTGATTCTTGTCTGTAGTCTAGTGTGTTTATCTTTCAATATTTTGAGTATATTGGTTTTGTATTTTAAATTTTCTATTGTAATATGCAACTCTCTCATGTCTTCTTTAAGTTCTGTGATCCATCTAATATTATTCTTACTCTTATATAATTTTTCTATTATTTTTCTACTGATTCTATTTTCTGGTGACCCTATTAGATGGCCTAAGAATGATATTCCTTTCCTTTACATTGTGCTAGTCACAGGTTCTATTTCTTTATAAACTGTCTCACTGGAAGCCAGTTTCCAGACTCCGTTTACTTGATAATTTTTATTTAAACACATCCTCACTCTTCTCCTTTCTAACTTGAGTACTCTATTGCAACTGTTTGTTGTTTTGAATAATGTTTCACTTGCATATGTAATTTGTGATTGGGTGACTGTTTTCTAGTGTTTCAATTTGGATGCTATTGAGAGAAACTTTTTATTATATGTATTCTTGCCGGGAATCGAACTCGAGACCCCTGTGACCAAAGGCCAACACGCCAACCATTTAGCCACGGAGAGCGGAACCAGTCATGAAAAACAAGCAAAACGGCTGACGTCGTTATTTTGGTCACGTGACACTCCATTATCAGCACGCGATCAGGCTCGACAGCAGTCGTTTTGACAGCCATTAATATGCTGTAGACAAGGCCATTCCGAGTGGAGAGCCCCGGGCTGTCAGGGCTGAGTGCGAGCCCCCAAGGAGAGAGAGCGAGTGAGTGGAAAATAGACGGAGGGTAATGAGATGTATGGACTGCACATTTTAAGAGACACAGAAAGAATTCAAGAAGTATTAAAAAAACATCCTTTTTAAAACTGGCCTTTTTTCAGCATTTAGGGCGACACATGACATTTTTTATTTCACCAATTTAGTGATGTCTGAGAAAATTGTTTGAGCAGAATGAATGCCCCTGCTTCCAAGGCTTCTCCGTTATTCGGGTTCGTGACTGAGAATATGTGTATTCGCAAGGTATATGGAGCCAAACATAGTAACCAATTTGCATGCCAGTGCGTGGATACGCGGAAACTCTTTTTGTTGGAAGTTTTCATAAAATTATAGGAGTTCGCCTGGAATATTTGTATACCTGTCTTTTAAAATTGCATTACACTGAAGCCTTATCAGTTCTCTTTAAAATTTAACTGGCGCCTGTTCAAAATTTACAGAAAATGACATTTCTAAACCACTGTCGAAATATTTAAGGGCTTCACAGTAACTATCAGTGTTACAGTCAGATACGTCACAAGGTTTTAAAAAGAATTCTTCAAAATAGGCCTACATGTCAATGAAAATTAGCATAAATTAATTAATGAATTCAGCTTTAGGAATCTATGTTTAATTAATCCAGTGATTGATAATTAATGTATCTATCAACATGTCACACTGTTTTCGTAGTGCACTAAAACTCTTAGTCAAATGTATGATTAAACAAAATATAATTACGAGTAAATTTGTTGGGACCAGGCCGTCTTATTACCGGTCCCCCAAAATTTGAGAACTACTGTTGTAGGCTATGTGCTTCGGCAGCCGGCACAATCCCTATCCTCGCCGCTAGATGGGGACTTCATTCCATTCGTAACCCGGTCGAATGACTGGAAACAGGTTGTGGATTTCCATTTTATAGGCACATCTGACAGTTCACAATTTCCTTGGACTCTGTACTAACTTTCATGCAAATAAAGAAATACCAGTTTTTCCTTTCTTTGTCTTTTTTAAGAAATTTGACTTTTAGTGAAGTGTTGTGTAACACCGTAGGATCGGGCCAATGGGGGGGATATCAGAACTACATTGCTCTGTGCCTTATATGACTTTTGTTATTACCAACATTATTTACTCTCTTGGACAATAGAAAAACGAAGAATCAAGCTCTTCTTTGATTTCATATTTTTTTATTTAATTCGATGATTAATTTTCATTTTTACAGAATTGTTCAGATGTAGTTACTCTCAAGGAATAATCAAGATACAGTAGGCATGTTTAATAAAAAAATGAAGGTGTTGAAGGCGAAAAACCACCAAAATATCCGCAATTTTAAAAAAACTGATATTTTATTATTTTGTCAAATCTATACATATTTCTTAATCTCATAGTGGTTCAACCTCTAGAAACAAACTACTACTTTCAAGAAGAGAAAACAAAATATCTCTATTTGCTTTAATGTCGGGGATATTGTGATTATTGAAAAATATGATAGCATAATTTTGAAACGCCGTTAAAATAACCAATCGCATCATACAAGATGTTACAAAACATTACAAAACGCTCAAGGCCTACATACAGGCAACATTTCTAGGAAATCCATCCTATAGCTACAGATATATAGAAAATATTTTCTGAAATATGCGTTCGTTTGTATATGAAATATCTTAACTGTAGAAAAAAATTATTGTGTCTCTATCAAAGTGTCGTAGGCTCGGGCCTATCACGGCCTATTGATAAATCCGGGGCCTGTTCTCCCCTATTATTCTTTCTACCACAAATATAAGAAAGCAACAGGCCACCTACCGTTGATAACTTGACAAAGCCCATCAACAATCCTGGTATCGACAACTAGCAACAAAGAACTCTCGTAGATAAGCTGAAATCAGTAAAATGGAGGATGTTTTAAAAAATCAGAACCTAGCCGTGTGTACAGTGCGTGTTAATGATGCACGGGGCCGGCCTCCTCAGTTGGGAGGTTCCAGTGTATCAGTTCGTTTATATTTGAATAACAAAGACTTTATATGATTTACATATACGTCACGGTCACCTCGAAAGAGATACTGCAAGGTCAAGACTAGGCAACGCGTAACAATTGCAAGATTAATGATAACTGCGTCGGCAACAGGGAAATTAGACGTTTTCTCGGAAAACAGTCCGAGGATACAGTCAAGAGTCACACAGCTGACTTTCAAATAAAAATATAATAAAATTAAGTCAGTATCGTATGTTACTAATGGGATTTTACAAGAAATACAAAAGAGCAGCGATTGCCCATTGTCCATGTTCTCACATAGGCCACAGTACCACGAATAGACGAGGAATTTACGGTGGAGAAGCTCAATTATAGGTCACGTAGTTTCAATATGACATTCTGGAGCAATCATGACAAAACAAAATAGCTCCAGTAAGAATTGTTTTTCTAAGCCAAATGTTCCAGTAAGGGGAAGCCTTTACTTTCTCCTAGAACCTTCGTGGCGTTTACCATTTCACTATCTGACAATGGAACATGATCTCCGAAACGCGTCGTGAGGCGAGTTATTTAATCAAATTTCAAAAGTGACTGGTAATAGTATCTTTATTATTTCATAAAATCAGCCCACTAAAATGCACACACACCAATCGACCCTACTGTACGAATGCCACTTTTGAATCTAATTGATATCTTGTACTACTGTCTTTAATTAAACTGATGGTCCATAAGTTAATGCAATTATTTTTTAATGGCGCGTGACCTGCGGAGAGGCCTGGCGCAGGTCTATCGAGCTGACACCGGATAGGCGACGTGCGCGTCTGGGGCCCTATCTAAGATGAATTCTAATGCTGAAGACGGCACAGCCCCGAGCCATAGTAATTAACTAATGAAAGTTAAAATCCCTGGCCCGTCCAGGAATCGAACAAGCATGCTAACCATTTAGCCACGGAGCCGAACAGTTACTGCAATGGTCTGTGTTAGTAAAAGGTAAATTATCCCTTCTTGCAGAGTTATACGGGGTGCTTTTGAATGTCTGTTCCTTAGTACTCTTTCCCTGATACGGGGTCGAGGAGGAGGTGTGATATTTTTACGGCCGGATGTCTTTCCCGACTCCAACTCCAGTTGAGGAGCTAATGATGACGAAACGAATGATGGCGAATGAAACTGGGTAGGATAAGGAAGGAATTTGGTGTGGAAGTGATGATGATGATGATGATAATAATAATAATAATAATAATAATAATAATAATAATAATAATAATAATGCTTTTTCTACAACTTCCTTTACGTCGTACCAATACTGATAAGTCTTACGGCGACGATGGGATAGGGAAGGCCTAGGAATGGCAAGGAAGCGGACGTGGTCCTAATTAAGGTACCGCCCCAGCATTTGCCTGGTGTGAAAACGGGGAAACCACGGAAAATCATCTTCAGAACTGCCGACAGTGGGATCCGAACCCACTATCTCCCGAATACTGGATACTGGCCACACTTAAAGCGACTGCGTGGCTATTGCAGCTTGTAGGCCTATCAAAGTGCCTGTCTCAGTTATGGTTGTGCCAGTAAGAAAGCTGCTCAGGTATGAGTGGTGCTGAGTAATGGTATTCTTTGCACGGCTAGTTCGTCTGAGTGTAATGAATGGTGCTACCCATAGGGGCGATCGTGCTGCAATAGCACATTCTGGCTTAGTGAGGAAAGCAATGGCAAATTACCGCACGCCTCGTTTTTGGATGCAACATTGAGGATGCTCGTCGTCTGCCGTGTGACGTTCTGCTGAAATAGTTATAGTGGAGGGACGTGTTATGTGTTGTGCGTGGAATTGCATATAAGAATGAAAACGAGCAGACACCCAGTCTTCGAGGCATTACAATGAACTATTCGTGGTTAAAATCTCATAGCTCACCCTAGAATCGAACTTGGGCTTCCTCGGATTAAAGGCAGTAGAAATGGGAGAGGTTGATTGGTTGATGTTGTTAGGCTACTGTATGAGCAAAATGTTCAGTTTCGGTCAAGAATAATAATAATCGTATGGCCTCAGCTACCGTGTGCAGACATTTCATTTTGACGCCATCTGGCTGTCTGCTCGTCAATTTCGACGGTCCGTTTTACTCTAGGCCCACTAGATGGCAGACCGAGTAAACCGAAACTCTCTTGGGCGTCTGTAGCTGAGATTTAATGAATTTTGTCGGGTAAACACCAAATGTGTCACCAGAGATTTTTTACATGCCGACATCGTACGACATGGAGTGTCGAATGGACTTTTTTCGCCCTTCAAAAATCCGACTACCTCTGCCGGGTTTGAACCCGCTATTTTGGGATCCGGAGGCCGACACTCTACCACTGATCCACAAAGGCAGCTTCGGTCAAGAGTTGCCTAGTTACATGTTGTTTTATGTACCACCAATTATCTTTGCGGTTTTCAGAGACGCCAAGGTGATGGATTTTTGTCCCGCAGGGGACCTTTCACGTGTTAGTACATCTATCGACACGGCGCTGGTATATTTCAGCACCTCAACTACCACCCGACGGAGCCGGAATCGAACCCACAAATTTCAGCTAAGAAGGGTAGCCCTCTACCGACCGAGTTACACAGGCTGGCCAACAGTTGCCTGTTATACAGAGCGATAAAGGTTGCGCAGAAACTGAACTAGCCCAATGAGGGAAGGGGGGGGGGGGGCGGGCAAAATACAACAATTTTCAATAAGGAACATAACAGTCTAGAAATAAACCCTGCCTCAGGGCGAATCTGGGAATGTCAGGAACGACAACCAATTCAGAACTGACAATGAAGTGACAGTCGTTAGTGCACATAGTGAAGTTAGACACTTCTGGACAATAATTGTTGTTTACATGATGTTGTTCCTGACAATCCCATGTTTTCCTTGACGTGGAGTTTGCCCTAAACTGTTCCTATTCGAAGATTGTACTTCGACTCCTTCAGTTTCTGCGAAACCTTTTGAATCACCCGGTATATTTCAAGTCCTAGAATGGCCCACTTCATAGAGGCATGGAGGGATGCAGATGGTAAGTATATGATAACTTGATAACTAACAGCTGATTAATCTACAACTGACGGTGATTCATGGAATGAGTAACGTAGGATACACGTGCAGTTGAGGAGCCAGCTCATAGCAGGATATACTGTACAGTTTTCATTTAGTTCAAGGTCAATAGTGTGTGACTCTGCGTGGAATTTGCAGTGACGGTGTCCTTAGGTAATGATGGCTCATTGGCTTAGGTAATCACTTCATGCCTAGACACTCATCTCCTAGGGTGAAAATAAAAGGAAACAGGCGAGAAACGTCCACGACTACAGTGATATTAAACGCCTTCGTGGGCATCTTTACCTTAAGCAATGACTTCTAGTGCTCCTTAGGTAACTAACAAGGGAACTGTTTGCGTTGGACTAGATTGACTGCAAAGAAATTTAGGATGATCAATTAAGGTATAAATGGATAAATCAACAACAATACTGTTCCACCTAATCGTTACAATATATATTGCCTTGAGCAAATTCGTAAATTAGTAGTACATGTACCGAGCTCGATAGCTGCAGTCGTTTAAGCGCGGCCAGTATCCAGTATTCGGGAGATAGTAGGTTCGAACCCCACTGCCGGCAGCCCTGAAAATGGTTTTCCGTGGTTTCCCATTTTCACACCAGGCAAATGCTAGCGCTGTACCTTAGTTAAGGCCACGGCCGCTTCCTTCCCACTCCTAGCCATTTCCTATCCCATCGTCGCCATAAGACCTATCTGTGTCGGTGCGACGTAAAGCCCCTAGCAAAAAAAAAAAAATATATGTTTAGGTGAAAATCTTAAAAAGGGGTATTAGATATGGTTGTATTTCATGATAGAAGCTGTATTTTGTATCTATCTCTTGGCATAGGCCAGAGCAAAATGTTGCTACCACTCAAGTCCCCGTCCATTTATGTATGTGACAGAGGAAGCTGCCGAGGTATGGACGGTGCTGAGTACTGCCATTTAGAGCACGATTAGTGCGTCCGGACTTTATGTAATATGTTACTCACAGGGGCACTCATGCTGCAATAGCATTTTCTGGCCCACTGAGTTAAGCAATGGTAAACTACCACACTTCTCAACTTGTGTAGTAGCCTACGCCTCATTTTGGCGCCGTCATAGGGTTTTGCGATTTCCCTACAACCGCGTAACATCTGGTGATGCTATTTGAGGTTCTAACCGGCCTCCGGGCTGATGTTCTAACAGTCGATGGTTTAACGTCACATTGACACATAAAAGATTCTCGGCGACCCAAGGATGGGAAAGAACTAGGACTAGGTAAGTTACAGCCCCACCATTTGCCTGGCACGAAAATGGGAAACAAAACAAAACAAAAAAACAACAAAAAAAACCAGCTTTAGGGCTGCCGACGATGGGATCAGAACCCATAATCTCCCGAATGCAAGCTCGCAGCTACGTGGTTCGTGCTCGGTACTGCTAGAAAATTAATGACCATTGCCCTATGGCAATATCTCAAAATCTTCTTGATCACCGTGCCTTTACAAATTAGTTTTATAAATTACTTATTAGCAGAAGGTCGAACGAGATGCACTATCAGAAAGCGGCTTGCTTTGAAATCCTTTACTAGATCACGAGCACTCCAGTAGGAAGCATAGGATGTACCCAACACGCAAGCTTATTTTAATTGTAGCGAAGGTTATGAGGACGGTATCTTATTATTTAACTTGAACATTTATGCTAGCGAGGCCGCGAACTATGAAGAGGACATTTACATTCAAGTAAAAAAATGATCAATAAAATAACTCACCATGACCTGACAAAAGCTGGTAAAAATTTGAAACTAGTGACGGGACTATCGAATGAAAACTACCGAATTACTCGATAGTCGTGAACTACCGTTACAACCGATTGTTTCCGTTTGCATCTTGCATTCGGTTTTTCATTCGGATCGCAAATTCCAATTTTTTCCACTAGTCAGCACTGAAATCGGCCACCTCTTTCGTTATGGAATGAAGTCAGAGTCATTTAATATAAATGAATATACATCTGAATCAAAGCTGTATTCTATAATGATAAATGCCATTTTATTATTGTGTACTTTGTCAATAGATAACCATGTTTTTATAAATACTTTCCATATGCTAACCATGAACCTCTAATGATTGAACATTAACCTTAAAAGAATGGAATTATTTTAAATTAATATATGCACTATTACTTGGTCCTAGGAAAATATGTTGTTTTTCATTTAGTTTAGTTTGCAGTATTCACAGTATTTTAATATGTGGTGTCATTACAATAAGTTGTAAATCTAACCTTCGTCTGAAATAACCTAATATTTGTTATTTTATGAACAGGCGACCTTAGGCTACATTCATTAACTTGTGGTTAGGCACACAAAAATACATTTTGTTTAAAATAAAACATAATGACCACAATTACTTTAATAGGGACATTTTATCTTATTTTATAGACCAACGCATTTCAGTTTCCAATCACTTCACTCGAACATTGTGTAACGTCTGTTACTAGTCTCAATATGTCCGCTTATATCACTACCAACAAAAGAAATACGCTATACAAATCGGTAGTGTAATACAACAATCCATATTTCGGTAATTACTAGCAAATGACTTATTACTAGTTACTAGTACCACCGCAGTAGGAAACTTTATTACTACTTTACAGCCGATTTTAAACCGAATGAAAACTAGTCACGCTTCACAATCTACCGATAGTTTAAACTTTAAAACATTCGATATTCCCATCACTATTTGAAACACAAAGAACAGTACTCTTACAGTAGAATAACATGACGCTAGGCAATATAAAATGTATTTGTACAACCTTCCAGGACTGCCATTGTTGGCCAAATAACGGTGCAGTCTTGTCGATTGTCAAGTGAGAGAAAAACGAAAAACTGTCGATAAACCCGTGTTGCGGACAAAAACAAGCTAACCCGTCGCGCAACAGCCCATTAGAGCCTTAGGGTACGTCCAAGATGCACGCTGGTTTTCTGAGTCAGACAGTCGGCGCTGAGTCGACATAAGTATGTCCTGTGTTTTTAAGCGGGACTGGCCATAATGCACCTGCGCGCAGGAAGCCTGCGCACTGGTAGTCTGACTCAGATATTTACCGGAATGATTCGTTCATTCTGGTTTCAGACAACCTGCCGCGCAGGCTGTTGATTTTCGTGTTGAGTGTGGTAATTCGCCCAGGTCTTCGTAAGCCTGTGTTCAAATTTTAACAAAATAAAACAAAACGTATCCGAACTCATTCTGAAATATTCAAAAATCTGTTTTCGTCGACAAGTAACTGTGGAAAAAGGTGTTTGTACTCCCCGTAAATAGATCTTAATTCATTAATTGGATGTATATCACTTCTCATTCGTTTTGTAACATTGTCACTCAGCAGCAATAGAGCTGTAGCCTGTTCTCTTGTTAGTTCCAGGCTACACTGATCAGTTGTATTTCATATCTTTTCTTTTGTGGCAGCTCTGACTGCGCTGACAACCAGCTTTCATAATGGCCACATCTCACCTGCCGCTCGGAGTCAGACAGTCAGCGCCGACTGTCTGACTCAGACAACCAGTGCGCGTCTTGGACGTACCCTTAGGCTGCCAAGACGACTTCTGCTCAGCTTGGCTATCATGGCTGGGTCTGCTCCCTGTCATATCAGACCGCTTCTTAGTTGGTCTCAGGAAGCTGAGTAAATCTCTTTCCAGCCTTGAGTCCAGAATTAAAATCCCTGGACATGCATAGAATCGAAACCTTGGCCTCTGGGTAAGAGGTAGGCTCGCTACCCATACTCTATGCGACTGCCCCATGTTTAGAACGCCGGACGAAAGTCATCGATACCCCAACTGAAATTCTGCATTTTGGCCTTTCGTCTACTGTCCACGAGTGAACGTTGATAAAATATGAGTATTGTACAGAAAATGTTTTGTCATATTTCATATGCCAAATACTGCATCTGAATACATATCCATCTCGTGAATATTTTAAACATATTTTGTAGTTTAATTTATGAGATTTCATACGAGTTATTCAATAGTTACATATTCTTTCTACACGTGTGAATTATATGTGAGATCTGCTGCCAAGAGTAGTACTCGTCTTTGTCAGCTTCACAAAATGGCTTTGGAGCACTGAAAATCCTTAGGCAGGATTTTCGACACTTCTCTTTTTAAAATATTTACAACGTATTTGTATTCTGAGTAACACTGCTAATACTTCCCAGATTAATTTGAGTGTCATATACATATATCCATGGCTTTAATGTTAAAAACAAGGAAATACCAGTAGTTAAATCTTACGTTGTTTCGTTTCTAGGAACGAAATTAGGACGCTCACAGGATACATAGTTGAAAAGAGACAGATATTCTTTACTTACAAACCGTATAAATGTTTCGCATCAGTGTGTTACAGCGCAGGCAGGCTTTGCAATTAATAGAGTCTCTATAAATCCAGCGAATGTTTATTTCGTCGACTAATTACTTAAAAGAAAACAGGAAGGAAGCCATTAAATCCTCAGTTTCAATTCCGAGGAAGATTTTAACTCAATTTACTTCGATTTTAGTAGCTAAACTTAATTTTCCAAGTCGTAGTGCGAAGAGAATCTTAATGCGACTTGCTGAAGAGGAACTACTTTGATGTTATTACAAAGACCAAGAGATGAGCAATGCCTCATTCCATTCAGCGGAAATACCACACAGCAGTAAAGGAATGTTAACTTACGCATAATAGGAAGGTTGAATAAACAGCTCCAAGATAAATACAAATATCCGTGTAAAATACTTTGATATGTCGAAGGTCCGGTTCCTTGGGTGAGTGGCCACTGTCCTTGTCTTCGGTTCGATTCCCGGCCGGGCCGGGGATTTTAACATGTGCTCTGAGACTGGGCGTTTGTGATCATCTCGGCTACCATCTTCTTCTAAGTACAACACATAACACTCCTAGAGGATTGACGTCTGGAAGGGCATCCGACCGTAAAACTGTAATTCATCCATATTCTTGCCAATCAGGTAATTGAGAAACGGCTAGGAAAGAAAGAAAATACTTTGTATGTCCATGATTTTTTAATACAAAACTTAAAGGTCCGGTTGCACAGCGCAGTTGGCGAGAAGCTCTTATCCTACCGTACTCTAGAAACCGGGATACAATCCTCCAAGTCTACTGCTTAAATGTGAGAGACCTATGCCCGCAGATTTACTGGCACGTATATTTTAGATTTACTGTTTCCAGGGCAAAAATATCGGCACTTCTATTTCTTAAGAAGAGACATGAACACACAAGCATTATTATTATTATTATTATTATTATTATTATTATTATTATTATTATTATTATTATTAAGCTCCATCTGTCGATCACAGGCACTGTGTGTCGGCCACCGGATGCCAAGAACGCCGGTTCAAACGCTGAAGAGGTATTCCGATTTTTGAACGGCAGAAAACAGTCTACTCGACACACGATGTCGTACGATGTTGGCGTGTATAAGATCTCCGATGACGCTTTTGATGTTTACCGGACAAAACTAATTAAAAACTTAGCTTTGGTTCACCCAACATAAATCCAGTTTACTCCGTCAAAACTGACGCACGGGCAGCCTAAAAGGCGTCAAAATGAAATGCCTGCACACGGTAGCCGAGGCCTTATTATTATTATTATTATTATTATTATTATTATTATTATTATTATTATTATTATTATTATTATTATTATTATTATACCCGCTGAAAAGTCAATGGCTTTAACTGTAGTCGTGTAATGTGTCCTACTGTCATTTGTTGGACACCGGTAGAAAAGGGGATAATTTTCCTGGCTCTTGATTTTAGGTAGCCGGTTTTCACTTGAAGAATATTCGAAAGAAATATTAAGTCGATTGTAAAGAGGAAACTACATTTCAATTACATACTTCCTTAATTATAAACAAAAATACATTTTCATTTCCTAGTATATGGCCTTTCCGTTTGACCTCCGTTCTGATGAGTAATAACTAATACTAATGTTATTTGCTTTTCGTCCCACTGACTAAGATATTTTTATTTTCAGAGACGCAGAGGTGCCGGAATTCAGTCCCGCAGGAGTTCCTTTACGTGCCAGTAAATCTACCGACACGAGGCTAACGTAGGCCCTACTTGAGCACCTTCAAATACCACTGGATCGAACCTGCCAAGTTGGGGTCAGAAGGCCAGCGCCTCAACCGTCTGAGCCACTCAGCCCGGAGTTTTGATGCGTTCAACATACAGCCGTCTATGGGAAAATACCGACTCCCTGACGAAAAATTTATTTATTTATTATTATTATGTGCGTATGGACCCAATGGATCACGCAAAGCTCTAACGATTCTGTTTTCTGAGTTGCCAAACAGCTCTCATCCTTTCTCCGTGGATCCTTTTTCGTTCTTCTGTCCACTTTGCTCCAGTCTTTATTTATTTATTTATTTATTTATTTATTTATTTATTTATTTATTTATTTGGCTTCTTTCAAGTGGCGAAGTCAGGACGCCCGGCCCTCTCTAACACTTAAATATCCAATTCAATGAAAAATGTTATTTTTGCTTTATTGATAGAAATAACAAAAACCGGGATGATTAGGAACTGTGCACCCGCAAGGTTTGAAGCCCTTCCCGCATGGCGCTTGTCGTAAAGAAGAGGGCGGTGTCCGTCACGTCATTCCCGCACGTCCGTAGAAAACCCATTAAATACGATGAGCGAATAACCAGATTGAAAAACAGACAGAAAAACAAAAAAACCTACGTTATTACACTAAAGAATTGAAAATGCTCTCCCCCACAGCTGCCGCTTGCTCTGCGAGGCTCAGGCTCCTCAGTTTGTTGACAAGCGTTGTTGCGTGTCATGATACTCCGGTTCACTCTCAGAAATTCATCTTCATGAATCTTCAAAATTTATGTTCGAATTGCATTTAAAAATCTGCAGCACACAACATATGCTGTTCAGTACTTAATTCAGAAGCCACGAAACGCATTAAACTGATCAATTACTATTATAAAAGAAGCAATCACACTATACGCTATATGGAAGCTTATCGCAGACTAGCTGAGATTATTTTAAAAACCGAAATGTCCTTTTTAAATTAATCTGCTTATTTTAGGGCAATTTTTTATTACTTCGTTTTTACAAGTATTCTTCATTACGCGACGGCACCATCGATATCGTATCCACATACAGAAATGTGATTAAAGATATACAGTACATGCGATTATTCTATGCATGCCTTTTAATAGATGCTATTTACCACTCTATATACTGCATGCTTCTCACTCGGAAGAACACTGCTATGTTAATGTGTAAAAGCTGACAACGTGACAAGCGACAATAGATAACCGGGATTTGAAGGAAGTCTGTTTTAGGTGGCTGGCACTGAAAAGTAATATTGATTATTGTGATGTTGAAAAACATATTCTGTATTTGCAAGCTAAGTCTAAATCCTTTCAAACTGATGATGTAAAATCTTTTGATCAGTTCTGCAATTTTAAAACAATTCCTAAATGAAAGTAATAATGGAATGATCCTGAATTTAACGAATTACCTTGCAGTCAGAAATGGACGAAGTATTTCAATGCATGTTTGACCATAGTTGGCAAATATTAAAACTTGCAGAAAACTTTTGTTTCTATACCAGGGCGCAATGCAAATCTAGAAAGATTATTTTCATTGATCTCAGCACAATGGACTGGTAATAGGAACCGTTTCAAAGTAGACTCTGTGAAAATCTTCTTAATGGTTCAATATTATCTGAAGGAATTTACACGTGTGTCTTTTATATGTTGGACACGCCAAAAATTGTGAAGGCCGAATCTTCAGATAAGTACCAGCAAGGCGTGAAAATTAGTTTAATTGTTTAAATTTTGTAAGAATTTACTGTATAATATAAAAAATTCAGAGTCTCAATGGAGGATTGTTGTGTCCTCTTTTTTCCGGCATTGTCCTCCTTTCTAAATAGTTTTGTCCTTTTTTATCTACTTGCATCTGGTCACCTTATTTGTATGTATGCATGTGCATATGTATGTAAATCAGAGGATTAAACACACATGAACGTATTTTACACGTTTCATCGACGAGTCATTTTGCTGTACAGTGGATATCCGCCCTCTCAATAATAATCAATAATCTAACAGACACATGTTGATGTCGAAAATCAGAGCAAAACGAAGGGGAAATACGGTACTGTACAGGCAAATTTTAATGTCTACTAGCGTTCATTTGAATCCCCCACCGTTTGGAGGGCTGATCAATCAACGTAGTCAGGAGACATGACGTCACGGACGCTTGGTGACAGGAGAGCCGTGGACCCGGGCTTTAGGTGTGTATCGACTGGCTTGCTCCTGCTCTTGTCTATGTTGCCATGGGGACGGAGCAGTGGCCGGGCCCACTGATGCAACAGGTTCGTGTTCATGTGTGTGTCTGTTGTCTCACTGCCCCAGTGGCCTCCGCTAGCGCTCCGCGCTTCGTCCGGAAAGTAGGCTGCCTCACTGTCTACCATATGGATCCCTGTCGGCCTTAGCTGTGCCGCCATATGGGCTGCGGAGAGGTCCCCTTACATCCGCTTTCAGATATCAGCCTCATCCATTAGGCTCTGAACGCTGACAATAATTCAGTCACTTCTGGAAGAAGCTATGTCTAAAGGCAAAAAGTAAATAAGGAACACTTTTGGGTGAACAGTTCGTGAAGTCATCAAACCACATATAAATGAAGTTACAAATACAAATTAACTCCTCATTATTCGTGTATGGGTTGTCCGGTTTGTGAATTACTCGTGCAACTTTACATTACGTTACATTATTTTTTCCCCCCGATTATGAATTAGGCTTTCTGTAAGCTGAGTTAAGAAATTTAATTTTTAACCATTGTTACTGATCTATCGTGTCCGTAAAAATTTAATTCTAGCTCAGTTTTCTGTTGTTTATGAATCTGGTCCTCAGTTTCATCTCGTCATGGAAGAATATCGTAAGAAAACTCTCAATAAAATAAAAATAGGATGCTATAGAAAAATTCAAGAAAGGAGATTCGGTTGCTAAATTGATCGCAGATTACGGACTAGGATTATACTAATTGTCCACGATTTCAAGAAAGACAAAGCAAAGCTGGGGGATTTTGTGCAGAATGTATTTTCTTTCAACCCTAGAACTACCAAACATCGCGCTTGCGACGCAATATATCACTAGAATGCCAACATGCATTCGCTTAATCAAAAATAACATAATTTATATCTCAATTGCGATATTATAGCAAGTAAGACATCGAAGACAAAGCTTCAAGTCTTTTGCCACACATTCCTCACTAGCCGGAAATGACTCGGTCAAGGTCAGAATAGGTATAAATTCAGCTCCTTTTTCCTCATCCCCCTGTGGTCTCAGTTGCTACGAGCTCGCTATTGAAGTTAGTTTCTGTGAATATTGTTTCTTTTCAAGTGTAATTGTGGGGGCAGCACTTCTGGAGATCTACGAGTCCTGGCATGAAAAGAACTTTCCGAGTAGTGATCGGTGGCTGACGGAACTGTGTGCAGTTCGGAACATTTAATTCTTTTTTGTTTTTGTTTCGGTCTTTACCTCTGAGAACTTACAGTTTTTAAAAACTAGAAGAAATTTTGCGTGTTTTTTATATATTGATTTTAAAAAATGAGCGCTTTTATTATTAATGGTGAAGTCGAAAATATGACAAACAAAAACTGGGTAATTTAGTTTTTCAACATTTTGATCGCCTGATATTTACCAGATAAGTAAATAAATGACCTAATACTTATGTGATCATGTTAAATGAAGTTTTCTGAGTAATATGGTGTGCTGTATGTCTAACTTTTCTGTAATTAACCGTGATTAAATTTGTTTTAAAATGTGCAATGTATTGGTAAATTGCTTGGCATTTAGGGAAAAACACTCGGCACTTCTAGGGTTAAGGAATTCTGCATATGAAGAGCAAGACGTCGCATTTCTACGGTGGTTAAACTACAAAAGGGAGGAAGGAGTTATTATCAACATCTGTTATACGTCGTAATGTGTGCATAGAAAGCTATGTTGTCCCATAAGGCACTGGAATTGGCGGGAGAGTTCAACATACGCTGTGTCGCGAGGGAACGTTAGAATCCTCTCGCAAAAATCAGTTTAAGAAACTCACTGTGTTTTTGAATAACCTACAATGTTTTCGTTGGATTGGATTATCCGTGTTTTTCGTACATGTTCTCTCTTTCATTTGGCCGAATAACCAGGTTTTTACTGTACTACAAAGTAATTCCTCCGATATGGACTGCATCAGTTTATTCGAAGAAGCAGCTTTTTTTTTTCAATTGCTTTACATCGCACCGACACAGATAAGTCTTACGGCGACAGCCCCAGCACTTGCCTGGTGTGAAAATAGGAAAGCACGGAAAACCATCTTCAGGACTGCCGACAGTGGGGTTCGAACCCACAATCTCCCGAATGCAAGCTGATAACTACGTGACTCAAACCACGCGCCCACTTGCTCGGTCGAAGAGGCAGCCATTAACCGTATCACTAGACAGAACTTCAATAGAGCTGAGGCTTTTAGGAACCGACCCTGTTCTTCTCGTCATACGTGTACAGTGCATGCTCTCACTGTCAAGACGTAGTAAAGAAAATGCATTGAGTTCCAAGTTGTGACCAAATTGTATTTTGTACCAGTATTTTTCAGCATCAGGCCTTTTGCCCGTAATATCAGATGGTACAATTAGTAACAACTATCGCCGGAAGGGGCATTAAATATGAATTAAAACAGTGACGTAGGTCTTCTTGTTTCTTCGTCATTTTAAGAGCTTGAAACATGGGGACCAACATCCATGTGAACCTTCATTTTAAGAAATGCAAAGGAAGGGTATCTACTGCGGAGCTTGGGCAGGGAAAGCATTAGATTAAGAGCTGTAGTTTTCAGAATCTGGGATTTCAAGTCCTTTGCGGACTATGAGCTTGACCTGTATGGATTTCCCATAGGGTTTCAACAAGCAATCCGCTCATATACTATCTAGGCTGACTCATTTGAAGTACTTTCCTAATCCTGACTGCAAGACAATAACAACATTCCAAACTATCTCAACTAGATATCAGCCAACATTCAGATACGCCAGGTTGTGTGCCATTTGCGACAAAGATTTAGTGTTTACAGTGCACTGTGTCTTCTGGTTGCGGCTAGAGCAATTTTGTTACTTTCATTGACCTGTCTCAGTCTTATCCTTGGCTTTGACAATATGAAATTGACTGAGGTATGAGCGATGCTAGTAATGCCATTCCTTATGTAGTCAGTCCTTGCTACAAATGGTGTGAAAATGTTGCTCATAGGGTCGGAAGGTGCATGCATTTCAGTGGGCTTGGCAGACTGATATCTAATAGCAACTTTTGGCTCAGTAAGGAAATCACTTCTTATTTTCCTAGTACGCCTATTCATTGATGCTTAGGCCATCTATGACAGCTAATGGAGGAGCTTTCGGCTGAGGACTGAACATACATATCATTACACAGGGGGAGAATGCGAAGAAAGACCAGTTCTTGTCGCATTTGCGATCACTGTAAAATTGTCAGTAGCCAGCAGGGTTTTCCAATGTCCATGCAGCAGAAGAAGGCAGGCTGTTCTGACTGGCGCTAACAATGGACCTTTTCGCACTATAATTATAGAATTATTATTTCTTAAACATATATTAAACTAAATATTTACCCGTACTTAAGTTTTGGAATTTTGTTCATCTAATCCGAGCGCACAGACAAAATTATAATTTTATTTATACAGGTGAAAGCAGGCTGAGTGGCCGTGCGTGTTAAAGCGCTACGGTAGAGAGACGCGTGGGTTCAAAAACAACCGTCGGCTGTCCTGAGAATGGCGTTCTGTATTTTCACTTTCAGGCAAATTCTGGGACAGTAACTATTCATAGGCCACAGCCAATTTCACTCGCCATAATACACTGACTGACAGAGCAAATGCAACACCAAGAAGGAGTGGTCAGAACTTTATGCCAATTGCAGGGTAGACTGACGTCACTGAGGTATGCTCATGATGTGAAATGCGCCGCTGTGCTGCGCACGTAGCGAACGATAAATGGGACACGGCGTTGGCGAATGGCCCACTTCGTACCGTGATTTCTCAGCCGACAGTCATTGTAGAACGTGTTGTCGTGTGCCACAGGACACGTGTATAGCTAAGAATGCCACGCCGCCGTCAACGGAGGCATTTCCAGCAGACAGACGACTTTACGAGGGGTATGGTGATCGGGCTGAGAAGGGCAGGTTGGTCGCTTCGTCAAATCGCAGCCGATACCCATAGGGATGTGTCCACGGTGCAGCGCCTGTGGCGAAGATGGTTGGCGCAGGGACATGTGGCACGTGCGAGGGGTCCAGGCGCAGCCCGAGTGACGTCAGCACGCGAGGATCGGCGCATCCGCCGCCAAGCGGTGGCAGCCCCGCACGCCACGTCAACCGCCATTCTTCAGCATGTGCAAGACACCCTGGCTGTTCCAATATCGACCAGAACAATTTCCCGTCCCGTCGATTGGTTGAAGGAGGCCTGCACTCCCGGCGTCCGCTCAGAAGACTACCATTGACTCCACAGCATAGACGTGCACGCCTGGCATGGTGCCGGGCTAGAGCGACTTGGATGAGGGAATGGCGGAACGTCGTGTTCTCCGGCGAGTCACGCTTCTGTTCTGTCAGTGATAGTCACCACAGACGAGTGTGGCATCGGCGTGGAGAAAGGTCAAATCCGGCAGTAACTGTGGAGCGCCCTACCGCTAGACAACGCGGCATCATGGTTTGGGGCGCTATTGCGTATGATTCCACGTCACCTCTAGTGCGTATTCAAGACACGTTAAATGCCCACCGCTACGTGCAGCATGTGCTGCGGCCGGTGGCACTTCCGTACCTTCAGGGGCTGCCCAATGCTCTGTTTCAGCAGGATAATGCCCGCCCACACACAGCTCGCATTTCCCAACAGGCTCTACGAGGTGTACAGATGCTTCCGTGGCCAGCGTACTCTCCGGATCTCTCACCAATCGAACACGTGTGGGATCTCATTGGACGCCGTTTGCAAACTCTGCCCCAGCCTCGTACGGACGACCAACTGTGGCAAATGGTTGACAGAGAATGGAGAACCATCCCTCAGGACACCATCCGCACTCTTATTGACTCTGTACCTCGACGTGTTTCTGCGTGCATCGCCGCTCGCGGTGGTCCTACATCCTACTGAGTCGATGCCGTGCGCATTGTGTAACCTGCATATCGGTTTGAAATAAACATCAATTATTCGTCCGTGCCGTCTCTGTTTTTTCCCCAACTTTCATCCCTTTCGAACCACTCCTTCTTGGTGTTGCATTTGCTCTGTCAGTCAGTGTACATTTCATCTTCATTAGCTCCTGAACTGAGGTTGGTATTAGGAAGGACATCTGGCCAAAGAAACATGCTGTATTAGTTCATCTCACCTCATTCCCGATCCCTTGTCAAGAAACGGGACTAAAGGGTAGGCATGTCCAACCCCGCGGTGTAGGGGGCAACGCGTCCGCCTGTCTCGCGGCGGCCCCGGGTTCGATCCCCGGCTGAATTGTAAATGATTAATATCCCTGGCCTGGGGACTGGGTGTTTGTGTCGTCCTTAACGTTCCTTTCCTCACATTCAACACTCTACACTTCCTCCATTCCAATTAAACGCAGGTTCGTATCACATGGTGCAAGTAGGGGCAAAAAATCTCTATAGATCGACGCCCCGAACAAATAGCATTTAAAAAAGGGGGGGGGGGGCAGAAAATATATATTTGAGTAGTTGTTTACTAAACGGGTCAGTCTGAATATTTGAACAGTTTGAGCGTATGGTTTGTAGTCCCAGGAGTGTCCGAGGACATGTGCAGGTCTTTTGATCAGACGGCCGTAAGCGACCTGCGCGTCGTGAAATTAACCAATGCTGGTTAAAATTCCCTGCTGGGAATTGAACCCGGGGCTCTCGTGACCAAAGGCCAGCACGGTAACCATTTAGCCATGGAGCCGGACAGTGTTACCTATTATAGTGGGGAAAGGAAAGTGTAAGTTTACTGCTAAGTTGGAGATGAGCTACACTTGCTTCAAAAAGGGTAGCACTGTCGAGGAAGCAGGATATTACAACAACAGTCTTTGTTTTGAAATTGAAAAGTGTAACATTCAACGGTTTTAATACGCTCTCCTTTTGTCTTTTTTTTTTTTTTTTTTAATGCTATTTGTTCGGGGCGTCGACCTCGAAAAATCTTTTGCCCCTACTTGCACCATATGTGATGAACCTGCGTGTATTTGTAATTACGGAAGTGTAAAGTGTTGAATGCGAGGAAATGAACGTTAAAGACGACACATACACCCAGTCCCCAGGCCAGGAATATTAATCATTTACAATTAAAAACCCTTGTCACGGCCGGGAATCGAACCCGCGGTCGCCGGGTGAGAGGCGGGGGTGGACTCCTTTTGTCCTGCTTTTTAAAACTCATTTGACCGTCTTTACACCCACAGCCATCTGATAACACTAAATAAAAGGTACATTTGAGTCCTGTTTAGTCTGTGTCTGTCCTCATATTAAGGCATCAGACTCCGGCAAACATAATTTAATGAGTTTCAACATCGGAATCCAGGTAGTTTTCACCAGTTACTTGAGGGCTATCTCCATGTACCAGTCCTTCAGTAGGGAATTCCCTCACAGCAACCAGAGTGTCTCACTGATAAGAGTGGTCGCTAATGGGACAATGCTTAACACGTCAAAAATAAATTAGTCTTGCATTCTACCGGAGTGATCGCAAATGGGACGCACCATACGACACTGCTGACGTCTAAAAAGTTGTATTTGTTGTTCCAAGCATAAAAAACACCAAAATTATCCGCCCTTTTCAAAATTACTTGAAAGAGGAAGAGCTGTGACCACTCGAAGAATGAGGATATCGGGTAAAGAAAGGAAACTACCATAAAAGGATGTGAATAAGAGACGATCTTTACCTACCAAAGCTAATACCATCGAATCTGATACAGAACATCAGTTGACCAACGGAGGCTGGATTGGAACACGTAACTTTTTTTTTTTTTTTTTTTTTTTGCTAGTTGCTTTACGTCGCACCGACACAGATAGGTCTTATGGCGACGATGGGACAGGGAAGGGCTAAGAGTGGGAAGGAAGCGGCCGTGGCCTTAATTAAGGTACAGCCCCAGCATTTGCCTGGTGTGAAAATGGGAAACCACGGAAAACCATTTTCAGGGCTGCCGACAGTGGGGTTCGAACCTACTATCTCCCGAATACTGGATACTGGCCGCACTTAAGCGACTACAGCTATCGAACACGTAACTGGAAGCAATGCCAGACTCAGTTAGGGTCCCGTGGTCACGACTTCACGATGATAATAATAATAATAATAATAATAATAATGTCGGGCTGAGTGGCTCAGACGGTTGAGGTGCTGGTCTTCTGACCCCAACTTGGCAGGTTCGATCCTGGCTCAGGCCGGTGGTATTTGAAGGTGTTTAAATACGTCAGCCTCGTGTCGGTAGATTTATTGGCACGTAAAAGAACTCCTACGGGACTAAATTCCGGCACCTCGGCGTCTCCGAAAACCGTAAAAGTAGTTAGTGGGACGTAAAGCAAATAACATATCTCAGGAACGGAAGGACAATGACCAACCAACTGCGCTAATGTTGTCGAATCTCAGGGATACTCGACATAGGAGGAGGAACTTCAACCTGGACAAAGTTGACCTACGATTAAAAACAATATAAAATGTGGTAAACTCATGGATGGGACAGTCAGGATTGTCCATTGTGTTCAAGCATGTCTTTTTCCTCTTGTATTTACAATTATTCTGGTATCCATTACTAATATCAAATTATTATAATTAATGAACCACCTTTCCAATACATAAAATCCTTATATTTAGGATGAAACCATTTAATCACAAATTGGACATGTTTCACTCAACTTTGTGAGCATCATCAGCAATAGTTAACATAAATCATTGGTGGGTCAGGGCCCTGATCCTGGTGTATATCACAAAAGAATGTCTAATATACATTGATAAAAATATATAAATTTAACAATTTAAAAATAATCAATAAGATTATTTATGTCTATTAAAACAAATTTTTTTTTAAATCATTCAGATTGTTTAAAATGTAAAACGGAATGGATGGCTTAAATTACAACGCAAGGAGTCCCATAAAGGCTAAATTACGCCGATCTAGACGACATTTTATCACCAGTGAACTCGTTTTTTAACCATCATGTGCGATTTTAGCGTTTCTCATCATGTTTATTCTTAAAAAACAGCAACATAGTCTATAATAAGAACTCACCCTGATTTGAAAAACTGATTTTATCATAAACAGTCTTAATATAATCGAGCGTAGATATGTTGGACAACGATTTTTAAGAACATCTAATTACCATATACTATTTTTAACATTTAAGCCATCCATTCCGTTTTACATTTTAAACAATCTGAATGATTTTTTTAAAAAAAATTTGTTTTAATAGACATAAATAATCTTATTGATTATTTTTAAATTGTTAAATTTATATATTTTTATCAATGTATATTAGACATTCTTTTGTGATATACACCAGGATCAGGGCCCTGACCCACCAATGATTTATGTTAACTATTGCTGATGATGCTCACAAAGTTGAGTGAAACATGTCCAATTTGTGATTAAATGGTTTCATCCTAAATATAAGGATTTTATGTATTGGAAAGGTGGTTCATTAATTATAATAATTTGATACTCTGAACTCCAATACGGTTGAAAAATGAGATTTATAACTTGTAATCCATTACTAATGTATTAACGTTTCCTTCGAAATTACAGTAAATCACCAAAATAACTGCGAATTTATTTATTTATTTATTTATTTATTTATTTATTTATTTATTTATTTATTTATTTATTTATTTATTTATTTATTTATTTATTTATTTATTTATTGAATGTATGGCTTTTCGTACCGGGAGTGTTTGAGGACATCTTCGACTCGTCTGCTACGGGTCTTTCTATTTAACATACATGGACAACGTGCGTGTCTGAATGTGAGATGATGAGAATGATGTTGTTCATGATGATGATAATTATTATAATGACGTACGAAGAGGGGGAAACGCGATGTCGGCACATAGCCTGCTTTTGTCGAGTAAAATCAAGGAGTCTGCTCGAAGCTTAACGTCTCCATCCGACGGGCGAATCACCATCAACAGTCCTCCAAATGAACACTGCGGAGAAGTTTGGTATTGAATCCAGGCTTTTTGCACGCAATCTGGCGATCAGAAAATATATACCACCACCTCTCCTATCATGCCAGCTAACATTCTGATGGTGTTTTTTTCTTTGTCACCAAAGGGACTCGAACCAACTACTTCGTGAGCCATGGTCACCGTGTGAACTAATAACTGTGTAGTCGTGGAAACGAAGCAATGCTCAGAACAACACTGCCACAGGCGAAAACACTAGCACAATAGGTAAAATTCCTATGTATATTTTTGTAGGTAAAAATTATGTTCGACATTTCCATGGTTAAAAAATACAAGGGGCGGAATTTCATTATCATTTTTCCACTAGACCAAGCGCCATGAAACTGGTATATTTTTTTTCCAACCCATCGAACAACCTTGCAAAATGATTTAATATCTTTGTTCATACAGCATGACATAATTAAGTCCACGCCGCACCTTCTATCAATAATTTCTTCTTGTGCCTTGAAATATGAAATATTTGGTACAGCGTAATGGTGGGTGGCCGACTTGCCCACTGACATTTTCTGGCAAGGAGATTGATTGCAAGCCCACAAGGGAACAGTGAAGCTGAATGCAGGGCGTAGGAAGTGCAGGCTCAATAAGAAAGGTTACAGCCGGAAGGCCGGAGGCGCTGAGGTATTGAATACAAGGTTATAGTAACCAACCTCCAATGATGTACGGCCAATTTCTCTAACGTCTGATAGCTCCCCCTCATCGATTCCGTCTTTTACTTCGTTTTACCTCACCAGTTCGCTGCATCTCTTTTTGCTATGTCTAATGGTTACGTTCAGGTGTTTGTTTCAACCTAATGGTGGCACCTTTGTGGTTTGTTTTTGCCGTGGCCTACAAGTGACCTCACTTTTCCAATTAAACACTTTGCTACCTTGTTCTGTCTTGTTCCGCTCTCACCCGCATTTTGCACTGTCATGCCTTGTTCTTAGGAGAGACAGACTAACTAGAAGTGTGTCTCAGTAATGGACCCGCGAATTTCGAGAGCTTCATTTTCCGATTCTAAAATACCAGATGATGATAATGCTTGTTGTTTAAAGGGGCCTAACATCTAGGTCATCGGCCCCTCTAAAATACAGATTTCAAAGTAAGGTATACTTAGTTCGGCCCCGCGGTGTAGGGGGCAACACGTCCGCCTGTCACCCGACGGCCCCAGGTTCGATTCCTGGGTGGAATAATATCCCTGGCCTGGGGACTGGGTGTTTGTGTCGTCCTTAACGTTCCTTTCCTCACATTCAACACGCAGATTCATATAGGTCGACGCCACGAACAAACAGCATTAAAAAGAAAAGGTATACGCAATGGCGAAGCTGAACGGAACACCACCTTTCATGAAATACTACTACTACCAATAATAATAATAAAACGGGCATAGAAATTCAAATACCTAGGCGAGTGGATAGAGACAGAGGCATCAACAAGATGGAAATGGCCCACTACCTCACCAAAGATATCTATAACAAACGGTCAATATCTTTCAAATCCAATCTTAGACATTACTGTACAGTAATTCGACCTGAAGCTCTATATGCATCAGAATGCCTTTCAAGAAAGGTCTGGCAGAAGAAGTAGAAGCCAAAGAAAGTAAGATTCTAAGGAAAATCATGGGCCAAGTAAAGAATAATGGAGAATATAGGAGAAGGCGCAGTCATGAACTATATCAGCACATGGAGAAAAAACACACACTGTTAGAAAAAGAAGGATCTGTTTGTATAGTCACGTAACACGACTGAGACCAGAAAGAGTATCCACTCGAATCTTCGCCTACTTTCTGAGGCTGGTTCACCGAGGTGGAAAAGGATTTAAAAGAATTGGGGATCTTACGTGATGACATCTTGCAACGTGGCCCTTCGAACAAAACCTAAAATGAAGATAGCCAAGACGTGGACAGAAGAACGAAAGGACCAGGGATGCGGGAGCACTGGGCGAATGTTAAAGCTCAAGACAGAAAACTGTTGAAAATAGCGTGGTCCATAGCTGGCCGAAACGAAAGAAGAAGAAATTATGGAAATAACATGTATACCAGTGGTTTGTTAAGTGCAGTTTTTTTAAATTTGCTTCACGTCGCTCCGACACAGATGGCGACGATGGGATAGGAAAGGGCTAGGAGTGGGGAGGAAGTGGTCGTGGCCTTAATTAAGGCACAGTCCCAGCATTTGCCTGGTGTGAAAATGGGGAAATCACGGAAAACCATCTTCGGGACTGCCGACAGTGGGCTTCGAACCCACTATCTCTCGGATGCTAGCTCACCGCTGCGCGCCCCTAATCGCACGGCCAATTCGCCCGGTAAGTGTAGGTTTGTCATACATATTGTGTATCTTAAGGTCTCTGTCTCCTGTTTGGGAGATAAGGGATTCGGAAATTGCCGACTCAGTTCTTAAATCACTTGGAAGTACATGCAGTTTTCTTGTTAGCTTTCTCAGTAATTTGAATGCCCTTCCACCTTTGTAATTTTTACGTTTACTTCCACTACTGTGTTCAGCAGATCTTACTGTTAGTTCCGAATGAATCCAAGAACAGTGTGCCAACAATAACTGATTAGGATTGTAGAGAGATAGGGTACACGTAGGGCCAGCAAACCACATATTGTGTGACCGATGACGCCAAGTGTACAGTAGTCAGTGAAGAGCTGTCAAACAAGGTGGAAATGTTAAAATAAGTGCCAGTATGCTCCTTGGAAGGGCGCAATATCAACACGTGAATAAGTTAGAAGGGGGCAGAATGATCGGCCTCCACTGTCCGCAGCTTTGAAAATGTTTTTCTATGGTTTCCCATTTTCACACTTTTATTAAGGCCACAGTCACTTTCTTTCCACTACTAGTCCTTTCCTGTCCCATCGTCGCCATAAGATCTATCTGTGTCTGTGCGGCGTAAATCAAACTGTAAAGAAACATCATCATCATCATCATCATCATCATCATCATCATGATTTTAATCATGACCACGGGTGCCAAAACTGACTGGTTCGACCCAGGTCACATTCAGTTCGGATGACCATTCTGTTATTCTGCACTTAAATCCTGGACATATTAGGGTTATGAATAATGTTGTTTTATTACATCACTCTCTGTCTCTCTCATTTTTCCTTTCAATTGAAAATAGACACACACACGTAACAAGATGCACGTACGGATATGATATCCTTGATATTTCCAGTCCCTTAAGTGGAGTAATTAGGTTTTTCTCCCAAATATACTCCCTATAATAAATGTTGAGTAGCCTATATTAAAAGCTTAAAGAATCTAATACAGTGCATGTTAAAGGAGTCGGCATAAACCAGTAAGTTTTAAATATCTTCAACGAGAGTCTGGATAAACAACTCAACCGTCAGCTGCAAACTATGCTTCCTTCAAAAGAACTCCAAACAGAACTTGCTGCATCTACTTGGTCAGGTAGCAGGTTTACAAACAACTTCCACAGAGTCATTCACATACAAATTCGTAATGGAATGTGTTATTTAGCTGATGTACAAGATAACATATGCAGTATGGTGGGTTCGTCGGGCACCAGCCTCCTCCAGACACACCTTCTCCTAAATATACATCTCCAAGTAGATACCAGAGAGTCTGAGCGTTTCTCATGTCATTGAACTTTCACTTGCTTTTCAAGTCCTTGAAATATTACTCCTTAGTCCGGCTAAATGGTTAGCGTGCTGGCCTTTGGTCACAGGGGTCCCAGGTTCGATTCCCGGCAGGGTCGGGAATTTTAACCTTAATTGGTTAAATTCGCTGGCACGAGGGCTGGGTGTATGTGTCGTCTTCATAATCATTTAATCGTCATCATGACGCGCAGGTCGCCTATGGGAGTCAAATCAAAATACTTGCATCTAGCGAGCCTAACTTGTCCTCGGACACTCCCGGCACTAAAAGCCATACGCCATTTTTTTAATTACTCCTTAAACTCGAGGATCATTACCGAGAGGTCTGTAGTATCTACATCCGTCATATGTACAGCACTAAAGTGAAAACAGAAAATATCAATCAATCAATCAATCACCCCAGATCTGCATGTAGGGCTGTCGCCCAGGTAGCAGATTCCCTATTATTTACCTAGTTTTTTTCTTAACTGATTTCAAAGAAGTTGGAGGAAGTTGCAGGAAGATTTATCAAAATAACTCCATTTTAATCAAGTTATTTACGGGGTAGAACTCTTAACTAACAAAGGACAAAATTTGTTGCAGAACCTAGAGGTCAAGAAAGGATCACCCTGAGAAAGATAACTAGGTTCAAGGATTATAAGTGTAGAAAGATACCACAGACCCAAAGGGGAACTATACCTTAAAAGGAACCTTTAATGGACACTATTTTCAAAAAGACGCCTCATTTCTTTATGAACACCTAGAAAGAATGGAAGAATGAAGACTCATCAGCATATTTCGCACGTAGCAAAACATCACTTTGAAGAACAAACGGGTCAAATAATATATTGAACCTTTCAACATCCCTGAAACATTCAAACATAGCATAAAAGTTTTCCGAAAAGTGACGCCAAAAAATCCATTCATTCGAATGCATTCCGTTGTTTTAATTTTAAATTATGATAGTGTACTCGTAAGAATGTAAATAATCTCGAGACACACTTCTTAAACATGTCCCTGTGCAACCGTTTTCCTCATAAGTGTACTGTCTGTTCCCACAGTAACTGCACGATACGATACTCCAACAAGTTTGTCAGTGCTAGATCATTCTTCTATTCAGGGACAGTTGGTGTTTGGGCGGAGGACTGATACTGCAGAAACAGTACTGCTCGAGATAGATCCTCGGGAGGTCTGAAGTGGAATGCGGTCGGGTCTGTCAGTGGAGCACATGAGTGACGAGTAAGTCTGACAGAATTACTGTACTATTTTATCCACTCCTCAGATGGAGGAGATTTATATCTCTTACATAAATAACTTCGACAGAGTACGGGTTTCTCCTCTACCATAGATGGCATTGTCGTGCTAATAAGTGTAATATTCACGAATGGTTACGGCCTCGTGTAAAGGGGATAGGGTACTTATTGTGTGAGACATATGTGTTGATTCAGCGTATATATTTTATTTTGTAAATGTTACGAATCATTCCAGTATTCCTCTGGAGTTCCTAGGGAGAAAACATCACATAAAGAATGGTCGGGAGTAGGATTTCATTTGCGTTGATGGGCTAGTTTCTGTACAATTATCTAGTAGAAGGAAATGGCTGCAGAAGAGACAGAGCACCAAACTACTACTACTACTATTTGTTTTACGTCCCACTATCTACTTTTACGGTCTTCGGAGACGCAGAGGTGCCGAAATTTAGTCCCGCAGGAGTTCTTTTACGTGCCAGTAAATCTACAGACACGAGGCTGTCGTATTTGAGCACCTACAAATACCACCGGACTGAGTCAGGATCGAACCTGCCAAGTTGGGGTTAGAAGGCCAGCGCCTCAACCGTCTGAGCCACTCAGCCCGGCACTACTACTACTACTACTACTTTTTCTTCTTCTCCTCCTTCCACTTCCCCACACCCTGGAGGGGTCGCGGGTGCGAACTGTAACACATGTGGCACGTTTTACGACTAGATGCCCTTCCTGACGCCTACCCTATGTAGAGGGATGTGTTCACTAATGTGCTTTTCTATGGTGGTTGGTAGTGTAGTTTAATGTGTTGTGTGTATATTGAAGAGGAGAGCATTGGGACAACACGTACACCCAGTCAACGAGTCAGAGGAATTAACCATAAGCGATTAAGATCTCCAAACCGGCCGGGAATCGAAGCCAGGTTCCGGTGAACCGGAGGTCTCAACGCTGACCGTTTAGCCAAGGAGCCGGACCGATTAAAATAGTCCTTCTATGTAATATTATTGTTGACAAGAAGTAGAGTTGCCAAATGCTACCGGCCATAACGCAGAGAAAGCCACAACAAGAGTTATGGAAACTACCAAGTGGCATATAAATTATAACTATCTTAACAGCTCACGACGTTTCGCTCCGAAAGTATGTATATATATATTTATTTTTCTCACTTACCCCTTAGGGGCTGAATGTTTACAAGGTTTCTTAGCAGTTACCTATGACCTAAGATGAACGTCAGTGTCAAAGTTCACTCTCATCGGTTCAGTGGTTCCTGAGATATCGTAATGAGCAAATGGTGAGTGGTATTTCTCATTTATTTCTATATAGATAGATAAGCCGGAAATCGAGTCTGCATCATCCAGGAGGGAATCTACTTTCCTAAGCTCTAGAGACCACGGCAGGGACTTATCAAGAGAAACAGCTATTGAAAAGTCAATCATTGTCTCCATAGCTGTTCGTACAGAATAAAAGACATTCAGCTCCACACCTAGTGTTGTTCATGTGTTTCTAATTTCATCTAAGTCCACAGAACTGGAGTCATCTTTCATTGTTATCTTTTGCTTTATAATGCAACTTCAAGAATACTTTCATTCTTTGAAGGGTGGGGGCGAGATAGTCGAGTGACATAGTCACAGGCTTTTTACCAAGGTGGCCTCGGTTGGAATCTCGGCCAATGCGTATGGGATTTTTAAAATGAAGTGCCACGTTCGTGTGGTTCGGATTTCAAGTAAAAACTGGAGGTCTCGTGGCTATGATCATGATATGAACAGCCACGTTCAACTACAAGCTTGCTTGCTTATTTCTTTGAGGACCGTAGTTCTTAGTTTAATAACCTTAAAACCAATAAATACATCTTATAATAAATGGTAGCATCTCATTGTATTATAAACATTCTACAACAGCTGCTCGTATCTGGTAACCGAGGATAATTACTATCACACACGAGGGCAGTTTCAAACTCATCTAGACTGGTTTTCCTCAGTTCATAAACGTAACAAAGCGTTTTTGGAGTTATCTGATAAGGATTAGGATAGGTTGTCGATATTAGAGGGAACTAGAAAATATAAAGATACATCTGCAGTACATAGTAAAATATATAATACTGTATTAACTTACCTTGAACATATGGCAGAGAAACATATTAGGATTCCAATAATTGTGAATTAATGCTCCATTAAATTAAAAACCACATATTCTGACTTCTACATGCCATAAAATGCAATTGTCACCATTATAAAGGCTAATACATCAAAACAGTTCTGCTACGCGGGTAACGTCGCTGAAAGTCGTTACGAAAAATGTTCTGGTCTCAATATTATGTTTTACGTGAAAGACTTCAAAGCATTCAACAAAGCGTAAAATCTGTTCCGACGGGAAACCGTTATGATCTGCGATCCTAAAATATGTCAGTATTACTTCGAGCTGTCCATAAATATGTTTCTGAACGACATGACAACTTAATAACGGCTCGGAATTTGGTGTCTTACCTGGAAGTTCCATGTGGAGGCACTCCTTGCTCTTCTGTTCTCTCTCTCTTTATCTAGCAGCTCCACTAAGTGCTTCTCTATCACACTGGGATTGTTCGCTGGTCATTTCTGGCTATCTTACTTCCGTCTAGCTGTAACGTGTTCTTTGCAACATAGAAGAAGTTAATGACAGTGAAATACAATCAGGTCAGCTCTTTCGAGCAATGACTTTTCGTCCATTACTCGCAATTCCGTCTGCAATTCTAAGATACGTCACAGAAGGTTAAGCAGTTTGTCCACGAGAATGCAAAAGTAATGTAGACCTAGCAAGGCTTTGTTCAGTTCTTACTTTATTACTGGTTCCGATTGATTCAGAATAGATAACTCTTAAGTTCGATTTCCTTTTGTCTTGATATACAACCGCCAGATGGCAATTTCCCATGTCCTATGAAAAAATACTTCCGAGTTCCATCAAAATTTCACCAGACTAAAGAGTCGTAGCCTAATTGCATTCATTAACAAATCATGGAAGAAGTTCTCTTTTTCGTCTCTTCGCTTGTTCACATGCACTTTCTTACACAAAGACACCTCAATGATAAACTTCCCTCTCGTAACTTCAAGGGACAGCAAATCATTTTGACAGGATAAACTATCGTACTGAATGAAAACTTGCCTAGTAGTAGTAGTAGTAGTAGTAGTAGTAGTAGTAGTAGTAGTAGTAGTAGTAGTATCGTTATATTGTAATGTAGGAAAGATAAAGTAATCTCCAAGTATGTCATAGTTATAATCAATAATAATTAATGTTAAAGAGTAGTAGTAATAATAGTCGAGTTAAAGAACTCTCGAGGAACCAGTATCCTCTTTCTTGATTTTGAAGCTAGTCCTGAGCCAAGCGGCCAGTTTTATAGGTAGTTGTTTCGTTAAAGGAAAGAGAGGTACACTCATCATTTTCGCGCACCGTAGAAAAATGAGACAAGGGCTGGACATACTGTACATTATTATTATTATTATTATTATTATTATTATTATTATTATTATTATTATTATTGGTTGTATGTCACACTAACAAGTTTTCAGCGACGCTGGGAGGGGAATGGACTTGGACTGGGAAGGTAGCGATTGTGACCTTAAGACAACCCTACAACCCCGAAATGATTAAACCACGGAAAACTATTTTCAGGGCTGCCGACGACGGTGGTGATAGTAGTGGTGACGGCGATTACTGTATGAGGGTGATGTACAACTAGGTAACCATTCCCTGTTCTGACTAATCATAGGGGAAAAATGGTAGAGTTTTGACCCTTCGAAGTACTGCATTAGGGTATTATCAACAAAGGGAGGTGGGGAGGGCGTCGAATGGTATGAAAATAAAAAGTTTCCTTGGCCTAGCAAACCTAATACCATCGAGATCGGAAGAGTTGACCAAGGTAGGCTGGATACGAAGGATTAAAGCGGTACGTTTTCTCCGCAACCACCGCATTCTTCCGTTTCACAGCGTACGCATATTCCACAACATCTTCCAGTCCACCCATCACGCATAATCCATATCCCTCACAACACCCGATCGCATACCAATATCCTCGGTTCGTAACAACAAACAACTGACATAACAGATATTTAACCTCGTCATGGTCATAGTTAAACAAATCAAGACCCCGTAATATATATCCAGAAACAAGACGAGAAATGATAGCCAGTGCATTTACTTCAAATACTGATGAAGTTTTCTTCAGGAAATTGCAGCTAGAATTCGTATCAAAGTTCACAAAATCACTATTGTGTCGATATATTGTCCACCCAGGACTATTATTTCACTCAGAATGGTACTGACTCACCAACCAGTTGGAACAAACGTTTCTTTTTATGGAAATTTTAATGGGCATAGTAGTTTGTGGGCATGATCATTTAATGACACGTACGGAGCAGCTATTTTGAACATCATAGACGAGTTCAACCTGTTTAATTTAAACTATGGCTCTTCCACTCGTATGCACCGTCCGGGACAACGGCCTTCAGCCGTCGACTTAACTTTATGTTCATCTGATATCTCTACGGCTTTTCTATGGAAAACTCCACCTTTCCTTATGGGATCGGTTCATTATCCCATAGTAGCCTAATATCCACTCTCCAACTATACCCTACGAACACAACAAAATGGAATGTAAAAGGAATGCTATTGGTTGTTACGTCCCACTAACTACTGTAACGGTTTTCAGAGACGCCGAGGTGCCTGAATTTTGTCCCACGGGAATTCTTTTATGTGCCTATAAACCTAGCGACACGAGCTTGACGTATATGAGCACCTTCAAAAACCAAGATCGAACCTGCTTAGTTGGACTAAGAAAGCCAGCGCCTCAACTGTTTGAGCCACTCAGCCCAACATTGAAATAAGTATAAGAAAACGATGGAATCTGAATCTCATAATATTAGATGTAGGAACACCAACTAAAAATGATGTACTAGTGAAGGTGATCAATTTACCAGCTTCCGTATCACTTACTCAAAGGTACTCTTACTTATCGGAAAAGACATAGGCCTATTGTTTGCTAGTGGGCGGCCAAGTGCTCTTAAATGGCAGCAAATAGATAACAAGCTCTTAATCATCAGGACCTATAAGCGATTTTCAACACTCGGTCACTGAAGTCGGCATATGACGTGGATGTGGTCCAATTTAACAGCTGGTTGCCCTCCTTGACGTCAACCCTATGTGGAGTGATGTATTCACTACTGCATGTTTCTGCGGGGGTATTAAGACGAACACGACCACCCAGCCCCCGAGCCAGAAGAATTAACCATACACAGTTAAAATCCCCAGCCATGCCCGGAATTGAACCCGGGACCCTCTGAACCGAAGATCAGTACGCCGACCATTCAGCCAAGGAATCGGCCTCGTTAACAAGTACTCCTAAACTCGTGGGCTAAGGAGGAGAACTAGAGAATTCGGCGTTTCCTTCGTCGGATATGTGCTTTCTCCAGCAGCAACGAAGCATACTGCTGACTTACTTCTTTTTTGCGCTTTATAAACATCGTTTTACATCTCTTAGCCCGGCTCATTTTCCTAGTCAAGCTGCCGACGTCTTAATCCGGTCGCTAATATTGATGTGATGTGTGTGGCTAGTAATTTTCTCGGCGAACTGTACGGTCTTCTCTCTTTCAGCACATATAAACTTGCCCTCTGAGATCAGAATGGCCTCTTCAATATCGAGGCCGCGCCACTCTCACCACATGGTTCTCTCTAGCCGGTCAAGTGCATTGCCACCGCACCGAACGTGTCTACCGCTAGCTCCAGCGAATGGAGATTTCACGGCACAGGGCAACGTGCACGACACCAACAGATCAATGTTCCAGACGATGAAATCAACTGAAAGCATTGGCAGAGAGACTGACAATTTCACCATTACCATCCGCACTTCATATGTTTCACACGCGATAACATAACGGCTAATTTATACAGTCCTTTAGCATAAACTCACAGAAAATAATGATATCTGATATTCATGTTTTCGTTTTTGAGATCGGATTTTGACGTGTATTTGGTCCAGGTTTACGGCTGCTTGCCCTTCCTGACGCCAACCTAAGGTGGAGGGATGTATTATTATTATTATTATTATTATTATTATTATTATTATTATTATTATTATTATTATTATATCACCCAGAAAAAATCGAGCTGCTTTTCTTTGGATTTCTTCCAGTTCTTGAATCAAGTAATCCTGGTGGGGGTTCCATACACTGGAACCATACTCCAGTTGGGGTCTTGCCAGAGACTTATAAGCCCTCTCCTTTACATCCTTACTACAACCACTAAACACCTTCATAACCATGTGCAGAGATCTGTATCCTTTATTTACAATCCCATTTATGTGATTACCCCAATGAAGATATTTCCTTATATTAACACCCAGATACTTACAATGCTGCCCAAAAGTAACTTTCAACAAATCAACGCAGTAATTAAAACTCAGAGGACTTCTCCTGTTTGTGAAACTCATAACCTGACTTTTAACCCCGTTTATCATTACCTACTGTCCATCTCACAACAATATGGAGGTCATTTTGCAGTTGCTCACAATCTTTTAACGTATTTATTACTCTATAGAGAATAACATCATCCGCAAAAAAGCCTTACCTCTGATTCCACTCCTTTACTCATATCATTTATACATATAAGAAAACATAAAGGTCCAATAATACTGCTTTGAGGAATACCCCTCTTAATTATTACAGGGTCAGATAAAGCTTCGCCTACTCTAATTCTCTGAGATCTATTTTCTAGAAATATAGCAACCCATTCAGTCACTCTTTTGTCTAGTCCAATTGCACTCATTTTGCCAGTAGTCTCCCATGATCCACCCTATCAAATGCTTTAGACACGTCAATCGCGATACAGTCCATTTGACCTCCAGAATCCAAAATATCTGCTATATCTTGCTGGAGTCCTACGAGTTGAGCTTCAGTGGAAGGAAGGAAGGAAGGAAGGAAGGAAGGAAGGAAGGAAGGAAGGAAGGAAGGAAGGAAGGACAAGCTGAAAAAAGCTGCAGCTGATTAAATAA
Source organism: Anabrus simplex (assembly GCF_040414725.1). Lineage (NCBI taxonomy): Eukaryota > Metazoa > Arthropoda > Insecta > Orthoptera > Tettigoniidae > Anabrus > Anabrus simplex. Next base: position 354,675,625 of record NC_090268.1, on the reverse strand, counting down.
AAGTGTAATATGACTACCCGTATATTATTATTCTGACAGAATCAATAAAACGAATATACAGGTCCCTCTGGTGATCAGTGGTAGAGTCTGGCTTCTTGAATGAACGGCATTGGCTTAGATTCTCGGCCGGATCGGAGATTTTACCCCATTTATTTAATTTCTCTGCCTAAGGGACTGGGTGTTTATGTTCTGTGCTCGTCTCAATGCACATCTTCACACAAGACATCATCTACCAATCATCATAGAAACACGCAATGGTAGTAACATCCTTAGACACAGGGTTGGCATCAGGAAGGGTATCCGGCCGTAAAACTGGGTCAAATCCAGGCAAAAGTGCCGATCTCAAGAAATTAGGTGAAAGACCAGACAGAATAAAAAAAATAAAATAAAAAGAAGAATAAGAGAATGGTCGAGAGTCAGCTTCTGGATCCCATGTTGGTGGGTTCAAACTGGACGATGTAGTCGGATTTTTCAAGGGTGGAATGAGCACGCTGTGTCGTGCTATGTCGGCATGTAATACAGTAGATCACAGATATGGAACATTATATAGTATAACTCACTAATAAGTAAGGGCGACAATAATTATAAGTTTAGTATTATGTTTCGTTTTTTATATTTGTTCAGTTTTGTTTCTTTGTTCCTTAGGTATTGTATATTTCTAATTAGTAGATTCAATTCATTGATATGTAAGCCGTACTGTATACCTTCTAATGAGGTTGTTGGTTGTTTGTCTGCCCGTTTTATTTTATTTTGGTTTTATTTTAGTTTGGTTTTGTTTGTTTGTTTTTGGCTGCTGACGTAGAGTTGGAAGAGGGGGAGATAGGCCTGACCTATCTCAAGCTAACGTGTTGATTCCGTACGTCTGCACATGTAAAGCAGAGTAAAGTAGTGTATAGTGTTAGGTTAGAGGAAGTAAGTTGTCAATGAGACAGTGAAAGATGAGCCGAGTTATGGAATTCGTCTCGGCAGTGAAATACAGGTGTGACAGCCTACATGTAGAGCTAGGCAATCCGCACACGTGTGGGTTGTTACAGGAAGGAGTGGTGAGGAAATAACATTGACAGCTTAAAGGGTCTATGAGATATCGGTTTCCGAGCCTCATGAGACATGTCTGGTCGTGACATCCCAGGGAAGGGTGGTAGCAGTTCCTCACCAGGGGTGATGTCGCGGCCAGACAGATTTAGGATAGATTTAGTATATATTCATGTAGTAAAGTAGTTAGTTTAGTTAGGTGGTGTGTTGCATGTGGAGCTAGCGATCCGCCCATGTGCAAGATGCTACAAAGTAGATTTAGAAGTAGTTAAGTAGTTAGTGTCTAGCTATAAATAGTCTGTGAGTGTTTATTTTATTGGAACATTGTAACTGGGCGAAAGCCTGTTATGTTCAGTTCAATAAATTCATTCATTCATTTATTCATAATACAGTAGATCTCTGGAGAAGCTCCTGGCGGTTAAGGCGTGCTCGGTTCACCCGGAAGGACGTGGGTTCGATTCTCCGCCAGGAAGTCAAAACATTTAAGAAACGAGATTTCCACTTCCGGAGGTGCACATGGCCCTGAGGCTCACTCAGCCTACATAAAAAAAATAGTACCATGTTAATTCTTGGGGGCAAAGGCGGCCGGGCATAGTGATAACCACTCTACTCTACCAAATACCGAGGTTACGGATAGTGGAAGCCTTTACCTTCCACACCTCCGAGGGCCTTCATGGCCTGTACAGAGATGACTTTGCTTTGCTTTTAATAGATCTCTGGCGACATATTTGATGTTTAATTCAGCCACAAGTGACTCGAGAGAGAGAGAGAGAGAGAGAGAGAGAGAGAGAGTTCTGATGTGTCTGTTATCTAGAAGAGTAAAATGAAACATCAAAACTGGCACACTGATGGCCTAAATGGTGTCAAACCATAATGCCTGCACATGGTTACTGCAGCTCTACGGTTATTAGAACTAATATGAAGGAGGATTATTTCAAGATATCGTATTAGTATTAGAAATGTAAATGAGGGACTGCTGTAACAATGACAACAATGTATCCGTAATGAGATAAGAATTAAGTTAGGAATACGAAGACAGGTGAAAGTATCTTAGGGTCAGTTGTAGGGACCATGGGATGCAATGAATGGGGATACTCAGCAGGAAATCACAGGATTTTTCAACAGACAACAAGAAAATATATAAAAGTAGATTACGAATACATTTTGTATTTGGCAGCATGCAAAGAATTAGATGAAATTATACTATTGTTGAGGCTCTTACTTACAAGGGAACGCTGACATATAACTTTTGAAAGCCTTGCTAGCTCTATAAACTCTCGGATGTCTTGCATCCCAAGGCAATTGCTCTTCACTCATCTTCCACGGAAGATGAGGGATGCACAGTCAAAGCAACAGCGCTGCCAATTGTTAACCTTGGCTTTCCTTTACAATCAATCAATCTATCTGCATTAGGGCTGTCACCCAGGTTGTAGATCCCTGTGTCCTCTATTGTTTAACACAATCTACAGTTTAACTGCCGATCTTACATCTTCCATTGGGTGAGCAAGGAAATCAAGCAGAGATCATGCCACTACATCTCCCCGATATAGTTCCACGAATAAAAAACAGGAACATGTACGATGGAAGAATGGATGGACTGCTTCTATTTGATGGCAATATTATTGGAGACATTAACCACTAGTTTTTCGCCTGCAGAAGATCCCAAAAAACAACAGGAGACTTTCATGAAATCAGTCGGCAAACATAGAGCAGTTCCCGACATCGACACCTACTTAAACATTTCTACCTTGTAGTAATTCAGTATCTCTAAGACACTCATCATGCAATTCAATTTAGCGTACGATATTAAACTTTTATTTTTATTTTCTTTTAAGCTTATTTTTTCCTCTTCTGAACTGTATTTATTTACTTTATGCCTTTGTATTTGACATGGTGTATTGGTAATTTCTTATCCAAATTTTTCAAGAAAATGCAATAATTCATATTGATAGAAATTTAGAATAACATAGCAGGCTGACAAATACATTTTCCATAAAATCTTACATCCTAACCAGAGTTACAAGATCGAATCCAAGGCGACTGTAAAAGTAGTTGACAAACTTCACTGAAAATGTACGGTTATACATCACACCATCATTTTTATACTTGCAAGAAGTACATGATAACTTCTAAATGGAGCAATAATTTTCATACTATATTTACGGAAGAACGGTCGATTCGATGCTGGAGCTGGGGCCGGGGTCTATCGAGTAAAGCATGCCATTTACCGCGACGAGTCCATATCCTTTCAACTCCATAATAAATTAAAATGTTTCCATCCGGCTTTTTAACGTAATTTAGCCGTGATATAATAAGCTTCACATTCGGGATTCGTGGAAACGTGTTTTATCGTGCGACGAGTCTAACTAATGCTTTACCCAATACAGTGGTAAAGTTAACCACAGGGGTGAAAACAGGGATCTCTTGCAATTACTACTACCTTTATATACACATATACCGTCGCTAACGACCGCCGTGCGGCCCAAAACGCAATACAACCAGTACGTGCACAGAGTTCCGATGTTTACATTGTCATATTGCGTCTTCTTGCGTAGATCACCAGTTAGCGAATGATATGGCCATGAAGCTTTGATTAGATAAGTCAGCTAACGGACAACATCTCAATTATAAAGAACATTTGTCTGGATTTATGACTTCTGATACATTTGGCTCCGAATGTCTACTTGATGTTTCCATTTAGCTTAACATAAAAATCACCGAGTTAGTTGGCTGCATGATATGGACTAGTAACTGTAAGCTTATATTCGGGAGATATTGGGCTCGAATCTCACTATCCGCAATCCCAGTATGTTTTTCCATGGCACACTATGCAGATGCTGGTTTTCTTTATTTCGTATGGCAGAAGGATACAAGTTCACAAACAATGATAAAAAATACAGCTATATACATATTTGAATAATCTTAAAAACATACCGAATGATACTTAGATCACAGAATGTAATATTGTTGTGTTGAATGTCCAACATGCTTAGCCATTTTACAGCTTTATCAGTGGCCTCACGGATGTCCTGAATTGTTCCGTTGAACTTCCTGAGTGGGCAATCCATGGCGATATGTTGGAGAGTCTGGGGCACGTCTGCAAAGTCACAGTAAGGGTTCTCAGTTATCTTCCAATTATGCTTCCAGTATTGACATCTACCATGTTGGATTCTTATTCGACTTAATGACGTCCAGATAATTCTGGGTAAGTTGAAACCAAGAGGGTGGTTAACTGGATCCAGAATTAAGCCTAGTTTATCTGGTCGTCGCCATAAGACCTATCTGTGTCGGTGCGACGTAAAGCCCCTAGCAAAAAAAAAAGTTCATCTGGGTTTGAAGAAAGGGGACTGTCGTTGCTACACGTCCATAACTCTGCTTTCGGATATCCCAGCAATTAGAGGATACAAAAAATGCTGGTACTGCATTTTAATTGAATCCAAGGCCGTTTCCAATCCTTTCCTACTTCATCGTCAACGAAAAACCTACCTGAGATAGTGCGGCGTTAATTAATTTCTTCAGTTTCTCATTTCGTGAAAAAATGTACGTATTTTCGCTTCCAGAATGGTAATGGTTCGCGGTGCGAGTTACTGCAGTCACGTCCTAGTTCGTGAACCATGGTCAACGGCTGAGTGGCCTAGAAAGTGAGCTTGAGAGTCGAGATACCAGTTGCTATGGAATAGGAGTATGATTCTCGGGCACACTGAGACTCTTCCAACGTGTCCCCACCGATGTGATCTAATATACCTGCAGACCGTGGCGAGAATTTTCACCGATTCAAATTGCAAGGCATAACTTCCACCTAATTCCGAGAAAATAGAATTTGAATATTTCGAGAGCGCTTCAGAAGACCAGCATGTAACACATTTCCACAACGAACGCGCAGCGTAACGAGCAAGCTCTCTGCTTCACATGCTCATAGCCCGCGGATCGAATTTCGTCTCCGTGGTGTTTTAGTGTTATTGTTTGTTGCTGTCTTTCACGATGTAAGTTATACCATACTTTAAATGACAGACAACAAGTATATCGATGAAGACGTCTGTAAACGATTTTGTAAATGCCTTGGTCATAATTGCCAATAAATATATATATTTTTAAATCCTACATCCTAGCCAGGGCTGTAACAGTAGTTGACAAAGGGAATCGCTAGACCATCTAGTCCACTTCTGAAGGGCACAACTTCATTGAAAAGATACGATTGCGCAACAACACAACTTTTTTTATTTATGCAAGAGGTACAGGATAACTTCTAAGTCGAGCAATAACTTTCATACTAGATTTAACGCACATGTTGGCAAGGTCTTCTTGTGAACCGTGGCCCTCCTTGTGCTCAGGCGGCTTGGACTATCCAATCCACCGGAGATTCTTAAACCGTTAGAGGAGAAATTCTCACTGGCACTTTGTGTAATTAAGGATAGCACACTAATTCACAGAAATTTGCCGAGCACGCTTATCTTGTTTTAAGCAAGCTTCGGACCTACGGGAGTGACGGAGTCGCACTTCCATTTGATAAGCCAGGGACTCCTTTGAAAACAACTCAGAAAAATCTCTCAGTATAAAAGGATTTTTTTCTGTTAAAACTCCGAACACCCTTGTTCATGGAGAGGAGTAGGTGTACATTTGATTCAACGAGGCGTACAGACCGAGCAATGAAAAGCATACTAGTTTATAAGACGTATGTTTGTATTACGGGAACCTTACATAAATATCACCGTAAATGTGAATCACTCCGATCTTCTCAAATGAACTCAAAATAGTTTTAAAATTATACGCTGAAACTGCATGTATCCTACACTGCAAGTCAGGTTAGAAACAAGGTGAGAGCATGTGACAACAAGCAGGAGAAAAGTCATTAAAATATCAAATATGGAAAAGGAAGGTGATGGAGTGGGCAGGCGACTCCCAGTCATTAAGAAGTGTGTGTGGAGACAATCGCAGACGACCTTGTCTCCACCCAAGGTAGTGTTCGCACCCACTTAAAATTCAACTGTCTCGGCACCTGCCTTGCGCGGAAGTAGAAATAGCATGTTCTGCTCGGCCGATGTAATACTGCACAAGTAATCATATAGGAAGTATAGGAAGTAGTTATATAATCCACTTCCTAGTCCAGTTAATAGCGTCTTTTTTGTCTCGGCAGATGTAACAGCTCTTGTCGACAAATAGAAGGACGAATAATCAAAATGATCTTAACAATCTTGAAAATTTCCGAGGAAAAAAAGAAGAACGCGCGTGTGGAGAAGCTGTTGGAAATGGCAGGAGTGCTCTATTAACGTAGGAACTGATTCGAATAAGGTTAAGTGGACTTAGATATTTTAGATGTTACTTTACATTTGAAAGAGAGTACGGTAATCAAAGATTTACGATTTGTAGACTAGAACGAATAATTACCACCAAAAAAAAAACTAATTGAGGGCGAGTAATTTTACGAAGTAAAATCTGATAAAATGTAAATAATCATTCCGGTGTCCGCCTTCATAGCGTAACGGTGAGTGTTATTAGATCTCTTCCTCGGGGGCCCGGGTTCGATTCCCGGTACTGCCAGAAATTTAAGAATGGCAGGAGGCTGGTATGTGGCTGAAATTGTACATGCAGCTCACCTCCATTGGGGGTGTGCCTGAAGAGAGCTGCACCACCTTGGGATGAGGACACAAGTTTACTTTACTATCATTCCGGTTTTTTTTTTTCACTTTAAACACGACGTTGTCTTAATTAAGGTACATCTCCAGCATTTGCCTGGTATGAAAATGGCGAACCACGGGAAACCTTCTTCAGGGCAGCCGACAGTTGCGTTCGAACCCACCATCTTCCGAATGCAAGCTAACAGCAACACGGCTCACACAGCTCAGTCACCTCACTCGGTTTTTTCTATCTATATAACATGATTTCATCCCCCACTCTGGGGCCAAGAAATTAACTGGATTTGGGAGTATGATGAAAGAGGGAGATTTGTACGGTAAGAATTTTGAATTTGGTGGTGGGAGTGAACAATCTCTTGATTAGGATTTTTAGGAGAGGAGATAATGTAAGGAGATGGTAAAAGTGGAGTGATGGATGTCTGATGAATGGTTGAGGAAACAGCTATCAAAACTAGCCTACACTATTCATCTATGAATGTCAGCACTTTCTGACGTCTTGCAGAAGAAGCAGGACTTAAGTATAACGAACCACCTACCTGATTTAATAATAATAATAATAATAATAATAATAATAATAATAATAATAATGCCCATAGTGTCGAAATGCAGGTCTTCATTAACGCCATCTGGGTGACTTGTGAGTCAATGTTGACATTCCGTTCTCATTAATAGGTCGTGCCACTGTAATTAACTATAACCAGCGCGCCTGACGGCGAATATGGAATTCTGTCCAGACGGATTAGAATGCTGAGGTAATTTTTAGACATGGTTGTTCATGCCGACATGAACGGCATGGGTATCTACGAATTTCCCGTCTTCAAACATCCACCGACCTTAGCGGGGAGCGAACCTGCAATTTTGGGTATAGTGTTTACTTTGAGGATCAATGACATCAATTTTAATACCTCTAAACCTGAAACGCCAATACATTTTGGGTACCGATATTTATTTCCTCCATCGATTAATTCGTGATAAATTATTATTATTATTATTATTATTATTATTATTATTATTATTATTATTATTATTATTCTATGTTATTTATACCGAACGAGTTGGCCGTGCGGTTAGGGGTGCGCAGCTGTGAGCTTGTATTCGGTAGATAGTGGGTTCGAACTTCCACTGTCGGCAGCCCTGAATATGGTTTTCCATGGTTCCCCGTGTTAACACCAGGCAAATGCTGGGACTGTACCTTAAGTAAGGTCACGACCGCTTTCTTCCCACTCCTAGGTCTTGCCTATCCCATCGTTGCCATAAGACCTATCTGAGTCGATGCGACGTAAAGCAAATTTTTATTGACAAATACGGTACGAAATTCTGCCAACGCTGTATTTTCCATAACATTCCCCATTCTGTTCGCAAGTAGCTCTGCAACATACGCTACTGAAACTGCTTTGCAAAATGAAATGTGATGTCATAAATCTTTGTCAATGCAGCGAGTTCGCAAACCACGCTGACTGCCCACTACCATCACTGTACTAGTCGGTTACAAAACATATCTACTCTAACAGTACTGAATGCAGGATTATGAAAAATTCAAAATACGCAGAGCATACGAAATAGCACGAACGAGTCGATAAATGGGAGTACCATAGAACTGTTGCAGAGAAGCTTAGCTGACACCGAGTTACGGAAGATTAGGGGCGGATCAAGGAGCGAGCGAAACAAGCGGTTGCTTGGGACGCCAAGCTTGTCCGTCAGAACTGTGAACAGGATAAATTCCTTCAGCTATATTTTGTTAATTGGCGAAGATTACTAGTCTGAGTAATAAAAATATTAATAAAGGAACAGAATATCTAAATTATACTTCGAATTCATTGAAATTACTGTCTTAGCATGAAAATCCATTTCCCCTATTTTGTAGTGAATGCCATTATTACTTCGAAGACAGCCTCTGTTTCCTGTTTGAAATTCAATGAAGGAAAAAGGAGACATCTCACGTATTGACTAGTGCTGATCTTAGTTTTTCAGTAATAATCGATGAGAAAGAGCCGCGGCGAGGATAGGCATTGTGCCTGCTGCGGAAGTCTGTCGCACTCCTCTGGGGCAATGATAAATGATTGACAGATGAAATGAAATGATATTGGAGAGTGTTGCTGGAATGAAAGATGGCAGGGAAAACCGGAATACCGAGAGAAAATCTTGTCCCGCCTCCGCTTTGTCCACGGAACCCAGCGGTACCGGGCGAGTTGGCCGTGCGCGTAGAGGCGCGCGGCTGTGAGCTTGCATCCGGGAGATAGTAGGTTCGAATCCCACTATCGGCAGCCCTGAATATGGTTTTCCGTGGTTTCCCATTTTCACACCAGGCAAATGCTGGGGCTGTACCTTAATTAAGGCCACGGCCGCTTCCTTCCAACTCCTAGGTCTTTCCTATCCCATCGTCGCCATAAGACCTATCTGTGTCGGTGCGACGTAAAGCCCCTAGCAAAAAAACAAACAAAAAAAAACAGCGGTGAGAGGCCGGCACGCTGCCGCCTGAGCCACGGAAGCTCTCAAAGGAATGTTAAATACCCACGTAAATCCCCTGTGGGTAGGGGTGGTAGGATACAACCGCAATGTCCCCTGCCTGTCTTAATAAGCGACTAAAAGGGCCAACACCCTAGGGCTGTCGAACTGGAAGCGTAGGTTGACAACTGCGGATTCCCTAGCTGAGTCTGGCATCACTTCTACTTATTTGTGCCAGACTCGTCACTTATCTTTCCCACCCGACCTCTCTTGGTCAACTCTTGTTCTATTACATTTACGAGGCTAGGATGTCTTCTAAGTCCTTCGTAGCCCCCCCCCCCCTTTTTTTACCGATAACTTCATTCTTCGAAGGGTCGGACTTCTTGCATTTTTCACCCTCTGTGAGTGAGGGTGCTACAGTAACACCCACGGTATCCCTTGCTGGTCACAAGAGTTGAGTAAAAGGGGTCCCTGGAAATGTTAACTTGGGAGAGTGGGTTGGTGACCACGGGGCCCTCAGCAGAGTCCTGTCATTGCTTCCACTTTCCTGTGCCATGTTCCTCACTTTCATCTATCCTATTCGACCTCCCTTGGCCAACTCTCTTTCTTTTCTGACCCCGACGGTATTAGAGCATTCGAGGCCTAGGGAGTCATTTTCACGCTCTTCGTGGTCCTTGCCTTTCTTGGGCCGATACCTTCATTTTACGAAGCGTCGGACCTTATCCATATTTCCCATCTCATTAGTGTTAATAGAGGATGGTTGACCAGTTGTACTTCCTCTTAACAGTAATCACTACCACTCTTGTTTTCCTCTGATTAGTATTAAAAGAGGATTGCTGCCCAGTTTTTCTTCCTTTCAAAACAATAATCACCACCACGTACGCTTAAAATAATTACCACCGCTACTAAACTCCACGTTATCTACTAGTTCGTGAATTGAAATTTTGTGAATCATTATATTCCGAAACAACTCGAAATCAACTTCTGCTCATGAAATTGAAAGATAAATAGACAGGGAGAAAGTTTGGGTTCTTATATGTACTAACTTCTAGAATATGGTTTATCTTTTACGGGATAAATTCTGGTTAGCTTGCTTAAAAGAGTTTCATAGTCATAAAATTAACATGCCGCTGCCTTGAAAATGAGCAGGGAGAAGCAATATGGAAAAGTTTTCCTTCGTCAGCATGGTCAAACAACTTAACGAGGAAGGGCACACAGAGTTTAAGAGAATTACTGTATTATATTACTTGGGCAAGTTTGTCAAAGTCATTTGAAATCCATTTTGTATAAGGTTTTGAACATTATCGATGGGGGGAAAAAAACGGACTGGATGTAGAGAAACAAAAGAATCAACAAAGTGGCGCGCTGGCAATCATTTCGTCCAATAAGCATTCTTCCCGCGCACATGAGATGGAGATCTGAATATTTAACCGCGCAGTGATCTTCAACTGTGATTTGCAAGCCCACATACTGAGGAATAACCAGATCTTGCCAGCTTACAAGTAACAGGGATTACACAGTGTGATAATGAACTTAAGCCTTTCTAATGTCAACAAATAAACAAAGTTCTCAATGAGCCGTTCGTAATGTCGTAATCTCGTAGTAAATGCCAAGTTCAGCCGCATGCCAAAGTTAAGAGCGAAAGTGTATGGAAGGTGAAAACGTAATAGGTACTAAAACAATGGTCTCCGTCATACAAGGGAGCCATAGCTTTGTCAGAACACTTTCGCTTGCATCCTACACTAATTTAACCTAGAGAAATATGAGTGGGCAAGACAGGGTCGCGAGTTCATTTCTAGGTCTGCCCTTGGCACAAAATAAACCGTCCTCATCAACGCCCTGGAACCATCCCTATTAGTCTTGGGAACATACGAGTGGGATGTTAAAACAATGTAGTAATTAAAACTGATTATGGCCTTTGGTTTGAAACTTAACTACCGTCTGTCGTACAGAATGGAGGAAAGTACGGGTGATCAAGGAAGAACAAGTAAGTTTTACATTCCTTCCTTGTTCAAAGATGATCAACAACAGGAAATATCCTTCAGTAATACGATTAGCGATAATGGTATGGTCAGAAGGCAACAGACACAACAAGATACCCGATATTTCTGTTGGTTAGCCTCGTCGCCAAAGTTTCATCGTCACACGGAAGATACGTAGTATTAAAATGTTTCTGCCATTGTACGTTAGGATATTATGTAATGCCAATTTTAATTAGAATCCAGGCTCATACTATAGGTATTCAGCACTTTTGATCATCCGATGGGCTACCTTGCGAAGACTGTAAAGGTATACTCTCTTCACCTGAAAGGACATGAGTTTGATTCCCTGTCAGGAAGTTGAACTATTGAAACGATATTTCAACTTCCACGCGTCAACGAAGATGTTTTTTATTGTGTATGTTTTAGAATTTGCTTTATGCCGCACCGACACTGATCTTATGGCGACGATGGGATATGAAAGGCCCAGGAGTGGGAAGGAAGCAGCCGTGGCCTTAATTAAAGCACAGCCCCAGCATTTGCCTGGTGTGAAAACGGGAAACCACGGAAAACAATCTTCAGCGCTGCCGACCCACAATCTCCCGGATGCAAGCTGCAGACCCTTAACCGCACGGCCAACTTGTCCGGTGAAGAAAATTTTGGGACAGAAAGTAATACGGTACTGTAGCTTAAAGCGAGTGTGTTTTTCTTCGAAAATATGTCCCAGTCAATCATATCAGAAAATGTGAAAAAAATTGTGGATGCTGATATGAATGTTATCCTTGTCAGACGCCATAAACAGTTATAATGAAATGCCTGTTCTGTTATCGAATTTTAAACTCTGTGGGGTATCTACAAGGAATTCTTCGTTGAACGCCACTGGTTTCCTCATCTCTTTGGCCTGTAAGTTAGCCCTGTACCTGGTTAATGCCTGAAGACAAATGCGGCCAGACATAGAAATCAGTCTATCAGTTTTGTTTGTAATAGTATGCTGACCTGCGTGTCTGTTCTATAGTAAGTTCTCTCTGTGCTTCAGTGTTAGAGCGCTGATTTTCAGATCTCAAATTTGCGGGTTCGAACTCAGCAAAGGTAGTCAGATTTTTGAAGGGCGGAAATACGTCCATTCGGAACTCTATGTCGTACGATGCCGCCATGATTTTGATCTCTGATGACATATTTGGTGTTTACTCGTCAAAATCAGTTAAATCTTCAAACAAAAGTTGCCCAACTGACTTCCGATTTAACTGTCATCTGGTAGAATAAAGCTGAATGTAAAAATTAAACTGACAAATAACTTATCTCATGGTGAACAAAAAACGACCACGGTCATTAAGCGGGATAAGAACAATAACATAGAGACAAGAACGTCAAGAATGAGTGTTCTCTTTCAAAAAAGCACTGCGCTTCAACGAGGAACATTTTGAAATATAAAATAATATGGTACTATTAAAGCGGGCGTGATTTTCCTTGTAGCACCACATCTTCGAAAATATGTCCTAGTTAATCATGTGCGAAAAGTTGAAAAAATTATGGGACATTGGTGTGAATTCTCTCTCTCTCTCTCTCTCTCTCTCTCTCTCTCTCTCTCTCTCTCTCTCTCTTTCTCCGAGATTCAAATGACACCCATAAACAGTTTTAATGAAATACCTGTCTTGTTATCGAATTTTCTGTGGATATTTAAAAGGAATTATTCTTGGAACGCACTAAGTTTCCTCCTCTCTTTGGCCTGTAAGTTCAGTGTAGTACAATAAACTACAGTACAATGTTCTTCAAGTATATTCCAAATTTCTCTTTCAGACGTGACTGTGAATTTCTCTGTAGTGAAATCAACTAAGTTTGTTGCAAGGTAGGCCCTACAAGCTGTGTTGCTGTAAGCTTGCATTTGGGAGATGATGGATTCAAACCCCACCATCGGCAGACCTGAAAATATTTTTCCGTGGTTTCCCATTTTCACACCAGACAAATCTTGAGTCGGTGCGACGTAATAATAATAATAATAATAATAATAATAATAATAATAATAATAATAATAATAATAATGTGACGCGGGCTGAATGGTTCAGACGGTAGCGCGCTGGCCTTCTGACCCCAAGTTGGTCGGTTCGAAACCAATTCAGCTCGATGGTGTTTGAAGGTGTTTAAATACGCCGGTCTCGTGCCAGTAGATTTACTGCCTCGTAAAAGATCTCTTGTGGGAAATAATAATAATAATAATAATAATAATAATAATAATAATAATAATAATAATAATAATAATAATAATAATAGTAATAATGTAATTCCTTTCAAACGTCATCTGACCCAGTGAAGTGACCACCTGTGGGCGAGGCCGTTAGAATAACACCCACGGTATCCCCTGCCTGTCATAAGAGGCGACTAAAAGGGGTCCCAGTGGCTCTCAACTCGTTGGCGACCACAGGCCCTTTGCTGAGTCCTGGCATTTCTTCCAACTGTGCCAAGCTCCACACTTTCATCTATCCTATCTTACCTCACCTGGTCAACTCTTGTTCTTTTCCGACCTCGATGATAGTAGAGTATCAGAGGCCTAGGGGGTCTTTCATTTTCACACCTTTCGTGGCCCTTGTCTTTCTTTGGCCGATACCTTCATTTTTTGAAATGTCCGACCCCTTCCATTTTTTCCCTCTGACTAGTGTTAATAGAGGATGGTTGCCTAGATGTAGCCTAATTCCTCTTAAAACAATAACCACCACCACCACCCAGTGAAGTACCAAAAATTATCAGAAGTACCGATCACTTCTCGAATCTCTGGACCTATAGGACTAGTAGCAGAAATAAATCACGAGTGTAACCGCCGTGCAGAAGTGAAAATGACGCGGCGCTCATGAAATGCAACATGGAGAACAAGGAAGGAGAAAAAAAAAAACCGTTTTCAACATGAAATGCCATCAATCATGGGTGACGTCAAAGGCAAGCTCGATAGCTGCAGTCGCTTAAGTGCGGCCAGTATCCAGTAATCGGGAGATAGTGGGTTCGAGCCCCACTGTCGGCAGCCCTGAAGATGGTTTTCCGTGGTTTCCCATTTTCACACCAGGCAAATGCCGGGGCTGTACCTTAATTAAGGCCACGGCCACTTCCTTTCATTTCCTAGGCCTTTCCTATCCCATCGTCGCCATAAGACATATCTGTGTCGGTGCGACGTAAAGCAAATAGAAAAAAAGGCGTATCTAAGCACGAATTCTCATTTCGCGCCATTTTTCACGCAATGTTTGATTCGCTGAGTCTTTTTTCTGTCTCTAAATATTCATGAAAATATAAACGAATTAAAAAAGTGCACTGGAAAGTTTCACTTTCAGACTTTATTCTGTGGGAGGAAATTACATAATCCCATAACCAGAATGTTGCTACCCACTGTTAGTCGATCAGTTAACATACTGCAAGACTTGCACCTTCTATATCAAGTTCGCCTACTATAAGCCGCTAGCTGTTACTGCATCGGGGGAACGGGAGCGGAATTATCGCGAACAACTCGAGAATAACTCACCAACGTATTGTAAATACCGACGGATTGAGCCAGGATCGAACCGACACACAGAGGTGTCCAGGTTATCAGACGTCGTACGCACTTAGTACGTAGGATTACTGACCAAACTGTCACATTCTTGTTCCAAAAAGCAATAAAAATATGAACTGGCTCCGCGGTAAGGGCTGTGTAGTTGTAAGCTTGCATTCGGAACATGGTGGAGTTCGCTGACAATAGTGAAGCTGTAGTTCCCTATTTTCACATCAGACAAATGCTGGGGCTATAAACACAGTGAAGGCCACGGCCGTTTCCTCCGCAGTCCTAATCCTTCCCCATTCCATCGACAACGAAGTACTGGAAGTGCTAGGTGTTGAATCCCTGGACGACGAAGACGACACAAACAAAATGACACGAATCATAGTGTTAAATTTAATAGTTGATGTTATCTCCACAGGCTTCTTACCAAGACAAGTGGCGATCCAACACCCGAGCAATAAAATAATATGAAGGATTCTGAAAATTATAACTGTTAGGTTCTTCAGTCTACCGAATCTAATGTTGAATGCCACAGGGGCTCTGAACTTTGGAGCGTGGGTTGGCGACCACGGGGCCCTTAGCTGAGTCCTGGTATTGCTTCCACTTACTTGTGCCAGGCTCCTCACTTTCATCTGTCCTATCTGACCTTTCTTTGTCAACTCTTGTTCTTTTCCGACCTCGATGGAATTACGTATCGAGGCCTAGGGAGTCTTTCATTTTCACGTCCTTCGTGGCCCTTGTCTTCCTTTGGCCGATACCTTCATTTTTCGGTGTCGGATCCCTTCCATTTTTTCTCTCTGATTAGTGTTATAATAGAGGATGGGTGCCTAGTTATACTTCCTCTTAAAACAATAATCACCACCACCTCCACTCTTATGTTGAATAAATAAATTACCGTGCGAGTTGGTCATGCAGTTAAGGTAGCACAGCCGTGAACTTGCATTCGGGAGATAATGGGGTCGAACCCCACCGTCGACAGTCCTGAAGATGGTTTTCCTTGATTTCCCATTTTCACACCAGGCAAATGCTGGGGCTGGACCTTAATTAAGGCCACAGCCGCCTCCTTCCCACTCCTAACCCTTTCGTATCCCATCGTCGGCATAAGACCTATCTGTTGCCTGTGTGACGTAAAGCAATTTGTAATATATATACTGTGTGTATATAGCCCTATATAAACTACCAGTAAAAGAAAACATTTGGTGACAAAATTATATCTGAAAGTTGTTTCTAATTCAGGTATAATTCTGTTACCATAGGTTTTGCTTTTTCAGAAATGAAAAGCTACAACCTGTTTTCCAGTCAGTGACCAGATCAGGGATGGAATGAGTGGCGAGGATAGGAATTGTGCCGGCTGCTGAGGCCTGCTTGTCGCACTCCTATTGGGCAATGATTAATGACTGACAGATGAACTGAAATGATAGTGGAGAGAGTTGCTGGAATGAAGGATGGCAGGAAAAACCGAAGTACTCGGAGAAAAACCTGTCCCGCCTCCGCTTTTTCCAGCACAAACCTCGCATGGAGTGACCGGGATTTGAACCACGGAACCCAGCGGTGAGAGGCCGACACGCTGCCGCCTGAGCCATGGAGACTGCATGTTTTCTTTTTTTAGGTAGTTTATACACGTATTTATTCAAAATTAGTTTCGGCAGACTGGAGAATCTAACAGGTATAAATTTACTGAGTCGAAACTGAAAAGAGATGGCATCAGATGTCACACAAACAATTGAAATGAGAAGTCATCTTTCTGTGATTCGGATTCCACCTTAACGAGAGATCCTGTGACTATGATCTCAACTTCAATAGGCTTCGCGTAAAACTGCAAGCTTGCATACATTTTATCGTTCAAATATGTGTCATAGAAAAATAAATTATTCAAGATATTTTGGCAGAAGGGTGGTGTTTTGAACTGTACATGCTGCGTATTCCTTTGAGCATGTTTATAACATGAAAGAATATAGGCATATAGTATTTCAATTAACGAATGGACTTTATCTCCAGCATAGTATTGTTCGTGCCAACATTCAGTAGACCTGAGGCCACTGGGGTGGCATAATAAGAACAGTTCTCTGCTATAGAGCTTCAAACTCATGAACAATAACCTAACAATACACTAACCCACAGTTAAGCAACATTTGCCGTGGCCATCTCCTGGATGGATATCATCCACTGCGTCCGGAAACCAGCCTCTTCCTTCCTATACTCCCGGCAGGAGGGTTAGGGGAAGGGGGAAATAATAATAATAATAATAATAATAATAATAATAATAATAATAATAATAATAATAATAATAATAATAATAATAATAATAATAATAATGGTTTTTACGTCCCACTAATTACTTTTTGACTGTTTTCTGAGACGCCGATGTGCAGGAATTATCCCGCAGGAGTCCTTTTACGTGTCAGTAAATCTACCGACACGAGGCTGACGTAGTTGAGCACCATCAAATACCACCGTACTGAGCCGGGAAAACAATAATAAGGAAAGCTATCGAGCTGTCCTGTTTATCAGCCAATCTTCAGTAATAGTTAGCACTGTGTATTGCATAAGACATTCTAAACGAGCTGTTACTTAAACGATATCACCAAAATCCAGCAAACTGGATTGTGCTTAACGCCATGGCTTAACACACTGTAATGGGCAGCCTCACCACTCCCCTTCTGCGGATAGTGTTATGTAATGTCCCAACAACTCATCAGAATGCGATCTAAGAGTTAATGGCTGGAAATAGTACGAAGATGGAAAAGTGGAAAAGGATAGAATATCATCAGCTATATAGACTCACAACCGGCCCCGTGGTGTAGGGGTAGCGTGCCTGCCTCTTACCCGGAGGCCCCGGGTTCGATTCCCGGCCAGGTCGGGAATTTTTACCTGGACCCCTGAGGGCTGGTTCGATGTCCACTCAGCCTACATGATTAGAACTGAGGAGCTATCTGACAGTGAGATAGCGGCCCCGGTCTAGAAAGCCAAGAATAACAGCCGAGGCGATTCATCGTGCTGAGCACACGACACCTCCTAATCTGCAGGCCTTCAGGCTGAGCAGCGGTCCCATGGTAGGCCAAGGCCCTTCAAGGGCTGTAGTTCTAAAATTAAAAATGAAGTAGTAGTGTGATACGATAGAGAGATAACTGCTACATTGTTTCACGAACGATATTATTATATTCTTCTGCACATTTACAGTATTTCGATCACATTCTCGTTCCGAGGGGAGGAAGAAAGCATGTCAATGAATAAACTGTCTAATAACCAAGGCTGCAGGTTATTTTTGAAGAGTGGTTTTAAGAGGTATCAAGATGCCAGTTCAAAAAAACCTATGATCATACTGAAATTATATATCAAAATTGAAATCCCTCTCGGCTATTGAGGGCATGGTCAGTAGAGCGGATTAGGAGTCGACTTTCTCATCTGGAGGCCTCGGGTTCGATTCCTGGCTCATCAGACAATTTTTAATTGTTTGCTTATGGTTAATTTTAAGGCTAGAACGAGGTATTGAGACTTCTGAGGTAAACTGAGAAGCTGTTTGACATAAGAGGCAGCCAGCCCGAGCGTGGAAACAAGTAATGCCACTGAAGAATTCATGCTACCATGAAACGGTTTAAGATCTCAGTTATACCAATATAATAACATTATAACAATTTTTAACATTAAAACGAACGACTGAAAAAAAATCAAACATTATATTTAAGCCAGTAAAAATGTGTTTTGGATTATTGATATCCACTAGCTATTATTAAATAAAACTCGTAATTTCCGCGGAGGATATTCCTTCTTTTCAATCAGCCTCCATGTCATTCGTCAGCATTAGTGTCTTTGAAACAAACAAGTGATGTTAAAGTGCAAAAAACGCTTGTACAGTCCTCAGGAATGGCACTGAATCAAAGACAAGAATAGTAGACTGCGCAGATTAGTTTAAAGTTTTTCCATGTACTCCACAACCTCTCCAGGGAAACATATGTGTGTATATTACTACTCCCCAGGCCCACGAGTACCAGATAAAATTCGTGTGAGAGAAACTAATAGATAACGAAAATAACATAAGCTAATGAACGATGTCTGAAGGCTGAAAGTGTATAACAAACAGATGGTCAGAAATACGATCTTCAGACTATGTATTATGTTCTTTACTTCCGACTATAATAAGGTAAGTAGATAATGCAAAGTATCTCTTCTGTCCCACTGGTCAAGGAGGACAATATGGAGAACATTATGCCTCGACCTGCTTTTATTCCCATATGGAATTCACTGTTGAAGAAAATTCCGACATTAATTATTTGAACAGTTGGCTAAGTGGACTAAAATCCACCTAGAAGGTGAAAGACCGTTTCAAATACCTACCACTGCCGGAATCGGGCCGGGCCTTCCAACTTAGAAATGAACCACAGTGGCTAAAAGTGAGATGTCCCGAGGAACAAGAAAACAATTCAAAATGCCACTTTTTATATAACGGTCTGTTGACCTAAAGTGCTTGATAATGCGGACTTTGGGGACAAGATGTAGTTGAGATCGGACAAATGGATTAGTGTGTTTCGAAAGGGACAACCGATCATTAAATACAGCAACAAATTACTTCTTCAGGCAATGGAAAAGTTTACTAGACATGAACATTCCTGTCTGTGACAGTGTAATAAAGACTAGTCTTCAAAAAGCACGTCGAACATGCTGGACCTACCTTATAAAGTTGTAAAAGGAGATTAATCAAAACGTGTTGTAGTGCATGTTATAGTTGTTGTTGTTGTTTAATTTATGCGAGGAGGCATCATGGTCAACTGCACTGTGTATTTAATTAGTGCAGGTGAAACATAGCGGGTGCGAGTGCAATTGAGGTCCGCAGTCGATGAGAGAGTCATATCGGCGTGTCTTAAATTATATGACAATTACACGGATGTTAAACAACTCTTCTTCTCGTTATTTAACCGCTTTTCCCATACCCTGATCGGGTCATGGATGTGAACTGTGTCACACATGTGAATTTGGCCCTGTTTAACTGTAGGGTCCTCTCATTGACGTTAACCCTATGTGGAGGAATGTATTTACTTTTGCGTATTTTTTGAAGTACCGGTAGTTGGTAGTGTGTTGTGTTAAGTATACAGTATATGAAGAGGAGTATATCAGGACAAACACAGACACGCAATTCTCGATTGACAGGAATTAACCAAACGCAGTTAAAATCCCAGACCCGGTCTGGAATCAGACGCGGGACCCTCTGAACAGAAGGGCTCGATGTTGACCTTTCAGTCAAGGTGTCGGTCGAAGTTCAACAAATTTATTATTATTATTATTATTATTATTATTATTATTATTATCCTCACACAACACAACTTCCACTGTCTTGACGTGTTACTAGCATGAATGCTGTTCTGTTTAATTTAACGTTTTGCACTTTGTAGTGAACTGTTGCCTTTTTCTGCAAACTGCTCGCATTCCGTTAACTTCATTCCTCATTCTGTTAATAAGGAGCTTCTCGCTATTAGTCTTGTTGATCCGACAGAAATATCCTCTCTGTCGACTGTAAGTTGGTATACCGAGATACCCACCCCATTTCGAGGAGCGGCTTGATATCTGGCCCTGTGTGGGGTTGTTGGATAGAGTCTTTGTTCGTCCTCAGCCGAAGCAGGTTAAAGGAAATGTCAAAGGGCCGTTAGCGCCATGGAAACATTAAGATATAATTATATACAGAGTGAAAAGAAACAACATGAACATGATTGTTAGAGCGTTGGTCATACTGCTGCGTAATTTGAAAAAAAAAAAAACAACATACATACATACATTATCATTATAGCCTGTTATGCCTTTCAGCGTTCAGTCTGCAAGCCTCCGAGAATTTACTAAACGTCGCCACAATCCTCGATTTGCAACTAGTGTTGTGGCCTCATTTAGTTCTATACCTCTTATCTTTAAATCGTTAGAAACCGAGTCTAAAAGAAAAAGGTCGATGTCTCGCTCCACGGGCGACTTGAGATAGGCTTTGGGAGGCGATGTTGCTGAATCTTCACGTGGCTTATGACCGGCTTGAGAACGCAATAGAAGAAATGAACTTCTCCAGGGGAGGGACTTAACAAGGACCTCCCTGCTGATAGGCTCGGCCCTCAGCTAGCACGCTACGGTGGCATTGGCTGAAACTCACGGTGTGTTAAGTGTTTGATGCTCATTTCTCGGCATGGCTCTCTAGTCCGACTAAGCCATGTGCAGATTTAGCAACACTGCCTCGAAAAGACCATTTGAATTCGCCGCGAAACGATCTGATTGGCTAACTTCAGCAGCTGATTAAATGACAACGATGCGAGATTTCGAAGTAATTTTTTCACGTTGTATCAGACCACCCTGTGTATATTTATATATTAATGTTTCCATGGCGCTAACGGCCCTTTGACATGTTTGTAAAAATGAGGTTTCATTAGGTCCTCACGCAGGTTTTCTGATTACTGCTAACATTTACTGCTCTATTTCATGATCTATCATAATGTTTGGTAGAATGAGATTAGCCCTTGAGCAAATGAAGTATCATTCGATCCTCGCATTGGTTTTCAGAACTGTTGAGGTGTTCGCCTTCATTTCTTTATTTATCACAATGTATAATCGTTGTTGATAAAAATCAAGTCTAACGTTGTCTCGCTACTAATTATCTGTCGTGTCTGCATAAACTAGCTCACTTTTTAAATTACCTCTGGAATTTTTTTTTTTCAAGTTGCTTTACGACGCACCGACACAGATAGGTCTTATGGCGACGATGGGACAGGAAAAGGGCTAGGAGGAGGAACGAGACGTCCATGGCCTTAATTAAGGTACGGCCCCAGCATTTGCCTGGTGTGAAAATGGGAAACCACGGAAAATCATCTTCAGGGCGACCGACAGTGGGGTTCGAACGCACTACTCCCGAATGTTGGAGACTGGCCGCACTTAAGCGACTGCAGCTATCGAGCTCGGTTGAAAAAAAATGTTTACTATTATTCTGTGAAAAAGAAGTTTGTCTGACAACATACGTGGCGGTGGTCTGTACGGATGAATTTCGTTATTATTACGGATCAGGACTGTGAGGAAATCTTCTACCTTTAGTATCATCCAGACATTTCTTCGAAGCTGAAAGGGAAAACCATAATACATTAGGCTACTTCTAGCATTGCTGAGAGACGGATTTCGACACAATTTACTTGTCATACAGTATGCGTTCCTTAGGCGACTTTAACCTGTTCCTTATTTTCAAACTACTCTTACGAGTAGTGATAGAATCGGGAGCTGAACCTAGACAAACCAGATGAGAAGCTCCCTATTCAGTGGTCCTTCTATGAGACCGTCGTCGCAGAAGGTAACTAAACAGAATTAGAAATAGACGTCTGCCGAGTGAGTTGGCTACGTGGTTTGGGTCACGTAGCTGTTTGCTTGTATTCGGGAGACGGTTGGTTCGAACCGTAGTGTTGGCATCCCTGAAGATGGTTTTTTTCTGTAGTTACCCATTTTCACACCAGGCAAGTGGTGGGACTATTCTTTAAATACAGTAAGGCCGCGGTTGCTTCCTTTCTAACCCTAGCGCTGTCCTATCGTATCCCATCGTCACCTTAAGACATGTACGTGTCGTTGCGACGTAAAAACAGACAGGAAATAGATGTCAGGAAACGACTAGCAGAAGGTGATAGATATCTGACCCTTAACAGAGTCAAACCAAGATAGATTGCAGTTGAAGACTGGCGTAACAGCCCACTAGGGCCTTAGCCTGCCAAGATGATTGCTGCCCAGCCAAATGACCTGCAGATAGTGGTCAGCAAATAACATCCTCAACCGTATTGTTTAACTCTCTTGACCGAGCCCACTGTCTCTCATATCAGACAGCTCCTCCGTTGGTCTCACGATGCTGGGTAAGCCTATTCCAGTCCTCATTTCAGAATTAATATCCCTGGACTGGCGGCAATCGAGCCCGGGGTCTGGGGCTAAGAGGCAGGCACGCTACTACGGTAATACAACAATCCTAAATTTTCTCCAATTGCAATATCAATTGCAAGATTTCCTCCATTTAAAGAGTTATCTTTCAATAGCCGAGGTATGAAGCAGTTTCTTCTCGCATTCACTACCAGCTGTTACTTAATGCAGATTGTAACAACCTTGGAGGAACCATGAGTGGAATAATACCAAACCTTGTGAAGTACAGTATACAGAATGTAGTAACAGAAACCACGTCAATGCCAGAGATACTCAGTATCCAACAATTAAAGACTCGTGGTTCCGTGTCCGGAGCCTACAATCAGGAAATGTCGGCCGAGAGGTTAACGAGTTAGCTTTTTGTTTTCAAGATCAGGGTTCATTTCCAGCAGTGGTTAGTGAATGTCTGGAGATAGGAAAATGTATAGCACACCATGTCGTTCATTATCGGTTTGCAAAGAAGCCCTCAACATTATATGATCGTCCAGCTAAATTATATCTCTCGACTTTCTAATTACAGTACTTCATTATTTTGATGTCTCCCTTTGGGGGTTGCCTATCTGAGAAGGTAACTGCGTGCCTGGTTCACCCGGACCTGGCTTCGATTCCGCGTAAGGAAGTCGTAAAATTTAGCAGCGAGACTTCCTCTTCTGGAGAGGTGTGTGGCCCTGAGGTACACTCAGTCTATACCAAAAATGAGTACCAGGTTAACTTCTGGGGTCAGAGGCGGCCGGGCATAGAGATAACTATTTTATCCTAGTTAGTGCCGAGATTACGACGAGTAAAACCTTTAGCTTCCACTCCTTCAAGGGCCTTCATGGCCTATACAGCGCGCTTTTCTTTTATTTTCTCAACCTACAGGAACGTAGAGAACCTCCGCGGCTGAGGTGGCAGTGCGCCGGCCTCTCACCGCTGGGTTTCGTGGTTCAAATCTCAGTCACTCCATGTGAGATTTCTGCTGGACAAGACGGAGGCGGGGCAGGTTTTTCTCCGAGTATTTCGGTTTTCCCTGACATCTTTCATTCAACACTCTCCAATATCATTTCATTTCATCTGTCAGTCATTAATCATTGTCCCAGAGGAGTGCGACAGGCTCCGCCAGCCGGCACAATTCCTATCCTCGCCGCTAGATTTCCTGACCCGGTCGAATGGTTAGAAATAGGCTGTGTATTTTTTCTTAGGAACGTAGATCGTCGTCAAGACTGCAGTGTTGCGATATTGTGATGAGAAGCAAGCGCAGGCAGCTATGAGGAATCAAAAAGGATTAGTATTTGGCAACCACTGCCATGCTATTTTATTTCACCTCCTCAGTGTTCACTCACAAACGGCAAGTCATTGAACTATGCTAATAGTTTTCTTGTTTTTTCTTTCTTTTAGCTACGGCACTTCATCATAACTACAACAGTTTCAATAATACAGGCGAGTATACTGAGTCCTTATAGCAACCACTATTGAGTGGCAATAGCATAATAAATGCACATAGTTGGATTCTTAAGTGTCCATGGACTGTTAGAAGGACATTGTGAGCAATGCTTCTACTTCAGCTGCAGTTTTATCAACAACTCCACTTGTCTGATGTACTGTCACTTGGAATTAGACAAATACATCTTGAGGATTAAGATGCTCCTAGTGCGCTGCACTAAGTGATAGCAAATACACTATAGACAATACTGGACACTTCCGTATTCTCCCATACTGAAGTGAGAGACATGTTGACAGTGGCGCACCTGGCGGCCCGACCTTAAACGTCAGGCGGCAAGATTGAAACTACAAAAGTTGCATGTTAAAAGTGATTGAATTAATGAAAGTAAATAATGATTTTTGCTTTGTTCTACTACTTAAGTTGAATGTGAATAATGACAGAAATAATTAAACTCAATAATGCTTTCGTTTTGTCTGAATCCTTGGCTGAATGATCAGCGTTGAGTCCTTCGGTTCAGAAGGTCCGGGATTCGATTCCCGGTGGGATTGGGGATTTTAAACGCGCCTAATTAATTCTTCTGGCTCGGGGACTGGTAGTTTGTGTCTGTTGCAACACGTTTCTCTTCATATTGAGACAACACACTACACTTCTAACCACCACAGAAACATGCAATTAGTGATTACTACATCTCGGATTTTTAGGTGCTAAAATGTAACTGCCTAAAATAGATTCTCAAATAGGTTCCAAAATGTTCTTATGCAGCTTCAGTTTTACATATTTTAATAGGCATCAGTTAAAATACCACTTTAAACTTAACACTTTCGGTATAATTCGTAATGTATAGTGTACTGCTACACTCAGTTTCAAGGCCGTCCCGTTAGGAGCGCTGGCAATCATCGTCTTGCAATATCTGGCAAAGTGTTACGTATTCTCTATAGTGTATTTGCTAATAGTAGAGTGACCAGACGTCCTCCTTCATCCGAACATGTCGTCCTTTTTAAACCACTGTCCGGGCTCCGGGTGAATTATTTAGAATACCCGTAATGCCTTCCTTTTTTCAGTGAATCTGCTTATTTTGGGGTAATCTGTTTTACCACTTCGTTTTTACAAGTATTTTTCAATACGCGACGGTATCATCGATATCGTTTCGATATATACAAATGTGATTATGGATATACAGCACATGCGATTATTCTGTGCATGCCTTGTATTGTGATAATAGACGCTATTTACCACTCTGGATGCTGCATGCTTCTCTCTCAGCAATACTCCGCCAGAACACTGCTATGTTCATGTGTGACCGCTGACAACTTGACAACCAACAGATCATCTGGATTTGAAGGAAGTTGTTTTAAATGGATGACGCTGAAAAGTGATATTAATTATGGTGATGTTGAAAAAATGTATTCTGTATTTGCAAGCTGTCTAAATCCTTTCAAACATGATGTGAAATATTTTGATCAGTTCTACAATTTCAAACAATTCCTGAATTCACGTAAGTCATTTGACTGTAGTTGACAGTTACTAAAGCTTGTAGAATACATTTGTCTATATCAGAACACAATGTAAATGTAGAAGGACTATTTTCATTTATTTCAGCTCAGTGGACTGGTAATAGGAACCGTTTCAGGTAGAATATGTGAAAATATTCTTAATGGTTCAATGTAATCTAAAGAAATTTGAATGTGTGTGTTTTTATACGTTAGACACGCCAAAACTCGTGAAGGCAACTGAATCTTCAGAAAAGTATGTATGTGAAAAGTCTAAATTCAGACTCTCAGTGGAGGATTTTTACGTCCTCTTTTTTCCGGCATTGTCCTCCTTTTAAAATAGTTTTGTCCTCGTTTTTATCTACTTGCATTTGGTCACCCTAAATAATAGTAACACATTTTCATGTTAACCTCCTGAGGTCTGGCGTCCTTTTAAAAGGACACTGTTTAAAATCAGAATATCGCATAAAGGAGGTATTTTAAAAATAAAATAAATAAAAACTGACCTTTTGTTTGTACTCATCTTTTTTGGGAATTCATTTACCTCGGTGTGATATGCTTCTAACTTCACTGTCTCCCACCATTACACCGTTAAAGAAGTATACACTTTTATGACATTTGAACAAAAGAGAAATGTTCTGGGCCTCAGGAGGTTAATGACATACGTTACAATCCCATCAATTTCAGAACCATCTTCTACAAGGAATTCTTTGTATATCTAGGTAGTATATAAAAATCCATCCTACTCAGTGTTTTATGTAAAAGCACATTTATTTCCTCGTATTTAACTTAACTGAGAGCAAGTATAATCGTTTAGACCATGCTAACGAAAAGAGAAAGTTACTAAATCCGGAAGGAAGCAGCGGCTGTGGAAGAAGAGTTGGATCGTTTTGTACCTAGCAGCCAGCTTGGCCTTGGCTATCAAAATGATGAAGACAAGGATGACCCGTCAGCTGCAAGCACTTGAAACTGTCACCAATTAAGGAACTGATTCACGACAAATTAACTTAAAGAGTACAATGGTCAGCAAACTCCATCACGTGCACAATAACAATAGCACAATATTACATGATTATATGTTTGAGAGAAAGAATGCGCAAACCGGACAGCAGCTGCTTTACCGGTCATTAGATTGTCACAGAAAAAAATACGTGTTGGTCCTCTTTTCAATGACTATATACCACCCCTTATGGCGATCCTAAATTTCTGGCAGTAGGAGGAATCGAACTCGCTAACCGTTACTCCACAGAAGTGAATAACAAATATATAACAGAGTGGGACATAACAAGTTATATGTATGGACATTTATATACATGCATACCTTTTGAAGTAGTTATGTTGAATATTCAGTCCGAGGCCACACGATTATTATTATTATTATTATTATTATTATTATTATTATTATTATTATTATTATTATTATTATTATATTTCTTTCTCCGTTAGGTTCTTCTAGGGACCACGTGAAAATTTCAATGCTTCATCCTCTGCTATTCCTTCTTCCTCCAATACTACTTCATCTGCTCACTAGGTGTCGTCCCTTTTGCGATCAGTCCCATTTGTGATCACTCAGGTAGAATACAAGACTAATTTATTTTTGAAGGGTTAAGCATTGTCCCATTTGCGATCACTCTTATCAGTGACATACAAACAGTCAGGTTGCTGTGAGGGAATTCCGTACTGAAGAACTGGTACAGGAAGACATCCCTCAAGTAACTGGCGAAACTACATACTAGGATTCTTACGAATCGTATGTCGAAACTCATTAATTTACGTATATGTACCGTTTGAGATAGATGCGTTAATATCGGGACTGACAGAGAATAAACAGAACTCAAATGAATCTTTTGTTTAGAGTTATCAGATGGTTGTGGGTGTAAAGGTGATTAAATGAGTTTTAAGAAGTAAGACAAAAATGGGCGTTGAATTTTACACTTTCCAATTTCAAAACAAAGGATTTTGCTGTAACACTTTGCTTCTTCGATAGTGCTACCCTTTTTGAAGCAATTGTAGCTCGTCTCACAACTAACAGTTAACTTACACTTTCTTATACAACAGGGGACACTATTGAATTACTGGTTAAATAATGCTCAAACTGTTCAAACATTCATACTGTCAAAATATAATTAGCCTACTTTCATCTATCTGTATGTATGTCTACCCCTTAGTCTCGTTTCTTGATACTGGGTTGTGATGCAGCGAGATTAACTTACACGGGATGTTTCTACGGCCGGATGCCCTTCTTCCTGGTACCAACCTCAGTTGAGGAGCTAATGAAGATGAAATGTATTATGGTGAATGAAATTGGGTAAGGGGTGGGAGGACTCAGCTCTGGCCTATGGATAGGAACTATACCGGCATTGGCCTGGAAGTGAAAATATTAAACCACAGAAAACCATTCTGAGAACAGCTGACGGTGGGGTTCGAAATCACGCTCCATAGCCGTAGCACGTTAAAACTCGCGGCCACTCAGCTTACTTTGACCTATGTAAATAAAATTGTAATTTTTGTCTGTACGCTCGGATTAGATGTACAAGATTCCAGAACTTAATGTTAAGAAAATGTTTAGATTAAAATAAATTGAAGAAATGATAATTCTATACCGATAGCGCGAAAAGATTAGATTGCATTCGGGAAATAGTGGGTTCGAATCCCATTGTCGGTAGCCCTGAAGATGGTTTTCCGTGGTTTCCTATTTTAGCAACAAGCAAATGCTGGGGCTGTACCTTAATTAAGGTCACGGCCGCTTCTTTCCCACTCCTAGCCCTTTCCTATCCCTTTGTCGGAATAAGACCTATCTGTGCCGATGCGACGTAAAGCCAGCGATAAAAAAAGCCATGTCACCAAACATCTGACTTTTCCGTTAAATTTCTGTAAGAGTATCCATTATATAAAACACAAGGCTTGCCTTTCTTCGTCTCAATGACCTGCATGTCGTAAGTAAGTACGCAGGTAACAACATAACAACAAAAGCTACATAAATGATGGATGTCTACAGTTGGAATAATTACAGTATGTTAAAAACTATAGACTAATATTACCTCGAAAAACCTTCAACAGAGAGGTTGTGCGGAGTACGCCCTAATTAGCAGTACCCCTGCTGCCCGGACATTGGAAAACCCTGATATGCTGCTGATAATTTTACAGTGGTCGCAAATGGGACACGAACTGGCCTTTCTTCACATTCTTGTTTTCCACTGTAATGGGAGTGATCGCAAATGGGAAAACTTTAGCTGTGATCGCAAATGGGACACAACCGCTCTTTTTCCTCCCCTCGGACCATTTTAAGCCTGTTTTTTTCCCTCCCGACCTTGGAATCCTTCCATTTTTTAACATCTTCTTTCTAAAAATCTCTCTCTCCCTCTCACACTGTGGCTTCTTCTTCCCTTATGTTGTTTCTTTCCAAATCATTCTTGATTTCATGAATCCAGGTGGTTGTTAACTTCTTGTTCCAAAGATATTTGAAGATCTGTTTGGTTAACCTGCTGTCATCCATTCTGTATAAATGTCCAAAAAATATCAATCGCCTCTTCCGCATTGTATCTGTTATGTTTTCTATGTTCCGTTATATTTTATTATTATTATTATTATTATTATTATTATTATTATTATTATTATTATTATTATGGCAACGTAGTGAACCCGATCTACCAAAGACTGTTTCGAGAACAGTGTTTTGTATTGACAGCTGATGTTTTGAGCGACGTAACTGGAGCAAACACGGTATCAGCTGTGTCGGGGCGGACAGCTGTATTTCAGTCCAGACCACGAGGGTTTGTGGTGTTATCATCTCTGTTGCAATAGAGCTACGCAAGTTCAAATTGAATTACGGTGTTTCATACTGAACAAGAAATGCATTAAATCAAAACTTCGACATTAATAGGCTGCGAGAATATAAAATAAACTCCGTAAATGCTTGTAAAACTCTCTTCAAGGGTAAAGAAACTGACATATCATCCTTCATCAGTCAAACAAGGCAATACATTCTCTCAACACACAACTTTTAACAACAATGAAAGTGATCTAATCTCTCGTGAAATGTCTGCAGGGAGCTCTTACTGGGTTTATAGTATTTATGATGGATAATTTTAGCATTTCAGGTCTCAATAATAACAAGGTTTTAGTTCAAATACGGCAGGAGAGGAGGTAAATCATATTATAATTAATTATAATATTATCGGTTTGGTCCGTCTCCTTGGCTGAATTGTCAGCGTTGATATCTTCAGTTCAAAGGATCCCGTCTGATTAATTGTTCTGGCTCGGGACTGGGTGTTTGTGTTTGTCCCAACACTTTCCCTTCATATTCAGACAACGCACCATACTACCAACCACTGTAGAAACATGGAATACTGGTTGGAGTCAGGAAGGGCATCTGACCGTAAATGGTAAATGAAAAAATCCACAGCATGTTTCCAGTCATTTGACCGGGTCAGGAATGACATTAATGAAGCCACCATCTAGCGGCGAGGATAGAAACTGTGCCGGCTGCTGAAGCCTGTCGCACTCCTCTGGGGCAATGATTAGGTGTCGTAAAAGCGGCAGAATAATAATAATAATAATAATAATAATAATAATAATAATAATAATAATAATAATAATAATAATAATAATAATAATATTGGTTTTAAATCCCATTAACCACTTTTTTACGGTTTTCGGAGATACACAAGGCTAGAATTTTATCCCGCAGGAGTTTTTTAATGTGCTAGTAAATCTACTGATACGAGGCTGACGTATTCGGGCACCTTCAAATACCACCGGACTGAGTCGCGATCGAAACCACCAATTTCTGCTCCGAGCTATTTAGCCCGGCAAATGACTCTTTAAGCACCTAAAATGGTACTTTTAGTTTTTATAATAATAATAATAATGTTATTTTCTTTACGTCCCACTAACTACACTTTTACGGTTTTCAGAGACGCCGAGGTGCCGAAATTTAGTCCCGCAGAAGTTCTTTTACGTGCCAGTAAATCTACCGACATGAGACTGACGTATTTGAGTACCTTCAAATACCACCGGACTGAGCCAGGATCGAACCTGCCAAGTTGGGGTCAGAAGGCCAGCGCCGTAACCGTCTGAGCCACTCAGCCCGGCTTTTTAGTTGTTATAATTTAATTTTTTGTTTCAACATATCTCGAAAGGACGATAGATGGACCAAGGTTGTTCTTCAATGGAGCCCAATAAAAAGAGACCAAAAGGAAGACCACCAGATCGCTGGAATGACATCCGAAAGATCGCCCGAGAAAACTGGCAAAACTCTGCTCAAGATCGTTGTGTGTGTGGAAAATACTACTAAACATTTATATAAGTTACAGACTTTCGAGAGGCCACATCATTCAGTCTAGTGAGGAGAGCAAAGCTCAACTACCTAAATCATCAGGTTACCCAGTACGGCACATTATAGCGCCATCAACAGGTTTCCCCGAACTCGCATAGCATTTGGCACTGGTATCCGAGGATCAGCCCTCAGGGCTGATGAATTAACAACCAGAGAAGAGTTAGGCCGACACACGTCGATAGAAGTAACAAAGTCGTTCTGGCCTCTATCATAAGGGACAGTGTATGGTAAATACTGTACTATAACGTAGCAGAGATGGAAATGGGCGGATCCCAGGAATTGTAAGAGAAAATGACTGTGATTGTGATATCTCGTTGGTTAGCAGAGAGCCCGATCACATACTGAGAGACTTAGAGGAAATTATCTCGATTTAAAAATATCCTGACTGAAACGAGGCATATACATTCATAGAAAACCCTACAAAATACACGGTCGTCAACTGTAGTATAGAAACTAAGCTCTTTCAGTAGAGTTTCATTTTCGGGGACTGGGTTTTTGTGTTTGTCGCAACACACTCCCCTTCATATAAACACAGCATACCACACTATACGACGTACCACTATAGAAACAGGATATACTGAACACATCCCTCCATATAGGGTTCGTGACAGGAAGGCCAACCACCCGTAAATGAAGGCCAAGTTACCGTGCGCATCACAGTTCGCTCGCGCATCCCCACTAGGGTGTGAGAAAACCGGAAGTAGCAATAGTTAACGCAAGTGTATACACATTTTGATAGGGCCTAAATATCA
Source organism: Anabrus simplex (assembly GCF_040414725.1). Classification (NCBI taxonomy): domain Eukaryota; kingdom Metazoa; phylum Arthropoda; class Insecta; order Orthoptera; family Tettigoniidae; genus Anabrus; species Anabrus simplex. Next base: position 354,644,105 of record NC_090268.1, on the reverse strand, counting down.
TTAGTTTAGTTATTACCAATAATTGCAGTACAATTCTGGAATGTCTGCAACATTTAAACGATCTACAATATGATGTGTGTTCAAAGGGACGTTTCGTGTTGTGTTGGTGTGTACTTCCCATATCTGTATACAGCCCAAACAAACGGAATAATTCACTTTCTCTAGCTGCCTCGGAGTATCAGATGTAGACAGTCGACCTCAAGAATGTAAGTTGCATCCTGATCGACGTGGTCGGATTTCTGAAGGGCACGGAAATACAAAACCCATCGTGTCGTGTTTCGGCATGTAATAGAACCACGATGGCATGTTTTGAATCCATCCGAATTTCTTTAGATTGTACAAGTACAATTATCTGTATAACTGGTAGGTGACAGACGGATTACATATCGAAATTAATCAATAGATCGCCAGATCGATACCCTTCACGAAAATGATCCTGTTACATGCCGGGTGGTCAAAATAAAACCGGCCCGGAAAATATTTATAACACTGACGCGGAATTGACCCTTGTTTATTAAGAGGAGAACTGCCCATGTTAAGAAATGCTGAAAGCCGTGATGTCTATGCATCAATCGGTTGCTGTCACATGTCTGCCAGCAAGAGTCAATTCCGCGTCAGTCCTTCCGGGGCAGTTTTATTTTGCCCACCCTGTACATTCCCATGGATTTCCTCCAACCGACATTACCATCAGAAATATTATTTTGTACCATACATCTTTCAAGAGTAACTTGCAAAATATTAGCGTAACTTATAAGAAATACATAATGCAGTAGATGTTATACAAACTTCACACATCAAAATGATACATAGGAAGACTATAACTCTGCAACATATTTCGCGTCGTTAAACTATGTTAAGTACGTTGTCACGTAACTTATTATAATGTGTAATGAATGGGTGTGGTAAAGAACAACAGAGGACGTGGGACCTTCACTGGACATATGAAGTAGAGCGCTCTACACTGACTAGGCCATCATTCTCACCATACAACCAATATAATATAATCTCCAATGATACATTTTATTATGACAATCTCCCCACCTAGTACCATATATTAGATAGAGACTGCCAACCTCACCATATCTTAACTGACCTTCGTATTTGCATAGTTATGCAGTTTGCAAACTATAAGGGTAGACACTTTTGATAAGTACTTATCGTGGTAAATTACCAGTCAATCTATCAAGACATCTTGGGATCAATCTGATACTGTATCCACTGCACTTTCATATTTCCTCTGCAACTCTTATTATTTTTTAGTTTATTTTTTAAGACGGAAACTATGCTTTTCAGTATCTACTAAGTAAATATCATTTTTAAGCTTCCCAGTCTACTGAACACAAGAAACAAATGTATGAAACTCTAGTAGCATACCTAACAAACAAAACAAAAACCTTTTAAACGTTAGATCAATCTTTCTTAGTTAACTCGTATTGTCTTCATATGCAAATTTTTTTTTGCTAGTGGCTTTGCGTCGCACCGACACAGATAGGTCTTATGGCGACAAAAGGATAGGAAAGGCCTAGGAATTGGAAGGAAGCGACCGTGGCCTTAATTAAAGTACAGCATTTGCCTGGTGTGAAAATGGGAAACCATGGAAAACCATCTTCAGGGTTGCCGACAGTGAGATTCGAACCCACTAACTCCCGGATGCAAGCTCACAGCCGCGCGCCCCTAACCGCGCGGCTAACTCGCCCAGTCATATGCAAACTGGTACGGTAATTAAAAAGTTGGGATAGATTTACTTTTCAGTCTGTTTTCCGCATGCAGTGACCTGCTTTTTTTTCTTTTTTTTCTTTTTAAATAGTAACTGAAATGAAAGAACACCGGGCTTTCTGTAAGGCTGATGACACACGGAGCGGTTTTTGCCGAGTCGGCCGCCGCCTGTGATTGATACACAGAGCGGTTTTTGCCGACTGTGACGAAACCACTGCCTGCTCGAACTGCATCTAAAATGACTGCTTATAAGTAGTCATCGGGTGTGTATCGAGCAGGCAGTGGACAAAACACATTAGTGAGCGTGACGTTAGGTGAGGAAGCTAGCTAAAATTACCGAAAAATAAAGGATTGTTCTTCTTCTTATTCCAAAAGTCTACTTACTCTATACGTCCTTTTACGTGTATATTATTGAATTTCAAAGATACTTCATGATATCTAATACAAGAATACCTACCAATGATGCAATCGCCGCGTAAATTCAGCCACGCCCGACTAGAGCGAAGCATCAAGTCGGCCGTGATTCAGCTGAATGTATTAAATCTATGGCGCTACAGCGCGCACAAAGTCTTCAAAACGCTCGCTGCACCGCCAGCTACACGACAGGCCGAGTCGGCAAATCTGCCGCCTGTCGGCGAGCACCGCTCTGTCTGTTTCATCCCATCTGATACAATAGAAACATGCGCCGACTCGGCGAAAACCGCTCCGTGTGTCATCAGCCTAACTGCTAATGACGTAGAACCAGTCTTGGGACTATGGACTCATTATACATTAACTCATATTATCCGGGAGGTTACAGCCTTCTTAATCTTTAATACTGTCGATTGGCTAAATTTGACGAGAAGAAGAGATAGAATTTTAGGACACATCTTAAAGACAACCCAAAACTTGTTCAGTTGCTTTTTGAGGGAAGTGTAAGGGTAAGAACTGTAGGGGTAAACGCAGGTATGAATATGACAAGCAGATTAAAGCAGATGTAGGATTTAGAAGTAACGTAGAAATGAAAAGGTTAGCGCAGGATAGGCTAGCATGGAGGGTTGCATCAAACCAGGCTATGGATCGATGACTCAACCAGCAACAATTCTTTAAACAAAACTTAAACCAATTATTTAGAGACCAAGTACTTCCTGGTTATCTGCCTCGTATAATTATGAGTATTCAACTTTTCCGATATGCCATATTATTGTGATAGACCTAACTATAGAAGTAAGGCCTGCGTACAGTAGCCTAATTATGTGTACCAAGAGGAAGATTTACTGAGTAACATTCAGCCATTGCCTGAAGTCACCGTGGAATAGCATCTGCGAACTTCACTCAATAATCATCATCGGACCGGGCGAGTTGGCCGTGCGGTCAGGGGCACGCGGCTGTGAACTTGCATCAGAGAGATAGTGGGTTCGAATCCCACTGTCGGCAGCCCTGAAGATGGTTTTCCGCGGTTTCCCATTTTCACACTAGGCAAATGCTGGGGCTGTACCTTAATTAAGGCGACGGCCGCTTCCTTCCAACTCCTAGGCCTTTCCTATCTCATCGTCGGCATAAGACCTATCTGTGTCGGTGCGACGAGAAGCAAAAAAAAAAGATCATCGTCGGTCCTTTACATGAGAGAATTGGCTGTGCGGTGCGAGTCGCATAGCCGTAAGCTAGCATTCCGTTGATGAAGGGGTTGCAAACTCACCGTAGTCAGGCTAGACATGGTTTGCCGTTGTTTCCCCATTTGCATACCAGGCAAATGTACCTTTCCAGTCTTAAGCCGTTTTACACCCTAGCATCGCCAAGAACCTGTGTGTTTTAATGTGGCGTTAAAACCTCTCTTTAAAAAAAAAATATATATATATATATATACTTACGTCAGACCGACACAGATAGGTTTTATGGCGACAATGGGATAGGAAAGGGCTAAGAGTGGGAAGGAAACGACCGTGGATTTAATTAAGCTACAACCCCAACATTTGCCTGGTGTGAAAATGGTGAAACCACGGAAAACCATCTTTAAGGCTGCCGACAGTGGGGTTCGAATCCACTGCCTCCCGAATTCAAGCTCACAGCTACGTGACCAAACCCGCACAGGCACTTGCTCGGTGTCATAATCTGTACGAAAAGAAAGGAGGGGAGGTCTTCAGCTCATGTGAGTTCTTTCCGGGATCAATAGCATCACCGGCTTATTTTGGGGTTTGGCAGGGGGTGTTTGCAAACTATAAGGGCAGACACTTTTTATAAGTACTTTAGTACATACGGCTTCCTTATGTCATGCTATTTCTTCAAGTATGTCTACACCTTTGTCCCGTTTTATAATACGGGGTCGGGGAAGAGGCGAAATGAAATTGTGTGGCGTGTTTTTATGGCCGGATGCCCTTCTTGTCGCAGGCCTCAGTTGAGGAGCTAAGGAAGATGAAATGAATAATAGTGAATGCAATTGGGTAAGAAGGTGGAATGAATCGGCTGTGACCTAAGAATAAGAACTGTCCCGGCATTTTCCTGGAAGTAAAAATGGGAAACTACAGAAAATCATTCTCAGGACACCTGAGGGTGGGGTTCGAACCCACTCGTCTTCCGAATGCAGAGCTTGGCTGACTTCATAGCCGTAACGCGTGTAGCCACTCCGGTCGGTTTTTCAGATAAACATTACGTCCCGAAATTCGAACCTCGTCAGCTAATCCACCGCGTCAAACACCTCCCCTAGAACTATTACGTAAACACAATAAACATAGTCAAAATAATGATTCTCCATCGCATGTTTGAGTAGGGAAAGTGTATAAGATGGGAGAAAGGTAAGCCGCTTTTTAACTATGGGAAAAAGTTGTTTTAATCATTACCCGGAGATCAGACGATCTCTCCTAATTGATGGTATGAATTGAACTACAATGGTAATTACTTGGTCCAGAGTCAGAGTGTTACCGGAAGCAATATCTCGTCCTTGGGCAGGTGACACCTGAACTGAAACCCGAGTTTCTTCTGTCATTCTGTTATACCTCTTGGTATGAGACCAGTGTGACACTGCTCACGGCATTAAGGTGTGCCTTCATAGATATAACTGGAAGGTCTTGACAAGGACAGTACTTAATATTTTCAGACAAGCACACATACAATATATTGTAGGTGAGAGAAGAAATCTATTCATTTTTACTCATATGGTCCATATAGCATATGCATGTTTATCCGTCAATAAAATCACTTTCACAGTTATATTTGATTTATGTTATTTTTTTGGTTTTGCGTCCCACTTGCGCCCCTTACTATTTTCAGAGACGCCGAGATGCCGGAAATGAGTCCCGCAGGAGTTCTTTTACGTGTCTGATAATTCGATCAACATAAGATTGGCGTATTTGAGCACAATTCAAATACGACCGGACTGAGCCAGGATCAAACCTGCCAACTTGGTGTCACTCAGCCCGTCTTGGGCAAGATTAACCGTGAAAGTACCATAAAATGTATTTTGAAGTAAACAAAGAACAATATTGTTTAAGAAGCCTTTCTCGTGGACAGTCGAGATTTTCTTCTGATGACGCAGAGCACAGTTCTCTGCGAAACGTAATTTCACCTTATTTTCTTGACACGGCATAAGCCCAAAAGTCTATGAAGTATCATGTCTATAAGTACGGGCCGTGAAAGCATCAATGACAAAAGAACAATATATTTCTTCATTAAATCTTGTATTGATTCCTCGTTTCTGGATAATCTCACTCAATCTGCTTGAGAAATCTCAGTCAACAGCTCCATTAAGTCCGTCTAATCATTCATGTGGCTTTGTGTCTGTACCGTGGTGTATAGTTGTAATTATCTTGCGCTAGGATTGGGCAAGAAGTGGCCCTTTTGTTAGGTATAATTCGGTATTCGCGATGATTAGAACTGGGAAACCATGGAGCATGATAGCAGAGTATGATTATCTCTGGCTTCTCAACAAGGCGGCCGTGGTTCGAATTCCGGCCTAAACATGTGAGATTTTTGAAAAGGAATGCCCCGTCCTTATTTCCAGATTCCACTGGAGTTCCCGTGGCTATGAGCCAAACAGAACTACAAGCTTACTTTGCTTGAACTAGGAAACCACGAAATATATCTCTAGGACCGCAGAGAGTAGCTCAATACTCACGAGGCAGACTGCAACCCAATCCAGAGTGTCAAACCCGTCTCAAATTCATAGTCAAATCGGAAAGCAAACATGGACTAATCGGATGGAAAATTGCTATAAGAAACCTCTCATCATTGCGTTAGTGTAGTCTTCGGTACAGAACATTCAGGGGACTTACATGTTTCTACCGATACTTTATTAAGTGCGCAAAAATGTTGCATTGCTGCAATATTCTTTTCGTTCATTCTTGCTGGCAATACGATCTATAAGTCTAGCTTACGGCTTACTTCCGAGATCGTCTTCAATTAATGCATGAAATATACAATGAAAGCGATAGAGCATGATGCTGTCATCAAGTAAGATGAAGTCAATTTATAAGAAGGAAAAAAGTTATTGCAAAGATTTGAGTTATTAACACACTTGTATAAATTTCTTCTCAACCTACTGAAGTATGTAAACTTATCCATGGCTCCACCCATGAATTATAGTCCCGCATACTGAATAGTTTTAATTTCGGTTAAATTTTTCTCTCAAGTGAAGTATGTTAATTTGTGTAATATTTCTCGCCATACCAGTAAATGTCGAATTAAAATATCAGTGTAGAAATATTTCCGATTTTATGCAACTATACATGCAGTTTTGATTTTCCTCGACACTGGAAGACGAATGAATTAAGACTTGAAAGTCGTGGCATTAATTACGGTAAAATTTCGATATTTTCCTTGCGTGAAAATTGGAAGTCACGGAGATTCATCTTCAGCAATGGTGAGGTTTGATCCTATCATTCCCGAGTACAAGCTTAAAAGGTATACGACTCTCCACTGTCAAGTAGTAGACTGTGTAAAGATGGTTATCAACTCTTTTAAGACTTGTAGAATATGTAGTCACTTAAACACACATCTCTTGTTATACCTTCAATCACCGGGAGAGATGGCCGTACGGTTAGGGGCGCGTAGCTGTAAGCTTGCATCCAGGAGATAGTAGTTTCGAACCCCACTGTCGGTAGCTCTGAAAATGGTTTTTCGTTGTTTCCCATTTTCACACCAGGCATATGCTGGGGCTGTACCTTAAGACCACGGTCGCTTCCTTCCCACTCCTAGCCCTTTCCTATCCCATCGTCGCCATAAGACCTATCTGTGTCGGTGCGACGTAAAGAAAATTGTACCGGGCGAGTTGGCCGTGCGCGTAGAGGCGCGCGGCTGTGAGCTTGCATCCGGGAGATAGTAGGTTCGAATCCCACTATCGGCAGCCCTGAAGATGGTTTTCCGTGGTTTCCCATTTTCACACCAGGCAAATGCTGGGGCTGTACCTTAATTAAGGCCACGGTCGTTTCCTTCCAACTCCTAGGCCTTTCCTATCCCATCGTCGCCATAAGACCTATCTGTGTCGGTGCGACGTAAAGCCCCTAGCAAAAAAAAAAAAAAAGTAAAATACCTTCAGAATCGCTAAACATTTTCCACATTCTACATTTAAAATTTCGATCATGGTGTGAAATATTGTTTAAGATGACAGAAGAAAAGGTAGTTCCAAGCCGGTTAGATTTCGTCACCGCCAGAATAATACACCCATATTTTTTGACATTTACGTCATTCGTTTCTGTTACATTCCTTTACAACTTATTTAAAATAAATAATCATTCTACGAGTGCCTGCAGGTGTTATTTCCCGCGTGCAGCAGTCGAAGGACGATGGCGTGAGAATATCACAGCATACTGTAGTCGTAACTACCTCACGTGCCACTGTGGGAGACTCGGCACGTTATTGTACACAACAAGGAGGTACAAGTTTACGACTGAAGAACATGAATGAAAAGTATTCTATCCGCAATAAACAGTAAGTACGTGATCGTATAACCGTGGCGAAACTGTTACTGCTGATAGCACGAAGTTGCCAACCGATCCACGAGTAATAGTCGACAACATAACTAACCGTTAGAAAGAAATCATGTGAAGTTTTCTTCTATAATGAAGGAATGATAGTATGTGTGACCTATGGCTTTAGCGACCCCCATCTTACTTATCCAAGCGACCTGGTACGTCAGTAAATCCCCTTTCATTATGTTACTGTATCGTTATGTTATGCTTATGTTTGCGAACTGATTACTACTACGAAGAGAAGAGCGTCTCGAATAAAGCCACTCGAGGAATATTGCTATCGTCTTAATCGAAAACAGAAAATGGAAGGTCATGGTTTTGTGTCAAGGATGCTATGGGAAGCAACGAATTTCCGCAGGGGACAGGATAATTTCACGGTCAGCACCATCGTATCGGTAAGGAATGCTGGAAAAGGAAGTTGAACAGTGTAACTGGAGTGAAAATGCCGAATATTTGTGTGTTTTTTAAATTAAGCATCTAACAATCAACAGCCGTTTTATCATCAAGTCAACTGAAATTTGTAAGTGGGAGGAAAGAAGAATTAACTAATGTTGAAGGAACAGGTAAGCATTATGAAAAACAAAAATGGAAATATATCGATATACATTATGTATGGGACCCTCACCAGGATTACTTGACACGAAAACTGGAAAAGATCTAAAGGAAAGCAGCACGATGTGTTCTGGATGATTTCCGGGCTGGGAAAACTTGGAAGTAAGGAGACGAGCAGCACGACTAAGCGTGATGTTTCGAAATTACATTAGTTGGAATTCAAAAGGGAAAACTGAGGCAAATACTGGCTTGTAGAAAGGACTGGAATAATTTATCCAGGGAGATGTTTGATAAATGTCCAACTTCTTCTGAAACCATTTAAGAACAGACTAAGTAAAGAACTGTTAGGTAATCTGCCACCTGGGCGACAGCCCTAAAATGCAGATCAGTTACGATTGATTGATATATGCAAAAGTTGCAATAGAGGATTTTTAAATGAACAGCTGTACTAAAAGCGAAATCTTCACTCGACTTTTTTTTTAAACACACCTGCATTAACGTCACAGCGAGTAGAGTCCAGCACAACGGCGACCGGTCCAAGTGGGACAGCGAGGCCTCATGGCAAGCGTTGATATTGGGGTTTTCTTAATAATATATGCTTTTACGAAACATCAATCGATGTACTTCGTTTTAACAATATTATGTTACTCATACGTGTGGTCCTGTGTCCAACTCATCGGCTGAATGGTCAGCGTTGAGGTCTTAGGTTCAGAGGGTCCCGGGTTAGATTCCCGGCTGGGTAGGGGATATTAATCGTGTCTCATTAATTCTTCTGGCTCGGCGACTGGGTGCCTGTGTTTGTCCCATATTCAGACAATACACTACAATACCAACCACCACAGAAACACGCAACAGTGATTACATCCCTCCATAGAGGATTGGCATCAGGAAGGGCATCCGGCCGTAAAACATGGCCAAATTGACATGTGCAACACAGTTTGCACCCGCGACGACCCCTCAGGCGTGGGAAAAAGCGGTACATGTGGCCCTGCCAGTCTCATGGCGAGCAGTCCCTACTGGGCTTGCATAGACTGGTTTAGACTGTTCAACTTCGACTGGCAAGCGAACATAATGTGACGGTGTACTCAGCCACATACTGTACGTATTTCATAGCGAACCGATCTTGCCCTACGTATACTACACCGTCGCTTAAGAATCAACACTGATACATGAATACAGCTTAATGTGGCGTTTGATATCGCGTAACTAACATGAACAAATACGTGCGGACGTTAATTTGTTCCTCTTATTTACAAATTACGGTAGTTGAGCTATTTCAGTATAAAACACCAGTTCATAAAAACTGACTCTTTTTAAAATCTTCTATTGTAAAATGAATTTTGTCCCTACGTGATACTGGATGTTAAGCACCGAGCGAGTTGGCCGTGAGGTTAGGGTCACGCAACTGTGAGCTTGAATTTGGAGGGATGGTGGGTTCGAATTCCACTGTCGGCAGCCCTGAAGATGGTTTCCCATTTTCACACCAGGAAAATGCTGGGACTACTACATTTCCACCTTTCCAATCCTAGCACTTTCCCATCCTTGCGTCGCGGACAACCTTCGACGTGTTAGTACGACGTTAAAATACTACGGAAAAACTGGATCTTAAGCTACGATATAGCCAGAGTTCATAGGCATTTGCGTTTTGTAACTCGTAAGTGTAAGAACTGATGTTTTAACTGGGGGAATCTATTTTTGGCCTGAATGATTTAAAATGCACTCTTTGTATTCTCACTGAATTCTCCTGCGTTAACAAAATAATTGTATTAATGACTAGCGTATAAAATGTGAAAATAAATTCTTTTCTCGGATAACAGCAATCAAAAAGCTAGCAAGGTAGGACTGTTGGTCAACGATGAGAAAATAAAGTACAATGGCGGGCAAACAAACATGGATCATTTTAATTTATGAGCGCCTAGCACTTAGGGGTGGACATTGGTTTCAAGAGTTGATTTGTAATCTCTTATCATTTATCATGTTCATCTCCAAAACTGCAGAATGCACATTTACATTCTTATAAAAACCTCCTCAATATATCAATTCGCTCTAAATAACGGAGTTGAACGATTACTATTTTACAATGTGATCCACTTTTCTTGTCCACCAGTGTTTATGGTAGTATCTCTTCATCAAACTGATTTGAGCGCTATCTATATCGATGACCATAATTTTGAAAGAGTCGAAACGTTCAACTACATGGGCTCAGTATTGTCGAAAAAGAAAAGTGAGATCGACAAACAATAATGAATATGAATCGCGGTTATTATAGTCCAAAGCATCCAAGTCACGTATGATGTCTGAAGAAAACAAGATACATCGACAGGTACTGCTATACGGTTGTGAGACATGGGGAACTCCAAAGACGGTTAAAGAGCGAATTTGAACATTTAAAAGGAAGATTTTAAGAAAGATATATGGTCCGATCTACAACACAGAGGGCGAAAGATGGAAAAGAGGCACAAGGAATAACTGTACCAGTGGTTTAAGGAAACCGATGTAGGAAGGATGACCACATGTTTTTGGATCTGAGGGTACTCTCCCCAATCGCGTATTCACTCATCAGTCAACTGGAATACGTCCAAGAGGTCGTCCAAGGACGAGGTAGAAAGATAGAGTACTGTTGACATTGGAACAAGTCGAACAAACAGCCAGCACTGTACGCGAGATAGAAGGAAATGGGTCGACATCTGTGGCAAATACTTGTGGCGTGAACTAGCATACATATCTTGTCACGACTGAACTGGAAGTTTGCTAGTTTTTGTACGTTTTGTCTTCTGCATGGTCTAAGTGGTCTGTTTAAGTGTAATACACGATGATGATGGTGGTGGTGAATGCTTTATTTCATTTGTCATCTCATTTGCAGCCACGCTTCTATAATTACTGTGGACAACGAAAACGTCGTCACCGATAAAATAAATAAATAAATAAATAAATAATCAGACTCAATCTTTTATACTCGGTTGTACGATACAACACCGCTCCACAGAAACGTTTGGTGGTCTGTCGATGTAGCGAGGCGTCAGATGATTTCATTAATTTAATCTAGAGTCTTCGTTTTTGGTCACGTAGGACTCTAAACAGACGGTTCCAAGCTTGGAATAAAGCATGAGGGAAGTGCTGTGGTTCGTGAATGATCAGTTCTGAGAGGATTATGTGACATTGCCAACGAATGACTTATTTTTACGTCATATATTATCCAACGTACTAATAATAGAGATGTTCCGCACTTCCTTGTCCGCTTACTGGTAGAATCGGTAGCGGCTGGACTGCCAGTTGCGTCTTGATGTTTTTCGTAAGATTTTCTTCCACTACCGAGTGAAGGTCTGAACTGTGTGGTTTACATGGTTAAAATGAGAAGTAGGTTTATGAGATCACTCTGTCGGTCTCCATCAACTTATGAACAGCTGCTCTAATGTTGAAGAAACTTGATACCTACTGTAAAACTGAAGTGTTGTCATCCCACACCTGACTTTTGGTCTGATGTTGCCAACTCTAAACAATCATGCCATGCGTGCAACATTCATTAATACCGGGTGTAACAAAACTCAGTGTTCAAACTTCGATGAATAATATAAGAGACCAAAACAATAATGTTTCATTAAGTAACCATTGGTCGAAAATTGTTAGCCTAAGTGGTGTAATTTTTGACGTGATTCAGAAAGGAATTATTATATCTCAATTTAACTGTAGTCTTCACAAAGAATGTCCGAAAGTGTGGCTTCAATGATAAATTTCTGTCCAACGATTATTTAATAAAACATATTTTGTTTTGGTCTCTTCTGTCATCCCTAGAACACTGAGTATTGGGTTATATTACACCTGGTATCTGTGCTACTAAGCGCTATCTGCATAAGGTTTAGTTACACTACGCTTATGTAGATTCGCGGAATACACACTAAATATAACACTTATAAACAATACATGAACGAATAATTTAAATTTTAATCAACGCTTTCGTGGTCTCACAGGACGTACATATTGATACTCAGAAGGATCTAGACTCGATTTCTGGATTTGTTAGAGATATAAAAGTCTGCCAGTGGGATGGAACGCGCCGGGAGGAGGGGGGTGGCACTCACCGCCAGTCTCGTGAGTGCAGTTGGGTAGATCTACCGTAGGTTGAAATCCCAATCCTGGAAGTTATTACAATTTGTTTTACGCCGAAGGTCTTATGGTAACAATGAAACAGGAAATGGCAAGGAATGGGAAGAAATCGACCGTAGCCTTAAAGTAGAGACCTAGCATTTACCTGGTGTGAAAATGGGAAACCACGGAAAACCATCTTCAGGGCTGCCGACAGTGGAATCCCGGAAGCGGTTTGCAGTGGTTTCCCTCTTCATTTCTAAAGAAATGGTTATGAACCCCCCTTATACAGTGCTCAAAAAGGTTTTGCATGTTAAGATTTCACTTGTTACAGGTGACGGTACCTCCAACCTGTTTACAGTATAACTATATGCCAATTTCTGAGACACACAGTGAAGTTAAACCAAGATCAGGATCAATATTTGTTTGTGTAGGTTAGTTTAACGACATCGCTTGCAAATTCGGTGATGCATAGACAGCACCTGTAGGACTGAGGTAAAAATGACAAGGACATCAATTGCTGCTACTGAACTGTGACACTGCTGTAAGAAAGATGGCAACAAGTGAACGTCACTGCTCGTGTTAGAGTGAGCCGGAATGAAGTCTCCAGAGTTTGGATAAAACTAAGGAGTCAAAAACGGTTGATGATCGACAACGTGGGGAACGTCCAAACAAAACAACTCGCAGGGAGTTTCGATATTCGTTGCTTGCAGCACGTCGTAGGTCCACGTCAGATCGGACCGTGTGAAATCTTTTGCACGACGGACTGATATGAAGGGGTCTTGTACCAAAAGCTTTTTTAAACCACATCAGAGAGGGTAGCGCTCATGTGGAGTGGGCAAGAACTCCGCAGCCCCTGGCATCAGGAATAGTGGAAGCGTATACTCTTTCCTGACCACGTCACCATAAGCTTGCACCCATAAAACAGGAGCATTATATTGTGGAGACGATCCAGTGAGAAATGGAACAAGCCCTTCATCCCGGAGTGCCATCAGCAGCAAGGGGGTTCCCCGTTATGCTTTAGGTTGACTTACGCCTCTAATTCCTATCCTGGGTATTTCTTAAGAAAATGGTTATGAACACTCCTTATACAGTGCTCAAAAAGGTTTTGAATTCGTTATTAATTAAGACCACGGCCGCTTCCTTCCCATTCCTAGGCCTTTCCTGTCCCATCGTCACCATAACACCTGTGTCGGTGCGACGTAAAGCAACTAGCAAAAATAAAAATCCTTTCCTTGAGAAACGACCTTGTTCGATCTAGAGAATGAAAAGGCCTAGGCAAATGAACAATGTTCCGAGACACTGCTTAAGATATACTCCACCGAGTTCGAGGGATAGGATGAAGAAAATTTATTACTAAATCTCCAAATTGCACGTCTTCTGAAGAATAATTAAACACTCCATTTGACTTTGTATAACAACATCTGTGAACTTAATGAGGCGATAAATGCTGGTGTTGACTATAGGCTCACATATAAGAAATGGAATGCATGCGCGAGAGTAGGTCACATGTGCTAAGCAGAGAAGACAACGTTAAAAAAACTGCTGCCAATCGCACCAGCTTAATGGTCGACGCAGAGTAGTTTCCCGTATGTACGTTCGGAAGTGTATTCCTTTTAAACATACATACAGCACGAGCATGACAAATGTACCTTAGAACTGACTGACACTGCAGACAACTTTACGTAGAAATGAAAAGAAGAAATAATTACAGTCGAAATCGGTTTTTTTTGTTTTTTGTTGCTAAAAATGTCAAAGCTGTAAGTTTTAGGCTGCAGCACACTTACATGGTTAATTAACAGAATAAAGTTAAAACTTCAAAAAAACGTAAGTGAAATAAAAACTGTATTAGTGCAGTAGGGCAGTGAGAAATGCCACTGGCTTTCGCTTGAAAAGTAGGTCCATTGACTGGAAAATTGTTTGTTCTTTGCTGCTTAAACCATCTAAGTAAAGATTCTCCAATATCTTTGTACTCGGATGATATGTCCTTACAAATAGTAGAAATTGTTCAGTGTGATACACCGTATTCCTTTGCAATGCTGACCTTTGTTTCCCCATATTATGTGTGACTTTTCTTCGGTATTAAACACTTTCGTTTTCTTTTGCGACATCTTCACAGCGATGCTTGCCTTGACTGTTTAACACAATAATAAGCATGACATTGTTGTCAGAAATTCCAAAACGCGAAACAAACAAAAATCAACACAGGACGTTATAGTCGATACAATTATCCGAAAATGTGATTAAAATTCGTGTTTTTTTATACGATATGGCCTAATAAACGATGTCTTACTAAGCTATTTTTAAAATACAGTGTTTATATGGGACTTACACGGCACCGTTAAATTTCGCCGCTGTATCCGATACGTCGTTAAAAGCGATGTCGCAATAAACAGTTTCGACTGTAGAATGTTAAGCGAGCTATACTTAGCTCACTCACAATATTACATAATCTTCTGTATGTATGTTGAGTCGTTAGCTCAAAGGCTGGCTGGATCCTCAACAGATCTACCATCAGCTGTCACGGAAGGCCTGAAGAGGTCTATTAGGGAAAAGAGGAGTGAAGTATTTTCCCGTTGCTTTCTTAACTGAGTGAGAAGGGGCTAATACATTTCAGTCTGGCTAGCCCACGGAAATACAATATATGCACAAATCGACCTTAAGAGCTACACTTTCACATCATTCATAACAGGGCAGCAAGGAATGGTATTAATTGGATTGATCACACCTCAACCACTTTTTATATAGAGGGGTTCGATTCCCTCCTCAGTCATCCTCGAAGTGGTTTTCCGTAGTTTCCCACTTCTCCTCCAGACAAATACAGGGGTGTACCTAACTTAAGGACACGGTCGCTTCCTTCCCCGTTCCTTGCCTGTCGTACAAGGGCCCACAGGGACTCAACTTAGGAGCGAAGGTTGGCGACCACAGGACCCTTAGCAGAGTTCTGGCATTGCTTCCACCTACTTGTGCCTGGATCCTCACTTTCATTCTATCCTATCCGACCTCCGCTGATCAACTCCCTTTCTTTTCTGACTCTCACGGTATTAGAGCATTCGAGTCCCAGGGAATCTCTCATTTTCACGTCCTTCGTGGACCTTGTTTTTCTTTATGAGACTCATGCAGGTGAATAAAAGTAACAAACTTGATCTTGCTCATACCAGGGAAAAAGACAATCTTCTAAAGCAATGATAACTTTCGAGTCACGACCGAAAACTCAATAATGTATTTAGCTTATCGCTGCCTAGTTCAATACACAGATACAGTATCTTAAACAAATGAAATTTTGAGATATAAGAAACGGTCCGCCTTCATGGTGCAGTGGTTTCTGTGATTAGCTGCCACTCCCGAAGGCCCGGGTTTCATTCCCGGCTCTGCCACAAAATTTGAAAAGTGATACGAGGGCTGGAACGGGGTCCACTCAGCCTCGGGAGGTCAACTGAGTAGAGGGAGGTTCGATTCCCTCCTCATCCATCCTTGAAGTGATTTTCCGTGGTTTCCCACTTCTCCTCCAGGCAAATACCGGGATGGTACCTAACTTAAGGACACGGTCGCTTCCTTCCCCGTTCCTTGCCCATCCCTTCCAATCGTCTCATCCCCCCACAAGGCCCCTGCTCAGCATAGCAGGTGAGACAGCCTAGGCGAGGTACTGGTCCTCCTCCCTCGTTGTATTCCCTCGACCAAATGTCTCACGCTCCAGGACACTGCCCTTGAGGCGGTAAAGGTGGGACTGCTCGCTGAGTCCGACGGAAAAGCCAACCCTGGGCGGTAAGCGGATTAAGAAAGAAAGAAAGAAAGAAAGAAAGAAAAATGGACATATAGCACATTTCTTGGTCCGGCTCCTTGAATGCTCAGCGTACCGGCCTTCGATTCAGAGGGCCCCGGGTTCGTTGTGTTTGGTTAATTCCTCTGGTTCGGTGTTTGTGTTCATTTTAATACACATCTCTTCATTTGCACACAGCACATCGCACTAGTAATAATCACAATTACTGTCAATAGGAGATTCATCCCTCCACATTGGATTAAGGTCAGAAAGAGCACCGGGCCGTAAAACTGCACACCAAATCTACATGTGTGCCGACCCCAAGTAATTGGGGAAAAGCCCAGGAAGAAAAGGATACAACGTAGTTCTTACTCTATCTGATTCTATTCCAAGATCTTGAATTCCTATTTGTTCGCACTCCAAGAACGGTGTCTTAGCGTTTTCTGAATTAAAGTTATTTCTTACGTCTTCTTCTTCTTCTTCCGCTACTTTCTCAAAACGTGATAGGATCGTGGGTGCGAACAGTGTCGCACACGTGGACTTTCTCCTGTTTTACAGCTGGATGCCCTTCTTGACGCCCACGCTATGTTTCTGTGGTGGTTGGTAGTGTGCTGGGTTGTGTGTATGTGAAGAGGAGTGTATTGGAACGACCACAAGCATCCAGTCCCTGAGTCAGGGGAATTAACCAGGCGGAATTAATTAACGCCTCGACATTTTCAGAATTTCAGCCCAGATATCAAATGTTTAAATGCCGGACTGAGTGGTTCAGACGGTTGAGGCACTGGCCTTCCGATCCCAAATTGGCAGGTTCGATCCTGGCTCAGTCCGGTGGTATTTGAAGGTGCTCAAATACGTCAGCCTCGTGTCGGTAGATTTACTGGCATGTAAAAGAACTCCTGCGGGACAAAATTCCGGCACCACGGCGTCTCCGAACACCGTAAAAGTAGTTAGTGGATCGTAAAGAAAAATAACATTATTATTTTAAATGTTTAAATGCTCTTAACTCAAAGTAGCAATTCTTAAGATGTTTTCGATATAGGCCTAATCGATAAGAATAACAAAGACATGGCTGTTGGTTTTATCGCGAACTCTAAAAACCAAACATCTTTACTATGATCAATGGGAAGGTCATGAGGGAGGATATATTTAGGATGTCAACCCTGTCGAGGAAACCTAGTTTTCCTACGCCAACATCAAGCAGTGTCTTCCGCATGTGTTCTGCAGCCAACGATAGCAATGTCACAAGAGAACATGACGGTATGAGCTGGTGCCAAACAAAACCCCCATCACTTATAATTAAGTCTGCTCTGAATGCAGTGTGGCTGTCAGAACCGAAGCCACTCACGTACGGTATTTAAAGAAGTCAAAGAACAACACGGGCATGTCATATGGATCTTAGAACTGATACTGCAGACATCTTTACCTAGAAATGAAAAGAACAAATGAATTACAACTTTACCGAACACTATATTTAACTCACTCAGCATGTGTTAATCGAGCAACCGCACAACGTGGTTGGATAGGTGCTGGCCTTCTAGGCTTGAGGTCCGATCAGTTGGGATAGAAAACTTAAATCCAAGAGACGTGTTTACTGACACGTTAGGCTAAAATTCCGACACCTCGGCTTATCTTATAAGAGCAATTGAAGGACGTCCTAAACTTGTATTATCAGACAGGTGATTTCCCGGCTACTGGGCTTGGCAACGATGTCTGTGAATCTGAGGAAGGTTTCTCCCAGGTTTTTCCGTAGTCACCTGGGAAATTTCTGAATTTCTGGATTCAAAGGCAAAGAATGATTATTGTTGCTCTTTCTGATACATGTACCATAAGGGAGAGGATTTCAAATAGTATACGGGGCACAAATATGACTGTAGCCTCTAATTGTAAAGAAAGTAAATAGTGCACCTTCCGGACCATATTACGATCTAAGATTTGCGACTAGATATGAATAAATTATGCTGTTAAGATTTCTATTCTCGTGGAATACGTGATGGAAAACATTGCATTTAGGTAGAGAATTAATGAGATATTAAGCGGGAGAGTAAATAGACAGCGACCAAATACTAATGGACAATTAGCCTACAATTCCTGTCTTTGAGAAGAGCAATTAGTAACAGTCAGTGTATAATAAAGAAACCTTCTCTCATTTCATGTGTGAATGTTCTGAGTCACAACAGGGCAGAAAATGTGTTTGTAATTCATAAGTATTACATAGATATACGTCTAAATAACGCAAACAATTTTAACAGATCTTGAAAATCGAAGGTAAAAACAGCATCTCACGCCGTGATATACTGCTGTTGTTACTAAAAGCCCATACATTGTTTCGTTGATGTCTCCATTAGTTTTCATATCCTGGGCATTGAATGTTGATGCTGAAAGGTGGACGTGGCATTTAAATACTGTAGCTGTACAAGTATGTGCTTTACCATTATTCTCCAATATTTATACTTTTTGGTTCAGAAGGTATATTTTATCTAGAAAATATAAATAAGAAATTTACACTATGATTTTTTTCAGAATTTTTCATCAATCTGAACTTTAAAGAAAATAGTAGGATAAAATGTTTCCTTCCAAAAAGTATATTGTAAAAACACTCAACTAAAATGTAATTACTATTTTTTTGAGAAACAAACTATTTTGTCAGATAACACTTCTCCTCACACTCTGAAGATAGAGGAAGAAAAATCGACATCAGTACCAGGGGTTGTTTCAGAGATCATGCATCATAAGTATCCCTCAGGGAAAAAAATGAAGTAAGTTATCAAAGTACAACTTCACAAATTAAGCCACCAACTCCTCCGTAAATGGACTAATCGTAGTAAATATTCCTTGGTTCCAGAGATACTGTTTTGCTCAAAAGTGTCAATATGTTGTTATTGTGATTAGCTCCCTCTTAAGAAGTTCGATATAGTTTAGTTTTCTTCAGTGCAATATGCCAATATATGCCAATATGATTTCTTGATTTCTATTAAATTCCACCATATGGTAAACCCATTTTGTTTTAAAGACGGATAGTTTATACCATATCGAAGTTCAAGTGAGATTGAACCCTGTTACTTTTACTCCCCACGAGCTACTGTGAGAGGGACATCACTGGGCGCGAACAGAACATTATTTTTAATTAACGTTTTAGTTCGTTAACTGACCTTTGTTAATGACGTATGCCATCTATAACACATGCCATTAATATGATCAGGAACGTATACTTCAATAGGGCAGTAAAAATAGGTGCCCGCGAGATGTGGCTCGATGCAAAGCACAATGTAATGCACCAGTATATTGCACTGTGGATAGAGCAGAATATCCAATCCTGGATGACTATTTATTGCAACCTTCTGCTGATTTCTCTGATTTGAGAGTAGCATGTTCATATTCGTTTATTATCCTTTAATTTACGAGGTTACGTGTAAGATAGGGCCATGAGCCCTAACTTCACCACTGCTAAATAAATAAATAAATAAATAAATAAATAAATAAATAAATAAATAAATAAATAAATAAATAAATAAATAAATAAATAAATAAATAAATAAATAAATAAATAAATTAAATAAACAAATAAATAAATAAATAAATAAATAAATAAATAAATAAATAAATATTAAGATATCAATTCTTTGTAGATCAATCCTTTGGATCCCAAGTTGGCATATCTGATCCCTCCCAGGATGGTGGTATTTGAGTGCTTAATTTCGCCAATCCCGTGTCGTTAGGTTTAATAATACGTAAAAGAACTCGAGCGGGACAAACTACTGGCATCTCGGGGCTGAGTGGCACAGACGGTTGAGGCGCTGGCCTTCTGACCCCAACTTGGCAGGTTCGATCCTGACTCAGCTCGATGGTATTTGAAGGTGCTCAAATACGTCAACCTCGTGAGGATAGATTTACTGGCACGTAAAAGAACTCCTGCGAGACTAAATTCCGGCCCCTCGGCGTCTCCAAAAACCGTAAAAGTAGTTAGTGGGACGTAATGCCAATAACATTATTACTATTATTATTATTATTATTATTATTATTATTATTATTATTATTATTATTATTACTCCGACTCCTTGTCTGAACAGTTGAAGCCATCTGTTTGGAGGGTTCCGGGGTCGATTCCCGGCTGGGTCGGTGATTTTAATCGCGTCTGATTATTTTTTCTGGCTCGGGGACTGGGTGCTCGTGTCCGTCCCAACACTCTCCTGTTTATATTCAAACAACACACCACACCACACATCCAACCAGCACAGAAACACGCAATAGTGATCACATCCCTCCACATACGGTTGGCGCCAGGAAGGGCATTCAGCCGTAAAACAGAACCAAATCCCCATGTACGACGCAGTCGCATCCACTAACCCACAGGTGTGGGAATTATTATTATTATTATTATTATTATTATTATTATTATTATTATTATTATTATTATTATTATTACTTCCAGTCGTTGGGTTCCCGACGCTGAAAGGCATAACTGTCTATAATGATAATGTATGTAATGTATGTATTATTATTATTATTATTATTATTATTATTATCATTATTATTATTACTTCCGTCGTTGGGTTCCAGTAAGTTAGAGAATTCCTCTGGAACAAATTTGCGACATTCTGGCAGTTTTTAAAATCAATAGCATTTTTTTAAAGAACATTTATATATTTGGTGTAGGATTCGTGCTATTATCACTGGAGGCAAAAAAAAAAAAAAAAAAAAAAAAAAAAAAAAAAAAGATTTGGACATTTCGTAAGTACAAAAACACCTAATCAAAACAGTACGCAGAGTAAATTGCAATCACTCGACACGAAATGAAATGAAATGAAATGTCGTATGGTTTTTAGTGTCGGGAGTGTCCGAGGACATGTTCGGCTCGCCAGGTGCGGGTCTTTTGATTTGATTCCCGTAGGCGACCTGCGCATCGTGATGAGGAAGAAATGATGATGGATACAACACATACACCTAGCCCCCGTGCCAGCGAAATTAACCAATGATGGTTAAAATTCCTGACCCTGCCGGGAATCGAACTCGGCCAAAGGGCAGCACGCTAACCATTTACCCATGGAGCCGGACACCCGACAGGATCACATACAGCTTAGAGACCTTGTATGTATTTACCAAAGCTGTATCAGAAGAGAGCCAATTCCTGCCAAATCAACTGCAATATGGTCATCCCAGTACAACGACCAGCAATGTATATACCACATGTAAGCCTGTTAAAGAGATACACTTTAACTAGTCTAGGATATTTTCCAGCGAGTAAAAAAGTCAACAACTCGTTCGTTCAGAAGGCCGTCGGTTCGAATCCGGTCAGACAAGTCTTTTAAAATGCCTTTTTCTTTTCTCTTTCTTCTCCTCAAGGTTGCGGTGGTTTTAACGTAAGGCAGAGATGCGCTAGCCACATTTCAAGGCATTGTTAGAAACAATCTCTCTTAGAGGGTAGAGGCGTTCAGTTTACGGAAATAATTACAATTACTGTATATAATACACCACCACAGATCTCATAGTATCCCAAGTTGTAGATAATTCCTAATCGTTCCCACAAAAATTAATGACTTGTGAGATATTCATGGCGACTAAGGGTCAGCTGCGGAGTCTGGCACATACTGGCCCAAGTAGGCTGCTTCGACCAGGAATGAACATTGCATGAATATCCATATGCAAAAATGAAACGATGTCCTTCTAAACCACTGGGCGGAATTTCGTGAAACTTTGCACAAAAAGTCACAGAAGAAACTCACATGACTATGTTTTATTTCAAATTGAACTGAAAATATATTTTGTTAAGTTATTTACATTTAATGGCGTAATAGTTTAAAATGAGATGTACTGAGTGTGTGTTTATTTCTCGCTCAATCACACACAAACTGCTGGACCAATTGACTGAAATTCGGTATAGATATATCTTATTCAGTTCAAATACAAGCCCATTTTTATTTTTCAGTAATTAAAGTTTTCAGAATGGAGACTATTAATAGGTAGGCATTTACTAAATCCAAATAATGGGCAAGTGATTAGTTTTGCCACTAAAGAATCCCCAGCGCGTGTACTTCAAAATTATTTTTTCTAAAAAACTCTTATTATGCGTTTTCTTTAAACTCGAGTGTTTATCCATGAAATTACGCTTTTACATATTAAAGCACGCAGTCCATTGCTTGTAAAACTAACCTACATGCCGGACTGAGTGGCTCAGACGGCAAAGACGCTGGCCGTCTAAGTCCATGTTGGAGGGTTCGATCCTGGCTCAGTCCAGGGGTTCGCTGTGGGTGAGGGTGATAGAACATCCACGGTATCTCCTGCTTGTCGTAAAAGGCGTGGGAGCTTGGGCTGGCGACCAAGCTTCCCTTGCCTGAATCTGGCTTGACTTCAACATGTGTCAGGCTCCTCAATTTCGTGTTTCCTATCCAACCTCCCTTGGTTGATTCTTGTTATTTTCCGACCCGACGGTATTAGGTTTTCGAGGCCCAGGGAGTCTTTCATTTTCACGTCCTTTGTGTTTCTATTGCCGATTCCTTCATTCTTCGAAGTGTCGGACCTCTTCAATTTTCCCATCCGATTAGTGTTAATAGTTAGTTGTACATCCTCTGAAACAACAATCACCACCATCATCTCAGTCCAGTGGTATTTGAAGGTGCTAAAATTCCAGCCTCGTAACGACAGATTTACCGTTATGTAAAAGAACACCCGTGGGACAACATTCTGGTACCTCGACGTCTCCGCAAATTGTAAAGTAGTTAATAAGACGTAAAAACAATAACTGACTAATCAACAAATCATTACACTAATTACTGTTAATTGAAATATGATCTCTCTCTACTGCTGCAACTCATCTCCGCTAGATGAGAGTACTGCTGCAATTATACAAAACTAACCCATCAACGACGATGTAACAGGTAGTTCTACATATAAGTTTGGTTGAAATACTTTCCATAATCTTTCCAAACAGTCACTATGAAAAAAAAAAAAAAAAAAAAAAAAAGTCGTGCACTGGTCTTCAAACGCACTGTATATTGAGTAGTCAGTCTGAAGGCTGATTGAATCCACAACCGCTCCGCCATCAGTGTCATAGATGACATAGGCGTCACTGAAATGCGAAATGAGGAGAGAGAGAGAGAGAGAGAGAGAGAGAGAGAGAGAGAGAGAGAGAGAGTTTCCCGTTGCTTTCCTCACTGGGCCAGAATTTGCTATTACATATCAGTCTGCCAAGACCATGTTTGAAATGCACTCATTCATAACAGGAAAGGTGTGAAAATATGCCAAAAGCCAATCGAGAATATAAGGCCAATTCTGAGTAGCTCAGACGGTAGAGCGCTGGCCTTCTGACTCCAAGTTGGCAGCTTGGAGCCTGGCTCAGTCCGGTGGCACGGGAAGGTTCTTAAATATGCCAGCCTCGTGTCGGCAAATTTACCGGCACGTAAAAGAAATCCTGCGGAGCAAAATTCTGGCAATACGGTGTTTCCCAAAACCGTAAAAGTAGTTAGCGGGACTTAAAACCTCTAACACTGTTATTTCTATCCATGAAATTAACAAATTTAATGACATGCCGGTAATGTTATAAAATGTACATTTGGAAGAGAGCATTTTCTTTACGAATTAGGATTTTTGCTTAAACAAAAAAAATCTCAGACATCACGTGTTACTGCAGTGTATATCTGTGTAATTGTGACTATTATGTACAATAGTGACCTAAGGATAACAGATGATGGATCGAGATTAAAACCTGCAATGTAACGATCATGGGCGCCCGCAAGGGGGGGGGGCAAGGGGGGGCACTTGCCCCCCCCCTGGAATTCTAAAGATGTTGATGTTCAATTGTTTAATATCATACCAGATTATTTCATAAACTGAAATTACTGACAGTCATCTAGCATATGTTATAACTGGAAGTTTCTGTAAACAATTTAATGTTGCTGACGTTATATTGGTTTTTATATTCAAGAAAATTGTTAATGTGCCCCCCCCCCCCCTGAAAAAGATCCTGCGGGCGCCCATGGTAACGATAGAGCGGTTTCTCCATTTGAGATATTCACAGTACTCGTGGGACTAAAGGAACTCAGCCTGTTATCTAACAACTGGGTACCACTGGTGTTTGTCGCACAGTCAGATCATTATTCACACTGGTGAACGAGGCTGTCATATCTTCTGTATTCTTGTCTTCTACTCAGGAGGACTCTCCCGGGAGTAGGTTAGTAGAACGGATGTATCTTCCCAGACAATTTCCGACAAGACTTTGTTACTGCTACAGTGAACAATGACAAACTAAGGACATGTTAAACACATTAGAGTTAAATAATGACCTAACTCTTCTTCTTGAGTGCTTTAGTGTCTCTCAGTTTAGAAGCGCACACTGTCCGAGTTGAAGAAGACCCTAGGTTCTTGTTATTTCCTAGTTTCAAAACTGCTAGAATTTATCTGTCGTTGACGGGTGGATTTTTTACAGATTTACTGTTGCTGTACCGTGCTTAATTCGAAGCAAAGGTCAGTAGCATCATTTTTAAGTCTAAAATTATTTCAGTGCTTCCTGGCATAAGCCGGCCCCACAGTCTATTGCTAACCAGCATGCCTCTTACCGGCAGGTTCCGGGTTCGATTCTTGGCTCTTTCAAAATATTCTATCTGTTAGGAGCAATACTGCTCTTCTCTACATGTTTTTAAAAAGTTGCTTTACGTCGCACAGACACAGGTAGATCTTACGGCGACGATAGGATAGGAAAGGCCTAGGAGTTGGGAAGGAAGCGGCCGTGGCCTTAATTAAGGTACATACCCAACATTTGCCTGATGTGAAAATGGGAAACCACGGAAAATCATGTTCAGACCTGCCGACAGTGGGGTTCGAACCCAGTATCTCCCGGATGGTATCTCACAGCTGCGCGTTCCTAATCGCACGGCCAATTCGCCAGGTCTATGTAATTTAACGACTAGGTAATTATCTCAAGTTTTTGTACCAGATTTCAGGACTTCTAAGTCCAATATATTGTTAGAGCTAGCGAGCTCGTTTTCAACCTTTTCAATTGTTCTGTTATCCTAATAGATTTTCTATCTCTCAATTTCCAAATTTTGTTACATTAAAAGTTGCTCTAAGTAATCCCTTGTCCAGCCATTCAACCCAGCTGCGTCCTATTCCTCTGTGAACCACGGAAACTCCATTATTATTATTATTATTATTATTATTATTATTATTATTATTATACTGTGGTTCCTTACAGTATCGCTGATCTCAGGCACACGATGAAAAGTATTCCTTTCTTATTCTTATCTGCTGGAAATGGGAACAAATTATACGAGACACACATGCAGAGGTGTGAGATGCTATCTAGGCAAGAGAAACATGCTTAATTACGTACCGATACTGGAAGAATTTAGGCGCGATTCCCCGTCCGATAGAAGATTTTAAAAATAAGGAACTGGAATGGCACCGTCCAGGCTGATCAGGTAACCCTATCTAGGGATAGATACCCACTGAAAGATAAAGATCAACTTCCATTTGTACAGCCCATGGACTCAGCTTAGGCTTCATATCCGTTCTGCTTGACTGGCGACTTAACTGTAGCGAACAGTCTTCTTTTTTTAAAAAAAATATAGTGAAAAGGGGTAGTTTACTTCATTTCCTGTGTTACTACATACTGCATGTGTTACGGTCGCGAGCAGCGAGACTGGACATAACTGCGTGCAGCTGTGCAACAGTGGAGATCTGACAAGCGAGCCAGCTCCAGGACCGGCACGCTTTTGAAGTATTCCACGCGGACTGTCCCTGACAACGCAAGCATGCTATTGGTTAAGAGCCATCTGCTATTGGTCACAGCAGAGGCGACTGGCCATAAATCTAATTACTGTCGCGAGTAGAGTCGTCGGTCGTTAGCGAGGAAACTGAGAGAACTATACCTGGTCAGAACAATTCCTCGTTCCTGACCATTTGATCTCTACAGGTGCTTCCGCGATGACGATACAGACTTTCAGGGGCGCTAGAGAAGGGAAGTCGGTAAACGCCGCTGTCGCACAGTACGTCAAAACCGTTTTCCGTGCTCCTCGAGAACAGTTTAATTAGACGTTCCTCCCAAAAAAAGTGGATAGAAAGTGGAGATCTGTTGCGTGGCCACCTCGTTCGCCTGATCCGACCCCACTTTATTTATTCTTTTAGGATCATGTGAAAAGGCTTATCTACGGATACGTGTAGCGACTGAAGAGCTCCTGGCAAGAATCTTCATTGCCCATGACGTCGTTAGAACGACGCCAGAGTACTCTAGTTCGACCGGATAAGCCAGAAATTTTCTACGATTATGTCATGCCTTCTTCTGTGAACGGAGGGGGGAGGGGATGGGCACCATTTTGAACAGCGGTTTGTAAATATCTTCGAAGCGTGTACTAGTATATGTAGTGCAGGTAAATAAATGTATCACATTTACACACAAAGAATCGTAAGGTATTTATCTCTCTCTCGTTAATTGATAGCCCAAAGCACATTTGGCTTATACCAAGGCCGCACTAGATAGACAGGCCACAAGGCTCGGATCGTGACGTCACGCGAGTGGCTGCCGTTCAGCATGGCAGTGTAGGGCCCGCTCTCACTTTCACCATGATATTGTTTATTTATTCAACCTTAACGATAAAACTGAACACTCCTTCAATTGTGGCTTTACTTAGGCTTTTATACTACACGAGTTTTATGCGGGGAGAAAACTGGCAGGGCAGTATATGTACATTTCTTTACGTAAAATTATGATGACATCTGTCACTTGTAACTCAACATGGTATCTCGTAAAAGATCAGAACGCATAATACGTATACAAAAAGGTTTAATCTTACTAGGAAAATGCATCATGGCAATTCACAACAATAGTCTGAAACCTTTCTTAGAAATTAAGCTGCAATTTAAAACTTACCTAACAATTCCTAAGGTTTCAGTTTATACATTTTTATTTTCCTGAGGATTTCTTCTCAGTCATGAGTTTGTCTACGGTAACTTTTCTATTGTTATTCAATAATATATTACAAAAGATTTATATACATTTGTCAACGAAATGTTTAACTATTTATTTAATCACTGCATGTTTAAACATGTTTTCGTTTTCCAGAACATTGTTGACAAGCGAAATCAGAATTTTTCTCTGAGAATCCTCATGTAAAAACATTAGTATACAGGTTTACATTTTCTAGCTCTAAAAGTGTCTGGTACAACATCTTTTGGTCCAGGGCAGGAGCAAGCCAGGCCGCACTAGATAGACTCAGGTAGACATTTTTTTTGTATGACTCAAGAGTTGTCAAAGTCAGGGTAAGTTGTCAGCTTGATTAAGCCAGTTATTTATTAAGATTTTAAATAAATGACCAGTATCAAAGAACTTTTTGTGTGTGTGTTTCGTCAAATGGATTTTGAAAAGTGTTTTGTAAATTGCTTTTGCACAGCTTTTCAAACATTTTCCTACTAACACTGTTTTTATTAGAAATTATGCATGCTACCCTGTAAGCTATAGGCGTATCTGTTAATACTTTAAAGACTTGCAAAGTTAGTTCTAAGAAATGTCACGTTAGGTTCTTACATGAAAACAAATCAACGTCTTTATTTTTTTTAAACTGGATGACAACATAAAAGTTTGTGCAGTTGTAGCTAATGTAGTGTTATTTTCTCCGCTTTTACTACTAAAAGCAACTCCCTCTACCTTTCCTCCTAGCGGGCGATCTGGCCGTGCGGTTAGGGGCGTGCGGCTGTGAACGTGCATCGGAAGATAGTGGGTTCGAATCCCACTGTCGGCAGCCCTGAAGATGGTTTTTCGTAGTTTCCCATTTTCACACCAGGCAAATGCTGGGGCTGTACCTTAATTAAGGCCACGGCCGCTTCCTTCCAGCTGTTAGGCCTCTCCTATCCCATCGTCGCCATAAGACCTATCTGTGTCGGTGCGACGTAAAGTTAGTAGCAAAAACAAAAACAAAAATAAAACCTTTCGTCCTTTATAGTTCAGGTCACGTTTTATGTAGACTCCGTCCAACAAGTTACAAAATATTTCATGCTCCTTTAACAATTTTAGTTTCTTTTTCAAGTAATTCCAATGTGAATCATCAATACCCGAATTTCCCGTGCCTAGTTTTGCAGTAAAAGACTGTGAATAACCGGGTGAGGCATTGTAAGAAACGTTGACTGTCTTATCTTCTTTTACGCCCCAGGAAATGCGAAAAATATTGAAGTGAACTATGTTATTAGAATACAGGAGTAAAATACTTTATTTGCAAAGGCTATATTTAACTGTTCTTTACAAAATTATAATTTATCAGTAATGATACACTCATCAACTTCACTTTCAATTTCATCGATTATTTTGTGTACAGATTCTATTTTGTCGTGGACAGTCACTTTTGAGTTACAAGCAGGTCTAAACAGGAAGTTACAAATACTTCTCTAATTTGACCATTTTAATATCTTGCCCCCGTCACCTAATGCACGTATATCATGTTTAATGGATTTAAAATCAAGAGCCTCGTTTAATGTTAAGGAAGTACCAATTTTCGGAATATTTTCCTCAGTCATATACATTTTGAAAATACAGACTTTGGCTGTTAAAGTTGATGGAGGGGCCGATGACCTTCCATTATAGACCCCTTAAAACAAGCATCATCATCATCATCATCAAGTTGACGGAAACTTTGTCCAAATCTAATTTGCGTTTAATACTGAAATTACCCTGAACGTCATCGAAGTCCTTGATCCTGTCATATTCTTCCTCAGCTTTCTTTCTTTCCTTCCTCTTCCCGTTTTTCAATTTCTTCTTGTCTTTGAATAGGATTTTTGCTCGGTGTTGGAAGATTTTTAGATAGATAGGCAGGCACATTTTCAAACTTGGGAATAGCATCGTTTGAGAGTTTTAAATGGTTAGGTTTTACAGTTAAGACGTCTTTTAACAGAATCGTCCCTAATTACGAAACTTCGTCGAAATGTTTTATGCACACAACTGAGCTTGCTGAAGGGATGAATTCTGTTCGACGGATGGCTATGATCCACTTTTGTTTCCGAAACAAGCCAGTAGGAAATTTAAACACTGAAATATTAGGCTGTTTTGAACTGTAGTTGATTCTACAACCAGGTGTACAATACGACGTGGTCTTAATTCACAATATTCACACGCGTTTAAATCATTCAACACCATCGATAGCCTCACTGCTACGAGGTTCAGATCAGCCTACAAGTCACTGGCGAGAAGTGAAGCGGCTGGCGGCTCGTGTGACGTAGCGCCCGAAGTGGAGGGGGAGCCTTACGGCCTGTATATCTATTTTTTTTTTTTATTAGGGTTGTTTATAGTCGCTTTAACTCCAAGGTCTTATCGCGACTCTTACATATGATTACAGAATAATGGTAATAATAATAATAATATTGTAATTATAAAAATGTAAAGAAAAAAAATAAGTATAATGTAATTACATTTTGGAGTGCAAGCCAGTGTCTTTGAGGAAGTTGATGACTTGATGACTCAGTGCTGGAGAAGACAGTGTCAGTTCCATTCCTTTAGGTATGTTGTGGTGTTGGCGCCAATGGTCATACAGTTGACATTCTGAGATGATATGCTTGACAGTGAGAGAGCAGTTACATTTGCTGCAGGTGGGAGGTTGTTTCTTTTCTAGGAGATAGTTGTGGGTGATCTTCGTATGTCCTATCCTTAGTCGGGAGATTAAGACTTGTTCATGTCTGGTGAGGTTTTGGAGAGGATATGTTCTTGTAGATATCATTTTAATTTTTTGGAGGTTGCTAGTGGAAGTTTTAAGCCAGTTCATTTTCCATTGTTCGTGTAGTTTGATTTTGATATAAGCGATGATATCAGAATGTGGCGTAGCAATTTGACGGTCGTTGATTGGGAGACTAGTAGCTTCTTTTGCTGCTTGATCAACTGATTCATTGCCTGGTATTCCTCTGTGAGATGGGATCCACATAAAAATAACATTTTTTCCTGCGATCTTGATCTTGTGGTACAGCATTTGAATTTCTTTAACAAGTAGGTGTGTTGTTGATGGATTTTGTATTGAAGTTAATGCACTTTTGGAATCAGAGAATATTATGAATGAGTTGTTGTAGCTTGCTTTTGAAATATGAATCATGGCCTGTTTAAGAGCATACAGTTCACTTGTAAACACTGTAAAAAGATCTGGTAATCTGTATAGCTTACTATAGTCTTTATATTTCACTGCACAACCATTTCTCTCATTGAATTTTGATCCATCAGTATAAATTGCACTATATGATGAGTATCTATTACAAATTTCATTAAATAACTGTTGGAATTTTGCTGTGTCAGTTTGAGCTTTAAGATTGTTGTTCAATTCCCAGTTGACTGGAGGCAAATGAGTTTTCCATGGAGGGGTATCTAGTGAGTTGTGTGGAAATAAAATGGGTGGAAGGCTGAGGTTTATTTCTTTGAGAAGATTGGATATTCTGATGTTAAAGGGTTGGGGTTGAGATCCAGTTAGTTTTCCTTTATGTCTCTTTGAAATTAGGTGTTTTTTCAAGTGTTGGTTACTTGTACCAGCTATCTTGAGTGCGTATGTCAAACTCAGCTGTTTACGTCTGATTTCAAGTGGTGGTTCGTTGGCTTCAATCTCTATACTAGCTATGGGGCTGGTGCGGTGGGCTCCTAGGGCAATTCGAAGAGCTGAAGATTGGATGGTATCAAGGATCTTAAGAGTAGATGGTCTGGCGGAACAATATACTATACTGCCATAATCCAGTTTGGCTCTGATTGTGGCTCTGTATGTGTTCATTAGGACATGGTAGTCTGCTCCCCAGTTTTTTGCTGAGAGAATTTTCATGATATTCATTCTTCTTTGACACTCGTCTTTAAGATTTTTAAGGTATGGGGTCCAGGTGAGCTTGTTATCAAATAGAAGTCCTAGAATTTTAATAGTTTTAACTGATTCAATTTTATGGTCTTCCATATATAATTCAGGGTTAGCGATAGTATGTTTATTTTTGGAGAAGAGAATACATTTGGTTTTAGTTTTAGAAAATTTGAATCCTGTGGTTTTAGTCCAGTTTTGAATATTTACAATTGATTCTTGTAATAGGAGTTGAGTCGTTGTAATGTTTTTCCCTGGGCAGAAGATTATCAAATCGTCAGCAAAAAGGCAACACTTAACTGGTGAGTGGATGTTAGAGACTATACCATTAATTGCCACAAGAAACAGTGTTACACTGATAACTGATCCTTGTGGGACTCCATTGTTGATTACTACTTCCTTTGACAGCATTCCATTTACTCTAACTTGAATTCGGCGCATTTGGAGAAAATTATAAATGAAATATAGGATATTTCCAGATATATTATGTGTCATTAGAACTTTGATTACATAGTCTTTCCATACCATGTCATATGCCTTATTAATATCTAAACTGACTGCTATTAGGTGTTGGTTATTGAGAAACGCTTCCTGTATTTCAGATTCCAGACTTATCAAAGTGTCTGTTGTGGAGTGTGCTTTACGGAACCCGTTTTGCACATTACTGAAGAAATTTATGTGCTCGAGATACCAGCGTAATCTTTTGTTGACTATTTTCTCCATGAGTTTACACATCGCATTAGTTAAAGCAATAGGGCGATAATTTTCTGCAATTGAGTTGTCTTTCCCTGGTTTGGGTATTGGAACTACAATGGCATTTCGCCATTGGTCAGGAAATGTCTTAGAGCTCCATATGTGGTTGAAAATGGCCAGAAGATAATTTATTGCACTTAGTGGAAGCTGTTTTAGAAATTCATAAGGGACTGTATCTGGGCCAGGACTAGATTTGCCACATTTGTCAAGTTCAGTAATTATTTCCTGTAGTTGAAAAGTATCGTTTAGATTATAGTTAGGGTCAGAGATAGCTTTCCTTAGATCAACGGATTCACTGGATTTCTTTGTATGGAGAAATTCAGGATCATAATTTTTGTCACTAGAGATCTCGGCAAATGTGTCAGCTAATTTATCAGCGATGTTTTGAGGTTTGTTTATGAAGGTTCCATCAACAGAGTTTCTGAGGGAAGTAATGTAGAAGTGATTATATTTGCCATTTATTCTTTGAAGTTTATTCCACATTTCCTTTTGTGGGGTTTGGGAACTTAGCGAGGAGACAAATGATAGCCATGAATTCTTTTTGCTGAGTTTAATTTCTTTTCGAGCGATTGCTCTATATTTCTGAAATTGGGCTTTATTTTCAGGTGTGGGTTTTCTTTTGTAGAGGTAGAAAGCACGATTCTTATTCTTAATAGCCTCCTTACAAGTGTCATTCCACCAAGGTACTTTTTTCTTAAAGGAGTTTGAGGTTACTTTTGGAACACTCATGTCTGCAGATTTAACAAGAACTTCTGTGAAATCTTGAACAATGATATTTATGTGCTTAGAAGGGAAATCATTTGGAGGGGTTAAGTCTTTTAAGTGGTTATTGACTGTCTGCCTAAATTTTGTCCAATCTGCCTTATTTAAGTTCCATTTGGAGTTGTTAATAAATGAGGAGTTGACAGAAGAGTTTTCATTATTGATTAGTATCGGGAAGTGGTCACTATTTCCTTGGAGTGTTGAATAAACAGACCAGTTGAAAAGGGTTGCTACGTCCGGTGTGCAGATGGTTAGGTCTATACTACTACAGGTGCCGTGGGCTATGTCAAAGCGAGTTGGAGCAGTAGAGTTCATTAGAATTAAATCAAATTCATCAAGTATCTTTTCTATCTCTTTTCCTCTTGCATCAGAACTATGGCTACCCCATAACGTGTTGTGGCTGTTGAAGTCGCCTACTAGGATGAATGGTTTAGGTAGTTGGTGGATAAGGTTTCGTAGATCGTCACCTTGAAACAAATAACTGTTTGGAATATAAATATTGCAGATACATAGAGAAGGTGGTAGATGGACTGAAACTGCTACAGCTTCCAAATTAGTGTTAACAGTAATTTCCTTTGCATAGATATTGTTTTTGATATAAGTAGCTACTCCTCCACTCGCATGATTCACATTAGTTCTATTTTTGTGGTAGACACTGTAGAGTCTTAGATTGGCAGCAAAGTCGTTCTGAAAGTTTGTTTCTTGGAGACAGATAACAGATGGTTGGTGTTTGTTTATTAGGAGTTGTAGATATTCTAACTGTGATCGATAACTGTTAAGATTCCATTGGAGTAATGTTGCCATAATAATGATCAAAAGCAGAACGAGGTTTATCTCCATTGGTATACTGGGAAGGAATTGTCGTCGCTGGAATAGTCTGGCGTTACATTGATATGCGTTGGGTCTTCACTTTGACTGGCGGATTTCAGTAGTTTTTTTACTATTCGAGTGCTTTTGTTTTTTATGCTTTTATCGGTATAGTAAGGATAGAGTTTTTGAAGGGCTTTAGCAAGACCTTCTAAGTCTTGTGTGTAGTTTGAAGCAATTTCTGATATGTCCTTGGCACCAACTGTATTTTCAAAGAAGGACTGGAGCTGTAGGTAGCTGAGGGGGAATATTGATGGGTCAGCTTCCAAAACTTGTTTTACTGGCAGGAGCATATCACTTATTGATTTTTGCGTGTCTGTCTTGGGTTTCTTGGAAGTGTGATTTGTCTTACGGTTTTCTATTTGTTCAGGAGAGGCCAGTATGGATTTGTTGCCATCAGGAGGATTTGGATTAGTTGTTTCACTGCTAGCTAGTGAAATTGGCCTTTTACATCCAGGAAAATTCACTGTTGTAGGGGTGGCGTGTGTTTCCATAGGTGCTGCAATTTCTCTCTCAATTTGAATTCTGGAGGAGGGAGGATCATTACAGACTTGGCTAAGTGCTAAGTCAGGGTTGGTCATTGAAGTGGCTTCTTGAGTAGGCCTATCTTTTGGGAGTGAGCTAGAAGAGCTAGAAGTACCGATGTCTGTTTTGGGGTTTTCGACCTGTGACTTTTGTGAAATCTCTTGGAGCTGAGGAAAATTATTGGAAGAGGATTCATCTTTTGGAAGTGATACGTTGTTAGGACAATCTTTGGCCAGATGTCCTTCGGTATGGCAAAGAAAACAAGTGGGTGAATCGGATGATAGGTAAATCCAGTAGTTTGTACCATCGTATTCGAGATGAAGGGATTCGGGGAGTTTATCAAAGTCTTCATTCTGAATGTACATTTGTCTTCGAAAGCTTAAAATGTGGGAGAATCCAGGAATTGACAAACCTGCTCTGATTGGGGTAATCCTAGACATGATTTTCACACCGAGTTTTAACAATTCCTCTTCAATAACATAGTTTGGGATCACAGGACAGACGTTGGATAATATAATACGCTTGTTTTTTGTTAGAAGGGGTCGTATTTCCAGTGATACATTGTTTATTAAGATCTTAGGGTTTGTCAATATCAGATCTTCGACATTTTTCTTACTAGAGAGAAAGATGCATATCCTTCCGTTCGATATACGTGAAACAAACCGAATGTTGCTAGGGGTTGTAAGTTTACCTATAGCTAGCACATAATCCTTGATACTGATCCCGTCATGAGATTCGATTACAATAGCTTGTTCTTTGGAGGGGTACGACTGTATTGCAGCAGAATAGCTTAACCTTGAATTACGTTCGTTACTAGGCCTACTTGTGACGGTTGTCATTTGGTTACCTGATGCACTGTTAGGATGTGGAGGGTTATTTACGGTGTTGTTATTATTATTTGTTGGCTTGCATGGTGTCTGTTGAGGAAAAATATCATTGATTTTTTCATTCATTGAATTCGATAAATGCCGACCTCTATCAAGAGAGGTGGCCATTTTGAGTGGGTCAACAAAGGGTTTTAGGTTATCTCTATAGTTCGTCACTTCACACAAGGACCACGGAAATAATGTCAGGTATCTTACTTACAAGAATATAGTAGGTGATCTAAATATTTACTTCTGATCACTCTTACACTAATGTAACGATTATGAACATCTATTAAATACCAAAACTTGAGCAAGGTATTTACTCGCGAACATCATCAGTCACTGCCTTCTCGATCGCTTGGCGGATGATTGTTGCGTGAGGTAGAGCAAGATTCCTGTATATCTAGTTGGCCTTGCTTATACCCGGAAACTGAGGTGTTTCCGGACTAGGGTTCGTAAATCAAATCGTGTTCCCTTCACCAGAATTTCTGAAAGTCTACATCATAATCTCGGGAACATCTCGTATATACTCGATATACAATACATGTATATGACGGCAAAATGACAACGGCGCTCGATATCGACGATTTTTTTTCAAATTACTTACATGTGTGGCCAACGCTCTAACGCGCATATACTTGGATCACGTTGTTCCGACCATCCTCTATACTATACAACCAAATAGGTAGAACATTATTTTCTCAGTGCTGTTGTGAAGGAACAAGAGACGTAATATTTTATAAACAATGGAACAAAGCGGACCCTGCCAGTGAGGGGGAATAACGCTAGGAAGAAGAAGTTAAACAATGCTACAGCATACTGTACACGCAGTGAGTGGAACGTAGACATTAAGCACAGTGCTTAGTCTTAATGCGGCGACCCATTTCTAGTTTAATGCTGTGTGGGCGAGACGAGGTCTAATCCCCAAGAGCCGTAATTGCTCTCGGAGCAGGAAGTCTGTCTTCTCTAGTCTCAAGTTTCGTTGACATTAATGGGATGTTGAAACCAACACATCGTTCATCAATCCCGCCAGGTGATTTCATTAAAACATTTAATTTACTAGACAGGCACGTGTCAAAAGGACACAGTCTTAGAGAAATTCTCTCTCGTCTCAAGTTCTGCTTGAATAGTATACTTGTAGCAAGCGGAAGCAACATCATACTCGAACACGACAGTAAACTAAAGAACAGCATACTTTAAGTTACTTTTTTTTTTTTTTTTTTTTGCTAGGTGCTTTATGTCGCACCGACACAGATAGGTCTTATGGCGACGATGGGACAAGGAAGAGCTAGGAGTGGGAAGGAAGCGGCCGTGGCCTTGATTAAGGTACAGCCCCAGCATTTGCCTGGTGTGAAAATGGGAAACCACGGAAAACCATTTTCAGGGATGCCGACAGTGGGGTTCGAACCTACTATCTCCCGAATACTGGATACTGGCCGCACTTAAGCGACTGCAGCTATCGAGCTCGGTACTTTATGTTACAGCCGAGTAGTTAGGCACTCTGCTTGTGACCAAAAGTGGCGCTGACTTTGGGGGACAAGGCGTTTTCTTCCGCCCCCAACCCCCCCAAAATTCTCCTCCTAGATGTTAAGTCCCCTTAAAACGCGGAATTTGGTAGTCTTCGGAGGCTGCTAAGGCGTTGAATCTGGAGAAGGTGGTAGATGGTTTTATATCAAGAAATGAGATTAGAAATCGGGCATTCCTTCAGAGAACTAACTACATTTCCCAATGGAGACTGTTCAGGAGGTAAATCTGGTGGTAGAGATTTTCACATTTCGTATCATGAAATGCATAATATACAGTACGGTAATAGGATATTTATTAAGAAAATTATTATTTTTTACTTGTGATTATTATTTTTTATAGCTTCGTACATAAAACATTCCTTCAAAATATTTACAGTACTTATGAATCAAATTCTATTTTTCTGTTTACTTATGAATATTATTGAAAACTCCGTACATAAGACTCGTTCAAAAATATATTTGAAAAACAAACTCTATGATTGTTCTGTTTTTTTCTGTTTGTTTGTGAATATTGGAATGTTTGCATTAACAGATGTTCCTCATTTTACCTGCCTGTGTTCGTGCTAATCATCCCCCCTCCCCAGTAAGTACCCGAAATCGGCGCGGCTGGTGTCCAAAGTTACGGAAATGAACATTGCAGACCTGTTCACGCAAGGTTTATAAGGAGGTGAGGAAGTAGAAAAGATGCAAAACGTATGTGGAATTCCTTTTAGAGAAGAGATGTGTTCATTGCCATGTCAAGGGACCCACCAACCCACTCCCAAAAGTACATTCACTTTTATAACCTAACGAAGGGTAGCACACACTATTCTCCGTTGCTAGAATAGCTACTATCATTGCTATGGGCCAACATATAATCGGATATGACGTAATTTCCATCACAACCCTCATAGAATAAAAGCACAAGTAAATAGAACAACAGAGGTAATGAATCAACAATGGAGACAGTTATTGTTGTGACATTAAATGCACTGCTGTCTCGATCTCGAGGCGCTACCTACCGGCAACAAATTAGTATTTGGTCATTTGCCGCACGCCCAAACCAATGGCTTTGTAATTATCCGGCATGCTAAATTAATTTAGCTTTTCTCCACTATTCCACATAGAAGGCGTTGCTATTGTACGGCAAGAAAAAATGTCTTAGTAGGTTCAGGCCAATCTCTGTCGTTAGAACACACTACCTTCGAGAGGCTCTTTCCTGTAGCTGCGGCGCATAGTGTCCGCATGGCAGGAATTGCACTTCGTCTTAGGTCCTAAGTAGACAGGTTGGCAGCCTTGTGCACCGAGCGTTCACTGTTTTTACGACCCCCGGGGATGCCGAGGTCCCGAAATTTAGTCCCACAGGAGTTCTTTTACGAGCCGGTAAATCTACCGACTCGAGGCTGACGTATCTGAGCACCTTCAAATACCACCGGACTAAGCCAGGATCGAACCTGCCAAGTTGGGGTCAGAAGGCCAGCTGAGCCACTCAGCCCTGTCTCTCACCCACTTATGAGTCACTTTAATCTAGAAGAGACTGTAACAGAGCACAGGTGTTTCACGACAGTATCTCCCATCTTTTGATATTCAACACATTTGTATGCCTCATGTACAATACATTCACAGTAATGATATGTCGGGTCCCATTGTTCTACACAACTGAAAAGAAATGATGAGACTGGATAAAGGATTATTGTGTCTTGTGACAATGGTGAAACCCTGAGTCATACAGTATAATAAATCACTCCAGTAGTTCATGTTACACTTGACTCAAATGATACACATGTGTGAAACATGTCGGTTTACAGCAGTAGTTGGGGCCACTAAACATCCAATATTTGTTTACATTTAATTGACCGTAGCGAATGTAGGGTTAGCGCGCCTCCTTCTTACCTGGAGGCCCCGCGTTCGATTCCCGGCCAGGTCAGGGATTTTTACCTGGATCTGAGGGCTGGTTCGAGGTCCACTCAGTCTACATGATTACAATTGAGGAGCCATCTGACGGTGAGACGACGACCCCGGTCTAGGAAGCCAAGAATAACGGCCGAGAGAATTTGTCGTGCTGACCACACGACACCTCCTAATCTGCAGACTTTCATGCAGAGCAGCGGTAGCTTGGTAAGCCATTGGGATTGGTTTGGGTTTTTGTATGGAATGTTCCGTATGTAAGAGTTCTTCCTGTTGAATACATGAGTTAAACTTATATCGTAATAGTGGAAGTAAATTTAGCAATGCCATAGATGTAGCTCAGATAATCTTGAAACATATAAGATATTTATTCACGATAAGAGTAATATCACATTATAAAATTTTACTCAATGGTTAGAAATAACTTATTTTTTGAAGAAATCGAAAGCTTTGATCTTATATTGTACATCAGCTGGTGGTAACAAACACAAACACCCAGCCCCCGAGCCAGAGAAATTAACCAGACTCGGTTAAAATCTCAAACCTGGTCTGGAATATAATCCAGGACCTCTGCAGACTCAGTTCTAACAATTCCGCCTATGACTACCATTCAGAAATATTATGTAATAAACAACCCACAATATACTGTGATATCATACTGCCTCCAGCGAGGATTGGAGCAGGTCTTTCTAGTTGACTCCATAGGCGACCTGCGTACCTCTTTCTTTCTTTCTTTCTTTCTTTCTTTCTTTCTTTCTTTCTTTCTTTCTTTCTTTCTTTGTAATGATGATGTAGGCAGAGGGTGAAACCTGGTGTCTGCACTTAGCATACTGCATTATTGTCGAATAACACCAAGGGATATGCTCATCTTCATCCGACGGACGAATCACCGTCAACAGCGTCATCTTCACACCGTAGAGAGATGTGGAACTGAATCGAGGCTTTTGGGACGCAATCTAGTGATTAGAAATTCTATATCATCCTCTCTCCCACCCTACCGGCCAACATTCTAATGGTGATTTATTTCCCACCAACTGGACTCTTACCGCCGGCCCCGAGTCCGATTCCCAGACAGCCCAGGGACTTTTACCTGTATCTGAAGGCTGGTTCGAGGTCCACTCAGCCTACGCGATTACAATTAAGGAGCTATATCATGGTGAGATAGCGGCCCCGGTCTAGACAGTAAAGCCTTTTTTTTTTTTTGCTATTTGCTTTACGTTGCACCAATGGCGACGATGGGATAGGGAAGGCCTAGGAGTGGGAAGGAAGGGGCCGTGGCCTTAATTAAGGTAGAGCCCCAGCATGTGCCTGGTGCGAAAATGGGAAACCATGGAAAACCATCTTCAGGGCTGCCGACAGTGAGATTCGAACCCACTATCTCCCGGATGCAAGCTCATAGCTGCGCGACTCTAACCGCACGGCCAACTCGCCCAGCAAAATAAAGAATAACGGCCGAGAAGACTGGTCGTGCCGACCACACGGCACCTCGTAATCTGCAGGTCTTCGGGCTGAGCAGCGGACGCTTGGGAGACCATGGCCCTTCGGGACTGTTATGTCATGGGGTTTGGCTTTTAGAGCTCTTTCCACTTGACCCCTAAACGATCATGGTCGGCAGGCGGGTTCCATACCTTATTGTAAAAGACAGAGTGAAAGGATTCAGCTCATATAACTGCTACGGATGTGTGGTACACTAGAACTGAATGGTTCAGATATTGCTATTTCAAGCAATATTGATTACCCTGAAATAGCGTGAGTCAAGATGTACGGTACTATGAAGAAGAACAGTTATAGCTGTCGTGTACAACATGCAAACAATGAATAATAGACCTGATACTACACGATTCATGACAATGTTGCTGACCCCATCAAAAACGTTCGTTTGTGAATGAGGAATGCCTGTTGACTGCACAGAGGGACATATTTTGGTCCAAGCGTGTTGGTAACCAATTAACGTTACCTTCATAACGTGCACAAATGCGCAAGTAACTTTTACTTTCTATTATGATGAATCTCCTAACAACCGTGCTAGTCTTTCGTGCTTCTCTTAAATGAAAGTCCTCACCACAGCTGAGGTGAGCCACAAAGTCCTCTAATTGCACCCCTTGCAATCAGAATATTCCGTCCGGTACTAAGCGACTTGCTGTCGTACTTCGGTTATCTAACTTGAAAAATATTCATCGGATGAATCTGGGAGTAACAGATAGAACAGAAACTATGATCAGGTTAACGTCGCAGAATGGTTTACTATCCATAAAATTAAACAAAACTGGACTAATTATAATATGTTAAAAACCAGTATATTATACAAACTTTACTAATGTTCAGCTAACCTTGTCTGGAAATATATTAGTTTTCTCCATAAAAGGAACTATCCCAGTACACAAACGCATGCTCATATTTAAATTATAAATAACTACCACACACATACAAGTTAACATCTCGTACAACAGAGCTCATTAAACATAAATGCTAAAGACTGTAATGGGCTGTGATAAATAACTTAATGCACTAGTGTCCAAAAGTTAAGCATAATCACTAAACGAGGCCATACCGCCTGATAGGAATGTCAGACGGATTGTTGAACAAATGGAAGCTGACTCAAACACCATATGTCACACAACGTGTCCAAAAAAACAACAACAACAAAAGAACAGTGTCAGAAAGGTTCTGATAGCTAAGGTACACCTTTCACAACAACTAACAAAACTTGGCAATGTCTTCCACAACAAAATATGCTGTTGATAGGGTGTATGGTTACCCCTAACGGCCACACATGCTTCGCAGCGACGTGGCATGCTCTCTGTCAGATGGTCCAAGAGCTCTTGTGGCAGTCGATACCTTTCCTCCGAAAGGGCAATACGAAGGTCTTGGAGAGTCCTTGGTGGAGACTGACGGGATGCAATTCGCCTTCCCAATGCATCCCAGGCATGTTCTATAGGATTCAGATTCGCAGACCTCGCTGACCAGTCCATGCGATGAATGTCTTCCCCAGCCAGAAATTCATCCACCAGACCGGCGCGGTGCGATCGGGTATTATCGTCCATTGAGAGGAAGTCTGGACCAACTGCACCTCTGAAGAGTCGAACATATGGTCTCAGTACCTCATACCTGTATTTCCGAGCGTTAACAGTGTTCCCCAGACCACCCTTGAAGATATGCAGGTCCGTACGGCCATTCAACATGATGCCCCCCACACCATGACGCCACCACCACCATACTGGTCCCGTTCCACGATGTTCCTGTGGTTGTATCGGCTACCCGGTTCTCTCCAGATTAATGTGCGACGAGAATCGTTCTGCAAACTGAAGCGGGATTCATCCGTGAAGAGCACATGTCTTCATTCATTCATGGTCCAGTTTCAATGTTGACGGCTCCACAGTAAACGGGCCCGTCTCTGTGCTGGAGTGAGCGGGACGCACATCACTGGACGTCGGGCAAACAGTCCTGTTGTTCTGAGCCTCCGGTACACAGTTTGCCGGGAAACGGCAACCCCTGAGACGGCTGCAAGCTCCGCCGGCAATTGTCTTGCAGGAGCACTCCGATTTCGTCGGGCGGATAAGGCCAGATATCGGTCCTGCTGTGTGGTGGTTACCCTTGGTCGACCTGGTACTGGCCTACGACTAACATCTCCTGTGTCTCGAAATCGTCTCCAAAGCCTGGAAATGACACTTTGTGGCACATTCAAGGATACGGCGTCTTCGGTCTGTGTCTGGCCTGCTTCCAGGCGGCCGAGTATTCTACCCTGCAAAACGGGGTCCAAATGGCGCCGTTATGCCATTATGTTGTCACGTTCACCACGAGGCTACACTCCGCACACTATAACAGGGCAAACATGACTGAGAGAATATGGGGCGCAGGCACTGGCTGTGTTTACCTTGCGGTTACGCCGCTAGTCAAAGCAGGAAACACTCCTTTCCTACACAGAGCGAACACATGAGGTTGGTATGTGCATATGTCGTGCGATTTGCGGTCTGTTTCCTGTTGCCCTGCTTACTCGTAACTTATGCTTAACATTTAGGACATTAGTGTACATTACAATGTGTATACAGTATGATAGAAGCATATAGATGGAAGGGGATAGGCTATACAAGTTAATAGGCGACAAATTAAGAGAGTACAGAAACTAACAGAAGCTTACCCCAGTTATTTCTGGAGTCATTGAAGTCACCTGGCTCGTTTTAGGTTTTGGGTTAAGGGTTTAAGGCCCTACTTGAAACCGCGTTATTTTTCTAACGCGGGACTGACTGGGAACCAAACCTCGGCCGTCCAGGTGGAAAGCCAACTTCTCCTCCAGGCAAATGCCGGGATGGTACCTAACTTAAGGCCACGGACACTTTCTTCCCTGTTCCCAGTCTATCCCTTCCCATATTCCAACCACCCTCAAGGCCCCTGTTCAGCATAGCGGACGAGACCATCTGGGCGAGGTACTGGTCCTCCTCCCCTACTGTATCCCCCCCGACCCAAAGTCTCACGCTCCAGGACACTGCCCTTGAAGTGGTAGAGGCGGGATCCCTCGCTGCTGCTGAGTCCGAGGGAAAAGCCAACCCTGGAGGCCAAACGGATTAAGAAAGAAAGAAAGAAAGAAAGAAAGAAAGAAAGAAAGAAAGAAAGAAAATAATAATGCTGATATTTATAAATAAATTAACTCCTTTACGAATTGAAGATAATGTGGAAAACGTACACATTTACTAATTAGAGTAAGTCAATATTTCACCTTTTTCACATTTTTGGATTTTGCTCATTTTAATTCGTTTTTAAGTATCTTTTAGTCAGTTTATAGTTCATTTTTGTGGCATTTATTAAGTGACTGAAATGCAAGCCCTGATGATCAGTATTCTGGTTAGGTTAGACTCGCTTTGTGTCAGCCCATCAAGTAAGATATAGAGCACAACTGACCTCGGTTAGTAGACTGCCTCCGGTCTTGGTCGGCGCTCCTCGGCTTGTCAGCTGAGCTTTGGCAGATGGCTGCGTTTTGCCGCCCGTGCTGCCGATGTACTTGGCAAGCACGTCCTTATGGTGCAGCGCCCCCGGACTCTGTAAAACACACACACAGACACAGTTAGAAACACCACGCGGACTAGTTATTTTGAGACTCTCCCTGCTATGCGGAAGGAACAAAGCTGGCTGGCGTGCTCGACCTGATTCTCTCAACTCGCTTCAGGACAACACACTAGCACAAAATAAAAATGGAACATCTCACAGAAATACCTCTGGCTTCCCTTCCCTATTTATTACCTTGCCGGAACACAGGTAGTTGGACACATTTTCTGAACAAGAATGTACAAGGGCGAGTCAAATGAAAACGTTAAATAGGCCCTATTTGTTTTCAATGTACCTTATTAAGTGTAGAGTAGAAGTTCAACACTTGGAACTTACTGAGCAAATTGTATGCCGATTTAATGCAGTCAAGAAGGAATTTATACAAGACAGAAAGGAAGGTGATAAGAGAATAAAGGCAGTTAAAGAAATACGTGGAATAACCCGAATTTTTGAGTGAAGACAGGTGATGAGAAGAGTGACAATTGTATCATTTTTCTACGTAGTCTCTTCTACACTTAATGAAAGTTCTTCCGCGCTTGCAAAGTGCATGGATTCCTCTAGAAAGATAATCCTTTGGTAGTTTATGCAGACACTCGTGCACCGTCTTTATCCATCATCTTCATGAGAATGGGACATCTTTCCTCCCAGTGCTTCCTCGAGTGGATCAAACAAGTGGTAATTACTAGGGACGAGGTCTGGTGAATACGGTGGATAAGGAAGACATTATATTAACTAAAACTAGGCAACTTCGAAACAAATCATGTCAAAATATTTCAAAAGAACATTTTAAAAGTTTTAGAACTTGCTGTTAGCAAGCAGACATTTTACAAATTTATTTCACATGATATATTTTCGAGTCACAAATATCTGTTTGAAAATTTGCAATATAA
The DNA here is from genome assembly GCF_040414725.1 of Anabrus simplex. Classification (NCBI taxonomy): domain Eukaryota; kingdom Metazoa; phylum Arthropoda; class Insecta; order Orthoptera; family Tettigoniidae; genus Anabrus; species Anabrus simplex. The sequence goes on along the minus strand of NC_090268.1, from coordinate 354,600,147 downwards.
TACAACCAGGATAAACTCATTATTACCCTAAAATTATAGGCAGCGATCAGGATATGTAATGGCTAAGAAATAAAAATAATAATAATAATAATAATAATAATAATAATAATAATAATAATAATAATAATAATAATAATAATAATAATAATAATAATAATAATCCTTTTCATTACCAGAGATTTTAGGACACGCCATGGTGTTGGATTCTTTGACATAGAGATGTTATTTAACGTGCAGGAGGCACGACACTAAGTTGTTACTTTTAAATGGCCTTAAATACTACAAAACTAAGCTGAGATCGAATCTGCTCTATTTCGGGAATAAAGAGACAACGACTGGTGGACTGTGCCATTAAGACCATTAAGATCTGAAAAACAACAACAACAACAACCCGTGTCAATACAGCCCTAATAAGTCTTGGCGACCGCTCCTCAGATCGAAGGCCTGCAGAGGTCACGTGTGGTCTGCGCGACGAATTCTCTCGGTCATTATTCTTAGTTTTCTAGACCGAAGCCGCTATCTCACCGTCAGATAGTTCAGCAGTTGTTTTCACCCCTAGACCTCAGGGCCGGCATATAATATCCTTACTAAAGATAATTTCTAATTTAGAACATATCAGGCTTAATAGTGTCCCGTCACGGTCATAAAGTAGTCCATGTTCGCGAAAGGAAAACTCGTCTGCAATGTGCTCATTTGTCTGTGAGCTGTATCATACGTCATCAATCGTTAGGTAGTCCACGTGTAGCATTTGTTCTGCAATAATTAATTGTGAGAGTGGAACAATAACATTTCGATTAAAACGAAAGAGAGAGAAAGGTAGAAGGATACCCTTACACAGAATCTACAGCAGCACGTTCCGTTCCATACGTTGTGAGTAAGTGGACTGCACGGTCGATTGTGACCTGACCCTAATTGCTCCTCAAAATGTTCAGCGTAAGACCATTAAATGATATAACGAGAGAAAAATTACTGGCAGTCCTCGCCTTCACGGCTAAATGTGAGAAGAAGTGATGATCAGTGAAGGTAACAGATGTACCAATGAAATTATGAGAAGGATAGGAATGACCGTAAAAGATTTCGAGAAGAAATCTTTGTATACAGAAAACCAAATGACGTCTGTCTGACTGCATTTCGAAAGGACATCACGTCGCGTCTAAATCTCTGGAGCAACTTCATGACAATTTTACCTGTTTGATTTCTAAATATTTACTTGGAAATACATTACAGTATCTCGTAATAGTTTAAAATGAGATGGTGTCCGTTTATTTTTCGCTCAATTATGCCTAAACTACTAGATTAATTAAGTTGAAATTTGGTGAGAATATATCTGTTCAAATATAAGCCTATTCCGATTTTTCCAAATTAACTTTTCCAAAATGGTGGCCATTAATATGATATTTTCTGAACTTGAACATGTTTTATCCGCTAAAAGCCAAAAATAATGGACAAACATTTAGTCCTATAACGAGATAAAACCCAGCATGAACAAAATCCTGTTTTCTGCAGGAAAAGGTCCTATACATTTTCGTTGTTACTCTAATAGTTCTCCAGGAAATTATTCTTATGTGTTACAGCTCGCATTCCAGAGCCTCTAAAACAATAACATTACACTGACTTTTATAATAATAATAATAATAATAATATTTTACTGGTTTTACGTTTCACTAACTACTTTTACGGTTTTCGGAGAGCCCCAGGTACCGGACGTTTGTCCCGCAGGAATTCTTTAACGAGTCAGTAAACCTACTGACACGTGACGGACGTATTTGAGATCCTTCAATTATTACCGAACTGCGCGGGAATCGATCCCGCATCTTGAGCTTAGAAGGCCAGCATTCTACCGCCTGAGCTACTCAGCCCAGCATTTGTTAGTTTAAGTATGCTCTGCGTCTTCTGCTGTCACGCATTTCCGCTAAATGACATTACTGTTGCAATATTCCATCAACTGCAGCTAGTGCATTGTTCTGGCATTCAAAAAAGGGTCAACTCTGAATGTACAGGCTGTAACAATAATGTATGACCAAACTTTCAGGGGACATTCCTCACATGTAAAAGAAGAAAATATGTTATATAGACAGGGGTCCGGAACGCTTTATTTCTATGATAGAACTCATTTTCTGCAAATCTATATAGTACATCATGGGAAACACCAAAGAACAGAACGTACCAGCAAGCACTGAAATGAAATGGCATATGGCTTTTAGTGCCGGGAGTGTCCGAGGACAAGTTCGGCTCGTCAGATGCAGGTCTTTTGATTTGACTCCCGTAGGCGACCTGTGCGTCGTGATGAAGATGAAATGAAACCGACCCTGGAGGGTAAACGGATGAAGAAAATTAAATTCGTTCTAACAGGAATAAAGCTCCTAAATGACATATTTTAGCATGCTTTTCAATTTGGTTTGCTTTTTGGTCAAGTTCAGATACGGTACCGTCAAACTTTTTTTTTTTTTTGATTTCATTACCCGTATCCTACTTCTCAATTTACAGATAGTTTTCTGTAATCTGGTATATTTATATCCGTATATTTGTTAGATTTAACAGAGATACTCGTAGAGTTTCCTTGATATAGAAAGGAGACTTGTACTCATTTTTCGTTTGTGGCTGACGTATGAAGATATGGTATGTTCATCGTTATCTGAATCGGAACTGTTACTAAATTTTTATGGCAATACATCATTTTTGGGAGCTGGATACTTCCTGCGTTTGACATTTTCCTGTTTGTGAACAGGATACACAATGAAAACAGAAGGAAGTTTGATTGATATGCTTACACTGAAATCTGTTTTATGAGAAGAATTGCTAGGTACCTAAAGAGATCCTGCTATATCACCTTGCCTAGAAATAGTTTGCTTCCATTTCTCCCTTAAACCGCGCTCGGAAGGGAAACTATGGAACGTCAATTTTCATGCTTTTTTTTAGTGTCATCCGAAATACAGAGAGGTACACAACAGTGAATCTTCTCCTCAACCTCACAGACACTCACCGACAGAAACAATATTCACAATAAATTGCATAAAATCAACACAGCATCACAATTACTCCGCATATCACAATGCTGAAGTCCGCCAAGAACAGAACGGAAATCTGACATCTAGCGGCCAAACCGTGAACACGGTCGGGCCGCTTTTTCAGCGACAAATTAGTAGCTATTTCCCAGCCTTGTATATCTCGTAGGCGGAGGCGTGGACATACAATGATTACATCAAGATTAAACTCTCGTGAAAAGACATAGTGAGGTATGTGTCCTGAAAATTAGGGCGTACCTTACTTGTTATTTATTTATTTATTTATTTATTTATTTATTTATTTATTTATTTATTTATTTATTTATTTATATAGCGGCGAAGTCAGGGCTCTTGCCCCTCTCTTACACTTAACCACATTAAATTTTTAGAATTTTACAGCATTACTTTAAAATATCATGGTAATCAATTATAGTTAATGAGATAAGACGAGTAAATCAGATGCAACCTGTAGTGAACTCCGCTGTAATGAGCATTCGGCTATAGTGAACCTAAACGTCTGGCCCCGATTCACATGGATTAACTCACATACTAAACATTTCGCTGAAATTGAAATGAAATGTCGTATGGCTTTTAGTGCCGGGGTATCCCAGGACGGGTTCGGCTCGCCAGGTGCAGGTCTTTTTATTTGACATCCGTAGGCGACCTGCGCGTCGTTATGAGGATGAAATGATGATGAAGACAACACATACACCCAGCCCCCGTGCCATTGGAATTAACCAATTAAGGTTAAAATCCCCGACCCGGCCGGGAATCGAATCCGGGACCCTCTGAACCGAAGGTCAGTACGCTGACCGTTCAGCCAACGAGTCGGACAGTCAACTACAATGAACACGAAAATTAAAAATATACAGTTGATTGCATTCTAAAATAATGTATTCTTTTCTGCATAAATTTGGTTTACAAAAGAAAACCCGTTCTCGTCTTCCTCCTTTTGCTAAGAAAGGTGAGAGACCCACTCTACTCATCTCCGAATAAAAGACCTCTCGTATTCTCTGTCCTCCGTGTCAGAAACTCTGCCCTTGTCACTGTACTGAGCATACTGGACACATCTAGGTCACCGGGTAGGGAAGAAAGAGAGCCGTTCAATGAACGCTTCTGCTTGTATCCTTCTCCTTTGTCTTCAAAGCAGATGAGGGTCAATGAATGTTGGGTAAAATCGAAGGCATCGAGCGTATAATGTTATAAAGTCTTTAGAAACTGTGCATAATGTGGAATCCAGTGTAGAGAAGGCACAGGTCCTAGAAAGGGATTTGCAGAATATTTCAATTAAAACAGCATATAGTAAGCAGCTGTAAATAACAGACTTCTTCAGGGTTCAATAACAGCGAGTACAGTGAAATAAAATGATCCTTTTCTTACTGAACAATATACAGTAAGCCATAAGATAACTGTTTCTACAGCAATATACTCTTTGTTTCTACCTATAGTATTTTTCAGATAATTTTCGTGTCACTTATTTAATTTCGCCTGGAAGATGATGTTCGGTTATGTTAAACTCCGTTTTAGTGAACCAAATATTTCAGTCCGTAAAATATCATTATAGCCGGAGTCGACTATGTTTATATAAGGAAGTGAGGAAGAAATGTACCAAAACTTTTGTTTTGACCACGTTATTATACGGAAGTGAAAATTGGATAACTGGGAAAGAGAATGTGTAGAGATTTGGACACTTGGAGATTTGGACGCTTCTTTAATCATATCAAAAATACAATGCTTTCCAGACCACGGAAGTGAGAGGGGATACTCAATAATATTTGTAGCTAGTTCTTTAGTCAAAAGTGATACTGCTAAGTGAGTTGAAATTTGTAAAATACAGTAATTAAGCCTATTAGCGTGTCATCTGGGTAACCATGGAATCTGAATCAGGAAATACGCTAGGGCGGTCATTTTACGCAATAGCGCTATTACGCGAAATTCTTATAAAGGCGTGTACTTTTGTATACTCATCTTTTACAGCCTTTAAATTCTTTATCGTGTTTCGAAAACGTGAAAGCTTGCGAAATTTACTCATACTAAAATATGATGTAGGCCTATATGCACTTAAAACATTTCTTCGGTAAGTACCTACTATATGTACGGAGCATGACCTAATACTCTGAAAGTTTATTTATCGAACGGATTCTTCATGTTTCTTAAGATCAATAGAAATATTCAAGTGCAGGGTCTCGTTAAATGTACAACGAAGCATAGAACGGAACGGAAATTTTACAGTAACTTCCGCGATGCGAACTACAGCCAGATGGGAGAAAGTGAACTCTCAAATGCATAATTTACTACAGTTTATCGGTTGATTAACTCTTTACTACAGAACTCTCCAGGTAAGGTAAGAATACTGAATTTCAAGAACTTACTCGATCAGTAAAAATGAAAGTAGCTCTTTAATACATTTTTCCAATCCCCGATCGCATTTTGAATGTAGAAGGTGCCTAACCCAAGCAGTAAAGCCGCATTCGGTACAATAGGCAGCAATTATACTGATCTGTACTCGAATGAAGTTAGGTCAAACAGGCAACATCGGATAAGGAAATTAAACGACTGACAGAGGGGTGCGTAAGCGCATTGACGCAGCGGGGTGGCACGGCTAATTTAATTTGTATATCTCTATTGAGGATACCTACCAGCCATTTGTATCACCGATCAATCATTCTCACTGCCTTCAAATATATTACTTCCATCGTTCGAATAAAATCCCCAAACCACCCAGTGTTCACGAATAAGGAATTTGAAAAAATGTCAATTAACAATCCTCATTCAATCCTGAAATTGCTTCTGTAAAGAGTTATAAGTTCCGTCAATAAAGACATTTGATTTCTTTGTGATTCAGAAGTCTTACAGCTTAACACATGCCAGAAGCCTGACGCCTCCCTTCCACAGTTCCGTGCAGGAATGACGACGGTTAAGTTCTATCACTAGGATTTCTCCGAAGTCTTAATGCATTCGTCAAGAGTCCAAGGCCAAATAAGTGTAAAGCACGTGCAGGTCTACCCTGCAGTAAAACTAGTTTTAGAAATTACAAGCGCACTGCTGCTGCCATGATTTTTATAATAGTAAAGATGGCATCACTAACTGTGGTAATGCAGTATATTCTTCGCACCGAAACAAAGGGCTAGTACTAAACTTGCGGTTTTTCCGAGTTACTTCCCTTGTGGATTAAGTGGTGTCAGAATTGATTCTTGCATTGTCTTTGAGCGTTGGTCCGAATGTATTTCCACTTTCCCGATCTCTAACTGGATGTCATATAGCAAATACCACTTATTTTTATAACAAAAAGTGACTGGGATAAAAAAGGGTTTCGAATTATCCATTAAATAACACTGTATTTTTATAAGGTTTTGTGCCAGGAATTTATTTAAGAATTCGAATTATTTAAGATAATGGTGTATAAACAAAATCTTGTTTCACATAATTTCCGCCTTGTCACTCATTCGCACGCGAGTGGGTTACGTAATCCTCACCTGCCGCCATAACATTGTTCGGCTTCGCTCGCTTTCGGCCACTCTAGCGCATTCAGTTTGTTTTGTCTGCGAAAGGAGAGAATGTTGCACGACTAACAAGGAGATCTTGCTAACTTGTCCCCATAGATTTTCTGAGAATGAAAATACAACATATACTGCTCGCCAACTTTCCGGGAAACTGTAAGTGAACAATCTCAGTAAAAATCCCATTAATGAGGTAGTTGAAATTTGCCGTGGTTTCTAATATGTTCGTTTTATTTTAATTTTATTTTTTACATTCAAACTATTTCATTGAAATGAAATGGCGTATGGCTTTTAGTGCCGGGAGTGTCCGAGGATATGTTCGGCTCGCCAGGTCTTTTGATTTGACCCCCGTAGGCGACCTGCGCGTCATGATGAGGATGACATGATGATGAAGACGACACATACACTCAGCCCCCGTGCCAGCGATATTAACCAATGATGGTTAAAATTCCGACCCTGTCGGGAATCGAACCCGGGGGCCCCTGTGACCAAAGGCCAGCACGCTAACCGTTTAGCCATGGAGCTGGACAACGATTTCATTGAAAGTATCTGTTGATCATATGGTTGCCATTTTGTACAAAAGAAGAATAGAAGTGAATTCATTCCATTGAAAGTTTGGAATTAGTTACAGCCCAAAAAGTCAAGTCTCGTCTACTGAAACTATGCCAAAATTCACAGATTAACTTGTTTAAACCGTACTCATCCCAAAACGTATTAAGTTCGTACCGAATATTTACAGCACACAATAAATTATGCTTTTATTCGACACGCCCATGGAGACATTTAAGTTCTTAAGATACACCCTTTAAGGAAAAATTCCAGCCCTCCGGCGTCTCCTGAATCAGTAGTAGTTGAAGAGACGATAAACACATGACATTATTATCATCATCATTTCATCCTCATCACGACGTGCAGGTCGCCTACGGGAGTCAAATCAAAAGACCTGCACCTGGCGAGCCGAACATGTCCTCGGACACTACCGGCACTAAAAGCCATACGCCATTTCATCATTATTATTATTATTATTATTATTATCATTATTATTATTATTATTATTATTATTATTATTATTATTATTATTCCTACTCTTTTCTCAATTACTTGAAGTTGGCACTACATGTGGATTACGCTTAGTTTTACGGTCGGATGCCTTTCCCAACGACAGTCCATTGTGGAGGGGTGTATTTATGATTGCGTGTTTCTGTGGTGCTTTGTAGTGTTAAGTGTTGTATGTACATGAAGGAGCGCATTAAGATTAATATGATCATGAAGATGAAGCTTCGGATCCAGAGGTGATGTCCACATGACCAAAGTCTACAGCCCAGCCGAGAATCGAGCCCGGAGCTTCCTGAATCGAAATCCAACACACTGACCATCCAGCCAAGGAGGCGGATTATTATTAATAATAACTAATTGAGGGATGATAACTTACCATTTGCCTCGGATATAGAACGTAGAGAACTTGTATAAACTTTGCCTTTAAGTTAAGAAAATTGACCGCTGCAACAGCAAATCGTCACTTCGAAAGTCACTTTGCACTGACAAGGATTAGACTGATCGCGCGTTTGCTATGAGCATGATACTTCTTTTATCTTTAGTTTTTACGAACTACATATATGACAGCTTCACTCTGCTGCGAAGAGAGCTGAACAAACAAGATTACTGAAGTACACAGCAAATCGTATAAGAATTAAAACCATTGGCCCCGTTCGGCAATGTTATCACATCACAGAAAGTAAACACCTCACCTTATTGCAGAGAGTACGTTTTGAGGAAGATGCATTGCGTCAACATTTTCTAGCATCAGCTACAGGAATATTGACAAGATCTCTACAGTATCAATGGAAATGGACTCATTATACTCCAAAATTCTAACTCCGGATATTCCAGCAACACACGGTTTTCACAGTGAATGATGAATTTACGGACAGAACAGTTTCTTTAACCTGTAGCCTGGGTGGATTCAACGCTCGTCAACATTTCCTTATGCAAATATTTCATTTTCACGGAACTAGCGTGCTGTAGAAACTAGATGTGAAAAAAGATGTCTCAATCGAAATGATAGGCCAGATGATGTAGCTTCTATAAGCAAGATGATGTAGCTTCTATAAGCACCTGTTGCAAATCTTAGCGAAGAAGCACCTCCTTATGAGCTTATCCTACCCTACGGAAGACAAAAATTGAAAAAAAAAGAAAGCACTTTTAAAAAGGATACGTTTTTATGAGGTGAACAAATCCTCAAAACTGCTCTTGATCCGAACATTAAAGAGAAGTTACCTCACTGTACAATTTCTTCTTGACTTAGATTAATGGCATCGTGCTATTTTTGCTTTCTTTAAAAATTCTATACTGTCCGTTGGAGATCACCGCTCCTGGATTTGATATAATTAATAATATGCCACTTGTAGTAGTAGTATAAAGCTGCAACACTGTGCATTGATAAGCGTACCGAAGGATCTGGTAGGATTCGATCGCACATCTTCGAGAACAGGAAAGGAAAAGATATTACCAATTTGTGTAATAAAAGATGGAGGAAATTAATTCAAAATTCAAGAAAGATAATCACAAGTTTTTTTGTTATTTTCCTAGTCGTTTATCGTCGCACTAACTCAAGACAGGAAAGGGCTAGGACTGAGAGGGAAGTGGCTGCGGCCATAATTAAGATGCAGCCTCAACATTCGACTCGTGAAAAAATGGGAAACCACGGAAAAACATATTTAGGGCTGCCGACAGTGGGGTCCATCTCTCAAATATAAACTGACAACTACACGGCCCGTGTTATGCAGCTAACTCGACCGGGCTCAAAGTTATTAGCCTACTAAGAGCTATAACACTTTCTAACAGTTGCCTCCTCAGCTCGACCAAATATTGTCACCTGTAATTTGCGAACACAGGCAAAGCGTTTGTTTGAAAAGAAGAATTGACACAACCAGCTCGGAATACGAAGTTGTAGCTGTATGTTACCCACCGCGTGTTCTTATGTCAGCAGAATACATGTGACCTTCCTAAAAATCTATAACAATAGACAAAGAAGATATATTCCAGCCGTTCTTGCAGAACCACCCCCGGCTACCAAAAACTAACAAACAACCTATCCTCGGTAAATTTAGAGAACTGATAACAAACTTTCACAATTGATGGGTTTAAGATTTTCACCAGAGAGCTCAGGATAAACACTCGTATCATCGTTGGCTATGTAGCTACAAAAACTTTCTTTAGTGAGCTTTCACCTGCAAAACATAAGATGAGCATGCTTCTTCACTTTCTTCTGCAAGTGTCGGGACACTCATTTGACAGCCAAATGTATGCCGTCTGGGCACCATGCACACTCTGGTAATATAAAGTGATGTGAAGAGGCTTTGTATCCATCACGTTAAGAGCCAATACGGATGTACCCTTTCTTTAAGGAGAACTGAACTACTACTACTACTACTACTACTAGTGACCCTTGAACCCAGCGAATTGGCTGCGTATTTTAGATCATTTTAGCTGTAAGCTTGCATTGTGAAACGATGGCTTCGAATCGCACTGTCGGCGGCTCTGAAGACTTTTTTCGTTGTTTTCTATTATCCCACAAGCAAATGCTGGGCTGAAACTGTGCCTTAATTAAGACCACAGTTGCTTCCTTTTTATTTCTAGCCTAGTCCTCTCCCATCGTCGCCTGAAGACCTGTCTGAGTCGATGAAGCATACGAGTAAAACAGAGAAAAAATGTCTTGTGCTTGTTCCCATGAATAGTAATTATCTGGTAAGAAAATGAGAGGGGGTGAGACTCCAGTGGTATACCTATATCGTTAGAAGCAACGACACCTCTGCGGCAAAAAAGGCCTTTCAATTCTACCAGCCACCTGGAAGGTTTTATGACCTTCTTATGACTCATTTCTTCCTGGCCTTTTCCCTAATTTTTTCTAGAGTCCGCACTAGATATGGATTTAACTTGGTTTTACGCCCAACCCTATGTAGAGGGATGTTTTCACCATAAAAATGAAATGGCGTATGGCTTTTAGTGCCGGGAGAGTCCGTGGACAACTTCGGCTCGCCAGATGCAGATCTTTTGATTTGACACCCGTAGGCGACTTGCGCGTCGTGATGAAGATGAAATGATGATGAAGACGACACATACATCCAGCCCTCGTGACAGAGAAGTTAACCAATTATGGTTAAAATTCCCGACCCTGCCTGGAATCGAACCCTGCGACCAAAGGCCAGGACGCTAACCATTCAGCCATGGAGTCGGACGATGTTTTCACTATTACGTGCTTATGTGATAGTTGGTCGTGTGGAGTGTTGAAACCTTTCCTCGAGCCGGAAGAATTAACCCGGCCTGACCGGGAATCGAATCAAGGCCAGGGTTGTCAACCGTTCGGAATATGCATGCGTATGTCGGAAGAAATCTAAACTTCTTTTCGGGCTCTGTATTGCCTGGAATTATCAATTTTTAATGGGGCGATTTTAAATTAAATTCTATCAACCGAGTCTATTATCAAAATACGCCTTGGAGTAAATTACCTTGTGATCAACAAAGCCTAATCGTTATCAGCAATGCGTAAATGCATAATATTAGGTTTAAGAAGTGTACTTACGTTATGTCAAGTTATAGCTCCTGTTTATTCCTCCTTAAAGCAGTGGAGGTTTTACCGTACAAGCGTGAGGTTGGTTGACTTCGAAGGATAGTACGACTTATTCAACAGATAATAATGCACATCTAGCTCCTCACCTTTCATAATATTACTAATTTAAAAATGGTTTACCTCTGTGGTGTAGTGGTTAGTGTGATTAGCTGCCACCCCTGGAGGACAGGGTTCGAATCCTGGCTCTGCCACGAAATTTAAAACGTGGTACGAAGACTGGAAATGGGTGTCCACCTAACCTCGGGAGGTCGAGTAGAGGAGGGTTCTATTCCCTCCTCAGCCATCCTCGAAGATGTTTTCCATGGTTTCCCACTTCTTCAGACACATGCCAGGATGGTACATAACTTAAGACCATGGCCGCTTCCTTCCCTCTTCCTTGCCTATCCCTTCCAATATTAACATCTCCCACAAGGTCTGTGTTCAGCGTAGCAGGTGAGGCTGCCTGGGCGAAGTACTGGTCCACCACCCCAATTGTATCCCCCGACCAAATGTCTCACGCTCCAGGATAGTGCCCTGTAGGCGGTAGAGGTGGAATCTCTTGCAATGCCTAGGGGGAAAACCAACCCTGGAGGGTTGAATATATAAATAGTTTACTGGAATTTTACAAACTGGAGTCAAGGCTTTTGTAAAATATGGGGACATATTTTAGGAACATATACATGCATTCTTGTATATACCTTTGTTAATAGTACGAAGAAAATATTATTACAATATTATTTTGTTATTAAGGGGCTGCCTGGCCGAGGCGGTAAAGGCGTGCTCGGTTCGCCCGGAAGGACGTGGGTTCGTATCCCCGTCAGGAAGTCGTAAAATTTAAGAAACGAGATTTCCACTTCCGGGGGTGCATACTGTATGGCCCTGAGTTTCACTCAGCCTACACCAAAAATGAGTAGCAGGTTAATTCCTGGGGGCAAAGGCAGCCGGGCGTAGAGCTAAGCATTCTACCCCATCACGTGCCGAGGTTAAAAATGGTGGAAGCCTTTACCTTCCACTCCTTCAAGGGCCTTCATGGCCTGTACGGAGGTGACTTTGCTTTGCTTTTTATTATTTTGTTATTGGTGATTGTTATTGTGTGGTTGTATTACAAATAAATATTCTCTCCTCCCAACCCTACTCCATCTGTGGCAAAACTCGAGACACACTGGTAGAGTTCGATTTTTTTTTCTCAAGAGATTTGGTAACCCTAAACCGGAGCCCTGTAAACGGAAGGGCTGTACGCCGACCACTCAGTCAAGGCGCTGATCACGACACTGTGTGTGTTTGTTTGTGAACTGCACAGCGGTTTCCATTTTCGCGTATGATGAGAAATAGCACTTAAACTCGAAGCTTACTTGTCCTTTTCATAATGTGAAGAAAAAGATACACAATATCTTCTCATGTTTACTTATTCACACATATTACTGTTCCGAATACCCAACCACTTTCATTGGGTTATAGGATTATTTTGTAATGATCATGCAATTATTTAGTAGAGCAGAGCGTGGTTCTTAATGCCAGTGTCCTGTAGGGAAGGCGGATGATCTCCAAGGCTGCCAACAACTCACTCAAGGGTCATTGGTTCCTGGCGTAATCCGTGCCAAAATGTCCATCCCATTAATAGACGGACTAGCACTCTCGTCTTCGTGTGCTACTTCTGCTTCATCAAGCTCGTTTAAAATGCATCTCAAGGCGAGGAAAATGGTTCTCCCGCCGCATGCATAATACACAATTAGCTGAATATTATGAGGTCCATGCAGCCACCCTATTAATTTTAAAGTGGCATTATGCTGAATACATTTCAGAGATGAGAGTGTTAACAAAAGTTCTTTTATGCAATGAGGTTCTATAAAAATAGTTTCCTTCTAATAATTTGAGTCAACAGAAGAGTTAAGTTTGTTGAAAGCTGTGAAGGAGATAGTGTGCTTCTGATTAAGCGTTCTATTTTAGGAGAATTTTACACGGTACTTCTGTCCTTGGCCGAGGTGTAGCTGAGTGACCTTCGGTCGTATCTAATAGATACAGATTGTTTTCAGTAGTCACACATGCGCGGACTGGATTGAATTCGGAAATATCATTTATGTATTTATCTATCGTACCGGGAGTGTCCGAAGACATGTTCGGCTCGCCCGGTGCAGGCGACCCATGAGCGAACTGCGCGTCTGGATGTGGGTTGATGATGATAATGAGGTAGGGAGTGGGTGAAACCTGGTGTCGGCACATAGCCTACTTCTGTCGAATTACACCAATGGGTCTCCTAGAATTTTTACGTCCCCGACGAATCACAATCAGCTCACTCCATATGAGCACTGCGGAGAGGTTCGGAGTTTAATCCAGGCTTTGGTACGCAATCTAATGACCCGCAATTATATAATACCGCCTCCCCTACCCTGCCGTCCAACATTCTGACGGTGAAATATTTTTTGACCAACGGAACTCGAACCGGTTAACCTCGGTGTCAGATCATAAAGACGTTATATACGCCTTAATGATCACGACCACCAAGCGGGCTATTCCGAAGTATCAAGTATATACTGTATATGTTTGGGTTGTAATTGTTAAACACTAGCTCCTTCTGTATGATACCGTATGCAGGCAGTTTGATTTGCCGTTTTTTAGGCTGCCTACTTGTCAATTCCGATGTTTCGTTTTACTCTATCAGATGGTAAAAAAATTGTCCCGTAAATACCACATGAGTCACCAGAGAGCTTTTACAAGCCGACATCATATACCATCGAATGTGTAATTACTTTTTCCCGCCCTTAAAAAATCAGACTGTCTCCGTCAGGTTTCAATCCGCGATATTGGATCCGGAGGTCAGGCTGTACCAATAATAATAATAATAATAATAATAATAATAATAATAATAATAATAATAATAATAATAATAATAACAATAATAATAATAATAATAACTTAATAATAATGTAATTGATTTACGTCCCACTAACTAATTTTTACGGTTTTCGGAGAGGCCGAGGTACCGGAATTTAGTCCCGCAGGAGTTCTTTTGCGTGCCAGTAAATCTACCAACACGAGGCTGGCGTATCTGAGGACCTTCAAATACCACTGGACTGAGCCACTCAGCCCGGCGATGCATTTTGTTAACAAGAGATGGAATATGTTTCTAATATTGCCTAATGCATCGACGTTCAAGAGAACAGCATTTAATTTTCTCGGTAATAATCGCCATCAATAATTTTATGTACATATTGCTAACTGTGTGCATCCATTGTAAGGTAGACCCTCCGACGAGGGAAGGCGGCATCTGCTGTGAATAGGAAAATGCGTGTTAGTGTTGTGTGTTAGTTGCAGGAATGTTCAGAACAGCACAAACGCCCATTCCCCGAGCCAAAGGAATCAAACGTTTAACATTAAAATACATCGACCCGGCCGGGAGCCAAGAACCTAGGCTAAGAAGCTGACCACTCAGCCATGGAGCCGGGCACGTAAACTCGTGTCTTTGTATTCGTCGAGGCAGTACAACCAATTTTCAGGCACACATCCAATGGTGGTGAGCGGCGAGTACCGTCTCAAGCATACATCAACCCTACTGCCAATCTTAAATCTCTGCTGATACCGTGAAAACAACCCCGAGCGTCCGAGGAGAATACCTTTTTTCTTTTCGTAAAAGCCACTTAACAGGGATGAAAATAAATTAAGAAGGAATTTAATTAATTTTATGAGGATACTTATATCTCAAAAACTGGAAATATTAAAGACGCGGAAATCAGCATTTGGCATCTCCTTTAAAAGGAAATAAACACAACCTTTTTTTGTTTTCGACTTGAGAGAGGACTGTTTCTCACATGCAGAGTTCTATGTCGCATGTTCCAGAGTTAGCTCTGTCGGTAGCCTGATTAGCCACAAAAGACAATTCTACAAACGTGGTTTACAAAGAGGTTCTGGAGTAAATGAAACGGGATTTTTCAGCAAGTTTTTATACTTTAGGAATTTTCATATATTGTCTTAGTTCAGTACCGAGGAACGATTAATTGTATCAAATTACGAAATCCTCGCGGGTAACAGCTAGTTATATACATAATTCCGTTTCACTATAGAGGTAGACATTCTGTCGGTAGTAATCTGAAATGAGAGAAACAGAGAATGAAATGCGTAAGAGAGAAGAATCGTTCTATCCTGCCTTGAAGTCAATGTCATTTCGCTAATCTAGGGTAAAACCACACGGAAGTGTCAGATACGCTGGACATGATCCAGAACACTGATGAAACGTACTGCTACACAGCGAGCCTTGAGACAAAAATGTCTACACTATTTAACTCGCATGCTCCATCAAATCACGCTTCAGCCAGAATATACAAACAGTGTGCAAAGTTCACGGAAGAAAGGAAGAATAATATACACCGGTCTAATAGACTACAAAGAACTATTTGAGAAATGTGCTATAGTTAAAGTAGGCTACATGAAAGAGCACTCTGTATTAATGACTGATCACCATTTTCACCGTGCGAATTGGCTGCGTGGTACGATCTCGTAGCTTGCATTTGGGAGATGATGGGTTCGAACACCATCGGCAGCCCTGAAGATTGTTTTCTGTGGTTTCCCACTTTCACACCAGGCACATGCATGGACTGTTCATTAATTGAGTCACGGACGCTTCTTTCCCTGCTCTTGCTCTTTCTTATCCTCTCATAGCCACATCTGATTCCTTTCACCTCCTTACCCAATTTCATGATGATGATGTTTGTTGTTTAAAGGGACATAACATCTAGGTCATCAGCCCCTAGTGGTACACGATAAAGCGAATGATATGATTATTAAAATTCCAAAATCCATTCACTGACTAGAATTCAAATACACGACGATGAAATATGATTATTAACATAAAACAATCAGTGCCCCACCTTCCCATAAAATAAATTAAAACTACGGTATAAACGGAACAAGGGACTGTTTCCAAAGCAAAATCATATCGATGATGCTTGTTGTCCAAATGGGTCCAAAATCCAGGTCACCGGCCCCTCATGATGGTCCTAATCACTGGTAAAACAGACCCATGATGTTTCTCATATGGTGGTATTAATCACAGCTAACACAGATTCATGGTGTTCCTCATATAATTTAATCAATTCTATTCACCATCTTCATTAGCTCCTGAACAGTGGTTGGCGTTAGGAAGGTCATTCGGCCGTAAAAACGTGCCATAAAAATTCACCTCACCTCAACCCCCAACCCGTAGAAAATGGGAAACTACACACACAAAAAAACATCTTCAGGGCTGCCCAAAGTCGGGTTCGAACCCACTATCCCTTGAATGCAAGCGGACAGCTACGCAATCAAAACAGAGGAGCCACTCGCTCGGTACGCGGTTAACCGGGAGAGTTGGCCGTGCGGTTAGAGTCACGCAGGTATGAGCTTGCATCCGGGAGACAGCCCTGAAGTTGATTTTCCGTGTTTTCCCATTTTCACATCAGGCAAATGCTGGGGCTGTACCTTGATTAAGGCCTCTTAGGCCTTCCCTATCCCATCGTCGCCATAAGACGTATCTGTGTCGGTGCAACGTAAAGCAAAAGAGAGGTACACGGTTGTAAGTGAATTATAATCATAGGGTTCCGAGCTGAATCTCGCATTGTTTCCCCTGAATTGCCCGGTTCCATGGCTAAATGGTTAGTGTGCTAATAATAATAATAATAATCGTATGGCCTCAGCTACCGTGTGCAGACATTTCAATTTGACGCCATCTGGCTGTCTGCTTGTCAATTTCGACGTTCCGTTTTACTCTAGGTCCCCACTAGATGGCAGACCGAGTAAACCGAAACTCTCTTGGGCGTCTATGGCTGAGATTTAATGAATTTTGTCGGGTAAACACCAAATGTGTCACCAGAGATCTTTTACATGCCGACATCGTACGACATGGAGTGTCGAATGGACTTTTTTCCGCCCTTCAAAAATCCGACTACCTCTGCCGGGTTTGAACCCGCTATCTTGGGATCCGGAGGCCGACACTCTACCGCTGATCCACAGAGGCTGACCTTTGGTCACAGGGGTCTCGAGTTCGATTCCCGGCAGGGTCGGGAATTTTAACATTAATTGGTTAATTTCGTTGGTACTGGGGCTGGGTGTATGCGTCGTCTTCATCATCATTTTCATCTTCATCACGACGCGCAGGTTGCCTACGGGAGTCAAATCAAAAGACCTGCACCTGGCGAGCCAAACTTGTCCTCGGACACTCCCGGCACTAAAAGCCATACGCCATTTCATTTTTTTCCGCTGAGTTACCAGGCTTTACTGTTTCCTATCTAAACTCCTTGGTGAACTTCTGGTAGCCTCGGAATTAAGTTGGATAGAGTAGTCCCCAGTAATAAACCTGATAATTTCTAATGTAGGCTGAGTGAACTCCAGGGCCACGTGTCTCTCCAGAAGTGAAAATATCGTTTTCTAATTTTCTCGATTTTCTAACAGGGAATCGAAATCACGCCCTTTCAGTTGAACCGAACAAGCCTCTACCGCCTCGGCTAGACAGGCCCTGTTCGATTAAACAGCAGTAAAATAAATAAATAAATAAATAAATAAATAAATAAATAAATAAATAAATAAATAAATAAATAAATAAATAAATAAATAAATAAATAAATTTATATGATATACAGAAAAGGTTTGATGAGTGATAAAACAGAAGGGACGCTCCAGCGTTTGCTACCTAATGAGGAACCAAGGTTGGATTCATCTGGGGTTCCATGGCTGCAAGTAACTCGTATCAGTTGTAACGAGTACTTCTTCGTCTTGCTAGACGCTTTCGTAATTTATTAAGGTCGACACTGGACATGGATCTGGCACAGTTCTACGACCGGATGCCCTTCCTGACGCCAACCCTATTTGAAGGGATATGCTCACTACTGTGTGTTTCTATGGTGGTTAACCTGTCAAAGCCCAATGTCACCTACAGGTGATACCTAACATTAATAACATTTCCTGCTCATCAGGCTGCTTGAACTTTTCTGCCCGTTGGAAGTATTTATAGAAAGGTCTTATCATTTGAAATGGACCCTTTTTGAACTCGTAGCCTGTACTGATCAGTCAGCTCTCGCTCAGATAGAAGAGGAAACAGACTGGATTGAAGTGGTGAAGCAACCGCAAGTTATTGTGGCATGGAAAGCATGTGATAAAAGGTAATTTTATTTTGCATTTTATGCATGTATATTGCTTAAAGTTTCAATAATGAAAGTGATAATTCTTAAACATAATATTATAATTTAAGCTTATGTTATTGCCATGAAAAAGCATGGTGTCACCTGTAGGTAACATTGGTCACATCAAGTAGGCCTTTTTGTCCAGTTTCAATTATGAGTAGTATCTGATATTCACTTCATGTATTTTCTCTCTCTTCAGTCTGACACTGGATGAGCTACTACAAATGTTGAAAAATGACAGTAAAGATGCACCCCAGATGATATTACTATGTTTCCTCCAAATGATGGACAGTTTACGGATGAGGGAAGTGGCGATGAAGCAACTAATTCTGTCGATATCAATCCCCTTCCTGGTAGAATGTCGAGGTTGACAGTGTAAATATATGTGATATCAGCACATGATGGTACGCCGATACCTTCTAATGAAATGCAGCAGGCATCTGATCTTTCTAGGACAAATAAACCAGCATCTTCTACGAAAAGATAAAATACATTGTGGGCAACTACAGAGAAGAATTTTATTTTCCGAATGGGTGAGGTGACGTGCATGAGGAACCTTCTGAATATGACGGACCGCAACTGTCTCCAGTTCAGTGTTTTGAGTTACTGTTCATTGAATAAGAAGAATCTCACTGTGAAAATGTCCAAGTTATACGCTCTGCAAAAGAACTATATGCTAGACGTAACTGTGGTCAATTGCTACGCGATTTGGTTACCTCATAGACTTTGAGCTTTACCAAGGGTCTAAATCGGCTTAGAATCCGGGACAGTCCGAATATGCGTTAGGGGCAGCAGTTGCCCTCACACTTGAAAGTAGGTTACCAGCAAGCTGCGAACTGTAACTATACTGACCAATGTCACCTACAGGTGACACCACTATATTTTCTTTGTGGACCATGTTTCCTGTAGATTTTGGGTTTTGTATCGTTTTTTGTAGTGTAGCTAACATAATCTGAAAGGAAATACATAGATTTATTTCCTGCATTGTGTATGGGCATTGACGGGTTTTAATACAGTACCGGTCAAATGTTTAGGACCACATAAAGAAATCATGAAATGTCATCTAGAACCTTTCATTGCGCCACTAGACCTCTGTAATTTTCTTTCTGAGCTCTCACATATAATAGGATATATGTCGCCTGATTTCATTGAGTTAGTCTAAGTGCTGTAGAAGTTATGAATTTTTAACGCTTGGAAGGCCACACCAAAAAAATAAAAAATTTTGGTAGTATAATGTACTGAATACTCTGATTGGTTGCAAGTATCACCACCAAGATTTTTCTGTAGATTTAGGAATAGGTGGGGGCCGTTTTAGTATAAATATAAAAATTCCGAAAATATGCGGCACCGGTTTTTTTGCGTGTTTTATTTTTTTGAACCAGGGTCAAAATTGTTTATTTTTCTTTGTCTATTTCATGTATGGCCCAAGGTCTCAGTGTGAGCTATCGGCGTCAAACTTATCTGCCCTGATAGTTTCATCTGCACTCTGTGGATGGCATCCAAGAATACGTTTCTGATTCCGATAGTTCACACTGAGACCTATGACAAGAAAAAGGAAAAAATGACTATTTTAGCACTAGTTTGAAAAAAAAAAAACGAAACGCGCAAAAATGGGTGCCGCATTTTTTCGGAATTTTCATATTTATACTAAAATGACTCCTAACTATTGCTAAGTCTCTACAAGAATCTTGGTGGTGATACTTGAAACCAATTAGAGGATACAGTACATAATATTTCCAAAAACGTTGACTTTCTGATGTGACCTTATAACATTTAAAATTGTATAACTTATACAATACTTGGCGTAAATCCCTGAAATCAGGCGATATATATCATATTAGATGCAAGAGCTCAGGAAAAAAATACAGAGGTCTAGTAGCAAAATTGTAGGTTCTAGATGGAACTTCATGATTTTTCAATGTGGTCCTAGACTTTTGACCGGTACTGTAGTGTGTCTGATGTGTTATATGTAGATTAGGAGGAGTGTATTAAGACAAACACAAATGCCTAGTCCCTAAGCCAGAGGTATCAACCATACGCAATTCAAATCCGTGACCCGATCGGGAATCGAATATCAGGCACTATTAATCGAACGCCAGGACGCTGATCATACAGCCGAGGCGCCGGCCTCAGTAGTGTCAAGGACTAAATTATAAAATGGTTTGGAGAGTGAAAATAGCTCAGACGTCAGGAAATACATATTTATTATTAGTCGCCTTGATCTAAGAGCTTCAGTTGTGGGCTGCTTACGTAGTAAAACCGAGTACAATGGTTTGTAGTCAAATATTCATAAGATGACATTTATAATATAAAAGACGGTACTCTTGTGGGGTCACAAACTTCGTTCGTAATGGAAATACACAGGTTGATTTAAAAGAATATCTAATCACATTTCTCAAGGCGAACTTTGTATTCCTTTCCCAGCACGTTCATAGGCCGCTGCTGTGCCACCACAATCTTTGTAACCAGATATGACTGGTTTATCACTGCAATTCGTGATAACCCTGCGACTGCAGCCGTACACTCCCACCTCAGCATCAAATCTTTGAAGAGTTCAACTCACAATATCCAGTCATTTCTAAAGACACTGGTAGGGACTACTGTATATAGAGAAATAATGCAAATTTTATGCAAGGACAAATTTTGTTTGAACGGAGCGGAGTGGCCGCACGTGTTAACGCGCTACTGCTCTGGAGTCAAGCTCTGAATTCGGGGGACGTGGGTTCGAACCCCACCGTCAGCTGCCCTGAAAACGGTTTTCTGTGGTTTCCCAGTTTCACTTCCAGGCGTATGCCGGGACAGTCCCAATTCATAGGTCACCGCCGATATCTTCCGCCTCCTTACTCAGTTTAATTCCAAACCAAATCAAACCAAAACCTATGGCGCAAAACCCCGAAGGGCCATGGCCTACCAAGCGACTGCTGCTCAGCCCGAACGCCTGCAGATTATGAGGTGTCGTGTGATCGTCATAATGAACCCTCTCGGCTGTTATTCTTGACTTGCTAGACCGAAGCCGCCATTTCAGCGTCAGATAGCTCCTCAATTGTAATCACACAGGCTGAGTGGACCTCGAACCAGCCCTCAGATCCAGGTAAAATTCCCTGATCTGGCCGGGATTCGAATCCGGGGCCTCCAGAAAAGAGGCAGGCACGCAACCCTTACACCGCGGGGCTAGTTCCAATTTCTTTCACCATCTTCATTAGCTCATCAAGTGTTGTTGGCGTCAGGAAGGGCATTCGGCCGTAAAACATGTCACGTAAATTCATCTCCCTTCATCCCCTACCCCGTATCAAGAATCAGGACTAAGGGGCAGACTAGCAACAACACATTTTGTTTTGATAGGACTTACACTCATTACATTATTGCTCAGTTGAGACTCAGTATAAGTGCCTTCAGAAAATAAAATTTGATTTAGAGTATGTATAGTAGCATATTCCAATGTTTTCTGCAGTCCCAACATTTACCAGCACGTGAAAATAATAATACTTTGGGTTTATTTTTGTAGTCTACTAGTTCACTTTTGGTTGAGCAAAGTATTATGGATACTACTTTTTGAGCCGTGAGCAATGTGGTCATCAATGACGTGTACTTCCGTGAACTTTCATATATTTCATTAAGTGGAGCTAAGACCTGGACAGGTACCTCAGGACCAGAAACAAAGCACTAATTAAGCACCGAGTGCAGAAAAGAAGGGGTACATGTAAATTCAGGAGATGGCTGTGTGAACACCATGACTATTCTTCTACATATATGAAACAGGGGCGTCTGTCTGCTTTTCCGTGTATCAAATACTGAACCGTGATGAAGTAAGTCGAGTATTAACGGTTTCTGCGAAATAACTAAAAAAACGGACGCGACGGGAACGCTTTCTCGGCGTACGCTGACTAAGCCGTTAACGATATCCATGAAGTATATGCGTAAGAATTGTACAGCACAGAAAGCTGTACTAAAAAAAAAAAAAAAGGTCTGAGACCACATACGTATCTTTCAAATCTGCTTTTAAGATGGAAGCTAATCTTCCCAGTGCCGACTTGTTTAATATAAGCGTTACGTTTTTCAGTCTGTCAAACACAAAGTAAACATTTATGAATGCACTATAACATACCTGGAAAAAGTAAATAAAAAAACGAATTAATAGAAGAAATTCATAAAGTAGGATAAAGTAAAATGTTTTCTTTTCCAGGAATACTGTACTGTAGTGTTTTCATAAATATGTGTTTGTGTTCGACAGACTGACAAACGTAACGGCAGCTCTCAAGTAGTATTATTACACCCAATAAAGAAAAAAAATGTGCGATGTATAGTTGATGAAAAACAGCTGCGAAAGCTAGTAAATTATAATTCTCTCTCAAGTCATGTATTCTTATCGTCTGAACAGGATAATTTCTGTTGATAATTTCAACAGCATAACTAGTAATAACAGAAATTGTTAACACTATTGTTTTACAATACACCACGGGTTGACTTAAAAAATATTCTAGCTTGCTTATGTGTCTAACACAGAAAAATGCTTTTTCAAAAAGGTCCCAAGGAATACAAATCCTGAAAATGTCAATTTACTATTGTAATTTTTAAGCGATGAGAAGACGTTGCTTGAACACTAGCAGCTGAGGGGTCCTATTCAATAGCTATTCAGAGAAACCGAGTCTGTCTCGACCACGAAGGTCAGTACCGCAGGATGCCGACTTCCTTAGCCAATTGTCATTACGTAAGATCGGATGTCTGATGTTATTTAAGCGTTTGTATAAACACTTCATTGTAGTTGTTCAATTGTTTTTCCGTTGGCCTATGGACGGCACGTGGAAGAAAATTTCCACTTAAACCTGTTATATCTACCGATCAAATATGATATATTCTGTCGAGACAAAGAAGAGAACAGATAGAATGGGAGTAAAATGCGTAATTTTATTATTTGTTTTACGTCACACCGACACAGAGGTCTTATGGCGACGATAGGACAGGAAAGGACTAGAAGTGTAAAATGTGTCATATATACCCCCATGACGAAGAGAGAGAGAGAGAGAGAGAGAGAGAGAGAGAGAGAGAGAGAGAGAGAGAGGATGAATGAGAGTGAGTGAGTGAGTGAGTGAGTGAATGTGTGTGCCATCCAAGCAAGAGTCGCGTCGCTGCTTGGTTGCATTCCACACTTCCTCTAACCATCGCAGCACCTTTTCGTTTACGACTCTGGATTTCCACGGATTCTTGAACATTATGCTTTAACACCACATCTCAAAAACTCGATTCTTCTCTTCCTTTCTACTCCAAGTTTCTACACTTCAACTGCATAAAGGCAAAAACATCAAACAAACGTTTTAATAAGTTTGGATCTTTATTGATGTTAGTTGAAGTGAAGAGTTTGTGCTTTCTGTTGAACGATGCCTTAGCCTGATTCATACTGCACAGTAGGTCTTTTGCATGCATTTGACGTAATTCTGCTTCCAAGTTAGATAAACTCCACAATCTCCAGCCTATGTTCATCGCTAGAGGAGTGCAATCCGAGGACAAAAAGACTACAAGGTCGTATGAAAAACGAAGTGGAAAAGAAGAAAACCTTACCGTAACTGTTGAGGCACTAGTTTCTGAAAGTTGAAACCTCTTCCTGTTATTAGAGAGGTCATAGAACTGGCCTGTGTTTGCACGGGAAGCGGATGTTGGGATGTTACAGTTAACGGTTCTCCTCTACGTTGTCCTCAGTCTGCACACTACCACAAAAAATTATCTCATCTGGTAGGCCTATTCTTTTATCATGCCCGGAGCCTGTGTTACCATCTTGCACACGTGACTTCTAAGTATTATATAACTAAATGCATTAACTGCTGATTTGATAGTGTCATCGGAAGACTGCTCGATAACATATATTCCTTTCACACTCTACCCCTAACAAAACCACGTGGTGATTACGAGACTTGACACCACAGTCTCAGTCAGTTCTATCTGCATCAAAATGTCTTGCTGGCGATCTTTTGTGTGTTCATTATGCACCAGCATTGTCCAGAAATCTTCTGCCATCCTATTTCAGTATGATGATGTTCAGAAATCATACCAAGCTCTTGCTTCCTCTGTGCTGTGAAAGTAAGTTCCGAATAAATTTAAACCTGGAATTTGGTGGCGAAGCTTTGGCAACGAAAAAACCTTACTTCAAGAAACTGATTCGATAATCTCATTAATGATGAACTGAGCGAGTAAATGTAATTTGTAAACATACAACCGTCTTAAATTATTAGATGTGGACCTTTCACTGTTGTGTTTTGACAATGAAGCAGCAATCCAGAAAGGAGTGAAGCAAGGCGGTAAAGGAAATCAAAACCCTGAGATTTGCTGATGATATTGTTATTTTATCTGAAACTGCAGAAGATCTGGAGAAACTGCTGAATGGTATGGAGAGAGTCTTGGGTAAGGAGTTCTTCTTCTTCTTCTTCTTCTTCTTCTTCTTCTTCTTCTTCTTCTTCTTCTACCGCTCTTCCCACACCTGTGGGGTCGCGCGTGTGAACTGTGTCGCATATGTGGATTTTGCCCTGTTTTACGGCGGATGCCCTTTCTGACGCCAATCTTACATGGAAGGATGTAATCATTATTGCGTGTTTCTGTGGTGGTTGGTAGTGTAGTGTGTTGTCTGAATATGAAGAGGAAATTGTTGGAACAAACACAAACACAAACACCCAGTCCCCAAGCCAAAGAATTAATCAAACACAATTAAAATTCCCAACCCAGCCGGGAATGGAACCCGGTACCCTCTTAACCGAAGGCCTCAATGCTGACCATTTAGCCAATGAGTCGGACAGTGCTGGGTAAGGAGTACAAGATGAAAATAAATAAGTCCAAAAGAAAAGTAATGAAGTGCAGTCGAAGGAAGTCAGGTGATACAGGAAATATCAGAAATGAAGTCTTAAAGGAAGTAGATGAATATTGCTACTTGGGTGGTAAAATAACTAACGATGGCAGAAGTAAGGATGATATAAAATGCAGACTAGCACTAGCAAAGAAAGCCTTTCTTAAGAAAAGAAATTTGGTCACTTCGAACATTGATACAGGAATTTATGGACGATAACTAGCTCAGAAAGAAAGACATTGGAAGATTTTGAAATGCGGTGTTACAGAAGAATGCTGAAGATGAGATGGATAGATCGAATCACGAATGAAGATATACTGAATCGAATTGGTGAGAGGAGATCGATTTGGCTAAATTTGACGAGAAGAAGATATTTCGTGTGGCTATTTCTAGCCGAGTGCAGCCCTTGTTAGGCAGACCCTCCGATGAGGGTGGGCGGCATCTGCCATATGTAGGTAACTGCGTGTTATTGTGGTGGAGGATAGTGTTATGTGTGGTGTGTGACTTGCAGGGATGTTGGGGACAGCACAAATACCCAGCCCTCGGGTCAATGGAATTAACCAATGAAGGTTAAAATCCCCGACCCGGCCGGGAATCGAACGCGGGGCCCTCTGATCCGAAGGCCAGTACGCTGGCCATTCAGCCAAAGAAGAAGAAATAGAATGATAGGACATATCTTAAGACACCCAGGACTTGTGCAGCTGGTTTCTGAGGGAAGTGAAGGCGGTAAGAACGGTAGGGGTAGACCAAGGTATGAATATGACAAGCAGATTAGAGCAGATGTAGGATGTAGCAGTTACGTAGAAATGAAAAGGTTAGCACAGGATAGGGAGGTGTGGGGAGCTGCATCAAACCAGTCTATGGACTGATGACTCAAACAACAAAACACCGTGAAATTCATTCGAACTCGACTCATGGAATTTTTTTGTACAAACATACGATCCAAACCAAACCAAACCAAACCCCATGGCACAACAGGCCCGACCGCTGCTCAGCTCGAAGGCCTGCCAATTACGAGATGTTGTGTGGTCGGCACGACGAGTCCTCCCGGCCGTTATTCTTTGCTTTTTAGACCGCGGCCGCTATCTCATCGTCAGGTAGCTCCTCAAGTGTAATCACGTAGGCTGAGTGGACCTCGATCCAGCCCTCAGATCCAAGTAAATTTCCTTGACCTGGCCGGGAATCGAACCAGGGGCCACCGGGTAAGAGATAGGCACGCTACCCCCTACACCGCGGGGCCGGGGTACAAACATATAGCAAGGCAAATTTAATGATTTTTCCCTTGAGGTCGGCTCCGTAATAATACATACACTTTAAAAGAAGCATTGTTCGCTTCAAGACAGTTAGATGGTTTACATTTATAATAAATCCTCATTACCTTTCAAATAATAATAATAATAATAATAATAATAATAATAATAATAATAATAATAATAATAATAATAAATATAATAATAATAAAAACAAAAGAATACGCTTGTAGATTCACGCGATTGTTGATATCCTGATCTTAGCCAAGGGACCTCCAGATCAGTATGGAATCCGAATACATGGACGTGACTTACCATTTTTAAAAATTCACATGCATTCGTTGGGATCAAACGGTGGCCACTTTAGGGTATTTTTTGCTATTGGCTTTACGTCGCACCGACACAGAGGGTTCTTACGGCGATGATGGGACAGGAAAGGGCTAGGACTGGGAAGGAAGCGGCTGTGGCCTTAATTAAGGTACAGCCCCAGCATTAGCCTGGTGTGAAAATGGGAAACAACGGAAAACCATCTTCAGGCCTGCCGAAAGTGGGGTTCGAACCCACTATCTCCCGAATACTGGATACTGGCCGCGCTTAAGCGACTGCAGCTATCGAGCTCGGTGGCCACTTAATATCATGCCACTAGTCTGTCACGCCCTTTATTATTATATTGGTTTTACGTCCCACTAACTGCTGTATAGTTATCGGAGAAGCCGATGTGCGGAAGTTTTGTCCTGCAGAACCTTTACGTGGCGGTAAATCGACCGACACGAGGCTGGCACCTTCAGGTACCCACAGACCCAGACAGGATCGAACTCGCCACCTTAGGCTTAGAAAGCCAGTGCACTACCATCTGAGTCTCTTTGTCCGGCTTTATAATAGATAAATTCTTTACAGCTGGGGCAGTACTTACGAACAGACGAGCTACGCACAGAAGTGCCCGGGTTAAAACAGAAACCTAGCAGACTTCATCACCACGGTTAGAATGTTCCTCCTCCTGCCCGAAGGTATTCCCAGTTCTCACTGACAAGCGTCATTGTCATGATTTCGTAACGTTCGTTGTATATGTTAAGACGTGTGCGTCATCTATGACGTGTATCCGAATCCTTGACTGCAGGGATACAAAATGTATAAAGATGCCTGAATTTATTTAGCGTGCGTAACGAATTGCTTACATCTCTGACACATCAATATAGAAAGCGCATTGAAGATGTCATAATTCAAGGCTTCACTTCCTTTATGTAGCTTTCCCAGTTTTGAAGTATGAGCAATAGCTACGAACTCGTACTACTGAAGAGGCTTCGGATATCACCATCAGAATTGGAAAACAATCTGTAAAAGTTGAGAAATCAAAATCAGATTTGGCATTGCAAGAAGTGTGTTTCTGAAACTACAGCCATAAAGGGCCTTGGCCTACCAAGCCCCCACTGCTCATCCCCGAAGACCTGCAGATTACGAGGTGCCATGTGGTGAGCACGACGAATCCTCTCGGCCGTTATTCTTGGCTTTCTAGACCGGGGCCACCATGTTACCGTCAGATAGCTCCTCAATTCTAATCACGTAGGCTGAGTGGACCTCGAACCAGTCCTCAGGTCCAGGAAAAAATCCCTGACCTGACCGGGAATCTAACCCGCGGCCTCCGGGTAAGAGGGAGGCACGCTACCCCTACACCACAGAGTCGGCTTATGAGAAGAGACACCTGACGAAAACGATAAGGAAGAGGAAAATGTCCTGGTTGGGTCACATACTGCGCAGGAATTGTCCTCAACGGAGGGTGATGGATGGAAAAATAGGAGAAAGAAGAAGGTTGGAATGTTAACAGATGTCAAGCAAGGTAAAAGCTATTAACAACTGAAACAAGATGCTCAGGACAGAGAATCATGGAGTATGTCCATTTGATACCTGTCTCAACACAAATTCAAAGAAGAAGAAGAAGAAGAAGAAGAAGAAGCTACCGAGCGAGTTGGCCATGTGGTTAGGAGCGCGCAGCTGTGAGCTTGCACCCGGGAGATAGTGGGTTTGAACTCCAGTGTCGGCAGCCACGAAGATGGATTTCAGTGGTGTCCCATTTTCATACCAGGCAAATGCTGGGACTGTACCTTAATCAAGGCTACGACCACTTCCTTTTCACTCCTAGGCCTTACCTATCCCACCGTCGTCATAAGACCTATCCGTATCTGTACGACGTAAAGAAAAAATTGCAAATACACATATATACTTATTGTTGCCATAATTCTCTTCCAAAAAATCGGGACGGAAATTTACGTGAGAAAGTTCAGGGAAAGCAAATATAATTCAAGCTAATGACATAGGTAAAGAAACCTCTTTCACCCTACAAAACACAGTTTATCACGATACTGCATTTTAAACAGCTAATTTTTTATTATACCAACTACATTTTTCAGAAGACTGTACTTTATCAAGGTAATTCGATTTTTCGCTGCAGGTAATTTTATAAAATTGCGTGTAATCTTTACATTCGGTCGCCTATTTTAAAGCCATCATGTTTCTTTAATAGTTTCTCATCAACATAAAACTCGTATACGATTCTCGTAATAAAATGAAATACAATTCTGAACTGTTCATAATGGAACTCTCACACTAACATGTGCATCAAACAAATAAGAAACAGATCCCTGTTGGGGACAGTTTTTCTGCTGTCTGTTGTGTAACATCTCAGTTATTACTCCAAGAAAGGTAGAATAGAGAGTACTTGATGGCAGGAGTTTGAATGTATTTCAATGTTATATCATGGGTAAATGTTACTAATCCGAGACTTAACGAGAATTTTGCTGAACCGGCTGGGACAATTTTTCCGTCCCCCAATCCGGGACAATCCTGGACTCATACTTTAAGGGAGGAAAATGCAATACACAAAGTGGGCGAGATTGACAATTAAGAAATATAAAGATGGTAGTGCAGAATGCTTAATAATTGCTATGTAAGTTTTAAAACAAATTCAGTTTTTTAATAGAAAACTGTAATGTGATTTTCTTAGTTCAATAAATATTGACTGATTATTAGAAATAAGTTTCTTAGTTTCCATACCTATTGAATACATCCATAAAACACGTCATGCAGTCATTGTTGCCATTTACCATAAACGTAATATAAGATAAGATACAAGATTACTGAAGATTCATTTACTGTTATGACGTCTAAAATACAAACAAAGTAGATCATTCAAAATAGTTTCTTTAAATGGGGATTTTAATGTTCAAGAGGTGTCAATTGCAAGAAAAGATTACTATATTTTAGTCTTAGAAACAGTGCACATTTCCTCATTGACTAACACGTCGATCCTCCTTTTGAGATTTCATCGATTACTTTTTTTTTTAAATTTGGGAAGTAAATTATGTCGAAATTTACTTCAGATTGTCAACTCTATAGAAAATTATGGTTATTTTAATCATTTAAATAGTTCGGCCCCGTGGTGTAGGGGGCAACGCGTCCACCTGTCACCCGGCGGCCCCGGGTTCGATTCCTGGCCGGGTCAGAGGTTTCTAATTGCAATTAGTATCCCTCGCCTGGGGACTGGGTATTTGTGTCGTCCTTAACGTTCCTTTTCTCACATTCAACACTTTACACTTCCGCAATTACAATTACAGGCAGGATCATATCATAAGGTGCAAGTAGTGGCAAAAGATCTACAAATTTCGACGCCACGAACAAATATCATTAAAATATCACTTAAATAACTTTCTCAAACCTGAAACACTTTCGATATAAGTACCGAAGTATTATACAATTACTTCGTATTTTCTATATCTTAAGGTCAAATATCTCAATTAAATGAATACTTCCTTTCGTTTAAAATACAAGGAATATCGACTACACAAGAATATCTAGAATATCTATCAATGATATTACAACAACTTTCCAACAATGAACATTCGATACTTAATATCAGTATTCAATATATAAATCAACAAAACATCACTGAATGCACTCTTCGTGTAGACTAATTTTACAATACATGTGAATGAATGGGATTATCGAGATCCCTTCATATGGATAGACGCACACAATGCACAAGGAAATGTTACAAGTAAATGTGTTATTGTATATGCATCTCTTTTACGTCCACAGTACGTACACCGTAAGAATAACTATCAAAAATAAAATATACTTCCTGGCTAGACCAAAACAGCCCAGGCCTGATATCTGAAGTACTTTCCTCTCAACAAGCTATGATATGGCTGTTGGATCTTCGAGTGTGTTCATGCAGCTGAAGATAGAAACTATCTTGAGTCTAAAATAGAAAATGCAGTAAGAAGTTATGTCCTGTGTGACTCTCCGAAAGTTTGAACACAACACGTGTAGCAAACGGTATTCTTATAGTTTACTCAACACAATAAAGATTTTCCTGATGATTAATCTAAGTATAACAAATATCAAGGGCCTTTATCTACTATGAGAATGGATTCTGAATTGATTAAGATATGAACACAGCTAGCGCATTTATTACTTCTACCTATAAACACATTTTTTAATCATTCATTTCAGGTGTTGCGGAATGTACGGTCATCAGTTTCATGCATGAGTATGGGAGCACTTCGAAAACCTCTATTATAGTGAGTTCCCTGTGCACTTATGTAATCTCATGGTTTGACGATTAAGATAAAAGCCAGGGGCTTAAAATACTGGCGTGATTATAGAAAACTCTGGTAAAATTATGTGTTTTAGGCGTTGGCCTCATTTATTCAAAGTTGCATAATCGAATCGTTATGCAGTTGGAAGACATCTAACGCTGTTCTCGTGCGAGATATCCATTTCAGTAGGGTTTTATTTTTGCAAGTTGCTTTACGTCGCACCGACACAGATAGGTCTTACGGCGACGGTGGACAGGAAAGGGCTAGGAGTGGGAAGGAAGCGTCCGTGGCCTTAATTAAGGTACAGCCCTAGCATTTGCCTGGTGTGAAAATGGGAAACCACGGAAAAACATCTTCAGGGCTGCCGACAGTGGGGTTGGAACCCACTGTCTCCCGAATACTGGACACTGGCCGCACTTAAGCGACTGCGGCTATCGAGCTCGGTCCAGTAGGTTTATAAACACGTCCAAGAAATCGAAGGATATTACGACACCGATCCTGTCAGGCAGCCACCGTCTTCAGAAACGGAGTGTGGACAAATTTGCAGATCGTTTGGACATACGACTATTGTGACTGAAAATATGTGAATGAAGCAATAACAACCTATATTCGTGAATATCTACGTTCCAGGACCTCTATTCCACACTTAGAAGAACTTTAGAATCATTAAGGACATCTGACATCTGAGGTTTAATACCGTAAGAGCAACCTCAAAGAATTCTCGCTCTAATGACACATGTGCTGCGGGTCAGTATTTAAGTGTAACATTCATAAGTGTTAAATCTGAGAAAGGCCGATGGCGAGACCCAAATCCGCTAAAATCAGCGTTGATGATCATGCTAAGATGAAGGATCTATAAAAATTATTTCAGTTCCCTCTAGGGACCAGTGGTAAAGTGTCAGGCTCCGGATCCCAAAATTGCGGGTTCAAACCCGGCAGAGGTAGTCAGATTTCTGAAGTGTGCATGTAAAAGATATCTGGTCACACATTTGGAGTTTATCCGACATAATTAAAACTCAGCCATAGATCACCAAACATAGGTCTGATTATTCTGCCGTCTATTAGAGTAATACGGAACATGGAAAATGACAAGCATGCATCCTAAATGGCGTCAAATTGAAATGCCTGCACGTGGTAATTGAGGCTATCTAAAATTATGAAGACGACATTATAATTATTTCGTCGTCGTACCTACATAAACCGCTATGCGAGAAACATCGCACCTCCGCAAGATCAGTAGGACTACTCAAAAGTGAACGTTTCCGGGAAATAAGTTTAAAAGTTTAGAACACCATACCAAATCAAGGATAATATTTTGTCAGACTATTTATACATGATAAAATAAATCACAACTAAGAAGTGTCAATATTCTTGACTGACGATGTTCAGTAAGCTGAAGTGGTATAACAGCATTTGTATTTTAGGGAAAGAGAAAGGATTTACACTTATGCCAGTTTTCAGAATCGAAAGAGTGATTATTTTTGCATATGGTGCATATCATAACTTTTTTTTTAAATGGCATTTTTTTAGTTGTGCCACTATTCTTGCGGGGATGCGATGTCAGCTTAGAACTTCGATCGGAAAAGTTCTGACATCTGAGGTTTAAGAATTCTCGTTCTATTGACACATGTGCTGCGGGTCAGTATCTAAGTGTAAAATTCATAAGTGTTGAAATCTGAGAAAGGCCGCTGGCGAGGCCCAAATCCGCTAAAATCAGCGTTGAGGACCATGTTAAGATGAAGTCAACACTTCCAACAGACAAGCCGCAGCTGAGAGACGCAGCTCGAGGAACAGGATGTCACGCCGGACGTTAAACAATTAACTTTAAGAAAACGTGTGCTGCGTTCTCAATAGCGGCATTTTCATTCGTCTGACTGGAAGAAATATTTTTTTTTTTTGCTAGGGGCTTTACGTCGCACCGACACAGATAGGTCTTATGGCGACGATGGGATAGGAAAGGCCTAGGAGTTGGAAGGAAGCGGCCGTGGCCTTAATTAAGGTACAGCCCCAGCATTTGCCTGGTGTGAAAATGGGAAACCACGGAAAACCATCTTCAGGGCTGCCGATAGTGGGATTCGAACCTACTATCTCCCGGATGCAAGCTCACAGCCGCACGCCTCTACGCGCACGGCCAACTCGCCCGGTGGAAGAAATATTAAGAAGTAATAAGGTTCAGTAGCGAGATAAATAGAATGGATATTGATACTCTTGATCAGTATAATAAAAAGAATCAGGGATTTGAATTGACAGCTTAGACAAATATGACTGGTTGTGTGGCTCAGCTCGTTCAGCTCTGGTGTTTTGTCTCCAAAGTTACGGGATAAAATCCCAGATAAACAGTCTACAATTAGCTTGACGTCGCACTGGCATAGAGAAGTTTTATGGCGACTATGCAAAAGGAAAGGGCTAGGAGCGGGAAGGAAGCGGCCGTAGCCTTAATTTACATACAGCCCGAGGGTTTTCCTGATGTGCAAATGGGAAACCACAGGAAACCGCCTTCAGGGCTGTCGGCAGCGGGCTTCGAACTCGCTATCTCCCGAAAGCAAGGTGACAGCTTTGTGACCCAAACAACGCAGCCACTCACTCAGTAATCCCATATAAATGCAAGTCACCAGTTTAAGTCATCTTTTAACGTAATATATATATATATATTTGCACGCCCTAGACATACTTGGTCAAAAGTAACGTGTACACGTTATCAACAGTCGTTGTCCGGCTCCATGGCTAAATGGTTATCGTGCTGGCCTTTGGTCACAGGGGTCTCGGGTTCGATTCCCGGCAGGGTCGGGAATTTTAAGCATCATTGGTTAATTTCCCTGGCATGGGGGCTGGGTGTATGTGTTGTCTTCATCATCATTTCATCCTCATCACTACACGCAGTTCGCCTACGAGAGTCAAATCAAAAGACCTGCACTTGGCGAGCCGAACCCGTCCTGGAATCTCCCAACACTAAAAGCCATACGCCATTTCATTTTTTTCAACAGTCGTTTAGCTCATGCGCGTGCTCTGCCATATGGGTGGGGGCGGTAGAAGACATCGACGGCGACGGCATCCCTACTTGTACAAAGGTGACTAGGAGGAGGACCAGGGTCTCGCAACTTGGGAGAGTGGGTTGGCGACTACGGTCCCTTTAGCTGAATTTGGCATTGCTTGCACTTATTTGTGTTAGTTTCCACACTCGAATCTTTCCCACGTAACCATTCCTGACCAACTCTTGCTCTTAGGTTTGAGAGGCCTAGGGATCCTTTCCTTCTCGCGCCCACCGTGCCCTTCCCTTCCTTTCGCCGATACCTTCATTCTTCGAAGTGTCCAACCTATTCCATTTTATTCTAATTAGTTTTAAGATGGTTGCCCAGTTGTACCTCCTGTTAAAACAATAACCGCCACCACCTCTGTCGTGGTCATAGTAAACCATTGTTTAGTATAACTTCCGAGTGTAAAAAAAAAGCATATTTATATATTACGTGTTTCATTTTTCTATGTAATCTATACTAATATATGAAAGGAGATAAACTTTGTTTATATGTTTGTATTTTGAAATGTGGTGTTACAGGTAAGGTAGGTAGATAAGATGACAAATGAAGGGACACTGAATCAACTTGCTGAGAAAAGGGAATGAGTCGGTGGGATCGAACCCACCCTCTTAGAAGCAGAAGGCCAACGCTCTGACGTATAGACAGTCCGGCGGCGGTATTTAGAAGTGCAGTAAGTCGCGTATTTGTTACTACCGGAGTGAACAGAATCTTCTTACACGGTTTTTATTGGTCAAGTATATGCATGTTTTACTATATTTTACATTGCGGTATTTTTTTTATTTATTTGCCTTGTTTTGTGTGGCGTAGTCAAAGCTAAAAAGCCTTCTCTTACACCAAACCAAGGTTAAGAATTCGTATAGAACCAAAAAAAAAAAAAAAACACGATATAAAAGCTTTTGTTATGTAATAGAAGTTTTGGCAATTTTTCAAGTATTGTGCCGATAATGCCAAGTATTTTTGTTTAGTTTGTTTTTATTTCCTTATAAATATTTTACTCTACTCTCGAACAACGCAGACTGATCGGACGAGATAAGGAGGCGCCTTGCCCTGGCCCGTGTGGCGACTGCCAAACTCGGCAAGATACAGAGGGACAGAAACACTATCACCAAAAATACGAAATTGAAGCTGATAATTGCGTTGATATTTCCGATCGCCACATACGCGGCTGAGACATGGACAGTTAAAACAACTGAAAGGACGAAGATGGAGCGCTGGAAATGCGGGGTCTACCACCGAGTCCTACGCATATCTTGGACGGAACACCGAACCAACGCTCGAGGAGATCGGAGTCAGGGAGAGACATGGAGAATATCAACTTTGGTCATATTGCAAGGATAAAGGAAGCCATATGGAAGATGGTGGTAGAAGGTAAGGCACCAGGAGGGAGACCTTAGGGAAAGTCTTCATTCCAGGCTTCGCAACCGGTCAAAGATCGATCAGCATGGCGAAAACTCTCCAACTGCTAGCGACACGTCACCACGCCATGTGAAGAGTAAAAAAGAGAAATATTTTATGGTAAAATGGAGTTTGAGATTAATGTATTTGGCGAGTAGTATGTTGTCAACAAAGAAAGAAGAACGAATGTTAAGAATGAGTGCAGATTGCTGTTGGTTTTATAAGCAAATTTTAGACAATATTTAATTTCTTTTGTGTCTTATTTCCAAGTTATGTCATATTTGCGTATTTTTTTAGCGCATAAGAGCATATATATTTCCAGAGCTCTTACTTAGGTCACAGAAACCTAACCCCTACTCATCAGTAACAGGAAATACGCTATTAGACAAAGACATGTTTATAGTTGTTTTGTGACTAAGGCTAGGTTTCTTTTCTTTCAACACGGGAGCAGCGAAGCATTCGTGAGCGCTGTTATCAAAATGACAACAAATAGGTACCAGGAGCCAAGCACAAACAGTAACCTAAATGAGTGGTAATCCTTTTCTTTAAAGACAGTGTCCGTTAGTGCAGTTGTTTACCTACCAATTAATGGTTCGAAAGAGCGTGCATTCACACCCACTGCTTCATAACAAAGCCTGTTAATGAGATCACATGTACTAGGCAGTGCCGATAACTGTGTTCTTTGTTTAGGGTATACCGTTCTTGATAAGAAATAGACTGGAAGAACAGTAGCTTCAGAGCCGTGAGTCACTCGGCTGACGTTTTAAGGTACAGTAGGTTGGCTTTGTCTTCACTTAATAAAAATGTTTAATGCCATAAATATTTAAGAGTGCGACCGATATTCCAAATAGATTTTTCGTATTCTATTCCTAGGGCGAGAAACGAGCTACATCCATTCTTTCTCGTCATATTCTATAATCGAAGGGTCATTCACCTCTGCAGTTTAACGCTTAGCGCTACTGGCTGCTATCTTCGCAGGCATTGATTCAATTCCTGGTACTGGCAGAAATTTAAGATTGGCTGGAGGGTTGGTATGTTGTTAAAATGGAACATGGTGCTCACCGTCGTTTGGGGTGTACCTGAAAACAGCTGTACCTCCTCGGGACGAGGGAACGAATCTAAGCCCGGCTCCGTGGCTAACAACCGGTTAGCATGTTGGCCTTTGGTCTGAGGGGTACCGGGCTCCATTCGTGGTCGGATTATGGATTTTAACCTTCATTGGTAATTTCCTCTGGTTGGAGACTGGGTGTTTATTCCATTGTCAACATTTGACTTCATTCTAACCAGGGCCCCATCCTCACAGAAACAAATAATAATAATAATAATAATAATAATAATAATAATAATAATAATAATAATAATAATAATAATAATAATAATAATTTATAATAATACTGGTCTTTATATTTTCTCGGGTATCAATGGAGCCGCGATTTCTCATGTCCAAATCTCGCCCAACAGTTACCGGTATTCGAACCACGGCAGTCGGAAAAAAGTCAGAAGCTAAGCCACTGCACCATCCACATCCATCCAGCTAGCCTCGTGCAGCCCTTGTGAACCAGGCCCTTTGTTGTGGGTGGGCGGCGTCTGTTGTGTCTACTAGGAAACCGCCAAGTGGCCATTATCCTTAAGTCGTCAGGTCTGACCCTGTGGTTAGCCTGTCCAAGTCCCGCTGGTATAAAATAATTTCAGCATTAGCATGTTGACCAGCAAGGTAGGACAGGAGGTGGTACGCAATTTCTAAGCACTAGATTGCGTGCCAAAATCATGGATTCAGTTCCAAAACCTCTCCTTAGCGTTCATATGGTGTGGGGGCATATAAAGCTGTTGATGGTGATTCATCCGTCGGATGGGAACTTCGAGCCTTGAGTAGGCCCCTTGGTGTTATTCGACAGGAGTAGGTTATATGCCGACAACGAGTTTCACCCTCTCCCCACCTCATTATGATCACTCTCACACACACAGAGAGAAGCGTATTCCTCGATCAGTCCCAGACTCGAACTCGGGGCCCCGAGGAGCCATGGAACTGGACTATAAGGAAAAGGTTTTCTTCACCTAACAGTAATAATTTAAAATGTGAAACTACGGCGGTCATTTAGTGTGCAAAGGGTCGAACTGCACTGCCCGGAAAGAAGGGCAGCAACACACGTGGAATGAGGCTGCTCTAAAAGTGATGCTCGCGGGTACGGAACGAGAGTCGAGACGGAACGGCCTAGCGTTCCACTTGCCCTGAGTGTTTGTTTACAGACAGTCGCTAGCCTTGCCCTACTGTTAACACCTCTTCAATTTCCTTCATCCGACCGTTAATGACATCTAATTTCACAGTGCAGCTCGGATTTTTGCGAGAATGCCAGCTCGATGACTAGGTGATGACAACGGCCACGAGACACGGAAGCTTTGGGACCCTCTATAGCAGAGGATCTCAAACTATTATGAGGTTGTATCCTTCACTCATGGATGAAAGTTCAATGTACTCCCCACGAAAAAATCCCTAAATGATAGGTTTAAAAAGTAGGAGTACCTGACTAATTTTTAAGGCATTTTAATTGATTATAAACGATTTTTTTAAACACACATTATAAGTAAGACAAGAATGTCAAATTAAATACATGTTTATAGCACATCACAAGAAATTTAAGAGTTGTGTCTGTATCAAGTAAAGTATAATACAATGATAATAAAGCAACACTGAATACCGTGTTTGAATGGAAGTTATACAAAACGTTAGATTTTAGCCTCAATATCAAATTAATAAGTAATGAAGAGATATTTTAGATCTTAATTCTTGAATTCAGACATTGCGAACTATCACAATTTCATGGCTGCATGACGTGACACAGTTTTCTGAAGTGTCGTAGTCAAGGTGATACTTTCAAGCGAAGCGTGGCTTCATATATTCATATTTAACTTTCTTCTTATTTATTTCCATATTTAATTTTTTCTTCATTTTTCCCTGAAGGCTGCTCGCGTACCCCACTAAAAATCTATAGCGTACAGTTTGAGAACCACTGCTCTATAGTAAGTCGAGTGTAGACGCACGGATTCCTTTCGCATCGACTCACTTGTAGGAAACTGTACGGACTTTCATCAAATTAACACGTACGAGGCCTACATTAAGAGCTATGGCTTTCAATGTCAGATTATACCTGTTGCCGTGGTCTAAGGTTTAGCTTCCAGAGCTGGGGTTCGATTCCCTGTTCTGCCAAGAATTCAGGATTAGTTTGAAAAGCTTGAATAGAATGCGCTCAATCTCAGGTAACACATGGGTAGAGAAGTGTGTTAAATTCCGCTCTTAGTAGCCTATACCTTTTCTTTTCCTTCATTTCGTGATTTTGCACTTGAACTCCAGGCGAAATTCGAAATGTTGTCTAGG